>NC_064644.1:544357641-545607641 GCF_023864345.2 Schistocerca serialis cubense | reverse complement strand
AGCGCTGTCCTACCTCATGTCAGGGTAACAAAACAGCAGTCGGGAAGGGACAACGCAGGTGAGAGGTTGAGTGTTGGGTGTAGATCCCGTTGATCACGATAGAATATGTTTCATCAGTCAAAATTGGTTCAAATGACTCTAAGCATTATGGGACTTAACTTCTGGGGTCATCAGTCCCCTAGAACTTAGAACTACTTAAACCTAACTAACCTAAGGACATCACACACATCCATGCTCATCCATGCCTGAGGCAGGATTCGAACCTGCGACCGTAGCGGTCTCGCGGTTTTAGACTGTAGCGCCTAGAACCATTCGGCCACCCCTGTCGGCTTTTATCAGTCAAAATTTAGAATATATTAAACGTAATTGTCATTGGTCTGGCGCGACACGTGACTGTAATACCGTTGTAATCTGCAAACGGCGCAGATGGATGATAAGTGCTTGTGTAATCATATTTTGTGACGCACCACAAGGGAAAGTTCTAGAATGAAAAATGTCTTTCTTTCAAAATCAAACGCGCTATTTTTTGACCACTGACTCCTGACCTGGATCACGGAGTCCCGAGTTCGATTCCCGGCTGGGTTGGGGATTTTCTCTATCCAGTGACTGGGTCTTTGTGTTGTTCACATCATTCGTGAAAGAGTCTAGATCTGTCTGTGTACAGATGGGGAATTTGTACGGCCGCTGATGACAGCGCAGTTGAGAGCCCCACAAACTAAACATCACCATCATCATCACTTACTTCTGACAGACGTCGCATCATTCTACACTGTTACACCCATTCATCCAAATCCTGAGTCCAGAAAATCCACGACCAGAGCATCTACTGTACAGAGGGACCATCATCTGAAAGACGCGCGCCAGTGTATTTCAGGTACCTACAGCGAGAAACGACGCACGTGCGTGTCACCACCAGCAACCTCGCCAAGTTCAGACGATCTATCACCGGTAGATGCTGTGACCGGGCTCCCTAACACGAGGGGAGATTTGAAGCTTGAAGCGCACCAGTCGCTGGACCATGCAGTTAGAGGGACGTCGTAGCTGCTGTGATCGAGGCGCCCATGTATTGTTAGTTACCTTCCTAGGCGTGCTTTGTAGGAGTAACCTGCGGGACCCCATAAGAGCTGGAGTGTTTCTAAAACCATCCTTACACCATTAGGGGCCGCTGGGTGAGCACTGCCTTGCTGATCTTGCAGGTCGTGTCACACTTTTCCAGAATTATCTGCTCCTAACACAATGCTTCAGAAGAGAGACCCTTTGTTCCTCAAAACCTATATTTTCGAGTAACTAAAGCTGAAAGGTCTCTGTAGGAGACATATGATAGTGTTTTGCTAAAACTTAACTTCATTTTCCACGTGTTCAGCATCTCACATTTTCAGTGCACTTAGTAAATCTGCATCAACATCTACATCCATACAGCGCAAGCCACCTGACCGTGTGTGGCGGGGAGTACCTTGAGTACCTCTATCGGTTCTCCCTTCTATTCCAGTTTCGTATTGTTCGTGGAAAGAAAGATTGTCGGTATGCCTCTGTGTGGGCTTTAATCTCTCTGATTTTATCCTCATGGTCTCTTCGCGAGATATATGTAGGAGGGGGCAATATACTGCTTGACTCATCGGTGAAAGCATGTTCTTGAAACTTCAACAAAAGCCCGTACCGAGCTACTGAGAGTCTCTCTTGCAGAGTCTTCCACTGGAGTTTATCTATCATCTCCGTAACGCTTTCGCGATTACTAAATGATCCTGTAACGAAGCGCGCTGCTCTCCGTTGGATCTTCTCTATATCTTCAATCAACCCTATCTGGTACGGATCCCACAACGGTCAGCAGTATTCAAGCAGTGGGCGAACAAGTGTACTGTAACCTACTTCCTTTGTTCTCGGACTGCATTTCAAATCAGGCTCGGAGAAAGACCCATCAGCTGCATGTGTGCTTAACAGCCACGGATTCAGAAATTCTCTGAATTCATGTTTTTCTCTATCTGTTTTACAAGCACACATGTAGATTTACAAAGTATCTATGTTTCCTCCACTTTCCCCACATTTGATATGATGTTTTAATGTTGTACTGCTATCTTTCTTTCCCACTATTAGCCCCTTAAAGTTAGTGAATGCGTCTGGATATATGAGCTTTCATAGTATTTGGTTGTGTGTAAACTTCTCGTCTGCTACTGTAGCAGTTTAGCCAACTTTTATGTAGGCCTAGAGAGAGACAAAGAGCTTTCGTTCCTTCCGGTCGAAGCACTGTTCTGCTTAAGGTGGCAGGATGCGGTAAGGGCTTTTCCCTGGTTTGGCTAGAGTGCTGTTCACTTATTCCTGGGATTTTGAAGAGAGATATTGCTCATGGGAGCTCGTTTGCAGTGGTGCGTATGGTAACGGCTTTTGTGTAAGTTTCAGCCTAGTTGAGGTCTTAACCACTTCCTTTTGCAATATCAGACCTTAGTAACCAAGCTGAATATTTCATTGAGAACAGGAAGCGATAAGAGTTTTCGTAATTGTTCAGTTGTACTGGTAGTTCCTTTGTTCAACCGGAACTTAGGAATGTGGGAGTGTAGTGTGCTGGCTGTGCTTGATTTCATTTAATATTCGTGGTTGCCAATGTGTATGTGCTTGTGATTCCATTTCTTATATTATTTATTCTTATGTTTCGTTAGTTTAATCTGTACCCCGTAATTTCTGTCCGTTGGTAACTGTGCCTTTGTTTTTTCAACGCCATGTGTTCATCGATTTGGAGAGCCCTCAGTTTTCACAATCTGTTTCATTTTGCAATTACACTGTGGTAATTTAATTACGTGGGTAATTGCTTATACGTATTAATAAACTTCCCGGAATTTTTATGTTTTTCCTTGGTTTCGCTTTGTGCAACTTTGGCCACGTGTTTGAAAAAAAATGAGCCTACAGCTCGTCAGTTTTTAGTTCTCGTTCTGTACTGATAGGACTTAAATTACATTCCCCGCACGTGTTTGTTATGTCTTAAATGCAATTCCCATGTGGTTTGCAATTTGGATCGTAATTCTCAATCAGTTCCATAGCTTCAGTTATCCGTGTTATGTGTCAGATCGTTGAAGCAAGCTTTTTGCCGACAATGTGTGTTTGTGGTGCACGTTGTGGTTTTAATTTCTTTTCGCTTTCTCTTGTACAAATATATACAGATTGATTCATTTATTTATCTATTAAGTAAAGATTTGTTTCGTAAAGTAATCAGCTTAGGAACAGATTGGCTGTTTGATTAATAATTGATTTAAACGGTGGGTTGTATACTTCCAGCCTTTCTCACAACTAAAGAAATAATATTCCGAATATCCGCTATTTATTGATGAGAAGCTTATCCTCTGCCGATTAAATTAAGGTTATTTACTGTGGAATAAGATAATTACGTTACTTTGAATTAAACCTAAAATTTGTCGAACAATTGCACCACTCGATCATTTAACCTATTGATTTTAAATAAATCAATTAATCAGTCAATTATAAGGACAACCAAAATTTGATGACATCTAAACACATATCGAGTATATCTCTAAAATGTGCGTAAATTCCATAATGGAAAGATGAATTTTATTTCACTGCATAGCTTTCATCATTCTTTCTCAATAGATGACGTTCAAAGTTGGTGCTGATGTAGCATAACAGACAATTTTGCCTACCACATAAATTTGTTTGAAATTATCCGTCTCCTTCTGTATCGATAAGCTTACTTGTAATGACTTTATCAGTTTTCGTATGAGAAGCCCACTGAGTGCGAGGTCGCAAATTCAATCTTTGGAAAGGCTCATTTGATAGTGTTGTGTTAACATTTATGACAGGAAAAATATTAGATGCTAATGACTCACCATGTGCATCAGGACGTAAAATGAGGGTCCGGGAGGTGTAAAGATCAACCTTCTATGGCATGTACGTATCACACTTCGCAAAATAAACATCGTCGACATTCAAGAAATGCTCCAAACAAACCATTAACTCGTGCTATGAATAGCGAATGAAAAATGGCGCGTCCCATTGATCACCAAGGTTCGCGCCATCAAGATCGAAGGCGAACTCCTTGCGAGTTACAAACCGTGTAGTACGCTATTAAACAATGGGTATAGAGTCTTATTGATGTGACGGGGTGATGAGAAATGATGGAATCTGACGGTATGGAACCGAATGTGAAATAGTCTGTCGCGGAGTTGATCGTGAAACTGGCTATCCTTTAAGGTGCAGCTGCAAGTAGTGCTATAATGTATTTTACAGGCGCGGAAAAAAACAAATATCCAGAGACTGAATTTGTCCAGTGGTTCCAGCTGATACGAAATGCAACGTCACAGACTTTTCAGAAGGTATAGTTTACTCTAAAGGAGTATGATTTTTATGCACAGGCCAGGAATCATGCAAACGCAAGTTATTTTGACGAGCTGTTGGCTAAAATCAAGTGCGCATACCATAGTTGTCGTTCTCTTACGGCCATTTTGCTACTCTTGGTTGCTATGACGTAAATATTCCCTATCGTCTTTGCAAGATCTACATCTACATCTACATGATTACTCTGCAATTCACATTTAAGTGCCTGGCAGAGGGTTCATCGAACCACAATCATACTATCTCTCTACCATTCCACTCCCGAACAGCGCGCGGGAAAAACGAGCACCTAAACCTTTCTGTTTGAGCTCTGATTTCTCTTATTTTATTTTGATGATCATTCCTACCTATGTAGGCTGGGCTCAACAAAATATTTCCGCATTCGGAAGAGAAAGTTGGTGACCGAAATTTCGTAAATAGATCTCGCAGCGACGAAAAACGTCTTTGCTTTAATGACTTCCATATCAACTCGCGTATCATATCTGCCACACTCTCTCCCCTATTACGTGATAATACAAAACGAGCTGCCCTTTTTTGCACCCTTTCGATGTCCTCCGTCAATCCCACCTGGTAAGGATCCCACACCGCGCAGCAATATTCTAACAGAGATCATGCTCAAGAGAAAGAATCGTTGGGAACAGAGCACATCCAACTTCTCGCAACACAATAAATAACTTACTAGCCAATTTACCATCCAGATTAACAGCCGGCATAGTTGTGTACGAATGGTTAAAGCCACTGATGTTAGCTGATCTTGATAGAATTCTCTTCGTGTCTCTACTTTTCAGGGGTTCCTTTCATATGCATTTCCTCCTCGAATCCCGGTTGGTCTCAGATGAGAATAAATTCCTTACCGAACGTTGGGATAAGTTCATTTACCTCATCCACAAATTTTCGGACCGATTCCGCAATTCGCTGTGTATCGTAAAGTTGACGTTTTGTTTGAAATATCATTACCTTACATCTTCGAATTCTATAACACTGTTTGAAGTTATGCAATCATCCACTGCTTTCCTTGAAATAGCTGTAACCCACGTCACGAGAAATTTCATGTGCAAAACGTTTTTGGTCACTATAATGCACATCCTGTAAACGTAACCGAGCATCCATGAAAAACACCAGTTTCTGTAAGAAGTACGTCTTGCCCTATCTTGAATATCCGTACTTTTTCTTATGCATTGCACGGTCATATTGCTGCGGACTTTTCAAAATCTCTTCATAATTTTCTTTTTTTTTTTCGTTTACTACAATGCGGATGATCTTCCATGTACGTGACATTGATGAGTATCAGCTCCTTGGACGACGATTGTCCGTTACTACGGTTCACCGGAGAGACGATTTGCGCCTCCTTGTCCAATAAGACTCTAAGTCTACTTCAGTATCATTTTCATTTGTTAACCACATATCATCACTGTACAGGATATTTCAAAAAGAACTGAATTCGTAGTACCTACAGAGGTGATTGTAGCGTCAATTTGTAGGGAAATACATAAAGTTTTGCCTAGTGTAGTTCGCTAGTGCCGAATCGCACCGTAAGGAGCGTTAGCGGCAGTTGCGTTAGAGATGGTTGCTTTCACTGGACCCGAACGTGCTAGCTGCGTGTTTTGATTTGAAGAACCGAAGTCGGCGGCAGCAGTTCAGCGTAATTTCTGTACCAAGTGCGCTAAAGATCCTCCTAGTAACCCTATAATTTATGAGTGACACAAATATTTTGTAGAAACAGGGTGCTCGGTGAGACATGGGATATCATCAGGTCGTCCAAGCACATCTGGCGACGTCGCTGAGCGAGTGAGACAACGTTTAGTCAACAGCCCTACGAAATCAACGCGGCGAGCATCTTGCGAACTGCAAATCGCACGTACGACTGTTTGGCATGTTTTGAGAAACCGTTTGCACATGAAACCGTACAGATTGACGATCGTATAAGCAATAAAAGACACTGAAAAAATTGCTTGCAACAACTTCTGTGCAGATATGTTAAATCGGTTACATGAGGAAGGACATTTGTTAGACAAAATCATCTTTTCTGGCGATTCGAGTTTTCACTTAAGTAGCAAGATTAACACACATAACTGAAGGATGTGGGGCAGTTAAAATCCACATCAAAGATTCAAACATGTTTGTGACTGCCCTAAACTGAACTTTTTTGTGCCTTTAGCAACAGCAAAGTGTACGACCCCTTTTTTTTCGTGAAAGATGCATCAATGGTATAGTGTACTTGGATATGTTAGAACTATTTTTGATACCACAGATCGATTAGGATGATCAAGAACAAAATGTTTTGAAAGGTGGCTACACTGAGCCACTGCGCCAGAGATTGCGCCAAAGAGTATTATTAAGCCGCCTCCACGGTGCTTGTCAAGAGCTCGTAGAAGTCAGTGCTTGGAGAGAGCTCGTAGTAGTCAGTGCCTGTCGAGGTCTCGTGGTAGTCTGTGCTGAGATGTTGTAGCAGAGAGTGTTTGTTGAGATGTGCTATTAGGCAGTGCTTGCTGAGATGTGATATTGGAGAGTTCTGGTTGAGATATAATGTAAGGATTAGAGTGATTTTCATCAATATAAATGAGGTAACTAACTCCGTTTGTTTTTAATTTCAGTATCCTAAATAATGCGTCATTACAGGTTCAGTCAACAAAGCATCTGGCGTGTGTTCTTGTATTAGAGTGTAATTCTGCTTTCCTTACGCAATTATCGTATTTCTAATTTTCTTTTATCACGTCAGTATAATTGGTATTTAAAAATTCTTGTCTTGTTGAAGAAGAACCGTGCCAGATGTGTACGTTGAGTCACACTCCCACACACAGAACAATTACATTTGTGCTTGGGTTTTGTAGGTTTTATAGTTGCTGGGGACTTAATTAATTAATTGTGTTAACGAAAATTTTCATTTCATTCTTTGTTGTTGTTCTTTGCAGTCAGATAGCGTAATAATACTAGTCAGGGCCAACCGTTTACGAGACACAGCGTAATCGGACATACAGCTACGAAAACTAAAAAGTATTTTCAAAAATATTTAATTAAGCCCCCATGCACGTGGCGACCGCTGCTTCGGATCGTCCCTTGGATTCTTCTGATTGTAAAAATAGTAGACAGTAGTATTGTTGTAGTAATTTGAGTTTAGTAATTGTAGTCTGTACTGCATGTGTAGATTTGGTAATTGTCATTCTTCTAATGGTATTTTTTAAAATTTAAATTGTTGTCTTGTATACGCGTTTGACAATCTGGTGCAATTATTTCAATTGTTCGATTGATCGTGTTTGAGGGAGACATTGCATGTAAATGGTATTGTTGGAGATGAGGAGTCATTGTGTGTAATTTTCGTACAGTGACGAATTTTTTATGTTTTGTAAATGATTACGCGGTCAATGAAAAAGGCAAAAATGATGAATAGTCAGAATAACGAAATTGTTGACATGGCGAACTCGCCAACACAGGACAACAGTATGATGAATAATGGTGTTGAAAACAATTTAATAAGCAGGGAAAATAGTCCGGAAACAGTTCAAAATTTTTCACAATCGTAAAATTCTCAGATTGCGTGGTTAACGACAGAAGAAATGGAGCAGTTGATGGGTGTAATATTAAATTTGGGATCAGAATTAAAAACACGGTTAGACTCACTAATGGGAACAATTAAAACAGAGATGGGAACTTTACGATCGGAATTTAAAACAGAGATTGGATCAATTAAAACAGAGATGGAAACAATGGAAACACGGTTAGATTCAGGAATAGGGACATGTTTCAAAAATATGAAAGATGAATTAAAGAGGGAAGTTAGAGAGGAGGCGCAACCGATTTTGAATGCTCACAATAATAGTTTAATTTCAACAGAAATTAGACAAGAGGAAGAGGACCGAGAACAGGAAGAAAAAGATCGCGTGATAGTACAGAAATTTTCAGAGTTAAATCTACAATGTGCACACGATAAGGAAGAAATAATTGAAAGAATCGAGGAATCCGTACCAAATGACAGAATAAATAACTTAACGCAACAGTGTGAACAGTTAACTACTAAATGTGACAACACCGAAACCCGAGTCGCGACATTTACAGGACGTAAATAAACAAAAAGAACAATTAAGTGACTCATCGGAAAGAGTTGAGGAGATCTCAGATAAATTGACAAGTGTTAGTTTAGCAGAAGGGTGTGAAGAAAGTAATTTGTTTCACTTACGGGGTGCAACAAGAGAGCGCCAGGCGCGCGAATTTAACAATAATCGTCATTGTGACTGGGACAGACGCGGTAGGTCTTTGTCGCCACGAGGAGAAAACTTTGACTATGAACACTTTTTGACTGTTCGGAAATTTAAGATCTTCCGCAATTCTAAGAATGATATACATCCATGTTCATGGCTAGATCAATTTATGTACGCACTTCCGCCAAAGTTGCCATTAAGTCACAAACTGGAAATTATGTGCGGCTATTAATGTCCTCAGGGGATTCACTACTCTTAGTGAATAAGTGCCGTAGCGAGCATAGGGCCCCGAGCTGTAGTGGTGCTATTTCCCTTTTAGTTTTCTGCACCGCTGCCTACTCTTTTACTATTCTTTGCATCTGTCAAACCAACTCTTCGACTATCAATCTATCTAGAGAGTAAGTAAACAATAACCTGATATGACTAATTTACCCAAAAGTGACTTCGAAAATTACCGTTTGGACTTACTGTATCTTCAGCAGCATTCATTCGTAGCTTAAATGAAATTTTACCTGTTTATCCTCGTGACAATATTACTTCTTATGTTGACGATATTCTTATTGCTAAACGTTCTTGGAGTGAGCACAACAAAATTTTGCATTCATTATTACGTATTTTTGCAAGAGTTGGCATTACAGTGAACTTAGAAAAATCTGAATTTGGTCGTTCTCAGGTGAAATTTCTCGGTCACATTATTGCTACAGAAGGTATTCTTCCTGATCCAGAGAAACTAGATGCTATTCAGTTCGCAATGACATTCTTTTTAAACGAAAATCGGTCGACAACTTTGGTTAGTTTGTATTCCTGATGAGTGGGTCAATAAATTGATTTGGTATACGCATTTCAGTTATGCACACTTTGGTCCCAGAAAATGTTTTCATAAATTACGAGAAAATTGCTACTTCAGTAATATGGAAAAACGTATTCGATCTGTTCTGGCCAAATGCAAATTATGTCAAAAGGCTAAGCCGCCAACAGTTTCTCACAGAGCACCGTTGTTTCCTATCATTCCAGCGAAATTAAAGGAGATGGCTGCAGTCGATTTGTTCGGTCCAGTGGTTCGTTCTACTAATGGTTTTGCGTACATTTTCGTAGCAGTGGAGTTGACGTCAAAATATGTGTGTTTTACACCGTTACGCAAAGCAACAGCTCGTTCAGTATCTAACGCTTTCATCAAACATTTTCTTAAAGAAGTTGGTCATGTTGATAAGGTTATATCAGATAATGGATCACAGTTTCGTTCTAAAATTTGGCTTCGTACTCTACAGCGTCGTAAAATTAAACCAATTTTCATTTCACTTTTTCACCCTCAATCTAACGCTTCAGAGAGATGGATGAAGGAAATCAATAAATTGTGTCGTCTTTATTGTCATCAGAATCACAGAACTTGGGATCAGTATCTTCATATTTTTCAAAACATTCTGAATGAACTCCCTAATGATTCAACTTCTTTACCGCCTATATTGACATTAAAAAATAAAGCACCGACAAATCGCATTTCTGAAATAGTTCCTTTTCCGCCTTCACGGAAACTGCGGCATTCTGAAGTTGTCAACCTGGCTCTACGAAATATTGCATTTGCGGCTGCTAGAAGAGAGAGATCAGCTAAACGTCCTGGTCGTTTAAAAATCTTGTCAGTTGGTGAGAAGGTGTTAATTAAGTCCCACCGTTTGTCGCACAAAGGAAAAGGCTTGTGTCGCAAATTTTTTCTGCTTTATAACGGTCCATATAGAATTCGTAAAATTATACATGATAACACTGTCGAAGTAGAAACTCTTAAATCTCGACGCTCTAAGGGAATACATCATATATCTAACGTTAAAATTTTTGTGGAATGATATACTTTTGAAAAATTTTTGTGGAATGACATACTTGTGAGAAACTAACAGCTACATGTAAACACGCAGAGAGTACAAGGATACCGCGCTGTGTTTTGGCGGCGGCACATACTCAAAGCAACAGTCAAGTCTGCGCGCCATACAAGGCAGTCGTTGACCGCGAGCTTCCTACGTCACGCGCCTACAGCTGATCGAGCGTTCAGTGCGAATGCACTGACAGCCGTAAACAAATACACAGTTTAATTTCTCCGATTAAATTCAGTATAAAGCTATAGTGACTTGATGAATTATGTTATTAACATTCAGTATTTTTCAGGATACGGTTCTATAAAATATTTAAGAACTTCAGGTAAATTCTGTGTGTCTCCGACGTTAAGAGGACTTGCTATCGAGAAATTTTCAGGAAGAATGTAATTTCGAAGAAGAAACTAATAAACTAAAAAGGGTAACTATTAATTGAGTTCATTTTTCAGGTAACATATTTCCACTTAGGTACGTACTTTAGACGTAATTTGCTGCTCGCGATTACGTGATTCATACTTTGTGCTAATTTCATGTTCTATGAATTTACGTGTGAAGCGACGTGCTTGCGTACGTTAACTGATTTTTGTCAATGTTTTATTAATGAACAGGATTGTTATTTGTATATATTATTCATCGCTTGGCTGCTATGCTTTTTCACTGATGTCATATTTTTTTTTAATTATGTGCCTGCTGTGCTGATTTATTTAAATTATAATTGTAACCTGATTTATTGTGCTGATGTGTTTAGGTATGTAAGTTATACTTTGTGATTTATCTGCTTGCGCCTTCATGTTTACTTATTAAGACGACATATGAACATTTATTTGCTTATGCTGATATGATGCTAATGACATGTTTACTGCTTTACGTATGGATTGCATATTTATACATATCTGTTGTTGTCATAACTACTCTTTAATTTGGTGTATAGAAATGCTGATATACTGTGTACAAACAGAGAGTTTAGGTCACACTATTGGATTAATTATAGATTGTTCGCTTGGCAGAGCCTCGTTGTAAGGATTGTGCTGCATCCACTTTTTGACATTCTGTTCTCTACTGGTATATTTACTCGCTATTGCTTGTTTTGCTTACGCTCAGTGCCTTATATTTTTAAGATAAGAAAATGAACTGCTATAATTCGACGAACGACATTGGTACAAAGAACTTCGTTGAAGTCACATGAGCTGAGGTTTTATGGAAGCTGTATAACTTTATGCTAATAGGAAGGAAGCTAACGACATGACATACCACAACTAGGTTTAGACCATTAACAATTATTACACTGCATTCTTCGTGAGCAATTGAAATAGGAAGTGACACTTGACACAAGAAATACTCCACATGTTTGCTTCTGTTTGCCATAATTCTTGAAGTGGTGTACACACTGTGAAATATTATGATTATTCACACTCCGTAATCGTACTTAATTACTGAGAGTTATTCGAACTAAGTCTGTTAGAGGTCATGTATGCACTTCTTTTGTTTATAATTCATAATGAGTAGAAGATTTGGGTCAGATGGATTACACAGAGATTGTGTGTTGACAATGTGTCTTCGGATTGTATGGGATGATGAGGTTTGCATTAGGATTTTATCTGTACTTGTTCGAGGAGACTGACTAGAGGAAAGAGTTGTTATGGAAGTGAAATGATATTGGTAATAAGGTTTATATGTATCGACGCATTGAAGAGGTATTATTGAGTATTATTGAGATTGAAGTTGATGATTATTGGAGTTTTGGTGGATAAGAGGTAAAGTAAGTGAGGAGCATATATTGGCAATAAGGTTTATATGTATCGACGTATTGAAGAGGTATTATTGAGGTATTATTGAGATTGTGTGAAGTTGATGATTATTGGAGTTTTGGTGGATAAGAGGTAAAGTAAGTGAGATGCATATTTTTTTTGTTGGTCTTATGAAACAAGGAGGATGAAGATAGCAGACTAGAACACTAAAGTAGAAGGAAGATAGTCTATACACACACTTTGTTAAATCACTAAGCAGTATATACTTTTTTTTGGAGAGAGGAAGTATTTGCATATCTTGGCTCACTGACAGTTGTTCAGCAACAGTACATTTTGATCTGGCTTGGCAAACATTGGTCTTGACATGATGACTATGACGTTGACCTAACTATTATTGACTGTTATACGAGGCCTGTTCAGAAAGTAAGCTCCGATTGATTGCCAAATTGAAACCACAGTGAACATCAGAAATGTTTTACTTGTAACAATTAGCTACACCTTTCAGCTACTTCTCTACGTGTTCGCCGTTCTGACTTAGACTTTTGTCATAGCGTTGTACCAACTTTTCAATAGCCTCATCATAGAAGGCAGCCGCCAGTGCTTTCCGCCAATTCTCCACGCTGGCCTACACCTCGTTGTCTGTGTCAAAATGTTGTCTTCAAAGACAGCAGTTCATGTGACCAGAGATGAAACTCAGGGGGAGACAATTGCGGACTGTATTGTGGGTAATCTAACATTTCCATTTGAAAACGATGCAGGAGCATCTTCATTGCCCCTGCAGAATGCGGCTGAGAATTGTCGTGAAGACGAAACAGCACGACAGTTATGTAATGTTAGCTGCATAGCTTCAGGCGAAATTTCTCACCAGGCCCTCGTACTTGGCGGCAGACACTATTTTCTAGACATCTTTACGCACTCACTGCGAGCTCAGAAATGAGAAGAGCGACGTGATGCTAACTGGGGTTATACTAGAGACACTACCCAACACATCTGTGCGAAGCTTTATCGGATTTTCATAGTCGTTTCCATTTCGCGACCGATCGGAGCTTACTTTCTGAACGCCCCTCGTACATTGCTGCCACTACTACTTGATACACATGATGAACATCAGATTTTGACAGAATTACATTTACACAGTTAACACCATTCAATTACACAGTAGTACTTAATGTGGATGAAAGATGAATGAGTGTGTTTTGTGTGTTTTCCTTTCCTAATTCTACCCACCTATCTCGTAAATATTATTTTATTTGTTTGTAGTGGCTTGCACTGACACCCATAAATATTATAGGTTTACTGATATTTGAGTATTTGTAATAGTTAATATGAAAATTATCTGACATCATTTGTGTGTTTGTTATGATTTGTATGTTTAGCGTAAAAGCATTTGTATGTGCATTCAAACTATTGTTCATGCCTGAACTGTCTGATTAGTGAGGGTAAATATTATGAACTGTTACCTGCACTTTTTCAACATAATGTGTGACACTTGGGAATGATTAATTTCTGCTGATGAACTGTGTGATCAGTGACAGTGAATATTATGGACTGTTACTTGTACTTTTTCTACATGATTGGTGCCACTAGGACATGTTTAATTTCTGCTGATGAACTGTGTGATCAGTGATAGTGAATATTATGGACTGTTACTTGCACTTTTTCTACATGATTGGTGCCACTAGGACATGTTTCATTTGTGCATATATACTCTGATGAACAGTGTGATCGGTGATAGTGAATATCATGGACTGCTCTCTGGACCTGCTCATCATTGCTAGGTGCAACTGATGGACTACTTGTATGGAAATGAAGTCACTTGTTGCTGTCTGCACCTACTCAACATTGCTGGGTGCCACTGTTAGAACTGTTTCTACTGAAATGATGTCACTTGTTGGTGTCTGCACCTGCTCAACATTACTGGGTGCAACTGATGGACTGCTTCTACTGAAATGATGTTACTTCTTGCTGTCTGCACCTACTCAACATTGCTGGGTGCCACTGATGGATTGCTTCTACTGAACTAATGTGACTTGTTGCTGGATGTACCTGCTAAACTTTACTGGGTGCCACTGATGGACTGCTTCTACTGAAATGATGTCACTTGTTGGTGTCTGCACCTGCTCAACATTGCTGGGTGCAACTGATGGACTGCTTCTACTGAAATGATGTCACTTGTTGGTGTCTGCACCTGCTCAAAATTGCTGGGTGCAACTGATGGACTGCTTCTACTGAAATGATGTCACTTGTTGGTGTCTGCACCTGCTCTCAACATTGCTGGGTGCAACTGATGGACTGCTTCTACTGAAATGATGTCACTTGTTGGTGTCTGCACCTGCTCAAAATTGCTGGGTGCAACTGATGGACTGCTTCTACTGAAATGATGTCACTTGTTGGTGTCTGCACCTGCTCAAAATTGCTGGGTGCAACTGATGGACTGCTTCTACTGAAATGATGTCACTTGTTGGTGTCTGCACCTGCTCAACATTGCTGGGTGCAACTGATGGACTGCTTCTACTGAAATGATGTCACTTGTTGGTGTCTGCACCTGCTCAAAATTGCTGGGTGCAACTGATGGACTGCTTCTACTGAAATGATGTCACTTGTTGGTGTCTGCACCTGCTCTCAACATTGCTGGGTGCAACTGATGGACTGTTTCTGCTGAAACGATGTCACTTGTTGGTGTTTGCACCTGTTGACCATTGCTGGGCTGGAATTATCAACTATTTGTTTTTTTTGTTGAATAATTAAAAGTATTTTATGTGAACATTTGTATAAACTGATTTTTTATGTATTGTGTAAACTATTATGTAAAGCCACATGTATGAAAAGAATTTGTATTGCCTACTGTATTTTATATATTAGGTTATTGAAAGGTCAGTGCAAAGCCAAAATTTTAACTAATTATGTGATATTTAGGTATTAATATTATCTTTTATTTTTGTCTGTATTTTTCTGGGCGAATTTGGTGGTATTTTCACCACCAATGCTGGCAAAAATACCATCAAATTCTGGCCTGTGGAGGAGGGGCATATGAAAGGTGGCTACACTGAGCCACTGCGCCAGAGATTGCGCCAAAGAGTATTATTAAGCCGCCTCCACGGTGCTTGTCGAGAGCTCGTAGAAGTCAGTGCTTGTCGAGAGCTCGTAGAAGTCAGTGCTTGGAGAGAGCTCGTAGTAGTCAGTGCCTGTCGAGGTCTCGTGGTAGTCTGTGCTGAGATGTTGTAGCAGAGAGTGTTTGTTGAGATGTGCTATTAGGCAGTGCTTGCTGAGATGTGATATTGGAGAGTTCTGGTTGAGATATAATGTAAGGATTAGAGTGATTTTCATCAATATAAATGAGGTAACTAACTCCGTTTGTTTTTAATTTCAGTATCCTAAATAATGCGTCATTACAGGTTCAGTCAACAAAGCATCTGGCGTGTGTTCTTGTATTAGAGTGTAATTCTGCTTTCCTTACGCAATTATCGTATTTCTAATTTTCTTTTATCACGTCAGTATAATTGGTATTTAAAAATTCTTGTCTTGTTGAAGAAGAACCGTGCCAGATGTGTACGTTGAGTCACACTCCCACACACAGAACAATTACATTTGTGCTTGGGTTTTGTAGGTTTTATAGTTGCTGGGGACTTAATTAATTAATTGTGTTAACGAAAATTTTCATTTCATTCTTTGTTGTTGTTCTTTGCAGTCAGATAGCGTAATAATACTAGTCAGGGCCAACCGTTTACGAAACAGCGTAATCGGACTTACAGCTACTAAAAAAAACTAAAAGTATTTTCAATATATATTTAATTAAGCCCCCATGCAGTTTACTTCAGGCAAGACGGTGCACCACCTCACTATCTGGTGGAGGTCCGGGATTTTCTCAGTGACCGCTTTCCAGGGCAATGGATCGGCCGTGATGGACCCATTGCATGGCCCCCAAGTTCCCCAGACCTGAGACCACTATATTTTTTTAAGGGGATTTGTCAACGATATCGTGTTTGTACCTCCTTTGCCGGTTTTTATACCTGAACTTAGAACAAGAATTTACGACGCCACTGAGTAAATTACAGCGAGTTTGGGAAGAAATTGACTTCCAGTGGGATGTGTGCAGGATAACCAGCAGAAGCCACATACAACTGAGCCGTGGCGAGCTGGCGCCAGTCTTATTTTGTTCATATGCCGTTTAGATCGATTGTGGTTGAGCTAAGTTATCTTTGCTTTTCGCGTGTCTTATCTTCCGGGTCGGCGGGCGAAGCGAGTTGGTTGTTAGCCTTCGACGGTTAACCATTGAGATCTCGTCATATTCGCGGGGAGACGAGTGTTAACGGCTGCTGAACTAGCGTGATGACCGTTACATGTTGTGGTGTGAAACTGGTTGGGCGTTCTGCTGACATGGGCAGCTTGGAGATACAAGTTCTGTGACTTCGCTGGGAACAAAATTTGAAGGGAAGCGGTGAAGCTGTGGAACCCGCTGCCTCGTTGTGTACCTCATATGAAGTAAGTCGTCGTAATTGTGTTTGCTCACCGACGCACTCAGAGCCATTTAAACTTTATTGTTATGGTGAGACTTTCATAGTCGAACCTTAAGACGGTGTGGAAGAGTTGAGTTGGCCTAGTTAAATGGTGGAAGTTATCTGAACGTTTTCTCTGAAGTTTTACTAGTGTCTTGCGTCTCTTGCAATGAAATGATTTTATGTTGCCTTTTTTAAAGCCTGCACTCTATTAACACACTTGTCCATGTGTAACTGAGTCAAAGGTTCTGCCAAGTGTTTCTATGTTTCAGAATTATTGGAATGTCTTTGTGATTCGGGCAGAAACTTTTGATTGTGCCAGCGCCTTGGCGGGGAGTGAATGTCATCCGAGGTCTAGGCCTGGCAGTGTTTAAGAACCTGGCCGCTACCGGGAGTTGTTCACATACCGCCTTCCAAAGTTTAGCATTTATCTTCCTACCACCAATGCGGTTTAAGCTGGTGGATATACATTACTGGCTACTAAAATTACTACACCACGAAGATGACGTGCTACAGACGCGAAATTTAACCGACTGGAAGAAGATGCTGTGATAAGCAAATGATTAGCTTTTCAGAGCATTCGCACAAGGCTGGCGCCGGTGGCGAAACCTACAACGTGCTGGCATGAGGAAAGTTTCCAATCGATTTCTCATACACAAACAGCAGTTGACCGGCGTTGCCTGGTGAAACGTCGTTGTGATGCCTCGTGTAAGGAGGAGAAATGCGAACCATCACCTTTCCGACTTTGATAAAGGTCGGATTGTAGCCTATCGCGACTGCGGTTTATCGTATCGCGACATTGCTGCTCGCGTTGGTCGAGATCCAATGACTGTTAGCAGAATATGGAATCGGTGGGTTCAGGAGGGTAATACAGAACGCCGTGCTGGATCCCAACGGCCTCGTATCACTAGCAGTCGAGATGACAGGCATCTTATCGACATGGCTGTAACGGATCGTGCAGCCACGTCTCGATCCCTGAGTCAACAGAGTGGCACGTTTGCAAGACAACAACCATCTGCACGAACAGTTCGACGACGTTTGCAGCAGCATGGACTATCAGCTCGGAGACCAAGGCTGCGGTTACCCTTGACGCTGCATCACAGACAGGAGTTGCCATCATGCCGGTGTAGGCATAAAGTATGCCAAAGTGTATGACTGTACAACTTGTAAATACTGTAGAGGGTGATTCCACAGAGAGAACTTATGTGTGGATAACACTCCCGATTGTACTGAATGCCATATAATCCGTGATTAAGGCCTACCGACGAAACCTTTTTTCAAAATTTTGTGTTACCGCTACGCAACGAAACTTGTTTTAAAAAGTTAGAGATCCAGCGTTTGCAGCTACTGTCGCCATCACACATTTCTTTAAGGACTACAAAGATAAGATGCGAGAAATTACTGCTCAAATGGAGGCACATAGACATTCGTTTTTCTCTCGCTCAATCTGCGAGTGGAACAGGAAAGGAAACGACCAGTAATGGTACAAACTACCCTCCGCCACGCATTGTATAGGGTCTTGCGGAGTAGGTGTGTAGATGAAGTGTGGTGTGTTTCCTACAGAACTGCCTCAGTGACGACCGCCCACCCAAGTCCTATGCAGTGACATATAACAAAGATACACAGCTTGTTATTGGGAGGGGAAGAGTTCACGGGCCACAGCCGCTGCTGCTAACCCCAGCACGGGTGGCCCTGGCACCCTCCTCTGGCTTCACCCCCTGACTCCACCAGCAGTGCCGCCACCCGCATTGAGAGAGCCACATGCTGGCAGGTTATCGGGTGCATGATAAACAGCAATTGGGTGGGTGTTATCGCTCAGTAAGGTACCGGTTGAAGTGTGGCTCTTGTGTGTCTTATTGACTTGTGAAATAATAGTTCATGAAAAGTCGGTAGCGTATTTATATGCAAATTATAGTTTAAAAATGAAATGAGAAGGGAAAAAAGTCAGTTATTATTACTTTCCATTTTATAACCAGCGTCGGTGTTGCGCCTAGTGTAGTGGGTGCAGAGCTGTCACACAATGTGGAAACAACACAGTGAGTGCCAGTAGGCCTCGTCGACGTCAAAGAGAGCCATACCGGCATGTAAGCGATTTCCAATGTGGCAGAATCATCTGTTTCGGGGAAACGGGGTTGTCATAGCGTGGCATGTCGGCTCGCACAGGCCATGCTGCTACGGCAGTGATGCGTATGGGGAAGCATTGGATAGAGGAACGTCGCACGCAGCGACGAGCAGGAACTGGACCACGGAACATTACCACTGCACGGGATGGCCCTCCGCGTGGCCATTACGGAGCGTAAAGCACAGTGTTGGCTCGTCGCTGGAGCACTGCAACAGGTGTGAACTTGTCTGCATCGACGTTTCGTCGCCGTCTGTTGCAGGTTGGACTGGCTGCACGCATGCCGTTACGTCGGGTTTCATTGTCCAGAAACCACAAGCTCCTCCGACTGCAATGGGCACGTGAACACCGTCACTGGGCTGCTGCGTGGCAACATGTAATCTCTTCGGATGAGTCCCACTTTATTGTGTCCTGCAGCGATGACCGCTTACGAGTCCGGCGGTACCGTGGTGAGCACAACCTGGAGGCCTGCATTGTGGAGCGGCATAACGTACAAACACCAGGTATGATGGCTTGGCGTGCCATTGGTTACAGCCGGTCGGTGTGGCCGAGCGGTTCTAGGCGCTTCAGTCTGGGATCGCGCGACCGCTATGGTCGCAGGTTCGAATCCTGCCTCGGGTACGGATGTGTGTGATGTCCTTAGGTTAGTTAGGTTTAAGTAGTTCTAAGTTCTACGGGACTGATGACCTCAGATGTTAAGTCCCATAGTGGTAGAGCCATTTGAACCATTGGTTACAACAACCAATCTCACCTCGAAGACCTATTGCGAGAACTTTGAACAGTAACCGGTACCTAACGGAGGTTGTAGAGCCTGAGGTACTCCCCCTGCTTCAGGCATCTCCACAGGCCACATTTCAATAGGACAATGCCAGGCCACATACTGCGAGAAATGTACAGGCCTTCTCCAAAGAGCGATGGCTACCATTGCTTCCCTGGCCTGTACGTTCGCCAGACATGTGGCCCGCTGAACATGTCTGGGATACGGTTGGTCGGCACCTAGTGCGTCACGGTCCTCCAGTCACTGGCGGCGCGGATTTGCGGGCTCGGATACAAACTGCGTGGAAAACCCTCAGGAACGTATTCAGAACCTCATTGATTCAAAGCCACGACGTACAGCAGCTCTAATTGCAGCGCATGGTGGCCACACGGCATACTGAATAGTAGGGCTCAAAGGACATGTAAGATTTGAAAAGGTAATCATTTGTTACTTGTCGTGCACCTAACCTGTGGTATTAAATTAACTGAATTCATGCGTTTCCTTCTTGGTGTTGCAATTTCCACAAATGGTAGTCTATATGATCAGCAGTAACTGTGAGATTCTGTGCGCTGCAAATATTGTAAATTCAACCAATTTGTCATTATAATTTCCTTTTCTGTTTGTTAAAAGTCCGTATATGTATCTTAAAGAAAATATGTTTCCTTTTGTGACATACGATAAATAAATGAAATTATAACGTTCAGAGCAGGGCTCAAACATAGAAAGAAGCATATCACTTTTAAGCTGCTAAAGCAGTAACATAACCTGTGTGAAACATCACACAGCAAAGGTATAAGGTGTGTAGGAAAGTAGGAACCAGTTAATAATCTGCACCATTTAAACTCTGACATCTTTCATTAAATTTCCTTTAAATGTCGAAAATCACAAATATTTTGTGATTTCAGTCACTCAAATGTGGAATAGGCAGGAGTGACTCGATCATTGTCACCTTGAAAGCCATAATCCTACAGCTGAATCATCGTAACACCTTCAGGAATGTTCAGAACGTCTAGGTTAATTGATTTTCTGAAAACACCAAATTGGTGCAGTCACTCTTCTTCCTAATTAGTAATGTAATGGTGGACACATCAGTGGATCTGACTTACATACAGCATGCACTAACTACCTTCATCTAAGTTAACGACGAGCACAGTCGCTCCACAGATGATCAATACTTTGTTCATTGCGACGACGAACTGGCAGTAGAAGTCAGTATATTCGTCTTTTGTACACTGATTTTTTTATGTTGCATACACTGCTGCAAATAATGTATGTAATCGATGAATAATTCAGTCATGAGAGAACCAGCAAAGGACTAAGAAGTAGAGGCGCATAGCAGCAACAGGTGAGGTGAAGCAGCCACATGATGCGGTGATTATTATGTTTGACGTTAGCTACAGTTGAAACAACACAGGCTGTAAACATATCAGAGTCGGTATGAGATCTCGTCAGGAGATCCGTCAAGTGGTTGTACCAGAAAATCCACAATTTTGTGATGAAAGTGATATTACCAGGAGATGAATGGCATCAATTATGTGGTCACAATGCACATTTCGCTTTGTTCCACGGGAACGTTCATTCGCCGTCAATAATGCTTCGAGCTCATACAGCTGTCCCAGGAAAAATTACAATATTTCACAGTAGAGAGTGCTTACGATTAAGGTGGCAATCGTAAGTTCACAGACGCTATGAGACGTTGTGAAGTAAGCTCTTGGAGCCTGCCTGCCAAACTCTGCGGCCATCACAGAAAACTGTTGCTCAGTTGTACGATACAGTTTAAATCTGCCAGGAAGTTTCATATCACCACACACTCCACTGCAGAGCGAAAGTTTCATTCTGGAAACATCCGCCAGGCTGTGGTTAAGCCATGTCTCCGCAATATCCTTTCTTCCAGGAGTGCTAGTCTTGGAAGTTTCGCAGGAGAGCTCCTGCGAACTTTGAGAGGTAGGAGAACGAAGTACTGGCCGAAGTAAAACTGTGAGGACGGGTCGTGAGTCGTGCTTGTGTAGCTCATTCAGTGAACAGTTGCCTACGAAAGGCGAAAGTCCCGAGTTCAAAGCCCAATCCGGCACACAGTTTTAATCTGCAAGGAAGTTTCCTATATGAGTCTGTTCATATACCCTGAAATACAGCAGAATTTATAATTTTTTAAAAAAGAAGTTTGGAGTTACATACATTCTCCATAAAATAACATGTATGCCAATGTGGGCACATAGTCATCACCAAGAGTGGACAAAACATTCCCTTTACAAAAGTCTTGCAGTAACCGAGTGGTCCTCCAATTATGATGTAAACTGGAGGAAGAAGAAAAATCGCTCATTTCTCGCCAATAACGTACATGATGAATTATAGGACTATAGATTGTTGGAAGACTAAACTTGTTCAAACACTGATAACACATCCTGATGAGGTCCGCTCCGAGTGTGTATATATTTTTTCAAAAACTGTATTTCAGCCAAAATATCAGCTGTTGCAGGAGATACTGCACGGTATTAAAGGGGTAACGTACCAGCGTTCAGTGAAAGCAGCGCTATTACACCGCCTGAGAAAGTGCAGCCATACAGCATATTACAGCATATTTATATTTGACGGCATTGCAGTCACCATATGCAAATTGATAAATTTTATTTGAGTCAAGCATATCCAAGGATCCCGAAGCAGATGGTACGCGATAGTGTAAACCTAGTATAGTTTTCAAATAGGATAATCTGGATTGGAAGCATATGTAACAGGTTCATGTGGGAACCATTGCGTTATTCAATGAATTCGTTACCACACATGGGGAGTGCTGGAATAACTTGCAGTATGGCTTTTCTGGTTACTGATAAAAGTAGGAAATTAAATGAACGCCGATATAGACGAAACCTTGACACAACTCTCCATAAAAGAGAGAGAGCCACAACGTAACTGTGCAGGATATTGTCAGCTACGGTCAAATTCACATGAATGCAGTGCACTCAGCCTGATGAGATGAAGCACAACCCGAACATACGTTTATACATCGACAGAAACATCGACAACATCTGCGTAAGATTAATGGAATTGGATAGCAGTGTGAAGGTGGCGCTGCAAAGGGGAGTCTCATCAGAGTCACAGAAACCAGCGGACTGACCAAGCAATCAGCAAAAGGTTAACGGAACTGAACTGGATTATCAAGGCAGTGAATCTCAGGTACAGCAGTTGAATGATAGAACGCAGATATATATAAAGATGACGAACGCAAAGATCCATAAGATTTTTACAGAGACTGTAAATACCGGTTTGATGCAGCTCTCTATGTTACTCTATCCTGTGCAAGCTTCTTCATCTCCGAATAACTACTGCAAACTATGTCTTTCTTAATCTGCTTGCTGTATTTATCTCTTGGTCTTCCTCTACGATTCTCCCCACCCCCACCCCCCCTCACACACACATACATACTTTGCTCCAAAACTAAATTGCCGATCTCTTCATGTCTCAGAACGTATCCTATCAACCGATCCCTTCTTTTTCCTCTTTTTATTACGTTGTGCTGCAAATTTCTTGTCTCCTCAGTTCTGTTCAGTATTTCCTCGTTAGTTGCGTGGTCTACCCAACTAATCTTCAGCATTCTTCTGTAGGACCACATTTTGAAAGCTTCTGTTGCTTATCGTCCATGTTTCACATCCATACATGGCCAAACTCCAGACAAACACCATCAGAAAAGACTTCCTAACACTTAAATCTGTATTCGATGTTAACAAATTTATCTTCTTCAGAAACGCATTTCTTGCCATTTCCAGTCAACATTTTGTATCCTCTCTACTTCGGCCATCATCCGTTGTTTTACTGCCTAAACAACAAAAGTCATGTCCTACTTTAAGTGACTCGTTACCTAATCTGATTCCCTTAGCATCACCTGATTTCATTCGGCTGCATTCCATTATCCTTGTTTTGCAGTGTTCAATATACTGTCCATTTCATTCATCCGCTCTTCCATTCCTTTGCTGTCTTTGACAGAATTATAATGTCATCGGAAAATCTCAAAGTTTTTATTTCTTATCCCTCAATTTTAATTCCTATTGCAAATTTTTCTTTGGTTTCCTTTATCGCTTGTTCAATGTACATAC
The DNA here is from genome assembly GCF_023864345.2 of Schistocerca serialis cubense. Lineage (NCBI taxonomy): Eukaryota > Metazoa > Arthropoda > Insecta > Orthoptera > Acrididae > Schistocerca > Schistocerca serialis. The sequence continues at coordinate 545,584,040 of NC_064644.1, read as the reverse complement.
TGAACAACATCGCGGATAGGCAAAACTCTGTCTCACTCCCTTTTCAACTACTGCCTCTCTTTCATGCCCCTCAACTCTTATAAGTGCCGTTAGGTTTCCGCACAAGTTGTAAATAGTCTTTCGATACCTGTATTTTAATCATGCTACATTCAGAATTTCAAAGAGAGTATTCCAGTCAACACTTTACGTCTGCAAATGCTGTGAAGTAGGCTTGCCTTTCCTTAAGCATTGCTTTGCGTGTCCCTACATTTCTCCATAATCCAAAGTGATGTTCCCCGAGGTCGCCATCTACGAGTTCTTCCATTATTCTGTAAAAAATAAGTATTAGTACTTTTCTGCCATGACTTATTTATATTCACACCTGTCAAAACCTGCTTTGTTTGGAATTGGAATTATTACATTCGTTTTAAAGTCCGAGGGTATTTCTCCTGTCTCATACATCTTGCACAACAGATGAAAGAGTTTTTTCATGGTTGGTTCTCACAACGCTATCAGTAGTTCTGATGTAATATCGTCTATCGCCGAGACCTTGTTTTGACTTAAGTCTTCTAGAACTTTGTCAAATTCTTCTCGCAGTATCAGATCTCCCATCTCATCTTCATCTACGTCCATTTTCCTTTCTATAATATTGCATAAAGTTCATCTCTATACACTCCTTCCGCCTTTCAGCTTTTCCTTCTTTGCTTAGGACCGGTTTGTCATGTCAGCTCTCGATATTCATACAGCTGCTTCTCAGTTCCCCAAAGGCGTTTGTAATTTACCTGTAGACGGTATCTATCTTTCCCCTAGTGAAATATTCTTCTAAATCCTTACATCTATGCTCTAACCATTCATGCTTAGGAATTTTGCGCCTCTTGCCAATCTCCTTTCTTAAATGTTTGTATTTTATTTCTCCTGCTTCATTTGCTGCATTTTTAAATTTTCCTCTTTCATCCGTTGAATTCAGTATCTCTTGTGTTATTCATGGATTTCTACTAGGACTTGTCTTTTTACCTATTTGATCCTCTGCTGCCTTCACTATTTCATGTCTTAAAGCTACCCATTCTTCTTCTACTGTATTCCTATCCCCTGTTCTAGTCAACCGTTGCCTAGTGCTCCATCTGAAACTCTCAACTACCTCTGGTTCATTTCTCTTATCCCGGTCCCATCTTCTTAACTTCCTATCTCTTTGCAATTTCTTCAGTTTTAAGAGATCAAAAATCTCCCCCTGTAAATATCGTGGTAAGAAAAGGTCAGGAAGAAGACAGCGCAACCTTTCAGAGGTTACACAATGTAATAAATTGAAAGGCTGACGAGAATCTGCGGATTCTAAAAATAACCCCAAAAAATGTTGGTCGTACGTAAAATCTATGAACGCTACAAATAATTCAATATCTTCTTTTGCTGACAGTGCGGGTAATATAACTGATGATGATAAAAAGAAGGCCGAAATTTTAAACCTAGCTTTCAAAAACTCGTTTGCGGTAGAGGACTGCAGCACCATTCTCCCTTTCAATTATCGAACAAATGCAAGGATGGCTGGCATAGTGTTTAGTGTATCTGGGATTGTAAAACAGTTAAGACACTTAGACGCCAGGAAGGCATCCGGCCCAGACGGTATTCCCGTAATTTTATATGTTGACTATGCTACAAATATACCACCATTCTTATCCAATATCTATTAGAGAACACTGGAACAGCGGAAAGTTCCACTGGACTGGAAGAAGGCCCAGGTCATAGCAATCTATAAAACGGTAGAAAATCGGATGCACATAACTACCGGCCAATTTCACTGACGTCGATTTGTTGTAGAATCATGAAACATATTTTGTGTTCAGACATAGTGACCTTTCTAGACTCTGAGAAGTTCATCTGTAGAAACCAGCACGGTTTTAGAAAACAGATGTCATGCGAGACAAGACACAGCTGGCCCTCTTTGTGCATATTATACAACAGGCTCTAGATACCGGCTCCCAGGTTGATGCCATATTTCTCGACCTTCGAAAGGCGTTCGATTCATTTCCGCACTGTCACTTGATCCAAAAAGTGAGCGCTTACCGTCTATCCGATAACATAGGCGGTTGGATAGAAAGTTTTCTAACAGACAGCGAGCAGTATGTCGTCCTGAATGGGGTGACTTCAACAGAAACAAGTGTAACTTCAGGTGTGCCCCAGGGCAGCGTAATAGGTCCGATGCTTTTTTCGATTTACATAAACGATCTGGTTGATGGTACTGACAGCGGCATTAGACTGTTTGCCGATTATGCTGTAGTCTACAGGAAAGTAGTATCACACGTAAGTTGTGAGCAAATAAATGAAGATTTGCAGAAAATAAATGCGTGGTGTAATGACAGGCAGTTATCTCTCAATATTAGTAAGTGTAACCTACTGCGTATAACAAGGCAAAAATCCCCATTAATATACGAGTACAAAATAAATGCCCAGTCTTTGGAAGCCGTAACGTCCGTCAAGTATCTAGGTGTGACTATTCGAAATCATCTCAAATGGAATGATCAGATTACACAAGTAGCGGGTAAGGCGAACTCTAGATTGCGGTTTATTGGTAGAATCCTGAAGCGATGCAGTCCTTCAACAAAGGAAATAGCTTACAATACGTTAGTTCGTCCAGTCTTAGAGTACTGTTCGTCTGTATGGGACCCTTACCAGTTGGGTCTGATTCAAGAGATTGAGAAGGTCCGAAGAAGAGCGGCAAGATTGGTGACTGGTACATTTAGCCATCGCGAGAGCGTTACAAATGTCATAGATAGTTTAAAGTGGGACACACTTGCAGATAGACGACGCGCTAAAGTGAAGGGGCTGCTCACTAAATTTCTAAATCCGATCTTCACCGAGGATGTAGAGCATATATTATTACCTCCAACTTTCAAATCGCGCAATGATCACCATTCAAAGATAAGGGAAATTGGAGCTTGTAGTGAGGTGTTCAGACAGTAGTTTTCCCCCGCGCGATCCGCGAGTGGAACAGAGGGTGGGGGGTGGGGGGGGGGGGGGAAATATGATTTATGCGCGAATTGTGCCCTCCGCCACACACCGCTTTGTGGCTAGCGGAGAATGTATGTACATCTACATCTATACTCCGCGAGCCACCTTACGGTGTGTGGCGGAGGGTACTTATTGTACCACTATCTGATCCCCCCTTCCCTGTTCCATTCACGAATTGTGCGTGGGAAGAACGACTGCTTGTAAGTCTCCGTATTTGCTCTAATTTCTCGGATCTTTTCGTTGTGATCATTACGCGAGATATATGTGGGCGGTAGTAATATGTTGCCCATCTCTTCCCGGAATGTGCTCTCTCGTAATTTCGATAATAAACCTCTCCGTATTGCGTAACGCCTTTCTTGAAGTGTCCGCCACTGGAGCTTGTTCAGCATCTCCGTAACGCTCTCGCGCTGACTAAATGTCCCCATGACGAATCGCGCTGCTTTTCGCTGGATCTTGTCTATCTCTTCTATTAATCCAACCTGGTAAGGGTCCCATACTGATGAGCAATACTCAAGAATCGGACGAACAAGCGTTTTGTAAGCTACTTCTTTCGTCGATGAGTCACATTTTCTTAGAATTCTTCCTATGAATCTCAACCTGGCGCCTGCTTTTCCCACTATTTGTTTTATGTGATCATTCCACTTCAGATCGCTCCGGATAGTAACTCCTAAGTATTTTACGGTCGTTACCGCTTCCAATGATTTACCACCTATGGCGTAATCGTACTGGAATGGATTTCTGCCCCTATGTATGCGCATTATATTACATTTATCTACGTTTAGGGAAAGCTGCCAGCTGTCGCACCATGCATTAATCCTCTGCAGGTCCTCCTGGAGTACGTACGAGTCTTCTGATGTTGCTACTTTCTTGTAAACAACCGTGTCATCTGCAAATAGCCTCACGGAGCTACCGATGTTGTCAACTAAGTCATTTATGTATATTGTAAACAATAAAGGTCCTATCACGCTTCCCTGCGGTACTCCCGAAATTACCTCTACATCTGCAGATTTTGAACCGTTAAGAATGACATGTTGTGTTCTTTCTTCTAGGAAATCCTGAATCCAATCACAAACCTGGTCCGATATTCCGTAAGCTCGTATTTTTTTCACTAAACGTAAGTGCGGAACCGTATCAAATGCCTTCCTGAAGTCCAGGAATACGGCATCAATCTGCTCGCCAGTGTCTACGGCACTGTGAATTTCTTGGGCAAATAGGGCGAGCTGAGTTTCACATGATCTCTGTTTGCGGAATCCATGTTGGTTATGATGAAGGAGATTTGTATTATCTAAGAACGTCATAATACGAGAACACAAAACATGTTCCATTATTCTACAACAGATTGACGTAAGCGAAATAGGCCTATAATTATTCGCATCTGATTTATGACCCTTCTTGAAAATGGGAACGACCTGCGCTTTCTTCCAGTCGCTAGGTACTTTACGTTCTTCCAGCGATCTACGATAAATTGCTGATAGAAAGGGGGCAAGTTCTTTAGCATAATCACTGTAGAATCTTAAGGGTATCTCGTCTGGTCCGGATGCTTTTCCGCTACTAAGTGATAGCAGTTGTTTTTCAATTCCGATATCGTTTATTTCAATATTTTCCATTTCGGCGTCCGTGCGACGGCTGAAGTCAGGGACCGTGTTACGATTTTCCGCAGTGAAACAGTTTCGGAACACTGAATTCAGTATTTCTGCCTTTCTTCGGTCGTCCTCTGTTTCGGTGGCATCGTGGTCAACGAGTGACTGAATAGGGGATTTAGATCCGCTTACCGATTTTACATATGACCAAAACTTTTTAGGGTTCTTGTTTAGATTGTTTGCCAATGTTTTATGTTCGAATTCGTTGAATGCTTCTCTCATTGCTCTCTTTATGCTCTTTTTCGCTTCATTCAGCTTTTCCTTATCAGCTATGATTCGACTACTCTTAAACCTATGATGAAGCTTTCTTTGTTTCCGTAGTACCTTTCGTACATGATTTTTATACCACGGTGGATCTTTCCCCTCGCTTTGGACCTTAGTCGGTACGAACTTATCTAAGGCGTACTGGACGATGTTTCTGAATTTTTTCCATTTTTGTTCCACATCCTCTTCCTCAGAAATGAACGTTTGATGGTGGTCACTCAGATATTCTGCGATTTGTGCCCTATCACTCTTGTTAAGCAAATATATTTTCCTTCCTTTCTTGGCATTTCTTATTACACTTGTAGTCATTGATGCAACCACTGACTTATGATCACTGATACCCTCTTCTACATTCACGGAGTCGAAAAGTTCCGGTCTATTTGTTGCTATGAGGTCTAAAACGTTAGCTTCACGAGTTGGTTCTCTAACTATCTGCTCGAAGTAATTCTCGGACAAGGCAGTCAGGATAATGTCACAAGAGTCTCTGTCCCTGGCTCCAGTTCTGATTGTGTGACTATCCCATTCTATACCTGGTAGATTGAAGTCTCCCCCTATTACAATAGTATGATCACGAAACTTCTTCACGACGTTCTGCAGGTTCTCTCTGAGGCGCTCAACTACTACGGTTGCTGATGCAGGCGGTCTATAGAAGCATCCGACTATCATATCTGACCCACCTTTGATACTTAACTTAACCCAGATTATTTCACATTCGCATTCGCTAATAACTTCACTGGATATTATTGAATTCTTTACTGCTATAAATACTCCTCCACCATTGGCGTTTATCCTATCCTTGCGGTATATATTCCATTCTGTGTCTAGGATTTCGTTACTGTTCACTTCCGGTTTTAACCAACTTTCCGTTCCTAATACTATATGCGCACTATTTCCTTCAATAAGAGATACTAATTCAGGAACCTTGCCCTGGATACTCCTGCAGTTTACCAATATTACGTTAACTTTTCCTGTTTTTGGTCTCTGAGGACGGACGTTCTTTATCAACGATGATAATGTCCTCTCTGGTAAGCCGTCAGGTATTTTATCGTTTCGCCCAAGGGGGGGGGGGGGTCCCTCTAACCTAAAAAACCCCCGTGTGCACGCCACACGTACTCTGCTACCCTAGTAGCTGCTTCCGGTGTGTAGATGTAGATGTAGATGTAGCTATGTATAAGACTATATAAGATGTGTACCATGTCACGGTGTCATCATTATGGAACAGAACGTCGACAAAACGCAAAGTCATAATCGTGCGGAAAGTTATTCGTAGCAAACTGAGACTCTTGAAAGTGGGACAGTACGATTGCGAACAGTTTCTCTCTGAAAAATTTTTGACCCTTAACAGAAAGTATTAAACATCTCACACACGGTAACGATGTCGGAAGGCGGTATAATAGGAGAAGAAGAGGAGGCTGAGGAAGGCTATGCCACTACCGACCACATCAACTCCTACAGTGCCAGCGAATTAGATACGACATATGGCGTCAATCGAGAACCGCTGTATATGCTGGAAAAGCTACCTGTACTCTTAACTAAGAACACTTTACACGTTGAAGGCAGACACTTGGCTTCATGGAGCTAACATTTCAGAGGACTTCGAGCCCTCAAAAGTATTTGCCGAAAGAGAAGACATCACATGCTGAAATAGTTAAGTACGATTAACGCACGTACGCAAGACAGTGTTCACTAAGGACGCTTAAAAAGCCCAAACTGTAAAAAACATATTAACATTATTTTCAGCAGAAAATAATATACACTCTAAGACAAAAAAACGACGCATTACGAAGGAACTATCCGAATGGAATGTAAATCAGTAGATGTGATGTACATACACGACAAAGAGATAATTACAATTTCAGAAAAAAATGATTCATTTATTCAAGCGAAAGAGCTTCACAAATTGAGCAAGTCAGTAATGCACTGGTCCATCACTGGCTCTTATACAAACAGTTATTCAACTTGGCGCTCACTGATAGAGATGTTGGGTGTATTGGATATCGCGCATGTTATATTGACAAAATCCCAAGTTGGTTGGAGGGCCCAGCCCATAATGTTCCAAACCTTCTGAGTTGTGGAGAAGTCCAACGACCTTCCTGGCCTGAGCGAGGTTTCACAAGCACGAACACAAGCAGGAGAAACTCTCGCCATGAGTGGTCGAGCATTATCTTGTTGAAATGTAAGCCCAGGGTGGCTTACCAGAAAGGGCAACAACCTGGGACACAGAACATTGTCGACATGCCACTGTGCTGTAAGGGTGTCATGGATGATAAACACAGGGGTCCTGCTATGAAATGCCCACACCATCACTCCTGGGTGTCAGGCCACCTGCTGGTCGAGGTCAGGCTGGTGTTCCATCGCTTTCCAAGGTGTCTCCAGATGTGTCCTCGCAGGTCATAGGGGCCCATTTCGAAGTGGGACTCATGAGAGACTTCTGAAATTGTAAACATTTGTTTGCTTCTACATGTACATTAAATCTACCGATTTCTGTCCCACTCAGATTTTTTTGTCTTAGAGTGTATATATTATAATCATCTTAACAAAATCATAGATTTCCTACATCTTTTAACGGTATCAGTCACCACAGGGAATACAGTTCACAAAAAGAAAATGACAGGAATCATCTCAGAGCTTCGAGGAAGATACATTATTGAATAATGGAGACGGTGGTCCATCAACTCCAAAGGCATGCACACAAAATGTCCCAGTGCAGATGAGTCATAATATTTGATTCGGGCCATTTATGGTAGGGCAGTCTCGTCAATATTAAAGAATACTCACGATCGAATAACGGTTTCAAATATTTTTAATAAACATACATATATATTCCAAATTCGCCTGGGGCTTACATGTGAAGGAAAATCCTGGTAGGGATATTGCGCAGGCGTCTGAACAATTGCTGCAGAATGGTACGAATCGGTGTCCTGTCAACTTACAGTCTGTCCATGGAGGTGATTTTTATAGCAGTTATTTCAAGTTGGTAATGGAGCAATACGGAATAAACCACTACTCGGCTTTCTTCCACATAAAATCGAGTATTGTGGAGTGTCTGCGTAGGACCATTAAAACCCTTATCTGGATGTAATTTAATCCTCATGGTTCATACACATGGCTAGAGATTCTCCCACAAATTACTGGGAAAACATAACAGAACAACATCATACCATTAAGATGAAACCTGCTGATGTACTTGGAAACAGACTTGTAAATAGCGCAGACGAACTTATTAAGATAGTGGACCCACTCAAGCAGAAATTCAGTGTATTATTGGGAGCATATTTCAAAATAAAAAAACGCATTTGAGGAGTATTTGCTTTCTAACCAGTCAGTGGAGATGTTTACTAGGTCTAAAGTACAGAGGAAAAACCCAGAGTACATTTTAAAGGGTTGCGATGGTGAAGAAATCACAGGAACTTTTTATACAGAGGAATTATAAAAATTTCTGAATTAGATGTGTTTCAGGTAGATCACGTGATAGGGTATCTGGGAATACGGCATTAGTGAAACGGCTTGGCTTTCCAGCATCGCAAAACAGTTTGGTGAACGCTCAGGATTTGCTATATAGCAGGCTGTTCGAACCTCAGGCACTGCAGTGACATGCCGTGAGTGATATAAAGTGCGTTAGAAGAGGTTCTGGTGGTATTCTCGATAAACTGCCAGTTGAACTTCACGGTGCTGGACACAACTTCTGTGCACCTGGAACGAAACCGAAAAAGCGTCTGGCTCATGGTGATAATGGAATTAGTCTACTTTACGAGGCCTGCAAGGAGCATGATTTAGGGTATGCTACAGATCAGAGATTCGCAGAACATGACGCTGCAGATCGAATTTTATCCGATAAAGCCAACCAAATATGCCCATAGAATCATGAGGCAACGTACTGTGGAATACCCTGCTTCTAATTAAAGCGCTAGTGCGGCTATCAGCAGCTGGGGCACTGGTGGGAGGAGCTGCCGCCAAAGCCGGAACAGTGCAGAAAGCACAAAATGATCAGGAACAAGTACAGGAACCTGAAAGGCATATTAGGATGGCTACATCTACAGCCGTACAAAGAAGGCTTGGGCTGTTTATTTAAAAAAAATCCCCTAATTAAACTACCAACAGACCACTTATCAGTACCCATCTGCTTAAATTCTTCAACTCAAAATCTCAAGATTTCGTGGTATTTTGGTGCTGAAAGCTTTGCCGAGGACGATTTGGAAATCAAGAAATGTGGGATCGTAAATTTAGACGTCACAGGAAGACCTGTAAGGCAGTGGATTGCGTATATTAAAAGGAAACAGAATAAAGTGCTCTCCTTTGACTTCTACTGGGACTTAAGCTCACCAGACGAATCGTGGCGCTTCCTGGCTCTGAGCACTATGCGACTTACCGTCTGAGGTCATCAGTCGCCTAGAATTTAGAACTAATTAAACCTAACTAACTTAAGGACATCACACACATCCATGCCCGAGGCAGGATTCGAACCTGCGACCGTAGCGGTCGCTCGGCTCCAGACTGTAGCGCCTAGAACCGCGCGGCCACTCCGGCCGGCGACGCTTCTTGACCGATAGCCTTATGCTCTACAATTTTCGATGCTACTAAGAGTTTGATTCGTACGTCTGTGCCATTTCTGTCCAATATTTCTCCTGACGAATGCATGAAAATTAGCAGCATGCACATCACTATTTCAGTTGAAGCACAGATTTCATATCTTACATTCTGACTTTTAAAAAGTGCTCATCGCTAACAACCGCAAATTACTTCCTCCTCCCCCAATAAATCTAAGCAAGGGTGAATGGAGACGTATAACAGCATTCCAAACATCACTGTGGTAAACAATAAACTTCACTAGTAGCAGGCAAAGTTGTGGATATTCCTCCTGGCTCTTATGACACTGATGATATAAAAAATTTGTAAATGGATTTGACTTACATGCAAAGGTTAATGCTTTTAAAACAGAGATGAAAAAGATAAAAAATACAATGTCTTTAAGCGGGATGACTCAATAGGATCAATACTCGGTTACTCGAGGAGTCAAGTTTTGGCTAATAATACCAAGAAAATTTACGTGCTGAATCAGCCAGAGGAATTCTATTTGTTAGAGTGAGCCGTGTCATCTCCAATATTGCTACAAAATCATACACGAAAGACCATTTATTGTACGGGTGCTTCCCTACAATGGGACCAGGATACAAACACACTAAGGTGCCCAGTACTCCAATATATCTCCCAATGACTGTTCAGACATAAAACATCCTCGGGCATTGTTGACCAGGAAAGGAAACTGGTTGATTTTCGAGGATACGAAATCGTGGTACGTTTTCTTTTGAAGCAGCAGTAGCGCAATGGATACAAAGTAAAGAAACAACCCACACAGTAGTCAGTACTCAGCTCTGCATCGGAAGGAAGGTAGTGTAAGACATCAGAATTGCTCTTCAAGTCGATAGGAGCGAAACTTCTCAATTACACCAGTTGGAATAACACCTCCAGTTCAGTATGATAAACGAATCACTCGTCAGGAACGGACAGGGTGACAATGGTTGAATTGTATGAAAAAAAAACGTAAATTAGTTACAAACTACGGCGTGCACACACTTTATTCAACATGTAAACACCACTACAGATATTTGGATTTACGTTATGACGTGTTCGATATACCTGCCATCACTGGCGATGGCGTGGCGCAGACGAATAGCGAAATTCTGCATGATCTGCTAAATTGTCGGGACATCGAGGCTGTCGATGACCTCCTGAATGGCTGTTTTCAGCTCAGCTATGGTTTTGAGGTTATTGCTGTACACCTTGTCTCTAATATAGCCCCACAAAAAGGAGTCGCATGTGTCCAGATCCGGAGAATATGGCGGCCAATCGAAGCCCATACCAGTGGCCGCTGGGTACCCAGAGCTAGAATGCAGTCACTAAAGTTCTCCTCCAGTACACCAAACACTCTCCTGCTTCAATACGGTTGAGCTCCATCTTCCATGAACCACATCATGTCGAAATCAGGGCCATTTTGTAAAATGGGGATGAAATCGTCTTCCAAAACCTACCGTTCGGTAGTCATCGTGCCATGAACCAATACGTCCGTGAATGGACATTGCACACCTCACCGTCACCCGTTGAGAGTGAAGAGACTTCTCGATCGCGAAATGCGGATTCTCAGTCCCCCAAATACGCCAATTTTGTTTATTGACGAATGCATCCAAATGAAAGTGAGTTTCGTCGCGAAACCAAACCATACTAATTCCCATCATGCCTGCGGCCATCCGTCCAATTTGAACGTCCTAACGCACACCGTTCAGAAGTTATTTTATTTCATATAGGTCAATAATTGTCACCCTATATATCTCGCAAATCGTTCGCTTCATCAACACTCAATAATGACTAGATTCTGATTCAACGGAAAGATGATTTAACAATTCCGAGTAGCAGTTTATTGTACTTGTCAGACACATGTATGTGTAATGATGGCGGATCTCCAGCCGAAATATCGTGAATTATGCATAATGTGTTCACCTTCATGATACAAGAAATCTGATACAAACTTAACACTCGAGCAGGTGCGCCGTTTCGCACAAAACATGCGGGGTCACGGCATACTTTGCAGACAAGTAAAGACTAGCTGTCTTTACGTTACCAAGGTAAAGTTGTATGAGCAAAATTACAGTTTAATCTCAGTTTAATCAAACAACTTACAGTATACTTACGTATTATGTACTGAAGTACTATTTAATTAAACAGTAGTGAAGTAAACTTTCATTATATCACTCCGTTCCACGGACAGGTGGTACCCCACAGTAATGATCCTCTCAAAACAGTATACAGAGTCCTCCGCTTATTCGATTACTAATATACTCGTAGACAGTTGCCTTTTGTGTGTTTCTGGTGCTAGTTCGTTACGTGGCTTATTTTCTTGTACATTTTTTCTCACCTACCTCGCTGTTTATTTTATATTACTGCTGCTCACTTGGACGTATGGCAACACAGTTTATCAGTGTGCTAACTGAATTAATAACGAAGGAATAGATAAGGGCTCGTAATTTTGAACAACAATTAAACGGTGCAAAACAATTTTATTTGTAATTGGTGCACTGTATACATAGGCGCGGCCGCTCGAGGGTTTATGGCCTCAAGGTCTGTAGCACAAGAAACGTTGAGGTCATAACAACAATCAAAACTTACGTATCTGCATTAAATTCAGATCTGAATGTTCTACGAAGATCGGTTAGTAATCACTTTAGTATAGTAATTCCACTCAAAATGCTGATGGGGTTCTCTGAGGACAATAAGCAAGCCATTATGAATACTAAGTAGGAACTGACTACAGAAAATAAATTGTACATTAAAGAAGCGCAAGTAGTGAAAAAAACTGCTTTGGGCAAAATAGTGAGGAAAGTTCCACATATTTCTATAACAGATGCGGCCACCTGAAACTTTTACATGTGGTAAAGTCTCGCACCAGTTGACATTACGTTTCCGTTCATGAGAACTCTGGGAGTATCCAGCTCTACCGATGATTTCAAGACATAGCTGGTCGATTAAGACAGCTATTCAAATAGAAACGATTCAGTTTATTATTCTGGGGCTACAGACAAAACGGTTAGTGAATGACACTAATGATTCCAGTTTATTCGCCAGTTCTGACTTAACCAGTGCAAAAATGTTCCTGAATTCAGTACTTTACCCATATGATAATCTAGAACTTAATTGCAACAATGAAAATATTGGTCTACTATACGAAATGTACTCCAGACATCGCTCTTCTTACAATGAGTGCAATGAATTTGGATGTATGCTCAGTACACAGAAGTTTAAATAGTTAGCACCAGTTGTCATGATTGGTTGCTCAAAGCAAAATAAAAGTATCAAGACAGGCACAACAGACATCCCTACTGAATTTGAATCATCGGACATTTTCCCACTAAGCATGGTGATGTACGTATTATTGATGCAAAATCGAATTATTAATAACCCGACTCTCGCAGCAACTGTGCAGCGATTAGTATAAACGTGGCGGTGTTGCTTCGTACCAAAGGCACTCTACAGTGGCCCCTCAATAATGAACATCGCCGTGATACAAAGAGTGTGCACAATTTGTGTGTATTCCTTGCATTCTAAAGCTCTGGACGAATATTGACAACATTTTCAACGGTCATCGCTTCACCCAAGCCCTTATTATGATACAGATTGTTAAAACTCGTCTGACGGCTGCCTGGTTAACCTGAAATCACCACAGAGGGTGGTGGTACGAAGACAGTTTGCAGTGTGAAGAAATTGTGACACTGATCCGAATTTACAATCATAACAACAACACTGTTAAGCCATGAAGAGATCTCGGGGCTTTGTGACATTTTCAAAAGTGCATCAGTAAAGGACCTTGAAGATTAGAAGTGCCCAGATATTTGGAGACTCAGGAAAATGTATGGTGATGGACAAATAAGGGACTAGATTTATGCCTCAGAAAACGTACATATATTCTTAAGTTGATTTAGTCTTTAAAAAATACAGTGTTTTATTTATTTACTCGCATCATCATCATCATCCTCCTCTTACGTGGTTCAGGTTAGTATTTATTATATGCTGTCTGTGCAGTTCACTGAGTACTGAAGTTACTATTCTTGAAACCTCCTCAATACGTTTCTGGACATGCCACCTGTCCACAGCTATCTACATCCAAGGACCCGCATGAGCCTCTCTGTACATGTTAAATGGCCAGTCATTTAAAATGTGAACTGAGGTACACACCTCTTCTGAGAAATGTACATTCTTCCTCGCCATCACTGCAATGGCTATTTCAAATGCGAGCGCAGCCACCATGCAGCCGGTTGGACCCATGGCAGCAATGGCCAGGTGTGTCGACACAAGCTGGCAACATTACAGTTGCATGGTCAAACTTCTTGAGACAATGGCGACCGCATGGTCACTGGCCATTGTCAGCTCGTAAACGATTCTGCTGTTGATGCGGAAGTCCTGAAAACCATTGGAAGACTATTCACCAGATGTGTTGCAGACCACGTATATCCTTGAATATGATATACTGCATAACCGCAAATATAACAACACTAGCATGACAAGGCTGCCGTAAACAGGCAGAAGAAAATACTATTTTTGTTATCACAGCAGACTGCGACATGATAGGACACAGGCACTGACTTGCTCACACCTACAGCTTGAGCAATAAACCTGTCTAGGGCAGTTATAAATGTTCTCGACACTTACTTATTAGCTGAAATATGCATCTCTCATCTGTAAAAAGGGGACCTTTGGCATGGACAATCATTCTGGTGTAATCACTAGCAGGAGCCACTTCCCTTCCTTCCGCTAGTGAGTAGACTGACAAAAGCAATTCATTCGCGGTAGCTAATGCAACATTAATTCCCTGTTGAGTAGACTGGTTGGAGCAACTCTCTAGTACTTCTCAGTAGTGACCATCCCAGCATTCCCTTCATTCCCATTGCTGTTACCATTGTTCTTTTTTTCTTCTGTCGTACCCATACCCCTGCCAGCACTACAACGAGCCGCATTGCTGCTGCTGTTGATTACGATGGTGCTGCTAATCAGTGGGCCAGATTGGCCTCTGGTGATGATTCTACAGATTTGTGTGCATATTTCTTTTTAGGAGTTGCAATCTGATGACTAGCTTCTTCTTCTCCTACGTCTTCTGTCGCAGAGAGCACCATACCTTCACCCCTGTTGATCTGCTGCACTCTCAAGGATTTAGTGAGGTAGCTTGGGATTCCACAGGGTGGTGGCTGGGTAAATCCTGATTCATATGACTGTGAGTATCAGTTTCTCTTTCCCTCTCTCTCCATGTCTGTCAATAATAATGAAAGTATCGACCGTTATACATTTTGTTTTTCTCTGTGGCCGCGCGGGATTAGCAGAGCGGTGTGAGGCATTGCAGTCATGGACTGTGCGGCTGGTCCCGGCGGAGGTTCGAGTCCTCCCTCGGGCATGGGTGTGTGTGTTTGTCCTTAGGATAATTTAGGTTAAGCAGTGTGTAAGCTTAGGGACTGATGATCTCAGCAGTTAAGTCCCATAAGATTTCACACACATTTGAACATTTTTTTTTCTGCCTGTTGTAGAATTCTTCAGTGATCTCGAGATCATTGGTATGGATCCGGTACCTCAGCTGAGTCCTATAACCAGTGCCTCAATGCTGCGGTAGTCTCCCACAGTCATTAGTGATGACAATGACTATGGTGTGCAGGAGATGGTAGTAGAGCCAACACCATTCTCTACGGCAAACTGATGGGGATGACACCAGTGACTGAAGGTTGGATTCATGAGAGGTATTTCTTTCTGTTATTCTGCAATACTAGAACTCAACACACACAACTTCTCTGCTTGTAGGTGCACTCGATGATGAATCCCGTGTGAATGTGTTAGCACAGCGTATGAACTTATTCTCCAACATTATTTCATGGAGTATGACGTCGGCCATCAAGAAGCGAGTAAGTGAGTAACAGTAGTATTAGCATCCAGCACACACCATTGCATGCATGAATTATTGATGAGATGTGTTCTTATTCGTTTCTATGTGCATTTGATGGCATGAGCCAGGGGACTGTCGATGCACGGATTGAGCTGGACCCGATGGTGTTGAAGATAGTCTTTAGTAGGATCCCAAGGGCTGATTGAGATGCAGAAAAATTGGAACTAGAGTAGAAACACTATACTGCATATACACTATTGGCCACTACACCAAGAGAAATGCAGATGATAAACGGGTATTCATTAGAACAATATATTATACTACAACTGACATGTGATTACATTTTCACGCAACTTGAGTGTATAGATCCTGAGAAATCAGTACCCAGAACAACCACCACTGGCCGTAATAACGGCCTTCATACGCCTGGGCATTGAGTCAAACAGAGCTTGGATGGCGTCTGCACGTACAGCTGCCCATGCAGCTTCAACAGGATACCACAAGAGTAGTGACTGGCGTATTGTGACGAGCCAGTTGCTCGGCCACCATTGACCAGACGTTTTCAATTGGTGAGAGATCTGGAGAATGGGAAGGCCAGGGCAGCAGTCGAACATTTTCCGTATCCAGAAAGGACCGTACAGGACCAGCAACATGCGGTCGTGCATTATCCTGCTGAAATGTAGGGTTTCGCAGGGATCGAATGAAGGGTAGAGCCACGGGTCGTAACACATCTGGCATGTAACGTCCACTGTTCAAAGTGCCTTCAATGCGAACAAGAGGTGACCGAGACTTGTAACCAATGGCACCCCATACCATCACGCCGGGTGATACGCCAGTATGGCGATGACGAATACACACTTCCAATGTGCGTTCACCGCAATGTCACCAAACATGGATGAGACCGTCATGATTCTGTAAACGGAACCTGGATTCATCCGAAAAAATGACGTTTTGCCATTCGTGCACCCAGGTTCGTCGTTGAGTACACCATCGCAGGTGTTCCTGTCTGTAATACAGCGTCAAGGGTAACCGCAGCCATGGTCTCCGAGCTGATAGTCCATGCTGCTGCAAACGTCGTCGAACTGTTCGTGCAGATGGTTGTTGACTTGCAAACGCCCCATCTGTTGACTCAGGGATCGAGACGTGGCTGCACGATCCGTTACAGTCATGCGGATAAGATGCCTATCATCTCGACTGCTAGTGATACGAGGCCGTTGGGATCCGGCACGGCGTTCCGTATTACCCTCCTGGACACAACGATTCCATATTCTGCTAACAGTCATTGTATCTCGAGCAACGCGAGCAGCAATATCGCGATACGATAAACCGCAATCGCGTTAGGCTACAATCCGACCTTTATCAGAGTCGGAAACGTGATGGTATGCATTTCTCCTCCTTACACGAGGCATCACAACAACGTTTCACCAGGCAACGCCGGTGAACTGCTGTTTGTGTATGAGAAATCGAATGGAAACTTTCGTCATGTCAGCACGTTGTACGTGTCGCCACCGGCGCCAGCCTTGTGTAAATGGTCTGAAAAGCTACTCATTTGCATATCACAGCATCTTCTTCCTGTCTGTTAAATTTCGCGTCTGTAGCACATCATCTTCGTGGTGTAGCAATTTTAATGGCCAGTAGTGTATTTGTTTATTTTTTAACTAAGCCTGATAGTTAATATTTTTCCTCCTCCTGTCTGTGCAGGTTACATGAAAGGGATTATGAGTGGCACACATGCACCTACAGGAGCAGCAGCTGACATGACTATGATGTACCTGCAACCTGCCACTCAGCAGCCGCCTGGCCCCAAATGTGTACCTATGTTCCTGCAGCCCCCTGTGCCACCCATGATGATGCAGCCCTGTCTGTCACCCATGAAGATACTACCAAGTTCATACGTGACAATGATGTACCTGTATGCAGCAGCCTGCTTTGCCATACATGATGTACTCAAAGACAGCTGCACTACAGCAGCTAGGACTGTCATCAGCTGAGGTGATGAATGCATGGCCAGACATGCAGCAGCCTGCTCCATCATCATCTGTTGTGTAGCCCATGCCATTGATAACCCAGCCCTGGACCACTTTCTCTCTGTCCTGGCCCATCTCGTAACCATTACTACAATCATTGAAGACAAGCAAGACTTGGCAGCGGGTGTAGCAACAGCAGCACGCCCACCTGCACTGTTATAGATCACCAAGTAACTCCTGTGCTACTGATTAATTGCTGGTGCATTTGGGGACAGTATCTCATTTGCCTGCATTGATACTCGAATGCAAGCTACCGAAATTCAGTCAATTTTCTTAATCCTTGTGAAGCAGTTCTGGAAAGGGTGTTTTCCAGATATATCAACGATCTGCAGTATCCAGCGGTTGGGTGCAAAGTATTTCTGTACTGTTAACTGACACCCCCCCCCCCCCCCCCGAAAAGAAGGTATTGATGATGGTGTTGAGGAGAAGAGCATCGGCCAGATTTGTAGGTGAGTTCGTTGCAGAGCGATTTGGAACTGATACAAAGATGTCATAATGGACCATTTTCCCAGAAGGCAGGAGAGAGGGCCTGGTAAGGAGCTCAGCTGTGTACTTCATCTCCATATATATCTGCATGTATTTGAGCCAGTTACTGGGGACACCCAGTTTCATTCCTCTTCTGGAAGATATATTGCTAAAAAAGGCATGCAATAATCAACAGAACTTTGAGGACAATCATTCCTTCGCATGTTCGCATCTGGCAAGATAGAAATTACCCTAAACATTCAGATTGTATCGATATAATTAAAACATGTGGTGTCCGGGGGTATTAACAATTTCCAAGGCATCTCGTTCCTCACAACACTCCAGGACAAACCAGAATTCGAGATGCAGAACCTAGATTATTCGATTCATGTTTACACCCTGGATGCTGATGAGCCAGAAGATGAAGACGACTATGAGTACACTGTTCAGAACAAAGAAGTCAAGCATAAAGTAGATGAACCCCGCTACTTTTCCAAATTTGGTAGTAAGCACGCATGGTCGGACGAGTCTCGTTTCAAATTGTATCGAACGTACGGACGTGAACGGGTATGAAGACAACCTCGTGAATCCATGGAACCTGCATGTCAGCAAGGGACTGTTCAAGATGGTGGAGGCTCTGGTAATAGTGTGGGGCGTGTGCAGTTGGAATGATATGGGACCCCTGATACGTCTAGATACGACTCTCACAGGTGACACGTACGTAAGCACCCTGTCTGATCACCTGCATCCATTCATGTCCATTGTGCGTTCCGACGGACTTCGTCAATTCTAGCAGGACAATGCGACACCCCACACGTCCAGAAGTGCTGCAGAGCGACTCCAGGAACACCCATCTGAGTTTAAACTCTTCCGCTGGCCACCAAACTCGCGACACATGAACATTATTAAATACATCTGGGATGCCTTGCAGCGTGCCTTTCAGAAAAGATGTCCGCCCCACCTTACTCTTACGAATTTACGGACAGCCCTGCAAGATTCGTGGTGTCAATTCCCTCCAGCAGGCGTTAGTGTACTCCATGCCACCTCGTGCTGCGACACTTCTGCGAGCTCTTCAGTGCATTATTCCGTATATTGTGTACCATGTACACGACTGCACACTATGTGTGCATTAAATATTGTATATATATATATATATATATATATATATATATATATATATATTTGTGGATATATGTGTGTATGTTTGGTGTATTCGTCACCTTGTAGTGCTAGTCCGCATTTCCCACGCATGTAAATTGAAGAAATGATTGATTAAATATAATAAAATATAAGTACTCGATATTGTGGAAGAAGTGTAATTACTGGATATACTGAAACAAATCAGAAAGTAATAATTATGTGGGAAATGTAGTACTTAAGTTGTTCTTTTTTTCCTACTTTAAGTGGGAATAGTATACCTGTACCTGGCAGTATTAGTTTTAAAAAAATTTGGAAATTTGTGATAAGTTCTACGGACCAAGTGCTGAGATCATCGGTCCCTGGGCTACTTAATCTAACTTAAACTAACTTACGCTAAGGACAACACATACACCCATGCCAAAGGGTGGACTCGAACCTCCGACGGGAGGAGCCGCGCGAACCGTGGCAGTGCGCGCCAGACCGCACGGCTACCCCACACAGCTTATTAGTTTTACAGAAAAATGTACAAATAACATTTAAAATTACAAGAAAAAACAGTTTATTGTTAAATTACCCTGTAAATAAGCCATAAATTAAGAAGATTTTATTGTTAATAAAGATATAAAAATTGTTAGCGAATAATAAAAATTATTGTTAATAAAACATTAGCTATTTTTAATCTCAGTGTTATTTTTTACAAAAGAACCTGAGTCTTTAACTATAGACTACAACTGACTAGGCTCATGCAGTTGGACTATAGAAAGAAAATTATTGTTGATAATCCGGAATCTACTTTCCTGTTGTTTATAAAAGATCTGAACCTCTCCCCCATGATGCTCAGACCTCTAATGAAGAGACTTACACACAGTTGAGCTAGTTGTAAAGAACAATAAGGGGGTAGACGGGGAGCTCGAAATTTAATGCCATCGAGGTTCGTGCCATTCTATTGTGCAGCCATGGCTGAGAGAGATAAGGAGATGAGAGGGGTTTCCCACTAATTTTATACCACACGATCAGCTGACCTGGGATATAACTTGCACAATTCTCCGGACAGTAGAAACTCTCCACGTGAATTACCTTGCTGAAGTGTAAGACCAGGATTGTTATTAAGTGCGATAAAATGGGGCATAGAATATCGCCAACTCACCGCTGTGCTGTAAGTGTGGCGCAGATGACAACGAAAGGGGTCCTGCTACAAAGAGAACAGGCTCCCCAGACCATCACTCCTGGTTCTGGGGCCGCATGGCGGGCGACTGTCAGTTTGGAATCCCACCGCTGTCCAGTTCGTCTCCAGACACGTCTCCGCTAATCAACGGAGCTCATTTCGAAGTGTAACTCTCCACCGAAGACAATTCTGCTTCAGTCAAAGAGATTACAAGCCCCAGGCACCGGTGGGACGCGAACCCGGCTGTCTTCCACCATGTGTCGCGATAACCAGGAGTATTGGTCTATGGTGCCATTTAATTTCGTAGCAGACCCCTTTGGTTGTCATCCGCGGAAGCCTTAAGCACAGCGGCACGTCTACGATATTCTACGCTTCGTTTTGTTGTCCCACATGGCAAGCCATACTGGGCTTACATTTCAGCAAGATAATGCCCGCCCGCACACGGCGACAGTTCCTACTGTTTGTCGTCGTGCTTGTGAAACCCTACCTCGGGCAGCAAGATAGCCGAACCTCTTTTCATCTGAGCCTTCGGGCCATTATTGACAGCGCCCTCTAAGCTTCTCGGGAGTTTGAAGATCCTACGCGCTAATTGAACAGAATTTGAAGCGATATCCCGCAGGAGGACATAAAACCGCTCTTTCAGTCTATGCCAAACCGAACAGCTGCTTGTATGAGGACCGGACGTGGACCAAGGCGTTAATGTCTCGCTCAATTTGTGAAGCTGTTTCTATCGAATAAGACGTCCAATTCTTTCTGAATTTGTAATCAGTTGTCTCTACACGTACATCGCATCTACCGATGTGCAGAACTGTAGACCTATATCTGTACCGTCGATCAGTTATAGAATTTTGGAACAGGTATTATGTTCGAGTATAATGACTTTTCTGCAGACAAGAAATCTACTCTGAAAGAATCAGCATGGGTTTCGAAAAAGATGACCGTGTGAAACCCACCTCGCGCTACTCGTCCACGAGACTCAGAGGGCCATAGACACGGGTTCACAGGTAGATACCGTGTTTCTTGAGATCCGCAAGGCGTTCGATACAGTTCCCCACAGTCGTTTAATGAAAAAAGTAAGAGCATATGGACTATCAGACCAATTGTGTGATTGGATTGAAGAGTTCCTAGATAACACAACGCAGCGTGTCAATCTCAATGGAGAAAAGTCTTCCGAAGTAAGAGTGATTTCAGGTGTGCCGCAGGGGAGTGTTGTAGGACCGTTGCTATCTACAATATATATAAATGACTTTTTGGATAACATCGGAAGATCACTGAGGCTTCTTGCGGATGATGCTGTAGTATATCGAGTGGTTGTAATAATGGAAAATTGTAGTGAAATGCAGGAGGATCTGCAACGAATTGACGCATGGTGTAGGGAATGGCAACTGAATCTCAATGTAGGCAAGTGTAATGTGCTGCGAATACATAGGAAGAAAGATCCTGTATCATTTAGCTACAATATAGCAGGTTAGCAACTGGAAGCAGTTAATTCCATAAATTATCTGGGAGTAAGCATTAGGAGTGACCATATAAAATTAATCGTCGGTAAAGCAGATGCCAGACTGAGATTCGCTGGAAGAATCCTAAGGAAATGCAATCCGAAAACAAAGGAAGTAGGTTACAGTTCACTTGTTCGCCCACTGCTTGAATACTGCTCAGCGGTGTGGCATCCGTACTAAAAAATGGTTCAAATGGCTCTGAGCGCTATGGGACATAACTGCTGAGGTCATCAGTCCCCTAGAACTTAGAACTACTTAAACCTAACTAACCTAAGGACATCACACACATCCATGCCCGACGCAGGATTCGAACCTGCGACCGTAGCGGTCGCGCGGTTCCAGACTGTAGCGCCTAGAACCGTTAGGCCACCCCGGCCGGCGGATCCGTACCAGATAGGGTTGATAGAAGAGATAGAGAAGGTCCAACGGGGAGCAGCACGCTTCGTTAGAGGATCATTTAGTAATCGCGAAAGTGTTACGGAGATGATAAATAAACTCCAGTGGAAGACTCAGCAAGAGACACGCTCTGTAGCTCGGTACCGGCTTTTGTTGAAGTTCCGAGAACATACCTACACCGAGAAGTCAAGCAGTATACTGCTCCTTCCTACGTATATCTCGCGAAGAGACCGTGAGGATAAAATCAGAGAGATCAGAGCCCACACAGAGGCATACCTACAGTCTTTCTTGCCACGAACAATACGAGACTGGAATAGGAGGGAGAACCGATAGAGGTACTCAAGGTACCCTCCGCCACACACCGTCAGGTGGCTTGCGGACTATGGATATACATGTAGATGTAGATTTGCATCTAATTTGATGATTCCTTAGTGGCGTGTCTTTCTTTTTTCTTCTTTTTTCCCTCAGACTCTCTGCCTGCTGCAGGTGAAGTGCGACAGATTTTCTCGGCATGTTGACATCTTCGCTACGGCTACGAGCCCTGAGAAATCTCGGGGAAGTGGCCCGCCGTGAATGAGCAGGCAGCGCGGCGAAGCGCGCGCGCGGTTACATAAAAGTGGCGCCGGTCCGACTGTCAGGAGCTCCTGGAGGTTCTCCTCGCCTCGCCTCGGCTCGTCCCAGGCCGGCCTCTCCGCTAATTTCCGGCGTAACCTTCGCGGCTACAAGCGCGTTGCCCCACGAGCCTCGGCCGCGTATATAGCCGGCGTCGCGGTGCTACCGCGGCTCAAACCCACGGCACCGACGCCGACGTCGACGCCGACGCCGCGACCGAAGCCTCGCACCGCACCGCCGCGCCTCTATTTTTCGCCAGGTAATCGATACACATAAGAATGCGCGGCAGTCACAACTTCATAGCTGTGATCTTCATTAAGAATGAGATTTTCATTCTGCAGCGTAGTGTGCGCTGATATGAAACTTCCTGCCAGATCAAAACTGTGTGCCGGACCGAGACTCGAAATCGCGACCTTTGCCTTTCCGGGGCAAGTGCTCTATCATCTGAGCTACCCAAGCACGACTCACGACCCACCTTCACAGCTTTAATTCCTCCAGTACCTCGTCTCCTATCTTCCAAACTTCACAGAAGCTCTTCTGCGAAACTTGAAGAACTAGCACTCCTGGAAGAAAGAATACTGTGGAGACGTGGCTTAGCCACAGCCGGGGGGATATCTGCAGAATGAGATTTTCACTCTGCAGCAGAGCGTGCGCTGATATGAAACTTCCGGGACTCGAACTCGGGACCTGTGCCTTTCACGGGCAAGTACTCTACCGTATGAGCTACCCAAGCACGACTCACGAACCACCCTCACAGCTTTAATTCCGCCAGCACCTCGTCTCCCAGCTTCCAGATCTGCCAGGAGGTTCCATATCAGCGCACATTCCGCTGCAGGGTGAAAATCTCATTCCATAAACATCCTCCAGGCTGTGGTTAAGCCATGTCTCCACAATATCCTTTCTTCCAGGATTGCTAGTTCTGCAAGGTTCGCAGAAGAGTTTCTGTGAAGTTTGAAAGGTAGGAGACGAGGTACTGACGGATTTAAAGTTGTGAGGCCGGGTCGTTATTCGTGCTTGGGTAGCTCAGATGGTAGAGCACTTGCCCGCGAAAGGCAAAGGTCCCGAGTTCGAGTCTCGGTCGGGCATCTAGCTTCGATCTGTCAGGAAGTTTCGTGATCTTCATTACTCTAGTTCTGATAGCGTACATCTACATCTACATCTACATTTATACTCCGCAAGCCACCCAAGGATGTGTGGCGGAGGGCACTTTACGTGCCACTCTCATTATCTCCCTTTCCTGTTCCAGTCGCGTATGGTTCGCGGGAAGAACGACTGTCTGAAAGTCTCCGTGCACGCTCGAATCTCTCTAATTTTACATTGGTGATCTCCTCCGGAGGTATAAGTAGGGGGAAGCAATATATTCAATACCTCATCTAGAAACGCACCCTCTCGAAACCTGGACAGCAAGCTACATCGTGATGCAGAGCGCCTCCCTTGCAGAGTCTGCCACTTGAGTTTGCTAAACATCTCCGTAACGCCATCATGCTTACCAGATAACCCCGTGACGAAACGCGCCGCTTTTCTTTGGATCATCTCTATCTCCTCCGTCAACCCGACCTGGTACGGATCCCACACTGATGAGCAATACTCAAGTATAGGTCGAACGAGTGTTTTGTAAGACACCTCCTTTGTTGATGGACAACATTTTCTAAGGACTCTCCCAATGAATCTCAACCTGGCACCTGCCTTACCAACAATTAATTTTATATCATCATTCCACTTCAAATCGTTCCGTACGTATACTCCCAGATATTTTACAGAAGTAACTGCTACCAGTGTTTGTTCCGCTATCATATCATCATACAATAAAGGAGCATTCTTTCTATATATTCGCAATACATACATTTGTCTATGTTAAGGGTCAGTTGCCACTCCCTGCATCAAGTGCCTATCCGCTGCAGATCTTCTCGCATTTTGCTGCAATTTTCTAACGCTGCAACTTTTCTGTATAATACAGCATCATCCGCGAAAAGCCACATGGAACTTCCGACTCTATGTACTAGGTCATTTATATATATTGTGAAAAGCAATGGTCCCATAACATTCCGCTGTGGCACGCCAGAGGTTACTTTAACGTCTGTAGACGTCTCTCCATTGAGAACAAGATGCTGTGTTCTGTTTGCTAAAAGCTCTTCAATCCATCCACACAGCTGGTCTGATATTCCGTAGGCTCTTACTTTGTTTATCAGGCGACAGTGCGGAACTGTATCGAACGCCTTGCGGAAGTCAAGGAAAGTGGCATCTACCTGGGAGCCTGTATCTAATATTTTCTGGGTCTCATGAACAAACAAAGTGAGTTGGGTTTCACACGATCGCTGTTTCCGGAATCCATGTTGATTCCTACAGAGCAGATTCTGGGTTTCCAGAAACGACATGATACGCGAGCAAAAAACATGTACTAAAATTCTACAACAGATCGACGTCAGAGATATAGGTCTATAGTTTTGCGCATCTGCTCGACGACCCTTCTTGAAGACTGGAGCTACCTGTGCTCTTTTCCAATCATTAGGAACCTTCCGTTGCTCTAGAGACTAGAGGTACACGGCTGTTAGAAGGGACAATCTCGCTTAAGTGTTAAAGAAAGAATGTAACACAATGTCCCATGAACGACACCGTTAGAGACGGAGCACAGACTCGAAACAGTCAAGGTCGTCTTCAGCGGTTTAGGCAAACGGCGGGAAAACTTACATCTGGAGAACCGGAAGGAGGTTTGCACCCCATTTCCTCAAAAATTCGAGTTCAGCGTCAGATCACCGTGCGACTTCGCTTCGTTTTTACGTGCGTATGTGTATAACAGGTCAGAGAAATACCTTACAGAATCGTCCTGGTGCATATCGTAATAAACTGGTCCAGTTCGCGCATTCTGATCTGGGGAAAAGAGTGCTCGAAGCTGACACTATTTGTGGTTGGTTCCTTGAAGGATTGGCGGAAGGGGACCAAACAGCGAGGTCATTGGTCTCATCGGGTTAGGGAAGGATGGGGAAGGAAGTCGGCCGTGCCCTCTCAAAGGAATCATCCCGGCATTTGCCTGGAGCGATTTAGGGAAATCACGGAGAACCTAAACCAGGATGGCTGGACGCAGGGTTGACACTATTTGTGGATGGAAGAATTTTATTTTTGGCACCTGTTCAAGTGGTAAGAATGTGGGCACGTGTACACTTATGTCGATCGCTTATTTAGTTATTCGAGTTTTTCGTAGATTACGCCTGTGAAAAAGTCAGTGATGTGTAACGCGTCAACCAAGGAGCAGTTACAGTTCATCTGTGTAACTACTGCCTGGTCAGTTGCAGACGTATGACTGATAACACTTTTCAAAGAAACTGAAATATCTGTGAAGAATAAATAGCTGTAATGTGGATTCAACGACCTGTCAGAAAAATGACTTGCAGAAACTGCGAGATATAATGGGGACACACAAAAATAAGAAAAAAGAATTTTGATGGAGACTGGGTCCGCAACCTTAATGCAATGACTGGATGTAGCCATTCCGTATATGGCTGTTAAAAATATTTATTGCGATTGCAGTTTTGTCATTTTATAATTTTCAAGTATATTGAAAGCAAACATTCGGCAAATAAAATTTGCCGGATTAAAAAATAAAGTAACAAAACTTCAGAGTTGGAAACATAAGGGTACTTAAGGGCGATTGTTGAAGTCCACTCTACAGCGTTAAGTTGTGACATGCTAAAATACACCTCAAAGCAGTTTGAATCCAAATACGTATGATGCTACAAGCATTCCCGCTCTTCCGCTATGGAAGTAAAAAAAGAAAGGATGTGGCTCTGCACACTTACGCTGTACGTTGTTTCGAAGCCAAAGTGGGCGCCATTTTAAGTAGCCCAAAACATTAGCACACTACTGTTTTACGACAGCTTCTTGTTCATTATTTCTGTCGTGTGAGCGTAATAACTGTTTTAAATACTAAAACTTATAGAGCCTACATGTACATCATAGTGTCAGGATAGCAATTTCGAATGTTTTCATGTTCTCAAATGCATATTTGTTCTATTAATACAACACAGATTGACGTCACGGGGAAGTGTCACCGCGGTGAACTAACGGGGTATGAATGCTGTGAACCTAATGTTTTGGGGCTAGGCAGATGGCGGACATCAGCTTCAAGTTTGTGACGTAATGGCACCTCCCTCTTTTTTTACCTGCATGTCTTCCACACACCATCCATACTTGGATTTAGACTTCTGCGAACTATGTTCCAGCATGTCAGGACTTACCGTTGCAGAGTGGGCTTTTAACATCCCACGTAAGTACTCTTATGTTTTCAATACTGAAGTACTGTTACTTTATTTTTAAATCCAGCTTCATTTATTTCCTTTCAGTACGCTTGAAAATGATAAAATGTCGAAACTGCGATAGCAATAAATATTCTTAAAAGCCGTATGTCGAATGACGACATTCTTCAAAATGAAGCCAGATAAGACGCTCATGACTCAGTTAATCGTGAAAACGATAACGGAAAGTGAAACGATAATGTTAGTCATAACGACCTGACCGCGCATTTTTTTACTGCCACATTGTTACTGCAGTAATGGCCTCACATTTCCACCTGCAGCATTCAAACAGAAAGGGCGCCAATTGAGATAGGACTGTCAGACGTGACCCGAGATTTCCGCACGGTGTCTTCCAGTGTCTTCATGGATTTTGAAAACATCGAATGTTTCACACAGCTCCACAGGATGTTATTCACCGTCATATCTTTCAGATGCTAAATAACTAGCCGCTTCCGACCAATACTATACCGTCTACTAACGATTGTTTTGAATTAGACTATCATTCGTTGAAGTTAGTGAAATAACTTCCCCCCCCCCCCCCGCCCGCCCCCCCCCCCCCCCCCCCCCCCCACATGGTACATACCTTCTGGGTCTCTTCAGAAGCTTTTGCTTCTCGCTGTTTTAGCTTTATTCATTCTATTTCTTACTTTGATTTCTCGAACCAGTTAACCCATCTGTTTGAAATACACACGTTCGATTGTACCATCCCGTTGTTGACTGTTCGCTGTTCAACTGAGCAACAGCATTATTCTCGAATATTATTGAGTTAACTGATATTCGCAGCGATGAAAACATCGTTCTGCTGTGTTCCCATTGTTCACACACCATTGCACAGTATTACAGTTCACTACAACACACGTTACGGGCGTCTGACACTCGATCTCACCCTGAGGTTCTGCTCTTTTGTTGAGGATGAGAACAGACTGATATGTAACGAAAGCGAACGAAAATCTAGTTAACAACAATAATTAACGTACTTACTTTAAACCAGATAACATACGTTGAAATGGTTGATAACGCCGTTAGCATTTCTGTCTTTGCTGCGTATAAATCGTGATAAAAATGTTGAAATTGGTACGAGAGTCGGCACGGGAATTACTATAGCATGCCATCGTGATTATCTATACTAGGCCTATAATCTGTAAAACATTCTAGACCCCTGACTGCATTGTGAGAAAGTTTTGTACCAGTTATTATGCTCCTTTCTTATCCAAAGTTAACTTTGCCAGTGAATAATGCAGGTCATTTTCTTTTCTTCGATCTACTGTGTACTGTTGTTCATCTATAATAACGCCAGTATTACTAACAACCTCAGCTGGATTTTTAACGACAAATTCCACTGGTTAATTTAAGGTAAAGCTATTTGCTTAAATATGTGACTACAATGTGTATGGATGTGAAACCCACAAAAAATCCTAACAACAGAGCATTCAATACCACCACTAATATTAGAGGTTCCTCGATCGAAATACGTAGAACTTTCTGTATAATTTGATCCATGAAGATAACGTGATCTCCCTCTGTGAATTAAGTGAACTACCTATAATCACCGTCATTTTTAGGACGATGGATGCACCGTGTCGTGTATTCCGTATAAATACTGACATAATCAAAAGGCGTAGAATTCCGTAACTGCTTGATTGTTTTATGAGTAAATTATTTTTTTGTGTTTATCTTGGCCTTTTCTGTAGCCGTCTCATTGTGAACTGATCGTGGAGGTATTACATGTAATATCAAAAGAAATAATGTATGCAAGACAAGGAATTTCGAACAGGATGTGGTCGTGGTAATTTGCCGACGTCTGCAGTGTTAACAACAGTGGCGAACGCTATTTCACGGACAGTCAACTAATGTGTAATTTAATTCGTCCTATTAAAGTCTCCCTCTTACTTGGCCGATGTGCCGATCACTACGCCATCCTGACACAGAGGTCACCACTACTTGATGGACTACCCTAGCACGCCTCCTGTCAGGCCCAAATTCTCGACGTAAATCACACACTCCCGATGTAGAGCCTCTGCTCGTTAGCATCATTACTCGCGGCAGCTCACTGATTCAAGTTTGGTGTGCACCTGCACCGAAGGGATTCTTTCACTGCAGACGCACACCAACGTCGAACTCACGGCAATCGCGAAGATGCCGCGAGTGTGAGACTGATGAATAGGGGCACTACTATATCAGCAGTGTGTGTTTTGAACTGAGAATTTGCTGAGTAAGAGCAAATGTTCTGCAGGTTGTAAAGTTCAATTTCCATTTATTGGTGGTGTATTAGGGAGATTTGAGTTTAATTAGTCTTATTACTGATGACAACGAACTCTTAATGTTGTTAAGAGCCGGAATGACTACAATTGGCTTACTGTATACCTAATGTGTGAACGGCGTCTGTAAAAAACCAAGTGGAGTAAAATTTATCCTTTAAATTTCTCGTTTTGAAACTAGAAACATTATTTTGTTAAACTATTCAAAGAGCTTCCTGTATTTGTGACTGATTCGGTTTGGAATTAATGTGCTGAAGTGGCTGAATTTTCTATACAAATGGCCACTAGAGGAATGTGAGCAGCAAAGAATAGAGAGAGAGAAGCAAAATAGGATGACGCACAAAATCACTCAGCATATCGCAAAGAGTAATACTGTTCCAGATTCTTTGATCAGTTCGAAAACTATTGTCTGTTGTTACACTCTAAGACACTAAAAGACGTACCAAGAAGTAATTATCCGAGTGGAACGGAAACTGGTAGATATGATGCACATCTACAGACAAACAAATATTTACAGTTTCAGAAAAATTGGATATTTTGTTCCAGAGTAAAACCTTCACAAATTCAGCAGTCAATAACGTTTTGGTCCAACTCTGGCCCTTATGCAAGGAGTTATTCGGCTTGGCACTGATTGATACAGCTGTTGGATGTCTTCCTGACCGATATCGTGTCGAATTCTGTCCAAATTGTGCGTGAGATCCTCAAAATCCAAAGCTGGTTGAAGGACGTTACCCATAATTCTCTGAACGTTCTGAAGTGGGGAGAGATCCAGGCGACATTGCAGGCCATGGTAGAGTTTCGCAAGCACGAAGACATGTCGCAGAAAGTCTCGCCATGTGCGTGTGGGCGTTATCTTACTAAAACGTAAGCCGAGGTAGGGTTTGGCATGTAGGGAAACAAAACGGGGCCTAGAATATTGTCGAGGTACCGCCTTGCTGTAAGGAGTGTTGCTATGAAATGAGACGCCACTCCAGATCATCACTCCTCATTGTCAGACCACACAGTGGGCGACAATCAGGCTGGTATCCCACCGCTGTTTGGGGACTCTCCAGACAAGTCGTTGGTGGTCGTCGGTACTCAGCTAGAAGCGGGACTCATCACTGAAGACAATACTGCTCCAGTCAACGAGATTCCAGGCCGGAGACGTGTCCGGTGACACCTCGACAATGATTGGACAACAATCTGACCGTTGCCCGCCATACAGTCCGACAGCCGGGAGCGATAGTCTGAGATGACCTTTTATTTTATAGCAGACCCCTTTGATTGTCATTGGCAGCACCCTTACACGGCACCTGCGCAGTATCCTCAGTATGTTGCCAACGTCAGTCGTGGTCAGAATAGTAATCTGTGTAGTTGTGTGTGCATTATGTGGGAACCTAGTACATTCAAACACGGGGCAATCGTTGGTGCGCGTATGGTGGATGTTTTCATAAGACCGACGAAGTGTTTGGCATTTCTAGAGTCACCATATCGCAGATTTACAGCGCATACAGGTAAATCGGGAAAACATCATCCATTAAGTCACAACGTGGACGAAAGTTTGTGCTGAATGATCGTGACAGACGGTCATTGGTGAGGATGATCACGAAAAATACGAGAACGACAGCTGGAAAAGTCACTGCAAAATTGAATATCGCTCTCGCGGATCATATCAGCACCAAAACAACACGAAGGAAGCTCCATGTCCAGGAATTGGAAGGCGAACTGAGATTCTAAAGCCACTCATCAGTGATACAAATGCCCGTGACAGAAAAACTTCGTGCTGAAACCAAAAAACTTGGACTATGGAGTAATGGAAGACTCTCATTTGATCGAGTGAGTCTTGTTTCAAACTGTTTCCAGCTTCTAGCATAGCTTACGCCATGTAACATCGCAGCTCTTTACGCGACTGCAGATGTTTGTAGTAACTTTTATTCAGTTAAGTCAAGCTGTATTGGAGGCTGGCGATGAAGCATCCAGCCCCCGGCCATTGTGTAGCCGGCAGTTTGCGTCATAATGCCATATGTCGCGGTGAACGGACCGTGAGAATTGCTCAGTGTGGAGCTTACTGAAATCACTTATTCATCTTACCTAAGAAACTAAATGACTACGATAAATATGATCTGTTTGTTTTCATTTTTGGTACAGGAACTTTTGTTATTCAGAAGAACAGTGTGTTAAATTTTCATACGGGTAAATACACTAGTTTTTGAAATATGAAAAACCCATTAAAACAGTACTTAACCGACATTTAGTAAAGTAAATTCAGATAGGAATCATGACAGTTTCTTTGTTCTTTGGAGCCGGCCGGAGTGGCCGAGCGGTTCTAGGCGCTACAGTCTGGAACTGCGCGACCGCTACGGTCGCAGGTTCCAATCCTGCCTCGGGCATGGATGTGTGTGACATCCTTAGGATAGTTAGGTTTAAGTAGTTCTACGTTCTTGGGGACTGATGACCTCAGAAGTTAAGTCCCATAGTGCTCAGAGCCATGTGAACCATTTTTTTTTTTTTTTTATCATTTGAAAACAATAACAGCACTCTCAGTGCGCACAAGTTATTTTTAAGGAATTTTGATTCCAAACTTGTAATAATTTTGCTTTCGTAATGGAAATAATAGTTTAAAAGTTGATATTTATATTTTGTGTTAGGGTGGGAGTAGATGAGAGTGAATTTGAGTGTGTATGTGGGGACATACGTCATATTTTAATTTTATAATGTATTACACCATCCGTAAAAATGGTTCAAATGGCTCTGGGCACTATGGGACTCAACATCTTAGGTCATAAGTCCCCTAGAACTTAGAACTACTTAAACCTAACTAACCTAAGGACATCACACACACCCATGCCCGAGGCAGGATTCGAACCTGCGACCGTAGCGGTCTCGCGGTTCCGGACTGCAGCGCCAGAACCGCACGACCACCGCGGCCGGCACACCATCCGTAACTAGCAAGTGTTACCTAACCAGGATGTCCTGAAAACAGTGAATCCCCCTATCTGGTGGATGACGTATGTCTAGGAGCGTTTGCTTTTGTAATAAGACAGCCAGAAAGACAGTAGTTCTAAAGCATATCTTAAGCAGAATTTTCTTTTGATTTTCTTTTCGTTTGGTTTTGTGGAACATTTTGTGAAATTTTGCAATATGAAATGACGTAGATGCATCTGCGAAGGCTAATTGGAGTATCGGTTTGCGCGCGAAATTGATCATGAAAGGTCAATCTGATTGGATGATCATTTTGATCAACCAATGAGAGTAAAGTCCTTCCCGCGTAATTGAATGAGTCACATGCTCTGTGAGCGACGGCATTCAGTCGTCGTGGAGTCGCTGTCGGACGAGAAGGTCATGTTAAATATGCCCGAAAAAATTATCTGTAAGATGAAGAAATGACGGTTAAATCGCGCTCGGTATATATCGCCGTGCTAGCAGATGCAATTACGGACATTTCGGTGAAGTTTTGAGAGGTTTTGGAATGTTGGTTGCAGAATAAACCGCGTGTGAAATTATCGGCCTTTGTGAATATTCTGCGTGGCGTGTTCCGTATGCATGTACAAAACATTTTGGCGAGCATCTTCTTTCGAAGAATCCACTGAAAAGGAGTGAATGTGAACTCGTTTTGTAACAGAGTATTGCCTGTGTGAACCTCGTAATATTTTGGGTTGGACTCAGCACATTTCTGGCTGTCTATCGTGTGATATAAGCTGCACGAACTAGTAGTAGATGTACCACCAACGTAAATGTGGGTTTGGTTATACGGTAAATGAAAAGGATCGTAATAAAATATCAATATCTACAAACAAACATTTTCAATGAAGGGAGGAAGCACCCAATTTGCCTGTTATTAATAGAGATTTACAGGTTTATCATGTTACTTGTGTTACGCGGACTTTGTGTTGTGACTTGGCAAGACAGCCAAGCCACTATGAGAGGAAGCCGAAAGGCACGCGCTTAAGCTCACGCAGGATGGCGCGAGGTCTGTAACATTACAAGGAAATGAGGACTTAGAAAAACGGACACAGTTGCTGTAATACTTAACTTTAATCCATAATTGTAGAACATCGCTCTCGTTGATACATTAATATAAGCTCAATATAACTGGTAATGGCGCCTTGCTAGGTCGTAGCAAATGACGTAGCTAAAGGCTATGCTAACTATCGTCTCGGCAAATGAGAGCGTATTTTGTCAGTGAACCATCGCTAGCAAAGTCGGTTGTACAACTGGGGCGAGTGCTAGGAGGTCTCTCTAGACCTGCCGTGTGGTGGTGCTCGGTCTGCAGTCACTGACAGTGGCGACACGCGGGTCCGACGTATACTAACGGACCGCGGCCGATTTAAAGGCTACCACCTAGCAAGTGTGGTGTCTGGCGGTGACACCACACTTTGTAATTAAGTATGGACGGTGGTTTTTTCCAACGCTGCTTTTCTCATCGTCTACGTAGTACCTACGAATGCAGAGCAATGGGTGCTGAATGGACGCTGCACTGAGGTAGGTGGAAATAAATAAATAAATCGCAACGCAGCCCGCCAACCCCACCCCGCCGCTGCCCCAAGAGTGAAATATGGCACAAGTTCTTGACGATTTTGATTGCCATATCATGGTATTCCATAGATCGCATGGTTACCATGCCAAGTCGAATTACTGCCAAAGATTATGTGACCATTTCGGCTCATCAAATCCATCGCATGGTACAATGTTTGTCCTCAATGGTGGTGCTGTGTTCCAAGACGACTGAGTCTCTATTCACAGAGCTTGCATAGTCCAGGACTCGTTTTGTGAGCATGAGAATGAATTGTCGCATCTCCCCTGGGCGCCACAGTCACTATACGAGGTGCATTCAAGTTCTAAGGCCTCCGATTTTTTTTCTCCGAACTGGAAAGAGATAGAAACATGCACATTTTTTTTTAAAATGAGGCCGCGTTCATTGTCAATACGTCCCAGAGATGGCAGCACCGTACGGCAGATGGAATTTTACCGCCAGCGGCGAGAATGAGAACTGTTTTAAATACTTAAAATGGCGACGTTTTCCTTACTTGAACAGCGTGCAATCATTCGTTTTCTGAATTTGCGTGGTGTGAAACCAATTGAAATTCATCGACAGTTGAAGGAGACATGTGGTGATGGAGTTATGGATGTGTCGAAAGTGCGTTCGTGGGTGCGACAGTTTAATGACGGCAGAACATCGTGTGACAACAAACCGAAACAACCTCGGGCTCGCACAAGCCGGTCTGACGAGTTGGCATTTCTGTGGGTTCTGTGCACACAATCCTGCATGACGACCTGAAAATGCGAAAAGTGTCATCCAGGTGGGTGCCACGAATGCTGACGGACGACCACATGGCTGCCCGTGTGGCAAGTTGCCAAGCAATGTTGACGCGCAACGACATCATGAATGGGACTTTCTTTTCGTTGGTTGTGACAATGGATGAGACGTGGATGCCATTTTTCAATCCAGAAACAAAGCGCCAGTCAGCTCAATGGAACCATACAGATTCACCGCCACCAAAAAAATTTCGGGTACCCGCCAGTGATGAAAAAATGATGGTGTCCATGTTCTGGGACAGCGAGGGCGTAATCCTTACCCATTGCGTTCCAAAGGGCACTACGGTAACAGGTGCATCCTACGAAAATGTTTTGAAGAACAAATTCCTTCCTGCACTGCAACAAAAACGTCCGAGAAGGGCTGCGAGTGTGCTGTTTCACCAAGACAACGCACCCGCACATCGAGCTAACGTTACGCAACAGTTTCTTCGTGATAACAACTTTGAAGTGATTCCTAATGCTCCCTACTCACCTGACCTGGCTCATAGTGACTTTTGGCTTTTTCCAACAATGAAAGACACTCTCCGTGGCCGCACATTCACCAGCCGTGCTGCTTTTGCCTCAGCGATTTTCCAGTGGTCAAAACAGACTCCTAAAGAAGCCTTCGCCGCTGCCATGGAATCATGGCGTCAGCGTTGTGAAAAATGTGTACGTCTGCAGGGCGATTACGTCGAGAAGTAACGCCAGTTTCATCGATTTCGGGTGACCAGTTAATTAGAAAAAAAATCGGAGGCCTTAGAACTTGAATGCACCTCGTATTTCAAGATCGTAGAACCTTTGTGTTCTACGTTGAAGAAAAGGGTGTGTGATCACTGTACACCATCGTTACATGAACTTCCACTATTTTGCGGGAAGAGTCGTATAAGATTCCCGTGAAACCCATACAGAATCTGTATTTATCCATTCTGAGAGGAGCGGAAGCTATTTCTAATGCCAAAGGTTTTTCTACACCATATTAAGCATGGCAATGTGTTGCGTTTTTTGTGTTTCCATATTCTGGTTCAGCTACTGCAGTTCATGTGTGCTGCATACTACAAATTCCTGTCTTTAACAGTTTCCGAGATAGCGAATCATGAT
Organism: Schistocerca serialis cubense; assembly: GCF_023864345.2. Lineage (NCBI taxonomy): Eukaryota > Metazoa > Arthropoda > Insecta > Orthoptera > Acrididae > Schistocerca > Schistocerca serialis. Next base: position 545,548,517 of record NC_064644.1, on the reverse strand, counting down.
CATCTGAAATTAAACATGGACATGGTGGAATCCTGGGTTAAGCCTTAACGCAGCTCAGGTTGGGATGACGTGTATCTACTCTTCCTTTTTTCTTTAAGAAGGACATCGGGCTATCCCGTGCGGGTTTTGGAAGGTAATGAGGGAAACAAGTGATGATTTCGGACCGCCGGTTGGCCATTGAGGCGTATGTGGACAGCGAAATCCTACCCAGGTCGGACACGAAATTTTAACTCGTCACCAATGTTCACAGCTGCGTGTAATGCGCTTTAGAGCAGACAGAGTGGCCTCCCTCCGGAGTGTTGACACAGACACAGTTCACGGAGGACCAGCGTCGTCGTCCTACCACAATCCACGCCTCGCGGCGAAGCAACGTTCAGCCGCGAGGCGTGACCCACGACTCCAGCCCGCCATCCTGTCATTACAGTTTTTGCGTCCACGGATTACGAGGCTGCCACAGTGAGCCAGGCTGTGTGGCTGCATCTGGCCGCACATCTGAGGTGTCCGCCTCTTCCCTCACTCCTCACGTCCACCTTCGACATCTACATTTACACTCCGCAAGCCACCCAACGGTGTGTGGCGGAGGACACTTTAAGTGCCACTGTCATTGCCTCCCTTTCCTGTTGCAGTCGCGTATGGTTCGCGGGAAGAACGACTGTCTGAAAGTCTCCGTGCGCACTCGAATCTCACTAATTTTACTTTCGCGATCTCCTCGGGAGGTATAAGTAGGGGGAAGCAATATATTCAATACCTCATCTAGAAACGCACCCTCTCGAAACCTGGACAGCAAGCTACATCGTGATGCAGAGCGCCTCCCTTGCAGAGTCTGCCACTTGAGTTTGCTAAACATCTCCGTAACGCCATCATGCTTGCCAGATAACCCCGTGACGAAACGCGCCGCTCTTCTTTGGATCTTCTCTATCTCCTCCGTCAACCCGACCTGGTACGGATCCCACACTGATGAGCAATACTCAAGTATAGGTCGAACGAGTGTTTTGTAAGCCACCTCCTTTGTTGATGGACTACATTTTCTAAGCACTCTCCCAATGAATCTCAACCTGGTACCCGCCTTACCAACAATTAATTTTATATGATCATTCCACTTCAAATCGTTCCGCACGCATACTCCCAGATATTATACAGAAGTAACTGCTACCAGTGTTTGTTCCGCTATCATATAATCATACAATAAAGGATCCTTCTTTCTATGTATTCGCAATACATTACATTTGTCTATGTTAAGGGTCAGTTGCCACTCCCTGCACCAAGTGCCTATCCGCTGCAGATCTTCCTACATTTCGCTACAATTTTCTAATGCTGCAACTTCTCTGTATACTACAGCATCATCCGCGAAAAGCCGCATAGGACTTCCGACACTATCTACTAGGTCATTTATATATATTGTGAAAAGCAATGCTCCCATACCACTCCCCTGTGGCACGCCAGAGATTACTTTAACGTCTGTAGACGTCTCTCCAATGAGAACAACATGCTGTGATCTGTTTGCTAAAAGCTCTTCAATCCAGCCACACAGCTGGTCTGATATTCCGTAGGCTCTTACTTTGTTTATCAGGCGACAGTGCGGAACTGTATCGAACGCCTTCCGGAAGTCAAGAAAAATGGCATCTACCTGGGAGCCTGTATCTAATATTTTCTGGGTCTCATGAACAAATAAAGCGAGTTGGGTCTCACACGATCGCTGTTTCCGGAATCCATGTTGATTCCTACATAGTAGATTCTGGGTTTCCAAAAACGACATGATACTCGAGCAAAAAACATGCTCTAAAATTCTACAACAGATCGACGTCAGAGATATAGGTCTATAGTTTTGCGCATCTGCTCGACGACCCTTCTTGAAGACTGGGACTACCTGTGCTCTTTTCCAATCATTAGGAACCTTCCGTTCCTCTAGAGACTTGCGGTACACGGCTGTTAGAAGCGGGGCAAGTTCTTTCGCGTACTCTGTGTAGAATCGAATTGGTATCCCGTTAGGTCCAGTGGACTTTCCTCTGTTGAGTGGTTCCAGTTGCTTTTCTATTCCTTGGACACTTATTTCGATGTCAGCCATTTTTTCGTTTGTGCGAGGATTTAGAGAAGGAACTGCAGTACGGTCTTCCTCTGTGAAACAGCTTTGGAAAAAGGTGTTCAGTATTTCAGCTTTACGCGTGTCATCCTCTGTTTCAATGCCATCATCATCCCGGAGTGTCTGGATATGCTGTTTCGAGCCACTTACTGATTTAACGTAAGACCAGAACTTCCTAGGATTTTCTGTCAAGTCGGTACATAGAATTTTACTTTCGAATTCACTGAACGCTTCACGCATAGCCCTCCTTACGCTAACTTTGACATCGTTTAGCTTCTGTTTGTCTGAGAGGTTTTGGCTGCGTTTAAACTTGGAATGAAGCTCTCTTTGCTTTCGCAGTAGTTTCCTAACTTTGGGTTTTTCTTGTCCCTCACAGTTTTACTCGGCATGTACCTGTCTAAAACACATTTTACGATTGCCTTGAACTTTTTCCATAAACACTCAACATTGTCAGTTTCGGAACAGAAATTTTCGTTTTGATCTGTTAGGTAGTCTGAAATCTGCCTTCTATTACTCTTGCTAAACAGATAAACCTTCCTCCCTTTTTTATATTCCTACTAACTTCCATATTCAAGGATGCTGCAACGGCCTTATGATCACTGATTCCCTGTTCTGTACATACAGAGTCGAAAAGTTCGGGTCTGTTTGTTATCAGTAGGTCCAAGATGTTATCTCCACGAGTCGGTTCTCTGTTTAATTGCTCGAGGTAATTTTCGGATAGTGCACTCAGTATAATGTCACTCGATGCTCTGTCCCTACCACCCGTCCTAAACATCTGAGTGTCCCAGTCTATATCTGGTAAATTGAAATCTGCACCTAAGACTATAACATGCTGAGAAAATTTACGTGAAATGTATTCCAAATTTTCTCTCAGTTGTTCTGCCACTAATGCTGCTGAGTCGGGAGGTCGGTAAAAGGAGCCAATTATTAACCTAGCTCGGTTGTTGAGTGTAACCTCCACCCATAATAATTAACAGGAACTATCCACTTCTATTTCACTACAGGATAAACTACTACTAACAGCGACGAACACTCCACCACCGGTTGCATGCAATCTATCCTTTCTAAACACCGTCTGTACCTTTGTAAAAATTTTGGCAGAATTTATCTCTGGCTTCAACCAGCTTTCTGTACCTATAACGATTTCGGCTTCGGTGCTTTCTATCAGCGCTTGAAGTTCCGGTACTTTACCTACGCAGTTTCGACAGTTTACAATTACAATACCGATTGCTGCTTGGTCCCCGCATGTCCTGACTTTGCCCCGCACCCGTTGAGGCTGTTGCCCTTTCTGTACTTGCCCAAGGCCATCTAACCTAAAAAACCGCCCAGCCCACGCCACACAACCCCTGCTACCCGTGTAGCCGCTTGTTGCGTGTAGTGGACTCCTGACCTATCCAGCGGAACCTGAAACCCCACCACCCTATGGCGCAAGTCGAGGAATCTGCAGCCCACACGGTCGCAGAACCGTCTCAGCCTCTGATTCAGACCCTCCACTCGGCTCTGTACCAAAGGTCCGCAGTCAGTCCTGTCGACGATGCTGCAGATGGTGAGCTCTGCTTTCATCCCGCTAGCGAGACTGGCAGTCTTCACCAAATCAGCCGCCGGAAGCCAGAGAGGATTTCCTCCGATCCATAGCGACACACATCATTGGTGCCGACATGAGCGACCACCTGCAGATGGGTGCACCCTGTACCCTTCATGGCATCCGGAAGGACCCTTTCCACATCTAGAATGACTCTCCCCGGTATGCACATTGGTTTTCTTCCACTCTCTTGCTGCCATATCCCTAAGGGGCCCCATTACGCGCCTGACGTTGGAGCTCCCAACTACCAGTAAGCCCACCCTCTGCGACTGCCCGGATCTTGCAGACTGAGGGGCAACCTCTGGAACAGGACAAGCAGCCATGTCAGGCCGAAGATCAGTATCAGCCTGAGACAGAGCCTGAAACCGGTTCGTCAGACAAACTGGAGAGGCCTCCAGAATGTCTTTCGCCCCCTGCCACACCTTAAGACGACCTCCCACTCTACCACAGGTGAGGGATCAGCCTCAATGCGGGCAGTATCCCGGGCAAACACAGTCGTAGTCCGATCGGGGGCTGCGTGGGACGAGCTGGCCGTCCCCGACAAACCCCCATCCGGAACCCCACAGTGATGCCCATTGGCAACAGCCTCAAGCTGTGTGACCGAAGCCAACACTGCCTGAAGCTGGGAGCGAAGGGATGCCAACTCAACCTGCATCCGAACACAGCAGTTGCAGTCCCTAACCATGCTAAAAACTGTTGTGCAAAGAGCGTCTGAACTAATCTACAGAGAGCGCAAACAAATCGACACAAAATTTAAACGGTTATTAAAATACAAGATTGCCTAGTAAATGCAGTAATGCTGCTACTTGCGCACTGCTGACACACTGCTCGGCGGCGGAAGGAGACTACGCGATTTTACACTATTCAGGTACTAAAACGCGATGCTACAACTCTCAAATACTATAATACGCCAGAAATTTATGAATTAGACAATGCAAGTACCAAAAACACGCAAAGAAATTAAGAATTAAACTATGTAACAAATGAGTGAGCTAGGAGTATACGACTTGCTGCTGCAGCTGCTTATCCAACGACGGCAGGGAGCACACTTACTGGGTGGGTCATACAATGTAGGCTTTCACGGCAGGTGTTGTCTTCAGTTAAAACTTCCTGGCTCAGAGGCCGTGGTCGATGTATAAAATTTCCACCTGACGTTTCGTCTCCATCTGCGGGAGACAACTTCTGAGGTGGTCCGGCTACTGCCAGTGAGGCTCCAGGTACTCTCGCATTTATAGAGCGCATAGAGGGCACCACCATTCGTCACGTGATGCCGACGGTATGCCTATCTTTGGAAGGCGTCAACATTCTCGATTAAGAGTAATCGATTGTCATTCTGCTGGCGCAACGTCGGCATCCATATTTTGTCTAACTTTAAATCTTCCTCTTTTCTATTAAAATTGTTATGGTGTTTGTGAATCTCTATTGCTTCTCTATACATGCGCGCGTGATAATGGGATGTTCGTGCTAGAATGCTTGTCTCATGAAATTTAATTTCGTCGTTCCCATCTCGAAAAACATGCTCAGCTACGGCCGATTTTTCAATGTGTCCTAAACGACAGTTTCTTTTATGTTCGGTTAAGTAGGTGTTTACACTTCTTTTCGTTGTTCCGATACATACTTGTCCACAACTGCATGGGATTTTGTATACCCCAGATGTTGCTAGGGGGTGTCGGGCGTCTTTTGCAATTCTTAAATATTCCTTAATCTTCTTGGTGGGTCTGAAGATTTTTTCGATCCCATACTTGGCCAGAACTTTCCCGATACGGTCCGCGACTTTATTAATAAACGGTAGGAAAACCTTTCCAGTAGGTGACCGTTGTTGCTCTGGACTTCTGGCTTCTTTTCTTCTTTGATGGAGGGCTCGATAAATTTCCTTGCTGGTATATTCATTTCCCATGAAGGCTGACTGGAAGGGCCTGTACGTCTGCATGGTCCCACCCAACTGGTCGTCGTTGCAGCCAACGTCTTGTCGCAGCAATAGCCTCCCCATCATCCAGGTACTGCTTCCCGCAGATCGCTCCTTCATTGGGACAAACAGATAGAAGTCGGAAGATGGGAGATATTGGTTGTAGGGTGCACTGAAGTGACTTCTTCAATTTCCTGAGAATAGCACAACACACTTCAGAGTTGATAATTGCACTATAAGTGAGGACATCAAACAGAATAATCCCTTCACACTTCCAGGAGATCACCGCCATGACTTTACCGGCTGAGGGTGCGGCTTTGAATTTTCTCTTCGGAGGAGAGTTGGTGTGGCGCCACTCCATGCACTGCCGTTTTGTTTCCGGTTCAAAGTGACGAGCCCATGTTTCATCGTCTGTGACGATGTTCGACGAAAAGTTGTCACTATCAGCATCGTAACGCGCCAGCAATTCCGGACAGATGGTCCTTCGTTGCTCTTAATAGTCTGCTGTTAGGCGGCGACGAACCTAGAGGGCACACAGCTCTGAGCACCTCAACTAGTGGACGAGTGTGTCACCACTATCAACAGAGACGCCAGTTGAGGAGCGAGGTGTTCGATTGTGATCAGTTGATCACCTCGAGTGAGAGTGTCAGCACGTTCCAATATTGCAGGAATCACAACTGTGGTGCGGCCGTCCGGTAACGGGAGATCAGGCAGGTTCGCCTGACCTTGTTGCGATGACGACAGGAGTCTCGGCCTACGACTCACCGTGCTTTTGTTCACTTCCAGGTCTCAGGAATTCTGCAAGCACCTTTGAAAATTTGCGATGCTCTCATTTTGCGCCAAGAGAAATTCATTGACAGCCATTTTGAGAGCTACATGTAGCACCGCCACCTACCTAAGTTTCAAGCGAAACTGACCGAGAAGAAAAAAATGTGTTGCCTTACTTTTTGAATACCCCTCTTACAAAGGTTCGAACTTTAATAATGGCAACACTGCCTTAGAGACGCATCGTAACGGAATCAAATAGCGTCGATTGTGCCACGCGTTATTTACATAACAAACCTTACCAGAGTGCAAACGGACTCTCCCTCATCACACTCATGTGCAATTACGAGAATAACAGAGACTCATGTAGCACAGTTCTAATGTGCAGTCACGATGTTTTCGGAACAAGAACAACGGTGTTGGATAAAAACTGAATATGTCATAGGATGTACAGCACGAAAACCGTCAAGACGCTTTCCGAAAATCTGCATTGTCTTAGAGAACAGTAACAAGCAGAGTGGACGCCTTCAATGTGGGACACAAAAAAAGTGCCACGCATTCGTCAGCCAGGTCGTCTCCGTGTCAGCGAAGAAGAAGCGTCTGCTCTTACGGAGGTACTGGACACTGATGGAAGCCAATCTGTTCGTGAACTGATCCGAGAGACAGGATTAACTGATACGATTGGGCTTCATTTTCTGGAGGAACTCCTGAGCACGTGAAAAATAGGTTGTACATGATTTGACAGAAATTCTGAAAAGGGTACGATAACACGCTGCTCGTTCCCACTTGGGACCCTATGAACGCGAAGGAGAGGGGCTTTCTTACACGATACCACCACGTTGAATCAGGCATGGGACAAATCGTACGAGCCACACCGGAAACGCCAGTCAAACCAGTGGCGTCATTGTGCGTCACCGTGACGATCGAAAGTTCAGCAGAACCTCGTCAGTGTGGACGCTATGACGATCCTCGTATACGACTGTGACGGTGTTAACCTAACACATACAGTTCCTCAACAGAAGACTGCCAGTACACTGTGTTACTGTCCATTTTCGGAACACAGTATGCGACCAGCTTCGAGAAAGAGGCGGCGATACACACAGCAGAACTCCCAGTAACTTTGCAGGACAATGCTCGGGCACATAAAGCGCAAGACGTGGCTGATTTTTTCGATGGGATTGGCTTTGAAGTGCCGTATCATCCAACAGACTCAGCGGACATGATCTCTTCTAGCTTAGACTTGGTTGTTGAAACGAAGTACATCGTGGCATTCGCTTCAGAACTGTTATAGAGATTCCCCGGGCAACAGACGGCTCCATTCGACTACCGACACAACTGATCCTACTAAGTGTATCATATGATTTTCACATCGTTGACAACGGGATATACACAATGCTGGTGACTGTTTTGAGGAACAGTAAAACTATTTTTAATCATCCGTAAATTATGGTAGGCACTATTACAGTTCCAGCCGTCACATATCACTGAGGTTTAGCAAAAAAATGGTTCAAATGGCTCTGAGCACTATGGGACTTAACATCTATGGTCATCAGTCCCCTAGAACTTAGAACTACTTAAACCTAACTAAACTAAGGACAGCACACAACACCCAGCCATCACGAGGCAGAGAAAATCCCTGACCCCGCCGGGAATCGAACCCGGGAACCCGGGCATGGGAAGCGAGAACGCTACCACACGACCACGAGATGCGGGCTGAAGTTTAGCAGATACGCTTCGGGCATTAGGATACTTATGTGGCCGCTACCCTTCCTGAGTTCAATCATGTTGAGCAGATACATGTTGCTACTGAGAGAGTCCTGCTCACCTCAGAGCCAACTCCGTCGAATCTGCACGAGCTGTGGATTGGTCGTGTAGCACAAAGCCTTCCCAACGCTTCGTTACACTGTTCAGTCCACGCACCAGCGCGGTCAAAAGGTTGATATGGATTCTCACACGCTACTGAGTACGCGTTTCTTACTAGAGTGCTAATGGGTACAAGCTGAGTCACCTAACTGTTACACCTTAATATGGTACAAAGTTGATATGTGTGGGGCGTACATGGTATCCTTAAAGTACTGCTGTCACTTTAAAATTATAACTTGCAAACAATTTTTTCTCTGTTATGCCAGAATATCATTGTGTGCTCAGGACTGCAGCATTAAGAGTCCCGATCGCTTCGTTGATTTGTGCATGAAAGGTGGCTATTTCAATGACTGGTGTTGGGTACGCGTAATCCTTGACGTAAACCCACAAAAAGGAGCGTAATATCTGGAAAGCGTGGGGACACTGCAACGCGACATCGCCTGTTTATCTCTCATTAAATGAGTCATCCCGTACTTTGAGACTCCAATGTGGACATGGACCATCGTGCTGGAAGGTGGTGAACACCTGCAGCTCTTCAATGTGTAGTAGCAAGAACTGTTCGGGTATTCCAAGTGAACAATTCCCGTTATGGTTGTCTCTGAGAAGGAAAGCAGGCCTACCATCCTATACTGCATTACGCCACACCAGACACACACATCAAAAAAAGTTTTGCACCACATCGGTTCCGAGAGTTGCGGAACTTGTACAGAAAATTGGAATAGAGATCAACATAAACATCTTTTCCGCCCTTTTTATCGCTCATGAAAACCACACATTGAAAGTTATACCACCATACAGCGAGACCTTCAGAGGTGGTGGTCCAGATTGCTGTACACACCAGTAGCACGTCTTCTTGCATTGATGCATGCCCGTATTCGTCGTGGAATACTATCCACATGTTTATCAAGGCACTGTTGATCCAGATTGTCCCACTCCTCACGGGCGAATCGGCGTAGCTCCCTCAGAGTTGTTTGTGGGTCACGTCGTCCATAAACCGCCCTTTTCAATCTATATCAGGCATATTCGATAGGGTTCATGTCTGGAGAACATGCTGGCCACTCCAGTACCGCGATGTTGTTATCCTGAAGAAAGTCATTCACAAGATGTGGACGATGGGGGCGCGAATTGTCGTCCATGAAGACGAATGCCTCGCCAATATGCTGCCGATATGATTGCACTGTCGGTCGGAGGATGGCTTTCACGTACCGTATAGCCGTTACGCCGCCCTGCATGACCACCAGCGGCGTACGTCGGCCCCACATAATGCCACCACAAAACAGCAGGGAACCTCCACCTTCCTGCACTCGCTGGAAAGTGCGTGTAAGGCGATCAGCCTAACCGGGTTGCCTCCAAACACGTCTCCGACGATTGTCTGGTTGAAGGCATATGCGACACTTATCGGTGAAAAGAACGTGATGCCAATCCTGAGCGGTCCATTAGGCATGCTGTCGGGCCCATCTGTAACGCGATGCATGGTGTCGTGGTTGCAAAGATGGACCTCGCCATGGACGTCGGGAGCGAAGTTGCACATCATGCATAATATTGTGCACAGTTTTAGTCGTAACACGACGTTCTCTGGCTGCACGAAAAGCATTATTCAACATGGTGGCGTTGCTGTCAGAGTTCCTCCGAGCCATAATCCGTAGGTAGCGGTCATCCACTGCAGTAGTAGTCCTTGGGCGGCCTGAGCGAGGCATGTCATCGACAGTTCCTGTCTCTCTGTATCTCCTCCATGCGCGAACAACATCGCTTTGGTTCACTCCAGGACGCCTGGACCCTTACCTTGTTGAGGGCCCTTCCTGGCACAAAGTAACAACGCGGACGCGATCGAACAGAGGTATTGACCATCTAGGCGTAGTTGAACTACAGACAACACGAGACGTGTACCTCCTTCCTGGTGGAATGACTGGAACTGTCGGCTGTCGGGCACCCTCCGTCTAATAGGCGCTGCTCACGCGTAGTTGTTTACATCTTTGGCCGGGCTTAGTGACATCTCTGAACAGTCAAAGTCTGTGATACAATATCCATAGTTAACGTCTGTATTCAGGAGTTCTGGAAATTGGGACCGTGGTGATGCAAAACTATTTTGATGTGTGTATTAAGCTTCAGACTATCGTGGATGTGTTCACACGCGTTGTGTGGATTTTGGGAGACATAAATCCCACTGCTGTGGTGATTCACATGTCAAGAAATTTTGAAAGTTGCTGCAATTGAAAAAGTCACTCTTTCAAGTGGTCATTGTCAGCACCTATGGAGGCCAGCAGTGAGATCTAGAATGCATACTGCAGAAAATGATCGTTTGTCTGTAACACTTGGACCGTTTTAACTTTGTACGGAAAGAGAATAGCCGCTTACTTAACGCTTTACGGACTGTTGCTCTTCCTTCCTACAGTTCGCGTGATGTATGACGAACTGACTTCTGGAAGATGAGTTGAAATGCAGCTTGCACTCTGTCAACACGTGCTTCAGACGCAGGTGGACGTCCACTTCGAGGAATATCTGTGAAACTGCGTGTCTCTATAAAAATTCTGAACCACTTCATTAAGCTTGTTTCTGTCTACAGTGTCCTCCCATACAGACGTCGACAGTTCCCGGTACCGTTGTCACAGATTTCCATTCATTGCACCTTCCCCTGGTGTACTGCCATTTTGATGCATTCCAGGTCACATATGATTCAAAGAACAACGGAAAAATATTCGTGAGCTGTTGAACGTTTTAGAACACAGTCCATTACAGTTTCTAATATTTTTCAGGTTATCAATTTCTGAAACGATAGCACGACTTTATGAAAACCGTCTATGTGTTTGCGCGTGTGCACTGCGAACAGTGATCTGGTTTGGTTGTACTGCTCAAACACTACTGACCACCACCTCTACCTTCATTTGTGCGCTCAGTCGCAGAACGAACGCACCCGCTACGCCGCGTACAGAATGTGAAGCAATATCAGCAGTGGTAAGTATAACGCCTAAGGCACAATCATATTGCCAACCCGGAACAGAAACAAAGTCAAAGTCGACAGAACACCGTTTTTTGGTTTCCGTACCCCAGTTGGTAAAAACGGTACTTTCACAGAACCACTTTGTTGTCCGTGTGTCTGTCTGTATGTCCGACCGCTGAAAACCCTTCTTCTCAGGCACGGGGAGACGTATCAATTTGAAATTTACGTCAGATTCTAAATTGTATAGTATAGTAAGTTCTATACAGGTAAATTTCCAAGTCAGTGCAACCAAAAGATACTGCCATTTTGTCATATATTTTGATACTTCCAATCTCACTTATCAAAAACTATAGGGTACTTCCCGATGGTCTTAGAATTATGAAATCCGGCAAGAACGGAACCGCTATAGTACCATTTTGTTGTCCGCCTGTCTATCTGCCTCTCCGACTCCCTTTTCTCAGGAACGAGTAGAGGTATCAAGTTGAAAATTATGTGACGTACTAAAAAGTCCACGGTCCCTTGGTGGTGTGAAAAATTTAAGCTTCTAAGTCAGTGCGATCAAAAGATACAGCCATTTACGTTACATATCACGATAGTCGCTTACAATTCAGGACCCATATGGTACTTCCCGTTGTCCTAGAGTCATGAAATTTGACAAGAAGCAAGGTTTCGCGGTAAAAGAAAAGCAAAAATATCCGAAATTTGTTAATTTGTAACTATATCACGTTAAAAACAATATTTTTTGCCATTTGTTATCCATCTGTCTGGCTGTCAGACTGTTTAGACGTGTTCACATGTTGACCCAACGACATCGTCAGTTACGATTGCTGTCGGGACGGGACAATCGAGATGCGACCGTCGATCGACGGAAACGTGTCGGCTCTTCGGGTGAATCACATTTTTGCTATACTACGTCGCTAGTCCTCCCCACGAACGCCGTCATTGAGCTTGAAATGTGCAGAGAGCTACGATCGCAGGCTGGTGGGAGCAGCACATCAAATGACTCTCGCGACTGCATTTCTCGAATCACTCCATCACACTCCTGGTCTTGTGACATGGCGTATTGTCTTGTTGAAACGTATCACTGCAGTCGGGAAAAATCATCGTCATGAAGGGGTGTAAATGGTCTGCAACCAGTGTACGAGACTCCATGACTGTCATGGTGCCTTGCACGAGCTCCACGGGATCTATGGACGCCCACGTGAATATTCCCCATAGCATTATGGAGCCGCCGCCAGCCTGTCTCTGTCCCGCAGTGCAGGTGTCAAGTAGCTGAGCTGTTCCCCTGGAAGACGACGAACACACGCCCCCCCCTCCCCCCATCGACATGATGAAGAAGGTACTGGCATTCACCATGCAATGTTCTGCTGCTGAGCCAATATTCAGTGCCAGTGGTCACCTGCCCACTTCACTCGTAGTTGCCGATGTCTGGTGTTAACACTGGCACATGCATTGGACGTCGGCTGCAGTGGCCCATCGTTAGGAGTGTTCGGTGCCCTGTGTGTTCAGATACACTTGTACTCTGCCCGTCATTAAAGTCCGATGTTAGTTCCGCCGTAGTTCGCCACATGTACTGTTTTACCAGTCTGCCCAGTCTGCCACGTGTGACATCTATAATGAGAGGACGTGGTTTCACCCTGGTTTCGCCACGTGTTGAAGACACTCATCACAGCACTCCTCAAACACCCAACAAGTCGTACAGTTTCCGGAATGCTCGTGCCGAGCCTCCGGGTCATCACAGTCTGCACTCGGTCAAACATAAACGGATTGCGCGCCTTCCCCATTTTGCACACGGACAGCAGTCTCGTCGATATTACATGCACCGTGCGCGTATCTGAATAGCAGTCGTTTCTCGCCAAGTGACGCTGCTGTTTATATCGATAGTAGGTCGGTGGTCATAATATTCTGGCTCATCAGTGTATCGCATCTGTTATTCAACATTTATAACCAATCAAAGATTCATTTCAAATGCCAGAACTACGAAAAATTCGTTTTTCAGTCAATAAATACGTATATTTTAAAACTACTTCATTTTTATAAACTTCTTTTTTATCTCTTCTTCAATAAGATTCGTTACTTGTCTCTTGGAAAGGTGGCAGCCCTGGCCTTCACTAATGCATAACCGAACAGATCGCTAGGGTACGTAGATTGAAACACTCCTGCAACTCATAAGACTGACGTAACCGCCAGAGACTCTTGTCAGTCGGTTGTCTCGCATTAAGTGAAAGCACCCAGATCCGGAGAGTAACTGGAAAACATTTAAGGGGAGTCGTACCACCCTACCTCGACAATGTTAAATTGGCTATATAAATGCCCCGTTTTCTCAGGAACTGTTGAGTATATTGATGTGGTGTTTTTATCACATGTTCTCCCATGTTTTGTGACTGTATTGCTCTACAATCACTTTAAAATAACAACTGGAAAAAAAGTTATGATTTTTTCCCTAAAGATATAATTTTTTGGTGTAAATTTTCACAATTTTAATTCTTGAATTTTAACTATTACAGTAAATACTACTCAAGTAAAGCTACAACATCATTGTACTACCTATGCCATGTGGTAAATAATTCATTGATGCAGATTCAAAAGTTTTTGAAAAAAAGGAGCTTTTATACTGGAAAATGTCATGTTGAGAAAATTGCGTTTAAAGAAAAAATTTTAATATACAGCCAAGCGATACATAAGAATATGTTAGAATCCTCCTGGATGGTAGTCCTCATCTCCTCCTTCAGCTTCCTCACCCAGTGCTGCCCTCCTTCTCTTGTATCTGGCTTCTTTTGACATATTGTTTGTTGCAATCTCTGCCTTCATGATTCGCAGTTGGTCCAAGTGCATCACACTTTTAGTGGTATTGTAACATTTATTAATGCCAAGAATTCCAAAACCTGTAGTCTTCCAGAATAGCCATCATTAAAAGTAAGTACAGCATCCAAATCACCAAGTTCAAAGACTGACTTTCTAACAAACACATTTTTTGGTATCCTTGACCATACAACATTGTTAAATGATTCATTCGAATTTTGTGTTTTGTCCTTCAGACCTTTTTTCAACAGCTTTGGTTGGGCAAGATCCTGAAACACATGTTTCATGGCAAGCATAACAGCATTTGGTTTACCCTCCTCTTTTGCCTTTAAGTATTTACACCATTCAGTGGAACACAGGTTGTGTATTGGTTCAGCATCTGTAGACAGCTTGTGAAAATAAATTGCCCAGACAGCTCTCTTCATACCATCTAAATTATCTCTGTTACTTCTAATAGCCATACCATAATATTGTGTAATCTGATCAATTTGTTTATCAGTCAGTCGACGTCTTATACTTGGACCATCAGATAGCTTGGTACTTCCAAAGTGCTGTTTGAGTCTACGTACCCTCGTGCCCATCCTCTTTTGCACATGATTAATGCACTCTAGTTTTGTCATTGACCAATCGCCATAGGGTTTACTCTCCACCACTGCCTTATACGATCGTGTCTCCATCCCCAAGAAAACGTATGTAGCTAACAGCACGGTCATGCTGTGAACGTTGGAACATTTTCACTGCGGAAGCAACCTCCATCCCTCCACTAGTTCCTTCATAGTTTCTCTGACAATTCATTTCATGCTTAACTTGCTGTTCAATACTCTTGCCTGCTTGCCCACAACCCTGACAGTACATGGTCAACACCTCAAAAGCCAACACTTTCCCACTGTCGATGCTGATAATAGATGCACATGAATTCTTTGACTGGAAACCTCTTTTTGCCAGGATCCGTCGAATGATACTGCTATTTCAGAACTACCACTTTCTGCTACATACTGCTCTGCTCTTGTAGTCATTGACTCCACAGCACACGCCTTGAAACTACTTCTTACTATGGAGTTGTATTTGATAGATTTTGCAGGGGGACTAGGGACGTTCAACAAGCCACAAAGAACCTTACCAGCGTAATGGCCTTCTCCTATGCGTCTAAGTCCATAGAAGTATCTTAGATTAGTGTCAAAAAGTCCATTCTTTACACTTACTTCTGAAGTCTTGAAAGTCTTTTCGCTTTTACAGTTCAAACACATTATTTGTAAAGTGCACACCAGACCATTGCGTTGAGATAGCTTTTCAGAAATTTCAATTTCCCCTCCACATATACGACAACACACTGTCTCACACAAAGCTGAAATAAGTATATGGAGATTAATAATGATATTGCAGTTTGTTTCACTGTCTGAAGCTGCGTTATATTTTACATCATTACCCAGCAGTTTTTTCTTCGAAGCACTCGGAGGGGTAGAAGGACTGTCACTATTTACAACCAAATTATCAAGCCCTTCGGCGATAACCACTCTTTTTACTGCTGCTATATTTGTTCTAGTATCTGTTTCCTTTGTTTCGTATTTTTTTAAACACTCCATTCGGTTTAGCCATGACGAAAACTATCACAGAAAACACAGAAACTAAAACGCGGCTAATGGATAACTGTTGTTGTCCTACACAAACAAATGTACAGTGTGGTGTCACCGCCAGACACCACACTTGCTAGGTGGTAGTTTTAAATCGGCCGCGGTCCATTAGTACATGTCGGACCCGCGTGTCGCCACTGTGTGATCGCAGACCGAGCGCCACCACAAGGCAGGTCTCGAGATACGGACTAGCACTCGCCCCAGTTGTACGGACGACTTTGCTAGCGACTACATGGACGAAGCATTGCTCATTAGCCGAGCCAATAGTTAGAATAGCCTTCAGCTAAGTCAATGGCTACGACCTAGCAAGGCGCCATTAGTAACATTGCATTTATCTAGAGAGTCTCACTTGTATCGCCACAATCTCCAGATGTACCAAAAGGATGGATTAAAGTTAAGTATTCCAGAAGCTACGTACTTTTCTTTATAGCATTCATTACGTATCCTGTTTCAGACCTCACGCCATCCTGCTTTAACTTAGCGCGTGCCTTTCGGCTTCCTCTCATTGTGTCTAGGCTGTCTTGTCTAGACACAACATACAGTTCAAAGAGTTTACCAGGTACCGCCAGTGTAGCCAACTTATGAAACGGACAGTTCTCTACAAAACAAAAGAAACCACAACATTCTAGATTATATAGTTGCAGAGAAAAATGCCAATATGCGAAATGATGGAAAACAAAATTCTCGGAAATGTCATTGCATGATTATTTCCAAATATTTATTTAAAATAGTAAATAATCTAATATTTCAATAAAACGAACACCAAATTAAGCATAAACATCCATATTTTCATAATTTGCAGAAAAGTAAAAACATAAAATATTGTCATTTTGGACAGTACGACTCCCCTTAAGCAACTGACACTGTCGAAGTTCATTCAGTTGTTTCAAATGGTTCAAATATCTCTGAGCACTATGGAACTTAACATCTGAGGTCATCAGTCCCCTAGAACTTAGAACTACTTAAACCTAACTAACCTAACTACCACACACCCATGCCCGAGGCAGGATTCGAACCTGCGACCATAGCGGTCGCGCAGTTCCAGACTGAAGCGCCTAAAACCGCTCGGCCACACCGGCCGGCTCAGTTGTTTCAATCGACTGAAAAGACCGAGTGAAAGAGAAAACAACGTACTTGCCTATTGGTTGTCAGAGAGAGTCTGTTCTCCGTCACTATGTTGGACTACTTTCTCGTAAGATATATTATTGAAACAGTCTGTCGTGACCACAGAACCGGCAGGAAAGAAAGAGACGCCTTGTTCCTGTTCTACGTTGGCTATTACCACGAAATACTGCGACGGAGGTGCGCTGTTCGCCGGAGTTGCGGGGACGGCGGACCAACGCGCAGCAAGCGGGGTCTCTGTGGCGGGGGCACACAAATGCGGCGCTCAGTTCTGTGGTAATGGGAAAACTTGGCTGACCCGGCTTCCTGCTTTCACGTTCATCTGGATGAAAGAAAACTGCGGACCGCGGCTTCTTCCGCGGAACACGCCGCCTCATTCGGAACTGGCGCCAGGGCACATATTGCCTGGTTGGCGAGAAGTTGTCCGGCTTAATGCTCGCACCGTGCAACTAGATAAGTTGGAATTATCTAGCGGAATGTAGCAGCAGATGCCGTTACAAGGCCTCGGGATTGTCTGTCTGCTAGTTTGTCTCGATTAAGCCGACAAGGTTTACTGCACGCTATTACAAGAAACGTCCGAGACCTCAATTTCCTTTAAAACCAGCATAAAACTGCTGCTACACAGGGTAATCCTTATTTATTTGAAATTATCACGCAGTATATAATAAAGTATGCAGTATGCAAGTACTCCTCTGTAACTACTGAAACGTGCTGATAAAGAGAAATGACATTCAAGACGCTTTGGGAAGTCATTATGCAAATTCCAAGCTAAAGCATACCAAGAGCTAATAGAACACATATTTTAGCCCTCTGGTCATGTCACTCCTAAACATAAACAATCAACTAAGTGTTATCAGGAGGGTGCAGTGACTGGTGGTTGGTGAGTAAAACACAGAAGGCTGCCATGACATTTATTGTTACAACTCATACACCGTACTTTGATCTTCTGGTACACTCAACAAAGAACATCATCTCAAAAACACGACATCCGTTACAAAAGAAAAATCAAACAATTAACACTATAGTGTTGATAGATAGCACATGATAATACCTACAAGAGGAAAACGCACGGTAAATATATGGAATGGAAGACTGAGATGCGATTATCGCTTCCTCTCCTTCATTATATGCCACTGTTAGGAGAGATGACTATTAGCGTAGAGGAGAGTACTGAAACTTGGAACATTTCTCAGAGTTTCGCTTTCTGTGACAGAAGTTTGATAACTTCGTTATTAGATTCTGAAATGACAGCATTCACTTAAAATATGCTGCAGCCTTTTCCTAAAAGTACAAAAATTACTCAAGAAAAATAAGGTTTTTCCAACTATGAGAAAGTGTTCCAAGACAGAACATGGTCGTGTATCTAGTTGCAAATACTGTACTCAAATTTAAAAGTTTTGTCATCAGGAGTACCTTGTGAACACTGAATTTAATACTCTGTGTGTTACATTATCACTCTGCTACACACCTATAATCTGTAAGCCAAATCTAATTAAGCAGAAGTATTATCAAAAATCACATTTTGAAAGAAAACCTACTGGAAAATAACACAAAGCTGTATTGTCAAGGCTGATAACACTTCATTCGCAAATATCGCGTGTTCTAAGGTACAAGAACTTCCGTTTCAAGGTACAAGATGACGCACAACCGACGATACACGGTTACCCCTAAACAGGTTATGTAACTAGTTTTAGAAATATACAGATTTATACTCACCATAAAACTCTGTAACTGAAGAATTAACAATATGTTCCAAATAGCTGTAATATATTATATAGCACTTACATGTGTAGAACTAAAAATATTTTCAAATGGTATAGGAAAGACAACCTTATGTCCCACAATAACAAAGACGGTAGATAATGCGAGAAACTGCTTATGGCGAAGCTTCCCGCCGCAGAGGTGGCCTAGATGGAAACGTTACTTCAAATTAAAATCAAACCCTGTGTGTGTTATGACCATACGGAACTACAATCGTCCGACCATAATTGTGCGTTCTTTCATTGCTCTGAGAGATGTCTCATTTGAACTACAACGTGTGAAATGTAAGTTCACTTTATTATATGAATGAATAGATTCGATTTGCTTAGCTTGATACAATCCTTTGTCACAAGAGTGCCTGGTAATTTAGAACTGTCATTGACTATTCAAGCACCACTTGATGCACTAATTCACTAATCAGCAAACTGTTTTCTTGAAGTACAGTGTTCAATACCTACAAAAGTACTTTTCCACCTGAGACATGAGTATCTCTCCATTTCTATTCAGTGATACTGACTGAAATGGGTAAGCGCTTTCATGCTCGGCTCTATATTGACCTCCGTGCGAGAGCGCTGCTGGGCTGAGAGAGAGGGCACGTCTTCTCTAACCTCTCTCATTTATCGTTGCGGATTTCAGCGAGACGTCGCTAATGTCTGTGGTATCGATGCTCGTTGTTGACTGTGGTGTGT
Organism: Schistocerca serialis cubense; assembly: GCF_023864345.2. Lineage (NCBI taxonomy): Eukaryota > Metazoa > Arthropoda > Insecta > Orthoptera > Acrididae > Schistocerca > Schistocerca serialis. The sequence goes on along the minus strand of NC_064644.1, from coordinate 545,529,378 downwards.
CACTGCAAACGTCGGACGATGGCACAGTAATACCTCCTGCAACAAACACGGACCAGCCAAAACACAACAACATGGTTCACTGCGTCTTCGTGCGCCTTTGGAACGCAATACGTCTCCGATACTGCATGGCACGGATTCTCTGGTTTGCAGAGACATGTGGCACCACACGCCTGTCTATTCTGACGTCATTTCCTTAAGTTACAGCGTGTTAGTTTGAGGTCACAGCGATGGCGCCGCACAGCTTCTCAAATAGTGGCCTAGACGCTTACGTGAGTTCAGTATCCTAGTCCTCCAGTTATCCTGCTGGAAGATGGCTTCACCATCAGGGAATGCAACATGATGGGGTGCAGGTGTTCCACAATAAGGCTCACTTAATCCACAGTTGTCATGGTGTCTTCGGTTACTAACACAGCTCCCATGGGAGCCCGGGTTAATATCCACCGTAGTATAATACACCCTACTAACCTGTCTGTGGTGCGCTGCATATTTTGAGCAGCCTTTCTCCTTGATAACAGAGTAGTTGGATACAACAGTCGACAAGGTATAACAATAATCGTGACTCATCTCACCAAACGACACATTCCCACTGATCTACAGCCTAATCTCGATGACCCTGCACCAACCGCAATTGTAATTCACAATGTCGTTAGATTAACGTGGCAACACATAGAGTTAGTTTGCTGCGGAGCCACCCATGTTCAATAACGTATCTACAGCCCAATCTGGATGACTCTGCACCAACTGCAGTTGTAATTCAACAGATAGGGTTAGTCTACTGCAGAGCCCCCATATGCAATAACGTACGCAGAACGCTATGATCCAAACACTTGCGCCTGCACCAGCGTTGTACTCTGTCTCACGTCTTCCAGAGACCGCCGCCTATGCTGTTTTACAGAGCGGGAAAGCCTTTGACCTTCACGTTCTGTGGTGAGACTTTCGGTAGATGCTCACAAACCAGCAGGCGAGCAGGCGACCAGCATCGCCATTTTCGAGATGCTCGTTTACATTCTCCGAGCTGTTACAATCTGCCTTTTATCCAGGTGAGAAATGTCAGGGGATTTCCCCTTTCGCAGGCCGTATCGTCACTAGAGTGATTCCCCTGCGCTTGTATACTTCCCCCAGAGTGTCACGTGTCAGCAGTCTCACTAGGCGGCATTCAGATCCGCGGTGCCCAGTGTTTATAACGTTTCGGCTCATCAGTGTTGTTGTTGTTGTGGTCTTCAGTCCTGAGACTGGTTTGATGCAGCTCTCCATGCTACTCTATCCTGTGCAAGCTTCTTCATCTCCCAGTACCTACTGCAACTTACATCCTTCTGAATCTGCTTAGTGTATTCATCTCTTGGTCTCCCTCTACGATTTTTACCCTCCACGCTGCCCTCCAATGCTAAATTTGTGATCCCTTGATGCCTCAAAACATGTCCTACCAACCGATCCCTTCTTCTAGTCAACTTGTGCTACAAACTTCTCTTCTCCCCAATCCTATTCAATACCTCCTCATTAGTTACGTGATCTACCCACCTTATCCTCAGCATTCTTCTATAGCACCACATTTCGAAAGCTTCTATTCTCTTCTTGTCCAAACTAGTTATCGTCCATGTTTCACTTCCATACATGGCTACACTCCATACAAATACTTTCAGAAACGACTTCCTGACACTTAAATCTATACTCGATGTTAACAAATTTCTCTTCTTCAGAAACGATTTCCTTGCCATTGCCAGTCTACATTTTATATCCTCTCTACTTCGACCATCATCAGTTATTTTACTCCCTAAATAGCAAAACTCCTTTACTACTTTAAGTGTCTCATTTCCTAATCTAATTCCCTCAGCATCACCCGATTTAATTTGACTACATTCCATTATCCTCGTTTTGCTTTTGTTGATGTTCATCTTATATCCTCCTTTCAAGACACTGTTCATTCCGTTCAACTGCTCTTCCAAGTCCTTTGCTGTCTCTGACAGAATTACAATGTCATCGGCGAACCTCAAAGTTTTTACTTCTTCTCCATGAATTTTAATACCTACTCCGAATTTTTCTTTTGTTTCCTTTACTGCTTGCTCAATATACAGATTGAATAACATCGGGGACAGGCTACAACCCTGTCTCACTCCCTTCCCAACAACTGCTTCCCTTTCGTACCCCTCGACCCTTATAACTGCCATCTGGTTTCTGTACAAATTATAAATAGCCTTTCGCTCTCTGTATTTTACCCCTGCCACTTTCAGAATTTGAAAGAGAGTATTCCAGTTAACATTGTCAAAAGCTTTCTCTAAGTCTCATCGGTGTATGTGGTGGAAATAACGCATGAACTTTCTTGCCGGTAACTCACCACAGTGAGGAGTGAATTCAGGCCCGTAGGAATGCTCCTAGAGTGAGTGGCATGGGTTCTTTGGCACATGTTTGAGAACTTGGAGTAATCTGCTATCGGTAGTGGGTAGTTTGTGCCAACTTGACCCCGGGCCCACACTCACTGCACGGGCGCTTGGACGGCATTGCTGCGCGTGCCAACTTGTGGGTTTTGGTCGCCGATCTTGCCACTGCTGGGCGGTGACTCGGAGCTACCCTCTTTCACAATCTGATCTCTCAATACGGCTGTTTTTCCGAACAAGTCCTGGGTTTGCCAGTAGAGCTGGTAATGGCCACCCTCGTTCTAAATATCGATAGTTACTGACAGCGGTGGACGGACGACCTCTTTTCACCACAGGCTCCTAAGCTTCTAGGCAAAACCTGGTACAAACTAGCGCCTTAAAAAAATGACTTGGTTAATATTACAAGATAAATAATTACAGTTTCTTTTTATCGTCTTCCACTGGAGCTTTTACTGCCAAGTATTTTCTTCGATTTTCTTATCTTAAAAGTATTACGATTAAGAAAGATTTTGACCAGACCTGTTTAGCTTTTGTTGCTAATGCATCAGCAGAGGTCATCCTGCAAAACAGTGTGCACGCGTAGCACATTCTCGAATTCCAATAACTATGGAGATTACGTGATGAGTGGATCCACCTCAGGTTTAACCATTGCCTGTCCAGTTTCAATATACAGTGTGTAATGGGTATGAGTGCAGCTATTTCCATAGGTAACCAAGGACGGTGTACTGAAAAACACTACATCAGCATTTACGTCGATTCCACAATAATAATTACAGTTATTAACAGTCGTCTGTTTCCAGACTGATTAGCACCTCCAAGTATGTGTGGCAACAGCAAGCCATTAATACTTATTTTTTTCTGGGCAGCAGGCCAGGTGTTGAAGGGTGAAGGCGTAGTCCACTCAGTGGGGTAGTTGCGACCATGCAAAAAACATTAGATCGTAAAGTTTATTATGTGTTTTTGGGAAGAACGTTCGACGCAGCGGAAAAGAACAAACACAATGATGTGTGTACATATAAAAGTACCAACACAATGATGTGTATACATATAAAAGTACCAACACAATGATGTGTATACATATAAAAGTTCCACATATAAAAGTATTTGCACTTATACCCATTACACCCTGTATAGTACCGCCATCATCTCGTGAATATTTGGGTAACTTCTCTATTTTCATGATACCAGTTGTCAGCCGGTAGTCCAACCCGTTTGTTTTTCATCACTGTCTCTTAGATTGCAATGTTTCCCAACTCGCTACATACAGAGCTAACGGAACTACACTGAAGAGCCAGAGAACTGGTACACCTGCCTAAACTCATATAGGGCCCTCGCGACCGCGCAGACGTGCCGCAACACGACGTGGCATGGACTCAACTAATGTCAGAAGTAGTGCTGGAGAGAAATGACACCGTGAGTCCTGCAGGGCTCTCCATAAATCCGTAAGAGTACGAGGAAGTGGAGATCTGCTCTGAACAGCACGATGCAAGGCATCCCAGATATGCTGAATAATATTCATATCTGGGGAGTTTGGTGGCCAGCGGAAGTGCTTAAACTCTGTAGTAACTCTGGGCGTGTGGGGTGTCGCACTGTCCTGCTGGAATTACCCAAGTCCTTCGGAATGCCCAGTAGACATCAATGGATGCAGGTGATGAGACAGGACGATTACGTACATGTTGTACGTAGCCTGTTTGTATGTTGGCAGACTGTATTAATATCGCTGACAGCCCTCTGCGCCCTCATCAAGAGACTCCGTGGTTGGATGGACTAGCGGTTAGCGAACAGACAGTGAAGGGCCTGGACATGTGTCCTTCGTGGAGACTCAATGTTGGCAGGACATGCGTTGTAAAATGAGGACGGATGTAGTTGGTAATATTTGGGTAGTGGAATTATTGACAACTATATAATTCATGGTCAAACTTCTTAATGTTTACTTATTTTTATCATTTCAACACTGACCTACGGAATTTTCCCCGACAAAGACAACTCAAACTTAACCTATTCATTTATTACCTACCATATACAGGCCCAACGCAGTCTGAATGCTATCCAGTGACAACATGGCTTCAAATAGTTAACACAATAGTATGGCCCTGAAGTACAAGAAATCTTAACAATGACCCATGCTTTTTCATAAGTCATTTACCTCACAGAAAATCTTCATACCACGAACTACAGCAATTACAGCAAGCAGCAACTACAGCCAGCTAAATAATAGGGTTCTAACTACTACAGGCTCTAACTACTGGGAGGTATATGGTTAGCAAAAGAAGAGCAAACAATATATTTAGCAGATTTCACCTTATTCATATGACATCCAGTTCCAAAAATTATATAGTTGTCAATAATTCCACTACCCAAACATTACCAACTACATCCAGCCTCATTTTACAATGCATGTCTACCAACACTGAGTCTCCACGAAGGACACATGTCCAGGCCCTTCACTGTCTGCTCGCTAACCGCTAGTCCAGCCAACGACGGAGTCTTTTCCCGGGGGCTCAGAGCGCTATCAGCGATATTAATACAGTCTACAGCACTGCCAAGATACAAAGAGGCTACTTACAATGCCACCTGTCAGAGTCGCAGCTAGACATATCAGTGGCCCCATATTACTCCAGTTGCGCACGTCCCACGCCATTACGGAGCCTCCACCCGCTTGAACAGTCCCTTGCTGACATGCAGAGTCCATCGATTCATGAGGTTGTCTCCACACCCGTACGCGTCCACCCGTTCGATACAATCTGAAACGAGACTCGTCCGAGACATGCTTCTAGTCATCAACAGTACAATGTCGGTGTTGACGGTGCACGAGTGGGTCTTCGACTCTGAAAGCCCATATCGATGACTTTTCGTTGAATGGTTCGCACGCTGACACATGTTGATAGTCCAGCATTGAAATCTGCAGCAATTTGAGGAAGGGTTGCATTTCTGTCACGTTGAACGATTCTCTTCACTCGTCGTTGGTTCCGTTCTTGCAGGATCTTTTTCCGGCTGCATCGATGTCGGTGACTCGATGTTTTACCAGATTCCTGATATTCACGGTACATTCGTAAAATGGTCGTATGGGAAAATCCCCACTTGATCGCTACCTCAGAGATGCTGTGTCTCAACGCTCGTGCGCTGGTTATAACATCACGTTCAAACACTCTTACTGATAACCTGCTATTGTCGCGATCTAACATTGCGCCAGACACTTGTTGCCGACCGCAGCGCCGTAGTCTGCCTGTTTACATATACACTCCTGGAAATGGAAAAAAGAACACATTGACACCGGTGTGTCAGACCCACCATACTTGCTCCGGACACTGCGAGAGGGCTGTACAAGCAATGATCACACGCACGGCACAGCGGACACACCAGGAACCGCGGTGTTGGCCGTCGAATGGCGCTAGCTGCGCAGCATTTGTGCACCGCCGCCGTCAGTGTCAGCCAGTTTGCCGTGGCATACGGAGCTCCATCGCAGTCTTTAACACTGGTAGCATGCCGCGACAGCGTGGACGTGAACCGTATGTGCAGTTGACGGACTTTGAGCGAGGGCGTATAGTGGGCATTCGGGAGGCCGGGTGGACGTACCGCCGAATTGCTCAACACGTGGGGCGTGAGGTCTCCACAGTACATCGATGTTGTCGCCAGTGGTCGGCGGAAGGTGCACGTGCCCGTCGACCTGGGACCGGACCGCAGCGACGCACGGATGCACGCCAAGAGCGTAGGATCCTACGCAGTGCCGTAGGGGACCGCACCGCCACTTCCCAGCAAATTATGGACACTGTTGCTCCTGGGGTATCGGCGAGGACCATTCGCAACCTTCTCCATGAAGCTGGGCTACGGTCCCGCACACCGTTAGGCCGTCTTCCGCTCACGCCCCAACATCGTGCAGCCCGCCTCCAGTGGTGTCGCGACAGGCGTGAATGGAGGGACGAATGGAGACGTGTCGTCTTCAGCGATGAGAGTCGCTTCTGCCTTGGTGCCAATGATGGTCGTATGCGTGTTTGGCGCCGTGCAGGTGAGCGCCACAATCAGGACTGCATACGACCGAGGCACACAGGGCCAACACTCGGCATCATGGTGTAGGGAGCGATCTCCTACACTGGCCGTACACCACTGGTGATCGTCGAGGGGACACTGAATAGTGCACGGTACATCCAAACCGTCATCGAACCCATCGTTCTACCATTCCTAGACCGGCAAGGGAACTTGCTGTTCCAACAGGACAATGCACGTCCGCATGTATCCCGTGCCACCCAACGTGCTCTAGAAGGTGTAAGTCAACTGCCCTGGCCAGCAAGATCTCCGGATCTGTCCCCCATTGAGCATGTTTGGGACTGGATGAAGCGTCGTCTCACGCGGTCTGCACGTCCAGCACGAACGCTGGTCCAACTGAGGCGCCAGGTGGAAATGGCATGGCAAGCCGTTCCACAGGACTACATCCAGCATCTCTACGATCGTCTCCATGGGAGAATAGCAGCCTGCATTGCTGCGAAAGGTGGATATACACTGTACTAGTGCCGACATTGTGCATGCTCTGTTGCCTGTGTCTATGTGCCTGTGGTTCTGTCAGTGTGATCATGTGATGTATCTGACCCCAGGAATGTGTCAATAAAGTTTCACCTTCCTGGGACAATGAATTCACGGTGTTCTTATTTCAATTTCCAGGAGTGTATCTGTTTACATATCTCTGTTTACATGTTTACATATCTCTGTACACATGCCTATATCAGTTTCTTTGGGGCTTCAGTGTCGTTCTCTACATACTATTGTAAGAGCACAGTCTCTCTGCTAGCCTGTGATCCTTCCCTTGTATTAGTGTTGGCTATTACCCCGTCTTTTCTCGCAGCTGGGTGTTGCGTAGCAATGACAATGCTTGCAGTAGCTAGCACGCGGAGTCAGCAATGGTTTCGAAATTAGAAGCTGACGTCTTGTGAGCTAATATCTGGCGAGAGTTTCAGTAAACGGACGCATAGAACATGAGCAAACTGTGGACTCTCTGGAGCAAACTGATTTTGTTTGCAGTGTGAATAAGGCTATAGTGAGGCGTTTTGTGCTATTTGAAGAGTAACAAACTAAATCAATGAACACCGTCCATTAATTCAGGGAAGACTTTCATCAGTAGATATTAATTACGTGACGCAGTTAATTACAGATACGTAAAATTTAAAAAATCACCAATAGCGAGAGAAGGGGGAACACAACCAGATAGAAGAGCCAACCTTCCTCGTAGAAGGACAGGGGTAGCAATAAACGTGATGAAGGAAAACAAAGCAGCGGACTCAGACGATAATCAGACTGAATAAATTAAACACTCTGGACCGCTACCTACGAAGTTGTTACCGAAAATGTTCAGCATCTGTATTCCAGGCTCCCCGGTTCCAATGCTACGAGGAAGGCTCATGCAGTGGCTTTGCTTAAACCTGGTAAGGAACACACCGAACAGAAGACATTCTGCCTAAAGTCTCTCCTATGCTACCTGTACAAAATACTAAAATGAATGACTACAAAATACTAAAATGAATGACCTAGGAGACAGTACCACAAAAAACAAACGAGATGATAATAGCAGAAGAAGCAGGATTTCGGCCAGGGAAACTTGCTGTCGACAAATATTTAATCCTTCCCAGTATATAGAGAATGGCTATGAGAAATGAACTGTGACAAGGACCTTTCCATTGATTTAAATACGATTCATGCCACAGTTAACCACAGCAAATTACTTATAAAACTGTATAATTTAAAAGTGACTTTAGACCTCGTCTATGGGACACACAGTTATCATAGATCAAGGGAAAACATCTGAAGAGGCTGGAGTAAAGCTCTCGAAAGCATTGGAGAACCTCACATTGTACTTAGCGCAGAAAAATCTGTAACAGAATGCTAACAAGACCGAATTCTGCGGTTCCCGTCTCCGCAATAAAGAGGCCGGGAGAAACCTTAACATCATATGGGGGGGGGGGGGGGGGGGGGGGGTGAACATGCCTCTGGAGAATGAACCTCATCCGAAATATTTGGAAGTCAGATTGGATCGTACTATATCTTTCAAACAAAACTGCAATGAATTAAAAGAGAAAGTTAGCTCAAGATATTGCCTACTGAGGAAACTAACGAGTACATCATGCGGAGCGCTCCTCGAGGTATTAAATAACGCTGTAATGGCTCTTGCTTTTCAGCTTGATAGTATGACGGTGTGGGAAGCTTCAGGTAACTGAAAAGTCAGCAGATGTTGCCCTCAATGAGGCAGCAGGAATTTTGACTGAATGTTTGAGACCTACACCTTTGACCACTGTTTACCCCCTCGTGAGTATAGTTCCACCCCAAATTAGAAGGACAGTCGCTGCAGAAAAGAGAGGAAGATGCAAACAGAAGACCTAAATTACACGCTATATGACCTCAGTGTAGTTAAGTCATAACTGTGGTCGAGAAAGAGTTTTCTCAAGAAAACAACCACGTTAACTACCGGACCCCGAAATCTATGGCAGGAGACACAAGTCAGGTATGTTTACGGATTGAATGAGGGTCTTCCTGTAGTCTACATGCTCACACACCTCATCAGTAGGACTGAATCGTCTGGGATCAGGAGACTCCAAATGCAAAAAACATCCTAAAGAAAACGGTTACGTAGAGGACAGCACCAGCGAATGTGGGGAAATCCAAACATAACACTATCTACCTTATTTGTACATTATTTTGCCTGTACACTATTGTACGGTGCAGTAAAATTGCAAGACTTAGTTTTGCCAAACGACAACGGTGTAAAATCTGTTAAACGTTCGAGAGGAGAGATTTGGTGCACAATGTACACAGAAGGTAAAGAAAGTAGAGGAATGTCGCGGGCATTAGGCATACGGTTTCACCCTTTGCTGGGCGTCATGTTTGTAAGGTGTCTCCTTTCGAAGGATTCTGCAGCCTTAAAGCTAATAAGCTGCAATATTTCGAAAAGGATGAGGCAACTTTTGTTAAGTACTCGCTATGCAGAGTCTCCCAAAACTATTCAGACAATAGAGGATCTTGGACTCACTACTATGTGATAACGAATTTTGGGTTGGAAAGGAATAAACAGTTCCAACATTGTAGCAACTACTTAACTCTCTGAAACTGTTCAAAGCTACGTCCGCTAGTCTCAATACACGCATACCAACAGTCTACCGGCAGAAATGAGCTAGGAGTTCAGAATCATTTTACGCCATTGCTAGCACCTCTCGAATCTGAGAGGCTTGCAGTTACTGCTTCATCACACCTCTCCACACTGTTTTCTCCGATTTTAACATTTCATGCGCAAGTTGACCTATAGCAACTGATGAATCTTCTCTCAAATGGTCACCGTCTCAGATTCTACTGTGAGAATAGTTATTTGTCGGAAGCCTTAACTGTGGTGTCACCGCCAGACACCACACTTGCTAGGTGTAGCCTTTAAATCGGCCGCGGTCCGGTAGTATACGTCGGACCCGCGTGTCGTCACTATCAGTGATTGCAGACCGAGCGCCGCCACACGGCAGGTCTAGAGACTTCCTAGCACTCGCCCCAGTTGTACAGCCGACTTTGCTAGCGATGCTACACTGACAAATTACGCTCTCATTTGCCGAGACGATAGTTAGCATAGCCTTCAGCTACGTCATTTGCTACGACCTAGCAAGGCGCCATTATTATTTGCTATTTATCTTGTGATGCGTGTACCGTCAGATAGATGTTCACCATTTATGGATTAAAGTTAAGTATTCCAGAAGCTCCGTACTTTTTTTACTAGACTCAACTCCTTTAACTGTTCCAGACATCACGCCAGCCTGCGTGAGCTTAAACGCGTGCCTTTGGGCTTCCTCCTAGTGGCTTGGCTGTCTTGCCAAGCCACAACATTAACCACCTCTCCGCGACTTCATCAACCCAGTTTCATGCAAGTCTCTACACACAGCGAAAAATTGCTTTCATTTGGGATAAAATTTGTTGTGAAGTTTTTCTCTGCACAGGATGGGCAGAACTGGTCAGGAAAATACGTCGTTCTGCAAAACGACGTGCAAGAAAGCCTAATATAACATACTAATCACTTGGTGGAAATATATGAAAGTGCGAGAGATGCTGCCAGACCTTTCCCAGTCGTGCACAAAAATCTCATGCGATGAGGAGATTAGTATTTAACGTCCCGTCGACAAGGAGGTCATTAGAGACGGAGCCGAAGCTTACCTTGAGCGATATAGGGAAATCACGGAAAAGCTGAATCAGGATAGCCGGGCGCGGATCTGAACCGTCGTCCTACCGAATGCGAGTTCAATGTGCTAACCACTGCGCTACCCTGGTCGGTAATCTCGTGGTATGAAGCCACAGTGACTATAGCGCCAAATCGGTGCGGCCGCGCAACACGAGGCAGTTGAAGGAACAGGAAAAAGTGTATGTGGATCAGAAAACAGTTACAGTGCTCTGTCGTAGTGTTCTTCATTGTAACAAGGCACAGATACTGTTGAATCCTGACCAGACGTCAAAATATGGGGTGTCTAGGAAACCTGGTTTCTCGGATCTCTGGGAAACATTCAAACAAGTTGTATTAATGAATTTTGTTACAAAAGGAAATGATTATAATACTTAACTTTGTACTCACACAGATGTGTCGGAGGCAAAAGGCGACGGACAAAATAAGCAAGTTTCTTCAGTATGGACAATGATACATAGTAGAAGCGAAATGACTAGTCTTGATGATATACTTGAACTGAGCCGGCCGCGGTGGTCTAGCGGTTCAGGCGCTCAGTCCGGAACCGCAAGACTACTACGGTCGCAGGTTCGAATCCTGCCTCGGGCATGGATGTGTGTGATGTCCTTAGGTTAGGTTTAAGTAGTTCTAAGTTCTAGGGAACTGATGACCACAGATGTTAAGTCCTATAGTGCTCAGAGCCATTTGAACCATTATACTTGAACTGAGCCGCGAGCAGTCTGGAGCAGCGCTCATGTCCTGTTCGAATAGAGGCAGGTGCTGTCGCATTGTCTTCCTGGAGTGGGGTCGGTCAGTGTGCAATTGGCTGACATCTTGTCGCAGCCCTCTCTGCTCCATCGTTCCCAACTGGTGTGCCAGCGCTTGACTTTACACCGTAGCAGATACAATATGTGGATTACTTCACACGTGGAAGAATCGTGGGGAAACTGGCAGCACAGAAAGCATGAAGTGTATGACGAGTGTAGCCCAGGAGTTTGGTATTGCTCACAGCATTGTTTCATGTGCGTGAGAAGCGTTCAGAACCACAGGTACGTCTGCCCGAAGCAGAGAACATGGTCGACCATGGCTAACAAGACCATGCTCTTCTCGGATGAAAGCACAGTCAGTCTGAGTAGTGATTCTGAAGGTAGCCTCATATGGCGAAGGTGAGAACACGTGATGCACCCAGGAGCATTGTCGAACACGACTGACTTCATGATCAAGACTTAATGGTGTGGGGAGGTATAACATTGCACGGCCATACTGAGCTCCGAAACTTTGAACACGGAACACTCACTGGTCAATATTATTCTGGCACTGTACTTATTTCCTGTGTGTGATAGTGCCACGCATTCGACCTCGATTTCATTTTTATGGATGACAATCCGCGACCGCTGCATCGAACAGCGCAGGCAGAGGAGCTGCTGGAACGAGAGGATACTCTGCGAATGAATGGCCTGCCCGCTCGCCTTTGGAATCGAGCACGTATGGAGTGCACTGCAGAGACGTACTCCAGCACATCCACGTCCACCAACGACCATCCAAAAGCTGTCAAGCGGGGTGTGGAGGAATGGAACGTACTGCCATTAAAACTCCTTACCAACCTTGTGACCAGAATGGGAGCACGCTGCATTGCCGTCCGTTGTAATTACACACCCTGCTTAAGAACCGTGTTCCGCCATTTGTGCCGCTCGGTCTAGGGCGCCTTGTCACAGTCCGTGCGGCTCCCTCGCTCGGAGGTTCGAGTCCTCCCTCGGGAATGGGTGTGTGTGTTGTCCATAGCGTAACTTAGTTTTAGTTAGATTAAGAAGTGTCTAGGCTTAGGGACCGATGACCTCAGCAGTTTGATCCCATAAGACAGTACCACAAATTTCCAAATTTTCCCCTAATTCTAACGCCCAAGAACTACCATAAGTCGTGGTGTCATCATTATAAAAACTGTCTATGACTAAAAGTGTCATTTCTGTTCCTCTCATTGCCTATTTCTTTTAGTCATCTTCTGTACAATACCTGCTGTAACAGTTCTTTCTACATACGGTTGAAGTTTCATCGAACTACTCTATATAATCAAAAGTATACGGACGACTGGCTCAAAATGACTTATAAGTTCGTGGCGCCCTCCATCGGTAATGCTGGAATCCAATATGGTGTTAGCCCACCCTTAGCTTTGATGACAGCTTCCACTCTCGCAGGCATACGTTCAGTCAGGTGCTGGAAGGTTTCTTACGGAATGGCAGTCCATTTTCACGGAGTGTTGCACTGAGGAGAGGTATCGATGTCGGTCGGTGAGGCATGGCACGAAGTCGGCGTTGCGAAACATACCAAACGTCTTCTGTGGGATTCAGGTCAGTACTTTGTGCAGGCCAGTCCATTACGGGGATGTTAATGTCGTGTAACCACTCCGCCACAGGCCGCGGATTATGAACAGGTACTCGATCGTGTTGAAAGACGCAATCGCCATCCCCGAATAGCTCTTCAACAGTGGGAAGCAAGAAGGTGCTTAAAACATCAATGTAGGTCTATGCAGTGATAGTGCCACGCAAAACAACAAGGGGTGCAAGCCCCCTCCACGAAAAATACGACACACCATAACACCGCCACCTCCGAATTTTACTGTTGGCACTACACACGCTGGCCGATGACGTACAACGGGCATTGGCCATACCGACACCCTGCCATCGGATCGCCACATGGTGTACCGTGATTCGTCACTCCACACAACGTTTTTTCACTATTCAATCTTCGAATGTTTACGCTCCTTACACTAAGCGGGGCATCGTTTGGCATTTACCGGCGTGTTTATGAGCAGCCGCTCGACCATGAAATTCAAGTTTTCTCACCTCCCGCCTAACGGTCATAGTACTTGCAGTGGGTCCTGATGCAGTTTGAAAATCCTGCGTGATGGTCTCGATAGACGTCTGCCTATTACACATGACGACCCTCTTCAACTGTTGGCGGTCTCTGTCGGTCAACAGAGGAGGTCGGCCTGTACGCTTTTGTGCTCTACGTGTCCCTTCACGTTTCCACTTCACTATCACATCGGTAACAGTGGACCTAGGGATGATTAGGAGTGTAGGAATCTCGCACACAGACGTATGACACAAGAGACCCCAATCACCTGACCACGTTTGAAGTCCGTGAGTTTCGCGGAGCGCCCCATTCTGCACTCTCGCGATGTCTAATAACTACTGAGGTCGCTGATATGGATTACCTCGCAGTAGGCGGCAGCACAATGCAATTGTTATGACAAACGTATGTTTTTGGAGGTGTGCGGATACTTTTGATCACATAGTGTATGTTTGTCCCAGTGACACATCATACGAAAGTTACTTTTGTCCTTAGGTTTCCACACTAGTGTATTCATGCACCTTAAGATAGGCAACCCAACTTACAAAATTTTCCTGGGTGTAGAAGACGTAGCTTGGGTGCGTGAAATATTTTGTGGACTAGTTTTGCACCAGTGTATTTCACTAGCTTTTAGACAGGCAACCCAACTTACAATACTTTGCCTGCAGTATGGAAGAAGGAGCGTGAGTTGCCTGTATTAAGGTGCATGAAATATTACGTGGACTAGTTTGACTTCCGCCCAACCTGTAACTTACATTCTGCCACACCATACGCGTAAACGTACTGGCCACCGTAGCGCAACGTTCTTTAACAACGAACGCTGATATAATCTGGAGCACGGGCACCTCGCAAACGACTGTGTGTTGCTTTCAGGGTGGCGCCTCCAACGTCGATTCAGCAGACAGTCGCTCGTTGTGAAACTTACTTTACGAAGAAGTGCCTCACACGCATGGGTCGCTGGAATCCTCGTGCCGCCTGAAGAATTCATTTCATACCGGTGCTTGCTTATCAGACTACTTTGTTTAAGATCCCCTATCGTCTGTGTAGGTTTAAACTCAGAGTTTGGGACTCCGCGCACACGTCACGTGACCCCCTCCATTGGCCCCCGCCCGCCCCTATCAAAGTTACACTGAGCTTGACTTCCTTTTTTTTTTTTGTCCCTTGCGGCTGTTGCCAGTTGCCTGACCTCAACAAGTTTGTCTCGGTCCTACTAACCTCATTTCGTGGCACTGCGGTAACCCAGAGACACTTGGCTACAACGTCCCACCTTTTCGTTGTCATAATAGCCGAATGAACGAGGCGGATAATGAGTTACCTTCCTACGGTGTCAATAGCAACAAAAACAATGCGTTACTGAAATCTGTTACTAGGCACAATAACAAAATCTCTAGGCAAGTCACTGTACTTTACTGCAATGGACAATAGTAACTGGATTTTGAGACAAATTTTCGCGAACCTACGTCTGACCACATCTACCTGTTTCACTCTTCATTGCTTCAGTGACTTCGGAGATCCAAAGGCAGAACTGGAGTATCAATGCCTGTGGCAGGAGATATTTGGGTCCCAGTATTGGCTAACAGGGGAGTAAAACTTCATGAACACCTCACCTTAAGCAACGATGGTTCAAAACTAATCATAGGGCTAAAAGAAAATTGTGTGTATGTGTGTGTGTGTGTGTGTGTGTGTGTGTGTGTGTGTGTGTGATTGTGGGCGCGTGCGTTTGCCTGTGCATGTGTGCTTGCGAACGTAGCTGTTAGTGACATGTGCCTTTTATGTAATAATGGACTCACTCGCTACTACTTAAGTATTCTTGTTTATTCATTAATCTGCGTTCACTGAATTTTAACGTCCTTGTAAAAAAAATCATAGATACTGTTTTTACGGCAACAGATGAATATTTCACATAACATCTTCTAACAGATTAGATTTTTTTTCTTTTTGTTGTCCGATGCTTGTGTACATACTGTACTCACTGAAAGAATATCCTAAGATGTTCTGAGACATATTCGTTGGTACCTTATAGTATGATGACGTTCAACAAAGGAATATCTTTGAGAAAAGCTGCTGTATGGTTGGAAATAACACAGCAGTTGAAATCTGTAAATGTAGCCAGGCAGCACACAATATACAGCAACATTTCAGTTAACCAAAAGGTAAGACATAGAACGCCCTGGTAATTATCTGTACGGTTGCTGGCTACTAACCTACACCACATGCCTGCGAAAAAGAAACTTTTTCTTGAAAACATAACACCTAGCGAGGAGGCGGTATTGTAGATCACTTATTTCCAAAGAGCTGCCTTGCCCGACGTAAATCGCGAACGCTAGGTTATGTCCAAGGCCAGATCGGGAAATCAGTTTCTCAACGGAAACATACACTCTCAGAGTCGAGTATATTTAAAGCTACGAAGTACTAAACTGGTCAAAAATATTGATTAGCTCCCTGCCAGAGACGGTCGCTACCACTCGTAAGTCCTGCAGTGTCACGTGCTGTGACATACGCCACAGGCCCCTCTATCTCGTTGACCCCTGTACGGCTGTGCCTACCTCGTCAACCATTTGTCTTGTGTGGTCACATACCATCTGCATTCCATTTCACCTACTATCCCTTCAACTACGGTCTTCAGCAACGATCCATCTATCAGGATGTGCACAACAATTCAGTGTTTCGATTACGCATATTTGCTCATTGTCTCATTTCAGGGCGTCAGTGTAAGGGAAGAGTGTTGTGTCTATAAGATAGTATACATAGGAACAGATGATCTTTCCTGGTCGGTGTTTCAATCAGTCACATGAAGGAATGTGAACTAGAAACCGTCACAAGAAGTTACCGGCATTTTATGATTTCTATATTTTTATTTTTTTTATTTCTACTGTATTTGTTGTTGTGAGGCATAGCAGTGTGTTTTGTGCAGCGTTAGTAAATATTACAAGTGCTACATATTTAAGTGCTGTTTAATATACACTGACGGAAAAAATCGCAACACCAAGCAATAGTTAATGCAGTGTAATGAAATTTCGGGAATATATTTGTCTGTGTAACATATTTAAGCAATTAAAATTGCAAGATCACAAGTCACTGTAAGCACGAGAAAACCCATTTGCAAATGTTAAACGCTGGTACATAAATAACCAGTATAATCCCAAGAATTATGAATGCAAGAATGCAAATGTGCTTTCATTGTGTTATACAAGTACTGAATGTCGGTTTGTGGGATCGAGTTCCATGCATGTTGCACTTGGTCGGCCAATAAAGGGATGGTTAATACTGTTCGTGGATAATGTTGGTGTTGCCGTCCGATGATGTCCTACATGTGCACGATTGGAGACAGATCTGGTCATCGAGCAGGCCAACATAACCTATCGACACGTTGTAAAGCACGTTGGATTACAACAACAGTAAATAAGCGAGCGTTATCCTGTTGGAAAACACCCCCTGGAATGCTGTTCATGAATGGTAACACAACAGGTCGAATCGTCAGACTGAGGAACAAATTTGCAGTCAGGGTGTGTGGGATAGCCCCGAAAGCGGTTTTGCTGTCATAGAAAATAGCACCCCAACTGGCCACTTTCTATTCAAAACACAGCCATTACTGGCACCGAGACAGAACAACCTTTCACCAAAAAAGTTGTTTATAACTTGTAACTGGTTTTAGATAACACTTCAGGCGCAGATCCAATATGTCTAGGACGCAGACAGGTTGGATAGAGGCCCTCAACTGGCCACTTTCTATTCAAAACACAGCCATTACTGGCACCGAGACAGAACAACCTTTCACCAAAAAAGTTGTTTATAACTTGTAACTGGTTTTAGATAACACTTCTTCTTAATTTGGTTTCACTTACTGAGTATTACTGTATAGAAGAGTAGTGACGTAACACTCCGTCTTCAGGCCACGAGTGGCCTACCCTACCGGGACCATCCGACCGCCGTGTCATCCTCGGTGGAGGATGCCGATAGGAGGGGCGTGGGGTCAGCACACCGTTCTCCCGGTCGTAAGATGGTATTCTTGACCGAAGCCGCTACTATTCGGTCGATTAGGTCCTCAATTGGCATCACGAGGCTGAGTGCACCCCGAAAAATGGCAACAGCGCATGGCGGCCTGGATGGTCACCCATCCAAGTGCCGACCACGCCCGACAGCGCTTAACTTCGGAGATCTCACGGGATCCGTTGTATCCACTGCGGCAAGGCCGTTGCCCTAATGATGTAACACAGGCTATTAAATACAACATTTATAAGACTTTCTCGATTTTAAAACTTTTTAATTAGAATACAACACTTGTTCCTACTATAATACTTGTTCCTACATGACCATACATTTGGAAAAACCGTACTTTCCGGAATAATTTTTGTAATTTCATAAGAAGGCTGCAGTGCACACAAAACGAATGCTATCATTTCAAAATGGAATAAGAAAATATATTAAGCTTCTATTACAAGTTTGCTAAAGAGCGAAACTCTGAAATGTGTTCCAATGTTTACAGCACTCTCCCTTACTACTAATAATCAAAATAAATCCAGTATCGACGACGACAGCTGTAAACCGAAATGTGACCTGACTGGTATGTTGATAACCCGACAGATACAGCGGAAGACATCAACCAGGATTCCTGAAGTTACTGCTTCTCATGCAAGCATCAAATGAATTCAGGAAGCCGCCATCTACTGTAGACCCACTGCCCAAAACACACACACACGCGCACACACACACACACACACACACACACACACACAGTTATCAGGTGACTGCCGCAATTGGAAGTCCCCTCGCGACTGTTTTCAGTTAGCAATCGCTTTCATCTACTCCTAACCTACTGTTGCGTTGATAAAATGAACTGAGCTCCGATTTTTACGATTTAAGCAGCGAAGTGCATTTCTTTTACGTGCAACATTCGGGATCCGTGTCATTATCAACTCCTTGCCGTCTAGCGTTGGTACATCACCAATAATGAGAACGCATTTGGCACCGCAGAAACTTGTTTCTATTTTTGAGAGCTATTTATTAATACTGAGACATAAAAATATAAATAAAAATGCTACTCGTTTGACGTTCAATAACATGCGAAGGCTTATGCACGCAGACGTATGTGCACGGATATGAATGGTTGCAAACCGATCTTACAAAATTTCATGGATACAAGCGTACTTCTATCAGGTTTCCTTATGCACGTTCAAGGTGTTTTCTTCCGTTATGTTACTTTGCAACGTAATTCCTCAGTCCGTAAAAATAACGCGTCTTTTGAACAGTATATTCATATTCTTACTTGTGATTTATAAATGACGTTTCAGAAAAGAATTGAAAGCTATTTTCGTTATGGGCCGGCCGAAGTGGCCTGTCCGGTTAAAGGCGCTGCAGTCTGGAACCGCAAGACCGCTACGGTCGCAAGTTCGAATCCTGCCTCGGGCATGGATGTTTGTGATGTCCTCAGGTTAGTTAGGTTTAACTAGTTCTAAGTTCTAGAGGACTAATGACCACGGCAGTTGAGTCCCATAGTGCTCAGAGCCATTTTTATTTTCGTTATGCCTCACACAGCTAGGAAAGCTAGTAGTATGTTTAAAAATAACTTGATATTGAACATTTGTAACTGAAAGCCACAGCTATGTGAAATGAAATAGCGCAACTCGAAAACGAATGCGGAGCAATGTAATCACAGCGAAGCACCACACAATTTAAAGAATAAAGGAAATGTTTGACGTGCTGTCTAACGAAAAAGTTCCTCTAAAGTCCGCCGACCGATATTTCTGTGTGTCGCATTTCTCAATTCTTGTAATTGGCACGACCCGTCCTACTAAAGTTCGATAAAACCAACACAGCCTGATGTACGAGTGCAGCACAAGAACGGCGCATGAATAACGGTGGGACGAAAACAAAGGCAAAGTCTCTTACGATTGCATTCAGATGTTACATTTAGAAAATTATAGGTAAACAGCCAACAGCTACAATCTGCAAAATTGCGAAAGTAATCTCGTAAGCACGAATACGGACAAAAACTGTGCACAAAATTGTCAAGTACACGAGAGGCTGTTTTAAATAATTAGCAATTAATTTTAACGAACTCAGACAGATCTTCAATTGAAGTGCTTGTTAATTTATGCCGATGGTATTGCTGACGAGTAGCAGAAGTTAAAACCTTCAGTCGAATTTTTTTTTTATAGGAGCTACTGGATTTCCTCTCAGACTAAGCATATTCGACGCTACATTCCTTTATTTTTCTTGTAAGACTGAAGCTTTGGCTGTTAAAACTCTATTGTCTTTATGTCTCAAAACTTCGAAATGGAAGCCAGTATCTGTTCTTCGCCAGTGTCCTATAAACACAGAAAAGGAGATGTAGAGAGCGAGAAATGCGTATGTATTTTTCACTTCAAATTCAGCCTAACAAAAAATCAGGGGAAATTAGTATACAATAGAAAAAGGGGAAAAATTTGGCAAATACGCAAAGACGAAAAGCGGTGAAAGGGGAACGCTTCTTCACCTCGTAGCGCAAAGTTTCTGACTTTAAAAGAAAATTATGTCTGAAAACTTTGACAACTATTAAGCTGAATCACTAAATTTTGCTTCCATTTTCGATCATACACGGTCGCACTGACACACAGACACTGTCACCTTAGCATCCCTACGCTTAAACAATCACAGCACTGGGAATGATCAGTTTGTCTCGAATTATTATAGGATGAAGTCTGCTACAAGGAAATTTGCTCTCGAAAAGAACATTTTTGTGAAGAAAAACAGTTCGAGATTTTATCACTACTGCTATTAATTTCTGCCCCATGTTTTGTACAGGTATGTCTCAGACTGGTGTAGAATTTCGTGAGAGCAATGGCAAAATCTCATCTTGTGCTTCATCACAAACAAGTTATTTTCAGGGGGAAAATTTCTTGAAGTAGGTTTTACGGAATAAATATTCGAGACGGAACGGTCATCTCTAAATTAATTATTGCTTAGACATAGGGATATTAAGGTGGAGGTTTCTGTACCTTAGGATGACCGTCTTAACACACCTTTCTTTAAATATTTAATAGTGGGGGAGCGACGCTGATCGAAAATATCGACATCTTTTCTTCACATTCATTTAATGTATACGACCTTTAGAGTAACTTGACGCTTTGCTGCAACACAGCAGCTTTCTGTGGACTTTGCCTCCTGTAGAACTGTCCACCGCCCTCCAACCCCCCCCCCCCCCTCCCCCCACCGTAAGTTTTCCCACTGCGGCTGTTCTCATTCCAGCAAAACGCTCTTTGAATACGAAGGTTTTACTCAACTTGCTAATTGCGCATATCTAGCAGCCAGATGCTCCGATGTGCATATTAATAAGTCTCCTGGAGATGCAAATTCGCTTGCCCTCGATTGGAACTCAGGAAACGAATTGTATCAGATTCGGTCTCAGTTCTTAAGAGTACGTCTGTATATTTAAATACGATCATCTCACTAAAGGTGTCTACATACTGCCATTACACTACACGGGTCAGTATTTGTGTATAATTTTCCAGATTAAAAAGCCATCAAACCATGCGAAATATTGGACTGAAGCTGGCAGTGATTGCGTAATATACCGGCAAAAGTGACAGACTTGCATTCGATTGACGTCATTTCGATGTTACCTGTAGAAACATACACGGCGGCGCAATGAATTGTAAATACGTACGGTGTACAGAACGGAAAGTTCTGATAAATTTATCCAGTGCTCCTAGGCCTCACACTAATCAACACTTCGGAAATCGCTGCATATTCCGAAAAGAGCGACAAATATATGTAACAATGATGAATCTTTGCTTCATGTACCATTTAAGAACGTTCGCTTAGTCTGTATAAGAACTCTAAAATCAACTATTGTTTGCTTCACACTGATCAAAATCACAGTACTTAAAGTCACTGTCCACGAAGAAACGACGCACTGAAATCCTCAAAAACTGTCATCAAGTAGTACATCGTCGCCTTATGTTTGGAAAGGGGAGGAATAGTAAGTGTAACAGTGTAAAACTTGCCACTCATTTCTGAAAAGACTCGAATAAAAAATAAAATTCAAGCCGAGTAATATTCAACATAACTCAAAAAGAGCAAAAGATAGATCGAAGCGCCGGCCGAAGTGGCCTTGCGGTAAAAGGCGCTGCAGTCCGGAACCGCAAGACCGCTACGGTCGCAGGTTCGAATCCTGCCTCGGGCATGGATATTTGTGATGTCCTTAGGTTAGTTACGTTTAACTAGTTCTAAGTTCTAGGGGACTAATGACCTCAGCAGTTGAGTCCCATAGTGCTCAGAGCCATTTGAACCACAGATCGAAGCGAAATAGACATAACTAGTTTTTTATCCCATTCCTGTTCGTTTTCGGATAACTGCTCGCAGTAGCACATAAGCGCATCATAAACAGACGAACTGTAACTAGTTAGTACACAATACGCAAGAGGCGCTGCTGCAGCTCCCAGCTGATGTTGCCAACTTTTCTTCCATAAGAACTAATACAAATGTTGAGAAAATTATATTGTCTTAGTTTACACGCCATCAAAAAAATGGTTCAAATGGCTCTGAGCACTATGGGACTTAACTACTGTGGTCATCAGTCCCCTAGAACTTAGAACTACTTAAACCTAACTAACCTAAGGACATCACACACATCCATGCCCGAGGCAGGATTCGAACCTGCGACCGTAGCAGTCGCGCGGTTCCGGACTGCGCGCCTACAACCGCTCGACCACAGCGGCCGGCTACACGCCATCATTAGTATATACCACACAGAGATGATTTTCAGAATAAAGAATAAGATTAAATTTTAGGACAGGCGTATAAGTCTTAGTGTCTTACACGTAATACGCTCCTAATTTTCGAATATTTATGTCTGTGTTACCATTATGCTCCCGGTAAAAGGATGTTACGAAGCTGAACGGTTCGATCAACTCGAAACAACAATAGTGAGGAAGTGATGTAGGTACACTTACCTGTAATTCGTACGGCGAAGGAAAGCCCTCACAATTAATGTAGGCGTTGATGGTCTGCTGCGCGTGCCTCCTACAACCAACCACGTAACGCTGTTTTATGTACGTCACTGTGGCGACGCCTCACTGTCGCCGCAGATCTATCGACGACTTTTGTTTTCAGTCACGTTGCTTCGGTAGCAGCAGTAGGCCGTGTTCTGTACAATAGCGCGTTGACACAGCCATTTACTCTGATGATGACAACGCTTCGTCGCATGGATTCGACAGGACATCGGATAACCGTCTTCACCGGGGGCGTGCTTCTCATCGTGAAGCACGACAGACTTTGTCTCCATCGCTCCGAAACGAGCTGCTACATCACACAACACGTGTTCCTCGTCGTGATTTGCGACCACAGAGGTCTTCAGTGGAAGTCGTATCTGGCGCGCAAACAACACAGTTTCTTACGAAAATGGACGCACGTAAAATTGTTCCGTTATCTCTTTTAAAACACACATTTGCTCCCTTTTTCATATGCTAGCCACATTGTTCTGTCAGGAGAGCATCCACAGTTAAAAATTTTAACATTCGTAAACGCCATACAGGACAAAATCAAAAGTTCCATGTCAAGTAAGAAATGAGATCATCTTTTAAAACTTCCACCACAAACAGTGCTACAGAAACTTCCTGGCAGATTAAAACTGTGTGCTGGACCGAGACTCGAACTCGGGACCTTTGCCTTTCGCGGGCAAGTGCTCTACCAACTGAGCTACCCAAAGCACGACTCACGCCCCGTCCTCACAGCTTTACTTCTGCCAGTTCCTCGTCTCCTGCCTTCCAAACTTTACAGAAGCTCTCCTGCGAACCTTGCAGAACTAGCACTCCTGAAAGAAAGGATATTGCGGAGACATGGCTTAGCCGCAGCCTGGGGGATGTTTCCAGAATGAGATTTTCACTCTGCAGCGGTGTGTATGCTGATCTACATCTACATCTACATCTACATCTACATTGATACTCCGCAAGCCACCCAACGGTGTGTGGCGAAGGGCACTTTAAGTGCCACTGTCAATACCTCCCTTTCCTGTTCCAGTCGCGTATGGTTCGCGGGAAGAACGACTGTCTGAAAGCATCCGTGCGCGCTCTAATCTCTCTAATTTGACATTCGTGATCTCCTCGGCAGGTATAAGTAGGGGTAAGCAATATATTCGATACCTCATCCAGAAACGCACCCTCTCGAAACCTGGCGAGCAAGCTACACCGCGATGCAGAGCGCCTCTCTTGCAGAGTCTGCCACTAGAGACTTGCGGTACACGGCTGTTAGAAGGGGGGCAAGTTCTTTCGCGTACTCTGTGTAGAATCGAATTGGTATCCCGTCAGGTCCAGTGGACTTTCCTCTGTTGAGTGATTCCAGTTGCTTTTCTATTCCTTGGACACTTATTCCGATGTCAGC
Source organism: Schistocerca serialis cubense (assembly GCF_023864345.2). Taxonomy (NCBI): domain Eukaryota; kingdom Metazoa; phylum Arthropoda; class Insecta; order Orthoptera; family Acrididae; genus Schistocerca; species Schistocerca serialis. The sequence continues at coordinate 545,505,630 of NC_064644.1, read as the reverse complement.
CATTTTTTCGTTTGTGCGAGGATTTAGAGAAGGAACTGCAGTGCGGTCTTCTTCTGTGAAACAGCTTTGGAAAAAGGTGTTTAGTATTTCAGCTTTACGCGTGTCATCCTCTGTTTCAATGCCATCATCATCCCGGAGTGTCTGGATATGCTGTTTCGACCCACTTACTGATTTAACGTAAGACCACAACTTCCTAGGATTTTCTGTCAAGTCGGTACATAGAATTTTACTTTCGAATTCACTGAACGCTTCACGCATAGCCCTCCTTACGCTAACTTTGACATCCCTTAGCTTCTGTTTGTCTGAGAGGTTTTGGCTGCGTTTAAACTTGGAGTGAAGCTCTCTTTGCTTTCGCAGTAGTTTCCTAACTTTGTTGTTGTACCACGGTGGGTTTTTCCCGTCCCTCACAGTTTTACTCGGCACGTACCTGTCTAAAACGCATTTTACGATTGCCTTGAACTTTTTCCATAAACACTCAACTATGTCAGTGTTGAAACTGATATGAAATTCGAACTCGGGACCTTTGCCTTCCGCGGGCAAGTGCTCTACCAAATGAGCTACCCAAGCACGACCCACGCACCATCCTCACAGCTTTACTTCTGCAAGGTTTGCAGGAGAGCTTCTGTAAAGTTTGGAAGGTAGGAGACGAGATACTGGCAGAAGTAAAGCTGTGAGGACGGGCCGTGAGTCGTGCTTGGGTACATCAGTTGGCAGAGCACTTGCCCGCGAAAGACAAAGGTCCCGAGTTCGAGTCTCGGTCCGGCACACAGTTTTAATCTGCCAGGAAGTTTCATATCAGCGCATACTCCGCTGCAGAGTGAAAATCTCATCCTGGAGTCCTACAGAAATTTGCAATAATCTTGCACATACAACAAAAATTATTTATACTTCCACACTTATTAGTAAAACTGTTGTTAAATCACTGCTTCCAGCAACTTTCTCTGTATTTGATGTAAGAGTAAGTGTGTATGTGTGTGTGTGTGTGTGTGTGTGTGTGTGTGTGTGTGTGTGTGGTTGTACGTGCAAGCGTTCACGTGGATACACAACATTTACAAAGTAATGATGTATCCACTACGTGGAAAGATGTTTGGGTGAATAAATAAATAAATAACTGAACTGCGAGGCAGGCAATAACGTACACAACAATCTTGCAATTTATTGGCCCGTATTCCCGGCCCCGTTCACAAAGTCGAACAAACTCGCTCCTATACAGAGAGCGCCCTTTGTCTGTGAGCAACATCCAGTATTACACTACTGGCCATTAAAATTGCTACACCACGAAGATGACGTGCTACAGACGAGAAATTTAGCCGACAGGAAGAAGATGCTGTGATATGCAAATGATTAGCTTTTCAGAGCATTCACACAAGGTTGGCGCCGGTGCCGACACCTACAACGTGTTGACATGACGAAAGTGTCCAACCGATTTCATATACACAAACATTGTTGTGATGCCTTGTGTAAGGATGAGAAATGCGTACCAACGTTTCCTACTTTGATAAATGTCGGATTGTAGCCTATCGCGATTGCGGTTTATCGTAGCGTGACATTGCTGTTGGCATTGGTCGAGAATCAATGACTGTTAGCAGAACATGGAATCGGTGGGTTCAGGAGGGTAATACGCAAGGCTGTGCTGGATATCAACGGCCTCGTATCACTAACAGTCGAGATGACAGGCTCTTATCCGCATGGCTGTAACGGATCGTACAGCCACGTCTCGCTCCCTGAGTCAACAGATCGGGACGCTTGCAAGATACAACCATCTGCACGAACAGTTCGACGACGTTTGCAGCAGCATGGACTATCAGCTCGGTGACCATAGCTGCGGTTACCCTTGACGCTGCATCACAGACAGGAGCGCCTACGAAGGTGTACTCAACGACGAACCTGGGTTCAGGAATGGCAAAACGTAATTTTTTTGGATGAATCCAGGTCCTGTTTGCAGCATCATGACGGTCGCATCCGTGTCTGGCGACATCGCGGTGAACGCACATTGGAATCGTGTATTCGTCATCGCCATACTGGCGTATCACCCGGTGTGATGGTATGGGGTGCCATTGGTTACACGTCTCGGTCACCTGTTGTTCGCACTGACGGCACTTTGAACAGTGTACGTTACATTTCAGATGTGTTACGACCCGTGGCTCTTGCCTTCATTCGATCGCTGCGAAACCCTACATTTCAGCAGGATAATGCACGACCGCGTGTTGCAGGTCCTGCACGGGCCTTTCTGGATACAGAAAACGTTCGACTGCTGCTCTGGCCAGCACATTCTCGAGATCTCTCACCAATTGAAAATGTCTAGTCAATAGTGGCCAAGCAACTGGCTCGTCACAATACGCCAGTCACTACTCTTGATGAACTGTGGTATCGTGTAGAGAAAATAAACAATTTTTTCAGCCTTCAGTTGCAAGGCAATTTTTACTGTGAACCGCGCGACTGCTACGGTCGCAGGTTCGAATCCTGCCTCGGGCATGGATGTGTGTGATGTCCTTAGGTTAGTTAGGTTTAAGTAGTTCTAAGTTCTAGGGGACTGATGACCACAGTAGTTAAGTCCCATAGTGCTCAGAGCCATTTGAACCATTTTGATGAACTGTGGTATCGTGTTGAAGCTGCATGGGCAACTGTACCTGTTCACGCCATCCAAGCTCTGTTTGACTCAATGCCCAGACTTATCAAGGCCGTTATTTCGGCCAGAGGTGGTTGTTCTGGGTACTGATTTCCCAGGCCCCACGCACCCAAATTGCGTGAAAATGCAATCACATGTCAGTTCTAGTAGAATATATTTGTCCAATGAATACCCGTTTATCATCTGCATTTCTTCTTTTTGTAGCAATTTTAATGGCCGGTAGTGAACAAAAACGTATTTCTATGAAACTGAGAAGAAAGTCCCAGAATATTTTACAAAATATAAAGGTGAATTAAAAAGATACGCAGTAGCGAGGCCATAACACGACATCCTAACAATCCTCTGTCAATTACATTACTGTTATCACATTTTACTTGAGTTCTCATGTAGGTACATAGTGAGTGATTGGAGTAGTCGCCGAAGGGGTTTACAATTGAAAGACCTGCTCTCAGCCATTGAACCACACGAAATTATATCACGGCATTCCTCACAGCGGTAGGTGGTAACCTTGCCTCCCTGCACCCAGAATGCCGGCCGAAGTGGCCGTGCGGTTAAAGGCGCTGCAGTCTGGCACCGCGAGACTGCTACGGTCGCAGGTTCGAATCCTGCCTCGGGCATGGATGTTTGTGATGTCCTTAGGTTAGTCAGGTTTAACTAGTTCTAAGTTCTAGGGGACTAATGACCTCAGCAGTTGAGTCCCATAGTGCTCAGAGCCATTTGAACCATTTTGCACCCAGAAGCAGGCGAGCAATTGGGACGCGTGAGTGAAGTGGCGAACCTAGCGCTAATGCATTGTTCTGTTCTCGTTAGCAGCGGTTTAACCCTTGGCTTCACACAGTGTTGTCAAACACGGTGGCGAAAGGCGGCCTTGTCCGTCCACAGCGGCAGGAGGTCAGAGGCCCGCTGATAACGCACTCGTTAACGGGCAGCCGTCAGTTCCGCACTGGGCACGCTTCACGTATGCGAAGAACGAACGAGACTGAGTCCGGTGCTCTCGTCACACACTAACGGAAGTCGTCCGCCTTAAGCTGCGACTGAGCTGCCTCACTGTACAGCCTTGACGGGGAATGACCGTGTCATTTCATGGTGAGATACGAAAAGGACCGTAGTGCTACTGTGTGTCAACGAGAGAAAGAGACAGAAGAGAGAACTGAGTCATGACACCGTGGAACTTGACCGGCATACACTGATCAGCGAAAACTTCGTCACCACTGATCACGGCGAGAATGAAAGACGCAAGGGAACTTTACGGGAATGCGACGCGGTAGGGAAAAAGCCGGGAGGCTTACAAAGATCCAGTGTGGGTTCTAATTATCGTTGTTGTTGTTGTTGTTGTTGTTGTTGTTGTGGTGGTGGTCTTCAGTCCAGAGACTGGTTTGATGCAGCTCTCCATGCTACTCTATCCTGTGCAAGCTTCTTCATCTCCTAGTACCTACTCCAACCTACATCCTTCTGAATCTGCTTAGTGTATTCATCTCTTGGTCTCCCTCTACGACTTTTACCCTCCACCCTGCCCTCCAATACTAAATTGGTGATTCCTTGATGCCTCAGAACATGTCCTACCAACCAATCCCTTCTTCTAGTCAAGTTGTGCCACAAATTTCTCTTCTCCCCAATTCTATTCAATACCTCCTCATTAGTTATGTGATCTACCCATCTAATCTTCAGCATTCTTCTGTAGCACCACAATTCGAAAGCTTCTATTCTCTTCTTGTCTAAACTATTTATCGTCCATGTTACATTTCCATATATGGCTACACTCCACACACTTTCAGAAACGACTTCCTGACACTTAAATCTATAATCGATGTTAACAAATTTCCCTTCTTCAGTAACGCTTTCCTTACCATTGCCAGCTTACATTTTAAATCCTCTCTACTTCGACCAGCATCAGTTATTTTGCTCCCCAAATAGCAAAACTCATCTACTACTTTAAGTGACCCCTTCCTTAATCTAATTCCCTCAGCATCACCCGACTTAATTCGACTACATTCCATTATGCTCGTTTTGTTTTTGTTCATGTTCATCCTATATCCTCCTTTCAAGATGATGTCCATTCCGTTCAGCTGCTCTTCCAGGTCCTTTGCTGCCTCTGACAGAATTACACTGTCATCGACGAACCTCAAAGATTTTATTTCTTCTCCATGGATTTTAAATCCTACTCCGTATTTTTCTTTTGTTTCCTTCACTGATTTTCAATATAAAGACTGAACAACATTGGAGATAGGCTACAGTCCTGTCTCACTCCCTTCCCAACCACTGCTTCCCTTCCATGTCCCTCGACTCTTATAACTGCCATCTGGTTTCTATACAAATTGTAAACAGCCTTTCGCTCCCTGTATTTTACCCCTGCCACCTTCAGAATTTGAAAGAGAGTATTCCAGTCAACACTGTCAAAAGCTTTCTCTAAGTCTACAAATGCTAGAAACGTATGTTTGCCTTTCCCTAACCAACTTCTAAGGTAAGTCGTAGGGTCAGTATTGCCTCACGTGTTCCAACATTTCTACAGAATCCAAACTGATCTTCCCCTAGGTCGGCTTCTACCAGTGTTTCCATTCGTCTGTAAAGAATTCGCGTTAGTATTTTTCAGCTTCGGTAATTTTCACATCTGTTAACAGCTGCTTTCTTTGGGATTGGAATTATTATATTCTTCTTGAACTCTGAGGGTATTTCGCTTATCTCATACATCTTGCTCACCAGATGGTAGAGTTTTGTCAGGGCTGGCTCTCCCAAGGCTGTTAGTAGTTCTAATGGAATGTTGTCTGCTCCCGGAGCATTGTTTCGACTTACGTCTTTCAGTGCTCTGTCAAACTCCTCCCATTTCATCTTCATCTACATCCTCTTACATTTCCATAATATAGTCCTCAAGTACATTGCCCTTTCATAGACCCTCTATATACTCCTCCCACCTATCTACTTCCCCTTCTTTGCTTAGAACTGGGATTCCTTCTGAGCTCTTGATATTCATACAAGTGGTTCTCTTTTCTCCAAAGGTGTCTTTAATTTTCCTGTAGGCAGTATCTGTCTTACCCCTTGTGAGATAAGCCTCTACATCCATACATTTGTCCTCTAGCCATCCCAACTTAGCCATTTTGCACTTCCTGTCGATCTCATTTTTGAGGTGTTTGTATTCCTTTTTTTCTGCTTCATTTATTGCATTTTTATATTTTCTCGATTCATGAATTAAATTCAATGTATCTTATTTTACCCAAGCATTTCTACTAGCCCTCGTCTTTTTACCTACTTGATCATCTGCTGCCTTCACTTTTTCATCCCTCAAAGCTACCCATTCTTCTACTACTGTATTTCTTTCCCCCATTCCTGTCAATCGTTCCCTGATGCTCTTCCTGAAACTGTCTATAATCTCTGGTTCTGTCAGTTTATCCAGGTCCAACCTTTTTGCAGTTTCTTCAGTTCCAATCTACAGTTCATAACCAATACGTTCTGGTCACAGTCCACAATTGCCTCTGGAAATGTCTTACAATTTAAAACCTGGTTCCTGTATTACCGTTCTATCTGAAACCTTCAAGTATCTCCAGGCCACTTCCACACGTATACAACCTTCTTTCATGATTCTTGAACCTAGTGTTGGCTATGATTAAGTTATGCTCTGTGCAAAATTCTACCAGGCGGCTTCCTCTTTCATTTCCTACCCACATTCCATATTCACCTACTACGTTTCCTTCTCTTCCTTTTCCTACTATCGAATTCCAGTCATCCATGATTATTAAATTTTCGTCTCCCTTTGCTATCTGAATAATTTCTTTTATCTCATCATACATTTCATCAATCTCTTCGCCATCTGAGGAGCTAGTTGGCATATGAAGTTGTACTACTGCGGTAGGCGTGGGCTTCGTGTCTATCTTGGCCACGATAATGCCTCACTATGCTGTGTGTAGTAGCTTTCTTTATTCATTACTAAACCTGCTCCTGCATTACCCCTATTTGATTTTGTATTTAGAACCCTATATTCACCTGACCAGAAGTCTTGTTCCTCTTGCCACCGTACTTCACTAATTACCACTATATCTAACTTTAAGCTTTCCATTTCCCTTTTTAAATTTTATAACCTACCTGCCCGATTAAGGGATCTGACATTAAACGCGCCAATATGTAGAACGCCAGTTTTCTTTCTCCTGATAAGGACGTCCTCCCGAGTAGTCCATACCCGGAGATCCGAATGGGGGACTAATTATCGTATGGCAGCGAAACTTGCCAGATTTTCTAATGCGTTAATGTGGAACCGATTTACGCCGGAGAAAAAAATTAGCTCCCATTTTAGCCACCAGGTGCAAATGTGGCTCTATGAATACAACGTAGACGTACAGAAATATTTCCATATGTAATAGATTAGGAATGTGACGTGAGGAAAAGGTCAAACGAGTGAGAAAGGCATAATGATGATTTTATTAATAAATCGCCGCCTACATACTTTCTTGGTATGTGCATCTGTGACGCCGATGAGATGCTGCATCCGTAAAACGATGTGATCAACAGTTGCTCGTAGCAACGTGTTCCCATATACTGGCCTTCACACCAGGAAGGGACCGAACATGTCCCTAGTAAACGTGTTCTTTTTAGATGTCCCTAAATCTAAAAGTTACATGGATTCAGATCAGGTGATGTCTGGAAAACCTCGGGAGACAGCGCGTTTGTGAAAGGTGCATAGAGCAGATCTTTCTCTGGACGAGCGACATGAGGTGCTGCCCCATCTTGCATGAAAACAGGCGTTTGCACATAGCTGTGCTCTTCCAAAGCAAGACTCACATGGTGTACAAGGAGGTCTCGATAACGTGCAGGGTATTTTATCTTCAAAGAAAATCGGTCTAGGAATACAGGTGTTTGTGAGTCCACAGCAAACAGTCATAAATGGCGAGTGCAACGGCCCTTCGTGCACAACACGCGGTTTAACAGTACTCCAAATACCATAGTTCTGTGTATTCGGTGTATCCTATACTGTAAAATGTGCCTCGTCATTCCACAGACTATTATTGGACCACACGTTACAAACTTTGATTAGTGCCAGAATTTGAACAGCGAATTCAGAATTTTGCTGCGGCTCATGAGCTTTCAGTTGCTGCGCCGTATGGATGTTGTACGGGTACCAGTCTAAAATAGACTTTTCGAACTGGTGACCATGGTATGGATAATTCTCGTGGCACTGCACGGGCACTAGCGTTACCGGTCCCACGTGCCGCAGGGTCGGTTACAACAGCAGCAAACTCGACCATAACTTCCACCGTGGTAGGATGCCTTCCTCTTTCAGATATCACACCAATCTCACCCGTGTTTATGAATTTCTTTATCATCTTCTTTAAACCGTATAATAGCATCGAGCCTCTTCTCAAACGTTTCACTCGGCAATATTCTCTCAATGCAGAACAGTAATTGCTGCCGTTCACATGAAACAGTTTCACCAACTGCGCACTGTCTCTCTTTTCCATATCCATACTGTTAACCCACGTTATAACTTGTTAAATGACAGCCCAGATGTCATACCGTCATACAAAGACTGTGCTGCCCCACGTTTGCACCTGTTGGCCATAATTGGAACTATTTGTTTTCCAGCCTAAATCGGCTCTGCAATAAAGCATCAGCGTATCTGCCACGTTTCGCGACCATACGATAATGGCAACCGACACTGGACGTTCCTGGATGGATACACTATTATTATAACCACTCGGTATATGTATACGCGGAGTACCGATGAATGAGAATTCATTCTAGGGATGGTGTGGGCCGGAAAGCCACTGACATAAACGACTCTGACGTGCAGATTATTAAGACTGAATAACTAGGGACGAACACCTCAACATCTCGGGAATGGCGAAGGTGGTCGGTTGTCGTGAGCATCTACTGGAAATGGTTGAAGGAAAACGGAACCGGAAGCAGGCGACTAAATGTTGGACGTCCGCATCTCATCACGAAACGTTGAAGTCGGAGAATTTCCCGCTCTGTACAACAGGATGTATCAGATGATTGCATAAAGTCTGAAAGTGAGTCCGTCATCATATTTTGGCACTTTATTTTACAGATCCGTCTTGATCACACAAACTTTTACACTTCACTATTACCGATTTCGGCTACTGCCACCTTCAGATCTGTTACAAACAAAAACAGGGTGTAACCGATTAAGTTTTGCTGACGCTAAATCTATAAAAAGCCTGGTGCTACATAAGAAAGACAAAGGGCGTTTACATGATTAACAGCCATGTATACCAGGCATACATACTATAAAATATTCTGATGTAGTATCAGCGCCGAACTAAACATGTAGGTACATAGTAAGTGCCGGTAATGATCAGAATGAGTCTGGTATTTACACAGAAAACTGAGGCCATCACAGAGCACTATAGCTAGCGTACATGATTAAACAGTATCGTAAATTGGTTAAAATGCAGTATGCGTTACGAAATTACTTCACGTGGCAAAAAAATATGTTTGAAATGGCTCTAAGCACTATGGGACAACTTCTGAGATCATCAGTCCCCTAGAACTTAGAACTACTTAAACCTAACTAACCTAAGGACATCACACACTTCCATGCCCGAGGCAGGATTCGAACCTGCGACCGTAGCAGCAGCGCCGTTCTGGACTCAAGCGCCTAGAACCGCTCGGCCACAGAGGCCAGCTCACGTGGCAAAACGAGCGTCTGACACTAAAACATGTACTGACATACTACACGTGGAATTAGATCTATACTTAAAATACACACAAAAAGTGCAAATGCCAATAATGTGAAGCTCCCAGCCCGGCAAAGTATAACATACAACCGCGTAAAGGCCAGTATAAAACGTTTAAGAGTAGAATCACATCTATAAAACCAATTTTCCATCGTGACAGAACAATTGCTGTAAGTAAAAGGCACTTGACGAAACAGTGACTATTAACTAGAAAATTTAAAAATCGATAGTCGATAATACATCCGGAGTGGGATCTCAGTGGCTTCTCTGCATGACGTGCTCGTTTTCCTCTGGCGAAACCTGCGGAGGAAAGCACAGTCACCTCGTCGCTGGCGACCCCGCGCCAAGCCGCCAGGGAGTTCTGCGCTGCTCAAACTAGTAGGTTTCTGAATACATCAAAATACACATTTGCGCAGAGAAAAACATTCGGCAGGAAATATAGAGAATAATATGAAAGTGTTGCGTAGGGCCCAAAGGGGCAGCTGCTGAACCTACTGGAGGAAATGGAGATTTATGTACACAGGAAACGGCAACCGGAATTACTGCTGAATGAAGAGAATGAGTTTAACTTGAATTTTATTTTGATGTATTCAGAAACCTGCTACACTCATGCTCATAATTTAAGGATAATACTGATACATGGTGAAACCACACTCTGGTGGGCGGTTTTCGGGTTTAAATCACCTCGGGGTATGACTACGCGGTGCATTTGACCTGCGGTCGTCGCACGGTGGCGCTGGCAGCAGTCCACATCCGCAGAGGTGTGTTGGTGCATGTCAGGGTACGGTGCAGCGAGTAAGGGTGCAGACGTTTTAAGACATGCTAATGGTGACTGTGTGTTGAAAATGGCTCAAAGAACACATATTGATGACGTTAGGAGGGGTAGAAACTAGTGCGACTGGAGGGTGGTCAAAAACTACATGTCATAGCACAGGCTCTCCGTGTGCCACAAAGTGTGATCTCAAGATTGTGGCAACGATTCCAGCAGACAGGAAACATGTCCAGGCGCTACAGTACGGGATGTCAACAGAAGACCGATATCTCACCATCAGTGCCCGCAGACGGCCACGGAGTACCGCAGGCAGCCCTGCTCGGGACCTTACCGCAGTCTCCAGACACACAGTCTACAGACGACTGAACAGACATTGTTTATTCGTCCGGAGACCTGCAAGGTGTATTCCGCTGACCGCTGGTCACAGGAGAGCCCGTAAATCCTGGTGTCAAGAACACAGTGCATGGTCATTGGAGCAGTGGTCCCAGGTTATGTTCACGGACGAGTCCAGCTATAGTCTGAACAGCGATTCTCGCCGGGTTTTCATCTGGCGAGAACCAGGAACCAGATATCAACCCCTTAATGTCCTTGAAAGGGACCTGTATGGAGGTCGTGGTTTGATGGTGTGGGGTGGGATTATGATTGGTGCACTTACACCCCTGCATGTCTTCGACATAGGAACTGTAACAGGTCAGGTGTACCGGGACATTATTTTGCACCGCCTTTTCAGGGATGCAGTGGGTCCCATTTTTCTCCAGATTGATGAGCACGGCCCCACCGAGCTGCCATCGTGGAGGAGTACCTTGAAACAGAAGATATCAGCCGAATGGAGTGGGTTGCCTGTTCAGACCTAAACCCCATCGAGCACGTCTGGGATGCTCTCGGTCGGCGTATCTTCAAACCCCTACGACACTTCAGGAGCTCTGACAGCCACTGATGCAAGAATGGGAGGCTATACCCCAGGAGCTGCTCGACCACCTGATCCAGAGTATGCCATCCCGTTGTGCGTCCTGTGTACGTGTGCATGGTGATCATATCCCATATTGATGTCGGAGTACATGCGCAGGAAACAGTGGCGTTTTGTAGCACACGTGTTTCGGGACGGTTTTCTCAATTTATCACCAATACCAGACCTAAACCCCATCGAGCTCGTCTGTGTCGTGTGTGTTCCCTATGTGCCTATGCTATTAGCACCAGTTTTGTGTAGTGCCACGTTGTGTGGCACCACATTCTGCAATTATCCTTAATTTATGAGCATAAGTGTAGTTTGTGCAGCGTAGAACTCCCCAGCGGCTTGGTGTGCGGTCGCCAGCAACGAGGAGACTGGGCTTTCCTGCGCAGGTTTCGCCACAGGAAAACGAGAACGTCATGCAGAGAAGCCAATGAAATCCCACTCCGGATGTATTATCGACTATCGATTTTTTTTTAAATTTTCTAGTTAACGGTCACTCTTTCGTCAATTATCTCACACTTACAGATACAGTAATTGTTTTGTCATGTTGGAAAATTCGTTTTATAGATGTGATTTTATTCTTAAACGTTTTATATTGACTTTTACACAGTTGTATGTTTTACTTTGCCAGGCTAGGAGCTTCACATTATTAGCACTTGCACTTTTTGTGTGGATTTTAAATATAGATCTAATTCCATGTATAGTATGTCAGTGTAAATACCAGATGCATTCTGATCATGACTAGCACTTACAATGTACCTACGTGTTTAGTTTGATGTTGATACTACAGCGGAATATTTTAAGGTATGTATGGCTGGTATACATGGCTGTTAATCATGTAAACACTCTTTGTCTTATGTATCACCAGGATTTTTATAGATTTGGCGTCAGCAAAACTTTGTCATTTACACCCTGTTTTTGTTCGTAACAAAAAAATGGCTCTGAGCACTATGGGACTTAACTTCTGTGGTCATCAGTCCCCTAGAACTTAGAACTACTTAAACCTAACTAACCTAAGGACATCACACACATCCATGCCCGAGGCAGGATTCGAACCTGCGACCGTAGCAGTCGCGCGGTTCCGGACTGAGCGCCTTAACCGCGAGACCACCGCGGCCGGCTGTTCGTAACAGATCTGAAGGTGGCAGTAGCCGAAACCGGTAATAGTGAGTGTAAAAGTTTGTGTTATCAAGACGGACCTGTAATACAAAGTGATAAAATAGGATAAACGGCGATCTGTGCCAGATGTGACTACAGAGTACAAATCTGATGCAGGCGCGAGTCTTTCGGGGAACTCCATTCAGCGTACGTTATGAAACGTAGGGGATTGCAACAGACGCGTGTTTCCTTGCTGACCCAATGGAACTGTCAATTACGGTTGCAGTTGGCGCGGGTTGATCGAGCTTGAACGGTGGATCAATAAAAACGTGTCACCCGGTCGGATGAATCACGTTTCTTGCTACAAAAGGTCGATGGTCATGTCATCCAAGTGAAAGGGTGCAGTATTATGTTATGTAGTACATTCCATGGGACCTATGGTAGTAATCTAAGCCACCGTGACGGCTATGGACCACGTCGACATTACGGTGGAACACCTGCATCCCTTCGTGCTTGATGTATTTTCCATCACGATAACTGGCGGGTCACGAGGCCAGAATCGAGTTTCAGTGGCTTGGGGAGCGTGGTAGGTTGATATCTTGGCCACCAAACGCACCTGATCTGAGCCCGATCGAACACACGTGGGACTCTATCGTGCGCCAGCTCCGCACCCACGAACTACCAGCCGCAATTTAGGAGGATTGCGCGACGTGTGAGTACATATTTGGAAAGCTAGCAAGCACTTGTCAAGCCCGTCCCAAGCATAACTGCAGCTTTATTGCGTTCCAAAGGTGTACTTGCACAGTATGAAGCAAGTGGCCATTATGTTGTAGCTCACCCATAGAGTAAATATCTCTGGACTTAGCATTGCGATCTGTGCATGTTGTCAACATTAAACCAGGATTGTCACGTGTTTTCGGGACTTCGCTATGCGTGTGTACTTTCTGCAGCGTTTGAAGTTTATACTATCAAGAGTTTTTGTTGTGTTTCACCGTGTGTTGATGGTATAATAGCGATGGTGAATTACTGTTGTTGCTACGGGTGCAAAGAAAAATATGTGAAAGGAGGGATAGTAACTTTTCATGGGAACATACCATGTAGCTCTAATTATAGTTATCATATTAGTAAGAGACACTGCATATGTTTAAAATTTTCGAGACGCATTATAATTAATGCTTGATTCTGTAGACCTATTTTTCTACGATTTTATGACTATATATTAGATATTACGGCTCGTACAAAATCTTACAAACAATCGCTTCCTCTCGTAAATTTGCTAGTGGAACAGGAAAGGGAATGGTTAGTTGTTTCAGCAAATACTATCCTCCATGCATTTACCAGTGACTTGTCGATTACGTATATATAGATTACTCAGTCTACTATTTATTTAATAAACTGGGAGCAAGTACGTAAAATGCGTTAAATAAATACTTCAAAGTGTCACCAGTAAGAAAAATTGTGCTTTAAGTCGCAAAAACGAGAAAATAAATACGCAGAAATAGCAGAAAAAAAGGACGAATTAACAGGGATATAATCGCTAATGTGTGGCAAATTCGGTGTTCTTCGGACACTTGCAAAAGTATTAGCGTACTGTCAAGTCGTTTTGCAAGACTATCACTGCAAAAATGTACGTCATGCTCTGTAATATTATAAAGTGCCGTATCAAACCGAAAACTACCAAAAATCGAGTGCATCTGAACTGTGACACCTATCGCAAAGAAGCAGAATGTAATATCACTTGCCCTTAAAAGGTACGTAGCTGGTTTATTCCCGGTATCAAATGGATACTGTTAAAATCTCTGCGCCACATATATAAATAATCCACGACACGTACGAAAAGAATCCGTCTGTACTAGGGATGTACTGACATTCGAAATATACAGGGCGCTATACGGACAAACACACGACGTCCCGAGAACACGTGACCACGCCGTCAATGTATGTTGACAACACAAAATCTGTTCTGCGCATGCGAATGCTCACTCCAGAGATATTTACTGTATGAGCTCACCAGTGTAAATTAGCATCGTAAGAAAACAATAACTGACGAGGATGTCTTTTTTAACTGGGTAAGACTAAAAAAGTTGTTGTGGAGAGGTAGGAATGGTGATTATATTACTAGCTGTTCCGTCTTCGCAGGAATTACAGTATACCGAGACCGCTAACCGCAGAACCATCTGCAACGTCTCCACGTGTGCAACCGAGCTTTAACAGGAGGGCAAACTGAGACGATGGCCATACCACTTCCTTCCTACATGTTACTGGCAATCAAAGCAGGAACATTGCAGGGCGAAGGCGTCTATTTCGCAACAAAATGGCTCTGAGCACTATGAGACTTAACTTCTGAGGTCATCAGTCCCCTAGAACTTAGAACCACTTAAACCAAACTAACCTAAGGACATCACACACATCCATGCCCGAGGCAGGATTCGAACCTGGGACCGTAACGGTCGAGCGGTTCCGGACTGTAGCGCCTAGAAGCGCTCGGCCACCCCGGCCGGCTGTTTCGCAACAGAATCCACTTTTGTGAACTGTGGGTATGAGTGATTACATATCAAGGAAAAAGTGTGGTACCACTTCTGGAACAATGCAAGCAGTTAACGAGTGAATTGAGTGTCAGATTACATCCTTTAATGAGGCATTGTCACAAAGAGACAACACGCATACTTCACGTGTTTTCTAAAAGTAACCAGGGCCAATCTATTTCATGCTGTTACGTCGACACCTGGCTCTTCTGTCTTATAAAGGACTCGTATTTTGGACTCAGAAGTAAACTTTTGCTGCAGTTCATCGCAGATTACTATATTCCACACAAGCATATTAGACAGATACTGCATTTCAACTATTTCTCTGTTTCCTTCGTAATGGCAACAAAACAAATTTAATTAAGAAATTTCTCTCTACTTGATTTTCCTTACATTTAAACCAACTGTGGTCATGTTCACTGTATCCATCTTCAATCTTTATCTTCGTATAACATTCCTCTTTTCCGTTCCCCTGCTCTTGTCTGTGCAAAACAATTAGTTCTTCAGTTTCTCACTTTTCCAAGCCACTGGCAATATCAAGTACCGCTCTAAGTACTTCTCAGCGACATGTTTCTGATTAGTGTATTACTAATTGTCTTAAGCCTCTTTGCACATCATGAAGCCATCGAATCACGTTTTTCCTGGTATGCGAACGATTTTACTGATAGATTGGTTAACCGTCAACAATTCTGCATGTAGGTACCTACGTAAATACTCATTCTTCTTTTCTTGATAGCATCCAATTCTGTCTCAATGTAGGTGTGCATTCGTTCTACATGAATAGCATTTTGTTGCAGGTGATCCTAAGTTCTATCTCACAGTTTTCTTTTTGATCAGTTCCAATCTTTCAACTAATTCACCCTTTTTAGGACCAAGCGTCTACTGTGTTAGGGTTCTTTGATATTGCTCTAATGCTTACTTATTGAAGAAGTGTTGTTTTTGTAATTAGGGCATGACTGGGTACGTATAAAAATACTTTATCACTCATTTCAATAAGCTAGCGTCCGTGGTACGTCATCATATTTGCTTGAAACGCTTTGCCACAGCTTTGACCATTTTACTTCTCCGGTTGAAAATGGAATGTTCATTCATTTTAATTACTGGACGATTCACTTTTCTTAAAACAGACCGTTTTAAAACTTATCATTTTGCACAGATTCTTGTGACTGAACGAAATGCATATAATCTCTACTTAACATTTATGTGTGTACCTATATTTGCAACACAAATGATAATAACAATAACAATAGACTAGTGATGGCAGTGGCAGTATTTAGAAACTTTACTAATTTCAGTACCTTCAGACCTTTTGAAACTGGGTAATTTGTAGTTGGAAATTAACTGTCATTATATTAAAGATAAGGGTGCATGGGGCCACGATGGTGATATTGATTGTCTAGAATTTCCGGAAAGTATTTCAGTTGATCGATTTGCCGATACGTTTGTGGGAAGTAATTTTATAAAAAAGACTGTTCTTTAAGATTTCACGTTCCTTAGATGAATTTTGCTGTTGAAATTTTCTCGGATAATCGTCAACAGATACTGAGCAAGAGCCTTGTGGAAAAGCTATTTCAGGGGGACGCTGTTAGACAGTTGATAACCCTCGAAATCATCAGGTCTGCTATTGTTATAGGAAATGCAACCATTTTATGAATCAAGTAAGGTGCTCAATTTCTGTAATATTGCGTTGCAGACCAATTGAAAGTCGTATTCGCGATACAAAGAATAGTTTTGAAAGAAGAAATGAAGGAAGATTGGGATTTAACGTCCCGTCGATATCGAGGTCCTAAGAGACGGAGCACAAGTTCGGAATATTTCAAGAACGAGGAAGGAAACCGGCCGTGACCCTCCAAAGGAACAATCCTGGAATTCGATGGTGCAATTTAGAGAAAACCTGGAAAACCTAATTATTGATGGCCGGACGAGGATTTCAATCGTCGTCCTCCCGAATGCGAATTTTGAATGAAAGTGACTGTTATAGATCGCTACAGACAGGCTTTTTCGTTTGTACTGACCAGTATTTCTGTTACACTCTTCATACAGTAGTCCTTAAGTTGAACAAACACAAGAACAATTGCTTGAAGTGAGATGATGGTAAGACAAGCCGATAGTACGCCCATCTTTAAGCTTTTTCTTATTTACCCAAGACACTTACACAAAAGATGGTATGATGTGGTTTGAAACCTTAACGTCAAAAAAAAAAATCATGTAAAGATGCTCATCACTAGCCCCATTCGTCGTGATGTCTCATGTAAAAATCTTCGCAAATATCTCACCCTTAGTAAATTCCTCTAACTGAATTCAAAAGTTTTTCAACTAAATTACGCTTGTTGTATTCTGTGGATGCTCAGATAGAACCTGTATAAGAGCCTAACTCCATGCGTCACTGCATTCGCCGTGTAACTAAGGAAATGTACTCAGTCACCTTTTTAGAAAGCTGCATGACAGAATACTACTGAACAAATCTCGATATTTCTTCTGTTGAGATAATAACAAATATATTACTGCCTCACTAAGTTTTGTTTCGCTAATATTCCAGTGTGCTCTCACAAAGTAGAAAAGGGAAGATGAGGCTTTAGAATCCCATTCAGAAGGAGGATACTGGATGGAAAACGCGTTCTCGTTAGTTTATTTATGCTTTTTGATTCCCCTGTGGTGTGCGTACTGTAAGACCTTCGGTACACACACCATCAGATTATTTGACTTGTCGCTCTAGCGAAGTACGCGAGTGTCAGCAATATGTCTCGTGGTCTTATCGTGGCGTGTTTATCTTCTGCCGTTAGGTCAGACGATAGAAATGCCACTTGCACACTTAGAGTAGCAGATTGACGGTGACCAACTTTAAACAGAACTTGACTAATTTTCACACACATTTATTAAAATAATAACAACCATAAACATTACATAACTTGATTCTGGATGCTATTTACAATTGACAATCTGAAGTTCCTTTGGTATTGGTACGTTAATCTTATTCTCACATATCTCTGATACTTGACAAAGTGTCTGTGCATTTCTCTTCATGGCTATGTACAGGAATATGTTAATCTTATTAGGCGCAGACTGAAACTTGGCTATAGACTGGTACAGACAAATGCAGACTAATGCAGATTGACTAATAGGAGGTCTGTACACTCGTTATAATACCTCGCGCGTTCAGGTATCACTGTGCGAGTGTGATCCGCGAGGAGAAAAGGTTCTACGTTAGCAGCAATCTCATTGGCTGCGTTACATATTAATACGCGGATCGGCTGAAGCAGAATTTGGTCCGTCTTTATGACAGCGCCATCTCGTAGTGCGGAGACGGACGAGCGCTGCGCCTGCGCTGTTGTGCTTAGCGGGGCGCGCTCTAGTGGGAAAGTTGTGTACACGCTGTCTACGCGGAACTATGTACACAACACCCCCAAAAGGAACTTAGATAATCTCTTGTCTGACATGTTTGGTATCCTTTATTAAAACCCTGATTGTACTTTGATAAATATAATTTTGTAATACCTTTCCTGTTTCGTTCAAATTTACTCAAGCAGAGATTTTTGATGAGCTACTTAACAGTGGCCTTTTATGCAGCAAATTGCGGTTCATAGTTATGGTATTGCCTAAATCTCAAGTTACTGGGTGATATCAGATTGTGTCTAAGGAAGTACAGATATTTATAGGTTTAGTTATTTAAATTCTTTGTGAAACTTAAGCATATAGCCCCACGTATCTTTTTGCACCTCAAGTATGTTGACGAATACTCAGAAAGGTTCATAAAATAATGGCAAGCGTACTTACTTAACCTTGTTAAAGGCCAAGATTAAGATATCAACATCGAATTTGAAATAGAGACTCTTTGTAGCTCTAGAATAACAGTTCTCAGAGAGATAAAGTCTATGATATAATCATTTTATATGTGTGGCAATAAATTTCTGAGTTTAAGTGATTTAAAAACTGAGACTCTTTTGATGCTCTTGGGACTGTCTAAATGACACACCATACTTAATTTTGAGTCACCCTCAACAGAAATACCTGGCTATGTTTCCTTTCTGATGAGCGATTGCCGGCCGGAGTGGCCGAGAGGTTAAAGGCGCTACAGTCTGGAACCGCACGACCGCTACGGTCGCAGGTTCGAATCCTGCCTCGGGCATGGATGTGTGTGATGTCCTTAGGTTAGTTAGGTTTAAGTAGTTCTAAGTTCTAGGGGACTTATGACCACAGCAGTTGAGTCCCATAGTGCTCAGAGCCATTTGATGGGCGATTGTTTCTAGAAGTCTTCAGAGTATTGTTCATTAAGTTAAACGGTGCTCTGGTATCTTCTTCAGTCTTTTGAATAGTTCTGTCACAGACTCGATGAATCTTCCATTCTACTCAAAAGATGTATCAGTTTTGTTTCAAAGACTTCATGACAGCACTTACTTTCGGTTTGCTTATTTATAGACGAGTAGTTCCAAAGTAAACTGAAATTAAATGACGGTTAATTTCAGCGGTTGTAATTCCTACCGTGGAAAGAAAGAAAATGAAACTCGGAGTAAACGTCTCAGAATCTCATGGAATATACATTCCATAATGGTACTCACAAATCAGTTTTAGATTACAACTGAAAATGGTTCAAATGGCTCTGAGCACTATGGGACTTGACACCTATGGTCATCAGTCCCCTAGAACTTAGAACTACTTAAACCTAACTAACCTAAGGACATCACACACATCCATGCCCGAGGCAGGATTCGAACCTGCGACCGTAGCGGTCACGCGGTTCCAGATTGTAGCGCCTAGAACCGCACGGCCACACCGGCCGGCAGATTACAACTGAGATCAGAACATCACACAAGCAAGACATGGAAGTTCAGTGATAAGAAAAGTGAAAAAAAAACTTTCTTTGTTGGTGTACTTGTACTTTTAAAACAGTTGATGCTAATGGTATCAAATTAAGAAACAAGGCACAAAAAGTAGAAGATGAGTTTTGCTATTCTAGCAGAGAAATAACTAGCGATGGCGGAAATAGAGAAGATATGAAACGCAGACTCGCAATAGCAGAAAAGGATTTCTGAAAACAGAGAAATTTGTTGATATCTAGTACAAATTTATCAGAAAGTCTTTTCTGAATGTACACGGGGCAGTCACATTAATGTGACCACCTGTCAAAAATATGAATAACCGCCATTTGCAGTGCGGACGTGCACGAAGGGAGTCAGTTAGGTTCTGGAAGATATCGACACGGATGTGGAGCCATGCTGGCTCCAGCGTCGTTGCCAGTTTCTCGGTTTAGGATCTATGACGCGTACAGCCCGATCGAGGAGGTCACACAGATTCTCGATTGGGCTTAAATCCGAGGAGTTTGGTGACAAGGACAGTGTGACAAACGCATACCGGTACACTGCAAGCTGTGTGACATGTTACGTTGTCTTGCTGGTAGATTCCACCGTGCCGAGGGAAGACAAACTGCATGTAGGAGTAGACGTGGTCTCCAAGGATAGATGCATTCTTGTGTCGATCCACTGTGCATTCCAGTGAACGCCACAAAAACACTCCCCAGACCGTAACGCTCCCTCCTGCAGCCTGAATCCTAGTGACGACTGTTCTAGGGCCACACAGGCCGACGAGCTTCTGCCCGGAGGAACATAAAACGTGATTCATTCGAAAAGGCCACCTGTTCCGCTGCGGTATTGGCGTCCAATTGACAGCCTTCGTTGTTGATGAGCAGCAGTCAGCGTGAGTACATGAACCAAGCACCAGCAGAGGCCCATACGCAGCAACGTTAGCTAATCGGCCGACGGGAAGACACTATTGACAGCTTCTTGGATTACCCGGGTGGTCAGTTGCTGAACAGTTGCACGACTATTCGTCCGTATAGATTTCCACAGCCATCTTTCACCTCTGTCATCTATGGCCCATGTACCATCACAGCTGCCTCGGTACGCCATTTTGCCGTGCATGGTATACTTTTAATCACGACTGCCCGCCAACAGTTTAAAAACTTAGGCCTTTCTAAATTATGCCCACCTCTGGCCAGAAAGCCAATGATTATACCCTTCTGGATTTCAAATAAATCGCTCCGTTTCCCCATTATGACAACGAGTGCACTACGAGTATTTTCCGTGCCTCCCTAACAATCTTTACATATCCTCCATTGCTAGTGCTTCCACCTGGCGTCTGTAGTTACTGCGCGTTGATATCGAAAGTAGATGGTAGTCACATTCCAGGTAAGAAGAAAATAGAAGCTTTTGAAATGTGGTGCTGAAGATTAGATAGACAGGTTGAGTAACTAATCAAGATGTACTGTAACAAACTGAGCAAAAAAGAAATTTGTGGCACAACTTGCCTAAAAGAAGGGATTAGTTGATAGGACACTTATTGAGCCATCAAGGAATTATCAGTTTTGTAACGGAGGAAAATACGGAGGGCAAAAATCGTACAGGGAGACGAAGGGTAGAGAACAGTAAACAGGATCAAACGTATGTAGGTCGTAGCATTTAGTCGAAGATGAAGAGGGTTGTGTAGAATAGACTAGCGCCTAGAACTGCAGCAAGTGAGTCTTCCAACTGAAAACCAGTCGAACAACAACTGCCTTTTTAATGCCTACAAACCTCGAATGAGAGTAGTACAGTAGAAAGGCCATTTCTTGCAGACACAGAATAGATTATAACACACACAAAACATGAGCCTAAATTCGTGTCTCACGCTGAATGTGAGAAAAGCTCTTCAATTTTTATCACAGATTCACTATCTGAATAGATAAGTATCCTACTTAATACTATCAACATGATGTAGAGCAAATGCAGCCTTATCTCAATTTTAGCTGGTTATGTGCCATGGGCAGGAAAGGTTGCTTAAAAACTCGTGTTTCCATCAAGATGAATAAACAGAGTGGTTTCCTGGTGGAGACACAGTAACCCCACACGTATTTTTCGAAAGAAATCAGGTCTAAAACTGCTTTTCCTCATAAACATCTGGAACAGTCAAGCTCTCGGACAGATGGCATCTCCATTGTAGATCTTGATAAAATTCTACATCTTTACGAAACTTGTTACCCGCAACATTAATATAACGAGCATATTTTTATAAAAACAATCAGTAGGAAGTTACGCAGATATCAATAATATTTTAAAAAGTATAAAGTAATTTTCTGCTCTTCAGCTATAAAAGAAACCACATTTTGATCACAGGCTACTGAATAGCTCTTTGTGGCCTGCTGAACAGAATAACTGCAAGTTTCAAATACTACTAAGACTCTTATAAGTGACCAATGGCACATATTTTCACAATCAAAATTTCATAGCTCTTTAGAAGAGAAATAATACTCTTCATGATGCGATATATCTGCAGAATGAAAGTGAAATATAGCACACTACAATGGCACCGTCTTTTGTATGGTGCTTTTAAGAGCAATCAATACAGATGCGGAGGGGAGATAGAGTTACCCAATAGCTGATTCCCAGAGGCTGGTAAACGAAACGTATATGTCACGTAAACTTCCCTGCCACCAGCATCGGCGTAGGTTTAAGAAACAAAAATTCTTTTCAACTAAGTATTTTTGACTGATATTCAATAAAATTTCCATTCGTGGAACGTGACGAAAGGCGATATAAGCCACAGTAGCAAATAAAGTGAAGCGATAGTATTTGTTTTCATTACCAGCGACACGGCAACTGAATCGGTCACGCTAACTAAATATCTTTCCACGGTCACGCAAAGTGATATGACGGAACACGGAGATATTAATGTAACCGCAGCGTTTACAGTGGGATACTGCAAACAGAGCGACTGGCAATGAGAAAAGGTTACATGCGAGACTTTAAAATTTAATAAAATATCAGCACTCCACTCGATAGCGCCGATTACCTTTACTTTTAGACTTATGTTCTTGTCACTGGCACGTGTTCACCGCCGGGAAGGCGTGCCACAACCCAAGCTCTACTTTAGTGTACACAGGTCAGCAGGACTTTTAGCTCAGAACTCTTTCATTGCTCGCCAACATCCTTTAAATTATTCATATCCTAATGTGAAATACAGTCGTGTTCTGCATTATTTTCGAATTCATATTTAATCAATAATTACAATAATTGTCGGTTAAAATTTCGTTGTAAGGTATTGAAACCCTCT
This sequence comes from Schistocerca serialis cubense, assembly GCF_023864345.2. NCBI lineage: Eukaryota > Metazoa > Arthropoda > Insecta > Orthoptera > Acrididae > Schistocerca > Schistocerca serialis. Next base: position 545,482,889 of record NC_064644.1, on the reverse strand, counting down.
TCTAATCGACGAAGAATGTCTCGTAGGTTTCATCCAGTAAGAAATAGGGAAAGGAATATATATATATATATATATATATATATATATATATATATATATACAGGGTGTCCCAGCTATCTTGTCCACCCAAAATATCTCTGGAACAATATCAGCTACTGGAAAACGACTTTCACCGGTATCAATGTAGGGCTGGGGCCCATGAATGTACATATTTGGAAACATTCTAAAACGAAAGCATATGTGTTTTTTAACACAAACTTATGTTTTTTTAAATGGACCTCCTACAGTTTTTCTTCAGCAATCCATAGCATGACAAAGCACATACACAATGGCGTGGATTGCATCGCAATATTCCCATTACATCCCGAGATATTGAGACGCGAAGTTGACGCTTGAAACACCCGACATGCGCTGCTAGCGCACGTCCTGAGGCTCAGGCGTGAACCCCATGCTGCCCGTAATCGGGATGTGATTGACATGTGTAATCACACCTCCATACTTATCAAGAGGGACACTTACTTCTCAATCACATCGTGATTACGGGCAGCATGGGGTTCACGCCTGAGCCTCAGGACGTGCGCTAGCAGCGCATGTCGGGTGTTTCAAGCGTCAACTTCGCGTCTCAATATCTCGGGATGTAATGGGAATATTGCGATGCAATCAACGCCATTGTGTATGTGCTTTGTCATCCTATGGATTGCTGAAGAACAACATTTTTTAAATGGAACCAAGTTAGTTTTGTTAGCACATCAGAACATATAAACAAATACGTAATCAGTGCCGTTTGTTGTATTGTAAAATGTTTATTACATCCGGAGATATTGTAACCTAAAGTTGACGCTTGAGTACCACTCCTCCGCTGTTCGATCGTATGTGTCGGAGAGCACTGCAGCACACATCGCGTTTCTACAGAATGATCTGCCAACGTTGCTCGAAAATGTCCCACGGGAAACGCGTCGACGTATGTGGTATCAGCATGATGGTGCACCTGCACATTCCGAAATTTACGCTAGGCTGACCCTTGACAGGATGTTCGACGGGCGTTTCATAGGACGTGGAGGACGCATAAATTGGCCAGCCCGTCCTCCTGATCTTACACCTCTGGACTTCTTTCTGTGGGGTACGTTAAAGGAGAATTCGTACCGTCATGTGCCTACAACCCCAGAGGATATGAAACAACGTATTGTGGCAGCCTGCGGCGACATTACACCAGATGTACTGCGGCGTGTACGACATTCATTACGCCAGAGATTGCAGTTGTGTGCAGCAAATGATGGCCACCACATTGAACATGTCGGGACACACTCTATTCCACTCTGTAATTGAAAACGGAAACCAAGTGTGTACGTGTACCTCACCCCTCGTGGTAATGTACATGTGCGTCAGTGAAAAAGACCAATAAAAAGGTGTTAGCATGTGGACGTAATGTGCTGTTCCAGTCTCTTCTGTACCTAAGGTCCATCACCGTTACCTTTGGATCCCTACGTAATTCGGTGCTCTCCGATACACACGATCGAACAGCGGAGGAGTGGTACTCAAGCGTCAACTTTAGGTTACAATATCTCCGGATGTAATTAACATTTTACAATGCAACAAACGGCACTGATTACGTATTTGTTTATATGTTCAGATGTGCTAACAAAATTAACGGGGTTCGATTTTAAAAAACGTAGGTTTGTGTTAAAAAACATACTTCCGTGCATTTTTTTATAGTTTGTATTAAATAATTACACTAGCCCCTCTCCTCATGTTCGGTCTGTGGAATCGGTTCGTCAGTATTTGATGTGGTTTACGAAATATATCCAGCGGTAATGTTAGGTGACTCACCCTATATATATATATATATATATATATATATATATATAGGGTGAGTGTATATATATATAGGGTGAGTCACCTAACATTAACGCTAGATATATTTCGTAAACCACATCAAATACTGACGAACCGATTCCACAGACCGAACATGAGGAGAGGGGCTAGTGTAATTGTTTAATACAAACTACAAAAAAATGCACGGAAGTATGTTTTTTAACACAAACCTATGTTTTAAAAATGGAACCCTGTTAATTTTGTTAGCACATCTGAACATATAAACAAATACGTAATCAGTGCCGTTTGTTGCATTGTAAAATTTTAATTACATCCGGAGATATTGTAACCTAAAGTTACTATATATATATATATATATATATATATATATATATATATATATATATATATGTTGTTACAAAAAGGTACGGCCAAACTTTCAGGAAACATTCCTCACACACAAATAAAGAAAATATGTTATGTGGACATGTGTCCGGAAACGCTTAATTTCCATGTTAGAGCTCATTTTAGTTTCTTCCACCTACGCTCAATGGAGCACGTTATCATAATTTCATACGGGATACTCTACCTGTGCTGCTAGAACATATGCCTTTACAAGTACGACACAAAATGTGATTCATGCACGATGGAGCTCCTGCACATTTCAGTCGAAGTGTTCGTACGCTTCTCAACAACAGATTCGGTGACCGATGGATTGGTAGAGGCGGACCAATTCCATGCAATTCCATGGCCTCCACGCTCTCCTGACCTCAACCCTCTTCACTTTCATTTATGGGGGCATTTGAAAGCTCTTGTCTACGCAACCCCGGTACTAAATGTGGAGACTCTTCGTGCTCGTATTGTGGACGGCTGTGATACAATACGCCATTCTCCAGGGCTGCATCAGCGCATCAGGGATTCCATGCGACGGAGGGTGGTTGTATGTATCCTCGCTAACGGAGGACATTTTGAACATTTCCTGTAACAAAGTGTTTGAAGTCACGCTGGTACGTTCTGTTGCTGTGTGTTTCCATTCCATGATTAATGTCATTTGAAGAGATGTAATAAAATAAGCTCTAACATGGAAAGTAAGCGTTTCCGGACACATGTCCACATAACATATTTTCTTTCCTTGTGTGTGAGGAATGTTTCCTGAAAGTTCGGCCGTACCTTTTTGTAACACCCTGTATATATGAGATCGAGGTTTCTACAGCTGCCGCCGCCTCTCGTGTTGGTCATTCCAGTCTCCTTCATTAGGATCTCTCGCCGCCATTGCTTCGTAGTTGACGTCGTCTTTCCAGCATCTCGAAGGTCTACCGCGCTTTCTTCTTTGACGTGGAGTCCATTTCCATACACGTTTTGGCCATCTTGTGTCTGGCATACGCTGTAAGTGACCATACCACAGTAGGCACTTCCTTTCTATGTAGTCTAGGATTGTACTTTCGACGTTCATAGCCTCTATGATCCTATCATTTTTAATATGATCAAGCCTCGAATATCCACAGCTCCGTCTCCAGAAATCCATCTCGACAGCCAGCAAGCGATCTTTCTACCTCTGAGTTAGTTCCCGCAACTCTGCACCATATGTTGTGATACTTTCAATAATTGTGCGGACTACTAAATATTAATATACTGAAGCGACAGAGGAAAGGAATAGCTTTTCAAATTTAACAACTTACAAGAATAAAGAAAAACAGGGTGCAATCAATTTACAGTTCTGTGGTTCTCGAAGGTTTTCCGCAGGACAGAATATTCGGGTGTGCCTCCGGAACTGTAGTAGTTCTTCTTCAGATATTTCAGCTGTTAATCATACTGTCATCTTCATAACGAGTCGGTGGCTGAATTAAAGCCACTCGACACAATGACATACTGTGGACTAAAACGCGCATGCGTCTCAGATAACACCGTCACCACAACAGCGTCAGTCATAGATAAAACATATGTCTAAGAATATAATATACCAAATGCCAAGTCAACAGATCCACAGTGATTACAAATTATGTTCTTGATTATTAAAATGGACGGCATATCTTGGAACTAGAGTGAGCGAAGGCACAGTCAATAATTCCTCTCAAGAAGCAGGTGTGAAACAAGTGGTTTGTTCGAATTGTTGACATGGATATTCTAGTCTCGGTTGAGCACGTTGTCTGACAGTTGTGTTTCCACACCTTCCTTGGCTACTAAATATTAATAAAGTGAAAAGTGATTTTGAACGTGGTGTTATAGCAGGTGCACAAGCGATGGGACACAGGTAGCGACCAAGTGGGGATTTTTCGGTACGGCCATTTGACGAACGTAGCATGAGTATCAGGAAATCGGTGAAACATCAAATCTCTGACATCGCTGTGGCTGGAAAAAGATAAAGCAAGAACGGGACCAACGACGACTGAAGAGAATCGTTCAACGTGACACCAGTGCAACCCTTCCGCAAATTGCTGCGGGTTTCAATGCTGGGTCATCAACAACTAGCAGCGTGCGAACCATTCAACAAAACATCATCGATATGGGCTTTCAGAACTGAAGGCCCACACGTGTACCCTTGATGACTGCACGACACAAGCTTTACGCCTCGCCTGGGCCCGTCAACTCCGATGTGGGCTGTTGATGACTGAAAACATGTTGCCTGATCGGACGAGTGTCGTTTCAAATTGTACCGAGCGGATGGACGTGTGCGGGTATGAAGACAACCACATGAATCCATGGACCCTGCATATCATCATGGGACTGTTCAAGCTAGTGGAGGCTCTGTAATGGTGTGGGACGTGTGCAGTTGGAATGATACGGGACCTCTGATACTTCCACATACGACTCTGATCACCTGCGTCCATTCATGTACACTATGCATTCCGACGGACTTGGCCAATTCCAGTTGGACAATGCGACGCCCCATGCGTCCAGAACTCCCATAAACCGGCTCCAGGAACACTCTTCTGAGTTTAAACACTTCCGCTGACCACCAGACTCCCCAGACATGAACATTATTGATCATTTCTGGGACGCCTTGCAACGTGCTGTTCAGAAAAGACCTCCACTCCTCGTACTCTTACGGATTTAAGGACAGCCCTGCAGGATTCACTGTGTCAATTCCCTCCAGCACTACTTCAGACATTAGCTGAGTCCATGCCACGTCGTGTTGCGGCACTTCTGCGGGCTCGCGAGCCCTTTACGATATTAGACAGGAGCACCAGTTTCTTAGGCTCTTCGGTGTAGTATGAGGCTGTGCCCAGCATCTTGACTTTCCCGTATTCGATGGAATGGTTGGTGGAATTACATTGTCCAGTCACTGTCGATTTGTCGGGCTCTAGAAATCGGGCGAGTCGCTTGCGTTAGTTGCATAGTTCCCTGAAGTGTGTGTTATGTGTCCTAAGAAACATTTACCACACTGACAAGAAAATTTGTAAATATCCGCATTTCGTAGAACCAGAGCATTTATTTATTTATTACTTTTATTTATTTTTCTTTATTTCTTTATTCACCGAAGGATCATCTCACAATGATCATGTTTAAGATACTGGCCACAGCCTCAAACTATAGAGAGATTCTCCTTGCGTTGACCACCAGAAGAGAGAATCGGCAATTGCTCACCAAGCACGTCATAGCTCCGTCACACGTGTTCCTGCCATCCGAGAGCAACTACTAAACCTCCAGAGAAATTCTATGTCATCGCACACCATTTGTCGGAGACGAGGAGCAGCCCTGCGAATTGATTACGTAAGCCTTATTAGGGTATTTTTGCGACAGTTCTGTTTTGCCCTGAAAGCTCGTTTTCTTTCATAGCTTTAACACAAAACCTTTTGTCTCTTGCACCCGTTACTCAACCATACATTATTTGTGTTCTGAATGGTTCAAATGGCTCTGAGCACTATGGGACTTCTGAGGTCATCATTCCCCTAGAACTTAGAACTACTTAAACCTAACTAACCTAAGGACATCACACACATCCATGCCCGAGGCAGGATTCGAACCTGCGACTGTAGCATTGTGTTCTGATTTAATGATTGCATAGTTGGTGTGATTATGCCTCTTTAGCAATACAAGAGGCCAAGAGCGCACACTCTGCTGGTCTCTGGGCGATTCCACTCTTCCAGGAGTGCAACGTCCGCTATATACGCAGAACAGTGTTTGCAAAGTTTAGCAAGACTTAAGCTGGGAGGAAGGCTTTTGATGCGTGCTTCGATGTTCAATTAGAGTCCCGGAGAGACACACACCTCCAATACACACACACACACACACTATATATATATATATATATATATATATATATATATATATATATATATATATATATATATATATATATATATATTATAGGGTGAGTCACCTAACATTACCGCTGGATATATTTCGTAAGCCACATCAAATACTAACCAATCGATTCCACGGACCGAACGTGAGAAGAGGGGCTAGTGTGATTGGTTAATACAAACCATACAAAAATGCACGGAAGTATGTTTTTTAACACAAACCTACGTTTTTTTTAAATGGAACCCCGTTAGTTTTGTTAGCACATCTGAACATATAAACATATACGTAATCAGTGCCGTTTGTTGCATTGTAAAACGTTAATTACATCCGGAGATACTGTAACCTAAAGTTGACGCTTGAGTACCACTCCTCCGCTGTTCGATCGTGTGTATCGGAGAGCACCGAATTACGTAGGGATCCAAAGGGAACGGTGATGGACCTTAGGTACAGAAGAGACTGGAACAGCACATTACGTCCACATGCTAACACCTTTTTATTGGTCTTTTTCACTGACGCACATGTACATTACCATGAGGGGTGAGGTACACGTACACACGTGGTTTCCGTTTTCAATTACGTAGTGGACTAGAGTGTGTCCCGACATGTCAGGCCAATAGATGTTCAATGTGGTGGCCATCATTTGCTGCACACAATTGGAATCTCTGGCGTAATGAATGTCGTACACGCCGCAGTACATCTGGTGTAATGTCGCCGCAGGCTGCCACAACACGTTGTTTCATATCCTCTGGGGTTGTAGGCACATCACGGTACACATTCTCCTTTAACGTACCCCACAGAAAGAAGTCCAGAGGTGTAAGATCAGGAGAACGGGCTGGCCAATTTATGCGTCCTCCACGTCCTACGAAACGCGCGTCGAACATCCTGTCAAGGGTCAGCCTAGTGTTAATAGCGGAATGTGCAGGTGCACCATCATGCTGATTCCACATACGTCGACGCGTTTCCAGTGGGACATTTTCGAGCAACGTTGGCAGATCATTCTGTAGAAACGCGATGTATATTGCAGTTGTTTGGGCCCCTGCAATGAAGTGAGGACCAATGAGGTGGTCGCCAATGATTCCGCACCATAAATTTACAGTCCACGGTCGCTGTCGCTATACCTGTCTGAGCCAGCGAGGATTGTTCACGGATCAGTAATGCATGTTCCGTAGATTCACTGCCCCGTAGTTTGTGAAACCCACTTCATCGGTAAACGGGTAGAACTGCAACGCATTCTCTGTTAATGCCCATTGACAGAATTGCACTCGATGATTAAAGTCATCACCATGTAATTGCTGATGTAGCGACACATGAAACGGGTGAAAGCGGTGACGATGCAGTATGCGCTTGACACTGCTCGCCGACCGTGGCCCGTGTTTATTACAACACGCAACTGAACGTCGGAGGCTTCAAGCGTCAACTTTAGGTTACAATATCTCCGGATGTAATTAACATTTTACAATGCAACAAACGGCATTGATTACGTATTTGTTTATATGTTCAGATGTGCTAACAAAACTAACGTGGTTCCATTAAAAAAAACGTAGGTTTGTGTTAAAAAACATATTTCCGTGCATTTTTGTATGGTTTGTATTAAACAGTTACACTAGCCCCTCTCCTCACGTTCGGTCTGCGGAATCGGTTCGTCAGTATTTGATGTGGTTTACGAAATATATACAGCGGTAACGTTAGGTGACTCACCCTATATATATATATATATATAAGTCATCTTTTGCATTGTGTAGCTGGAGTAAGCTCAAACAAACAGTGCTCGTCACATCTTTCACGCAAAGACCAATGAAGACGTAAAGCTTCGGTTTGTTTACCGCTACAAACAAAATGATTTCTAAAGCGGAATATTACGTGCCTATTCGACAGAGACGCCTCAGAATAATCCAGTGCGATATTTGTTGCAAGTGGAAAGCTTAACTGATGTGCCTTTTTCACATAATGGATTGGTACTCAAAAATGTTCAAATGTGTGTCAAATCTTATGGGACTTAACTGCTAAGGTCATCAGTCCCTAAGCTTACACACTACTTAACCTAAATTACCCTGAGGACAAAGACACACACCCCCATGCCCGAGGGAGGACTCGAACCTCGCCGGGACCAGCCGCACAGTCTATGACTGCAGCGCTCTAGACCGCTCGGCTAATCCCGCGCGGCGATTGGTAGTCAAGGGGTCATATTGTCAGCACAGTAATCAGATTGTTATAATACTTAGAAATTGTATTCTTTGTGCAAACATACACTTTTTAAAGGGGAAAATGCCTCTTACCATTATAAACTGAAAATAGGATAATTTAGAAAATAAGTGGCGTTTTTTGTAGGAACCTAGCGCGAATCATTTACGAGATACCGTATTTTGAAAAGTTTTCAAACCGATCCTTTGTTGTGCCATTCAACCTGCGCAGTTGGTAGGTACGATGTACTAATGTTTTCTTACAGTGAGCTTGTGAGTCCCTTGAGTGCACTGCGACTTGCTAGTCACTTACTGTGTGATAGTCGTGAGTGGACGACGGGATTTGTTGTTGTTGTGGTCTTCAGTCCTGAGACTGGTTTGATGCAGCTCTCCATGCTACTCTATCCTCTGCAAGCTTCTTCATCTCCCAGTAGCTACTGCAGCCTACATCCTTCTGAATCTGCTTACTGTATTCATCTCTTGGTCTCCCTCTACGATTTTTACCCTTCATGCTGCCCTCCAGTACTAAATTGGTGATCCCTTGATGCCTCAGAACATGTCCTACCAACCGATGCCTTCTTCTAGTCAAGTTGTGCCACAAACTCCTCTTCTTCCCAATTCTATTCAATATCTCCTCATTAGTTATGTGATCTACCCATCTAATCTTCAGCATTCTTATGTAGCACCACATTTCGAAAGCTTCTATTCTCTTCTTGTCTAAACTATTTATCGTCCATGTTACACTTTCATACATGGCTTCAGTCCATACAAATACTTTAAGAAACGATTTCCTGACACTTAAATCTATACTCGATGTTAACAAATTTCTCTTCTTCAGAAACGCTTTGCTTGCCATTGCCAGTCTACATTTTATATCCTATCTACTTCAACCATCATCAGTTATTTTGCTCCCCAAATAGCAAAACTCCTTTACTACTTTAAGTGTCTCATTTCCTAATCTAATTCCCTCAGCATCACCCGACTTAATTCGACTATATTCCATTATCCTTGTTTTGCTTTTGTTGATGTTCATCTTATATCTTCCCTTCAAGACACTATCCATTCCGTTCAACTGCTCTTCCAAGACCTTTGCTGTCTCTGACAGAATTACGATGTCATCGGCGAACCTCAAAGTTTTTATTTCTTCTCCATGGATTTTAATGCCTACTCCAAACTTTTCTTTTGTTTCCTTTACTGCTTGCTCAATATACAGATTGAATAACATCTGGGAGAGGCTACAACCCTGTCTCACTCCCTTCCCAACCATTGCTTCCCTTTCATACCCCTCGACTCTTATAGCTGCCATCTGGTTTCTGTACAAATTGTAAATAGCCTTTCGCTCCGTGCCACATTCAGAATTTGAAAGAGAGGATTCCAGTCAACATTGTCAAAAGCTTTCTCTAAGTCTACAAATGCTAGGAATGTAGGTTTGCCTTTCCTTAGTCTTTTTCTAAGATAAGATTTACCAATGCAGAAAAGCCGATATGCTCATGGTGTACGGAGAGTGCAACAGGATGGCGTTCGTTCTTGTGCGGTATGTGCGGAAAGATATCCGAATAGACCCCAACCATCTCGGCAATTATTTATCAACCTCTTCAACTTGTTGCGCGAAGGCAGTAGTGTAGCAGCTAGACAACGTAACTGAAGAAAATAAGTGACGACAGAAGAGTGGGAAATTGATTCGCACATTAGCTCCAGCGCAATCGCACGAGGAAGTGGCATGAGTCAGACAAGTCTTCTACGCATTCTGAATCGCCGTACGTTCCACCCCTGACATGTCTCCCTCCATCAAGAGTGGCATGGAAACGATTAAGAGAATCGTGTTAACTTCTGTACATGAGCATTAAGGCAGAGTACTTCAGATGTATCATGTATCTTGTTCAGTGATGAAACCATATTTACCGATCATATCCAGGTAATCTGCCGAAACATGCGCTATTGTCTGTTGAAAACCCCCGTTGGATTCGTCAGAGGGTGGTGTGGGATAGTGAACCATCAACTCATAGGTCCGAATTTCATAGAGGGAAAACTGGACGCTGCTAAAGAATGCTAGAAGACGTTCCTCTGCAGACTAGGAGAAACCTGTGGTACAACATGATGGCTGTCCAGCCCATAGTGCGCAAATTACTACAGCATGTCTTTACGAATATTGTTTCCAAATCGTTGGATTGGACGCAGAGGACCTGTACATTGGCTGGCCTGCGCTACGGTCGCAGGTTCGAATCCTGCCTCGGGCATGGATGTGTGTGATGTCCGTAGGTTAGTTAGGTTTAAGTAGTTCTAAGTTCTAGTGGACTGACGACCTCAGAAGTTAAGTCCCATAGTGCTCAGAGCCATTTCAAACATTTTTGGCTGGCCCGTTCTCCGGACTTGAGTCCTGCAGACCTTTTTCTGTGGGAAAATTTTGAAGACGCTGTCTACGAGGATATACCAACTACACCGGATGATGTACAACGACGTATTACTGCAGCCTGCTTTGACATCTCCGCTGAAATGCTAGCACGTGTGCAGCAGTCGTTCCAGACTGCAAGCGTGCATTGCCACTGCCGGTGCTCAATTTGAACACAACCTGTGATAGTCAACTGTCTGGGTACCGGTCAGAATCCACATAACGTGTGTATGTACTTGTGTTGTTCTTTAGTGTGTGCTACCACAGGTCTTGTACAAGTGTCAGTTTGGGATCTTTTCAAAATACGATATCTCGTAAAGGATTCGCACTAGAATCCTGCTACGAAAACCACTGACATTCTAAGTTACCGTAGTTTTTGTTTGTTAATGTCAATAGGCATAGTTTAGATTAAAAAGTGTGTACTTTTAACAAAAAACACATTTTCTAAGTATTTATACAATTTGTTGATTGGCTAACGACACGAGGCCCCGACTACCAATCCATTCTGTGAAAACCGTACATCAATAGCACTTGCCACTTCTGCAGTATCTGCAGTGTGCGTCTGGTCTCTGTTCTTTCAGACATTTTCGAAAGAACAGACACCTTGTTCCATCCAATGGCCGTATAACTCATCGTTCAAAGAAGGATTTAATGACGCTGGCCGCATTTGGGTGGGTACTGAAATGTGTCAGTGGTAACAGCTGAAAATTTGTGCCCCACTGGGCCTTGAACCTAGATTTCCAGGTTTACGCAAGCGGTCGGCCATCTAAGCACGCATCGCTGCAGACCCAAATTCCCAGCCTGCTACTCAATGCTGACGTAGCGACACCTACCCACCAATCTCTTACTCGCAGTCTCTGATTCCCGTAAGAGATAGGAAATGATCTGTGGTCATCAGTCCCCTAGAACTTAGAACTACTTAAACCTAGCTAACCTAAGGACATCACACACATCAGTACCCGAGGCAGGATTCAAACCTGCGACCGTAGCGGTCGCGCGGTTCCAGACTGAAGCGCCTGGAACCGTTCGGCCACACCGGCCGGCTACTGAGTAACAGTTTGGGAATTTGGGTCGGCAGAGAAGCGTCCTTAGATGGCCGACCGTTCGCGCAAAGTGGGAATTCTAGGTTCGAGTTCCGCTGTGGCACAAATTTTTGCTTGATACCTTTGATACATTTCAGTGCCGAACTATCAGTTTTGTAACTTCTTACGAAATTACGGAACACCGCACACAAAGCTCCTTTATGTGGCAGTCATTCGGCAGGAGCGAAGTAAAGCTTAGCACCAAAACAATGAAATAATGATGTGGAAACTATCAACAAGTGATAAAAGGTTTTAATTTTACTTGGTGAGATGGATTAAAACTTTCAGTTTGGATGTAAGGAAGTAATAATTTTTAACTAGTTGTATGCAGTGTTTCTCCACCACATTTTGTTAGACAATTCGTTTGGTCTAAATTAAAATGTTTACTATCCAGCTCAGGTGTCGCTGCTCGTTCGACTGCAGGTCTACACGCTAATTTATCGTGTGCGGGCCTCGTGACGTCTGCATAACTACTGCAACCTCCATCCCTTTCACCCTGCTTAGTTTAGTCAGACGTTGGACTCACTCTGCAGTTTCTCCCGAGCATCACACTTCACCCACTACCAGAGTAACGATTACTTGATTTGTTATCCTGTCTATCGATCTAATGCTCAGCATTCTTCTGTATCATCATATTTCAGAAACTTCTGTTCTCTTCTTTTCTGAACTTTTTATCGTCGACGTTTCCCTTCTGTACAAGGCTACTTTCCAGACAAAAAACTTCAAGAAAGACTTCCTAATAATAGGATGGTGCATTTCGGAAGTTGACGACAGGCCTTAATGGGATGTTATCCTTGTGAACCTTTGGTAGGGAATTTAGAGTGGGTGCTTTTGGATTTTTTCTGTGTCATCCTTTTTACCTGGCCTTTTGAGAATGTATTTTTGATGTTTTTCAGTGTCTGTTGAATGTTTCTCTGGTATCTTGCTGTTGGATCACTGGGCAGTTTTGTGATGTTGTTGCCTTTGTGAAAATCTAGTGTTTTTTTACGTATTCGTTTTCATCCATAATCACAGTAATATTCCCTTTGTCTGCTCTTGTTACTATGGCATTGTAGTGTTTTAATTTTTGTTTTAGCTTGTTGGCTGTAATTTCCTCTGAGGTTCTACTAATTCGTTTGCCAAGTTTGCATTAAAATTTTGTGTGCTCAGTCTTTCTTGTTCCTTTATAGTGTGTTCCGATTCTGTTATGAGGTTATCTATTGTTTTGTGTGATATGTTTGTGTTAATGTTGTGTTTTGGTCCTTTTTCTAGTAGGTTCTTTTCTTGTTTGGTAAGATTTACGTCAGTTAGGTTAATGATTCTGTCATGGAATTTACATTGTATGTTGTGACTGTATTCAGTAGGTGTGTTTGTTCTGTTAATTATTCTATTCATTTTTCTATTTAATTTCTCCTGTTTTTCTTGCATTACTTTCTGTATGTATGCCTTTTCTCTCTCTGTTATTTCCTCAAAGTAAGCTGGTATTGTAAACTTGTTGGCAAATTCTAAGTGTGTTTGGCAGAGTTCAGTGTCGAGCGATTGCCTTTTAGTATATAACTCCCTAATTTCTTTCTTTAGCCACAACATCTCCACTTTCTTTTTCACTTTCTTTGGTGCAGATGATATGCTGTTCACAGAGTTTGTGATATAGTCTGCAATTACATTATGAGCTAGGCAATTTTTATTAAACTGTGTATTCAGGGTTGTCTGTATTTGTTGCTGCGGAATACCTGGCTGGGCGACGAGATATTCATCATGTGAGTTTGCAGCTCGTTGCGTTTCTAAGTTCCCAAACATGTTCAGAACAAATGCCTTGAGTGGTGTTTAGGTCTCCCATGGTGGGCGAGTACACGAGCGATTCTGTACAGAACTCTTCGCGAAAAACACCTCAGCGAAAAGATACACGACCACGCAACTCCCAACAGGTAGACGACTTGCTACATATTGTCCGGAACCGAAAACGTAGGCACCATCGAACCACCTCCGTGGCACAGATACAGTGTCCCCCGACAACTAACGGACCGTTAGTACAAGAATCTGCCCTGCTGTGTGTTCACCGAGACGTTCAGAGACATTCAACATTGGTAGAGTTCATTGTTCAACCCATTTACATTTATGATTCCAGAGTGCCCCTCCCCCCCCCCCCCTCTGAAAGTGTCAAATAAAGAGAAAATTTCCTTTTACTGCCTATCCTAAAAGCAGACATCGCCGACGGCGGTATGACCTCAGTAGAACTACACATTTTAACAAAAAAAAAAATCACTTGAGTGGTAGGCATGGTACTACAAAATCAGAGAGCAGAAGCGTCTGATCGCCTCCGCTGTCACATTAAATTAGCGCCGGCATGCGCCAAATCATTAACGGCGAAGCCCTCCCGCGGAAGTCCGGACGAGCAGCACACAGCCCACTAGGTCAGCGCTGCTTGCTTCGCCACGCATAACAGCGGCGCGCGGCCAAGATAAGGCGGCCTCGTAAACAGTGCCGCTATCGCCGCACTCGTTTGCTCGTTGCGCAATCTGAGGCGCCGAGACAGATGAGCCTAATTTCCATTGATCCACTTTGCCGTAGATTCTCGCACGCCGCCTGTAGATCCTCTTGCACGGCCGCTGCGGATCGTGAATCGCGCGGCTGACCACGCGAACAGTCGAACATCGTCGCAACTTGTTTTTCTTCCACTGTGCGTTCACTTTATGTCTAACTTCAACTGCGCGAAAACGTAATTTTAAAGACTGTCGCTACGCCGAACTAAATTCACGGAGGCACTTTCGTCTCCTACGGTCTTCTTAATAAGTACGAACATAATAAATACAAAACTGTCTTTAATATTCGGCTTGGTTACTCATTAATAACGTTCCCTAACTGTTTGGAAGACTGTTAGAGATGAAACAGTTCTTTAAAAAAATCACTCGCATGAAATGAACATGCCCTCTTCATATCTACATCTGCATCGATACTCCGCAAACCACGGTATGGTGCATGGCGGAGGGTACCCTGTACAACTACTTGTTATTGCGGGATTAGCCGAGCGGTCTAAAGCGCTGCAGTCATGGACTGTGCGGCCGATCCTGACAGAGGTTCGAGTTCTGCCTCGGGCATGGGTGTGTGTGTGTTTGTCCTTAGGACAATTTAGTTTAAGTACTGTGTAAGCTTAGGGACTGATGACCTTAGCAGTTAAGTCCCATAAGATTTCACACACATTTGAACATTTGAAGGTGTTATTTCCTTCCCTGTTCCACTCGCAAATAGAGCGATGGAAAAACGACTGTCTCTATGCCTCCGTATGAGGCCTAACTGCTCGTAACTTATCTTCGTGGTCCTTACGGGCAATGTATGTTGGCGGCGGTAGAACCGTTCGGCTGTCGGCTTCAAATGCCGGTTCTCTAATTCCCATTTGAGTTCCCGAAGTATCACCGTAACACTTAACGTGTCGTTCGAACCTACCGGTAACAAATCTAACAGCCTCTGAATTGCTTCGATGTCTTCCTTCAATCCGACGTGGAATGGTTCCAAAACACTCCAGCAGTACCAGCGTCCCATGTGCGGTATCCTTTACTCATGAACCACACTTCCCTAAAATTCTCCCAATAAACCGAATTCGACCACTCGCCTTTCCTACTACAGTTCCGACGTCCTCGTTCCTCCTCGTATCGCTTTGCAGTGTTATGCCCAGATATTTGAATGACTTGACTGTACGTGTATGAAACCTTATGGGACTTAAGTGCTAAGGTCATCAGTCCCTAAGCTTACACACTACTTAACCTAAATTATCCTAAGGACAAAAATACACACACCCATGCCCGAGGGATGTCTCGAACCTCCTCCGGGACCAGCCGCCTGGCCATGACTACTCGACTGCGTCCAACAGGACTCTAGTAATGCTGTATCCGAAAATTACAGGTTTCATCTTACTACTCATCCGCATTAACTTAGGTTTTTCCACATTTAGGGCTAGCAGCCATTCATCTCACCATCTGGAAATATTGTCTAAAACGTCTCGTAACTTCCTACAGTCTCTCAACTTCGATACCTTAGTGTACACCACGACATCATCAGCAGACAACCGCCAAATCATTTATGTATATAGAGAAGAACAGCGGTCATATCACACTTCCCTGTGGCACTCCTGACGATACCCTCGTCTCTGACGAACACTCGCCGTCGAGGACCACATACTGGGTTCTATTACGAGGGTAATGCCAAAATTAAGGTCTCCTATTTTTTTTATAAGTACACAGACCTGTTTATTTCTACAATGGTTTACATCAGTTTACAGCTTGAACATTTAGCTATTTTTCGACGTAATCACCATTTCTGTCGATGCATTTCTGTAGACGCTGTAGCAGTTTTTGTACGCCCATATGATACCAGCACGCCGCCATGCTGCGAAGAAGGATGCCGCCACTGGCGTGATTGTTGCTTGGTCTCAGGTGTAAAGTGGTATGCCCAGGTTTCGTCACCCGTGACAGTTGAGTCCAGAAAGTTGTCCTGTTCGGCTGCAAGGCGGTGAAGAAATGCGCGGGAAGCATCTACTCGTTGCCGCATGTGGTCCTCAGTCAGCATGCGTGGCACCCATCTTGCGCACACTTTCCGGTAGTTCAATGTTCCTGTTAAAAATCTGTGAGCGATGCCTCGGGAAACCTCAGGAACCAACGTGCACAGATCACCCAGGGGGAAGCGCCGATTTTCACGCATGCTTTACTCAACCTTCAACACTGTCTCCTCGGAAATTGACAGTCTCCCGCTCCTTTGTTCGTCGTGAATTTCGGTCCGACCAGCCGCAAACTCTCTACACCACTTACGAACATTTTTGACATCCATGCACGACTCACCATACACTTTCGTCAACTGGCGATGGATAGCAACCGGCGCATTGCCCTTTGCGTTCAAAAACCGAATAACTGAGCGCAAAGCACACTTGGCGGTAACATCCAACGGGAGCTCCATTCTCTACGGCTGCCAAACCAACACTGAGCGCTTCGGCGCGACGTGCGCATGTTTACACACAGCGCGAGGAGCACTCTTCGTAACAGTGTGACCAACTGCCACACAAACGGAGTTCTGTACTTATAAAAAATAGGAGAACTTAATTTTGGGATTACCCTAGTATTTAAGCAGTCTTCGAGCGACTCACATGTCTGAACTCATTCCATATTCTCGTATCCTCGTTAACAGCCTGCAGCTGCAGTCATGGACTGTGCGGCTGGTCCCGGCGGAGGTTCGAGTCCTCCCTCCCTCGGACATGTGTGTGTTTGTCCTTAGGATAATTTAGGTTAAGTAGTGTGTAAGTTTAGGGACTGATGACCTTAGCAGTTAAGTACCATAAGATTACACACACATTTTTGAACAGCCTGCAGCCTGCACCGTGTCAGATGCCTTCTGGAAATCTAGAAATACTGACTCTATCTGTTGTCCTTCATCCAAAGCATCTTCAAACCATGCTGCGGATTATGCTACCAATTATGAAACTAACTGGAAGAAATCGGAGTGAATACATTCTTTAGTGCGGTGATTGATCACAAGTTGCAAAGGTAATATGCAGTTGTGCGTGGTGACCCTCAAGGCTCCATGTTAGACTCACTGATTTATTCTTATAGATATTAATGATCTTTCATTGGTAACATTGACGAAACTAGGTTTATTTTATCTGCAGAAGCGACAAATGGAAAAATCATATCCATCTTTTTGAAACTGTGATGGACGTTTGTAAGTGGAATGCAATCAATTGGTTACCATTCAGTTCCGGAAAAAATCCATTGTATGCAGTTCATAATCAGTGTGAAAGTTCCGCCAAATATATGGATGAAATATAGAGATTTTCTTATAACTGATACTGTTAAATTACAAATCGATAAAAATTTATTAGAAGGAACATACTATAAAGCCATTCGTACAACAAACGCAGATGTTGTCAGGCACAACCGACAAAAAATGTTAAATACTCTCTCATAATCTTCTTATAGCCCATCGTTTACGATATTGAAATGTAGAATAGTTTTCTAAGTCGAACTAGTTTTCATGTTCATGCTTCCTTCACCTCTGCCCGTGATTTATTAATGCGTATAATGGTTCGAGGTTCAGGCGCCATGTCAAACTGTAGGTTCCGCGGTAACTGACTAGAAAGGACAGTTCGATGATCGGACAAAGACAAGGACATACTGTCTCCAAAAGGACCAACTAAAGGAGTGTGGCGTTCATACCAACTTTCTGGTTGATGATCTTACTTTTAAACATGTCATATGATTTAGCGCTCATTTTTGTCTATTACTGGAATTCGTAATTCGCCTTACCCCGACGAGATTTTTTTCGGCTTTGTTCTGTCAGTAACATCCTTCTCCGCAAGTAAGATGTGCTGACCAAAATCTAGGAATTACGTATTTGTACAGTCCCTCCAACATGTTAATCTACGTTTAGGTCTCTATTGCTGTTCCGTTTTCTGATATGCAGCTTATAAGGCACTCATATTTCCTGTGTCGTCCAATGGCGGTGTTTTCTAATTCCATCAGTTTCTAAATAATTAGTTTTTCTTATATTTACAACTAGTTTGTATTTTGAATATTTTTCCATTAGTTTCCACAGAAAATAGTTACGTTTCTCAT
The DNA here is from genome assembly GCF_023864345.2 of Schistocerca serialis cubense. Taxonomy (NCBI): domain Eukaryota; kingdom Metazoa; phylum Arthropoda; class Insecta; order Orthoptera; family Acrididae; genus Schistocerca; species Schistocerca serialis. The sequence goes on along the minus strand of NC_064644.1, from coordinate 545,464,606 downwards.
TATATTTACATAGGCCTCTAACGAATTTTGCGAAAATATTTTTGTATTCAAAATGCTAGGAAGATGTGGAAAGCTTCACGAAGATTTTTCATCGAAGCATATTTCTTGTATTCAGGAACACACATTCTCTGTACGTTTCCAGAAATCAAAATCGAAGCCAGGGTCAAAGTTTTAGATTTGTCACCATTTCCTTGAGAGTCATTTCCCCTTAAATATGCAGAATGGGAATACGTGTAAGCACTTGTCTAAAATATTTTATTTTGTATTTTGTTTCTCTAACGTTTCTCACACCTAAGAGTATCTCCGATTCTTCGGTCTATTAAACGGACAACAAAGCTATCTCTTGAAAGATTGTGTCTGGACGAATTCTGACAACTGTCAGCGAAAGAAGACATTGACTGTATAGTAAAGGCATAATAACTTCGAAAAATTTAAAACCAAAGGTGAAAGTATTAAGTGTGACGAAGGAATGCCTTCGTTAAAAACATAGGAGAGAGTGGGCAGTTGGAAAGAGTACTTTCAGGGCATCTGCGCAGGCGACAAATTATCCGATAATGTGACAGAAGAAGAAATGCGTTTCAATTTTGAGGTCATAGGGAATCCAGTGTCAGTAAAAATTTTGAAGGGTTTGAAATGAAACAAAGTAGAACGAATAGATACAGACTATGAGCCTGGAAACATAGCGTCGTATTTTCGGAATAAAGTCGTCTACGCATTGCCGACAATAAGAAGAGCGGCAATGCGAGAAGCATCGCACCGAAGACCTTCACAGCTTATATATCCAAGTTGCTGACAGGGGTAATATACACAAGACTGTAAAAGAAAACTGAGGATTCTTCATGTGTGGATCAGTTAGGTTTTAAGAATGGTTCAAGTAACAAAGTGACACCTTAGACTTTGCGCTTGATGGTGAAAATATAAGTTAAGAACAAACAATACGTTCTCCTATGATTTACTAAGCCTGCTAGAACTAGTCGAATAAGAGTTCGACAATGTGGTGTCTTGCAGGATGTCTGAAGTTCGCAGAAAAAAATGTATACCTTAAAGAGCAAGGTCGTTAATAAGCAACATGTAGAGGAATCAAGAGGGAAGAATAAGATATGAAGATTAGAGAGGAATGTTCATATTTTAAAAAAAAGTGAAGCAGGAATGCATTCTTTCTACTCTACTTTACATCCTATACATGTACGAAGCATTGAAGGATTAAAGTCCTGGGGAAAAGCGTACTCGTGACTCGGACTGATGACATCGCTGTCCTCTGGAAAACTGTGGAGAACTGCAAGACGTGGTGAATGGTATGAAAAATCTTTAGTGCAGAATATGAATTGAGCGTAAACCAGAGGAAGACGAAAGTACTGGTGGAGAGTAAAAATGGAATTAGCAAAAAATGAAAACTTCGGTCCACGTAGTAGACGAAGTGTAGATTTACTGCCACCTTGGAAGCAAAATAAAGCATGAGCAAGAAGGTCACAGATAGCAGACAAACACAGACAACGAGAACTTTGCAACAAAAAGAAGTCTATCAACGTCAAACAGAATTACAGGAGTAAGTAGCTGTTGCATAACACGAAGAAGACAGCTGTGTGGCGAGACCACTCTACAGCGAGGCTGTTTTTCAAAGAAAACCATCCGCTGGAGACGCGATCAGCAACATTGCCGCATTAATATGGGAGGGGACTTCAAAAAGTAAGTTACACGCTGCTATGGCAAGCCAAGTAACTTTTTTACTGTTGAAGCACTACGCTTCAGAGTGAGGATGACACATGGTACCATTTTTCAATGTATTCACCAAGTCTCTGCAAACAGTGGCCGGAACGTTCTACCAACCGTTCGATTTCTCGACGACAGAAACCCGCTCCTTGGCCACGGATCCTTTCGAGAAGTGGTGTGTGGACGTCCACATTGCTGCTGCGAGTCGGTTCTTCGATGTCCTGAACATTGTCGCCTGTGGTCGATGTCGATGGTCCTCCTTCCCGATCAGCGACAGCCACGTCTGTGTGGCCTTGGTCAAGTTGTTGGTGCCAGTTCACTACGGCTAGACATGTCACCGCATTTGATCGATATACCACCAGAATTTCAAGATTAATCTGTGTGCAATTTAGACCTGTTGCCAACAAGAATAGGTTGCAACGCCATTTGACTCGCTTACTGTGATGCAGCTGTTATCCGTAATACGGCAGAGCTGTGTCTGCAGGAAATCCAGAACATGTAGTCTCTTCTGGCGATGTTCCACCATTCTTGTTGCGCAATAGGCTTAGCGTAGGACGACACTTATAATTTATTTTCTGAAGCCTCCTAGTAGATACGGCGCAGACCATGGCAGCTGTTACCTCGAACAAAACACATGACAAACGAACCTGCACCAGGACATGTCTCTTAAAACCGAGTGATGTGTCTGATTATTTAAGACGCAGATCACATTCCAGGCATCAGGGGATCAACTCCGGCATCTGGTCAGCGTGACAACGTGAAAACGGCAGGACTGATTTCATTGATAACCCTTGCTAAGTCCGAGCTTGTACTACGCCTCTAATGACCTCGTCATCGACGGCACGTCAAACCCTAATCTGTTTTTTTCCCGAGCACTGTAGTAAACCTAGCAGCATTGCAGCGCTCAGTTAGACAGCAGTTCGGACAACTTACGTTAAGCCCTTTAAGTGGTCGTATATACATACCGTCTGCTAGTTGTGAGTGGTTCGATGGCTATATCTGTCCGCTGAATTCTGTGACTTCCAGCTAATGGAAATGACGAGTTTCAGGCCGGTAAGCGTTATAATGCTAGTAGTTAACCCGTCCTGTACCTGACAGTACCCTCGAGCCAGTCAAGAGAATATACACTGAAGAGCAAAAGAAAATGATATACCTGCCTAATATCGCGTAGGGTCCCGCGAGCACGCAGAAGTGCAGCAACACGACGTGGCATGGACTCGACTAATGTCTTAAGTGGTGCTGGAGGGAACTGAAATCATGAGTCCTGCAGGGCTGTCCATAAATCCATAAGAGTACGAGGGGTTAGAGATCTCTTCTGAACAGCACGTTGCAAGGCATCCCAGACATGCTCAATGATGTTCATGCCTTCGGAGTTTGGTGGCTAGAGGAAGTGTTTTAACTGAGAAGCGTGTTCCTGGGGCCACTCTGGAGCAATTCTGGACGTGTGTGCGTCGCATTGTCCTGCTGGAATAGCCCAAGTCCGTCGGAATCCACAATGGGCAGGAATGGATGCAGGTGATCAGACAGGGTGCTTACGTACGTGTCACCTGTCAGAGTCGTATCTTGAAGTATCAGGGGTCTCGTATCACGCCCACAGTTTGAATAGTCCCCTGTTGACATGCAGGGTCCATGGATTCATGAGATTTTCTCCGCACCCGTAGTGCACACATCCATCCGCTCGATACAGTTTAAAACGAGACTAGGCCGACCAGGCAACATGTTTCCAGTGATCAACAGTCAAATGCCCGTGTTGACGGGACCTGACAAGGCGTAAAGTCGTACAGTCATCAAGGGTACACGGGTGGGCCTTCGGTTACGAAAGTCCAAATCGATTATGTTTCGTTGAATGGTTCGCACGCTGACGCTTGTTGATAGCCCAGCATTTATATCTGCAGCAATCTGCGGAAGGGTTGCACTTCTTTCACGTGGAACGATTCGTTTCAGTCGTCATTGGTCCCGTTCTCACAGGATGTTTTTCCGGCCGATGTCGGAGATTCCATGTTTTACCGGACTCCTGATAATTCACGGCACACCCGTGGAATGGTCGTACGGGAAAACACTACTTCATCGCTACCTCGGAGATGCTATCTCCCATCGCTCGTGCGCCAACCATAACACCACGTTCAAACTTACTTAAACCTTTACAACCTGCCTTTGTGGCAGCAGTAACCGATCTAACAACTGCGCCAGACACTTGTTGTCTTATATAGGCATTGCCGTGTGCAGTGCCGTATTCTGCCTGTTTACATATCTCTGTATTTGAAAATACGCATGCCTATACCAGTTTCTTTGGTGCTTAAATGTGTTATCGACCTGTTACAATCTTTTTTTCATTGTTTATACTAGCAGGGACACAAATTACCCACAAGAGAAAATAACTTATTGAACTGCTAAGGCACAACAAGAATGAGTTATCCGAATGGGGCAGAAATCGGTAGATATGATGTACATGTAGAGTCAAACAAATGATTACAATTTAAGAGAAAACTGGATGATATATTCAAGAGAAAGATCTTCGCAAATTGAGCAAGTTAATAACGCGTTCGTCTACCTTTGGCCCTTATGCAAGCAGTTATTCGGTTTGTCATTGATCGATATAGTTGTTTTCTCCCTGCAACCAGCTCGGAATTTTTAAGATCTGACGCGCCCATTGGAAAGAATTTGGTACGATATCCCTCAGGAGAACAGGCCAACAACTCTACCATCCTTGCCAAACCGAATAAATGCTTGCATAAGGGACGGAGGTGGACCAACACGTTATTTATTTGCTCTATTTGTGCAGATCTTTCTCTTGAATAAATTATGCAGTTTTTCTGAAACTGTAATCGTTGGTGCGTATGTATACATACATCGCATCTACTGATTTTCGTCCAATTCAAATAATTTCTTCATGTTCGATCGGTTATAATTCCTTCAAGTTCGGTCGATTGTTTTCTTACAGTTTATTTTTGACCATCCTCAATGGCTCCTCAGATTGTATTTACCTTGACGACTGGTAGTCTAGTCCAGAATTCTTTACAGACTAACGAGTAAAAACACCAATGTTGTCGGTACAATGCGTTAAGACATCAGTGAGTTCCGTGACTTCACTAAAATTGAAAACTGAATAAGATCGAATACGTAATGTCGTAGGGAAACAAGCAAATTCGACGAAAAAGAAGAACAAAAGAGACGCCACGATGGTCAGTACGCTCTATGACGATACATTTCAGGAAGCTTATTCAAAGAATGGCAGAAGTGTTGTCATGGAAGACAACAAGGGTATGGGAAATGTGGTTACTAGCGATTTTCAGTTGCAAAGCTACGGGTACCAAATGGCCAGAAGCACACTGAAAACTATTATCAGAACATTTTTCGCCGTTTATTTGACGTTGAATGTTTCAAGGCGTACGTCCTATAAAATAAACCTGATGACAAAAAAAGCAGACAGAATAGGATACGGGTCGTCAGCCCTTTTGTGAGCTTCTAGCGTGCAGCGCGTGCTGAAAAGTGATAACGTTTTTCAGAGTGTTTGCGAATCATGCAACTGAAGCAGGACTTGGCAACCAGCCCGGTAGTTACTTCGATGGATGTAGAAAATAGCCTGAAAAACACGTCCATGCCGACCGGTACACTGCTCCCTGTTGTTAACCCTCCAGGCGGGCTCAAACTGGAGACAGCAAAAGGCGACTTTACTTACAGAAACGCATTTTCCAGAATTTTTGCCATGCCCAATGGAGAAACGAGCAACACGGAATTGTGGAACATCCACGAGAACAGGCCTTCCAAAAGAGATATACAGGGTGTTACAAAAAGGTACGGCCAGACTTTCAGGAAACATTCCTCACACAAAAATAAAGAAAAGATGTTACGTGGACATGTGTCCGGAAACGCATGATTTCCATGTTAGAGCTCATTTTAGTTCTTCCACCTACGCTCAATGGAGCACGTTATCATGATTTCATACGGGATACTCTACCTGTGCTGCTAGAACATATGCCTTTACAAGTACAACACGACATGTGATTCATGCACGATGGAGCTCCTGCACATTTCAGTCGAAGTGTTCGTACGCTTCTCAACAACAGATTCGGTGACCGATGGATTGGTAGAGGCGGACCAATTCCATGGCCTCCACGCTCTCCTGACCTCAACCCTCTTGACTTTCATTTATGGGGTCATTTGAAAGCTCTTGTCTACGCAACCCCGGTACTAAATGTAGAGACTCTTCGTGCTCGTATTGTGGACGGCTGTGATACAATACGCCATTCTCCAGGGCTGCATCAGCGCATCAGGGATTCCATGCGACGGAGGGTGGATGCATGTATCCTCGCTAACGGAGGACATTTTGAACATTTCCTGTAACAAAGTGTTTGAAGTCACGCTGGTACGTTCTGTTGCTGTGTGTTTCCATTCCATGATTAATGTGATTTGAAGAGAAGTAATAAAATGAGCTCTAACATGGAAAATAAGCGTTTCTGGAGACATGTCCACATAACATATTTTCTTTCTTTGTGTGTGAGGAATGTTTCCTGAAAGTTTGGCCGTACCTTTTTGTAACACCCTGTATTATTAGTGAGCACTTTGTGAAAATCCTCTCATTGTAACACGCTATTTTAAAATATTTCTTACAGAAAACAACCTGTAATTACACTGTAAGACAAGAAAAGATGCACCACGAAGAAATATCCGAATGGGACTGATATAGGTCGTTCTGATGCATAGCGTACAAAATTCTGTCCAATTGACGCGCTGAATCGTCAAAAGCCCTGCCCATAATGCTCCAAACGATCGCAGTTGGGGAGAGATGTAGAGAACTTTCTGGCCAAGGCAAGGGTCAGTAAGCACGAAGGCACGAAATAGAAATTCTCACGATGTGTGGGCGAGCATTATCTTGCTGAAATGAAATGAAATGTCGTGTGGCTAGGGCCTCCCGTCGGGGAGACCGGTCGCCTGGTGCAAGAAAGTCTTTTCAGTGGACGTCACTTCGGCGACTTGCGTGTCGGTGGAAATGATGAGATCATGATGAAGACAACACAACATCCAGACTCTGAGCAGAGAAAATGCCCGACCCAGCTGGCAATTGAACCCGGGTGCCTTTGCATGGAATTCTGTCGCGCTGACCACTCAGCTATCGAAGCGGACGTTGCTGAAACGTATGCCCAGGAGTGCTTGCCACGAAGGGCAACAAAACAGGGCATAGAATATCATCGGCGTACAGCAGCAGTTTAAGGGTGCTGCGGATGTCAACCAAAGGTGTCTTGCTTCGAAAAGAAATGACAATCTAGACCATCACTTCCTGCTCGGACAGAATGGCAGACGCCTCTTTAGACACGCCTTCGTTAGTCATTGTGGCTCAGTTGGAAGTGGCACTCACCACTGAGGCCATACCTACTACAGCTGAGATTCCAGGCGGAAGACATGTCTGGAGATGCCCTGGACATCGGCGGGATGCCAGCCTGACTGTGGCCCGCCTTACGGTCGAACAACCAGGAGTGATGGTCCGGGGTGTCATTTTCATGGCAGCACCCCTTTCACTGTCATTCGCGGCTTCCTTGGAGCACAGCGGTAGGTCCGCATTATTCTACACCGTGCTTCGTTGCTGTTGTTACACTTCAGCAAGATACATGGCGAGAGTGTCTGCTGCTTGCCTTCGTGCTTGTCAGACCCTGCCTTGTCCAGCAATGTCGCCGAATCTCTCCCCAACTGAGAACGTTTTGATCACTATGAGCAGTGCCCTCCTACCAGTTTGGGATTTTGACGACCCAGTGCGCCAATTGGACAGAATTTTGTACGTTATCCCTCATGAGGACTTCTAACAAATCCATCAATCAATGCTAAACTGAATAATTGCCTGCATAAAAAATGTGGGCCAACACGTTGTTGACATGCTCAATTTGTGAACGTGTTCCTCTTGAACGAATAAACCAGTTATTCTAAAACTGTTATCATTTGTTTGTCTGTACATTCCTTCGTGACGCGTCGTTGATTTTTTTTTCCATATTCGATCCTAAACCATTTTAGTTTTGGTTCATAAACGAAAATGAACACAGATACTATATTTTAATGAGTTGGTAAAGCTCGCGGTGCGAATGCGCCAGCCAGCGATGGGGGCAAATACCTATTAAGACAGAGGAGCCTGTACGAAAAATAGCCGCTCAAGGTGTTAAAGTACCCGGAGAATAAAAACAAGTATTCTCTGTTGACAGAGCCAACAGAGACACTAAGACGTGCCGCATAAGTTTGTACGTTACCTACGCTCGTCTCGGGCACTGCCTGAAGAACTAGATGAGCTGAGACTGTAAGTAGAGCTCGGGAGGTTCCAAGTCTTGCACTAACACTATGAATGGAGAAATTCATGAGAGGTGGAGTCTTGTGGTTCCATAGTTTTCAGTAGCTTATTCATCTTTTCGTTTTGTAAATTATGTCATTTTAAGCAAAAACAAGAACTTTCCTTTAATTTACGTCTATGGTCAAAAACTTTTTTTTTCACAGATTACCGGTTTCGGTCTCTAATGACCATCTTCAGATCTGTGTTTTATATAAGGACATTGTTTTTATAAAACACAGATCTGAAGATGGCCATTATAGACCGAAACCGGTAATCCGTGAACAAAAAGTTTGTGACCATCGACGTAAATTAAAGGATAGTTATTCTATATACGGGTCACTGTTTTATTCGCGACAATGTCGCAGCTTGTGAAAAATAATAACATCGGAAGGCGAAATGAGTTACATATCCAGCAATATATTTGATGCGGGTTAGTTACCCATATACCACTCCATTAAGCTCAAAGGAACCTCACAATTTGAGAAATACGGCTATGTGTACAGAAAATATACCTCCACAGCCCACGTCACTGAACTGAAATAGACCTCACGAGACACTTTCCCCACTACGTAACGGAAGTGCGTGTCGTGTCCACAAAACCAACACAGCAGAATATCGCAGTGGCCGCTTTTAGACGCAACAGTTCGGAAGTCTGCGGCTCTAACTTTGTTCTCAGCACGATATTCGATCCTATGACCGCCGCCCGCCGCTTTGGTGGAACACTGGCTCACACGCGACAAGTCGAAGCCTGGCCGAATCAGCGTTGGTTAAAGATAGTGGGCCGCTTATACTTGTGAGACATCGTTTTCCTAAATTCTAAATCATTTTCTGATTTGGCTTCACAGGTCTATTACTTATCGCAAGTGAGCAACGTAGTCCTCTGCTCACGGCTTCCCACAGTTACCCATTTTTTTTAGATAATACTCTTTCGACCTCTCCATCGCTTCCTGTTTCGTACTGATTTTCAAAAAGGTCTTCATACAGTAGCCTCAACAACCCTTTTCCCTCACTATTATCTCTGACTGGCCCTACAGTTTCCATCTTCTACTGCTACTTTCAGCACTTTAACACCTACACGTGTACAACTGCCTTGTTTAGCCAACGGTTTTTCACATACCTATTTTCCTTGCTTATTCTTCCATTACTTCCTATATCCTACTTCACAAGTCGTTCTGGACGTTTCAGTCCCTTCCAGCTTCTTTTCCCACTTGCAAACACACGCACAATGCTGTCCCATACAATGCAGTAAGCAAGACATACATATTCAGAAATTTCTTCGTCTTTTTCTTACCACTGAGGCTGTTTTTTTTTCTGAAAAGAACTTCATTCACCTGTCTTACCCTGAGCAGCCTTGCTTCCTAGCAGATAAAAGTATGTTGTGTCCTGCCTACTTGTAGAATATGGGGTGCCTAGAAAACCTGCTTTCTCGGATCGATAGACGACAAAATGGTTCAAATGGCTCTGAGCACTATGGGACTCAACTGCTGTGGTTATCAGTCCCCTAGAACTTAGAACTACTTAAACCTAACTAACCTAAGGACATCACACACATCCATGCCCGAGGCAGGATTCGAACCTGCGACCGTAGCAGTCGCACGGTTCCGGACTGCGCGCCTAGAACCGCGAGACCACCGCGGCCGGCGATAGACGACAATTCAAGCAATTCGTATCAATGACTTTTTATTACAGTAAGATAAATTACAGTACTTAACTTTGAGAATTTACAATGGTGTGTCGCAAGCAATGGGCGACAGACAAAATAAGAAAATGTCTTCAGTATGCATAACTCCTAACACAAGTGAAACAATACAGTTCCCAAATAGAGCTCGTAAAACGGCTAGTCTTCAGCTGGGACGCGACTAGGCGGCGTGGTGCTTACGTTCCCTTCGCCTAGAGGCCGCTGCTGTCTCGGTGTCGTCCTAGAGAGGGGTCGGCCAGCGCAGTATTGGCTGACCTCTTCTTGGCAGCCCTCTCTGATTTACCGCTCCAGCCCGTCGTGCCGGCGCTTCACTTTTACGCCGGTACAGTATTCTTTCAGTATTTATGCCATCGCTTTTGGCGCTTTACTCTCCACCCTGCTGCCGCTCACTGTCGTCGTTTTTCTGTTCTTCAACCTTAAGCCCAGCTTTGGTTGGGTTGGGTTGTTTTGGGGGAAGAGACCAAACTGCGAGGTCATCGGTCTCATCGGCTTAGTGACGGACGGGGAAGGAGGTCGGCCGTGCCCTTTCAAAGGAACCATCCCGGCATTTACCTGGAGCGATTTAGGGAAATCACGGAAAACCTAAATCAGGATGGACGGACGCGGGACCCATTTTTGGGTTACGTAACCCCCCCCCTCCCCCCTATGAACCATGGACCTTGCCGTTGGTGGGGAGGCTTGCGTGCCTCAGCGATACAGACAGCCGTACCGTAGGTGCAACCACAACGGATGGGTATCCGTTGAGAGGCCAGACAAACGTGTGGTTCCTGAAGAGGGGCAGCAGCCTTTTCAGTAGTTGCAGGGGCAACAGTCTGGATGATTGACTGACCTAGCCTTGTAACACTAACCAAAACGGCCTTGCTGTGCTGGTACTGCGAACGGTTGAAAGCAAGGGGAAACTACAGCCATAATTTTTCCAGAGGGCATGCAGCTTTACTGTATGATTAAATGATGATGGCGTCCTCTTGCGTAAAATATTCCGGAGGTAAAATAGTCCCCCATTCGGATCCCCGGGCGGGGACTACTCAAGAGGACGTCGTTATCAGGAGAAAGAGAACTGGCGTTCTACGGATCGGAGCATGGAATGTCAGATCCCTTAATCGGGCAGGTAAGTTAGAAAATTTTAAAAGGGAAATGGATAGGTTAAAGTTAGAAACAGTGGTAATTAGTGAAGTTCGGTGGCAGGAGGAACAAGACCTTTGGTCAGGTGAGTACAGGGTAAGAAATACAAAATCAAATAGGGGTAATGCACTAGTACGTTTAATAATGAATAAAACAATAGGAGTGCGGGTAAGCTACTACAAACAGCATAGTGAACGCATTATTGTGGCCAAGACAGACACGAAGCCCACGCCTACTACAATAGTACAAGTTTATATACCAACGAGCTCTACAGATGATGAAGAAATTGATGAAATGTACGATGAGATAAAAGAAATTATTCAGGTAGTAAAGGGAGACGAAAATTTAATAGTCATGGGTGACTGGAATTCGACAGTAGGATAAGGAAGAGAAGGATACGTAGTAGGTGCATATGGAATGGGGCTAAGAAATGCAAGAGGAAGCCGCCTGATAGAATTTTGCACAGAGCATAACTTAATCATAGCTAACACTTGGTCAAGAATCATGAAAGAAGGTTGTATACATGGAAGAATCCTGGAGATACTAGAGGGTTTCAGACAGATTATATAGTGGTATGACAGAGATTTAAACCAGGTTTTAAATTGTAAGACATTTCCAAGGGCAGATATGGTCGCTGACCACAATCTATTGGTTATGAACTGTAGATTAAAACTGAAGAAACTGCAAAAAGGTGGGAATTTAAGGAGATGGGACCTGGATAAACTGACTAAACCAGAGGTTGTACAGAGTTTCAGGGAGAGCATAAGGGAACAATTGACAGGAATGGGGGAAAGAAATACAGTAGAAGAAGAATGGGTAGCTTTGAGGAATAAAATAGTGAAGGCAGCAGAGGATCAAGTAGGTAAAAAGATGAGCGATAGTAGAAATCCTTGGGTAACAGAAGAGATACTGAATTTAATTGATGAATGGAGAAAATACAAAAATGCAGTAAGTCAAGCAGGCAAAAAGGAATACAAACGTTTCAAAAATGAGATCAACAGGAAGTGCAAAATGGCTAAGTAGGGATGGCTAGAAGACAAATGTAAGGATGTAGAGGCTTATCTCACGAGGGGTAAGATAGATACTGCCTAAGGAAAATTAAAGAGACCTTTGGAGAAAAGAGAACCACTTGCATGAATATCAAGAGCTCAGATGGAAACCTAGTTCTAAGCAAAGAGGGGAAAGCAGAAAGGTGGAAGGAGTATATAGAGGGTCTATAAAGAGGCGATGTTCTTGAGAACAATATTATGGAAATGGAAGAGGAGGTAGATGAAGATGAAATGGGATATATGATACTGCGTGAAGAGTTTGACAGAGCACTGAAAAACCTAAGTCGAAACAAGTCCCCGAGAGTAGACCACATTCCATTAGAACTACTGACAGCCCTGGGAGAGGCAGTCCTGACAAAATTCTACCATCTGGTGAGCAAGACGTATGAGACAGGCGAAATTCCCTCAGACTTCAAGAAGAATATAATAATTCCAATCCCAAAGAAAGCAGGTGGTGACAGATGTGAAAATTATCGAACTATCAGTTTAATATGTCAAAGCTGCAAAATACTAACGCGAATTCTTTACAGACGAATGGAAAAACTAGTAGAAGCCGACCTCGGGGAGGATCAGTTTGGATTCCGTAGAAACGTTGTAACACGCGAGGCAATACTGACCCTACGACTTATCTTAGAAGAAAGATTAAGGAAAGGCAAACCTACGTTTCTAGCATTTGTAGACTTAGAGAAAGCTTTTGACAATGTTGACTGGAATACTCTCTTTAAAATTCTGAAGGTGGCGGAGGTAAAATACAGGGAGCGAAAGGCTATTTAGAATTTGTACAGAAACCAGATGGCAGTTACAAGAGTCGAGGGACATGAAAGGGAAGCAGTCGTTGGGAAGGGAGTGAGACAGGGTTGTAGCCTCTCCCCGATGATATTCAATCTGTACATTGAGCAAGCAGTAAAGGAAACAAAAGAAAAGTTCGGAGTAGGTATTAAAATCGATGGAGAAGAGATAAAAATCTTTGAGGTTCGCCGATGACATTGTAATTCTGTCAGAGACAGTAAAGGTCTTGGAAGAGCAGTTGAACGGTGTGGAGAATGTCTTGAAAGGAGGGTATAAGATGAACATCAACAAAAGCAAAACAATGATAGTGGAATGTAGTCGAATGAAGTCGGGTAAGGCTGTGGGAATTAGATTAGGAAATGAGGCACTTAAAGTGGTAAAGGAGTTTTGCTATTTGGGGAACAAAATAACTGATGATGGGCGAAGTAGAGAGGATATAAAATGTAGACTGGCAATGGCAAGGAAAGCGTTTCTGAAGAAGAGAAATATGTTAACATCGAGTATAGATTTAAGTGTCAGGAAGTCGTTTCTGAAAGTATATGTATGGAGTGTTGCCGTGTATGTAAGTGAAACATGGACGATAAATAGTTTAGACAAGAAGAGAATAGAAGCTTTCGAAATGTGGTGCTACAGAAGAATCCTGAAGATCAGATGGGTAGACCACATAACTAATGAGGAGGTATTGAATAGAACTGGGGAGAGGAGGAGTTTGTGGCACAACTTGACAAGAAGAAGGGATCGGTTGGTAGGACATGTTCTAAGGCATCAAGGGATCACCAATTTAGTACTGGAGGGCAGCGTGGAGTGTAAAAATCGTAGAGGGAGACCAAGAGATGAATACACTAAGCAGATTCAGAAGGATGTAGGCTGCAGTAGGTACTGGGAGATGAAGAAGCTTGCACAGAATAGAGTAGCATGGAGAGCTGCATCAAACCAGTCTCAGGACTGAACACCACAACAACAACAAAAACATTGTCCACTACGTAATCCTTTTTTGCAGGCGATCGAATAATCCCGTGTGCTTCTCCTTTAAATTCATAATGTTATTCTGAAATTCTCTGTTACTTTTCAAATTTTTTGGTAACGACATACAGAATAAACAATAATGACGGCAAGATACAATCTTACATTTCATCCTCATTAATGCTAACTTACAATTCTTTATTTCCCTTTTCTGATTTCGTATAAACATACGAGGTGAAATCTGACTCCACCGATAAAATTTCGCAGGTCACTCATGGCTATCTCCTATATATGTAAATATACAGGGTGATTCACGAAGATGTTCAAATATTTAAATATGTTATTCAACAACTAAAACTTTAGGAAAAAGTTCATATAAACATAGGTCCGCAAATGCATTAAGAATAGCGTATAAAATCCATCTACACCATTGAGTAGATCTTGATATCGGCTACGAAATGAACGTATTTCTATTACATTTAAACAAATAAACAGATAGATATGTTATTAATAGTGTAATCTGGATAGGGGTGACAGAACAAAGATTTCTCTACATGTATACAAATGAGTATCACGAGCCTGAGAGAGTTGTTCCAATATCCTATCAGTCCAAACGTTTAATGGCACTTCGGTTACTCAATGTAAATAAGTTTGTCATTTGACTAATATAGGACTGCAGCAACAGGGTGAATACAGATGCCGTGTTGACTACGATTTTCGCAGTCCCGTTTGTGGCATACAACGGAATAAAGTCAGTTATTATGAGTAGATTTGAATTCGGTAATGTGACATGAGATGACAAGCTACCAGTACACAAAAATACACAGCGGGTCCTAGATAATCCGCCAGCGTAAATTAATTGAATGACAACAACAAACAAAAGCTGTTTTCGCAGCTAAATTATAGCTTCAAACATGTTCAAATGTCACAGCTTTAAATAGGGAAAATCCGGGAGGAATGGCATACATTTTCAAAATCGCATATGTGAAGTCCGATGGTGCACATTTATTCAAAAAGAAATTGTAAACCTAAATAGATCAATTGTCTATAACATACAATTTCTTTGAAATTTCAATGTAACGTTTAAACATAATATTTCACCGTGAAAACATCTTTACATTGCAGCTTCTATCCCTTATGCTGTGTGTGATGTCGCATCACAAAAAACCGCAAAATTACCCTTTTTTTCAAGTCAAAACATATCCTAGTGAAATATTAAACGAAAGACAGAGGTAAGATCTGTAAACTTAGTTCATTTGCTTTTCTTTCTATTTTCTCGGCCGCAATCTACTCAAAATAATGTCAGAAATTGTGCAGTCTTCGTGTAACCATAACTTATAGGCTGTCCAATATAACCAGTCACAGTTTTTGTGGTTTTCAGGTATAATTCTCCCCACAACTTACACACATATCTGGGGATACTTCTTTGATTCTTTTATGTCGTCATCCAAGTCGTCGGGATCTGAAACGTTTTTTTAAAAATCTAATTTCCTTTTGCCAATCTGAGCTTCAAATTTGAGACCTTTCTTATTAATATTATGAAAAGGGTAGACTGCCGTTCACAATGTAGTGGACACGCTGCGTCGCAGACAGGCACAAGAAAAGACTGCTAAATAAGTAAGCTTTCAAGCAAAACGCCTTCTTCTGAATTAGATGCCTTTCGGCGCCCCGAAAGGATATATCCTCAGTCCGCATTCTGACAAAATCCTCCTTCAATCTTTCTAGGTCCCAAAGACCACGAGATTTGGCCCATGGTTTTCATTTGTAACAGGTGACCTAAAATGGACCACATGCAATTATTAATTTGATTAGATGTTTTCTTTAAATAGTAAAAATATAATTTTATTTGCTAATTGAATACACTTATTTTGTCAGTATCCGGTGAATAAATTTTAAGTAGTTAGCTAATATATTGTACATACGTGGGAATATTGAATAATACTGTGCATTGATCTTCATGAGACTGTGTGAATACGTTAAACATGCATCCTAACTCATCTGCTAGGAAATACGAACAAAACAGAAATGTTTTCATTTATTTAAACCGTTATTTGATTTGTGCGATAAGTATCCCTAACCAAAAACTGTGCGGCGTATGTAACGGATTTTATTTTGGCATGTAGACGGTAGTTCTTATCATAACTAAGAACTAATCATGGCGCTGAAAATGTTTTGAAGGGATATCTTTACTCTATCGAAACGTAAGCACTTCTATTAAGCCATGGGGTCCACTGAGCAACTGCAACGTATGCGGCGCCTCCCCCGGAACTACCCTAAAGAAAATCCACGAACTGTGGTACAAAGATGCTGAAACATCTACTTGTATAGGAAAAAAAACAGTGTTTTGCGTAACAGGTCTATCTTCTATCCAATAATTGATGTTTTATTGGGGCAGTGAAAATTTTGAAATATGAACACACATGAAACGACGTTTATTCTCCGGTGGTGTTCCATGGCACTTCTCATCACTTTCGCCACGCATACTGTCACACTTGTACTATGACAGACGCAACGTAACCGTATGAGATGCAAGAGACAAATACCGAGCCACACAGCAGCTACAAAAACAAAAAGCAAAATAAAGTTTCAAGCAAGTTTGGGGGATATTACCATTTCCAGATCTTCAACTTCCGGTCTCTAGCCTTACCAACACAATAATTTGTTCCTTGCGGCAGTTCTAGAACCTAATACCAACGTAAACTTACAAAAAATGGTTCAAATGGCTCTGAGCACTATGGGACTTAACATCTGAGGTCATCAGTCCCCTAGACTTAGAACTACTTAAACCTAATTGACCTAAGGGCATCACACACATCCATGCCCGAGGCAGGATTCTAACCCGCGACCGTAGCGGTCGCGCGGTTCCGGACTGAAGCGCCTAGAATCGCTCGTCCTCAGCGGCCGGCGTAAACATACATACATGCGTCTTTGAGTATATGCATGTAAAACTAATTAATGTTGGGAGTGACACTAATCGAGATTGAATAGTTAAGAAAATCGAAAAAATATTGCAGCTCAACTACGCAATATTACATTAGAACGAAATATGGAATAAATATTCTTAACTGCATGAGACGAGGGGCTAAAAAAATAGTCAAAATACGTAAGAATCCGGAGAAAACGGGAGAACTGGCGACGTTAGTAGTTATGTAGCACTTTGTACAGAACTTCGGTCCAATCTCATTGATGTCTCTTTCTCTTATTGTAACAAAATCTGAGCTTAAACGTAAAGAGATATATCTCTATAAGAGTGAGTTCTCCATGACAAGAAGCATGGATACAGAAAACACCGATCATGTGCAATCCAGCTCACGTTTTCTCATATGACATCCTAAAAGCTGTAGACAGATGCAGTATTCCTTGATTTCTCAAAATCATTAGACTCACTACCATACTTACGCTTACCATCGATAGCACGGTCGTACGGGGTATTAAGCAAAACCTATGACTGGGTTGAGGATATCTTGGTAGAGAGGACGCTGTGGCATATGCGAAGAGTCATTAACATATTTACAAGACCTTTAGGTGTGCCTAAGGCAAGCGTGTTGGAGCCCATGCTTTTTGTTTTGTATATTAACGACTCACCAGAGATATATTTGTAGCAGCCAAAGGCTTGTCGCAGGTGATGCAGTTATCTATGATGAAGTACTTGTAAGGTTTGGAAGAAGTTATGCAAATATTCAAAGTAGCACAAAGATTGGCAACTCGTCTTAAACGGTCAGAAACATAAAACTATGAACTTAAAAAAAGGAAAAAAACGTAGTATTTTATACCTAAAATATCAGGACTGGAATCGGTCGACTTTTGTAGGGGTATGAAATGCAACGATTACGTAGGCATAGTGGTCCAACCGGAGGACATATTGGTCAGCTTCGATTTGGTATCGCTGTTTACCATGGTTCCACTTAATGGTGTATTGGAACAGCTGGATCGAATTTTTCCTGCCGATATTTCAGAACTGTTTAAGTGTTGTTTGACGACCACATACTTCAAGTAGAATGAACAGTTTTATAAGCAAACGGATGGCGTGGCTATGGGAAGCCCCCTAAGTCCCGTAATTGCAAACTTCTTTATGGAGAAATTCGAAGAACAGGCCTTAGATACTGCCAGCAAAAAACCAAATGTATGGTTCCGATACGTGGATGACGCGGTTGTGCTGTGGAGACATGGTAGGGAGGAACTAAACCGGTTCCACGAACATCTGAACAGTATAAACCCAAGAATTCAGTTTACAATGGAGGAGAAGGTAGACGGCAAATTACATTTCCTCGATGTGCTTGTTTTTAGAAACGAAAAATGGTAGTTTGGGCCACTCAGTATACCGCAAACCCACGCACACGGACCGTTATTTGCACCGGGGTTCGAACCACCACCAACAACAGAAGCGGGGTGTTATCAAGGCGTTAGCGGACAGAGCTAGAAATATTTGTGAACCTGAGTTGCTAGACGCTGAGATGGAACATCTCCACAATGCACTAATGAAGAACGGATATTTGTACGCCGAAATAAAACGTGCGTTGAGGCAGCCACGCAGAAATCATACTGACGTACAGGCTACTCCAAAATCTAAGGTTTTCCTGCCATTTGTTAAAAATGTAACGGAAAGAATAGGGAGGATCTTGACGAAGCGGAATATTATCGTAATTTACAAGCCCACCAGGAAGATACAGGAATACCTTAAGCCTGCCAAGGACGCTCGCAAACCATTGGAAAAAGCTGGAGTGTATAGGATCCCATGCAGCTGTGGTGATGTTTATGTGGGTACCACTAAAAGAACTGTTTCTAAACGTTTGGAAGAGCACAAGGGAAATTGTAGAAGAGGAGAAACGGAACGATCAGCTGTTGCGGAGCATGCTTTCCAGCCAGGGCACCACGATATTCGTTTCGAGGAGACGCAAGTACTAGCGACCACAAGTGGATATTACGAAAGTCTCTACAGGGAGGCAATCGAAATCGCTGAACACTCAAATAATTTCAACCGAAAGGAGGAGGGCGTGAAATTAAGCGGTATATGGATGCCGGTGTTAAAGAAGATGTGTACCACCCGTCCACTACTGGGTGACGGCAACGGCGATCGACGGCGACGGACAGCGGCCAATGGCACTGACGTTTTCAAATCACGTGACGTCACGCCGCGGCGTGGGAGCGCGCGGACACGGAATTTAGCGGCAGTCAGTAGCGAGCCAGTGGGTGTGTTGGACCTTCCATCGACCTACGGACCCCCTTGAAGATGTCTCCCGCAGTCGGAGACGAAACGTTGGGAATCGACACAAAATTCATCAACCGACCACGGCATAACAGCCCGGATAATTATAATGGACATGAAGACGTGATTACAGAACGCACAATCATTCCTTGTTAGCGTGGGACAGCGTATATAGGCCAGACAGGTCGCACAGTGCAAGAACGCTGGGATGAACGTCAGCGTCATACACGCCTTCGCCAACCGGAAAAGTCGGCAATTGCGGAACACTGCCTGAATACAGGACATCTTATGATTTATGAAAAGACGGAAGTTTTATCCCCAGCATCATCTTTCCGGGACTGCGTCATTAAGGAAGCAATATCCGTACAGCCGATAATCTCATCATCAAGGATACGGGATTTCAACTGAACACAGCCTGGAAACTTGCATTGGCTGCTATTAAATCACGACGCGAAAATGAAGATTCTTCGCTAACAGGCCCGTCATTACACTGGCATAGTATGGCCGTTGGTGAGTAACGTCTGGCCGCACTGTTGACAAACGCAGCGTACAGCGCTAGCGCGGGAGAGCCGCTCTGCGATTTTCGTCACCGGGAGTTTGAATATGGCAAATCACTGCGCATGCGCGATTTCCGCGTCTGCGCATTCTTCGCGCGCGTCTTCTAAAAACGGGGCGTCGGTGTGCGGATACCGTCAATCGTACCTAGCCACGAGCAAGGTTGAACCACCTGAAGAGGTCAGACTTCCTCCGAGGAAGTATTGTGGAATCTGCACAACGTGATACGGCGGCAAACCCGTGAAGACTATTTACAACACATCCGCAGGGAAAGCTTGAAGAGTCACACTTCATAGTGGTTTGCAGAGTATGGGTGCAGATGTAGAATAAGGCGAACGATGGTGATAGCGTACAGGGGGTACAGGATGTGGTGTCCAGCAGGTTGTAATCTTCTTGTTATCCGCTGCACCCATTCCTCCGCCAACACCTGTATCGGAATGGGAGCTCAAACATTCAGAAAGAGCTCCCTGAAGTGTGGTGTTTACACGTCCCCAGTGGTAGAAATCTAATGGACCTAAATCTGCGTAAAGTTTCTGCCACTCCACCGGACCTCTAAGACGCACCCATCTCCCGATATGCCCGGACAACTATCTCGTAATAAAATGAGATAACATAGTGCCGAAAAAAGTTGTAATTGTTCCATCTTCAGACAGCAACAACGGTAGCGTATCATCTTCTAACAACCGCAGGTAACCGGCTTCTCTTAGAGTACCATGAACGAAGAAGAGCCACCAATACGAGAACCCCGTATTCCACACCAAAGCACCTCTTTCGATGCACCAACTGCCTTCGATGAATTCATCCAGTAATGACTGACATCTCACCACTTCCTTTGATTCTGTTTATTTACCTATCCGTTCACACAAAAAATGGTTCAAATGGCTCTGAGCACTATGGGACTTAACATCTGAGGTCATCAGTTCCCTAGAACTTAGACTACTTAAAGCTAACTAACCTAAGGACATCACACACATCCATGCCCGAGGCAGGATTCGAACCTGCGACCGTAGCAGTCGCGCGGTTTCGGACTGAAGCGCCTAGAACCACTTGGCCACCGCGGCCGGCTCCGTTCACACAGATATGAGCTTTATTCGTAAATTTTATGTCACAGGGGGAACGACGCTTTTCCTCCAGCTTGTATATCACAAATTGTGCATACTGGATCCCATGACCAGGACCGAACCCGATAAGATGTTGTAACATTTGTATTTTGTAAGGCGCCATATATAAGTCTGGCCAAAATTCTCGTTTTTGATGTACGGCTGGCCTCATTTTTTTTGCGAGAGGACATCGAATCAATTCAGAGGCGGGCTGCTAGATTTGTTACTGGTAGGTACGAACGACACGCAAGTGCTTCGGTGATGCTTCGGAAACCAAAATGGGAATCCCTGGAGGGGAGGCGACGTTCTTTTTTAGGAATGCCACTGCGAAAATTTAGAGAACGAGCATCTGAACCTGACAGCAGACCGATTCTGTTGCCTCCAACACGCATAGGGCGTAAGGATCAAGAACACAAGATAGGATAAATTAGGGGTTCATAGGGATCCTCGCTTTTCCCTCGTTCTGTTTGCAAGTGGAGCAGGAAAGGAAGTGACTAGTAGTGGTACGGGGTACCCTCCGCCACGCACCATAAGGTAGATTGCGGAGAATCGATGTAGATGTAGATCTATATAACGCTGTTATAGACAGAAAAGTCTCAGAGCTTGAAAATTTTAGCGAAATGCATGAGCACCTTGTCCCATAGCATCGAAGATGAAAAAGGCCACATATCTCTTGAGAGACGCGCTTTAGAGCCCTTGTTTACTAGACATTTGTTGCTTTATTGGTATAAGGAACCTGTCCCTAAAGTTTGTGGATGTTTTTTCGGGACACCCTGTAGATCTACATCACATCTCGGCAACTCACATGTGTAAGTGTTTAAGTCATTTTTCCCTATGCAGATGGGAATCAACAAAACGTTTTAGCACAGGGAGGCGAAATTTTGTGATCGAAATTTCGTGAAAAGACCTCACCGCAACGTAAAACAGCATCCTTTTTAATGACAGTGACCCCAATTAGTGGTTCATATCCGTGACACACTCTTCCCGATTTCGCGATAGTACAAAACAGCTGGCCTTCTGTGAAGTGTGTCGATGATATCCGCATATCCTACATGGTAAGGATCTCACACTGCGCAGCAGTACTCCAGGAAAATGTAAAGAAGCGCAGTAGATTTGTTGCACCTTTTGTTCCCATACATCACAATATTTTTTTGTGTGATGGCTCTAGTTTAATCTGTTCGTAGCTATTATAATCACTAGGTATTTAGCTGACTCGACAGTGTTTAAATGTATGTGATTCATTGTGTAGGTTTACCAGAAATTTAACGGAATTTTATCAATACATACTGGGAGGAACGTTTTATTGTTCAGGGTCAATCGTCAATTTTCGCAACATTCAGATATCTTATCTAAATTATTTTGTAGGTTGTTTCGATCTTCTGGTAGGTGACTAGGCGGTCAACGACAGCATCATCTGCAAAGTATAAGAGGACTACTCAGATTGTCTCCTAGATCGTTTATATAGATTGAGAACAATAGAGGTCTATAACATTACCTTTGAGAACCCCAGATAGAACTTCGGTTTCATCAGATGACTTTCCATCAAATACTACGAAGGGCTAGGATTTTAACAGGAAATCACGAACCCAGTCACAACACGTCTCTTATCAGTGCAACTGATATACGGGGTTATTCATAAGTATCTCCGGATTTTGAGGCATACAGAAAATGTCAGTGGAAGAGAATCTCTCCTGGATTTTGGTTGACATTACTCGGGATCAATCCAAGCACTGTTTGTGGCGCAGCAAATGTCAAAATATTCACGCAGGTCGTTGAACCTGTTATCACTACAGGAATGACAACAGTCCTCTTGGACAATCTGCTTATTGTGTTGCCTATATACAGTTGCGAAATAATTTGTTGCGACAATAAAGAGTGGATGATATACAGGGTGTCCTGGAAATGGTGCGTCAAACTTCGAGGCGTTGTAGAGGATGTCTAGAGGAAGCAAACGAGAAGAGGAAACCATGTCTGGAAATGTTATCCAATAACGCTGGAGAGTGTCGAAGTTACAAGCGCCAGCACCTGTCACTAGGCCGCACCTTCGGCAACAAAGGTGAGTTTGTGCTTTGCCTGACCGTAGAAGGAATGTCTCGCAACGTTGTCTGTTAATCAGCAATCGCGACTGATTGGCGAGATCGGCATTGGAGAAGGTGGGGGCTAGCTGCTGCGTAGACAGGCTTTGTCTCCTATGAATGACTCGCTCTGTGGCCTCGATGGATGACGGTTTCGGAAACGGGTTTCCCTCTGCAATTTATTTTTCTCCTGTGTACGGAAAAATATTGGAGATTTTAGAAGGGTTCCGGGAGAAAAGTAAACTGCAGATGGAAACGTGTGTCGGAAACAGTTATGGTTCAAATGGCTCTGAGCACTATGGGACTTAACATCTGTGGTCATCAGTCCACTAGAACTTGGACATCACACACAACCATGCCCGAGGCAGGATTCGAACCTGCGACCGTAGCGGTCACGCGGTTCCAGACTGAAGCGCCTAGAACCGCACGGCCCCACCGGCCGGCCAAACAGTTATGCACCGAGGCAACAGAGCATTGCAAGGTTCCAGATAGTTCCATCTCCTCCTCTGGCTATCGTGGCAATCAGTCGCGATTATTGAATAACAAAAAACAATGAGACACTTTCCACCTATGGTCCGTCAGCGTCCCAAGTCACGTTTGCTGCCGAAGGAGTTGCCCAGAAGGCAGGCGCCGGCGCCCGTAAGTTTGACGCTTTGTAGCGTGATTA
This sequence comes from Schistocerca serialis cubense, assembly GCF_023864345.2. Classification (NCBI taxonomy): domain Eukaryota; kingdom Metazoa; phylum Arthropoda; class Insecta; order Orthoptera; family Acrididae; genus Schistocerca; species Schistocerca serialis. The sequence goes on along the minus strand of NC_064644.1, from coordinate 545,441,361 downwards.
GATAACATTTCTGGAGACGATTTCCAGTCCTCGATTTGTTCCTCAAGACACCCTCTACATCTCCTCGAAGCTTGTTGCTTGTTGTTCTGGGACATCCTGAGTCTACATGTTCCGATTTGGCTGCCCCTAGTGGTATAGCCTGCAACTTCACCTGTTATACACTGAAGCGCCAGAAACTGGTATAGGCATGCGTATTCAAATACGTAAACAGGCAGGATACGGCGCTGATGTCTGCAACCGCTATATAAGACCACAAGTCTCTGTCGCAGTCGTTAGATCGGTTACTGCTGCTGCAATGGCAGGTTATCGAGATTTAACTGAGTCTGAACGTGGTGTTATAGTCGGTGCACGAGTGATTGGACTTAGGATCTCCGAGGTAGCGATGAAGTGGAGCTTTTCTCGTCCGACCATTTCACGAGTGTACCGTGAATATTACGAATCCGGTAAAACATCAAATCTTCGATATCGCTGCGGCCGGCAAAAGATCCTGCAAGAACGGGACCAATGACGTCTGAAGACAAACGTTCAACGTGGCAGAACTGCAACCCTTCCGCAAATTGCTGCAGATTTCAGTGCTGGGCCACCAACAAGTGTCAGCGTGCGAACCATTCAACGAAACGTCATTTCGGAGCCGAAGGCCCATACGTGTACAATTGATTATTGGACGACACAAAGCTTAACGCCCCGCCTGGGCCCGTCAACAACGACATTGGACTGTTGATGACTGGAAACATATTGCCTAGTCGGACGAGTCTCATTTCCAATTGTATTGAGCGGATGTACGTATAAGTGTATGGAGGCAACCTCATAAATCCATAGACCATGCATGTCAGCAGGGAACTGTTTATGCTGGTGGAGCTCTATAACAGTGTGGGGTGTTTGCAGTTGGAGTGATGTGGGACTCATGTCTCGACAGGACTCTGACAGTTGGCATGTACGTAAGCACCCTGCCTGACCACCTGCATCCATTCATGTCTATTGTGCATTCCGACGGGCTTTGGCAATTCCAGCAGGATAATGCGACACATCACATGTCCAGAGTTGTTATAGAGTGGCTCCATGAACGCTCTTCTGAGTTTAAACACTTCCGTTGGCCACCAAACTCCCCAGACATGAACATTATTGAGCATATCTGGGATGCCCTGCAACGTGCAGTTCAGAAGAGTTCTCCACCCTGTGGTACTCGTACTGATTATGGACAGCCGTGTAGGACTCATGGTGTCAATTCCCTCGAGCACAGACATTAGTCGAGTCCATGCCATGTCGTGTTGCGGCACTTCTGCGTGCTCGCGGAGGCCCTTCGCTATATTAGTCAGGTGTACCAGTTTTTTTTTTTTGGCTCTTAAGTGTATGTCGAAGCCAACGGCCTTGCCGCAGTGGTAACACCGGTTCTCGTCAGAGCACCGAAGTTAAGCGCTGTCGGGCTGGGCTAGCACTTGGATGGGTGACCGCCCGGTCTGCCGAGCGCTGTTGGCAAGCGGGCTGCACTAAGCCGCTGTGATGCAAACTGAGCAGCTACGAGGGTTGCCCAGTAAATAATGCCCCATTTTTTTTCTCCGAAATAAAAAATATTAGAAATGTGACACTTTAGGTGCGAGTTATTTGAAGTTTCCCGCGTGTGTACGCAAAGTTTAAATTTCCTCCGACAGAGAGCGGTGGTGTAGGAATGTTCTAAAATGGCGTCTGCAAGTGACATCCGTCAGAAACAACGTGCAGTGATTGAATTTCTCGTAGCAGAGGAAGAAACCGTGGGCAATATTCATAAACGCTTGTGCAACGTCTACGGAACATCTGCAGTCGATAGGAGTACTGTTAGTCGCTGGGCACAGAGGGTGAAAGCATCACAGGGCGGTGCTGCGGAGCTCCGAGATTTGCCGCGGTCGGGAAGGCCTCCCACGGCTGTCACGCCTGACATGTTGCAGCGGGCTGATGTTCTCATTCGACGGGATCGACGCATTACGACTCGACAATTGGCACTGGAGTTGTCAGTAAGCAAAGGAAGTGTGGATGTGATTATCAATCAGCTTGGATACTCAAAAGTGTGTGCAAGATGGGTTCCTCGGTGTTTTACTGTCGATCACAAATCCCAAAGAAAAGACATTTCTTTCGATTTGTTGCGACGCTTTCACGTTGACGGGGAGGCCTTTTCGTCACGGATTGTGACAGGTGATAAAACTTGGGTGCATCATTTTGAGCCCGAAACAAAAAGACAATCGATGGAATGGCGTCATGCTTATTCTCCACAGAAGAAAAAATTCAAAACAGTTCCTTCAGCCGGAAAAGTCATGATGACTGTGTTTTGGGATTGCGAGGGCGTAATTCTCATTGATGTGATGCCAAAAGGCAGTACCATTAATTCAGAGGCTTATGTCAAAACATTAGACAAACTTAAGCAGCGCTTCCGGCGCCTTGGGCGTCATGTTAACCCACAGGATGTTTTGATTCAGCATGATAACGCTCGTCCTCACACAAGTTTGAGGACTTGTGAACACATCGCGAAACTGGGTTGGATAGTGTTACCCCATCCACCCTACAGCCCCGATTTGGCTCCTTCAGACTTTCACTTGTTTGGGCCAATGAAGAATTTCATTCGTGGAACACGTTTTGCCGATGACGAAGAAGTGATTCACGAAGTGACAACCTGGCTCCGTAGGCAGAGTAAAGATTTTTGCCGGCAGGGAATACACGCTCTTGTGTCTCGCTGGAAAAAGGCCGTCGAACTTGAAGGAGATTATGTGGAAAAATAAAGCAAGTAGACAAAACATCAGTCTTTCACATATGTAAATTTGATTGTTGTGGAATAAATACTTCTGGAGAAAAAAAGTATGGGGCATTATTTACTGGGCAACCCTCGTACTTGATTGAGAAGTAGCGGCTCCGGTCTGGTAAACTGACATACGGCCGAGAGGGCGGTGTGCTGACCGCATGCCTCTCCATATCCGCATCCAGTGACGCCTATGGGCTGAGGATGGAACAGCGGCCGGTCGATACCGTTGGGCCTTTATGGTCTGTTCGGGATGATAGTTTAGTTTTTTAGTGTACATCAAAGCTGGAAGGAAAACTCCACCCACTGATATGTGTCATATTCCTTTGTGAATTTCTGCGAGCCGGCTTCTGAAAGCTACAAAGGTTGGGGTGGGGAAAGCACACGTGGTCTGTTAAATATTGCATGCACCTTAAGACAGACATCTAATACACATGGGGCAGATTACGTACGTTGAGTCGCCTATGTGAAGGTGATGCAGTATTTACCACAGTGATTTTATTTCGCTCACTTTGAATAATGGCGAATTTTGTCCTTTCTCTGGTCCAAATGACTAGGAAGCTGTCACTTTCGAGGGTATGCCCATTTCTTCCTGCATTAACAGAGTTATGTGGAATGTATCAGTCATCTGTTTTATTTAGTTCCTCCAACAAGAGCCTTCTGGGCGTGAGCTCCCCTGCAGTGTCTGGTCACTGCACCTCCCCTGCTCCCACGTCCAGGCTACCCCGCTGGCTAACGCGGCCGTCTTCTTTCCGAGCAGCGGGCAGCCCGACAGGCAGCGAGAGCCGAGTATGGTGACGGTGGTGCAGCTGCTTCTGCTGCTGCCGCCTCTGCCGCTGCTGGCCGTCGACTACTGTGCGCTGTGCCGCGCGCCGGGCAGCCACACACTCTGCCTGTACCCGGAGGCCGGGCCGTCGGCCGCCTGCACGGGCTACGTGCCAGCGCCGCTCACCGCCGGCGAGAAGAAGGCGCTGCTCGACACGCACAACGGGCTGCGCAGCCGCGTCGCGCTGGGCCAGGGCTGGTCGCCCAACAGCACGCACGACGCCCAGCCCAAGGCCGCCAACATGCGCCAGATGTACTGGGACGACGAGCTCGCCAGCACCGCGCAGCGCTGGGCTGACAGGTACTCATTTCGTGCAAAGTGTTGTTGACGACGATGATGATGATAATGTTGTCCCTGTCCTCTTCAATCCCAACACTGGTCTGATGAAGCTCTTCATGCGAGACTACCTTGCTGTCAGCAAGTCCCCTGTTTGGATAAACCTATCTTGGGAAGCCAACAAACGCGAATAAGCCAAGACATTATGATCACTTTCACAGTAGCTTGTTTGTCCGTCTGTAGAACGAAATATAGAGTTATTACAAATGATTGAAGCGATTTCACAGCTCTACAATAACTTTATTATTTGAGATTTTTTCACAATGCTTTGCACACACATACAAAAACTCAAAAAGTTTTTTTAGGCATTCACAAATGTTCGATATGTGCCCCTTTAGTGATTCGGCAGACATCAAGCCGATAATCAAGTTCCTCCCACACTCGGCGCAGCATGTCCCCATCAATGAGTTCGGAAGCATCGTTGATGCGAGCTCGCAGTTCTGGCACGTTTCTTGGTAGAGGAGGTTTAAACACTGAATCTTTCACATAACCCCACAGAAAGAAATCGCATGGGGCTAAGTCGGGCGTGCGTGGAGGCCATGACATGAATTGCTGATCATGATCTCCACCACGACCGATCCATCGGTTTTCCAATCTCCTGTTTAAGAAATGCCGAACATCATGATGGAAGTGCGGTGGAGCACCATCCTGTTGAAAGATGAAGTCAGTGCTGTCGGTCTCCAGTTGTGGCATGAGCCAATTTCCCAGCACGTCCAGATACACGTGTCCTGTAACGTTTTTTTCGCAGAAGAAAAAGGGGCCGTAAACTTTAAACCATGAGATTGCACAAAACACGTTAACTTTTGGTGAATTGCGAATTTGCTGCACGAATGCGTGAGGATTCTCTACCGTCCAGATTCGCACATTGTGTCTGTTCACTTCACCATTAAGAAAAAATGTTGCTTCATCACTGAAAACAAGTTTCGCACTGAACGCATCCTCTTCCGTGAGCTGTTGCAACCGCGCCGAAAATTCAAAGCGTTTGACTTTGTCATCGGGTGTCAGGGCTTGTAGCAATTGTAAACGTTGTAAACGGTAAGGCTTCTGCTTTAGCCTTTTCCGTAAGATTTTCCAAACCGTCGGCTGCGGTACGTTTAGCTCCCTGCTTGCGTTATTCGTCGACTTCCGCGGGCTACGCGTGAAACTTGCCCGCACGCGTTCAACCGTTTCTTCGCTCACAGCAGGCCGACCCGTTGATTTCCCCTTACAGAGGCATTCAGAAGCTTTAAACTGCGCATACCAATGCCGAATGGAGTTAGCAGTTGGTGGATCTTTGTTGAACTTCGTCCTGAAGTGTCGTTGCACTGTTATGACTGACATGTGTGTGCATGTCAAGCACGACATACGCTTTCTCGGCTCCTGTCGCTATTTTGTCTCACTGCGCTCTCGAGCGCTCTGGCGGCAGAAACCTGAAGTGCGGCATCAGCCGACCAAAACTTTATGAGTTTTTCTACGTATCTGTAGTGTGTCGTGACCATATGTCAATGAATGGAGCTACAGTGAATTTATGAAATCGCTGCAATCATTTGTAATAGCCCTGTACATCGCTTACACTGCGTATCACGGATCCGATAGTTCGTTGGGAGGTTTGTGGAGGTATGTTATATGAGATGTCTACGCACAGGTTTCGTAATTAGCGAACGCAGTAATGGCGTCCGATAACTACTCATATGTGTAAAACATTCTCGGTATTCTTGCAGCGTGAGTTCTCGATAAAATCTCGAGTTTTCGAGGAGCTGACTGTCTCTACCGCTGCTATGGTAGCCTCTATATAGCCCGTGGACGGCTTCTGATTGGTCGGCTTATGATTGGTCGGCGATTACGTACTGCTGTCGCAGATAGTGTCACTGTGTGCGCCGGTGGCGCCACCGCTTCCGTTGGAACGTAAACCTTGGAAGGAACGTCTCTGCTGCTTCCCTGCATCAAGCGCTCGTTTCCACGCACAGCTCAGATGGTATCCGCTATCGCGGTTAAAGTTCTCTTGGCTCTTTCTTATTTCAACAGCCTCCTTAATAACAGAATCCCATTACGTGGAGGCATGGGACAGAATTTTTGTTTCATCGAACAATATTTTATGTCTGTACGTGAGTATGTGCTCCACAACTGCCGATTTCTCCAGTCCTCTAGTTTTAATATGGCGTTGCTGTTCTGCACAACTTTCGGAAACGGAACGAATCGTCTGACCTATATAATTGCTTCCACACTCACAGGGTATATTACAAACTCCAGGGACCCTGAGGCCGAGATTGTCCTTAACAGGGCGCATCATCTCCTTAGTTTTCTTAGGAGGACGAAAAATCGGTCTTACATTTCGTCTACGCAGGACTCTTCCTATTTTGCTGCAAATCGTGCCACAAAAAGGAAGAACCGCAATCGGTGTTTCATCCCGTGAGTGTGCAGCATTTTCACGTTCCCTTTTTTTTTGGAGAACGCTGCCTTTATATCGCGCGCACCACAGCTATTCTTTCGGAAGACGTACTTCAGATGGTTAATCTCGGACCTTAAGTGGTCCTCGTCAGAAACAGTTTTTGCTCTATATACCAACGTGTTCAAAACGGCTCTCTTCTGGTCAGGATGATGGAAACTCCGTGCATTCAGGTATAAATCGGTATGCGTCGGCTTACGGTATACAGAGTGGCCGAGACGCCCGTCCGCCTGTCGTTGTACTAAAACGTCTAAGAAAGGCAGTCTCCCTTCCTTCTCCATCTCGACAGTGAACTGGATGTTCGAATGTATGCTGTTCATGTGTTCCATGAATTCTTCGAGAGCCTCTGCGCCGTGCGGCCAGACCATAAATGTATCGGCAGCGTAACGATAAAATAAGGATGGACGGAGGGGAGCCGAATTTAATGCACGTTCCTCAAAATTCTCCATAAAGAAGTTAACCGGTGACGGAGAGAACGGAGAGCCCATCGCCATACCGTCCGTCATTTCATAAAATTTGTTACCATACAAGAAGTAGATGGTCGTCATCACGTGCCGGAACAACTTATAGTTTCAGGAGAAAAAGATCCGCCAGCATTTTCAAAGTGTCCTCCACAGGAACTTTTGTGAACAGCGATACCACATCCGGGCTGACTAAAATGTCATTTGGACCAACTCTAATTTGTTTGATTTTCTCAATGAACATCTGGGAGCTTTTGTTGTTACGTTCCAACGGAAGCGGTGGCGGGCGCCACCGGCGCACACAGTAACACCGTCTGCGACAGCAGTACGTAATCGCCGACCAATCAGAAGCCGACCAATCATAAGCCGACCAATCAGAAGCCGTCCACGGGCTATGAAAAAGGCTACCACAGCAGCAGTGAAGACAGTCAGCTCCTGACGATGACGATGGATGTAATCGTCGAAAGCTCGAGATTTTATCCAGAACTGACCAGGCAAGAATACCGATAATGTTTCAAATATAAGTGCCGTCGCGAAAAACTTCGTTCCTAAACTACTCATATGGTTCAAATGGCTCTGAGCACTATGGGACTTAACAGCTATGGTCATCAGTCCCCTAGAACTTAGAACTACTTAAACCTAACTAACCTAAGGACATCACACAACACCCAGTCATCACGAGGCACTACTCATATGGGTTCCATAAGATTTACACCAGGCGAATTTGGTCGCCGAGACGCAAACGTGAGTTCACTATAACGCTCCTCAAATCACTGTAGCACGGTTCCGGTTCCCAGACACGAACAGGTATACTGCTGAAAGATGACATCACCGCTCGGGGAAGACATGAAGCACAAAGGGCTGCGGAAGGTTGGCAGCTGTCAGTGTGTCTTCGATTACTACCACAGGTCCCATTCAACTACATGTGAATGTCTGCCATAGCTTACAAGGGAACCTCCCCATCGCACCCCCCTCAGATTTAGTTGTAAGTTGGCACAGTGGATAGGCCTTGATAAACTGAACACAGATCAATTGAGAAAACAGGAAGAAGTTGTGTGGAACTGTAAAAAAATAAGCAAAATATACAAACTGAGTAGTCTGTGAGGCACATAGGCAACATCATGAACATAAAGCTCAGGAGCGCCGTGGTCCCGTGGTAGCGTGAGCAGCTGCGGAACAAGAGGTCCTTGGTTCAAGTCTTCTGTGGAGTGAAAATTTTACTTTCTTTATTTTTGCATAGTTATTATCTGTCCGTTCGTTCATTGACGTCTCTGTTCACTGTAATAAGTTTAGTGTCTGTGTTTTGCGACCGCATCGCAAAACCGTGCGATTAGTAGACGAAAGTACGTGCCTCTCCAATGGGAACCGAAAACATTTGATCGCAAGGTCATAGGTCAACCGATTCCTCCACAGGAAAACAGATCTGATATATTCTATACGACACTGGTGACGGCATGTGCGTCACATGACAGGAATATGTTGTCGACCCACCTAACTTGTACACTTGGCGAATGGGTAAAAAGATTCTTCTATCTTGCCCGATTTAGGTTTTCTTGTGGATGTGATAATCACTCCTAAAAAATTTATGAAAACATAAGAGTTTGTCACATAAACTGAAAATAAAAAAATTAAACTTTTCACTCGATGGAAGATTTGAACCAAGGACCTTTCGTTCCGCAGCTGCTCACGTTACCACGAGACCACAGCGCTCCCGCGTTCCCCAGCTCCTTGATGTTGCATATCTTGCCATGAACTACTCAGTTTGTATATTTTGCTTATTTTTTCACAGTTCGACACAACTTCTTCCTGTTTTCTCAATTGATCTGTGTTCAGTTTTTCAAGACCTATCCACTGTGCCAAATTATAACTAAATCTGAGGGGGGTGCGATGGGGAGGTTCCCTTGTTAGTACGGCTACCACCAGCCTGCGCCCTTGATGCGCTGCAAGTTTCGAGCCACCGTTCACCTCGATGACGGCGTTTGTGGAGACGACCATGAACCTAGTGTAGCAAAAATGTCATTCACCCGAAGAGTGGACACATTTCCCTTCATCGACTGTCGAATCCTGAAGTCCTGCGCCCACAGCAATCGTGATTGACGATGTCGTTGGGTCAACATGTGAAAACGTATGAGGTGACCTGCAGCGGAGCTCCATGTTCAACAACGTGTGATGAATGGTATGCTCCGAAACACTTGTGATCTTTCACCAGAGACGCCACAGATCACCATCTATCCTACTGGAAAGAGCAGAAAAGACTCCGTCCGTGTCTTCCCCCATCCGTGTCTGTACCGCTTACATGCTTTTGTTACTGCATCATGTACAAGCAATGCCACTAGGAGACATCCAACGTCGCGGTGGGCAGTGGTCATAATGTCTTGGCTGATAAGTGTAAATGCACAATCAGACGTACCTCAAATGATTTGGCCAGTCATTTGAAGTGTCGAGACTTAGCATACACCACTCCAGAACAGTTCCTATTAAAACGATTCCAAGTTTAGAAGTTCTTTGCGAAATTTTTAACTGCAATATCAATAAAGGAATGTGGCTGGAGTTGATTATATCAAATGAGCTAGGCAATGAAAGGAATCCCTTGAAATTCAACAGTTTTGTAACTAAAATATAATTGTTGTAGTAGCACTAGATATCTCAGTCTTTTCTAGCCAAATTCACAAAGTGGCTCTCATACCTGGCCGTGGTGGCCGAGTGGTTCTAGGCGCTATTGTCTGGAACCGCACGACCGCTGCGATCGCAGGTTCGAATCCTGCCTCGGGCATGGGTGTATGATGTCCTTGGGTTAGTTAGGTTTAAGTAGTTCTAAGTTCTAGGGGACTTATGACCTTACAAGTTAAGTCTCATAGTGCTCAGAGCCATTTGAACCATTTATTTTTGTCTCTCATAATTTACAAATAATTGATTAAACTGCTAATTCTAAAAAGTATATCAAAACACTTGCCTATGAAAACTTTAAAGTCCCTAGTGCCTCCATTCATGGAAAAATTCTAAGTCATGATGAGAGCAATCTTGTGAAGAGGCCAAGGTCCAACAGTTGCACTATGCGGCCACTAGTCATCCAAAAATCAATCTTACAGACTTCATAAACTCGCATTCTGGTGTCACAGCGTTCGACGTCAAACACAAAGTTCCTCTCTCGTCTTGACATCTAAACCCAGCTTACTATGTGTTGCCCCCACTACCACTTTTAGCTTGCTTCCCATTGCCTGCTGCTTTCAACCCTTTCCTAGTGACATGCATCACATTTCAAATACGAGGGTCACTCTAAAATAAATGCACACTATTTTCGTAAAAATACAATTTCATTCTGCTTGTGTGAAAGTTGTACAGTGTGTAGATACATCCTTCCCGCTTATTTTCAAACTTAGTTCAACCTGTTCCCGTGAGTGGCGCTGTCACAGCATGTCTTCAAGACGGCTGCTACACTTGACGTTCGTCAGAAGCAACGTGCTATCATAGAACTCCTGTGCTGTGAAAACGAGACAGTGGGAAACATCCACAACAGTTTGGACAAGGTGTATGGAGATGCTGCTGTCGATCGCAGTACTGTTAGTCGGTGGGCAAGCAGGCTACGTGATGAAAGCGGGCACGGCAAATATTGAGGATTGTCCTCGCAGCGGCAGGCCTCGTACTGCACACACTCCAGACAATGTACAGAGACTTAACGAATTGGTGACTGCTGACAGACACATCACAGTGAACGAATTGTCACGTTACGTTGTGACAGGGGAAGGAAGTGTTTGCAGAATACTGAAAGTGTTGACGTTAAAAAAGGTTTGTGCCATGTGGGTTCCCAGGATGTTGACAGTGACTCACAAAGAAACAAGAAAAACGGTATGCAGCGAACTTTTGGAACAGTACGAGAATGGTGGAGATGAATTTCTTGGAAGAATTGTGACAGGTGATGAAACATGGCTCCATCATTTTTCACCAGAGATGAAGAGGCAATCAATGGAGTGGCTGAAGCAAATTCACAAAGAAAAAAAAACTTTCAAACATGTAGAATAAAAGATGGATTTTAAAAAAAGTGTGCATTTCTTTTGGAGTGACCCCCGTACAACTTTTGAATGAATTTACCAAAATTAATGTAAAAAATTCATAATAAATTACAGTCAAATTCTGATCAAAATGACATCAAATACTCTATATTTCAAATTAATTTCTACTCATCAAATAATACGATAACATAAATATCCTGTTTCTAACCTAACATAAATAATTTGCATTTTTTTAATATTAAGCCCTGGAACTGAAGTTTAGAAAATGCCGTGTTCTACTCTGCATGATGTGGTGTGTGTACATTAATTTTTTGTAAGTCTGATTAGGTGAGAATACTAATTCAGTTGCTTTCGGCGACAGTTCCATGCGGCCGCGCGTGGGCCGTCACACATTATCTACCCACATGCCCGCACCAACTGCTAAGCATTTCAGACACGCCGAATTGAATGTCAGACCGCGTGTACACCACAACAGCGCCCTCTTCAGCTTTCTGAACTGGACTCACCTAGGTCCCATTTACAAATTTCTAAAGGAACTGCCACAAACATTTGTGAGCTCGCAGCTTAACATTGCTTGGCTTAAGCGCTTCATATTCAGTGTTCACCGCTTCTGAAAGCATTGACACTCACGCTTCGGAGTCACCCAGATGTCCTTTGAGGGGCTTGGAGCGTCTGTCTACTCAGAACCTCGCTCTCCACACTGTAATTACCTTTCCAGTCATACCAAAACGCGGGCGTCCGTACCGTAATCTCCTATCGCACAGGCTTCTCCAGAACTACTGCAGTCGAAATCCAGTTGAATCTGCTTACTGTAGCCAAGTTCTGGTCTTCTTCTACAATTTTTACCTCCCAAACGTTCTTGATTTTCCAAATTGACGGTTACTTGATAACTTAGGATGTGTCCTGTCAACCGAACTCTTCAGTCACGTTGTGCCATAAATTTCTTTTGCCTCCAATTCTATTCTCTGTATCCTGGCAACTCAGTAGGTGACTTATCGATATAGTACGATCGATGACAGACAGTGCTATGAAGCGCCTCTAGGACATCCAGTGGTGCCCTCAGCTACGGTGCGTGTGCAGTATACAGCGTGATCTAAAATTACCCTTGCAAACTTCTGGAACTTCTCGAGGGGACTGAGTAAACAATATTCTGAACCCATATCCGGAAACTACAGATTCCGTGCTACTTTGAAAACATGTGTGCTTGATAGGCATGCAACATGGTATTCATGGTGCTTGTGTCGTATCGGCTGATGTTTCTGAATCGGCTGATGTCTCTGACCTGGTTCGCGCGTCATTCATGCGTTTGTGAGTGTTAGACCCACATGGTTGAGTACACGTTTGCAGAAGTTCCTGTGGCACGAGTTGTGGTGACTATGATAGGAGCCGTGTACCACATTCGTAGATACAATCCGTGCACCGAACTTGGCGGTCGCCACATCGTACCATACTTGTAATGGATCAGAATGCTAACCCTCCTAAGTAAAGGACAAAAACGCTTTAACGAAAAACAACAGTGTTTGTGAAAACTGATAATTTTTGTTTTTGATTCTTTGGTTATTAATGAGTGGGATTATAAAACAAGTAATGTACTGAGTCACGCCTAATAAACTACTTGTAAAAGTGGTCCATTACCAACATGTTTCCAAATGGTTGTACGGTAGCACGGAAACGGTACGTTTCCGGACATGGATTCCAATTCAAAATATTATCTGCTCAGACCTTTGAAAAGTCCTAGAAGTTCGTAAGGAGAACTTTAGAGTACCCTGTATAAATACCTGCATCGGCCGTGCAAGAGCACTTAGTATCTTCTAGCGGTTGGTGACTTCGCATGAATCGGTCGTGGGCATCTAGCATTGGCTGTGGTCGCGGATACGTAGTGGATTACTATACTGGAGGGCTTTGCTACTAAGTACGAAGTTTTGGCTCTAGCTCCATGGATATTCTGCTTAAACTAGGTTTGTCTGTTTTGTGTTCTGCTAGACTCTGACTGGGCACTAACAGGTGTAAATAGCCTGCTTACAAGGGAACCTCCCCATCGCAACCCCCTCAGATTTAGTTATAAGTTGGCACAGTGGATAGACCATGAAAAACTGAACATAGATTAATCGAGAAAACAGGAAGAAGTTGTGTGGAACTATGAAAAAATAAGCAAACTATACAAACTGAGTAGTCCATGTGCAAGATAGGCAACGACAGGGATAGTGTGTACTCAGGAGCGCTGTGGTCCCGTGGTTAGCGTGAGCAGCTGCGGAACGAAAGGTCCTAGGCTCAAGTCTTTCATCGAGTGAAATGTTTAATTTTTTATTTTCAGTTTGTGTGACAAACTCTTATGATTTCATCACTTTTTTGTGAGTGATTATCACATCCACAAGAAAACCTGAATCGGGCAAGGTGGAAGAATCTTTTTACCCATTCGCCAAGTGTACAAGTTAGGTGAGTCGACAACATATTCCTGTCATGTGACGCAGATGCCGTCACCAGTGTCATATAGAATATATCAGACGTGTTTTCCTGTGGAGGAATCAGTTGACCTATGAGCTTGCGATCAAGTTTTTTCGGTTCCCATAGGAGAATTACGTCGTTTCGTCTATTAATCGCACGGTTTTGCGGTGCGGTCGCAAAACACAGACACTAAACTTATTACAGTGAACAGAGACGTCAATGAACGAACGGACAGATCACAACTTTGCGAAAATAAAGAAGGTAAACTTTTCACTCGAAGGAAGACTTGAACCAAGGACCTCTCGTACCGTAGCTGCTCACCTTAACCACGGGACGACGGCGCTCCTGAGCATACACTATCCTTGACGTTGCTTATGTTGCATATGGACTACTCAGTTTGTATATTTTGCTTATTTTTTCATGGTTCCACACAAATTCTTCCTGTTTTCTCGATTGATCTGTATTCAGTTTTTCAAGCCTATCCACTGTGCCAACTTATAACTAAATCTGAGGGGGTGCGATGGGGAGGTTCCCTTGTTAGTTTTTTATATTGGTAACGCCACGTAGCGCTCTGACTGTGCTGTGTGCAATCTGTGCCTGGTTGACATTGTTGAAATATTCGCTATTGTAGTTGGAAGTGAACAGCGCGTAGCGTTGCGCAGTTGGAGGTGAGCCGCCAGCAGTGGTGGATGTGGGGAGTCAGATGGCGGAGTTTTGAGAGCGGATGATCTGGACGTGTGTCCATTAGAGAGAGTAAATTTGTAAGACTGGATGTCATGAACTGATATGACTTTTGAACACTATTAAGGTAAATACATTGTTTGTTCTCTATCAAAATCTTTCATTTGCTAACTATACCTATCAGTAGTTAGTGCCTTCAGTAGTTAGAATCTTTTATTCAGCTGGCATTATTGGCACTCGCTGTATTGCAGAAGTTCGAGTAACGAAGATTTTTGTGAGGTAAGTGATTCATGAAAGGTATAGGTTATTGTTAGTCAGGGCCGTTTTCGAAAGTCAGATTACGTTGCGCTAAAAATATGTGTCAGTTTAGTGTTGATCAGAATAAGTAAAGAGAGAAATTCCACGTCATTTGCCCCATCTGACAGAATTACAATGTCGTCGGCAAATGTTAAACTTTTTATTTCTCCTCATTGCACTTTATGTCCTTTCCGAATTTCTACTTAGCATCCTTAATTTATGGCTCGAGGTACAAAGCGAATAACATTGAGGCTAAGCTACAACATTGTCTCACTCCTTTCTCACCTATTGCTTCACTTTCATTACTGACTCTTACATCGTCAATCTCATTTGTATACAAGTTGTAGATAATCTTTCTCACTCTGTATTTTTGTTTTTATCCCTGCAACCTTCTGATTTTCACAGAGCACATTCCAAGACGTATTTTCAAAAGCTTTCTCCAAATATATAATAAACACCTTTATTCACTCAGTTTTTACGATATGTTATAGGGTCAGCATTTCCTTGTGAGTTCCTATATTTCCCCGGAACCAAAACTGATGTCCTGCCAGTCTTTACATTTTTCTATAAATAATGCTCGTCAACATTTTGAAACAATTAGTTATTAAATTAATTTTTCTGTAATAATCACACCAGTCAGCACCTGACTTGGTTTAAAGTGGAAACATAACATTGTTCTTGAAGTCTGCGGGTGTTTCGGCTGTCACGTCTGGTTGAATAGTTTTCTAATGGTATATTCCTACAATTCTGAGGGAATGTTGTCTACAGCAGGTGCCCTGTTTCGACTTAGGTCAGCTACATGGCAAACTAGTAGTGGCTAGAGGAATGATCCAGAGCTACAGAAGTACACATAACTTTGGGAAGGACAGATGACGCTTGTAGCAAAATTACATAAATCTTTGGAGAGAAGAGAAATATCTATGCGACTATCAGGAGCCTGAGTGGTAAGCCAGTACTGAGCAAAGGATGAAGGGTGGCCGATCGGTGTGGCCGAGCGGTTCTAGACGCTTCAGTGTGGAACCGCGCGACCGCTACGGTCGCATGTTCGGATCCTGCCTCGGGCATGGATTTGTGTGATGTCCTTAGGTTTAAGTAGTTCTAAGTTCTAGAGGACTGATGCCCTCAGATGTTAAGTCTCATAGTGCTCAGAGCCATTTGAACTGAAGGGTGGTAGGAATGTGTGGAAGGGTTACACAAAAGAAACGAACTTGAAAACAGTGTTATGGACATTTCTTTTGCAGCTTTCATTCCCCACTTTAGGGAATAGAGCGGGCACTATTAGACGCGGTCCATTACAGAGTGGCGGTTACTTTCATCCAGTTACCAGAGGAGCTCGTTTTAAGGCAGAGGGTTCCCTATTGCGAACCTTGTTCGGTGCAAGAGGACTGAAACTAGCTTATTTCTGGGACTAAGTGTTCGTGTATTGTGAGCGGATGTTGTCTATGTGTATGTGCGTGTGCTTCACTGTAGATGAGGTAAAGATGTGTGTGGGTGCGTGGTTGGATGGGTGTGAGGATGGGTGAGTGGGTGGTTGGGTGGGCGGGCATTGAAAGCTTGCACACGCACACTCCAACAAAGATCTTTCTTGGCTCATGACAGTCGGCGTGTGTTGGAAAAGTACCCTACTGGCACTGCGCACGGCTGGTATCTTGACAGTTAGGTAAACCACAAGCGGTTTAAGTTTTCGCTAGTTGTCACTTTCGCCGTTACAACCCAAAAACTTCCACTGCAGCCACTACGTGGCCGTTGGTGACAATTCTTACTCCTGTTTCGATTCGTTGGCTTGCACAGAGCTCGACATGTTCGCATATTTACTTATATAGCTTACAGTCCGTGGCAAGACCTTGCTCTTCGTAACTACATTCATGAATATAAACTGCGGATTAAACGAAAATTACTGTTACGTACCATAAAATTTAATGCAGTATACATAAAACAAATAATAATTTGTTGTCAGTAATAAAATATAGCCTGTGGAGTTCTATTATAGTCATAGCCACATTCAGTAGACCACACGCAATCACGGCTATAACAGTCACATTCAGTCGCAAATCCTGATCACTGGAGTTCATTATTTGCTACGCCCACTGTTCGAGCACTGTAATAAACACTACACCAGAATAAACACGTATCCTTTCGATATTCCAGGCGACGCTGGAAAACGAATAAGAAGAGTAGGAAACGGAGCAATCTTCCACCGTTACGTGTGTGTAGAAAGGCATTTCTTCTACATTTTACGACTAAGTGTGAGCGCAACTCGTTTCTGTGGCGCAATTATCAGAATTAATAGCTTTTTCTAAGCAAAGCTCTCTTACGATACTGGTTTGTAGAGCTCCCTTCGTTCCTGTCTACGATAGAACGTCTCCTCCTCGGTCTAATGTACTAAAGGCAAATACTCTACGCGCTCTATATAAACTGGCCTAGCAGCCAGTCGTAGACTCACCTCAGATGATGTTGCCCGCAGCTGGCAACGAAACGTCAGGGAGAAGTATTTCTACTATTGGACCACGGCCTCTTAGCCCGGAGGTTTTAATTACTGAAGACGCCGGCGGTGAAAGCCTACACGCTATGAAATACTGTTTCTATTCTTCCTGAAACATTCTTGCCTTCATGTTCGGTAATTACGAGCTCTAAGTGGAATAATTCATAATTAGATCTCTAGGTGTTGACCTAGGTTTCATATTTTTGTTTTAAACGAATCTTTAATAATAGCATAGTTTCCTACATAAATCGCTCCTGGATACCTCCTACCCCACCCATTCCCCCAGCCATCGCTAATAAACAGATTCCACCTTCAGCAATATACGGCGGTAAAAAATAAATAAAAACATTTCTGTGTTTTTGCATTCCACACCATTAATTTCACGATTTGACTGAAATAACAGATCTGCATTCTTGTGTAAATTTTATTCATTCTCCACATTTTTGCTTCGGTTGCAAAGACAGGACACGTAAAAATCATGTTGTCGTTTTGCTGTCACAGTGTTACTAGACGGTATGAACACTACTGCCGCTGGGAGCTAAATTTACTTTTCTTTTTATTATTCGGCCCACTCCTGTACCCTTGATGACTGCACGACACAGAGCTTTACGCGTCGCCTGGGCCCGTCAACAGCGACATTGGTTGTTGATCACTGGGAACATGTTGCCTGGTCGGACGAGTCTCGCTTCAAATTGTATCGAGCCGGTGGACGTGTACGGTTATAGAGAAAACCTCATGAATCCATGGGCCCTGCATATCAGCAGGGGACTGTTCAAGCTGGTGGAGGCTCTGTAATCGTGTGGGGCGTGTGCAGTTGAAGTGATGTGGGACCCCTGACACGTCTAGATACGAATATGGCAGGTGACGCGTAGGTAAATATCCTGTCTGATCACCTGCATCCATTCATGTCCTCTGTGCATTCCGACGGACTTGGGCAATTTCAGCAGGACCCCACACATCCAGAATTGCTGCAGAGTGGATCCATGAACACTCTTCTAAGTCCAAACACTTCCGCTGCTCAACAAACTCGCCAGACATGAACATCATTGAGCATATCTGGGATGCCCCGCAACGTGCTGTTCAGAAGAGATGTCCCCCCTCTCGTACTCTTATGGATTTATGGACAGCCCTGCAGGCTTCATGATGCCAGTTCCCTCCAACACTACTTCAGACATTAGTCGAATCCATGCCACGTCATGTTGCGGCACTTCTGCGTGCCCGCGGGGGGCCTACACGATATTAGGCAGATGTACCAGTTTCTTTGGCTCTTTAGTGTATTATAGGAGTCACTCAGCAATCAGTACCGGGTGAGGCGCTCGGAGCACTCGTCTCGTATTTGGGAGAAGCGAGTTTTGCATCACGCCCAGCCATTCTGTTTCTGATTCCACGCGAATGCCGCGTATACATTCATATACACTACTGGGCATTAAAAATTGCTTCACCAAGAAGAAATGCAGATAATGAACGGGTATTCATTGGACAAATATATAATACTAGAACTGAGATGAGATTACATTTTCACGCAATTTGCGTGCATGGATCCTGAGAAATCAGTACCACCTCTGGCCGTAATAACGGCCTTGATACGCCTGGGCATTGAGCCAAACAGAGCTTGGATGGCGTGTACAGGTACAGCTGCCCATGCAGCTTCAACAAGATACCACAGTTCATCAAGAGTAATCACTGGCGTATTGTGACGAGCCAGTTGCTCGGCCACTATTGACTAGACGTTTCCAATTGGTGAGAGATCTGGAGAATGTGCTGGTCAGGCCAGCAGTCGAACATTTTCTGTATACGGAAAGGCCCGGTCGTGCATTATCCTGCTGAAATGTAGGGCTTCGCAGGGATCGAATGAAGGGTAGAGCCACGGGCCGTAACACATCTGAAATGTAACGTCCATTGTAGAAAGTGCCGTCAATGCGAACAAGAGGTGACCGAGACGTGTAACCAATGGCACCCCATACCATCACGCCAGGTGATACGCCAGTATGGTGATGACCAATACACTCTTCCAATGTGCGTTCACCGCGATGTCGCTAAAGACGGGTGCGACCATCATGATGCTGTAAACAGAACCTGGATTCATCCGAAAAAATGACGTTTTGCCAGTCGTGCATCCAGGTTCGTCGTTGAGTACACCATCGCAAGCGCTCCTCCTGTCTGTGATGCAGCATCAAGGGTAACCGCAGCCATGGTCTCCGAGCTGATAGTCCATGCTGCTGCAAACGTCGTCGAACTGTTCGTGCAGATGGTTGTTGTCTTGCAAACGTCCCCATCTGTTGACTCAGGGATCGAGACGTGGCTGCATGATCTGTTACAGCCACGCGGATAAGATGCCTGTCATCTCGACTTGTAGTGATACGAGGCCGTTGGGATCCGGCACGGTGTTTCGTACTACCCTCCTGAACCCACCGATTCCTTATTCTGCTAACAGTCATTTGATCTCCACCAACGCGAGCAGCAATGTAGCGATACGATAAACCGCAATCGCGATAGGCTACAATCCGATCTTTATCAAAGTCGGAAACGTGATGGTACCTGTGGTGTCACCGCCAGACACCACACTTGCTAGGTGGTAGTTTTAAATCGGCCGCGGTCCATTAGTACATGTCGGACCCGCGTGTCGTCACTGTGTGATCGCAGACCGAGCGCCACCACAAGGCAGGATACGGAATAGCACTCGCCTCAGTTGTACGGACGACGTAGCTAGCGACTACACTGACGAAGCCTCGCTCCTTTGCCGAGCAGATAGTTAGAATAGCCTTCAGCTAAGTCCATGGCTACGACCTAGCAAGGCGCCATTAGTAGTTTATTGCATGTATCTATGGAGTCTCACTTATATCATCAATAGCGATGTACCAAGGATGGATTAAAGTTAAGTATTCCAGAAGCTACGTACTTTTCTTTATAGCATTCATTACGTATCCTGTTACAGACCTATCTCTTGCCTGCGTGCACTAAACGCGTGCCTTTCGGCTACTTCGGTGGCGTGGCTGTCTTGCTACGCCACAACAGTTCCCATTTCTCCTCCTTGCACGAGGTATCACAACAACGATTCACCAGGCAACGCCGGTCAACTGCTGTTTGTGTATGAGAAATAGGTTGGAAACTTTCTTCATGTTAGCACGTTGTAGGTGTCGCCACCGGCACCAACCTTGTATGAATGCTCTGCAAAGCTAATCTTTTGCATATCACAGCATCTTCTTCCTGTCGGTTAAATTTCGCGTCTGTAGCACGTCTTCTTCGTGGTGTAGCAATTTTAATGGCCAGTAGTGTAGAAGGCCACGTCCTATTCTCTTGACTACCACGGTCCTGCCAAATTTGAGCTCTGTCACTACTGACCTCGTAGTCAATGGGACGTTCAGTTAATATCTCCCTTATACAACGAAGAGCTACGATCAGGGAAAGAGAATGATCAACAGTTTGATGAGATGTTTTGAGATTTGGCTGAAGAGTCGTCAGCAGATATGAGGGATATCCGTCAGAAAGTGTAACAGTCTGCTTCTCGCCTTCTTAATTAGGCTCACTGCAGGTAATATTTTTATCATCTCCTTCAAAGAACCCAAGCGTCACTCTGGAGCGCTGTACATGGTGTAGGACTGGAACCCGGTGATTATCCGGCCCTCCACTGCTGGTACAAGTCATGGGAGCGAAGTGGTCTGTACATGCCAACCCGTTGTGCGGGATGAGCGCAGTGAAATGTGTCGCCTTCTAGACGTTACAATGGCAGCAATTAGCAGGTATCGTAGAGCCGCGCTGGATGCGGTACCCTATGCGCGGTGACCAATTTTCATCCAAAGCGCTGGGCTAGTTCATTCGTTTGTTCGGAAGGTGAGGCCAACCGTGTTTGCCCCCTTTCGGCCCAGCGTTTTTTACAGAAACTGTAGAATAAAATATTTTGCGCTACTTATAGCTTTATATATCAGCTTCGTGATGATGTGACCATCATTTCGTTAGTAGAGTTATTGTGATATTTGCATCGAAATAAGACACTGGACTATATTCGAGGAAGTCTACAGTGAAAAATAGGGGCCACTATGATTTTGCGTTTCATGCATATTACATAATATTTTCCTGCATATGAAATGTAGCTAACATACTGAATTTTTCTTTAGACTTGGATGGAGGTCTTTATATGTCACCAACCTCGAGAAATTTGATTTTCTGCACCACATTCATTTGCGGGTGCGCGGATCAGCGATAAAGCCACAGTGTAATATATACAACATTACTCATATTTCATAAACGTTTTGAGAAATCGAATTTCGAAAATGATAGCACAGAAAGCGGAGAGTATTTTGTCATATGGATGTTATGCAGAACTTCATTATCTACCGTGTTATTCTACAAACTACTGATTTTTTTAATGAAAGAATGTAATGTTTTTGAGGGACATCGATATCTGGTGAAATGATAAATGCTGTGGGCTTTGGAAAAACATAAGTGAAGACATTACATGTTTGTTTTTTTAACGAGGATGCGATTTTTCATGAGCTACTGACCCTACATTTCCTCAGATCTTCATATAATAAATCATTGTTTCTAAATTCTCTCGCAGCTGCGTCTGCACAACATGTTAGTTAGGTGGAAATGGAAATGAGCGTTTGGCGTCACTGGCTGGGGGCCCCCTTGTGGGGCAGGTCTTATTACATTCGACGCCACATTGGGTGACCTGCTCGTCGGATGGGGATAAAATGATGATGAAGACGGCACAACACCCAGCCCCTGAGCGGAGAAAATCCCCGACCCAGCCGGGAATCGAACCCCGCCCCATAGGACGGCAATTGGTCATGCTGACCACTCAGCTATCAGAGCGGACATGTTAGATGACACTGTATAAACCCTGCTGTGTTCTGGCAAAGGTAGCAAATTATAATGTGGTAACAAGAGAAATGTGTAGGTTTTACCCAAAATTCGCTATTCACGACGCTTCTCTGAAAGTTTCAAATGGTTTATACAAGCCAGTCGAAAATAAATTTCTGCTCTTTTTTCATGTTCAGCGGATTCTTTCTGTACAACAGAGATGACAGATCCTTTTGGATGATCGCCATGCAACAGAGATGACTGATCCTTTTGGATGGTCGCCATGCAAGTGTAGGTGTGGAGGGGCTTTACACAATATTTACAAAAAATGTGAGTGTAGGCTTCAGTTTAGAATGGCACTTCCCCTCCAGCGCTCGGCGTTTCCCCTACAGCGCCTGCCCATAGCCCCCACCACTACCGCTCTCCCTGCGCATGCCCTGCCAACTGCGTTTCTACCAGCCACGGTATATTGCGTGTATTCTACTTGCATGTACCCTACGACCACCTATCAACAAAATTTCCCGATATGTGGGTGCATCGACAACAGATGCCCAGCGTATCTACAAGGAATGGCGTACCACTCGTCGTTCTGGTCTCCAGCCTCCAGACTGATTTGATGCAGCTCTTCACAGTAGTTTGTCCTGTACAAGTCTCTCCATCTCCACATAGCTACAGCAGCCAACTTCTGTTTAATCTCGCTTACCGTATTCTAGCCTTGGTCTCCCTAAATTTTGATAAAATACGCTATATTCAGTTCTGTACAGCAAACAGACTCATGCCCAGGACTAATCCTTGTTAAACACTTTGCAAAACGTTTAACCCATGTCATTCTTGTACCAAATATCACCCGACAGTTGGTTGCGATGTGCTTCGTTTTTATTAAACCTAATTACAACACTAAAATTTGTTAAATGTGCACAGAAAAAAATATCGTTCAAATGACCTATGGAACATGTAATTAACTAACTCACTCAATCTATAATTTTTACCACCTCCCCCCACTTCCCACCATTACCAAAATTACGATTTCTTTATGCCTCTGGCTGTGCCATATACATCGAGCTCTTCTTTTATTCGGATTGTCCCATAAATTTCTTTTCTTCCCAATTCGGTCCAGTGTCTTCTCACTAGTTATTCGATCTATCCGTCTAACCAACAGCATTCTTCTGTAGCACCACATTCGAAAAGCTCGTACTTTCTTCTTGTCTATAATGTTTACCTACATCTACATAGATACTCCGCAAGCCACTGTACGGTGCGTGGCGGAGGGTACCCTATACCACAACTTGCCATTTCCTTTCCTGTTCCACTCAGCGAGGGAGAAACGACTGTCTATAAGCCTCTCTATGAACCCCAATTTCTCGTATCTTACCTTCGTGGTCCTTACGGGCAATATATGTTGGCAGCAGTAGAATCGTTCTGCAGTCAGCTTCAAATGCCTGTTCTCTAAATTACCTCAATAGCGTTTCTCGAAAAGAACGTCTTCTTCCCTTCAGGGAGTCCCATTTCAGTTCCCGAAGCATCTCCGTAACACTTACCTGTTGTTCGAACCTACCGGTAACAAATCTAGCAGCCTGCCTCCGAATTGCTTCGACGTCTCCCCTCAATCCGACTTGGTACAGATCCCAAAAACTCGAGCAGTGTCCAAGAATAGGTCGCGCCGGCGTCCTATATGCGATCTACTTTACACGTGAACCATCTTTCCTAAGATGCTCCCAGTAAACTAAAATCAAGCATTCGCCTTCCCTATTACAGTTCTCTCATGCTCGTTCCAGCTCATATGGCTTTGCAACGTTACGCCCAGATGTTTAAATGACTTGGCACTGTCAAGCAGGACACTAGCAATACTGTATCCGAATATTACAGGTTTTATATTCCTATCCATCCGCATTAACTTACATTTTCCCATATTTAGGGCTAGCTGCAATTCATCATACCAACTGGAAATTTTGTCAAAGTCGTCTTGTATCTTCCAACAGTCACTCAACTTCTTCACCTTACCGTACACCATGGCATCAGCAAATAACCGCAGGTTGCTGCCCACACTGTCCGCCAAATCATTTATGTATACAAGCACACAAGTACACAAGCGGCAAGACGCAGTCAATACCTTCGCTGCGCAGTCCCAATGGTACTGTTACCGACGACTGTGCCGCTAAAGCGGAGTTATTGAACGCAGTTTTCCGAAATTCCTTCACCATGGAAGACGAATGGAATATTCCAGAATTTGAAACACGAACAGCTGCTAGCATGAGTTTCTTAGAAGTAGATACCTTAGGGGTTGCGAAGCAACTCAAATCGCTCGATACGGGCACGTCTTCAGGTCCAGATTGTATATCGATTAGGTTCCTTTCAGATTACGCTTATACAATAGCTCCTTACTTATCAATCATATACAACCGCTCGCTCCCCGATAGATCTGTACCTACAGATTGGAAAATTTGCGCAGGTCGCACCAGTGTTTAAGAAGGGTAGTAGGAGTAATCCATCGAACTACAGAACTATATCACTGACGTCGGTTTGCAGTAGGGTTTTGGAGCATATATTGTATTCAAACATTATGAATCACCTCGAAGGGAACGATCTATTGATACGTAATCAGCATGGTTTCAGAAAACATCGTTCTTGTGCAACGCAGCTAGCTCTTTATTCGCACGAAGTAATGGCCGCTATCGACAGGGGATCTCAAGTTGATTCCCTATTTCTAGGTTTCCGGAAAGCTTTTGACACCGTTCCTCACAAGTGATTTCTAATCAAGCTGCGGGCCTATGGGGTATCGTCTCAGTTGTGCGACTGGAGCCGTGATTTCCTGTCAGGAAGGTCGCAGTTCGTAGTAATAGAAGGCAAATCATCGAGTAAAATTGAAGTGACATCAGGTGTTCCCCAGGGATGCGTCCTGGGACCTCTACTGTTCCTGATCTATATAAATGACCTGGTTGACAATCTGAGTAGTTCTCTTAGGTTGTTCGCAGATGATGCTGTCATTTACCGTCTAGTAAGGTCATCCGAAGACCAGTATCAGTTGCAAAGCGATTTAGAAAAGATTGCTGTATGGTGTGGCAGGTGCCAGTTGACGCTAAATAACGAAAAGTGTGAGGTGATCCACATGAGTTCCAAAAGAAATCCGTTAGAATTCGATTACTCCATAAATAGTACACTTCTCAAGGCTGTCAATTCAACTAAGTACCTGCGTGTTAAAATTACGGACAACTTCAGTTGGGAAGACCACATAGATAATATTGTGGGGAAGGCGAGCCAAAGGTTGCGTTTCATTGGCAGGACACTTAAAAGATGCAACAAGTCCACTAAAGAGACAGCTTACAATACACTCGTTCGTCCTCTGTTAGAATATTGATGCGCGATGTGGGATCCTTACCAGGTGGGATTGACGGAGGACATCGAAAGGTTGCAAAAAAGGGCAGCTCGTTTTGTATTATCACGTAATAGGGAAGAGAGTGTGGCAGATATGATACGAGAGTTGGGATGGAAGTCATTAAAGCAAAGACGTTTTTCGACGCGGCGAGATCTATTTACGAAATTTTAGTCACCAACTTTCTCTTCCGGATGCGAAAATATTTTGTTGAGCCCAACCTACATAGGTAGGAATGGTCATCAAAATAAAATAAGAGAAATCAGATCTCGAACAGAAAGGTTTAGGTGTTCGTTTTTCCCGTGCGCTGTTCGGGAGTGGAATGGTAGAGAGATAGTATGATTGTGGTTCGATGAACCCTCTGCCAAGCACTTAAATGTGAATTGCAGAGTAATCATGTAGATGTAGATGTAGATGTAGAACAACAGCAACCCTACCACACTTCTCTGGGCAGTCCTGAAGAAACCCTTGTCTCTGATGAACACTCGCCGTCGAGGACGACATACAGGGTTCTATTACTTATGAAGTCTTTGAACCACTTACATATCTGTGAGCTTATTCCATATGCTGGCACCTGCGTTAACAGTCTGCTATGGGGCACCGTATCAAATGCTTTCCGGAAATCTAGAAATATGGAATCTGCCTATTGCCCTTCATTCATAGTTCTCAGTATATCATATACAAAAGGGCAAGCTGAGCTTCGCACGAACGTTGCTTTCTAAAACCATGCTGATTCGTGGGCATAAGCTTCTTAACCTCAAGAAAGCTTATTATATTCGAACTGTGAATACAATTACCACGTCCCACTTCCATACTACACTCCATAAAGACACCTTCAGAAAAGGCCTCATAACATTTAAATTTGTGTTACATGTTAAAAAATTTCCCTTCTTCATCTTTCATTGACAGTTATTTTCTCCAAAATTAGCAAAACCTATAGAGTCTCATTTCCTAATTTCATACCCACAGCTTCATCTGGTTGAACTGGGTTGCATTCTATCACTGTTTTTTTTTTTTTTTTTTTTGTATTTACCTTATAAGCTTTTTTCAGGACACATCCATACCGCACTCCTTATCTAGCATGTCCTTTGTCGTATTTGGCAGAATTATAACATCATCGCCAAACCCTACAGTTCCTCTGCATCCCCGCCACCCCCTTCCATAACATTAATTCCCTTGATTAATGTCTCCATGTGCTCCGCAACTGTTTGTTTAGTTAATAATAACGCTGCTCCAAATGCTGTGTAGAAATCGATTTAGTCCACTATCCGTTTTGTCTTTTATGTTAAGCCACTGTCAAGTGGTTCTGAAACTGCCATAAATACAATACATGTATACATGTATACAATTGGAGATGTATAAACAAAGCTTTCATATGTAAGTTTACAGACAGTTTATAAAACTAACAGCAGAGAAGCACTGTCCAAAAGAGAAAATAATAAGTCTGGTAGATTTAAAATCTTGCTTGTTTAGTGATATCGTGAGAAGGAGGTCGACTCGACACTCTATAAGTCATTATATTGTAGTTATTCTTTAGGTTTTTGTAGATTTATGTTCTGACGTATCCGAGGATTCCAATTTCTACGTTTTATATGTAAGAGGACTAATATAGTCTTCTTAATAAAAATATAACGCAGTTGGAGTGGATGAGGCATTGAATTCAAGTGTAGAATTATGTTTTCAGTGGACAAAATCTGAACTACATGGGAACTATAGAGGTTATTAGCGCTGCTTGGGTGCGTCGCGGACTGCTTAGAGGGCATGTTTACTAACATCTAGATATCATCTAGACGCAGTTACGAATTTGTGGAATAGCTTTAGAATCTAGCTCCTCACCAAGCCGTGAAGGCCCAAGAGATGTCCGCCGGCCGCCATGTCATCCTCTGCCTTGCGATGTCATGCGGACGTTAAAGAAGTGTATAACCCGTTGCCAGCGATGTGGAAGTCGTAGGATGCTCTTAGCAGTGCCAGTTGTGTTGACAGTTCGAGCGGCACGGTCTATTGCCCAACGAATTTCTAGCAGTTCTGAAGTGAATGCCGTGAAGTGTTTCCTTCAGTTTAGAAATCGAGTTGAACTCACGAGGGCTTAAGTCAGGGGAGTGCAGTAGGTGGTATAGCACTTAGTAGCCCCATCAGTCAAACAAATCAGTAACAGCTTGCACTGTACGTGCTTGAGCATTGTCCTACAAAATGATGGTCAGGTCCCACAGAAAGTGTCGTCACTTCTATCTCTAAGCTGGTGGTAGATTGTGGTCCAAAACTGAACAGCATAGAGACAGAAGTGATGACATTTTCTGCGGGACCTCACCATCAATTTCTAAACTGGAGGAAACACTTCACGGCATTCACTTCAGAGTTGCTACAAATTCGTCGGAAATACAACGCTCCGCTCGAACTGTCAACACAACTGGCATGGCTAAGAGCATCCTACGATTTCCGCATAGCTGACAACGGGATATACACAATGCTGATGACAATGTTGAACAGTAAAATGTTGAAGCACGTATCTATTATTTATGAGCTGTAAGTAAATAGTTGCCAATATTAAATTTCCAACCCTCGTATATAGGACAGGCGATGAGGCAATTTTCTTTGAGCCGGCCGAAGAGGCCGTGCGGTTAAAGGCGCTGCAGTCTGGAACCGCAAGACCGCTACGGTCGCAGGTTCGAATCCTGCCTCGGGCATGGATATTTGTGATGTCCTTAGGTTAGTTAGGTTTAACTAGTTCTAAGTTCTAGGGGACTAATGACCTCAGCAGTTGAGTCCCATAGTGCTCAGAGCCATTTGAACCATTTTTTGAACCAATTTTCTTTGAGACTAAGGGAGCACGCAAACGGTTTTAAACGGGACAGTTACGGCAGATCAGTGATTGCGGAACACATACATTAGACTGGCCACCCTCTGGAAGGCATACAAGAGATATGCACTTAGATAAGAAAGAAAAAAGCTTGACCTACTCTAGGAATCTGAAATAGCAATTCACCGTGTTAGGTTTGACAATGTACTTAATGTACAAGCCGTCGAGAGAGGTACTGTTTTCTTCAATACTATTGTGGATCGTTTTAATGTTAGCGTTAGCCCATCAAACGTGAACGGTTTTATACAAATAAAATTTGGTATGCTGCTTCTTCATGTCCCTTGTAATATCTTTGGAATTTTATGCAATTGTTGATAGCTCATTGTAATCTGTTGGAGCCGTCACATGTTTCCCGAACCAACGGGTACACCAAGAGGCGAAAGATGAAACTTACAGCAGAAGAGACTGGTGCTTTAGCACCGTACGGAAGTAACGGTTAGTGGTTGCTCAGTAACATGGATAAGTGGAGTAGGGGATCTGGTGTTGTCGTTCTTTTAATTAAGACGAGGATTTCATGCCCAAATAACTTTATTTGTTCTTTCTTTTTTGACTTTGTGTGCCTTTTAAGTGCATTGTAGAGTTCACACAGACAGCCATATGATGAGAGCTAGACTACTGTGTTGTAACATGAGTGTTTTTATGCTGAAATAATTAAAAAAACAGCACGAATGGTCATATGTTGGTCTGACCCACGGAAGGGCGTCAAGGAAATTCTGGAAACCTTAACTGATAGCTGCTTGAAGACTGATGTCAACTGTTCAGTAAAAGTCTTCTTACAAAGCTTCAAGAAACAGTGCTGCATATCGCTCCAGTAGAGATCGAGAAGACAGTACGAAACTACCTACCCTGGGCACAAAATAATTTAAGGAGTCATTCCGCCCACTCTCCACATACAAATGGTTTGGGATGAAACTGTAAAAAATGGCGCAATGCAAAGCACTCTTTCCCATGCGTTTCTCAGTGGTTTGCAGAGTATGGATGCAGATGTAGATAGGGATATATAATATCCTACCTGCTCTTCTGTTAAGGAATTTGCTAACCTCAAAGATAAGAGGTTCCTACTCCGCTACAGCCTCTCAAAAAGCTATGCGCTCCATTTGAAAATAAGGCCAAAGATTTATAGTGATCATATAGACAGTCAAATGTTTGACGCTATTTCATGTGATGAGCTCTTTATCATTAAGATTTACTATGGGAACGTAATTAAGATCAATTGCAATTACTAATTATGAAATTTATGGTATACTGCGGCATTTGATGTTAAAAAATAAAAGTATAGGTATTTCAGTTGCACTAATGAAAATAGCGTAAAATTCAATCTTTTTACTGACAGAAAATATTTATGTTTTCAACTACATCTAGACTGGTTGCGCTTAAGCTTCACAAAAAGTGTTCTGGCAAAAGTGAAATACTTTATTCAGCAAACGAGCAGGTATAGGAATCACAAGACCAGAAGCCCCACGACTCTACAACAAATTGGTGATAAATATTTAATTAGGTAACTTAATGTTGAATGTCACCGCCGTTGCCTTGAAACGTGTATATGAAGCAGACATTGGTAAATGTGAGAGAGAAGATGGTGAAAGATATGGAGATACAAGTAGAACAAATACCCGCGTTACAGTTTTAAGTGATATTCTCGTTTGATAAGAAAATGAGGAAGAGTGATGAATATTAAATAAGCTGTATCGGCCGCTCAGTAAAATATCTGGGTTACAGATGAACAGTAATAGTACTAAATCAAAAAAATTTGATAGAAATGAGAATCACAATCAGGCAAATCTCGCAGCAGAGGAAGTTGTAATACCAGCAGATTGTACCTGCACTAAGAAATAGTAAGTTCGTTATCAGCACTTTCCACAGCTAATATGTAAGTTTTCTTTCGTAATGAAGTGTAATGGGTCCAAAGGTTATCTATGCAGTATTTGTTTGTGTATATGATAGTCTAACGATAGATGGATTAACAAATTTCATAAATGCTTCTACTTAATAAAAAAACGTGGGTATATTAGGCTTTCATACTACCCACCCTTTTAGCAAATATACTTAAACAAAACCAACAAAAGTAATCACGATATTCTTCACTCTTATACTCGTTACTAATGAGGAATACTTACATTCAATAAAAAAAGCGATCACTTTTCTGTTATAGTACACATGCCATAAGTTTTTAAGTAAAATTTCATCTATGCAATAGCACAAATTGTGCAGAGAAGCTGTTCTGCATCTACATCATGCTCCACAAGCCACCTAATGGTGTGTGGCGGATGTTACTTTAGGTACCAATATCTGATTCTTCCAATGATTACAGAAAGAATGATTGTCGGTAAGCCTCTCTATTGGCTCTAATTTCTCAAATTTTCTCCTCGTGGTTAGTACGCGAGAGGTATGTGGGGGGTAAGTAATATGTTGTCTGACTCCTCCTGAGAAGTGCTGTCCGCAAGTTTCAATAGTAAATCTCTCCATAATGCACAACGTCTCTCTTGTGACGTCTGCCAGTGCACTTTGTTTAGCATCACCGTAACGCTCTCTGACCAGCTAAACGATCCCATGACGAACGCGCCGCTCTTCGTTGGATCTTCTCTATCTCCTCTATCAGTCCTACCTGATAGGGATCCCAGATAGATGAACAGTACTCAAGAATCGAGCGAACAAGCGCCTTATAAGCCACTCCTTTCGTGGAGTCCGATGAATCGTCTGGTGTCTTTTCCCACTATGTTTTTTATATGGTCATTCTACAGAAGGTCGCTCTGGATAGTTACGCCTAGATATTTTACGGCAGACGCTGTCTCCAGCTATTTGTCATCAATAGTGTAGCTGTACAGTAGTGGATTTCTTTTCCTATGTATGCGCAATATGTTACATTTATTTACGTTCAGGGTCAACTGCCAGAGTCTGCACCATTCAGCAATTCTCTGCAGGTCGTTCTGCAAATTCTTACTATCTTCTGGCGTTGCTACTTTGGTATAACAACTGCATCATCTGCGAATTGGCTTAAAGAGCATCTACATCTACATCTACATCCATACTCCGCAAGCCACCTGACGGTGTGTGGCGGAGGGTACCTTGAGTACCTCTATCGGTTCTCCCTTCTATTCCAGTCTCGTATTGTTCGTGGAAAGAAGGATTGTCGGTATGCCTCTGTGTGGGCTCTAATCTCTCTGATTTTATCCTCATGGTCTCTTCGCGAGATATACGTAGGAGGGAGCAATATACTGCTTGACTCTTCGGTGAAGGTATGTTCTCGAAACTTTGACAAAAGCCCGTACCGAGCTACTGAGCGTCTCTCCTGCAGAGTCTTCCACTGGAATTTATCTATCATCTCCGTAACGCTTTCGCGATTACTAAATGATCCTGTAACGAAGCGCGCTGCTCTCCGTTGGATCTTCTCTGTATCTTCTATCAACCCTGTCTGGTACGGATCCCACACTGCTGAGCAGTATTCAAGCAGTGGGCGAACAAGCGTACTGTAACCTACTTCCTTTGTTTTCGGATTGCATTTCCTTAGGAATCTTCCAATGAATCTGTCTGGCATCTGCTTTACCGACGATCAACATTATATGATCATTCCATTTTAAATCACTCCTAATGCGTACTCCCAGATAATTTATGGTATTAACTGCTTCCACTAGCTGACCTGCTATTTTGTAGCTAAATGATAAAGGATCTATCTTTCTGTGTATTCGCAGCACATTACACTTGTCTACATTGAGATTCAATTGCCATTCCCTGCACCATGCGTCAATTCGCTGCAGATCCTCCTGCATTTCAGTACAATTTTCCATTGTTACAACCTCTCGATACACCACAGCATCATCTGCAAAAAGCCTCAGTGAACTTCCGATGTCATCCACAAGGTCATTTATGTATATTGTGAATAGCAACGGTCCTATGACACTCCCCTGCGGCACACCTGAAATCACTCTTACTTCGGAAGACTTCTCTCCATTGAGAATGACATGCTGCGTCCTGTTATCTAGGAACTCCCCAATCCAATCACACAATTGGTCTGATAGTCCATATGCTCTTACTTTGTTCATTAAATGACTGTGGGGAACTGTATCGAACGCCTTGCGGAAGTCAAGAAACACGGCATCTACCTGTGAACCCGTGTCTATGGCCCTCTGAGTCTCGTGGACGAATAGCGCGAGCTGGGTTTCACAAGACCGTCTTTTTCGAAACCCATGCTGATTCCTACAGAGTATATTTCTAGTCTCCAGAAAAGTCATTATACTCGAACACAATACGTGTTCCAAAATTCTACATCCGACGCTTTCTACTAGATCATTAATATATATTGTGAATAGCAGCGGTCCTGTCACACGTCCCTGTGGTACTCCGGATGTTACCTTTACGTCTGTCGATTTATTTCCGTTAGGAGCGACGTGTTGAGTTCTATCTGCAAGAAAGTCTTGAATCCAATCGCAGATCTGCTCCGATACTCCGTAAGCTCGTATTTTTTTCATTAAACGGCAATGCGGGACGGCGTCAGATGCCTGACTGAAATCAAGGAACACGGCATCAGCCTGAACGCCGTTGTACACTGCGCTGTGGATCTCATGGAAGAACAGAGAGAGCTGTGTTTCGCAGGATCTCTGTTTGCGGAATCCATGTTCATTTTGATAGAGAAGATGTTCATTTTCCAAGAACGTCATAATTCTTGAGCGTAAAACATGTTCCATAATTCTACAACAGATTGACGTCAACGATATAGGTCTATAATTGTGCAGACCTGTTTTACGGCCATTCTTAAAAACAGGAATGACCTGCGCTTTTTTCCAGTCGTTAGGTACTTTTCGTTGCTCAATCGATCTACGATAAATCACTGCTAGAAGAGAAGCAAGTTCTTTCGCGTAATCTTTATAGAATCTTATAGGTATCCAATATGGTCCTGAAGCCTTTCCACTACTAATCGATTATAGCTGCTTTTCAATTCCGCAGTCGGTCATCTCAGTATCTGCCATTTCTACAATCGCACGACAATTGAAAGGAGGGACAGTGTTAGGATCTTCCGCGGTGAAACGTTTTCGGAAGACCGGATTCAATGCTTCGGCCTTCTCTCTGTTATCTTCCGTTTCGGTGCCGGTGTGGTCGCTGAGAGAATGAATGGATGATTTTGATCCACTTACTGATTTTACACACTACCAAAATCTCTTAGGGTTTTTACTCATGTCCGTTGACAACGTCATACTTTCAAAATCACTGAACGCTTCTCTCATTGCTCTCCTTACGCTCATTTTCGCTTTGTTCAGCTTTTGTTTGTCAGCTACGTTTTTACTTGTCTTGAATCGGAGATGAAGTGCTCTTTGTTTACGTAGCACTTTTCTAACACTGCTACGAAAACAAGATGGATCTTTCCCGTCCCTTAAAACCTTACTCGGAACATACTTGTCTAGGGCATACTGAACGATGCCTTTGAATTTCTTCCATTTGTTCTCCACATCTTCGTCCCATCACCGAATATTTGATACTGACTGCTGAGATATTCTGAAATTTGTATCCTGTCACCCTTGCTGAGCAAATATATCTTCCTACCTTTCTTAACATTCCTTGTAAGACCCGTCGTCATAGATGATGTCACAGCCTTATGATCACTGATACCTTCCTCTTCCTTAAGTTTTTGTTTTAAGGTAGCTTTGCTCTAGACCGGGCATTTTATTTATTGGGTATTGACGACTATTTTAACCGGCTGAGGAAAAAAATCCATAGATAATGCTGACAACTCACGTTATTATGGAACAAGTACGAACATCAGAAAGATATCAACACACAAACTCTTTGTTCTCATAAAAGAAAGGTTCCTGGATATAAAGCAGATGAGGAGTTCATCGGCAACCATTATTACATGAAGGGAGCAGTTGTTAGCGCTTTTGTTAAGTAGTACTTAGCGTTGCGAGTGGTATTCGGTAGAGAGAAAAGTTTGTGCAGATAACTGATCTTACTAACAGTTTAACAAATGATAGAAATGAAGCAAGCAGCCATGGATTCCGAAAGGACTTACTTAGAAGGATTTCTGGAAAGCCACTGCATGGGTGTCCGTGATTTTATTCGCAAAGTGTCCCGTGTCACTTCCCTACGTCAGCGAATAACGGAAGTCCACACATGTCACGAAGTAAACGTACTAAAATATTTAAAAAAACTTGTAACTTTGATTTCTGTAGAACTATTGTTAGTATACGCGCGTAATGTGTAAAAAGGCTCTGAAAAATGATAAGAAAAGTATTGAAGGAATAAGTGAAGGTAATAAGAATAAGCTCTACGTGATAATTTCTGGTGGACACACAGAATGGAAAAAGACAGGAAAGGATATCCTAGGAAAGGTACAGCAATCAACGTCGATTTGTTGTATGCGTACGTTAGGGTAGGAGACCTGAATACGCGGTACCGTCTCCAGGATGACAAAGAGCAGCAGACGGTAACAGCCAGTGATGTTCTATTAAGAACACAAAAAATGTAGTTTCTTAGATTTTTATGCCATTCCATCCACCTTTGTTGTTTTGAAATATGGTCAGTTTTGAAAATAAGTAGAAAAATCTCCATATTTCCATTTACTCTTGATGCAGCGGTAGGCAGCAAAAAAATGTTATTACTAACGCCGCCCAACTTGGGCTATTAGCTTCGAAGCTGGTTTTGCATCGAGCTCCATTGCGACGGTCAAGGTTGTAGCTAGTAATAGATTAACACTGATGAAACCCACTAGTTCTACTAGGAATATTAAAAACGTAAAATGTCAAGGATATCCTTGCCAGCATTACTATTATCATCCATTTGTAGCATCACAAATCATGTATGACTGAATCCTGAACTTCTTTTGTTTGTCGTGCAGAGAATTGATGCTGCGCTTCTATATTTTTTTTTTATTTCCTCAGATCTTAAGACTATCCAGAATGTTTCATTTGGTTCTTTAAGGAACGTTATACATCTTAAGACAATCATGTGTATTTCCCGATAGCGCGTTATACATTCAGCGGGAAAGAAGCATTGCAACTAATTTTCGACAATATCTCGGCACATATCTTTCTGTTCCCTTTATTAACGCTACATGAGACAGACTAACTCAGTTGTGTAGCCACTCAAAGTACGGAATACCGAAATCGCGCTCCCGCGCGCGCGCGCACACACACACACATACACACACACACACACACACACACACACACACAAAGTATTCACGTTGTTTCCACTACACAGTGTCACAAGTTTTTAGTTATTCTGTTAGTTATTTCTTATTTACAGTGAAGTAATTATTTCCGTGGAAGCTAAGCTATTCAATGATACCACTTCACACTCTAAGGTCGCCACAACTGCCTTACCGTGCAGACGTTATTTCTTTTCTTTCTGTTGTACTACTTTTAGTGTTTCTTTCATCCGTACAATCCTGGTAGAATACATACTGACGAGAAACGGAGTGTTTATAAAACGATTATCTCGTTTCATCGTCAAAATCATCAACTATTTTATATCTATCGCTGGACTCTCCCAATCCTTACCTTCTTCAAAGGTAACTATCTACACACTTGCCATGAGGTAATGGTTTAATTTATTTTTCGCTGATCCAGCAGAGAACTTCGCTAGCCCGTTTGCCAATCATGCACCTGGACACACATCCACCCACTTCCATTTAATTTTCATTATTGTTTTAATTCCATCCTACATCCCAGTCTGGCACCTCTCCCATTTATTTATTTATCTGTCTGTCCTGGCATTGGCCAGCACGCAATTCTCCGTTTTTAGCCGAACAGCCTTCAGTTTTTGAATGGTTTCGCATGAAAAGCCCATGCCACTCGTCTTACCTCTAATAATACACTGGTAATAACATAAATGTTGGGGAAAATAAAACGGGCACAAAAAAATATTTTTGTACACCTTCAGATAGACAACCCGCCTTACATTATCCGCCCCAGTTGTGCATGCTGTAACTTGGACTGCCTATGTTAAGGAGTATGAAATACTTTTTTGTGCCACTTTTATTTTGATCACCCTGTTCTTTCCGTCTCGAAAACATTAGAACTTTCGATTTGAAAACTCCGTTTGGCTCGCCTAATGCTCTTGTGGATACTATTATTCTTCCATCCACTTCTGTTTCTGCCCATTTAGCCCCTAAAGACAAAAAGCAAATCGTTATTTGGAGTTGGCACCACAGTGGCACAACGAACTGTTACAAATCAGTTACTTAAAGCTCAGCTCCGAGCCAGACGCACTGTTGCGTGCATTCCACTGACCGCAAACCACCGCCATTCGCGACTTCAGTGGTTTCAAACGAGAGCTCATTGGAGGGCAGGGTGGAAGTCTGTTGCGCTCGTGGTGAAAGCGGTTCTGCCTCGGTGCCAGTGATGACCGTGTGTTGGTTAGAAGGAGGCCAATTGAGATCCTGCAACCAACATGTCTGTGTACTAGACACACTTGGAACTATACCAGGAGTATCGTTTGGGATACGAAATCGTATGACAGCAGGTGCACTCTGCTGATATCCCACGCACCCTGACTGAAAATTTGTACGCAGTCAGGTGATTCAATCTGTTGTACTGCCATTAATGGACAGCTTTCAAGGGAGTGTTTTCCAGCACGATAACACTCGCGCCACATACCCCTGTTGTAAACCAACATGCTCTACACATTGTCGAGGTGTTACCGTGGCCTGCCCGTTCACCAGGTCTTTCTCGAGTCAAGCACATATGGGACATCAACGGGCGACAACTATAGCATCACCCACAAACGGCATTAATCATCCCTGTAGTGATCGACCAAGTGCAACAGGCATGCAACTTCATCCCACAAACTGACATCCGGCATATGTACAACACAATACAGCCAAGTTTGCGTGCTTGTATTCAATAATCTGGCGGTTACACCGGTTATTAATGCACCAGCGTTTCACATTTACAATAGCCTATCTCGCGCTTACATTAATCTGTGACCTTGCAATTTAATCACTTAACCATGTTATCTAGACAAAAGTATTCCCGAAATTTCACTACTCTGTATAAATCATTTTTTTGTGTCGCGATTTTTTTCCGGCAGTATATTTTCCACACATCGTGTCAGTTAACTTTATGAAAACGTAGACTTGCTAGATTTATAAACGAAATATGAAGAATGTTCTACTCTTCTCTAAGCTTTCTCTGCCTAGTTCAATGAGGGTCCCGGCATATAAGGAATTGTCGATGGGGTGATAGCATTGTAAATGGTTTCCTTCACCGAAGAAAAACACTTCCACGGGATTATTTTATTGCAGACAGAAGACAAGCAACATTGCACAGTTTGAAACCCGATATTCACTGTGTATCACTACACCACGTCGGTTCTACATCGAGTGTACAGAAATGTGGAAGCACAGCGATAAACTCATGTTTGAACATAAATGCATGTTGCACTGTTATATTCGATCACGAAAGGCGTCTGCGCAATGTCGTCATTACATTGCAAGTGTCAGTCGCGGTCAGGAAAAGTGTTCTCTGTTGTTGTGATTACATAATCTCGGAGGTCAGTGCATTCGAACTCGACCACATTTTTGGTGCTCGTACGGTGGCTTTTCCGTAACCGAGGTAGCTAAAGTGTCTACTGTTTCCAGAGGCACCGTGTCGAAGGTTTATACCGTATACAGGGAAGGTAGAAAACATCATCCGCTAAGTCAAAACGCGGACGAAAGTGTGTGTTGAGTGATCGTGACAGAACGTCACTAATGTGGATTATGACCAAGAATAGGAGGAAGACATCTAGAAAAGTCATTGCAGAACAGAATGTCGCACCTGCGAACCCTGTCAGTACCAAAATTGCAGGAAGGAAGCTCTATAAGCGGGGAATTGCAGGACGAACCAGAACTCCAAAATTATTTATTTATTTACACGTCTAGTTCCGCAGGACCAAACTGAGGAGAAAATCTCCAAGGTCATGGAACGTTTCAGTACATGAAATTACAACTTAAAACTAATAACACATAAAATAAAATGTTTATGAACCCAAAAAAAGTCAAGGCATAAGTTTAGGTAAACGCAATCAACAATATAAGAATCACCTTAATTTTTCAAGGGACTCCTCAACAGAATAGAAGGAGTGGTCCATGAGGAAACTCTTCAGTTTCGATTTGAAAGCGCGTGGATTACTGCTAAGAGTTTTAAATTCTTGTGGGCGCTTATTCAAAATGGATGCAGCAGTATACTGCACACCTTTCTGCACAAGAGTTAAGGAAGTGCAATCCAAATGCAAATTGTATTTCTGCCGAGTATGAACTGACTAAAAGCTGTAAATTCTTGTGAATATGCTGACATTGCTAACGACAGTAAAGAATATATATATTGAGAGGGCAATGTCAAAATACCCAGACTAGTGAACAGGGGCCGACAAGAGGCTCACAAACTTACACTACTTATTGCCCAAACTGCCGGTTTCTGAGCCAAAAATATCCTTTTACAATGGGAAGAGTTACCCCAAAATGTAATACCATACGACATAAGCGAATGAAAATAAGCAAAGTAGACTAATTTTCGTGTCGAACGATAAATTACTTCAGATACCGTTCGAATAGTAAAAATGGCAGCATTAAGTCTTTGAACAAGATCCTGAACGTGGCCTTTCCACGATAGCTTACTATCTATCTGAACACCTAATTTGAACTGTTCAGTTTCACTAATCATATGTCCATTCTGTGAAATTAAAACGTCGGGTTCTGTTGAACTGCGTGTTAGAAACTGTAAAAACTGAGTCTTCTACAAGCCATGAACTTAGGACATGAACTGCACTATTTGAAACCGAGCCAATGTTGCACACATCATCCTTTACTACCAAGCTAGTGTCATCAGCAAAGAGAAAAATTTTAGAGTTGCCCGTAATACTAGAGGGCATATCATTTTTATAAATAAGGAACAGGAGTGGCCCCAACACTGATGCCTGGGGCGCCCCCCACTTGACTGTACCCCACTCAGACCCCACATCACAGCCATTCTCATTGTGGTGATTAATGACCTTTTGCTGTCTGTTGCTAAAGTAAGAGGTGAACCAATTGTGAGCTACTCCCCGTATTCTGTAATGGTCCATCTTCTGGAGCACTATTTTGTGGTCAACGCACTCAAACGCCTTAGGTCAATCCAAAAATATGCCTAGCGTTCCAAACCTTTTGTTTAACCCATCCAGTACCTCACGGAGGAAGGTGAATATAGCATTTTCAGTTGTTAAACGACTTCTAAAGCCGAACTGTACATTTGATAGCAAATCGTGCGATGTAAAATGATCGATTATCCTTACATACACAGCCTTTCCAATAACTGTAGCAAACACTGATAGCATAGATATAGATCTAAAATTACTCATCAGTGATGCAAATGTTTGTACAGGAAAACGTTTTGCTGAAGGCATAAATCCTGGACTATGCAGTAATGGAAGAATGTTATTTGGTCAGATGATTCTTGTTTCACGCTGTTACCAATTTCCAGCCGAAGTTACGTACCAAGAGTGAAACATGGCGCAGGTTCGGTGATGATTTGCGCAGCCATGTCGCATATCGTGATACTCCATAGCCAGCATGGTCACTCTGCAATTTCGAATTACTACAAACGATTATGTGACTATTTTGGCTAATCAGATCCATATCACCCAGTGGTGGTGTGTTCCAAGACCACAGGGCCCCTGTTGACACTTCGCATCGTCCAGGACTGGTTTTGTGAGCACGAGGTCAAATTGTCTAATTTCCCCTCATCACCACAGTCACCGGAGCTAAATAAATGCTCAAAAGAATTGGAGGAACACTCGCATCAACGTCCGGTATATTAAGTCAATTTCCATACAGGCGGTACCTACAGTCTTATTGCATAGCTTCAGAACTTCGCTTTCAGTGTAGGCAACAATTTACAAAATCATTCGAAATCTGTTGGCTGCGTCAAGCATTACAACATCAGGTGACCTCTCAGAAAGAAGTGAGTACCGTGTCCCAGTGTTTTCTAATGAGGTGCGCAGGTGGCACTTGTCGCTTGTGGACGTTGTATTCAACCACCTACATGCAACGCAGCGCACGTTGCTAGGGCCGCCAACCTGATCCAAAAGAAGATGGACTGCCGTTCGCCTCTGCAGATGCCAATGTCTCTCCAAGTGTTATCCATACATTGTGAACAGGTTGGTACTCAAGGCGAGTTGCACAAGGTCGCCGATGCTTTACAACCCCAGTGAAGACCGATATCTGGCCGTCTCTGCGTTGCGGCGTCAAATGGATAATGCCAGAGCACTGCAAGAAGATCTCAGAACGGTCACCGGAGACACTGTGTTCCTTCAGACTGTAATGAACAGGTTGAGAGAAACCACTTAACGACGCAGACGTGAACTGAATTAAAGGTAGCAAGCAAATTGAAAGACCACTTGTGAAATGCTGCTCGCCAGATACAAAAGAAAGTCATTTCTCCATCGACTAGTGACAGGTGATGAAAAATGGATGTATTTTGAGAATCCTAAGGGTCGTAAATCATTGGTGAATCCAGGTAAACCATCGACATCTACTGCAAGACCAAATCGCCTTAGAAAGAACACAATGCTCTGTCTTTAGTGGGATCACAAGGGTGTTATCTATCATGAGCTGCTAAAACCTGGTGTAACCGTTAACACTGATCGCTACCAACAGCAAATGATCAATTTAAATCGAGCATTACGTGAAAAACGACCGGACTATGGAAAAAGGCAACACTAAGTCATATTGCTCCACGATAACGCATCACACACAGCAGAACGGATCAGGGAAACGATCGAGGCGTTCAGTTGGGAAATACTAGGGCGTGCGGCTTACTCTCCAGACTTGGCTCCGTCCAATTATCATCTATTTGCGTCACTGGGACACCCTTTCGCTGAACAACGCTTCAGTTCGTATGCAAATGCACGAAAATCGATTGTTGACTAGTTCACTTCAAACTATGAACTGTTATTTCTTTTGGCGTGGCATTAAAAAAAAAATCTTATGGAGCTTAACTGCTAAGGTCATCAGTCCCTAAGCTTACACACTGCTTAACCTAAATTATCCTAAGGACAAACACACACACCCATGCTCGAGAGAGGACTCGAACCTCCGCCGGGATCAGCCGCTCAGTCCCAGTCCATGATTGCAGCGCCTTAGACCGCTGGGGGCGTGGCATTCATAGTCTGCCGGAGAGGTGGGAGAAATG
Organism: Schistocerca serialis cubense; assembly: GCF_023864345.2. Lineage (NCBI taxonomy): Eukaryota > Metazoa > Arthropoda > Insecta > Orthoptera > Acrididae > Schistocerca > Schistocerca serialis. The sequence continues at coordinate 545,400,465 of NC_064644.1, read as the reverse complement.
TATAAATAACAATGGAGATTATTTTGATTAAAATATTTGTTATCTCCTAACCAGTAATGCCACCCGAGCCCGCTGCCAAAAGGTTGGCAGCATCAAAGTCCGGACGCCGTCCGCAAAAGCAGCGCCAGCGATACAGGAAATCGCCGCAAGGCTGCGCGCTCCACCGCTGGCTTCTGGCTTCTTAAGCGCTGGAGTCGCGAGCGCTAGGACAGTTCTGTATTCGCCGCTCAGTTGTATACTCGCCACCGAATTGTGTACTTGCTAGTCAGTTGTGTGTTCATCGCAGCAGAGTTGTTGTTTGTCGTTAGCCGACGCTGACCTAGCCGCTCCGACTCGAACTAGACAGATCTCTGTAGACACGGAGTTCACTAGGGTGTTTCTGTATCTTCTATTATAAAGATAAGTACCGACTTTTATTTTATCAGAGTGTTTGGGTTTTCATCTTTCTGTTCACTGTTCCAGCGGACCGGTCGGCCCGCTATTAAAAGTGTGGCGGTGACTTCGTAAGCCGTTTCTACAGCGAATTGCTTGTCGCTACGAACACCGCCACAAAAATATTGGTTATCAGTTTCAAACAACAGACGTGTAATTATTGCAACCAAATTTCGGTTTCATAATTCTACACCTGGTATTGCCATAGGATACATAAAGTAAAATCCTCTATCGACTCGGTATCTAAACTGAGACATTTGTGGAGGTTTGGTACAAGTGGTAGATCCTTGCGAGTAGGTCGTGACGACAGAGACACAGAGATAGTACATTTAAAAGTCACGTGGTTAGCACAGAAAGGACTCGAATCGACAACTTTCTCTCTGTGAGGCAAGTACACAATTCCGAGCAGTATAAGGACGTTGTACTCTATCGCCATGGGTCCTCCGAGACTAAAGCACCCGAAAGCACAGTGGCGGCCTGCTGTGTGGTCTACCGGGTCATCAGCGGGACGGTTTTTCGCGCCGTGCCCCGCGGGCGGCCGTGACCCCCTGCGGCTGGCTCATTAGTTCCGGCAGCGGCAGATGAGCGCGCTGCCGGCGCTATTAAGCCCGCCACCGCAGGACGGCCGAGGCAAACAGCGCGAGACCCTCCCTGCCGTGCAGTCTGATGGCCGTTCCGCGCTAATTACAGCTCCCCCACCTAATTACTACGACGCTGCCGGCGCCGCCACAGCCTGACACACGACGTCTAATAGAAAATGTACTGGCAATAAGGCCGATTCTCTTCCACGTAGAAAATAGTGGCAAATTAACGCAACGATGATGACGGATAGCGATCACGAACCTTTCTCTCCAAAGTTTAACACGCAGGCTCTGCACTGCGCAAAATAATTAGGGGAACATGACTTTGGGCACCTGCCATACTCCACTGAGCAATAACTGAGGACTGGGTATGTTACCAAATTATACCTTTGCCTTTCATAAATTAAGTTCACAATAAAGCATAGGTGTTCGTTCTTTCCACGACCTGTTCGAATGTGGAATAACAGAAAATGATTGTGAATGAGGTTCGATGAACTCCCTGCCAGTCACTTACATTTGATTTGCAGATTATCCATGTAGATGTAGACTAAATCCTCGAACATTTACACAAAAAGGACTGAAATGAGCGACAGGTGGCAAGAATCATTCATTCCGTCATCCTGGGTGCTTGTATTTCCTCTGTCAGCTGTTATCAATGCCTAACACCTATGTGGCATGCTCCGTATAAGGCAACATATGCCATACCGCTCTATCCGTTCCCATTCTTGAATGAGAGTCCACTAGAGTTCTTGAAGACGATGTGATGGAATAGGACGACCACGGACACGTCTGTCAATCATGTCCTACATAAACACAATGAGGTTTAGGTCGGGAGTCTCCACCGGCCTTTGCATTACTTCAACGTCCACGTTTCGCAAGACATTCCTGTTGACGTCCGCTACGTACGCCCTGGTATTAGAACGAATTCAGGGCCATCACCGTATTGCAGCAACCACCATGTGATCCAACAGGAAGTATCTACTAGAGGTAAGGCGACTACGGAAAACTACAAGACCCATATGGGTGTCAACACTGAAGCCTCCCCACAGCATCACAGAACGTTGGAAATCTGTCGATTTCCTGGACAACATTTGGCAGGTGTCGCTCATCATGCGTCCCTCACATGTGAACACTACCATCACTTTGCGTCAGAGGCTGAGAGGTGGCAGGAGCCCCCTCTTATATTTCTATCTTAGTCTGAGTAATTCGATTTTCTATCTAATTGCATGTGGTGAAAAGTTGCTATTCCTTCACACGCGGACTTCCCACGCAGCGTCTCTCGTCACCCGGGTGGTCCGGTGACAGGCGAGTTCTGCTGAGCGTGAAATGGTTAAGCCGACGGGTGTGAGGGAGTCGAGTAGACGCTTCCCAGACGCCGACATTGTCGTAAGACACGCCGAAAGGAGCCAGAAGGTGCGGCTGGGCTAGAGATTCCGTTACTTTGCAGAAACTTAGTGAAAACGCTTTCTGGTGGGCTACCAGCGAGGCGTGAGAATGACTTGTGTTCCCAGGCAGTCTTGGCGGGCAAATTTCCGCGTTTTCTGCAAAATCGTCACTGTGATTGGCTTGCTCAGGGCATAGCTCCGTGACGTAGCAAACTCGGCGCAGAAATTGGCGCCAAGAATCTCCACTGGTGGAAAGGTAGTGCTTCGGCAATAGAGTGGAATTGTCCGCCGGTTTTCGAGTTGCTGATTGGAACGTTTAACCACGACCACTGTCGTGGGGGCGGGAATGTTCTGTGTTCGGCTTGTACGGGTGCTCTTGAAGGGAGTCGGCTCTCGTCTTTCGGTCGGAGTAGGTTACAAGACTGAGCTCTCGCTGCTCTGGACAGCCTGCCTTCCGTTGGCTGTCTAATATACTTTCATTTAATTGTAACTGTTTGACGAAGTTGCTGAAGTTTCGACTTCAACGTAACTTTCCGAGTACAGTTGGCAATTGAGCGTTCTGCGTACAAGCGGCCTATGTTGTCTGCCTTGCGCAGTTTTGGCTAAAGTTGACTGTAACGGAGTTACTGTGTGACTCCGCTTGTTAAAATCAATCACTGTACCGTCAGTGATTGTGTGACGAGCCTTCTTAGTCTCCCTCAGAGGTGCATTTGTATTGATAGGAAGTCTTTAGTCTGGAACAACCAGACCAGGATAATTTGTTTCGGGCTATACTCGCGACATTATCATCACCACGACGTGATGTCGAAGCAACCAGCCATCGCTTCCGGTACGCCAGATCATGTCCTTGCAGTTAAGAAGACAGCTTGGTAATGTATGTCCACAGCATCGGCAGATTAGGGAATTTGTACTGTGACAATCAGAGCTCAGCAGAGCGCGCCTGTTCCCGTCTTTTCTTACGTGGTTGTGTCTTGGATGTTCATTGCCTGAGTTCTCACTACTGTAGCAGCAATTAATGTTGGGTTGGCTGGGTGTTTCTCTTAAGATTTGAGTTGCAAAGGATTGGCTCCACATACCACTTCGTCATAAACGTCACAATCTAGTTTATGGACAACTTCACCTTCACAGCATTTATTTGAGTTTCCAATTGGATCCAATTTGATGTATTGTAAATGTTTCATGTGTTTTGTTTATGATTCTGAGTTTAGTCATAATATATCAAATTGTTATTTTGGACAGAACTTTCATTCTGTTAATCGGTAGAGCAACCCTTTCATTTCTCACTACGTTACCGAAACTTTCCTTTATTTAATTAATGTCTATCAAATTAAATTATTGCAGGTGCCAAACTCTTTTCTACTCCACTTGCAGGGTCGATTACAGTCAGTTCGCGTTTCTTCTTAATCCATGTGCAACAGCAAAAGTAGGTGTTACAAAAGGGGGGGGCTTAGAGCATCATTTTCATATGAAGATTCGAGAAGAATTTAGTGTTAAATACACTGCTAGCCCCGGCACTTCGCAAGGCTATCTGGATTCTTTTGTGAATAACACTTTTCGCCACTGACGAAGCCGGCAGTTGACATGGAAGTGGCATAAATGAAGGTGAGCTGTAACACATTGTCGTGTGAACTGGAGTACTCGAACAAAATGTCTGCGTCGTAAAGTGGTTTCTCTCAACCTGTTCATTTTCCCGCTTTCTGCGCCTTTCCCATAGCTTTCAACCGAAGAGAAACGGCTTTCTGCGTCACAATCAATTGTTCCGCGAGTTCCTGTTGAGTTTGAGTATCATCTTCATCCAATAAGGCCTGCAATTCGTTGTCTTCGAACGTTTTCGGTGGTTCCCCGCGCCCGTCGTTTCTCACGTCAAAACCACCACTTTTGAGTTTTTTGTACCATTCGAAACACTGTGTTTTCCCAAGAGCATGTTCGCCGAAAGCTTCGACAAAACATTCGATGCGATTCTGCCGCAATTTTGCTTAAATGATAACAAAAAACAAATGCTATCCGCAAATCGTAGTTCGTATGCACAAAACTCGACATGTTTACGGGTTTGAAACAGATGCACATGTGTGGAACTAGGGTTACTGTGTGCTGATATTCGTCGTCAGCCGTTACAGGAAGCAGACGGCGCTGGAGACACGGTCTCAAGGGCCCTACACTGACGGCTAGCACCATCCATAGGGAAATTCCGGTTTCATACTTCTACACCTGGCATACAAAGATTACGAAACTACGATATGTCAACATTTAAACACAGCTCCCCAGCATAAAATAACACAAATGACAGGAGCTATTTACAAATATCAAGGTCTTTTATATATTTTATCACGTCACTCGTTACCGCCAGGAAATATTCGAATGGACTCTTGTAGGTACATGCAGAACATGTTGATATAACATGAGTAACTGTCTGCCGTTCCACATCATAGTCACATGATGGTGATGAAGATTTGCCCCACTTTTAGAGAGTGTCTGCACATCTTCCATGGCCCATTCAGATGCAGTTTGCCCAAAGCTGATCAAATCCAAGGGGTTTCTTCTGGATGCAAGGCAGTTTCATGCATTATGGATGATAGTTTTGTTGCCAGTAGCGTTTCCGTTCCTCGATGGTACTGATTTAGTTTCCATGAGAGCCTGGGCTGTGATGAGAGTGCGATGTCACTCTGCAAGGAAATACATCGTTCAATTTTGGAAGGTCAGTGTTATCAGTAATCTCCTGGTCTTCACGCAGTAATGCGCTCTTCTGTCTGATATCAGGAGGTGAAATGTGGCTCAAGATGGGTAAGCAGACTTGTGAAGAGATCATATTGGCTCACTAACAATGCACTTGGCCTCGTTGACTTGTACATCTACCTTTTTTATGTGTGGACTATTAAGCCAGACAGTTGCACAGTTTTCTGCCTCAGAGTATACCAGTCCGAGTGCTGATACCCAAAGAGTGTCTGCTTAAGATACCCAATGAGTGTCAGAGAGTTTATAGATAATGTCGTTACTACCTTTGACTTAGCAAGTGCTCCTTAAAAGAAAGTATCCTGTCTAACAGGACCCCAAGGTATTTTGGAAGCATGTTATGATGAAGTTTGTCTCCCTCAAAATAGACATCAAGAGCTATGGGTGCCAATCTATTGTTGTTGTTGTTGTTGTTGTGGTCTTCAGTCCTGAGACTGGTTTGATGCAGCTCTCCATGCTACTCTATCCTGTGCAAGCTTTTTCATCTCCCAGTACCTACTGCAACCTACATCCTTCTGAATCTGCTTAGTGTATTCATCTCTTGGTCTCCCTCTACGATTTTTACCCTCCACGCTGCCCTCCAGTACTAAATTGGTGATCCCTTGATGCCTCAGAACATGTCCTACCAACCGATCCCTTCTTCTGGTCAAGTTGTGCCACAAACTTCTCTTCTCCCCAATCCTATTCAATACTTCCTCATTAGTTATGTGATCTACCCATCTAATCTTCAGCATTCTTCTGTAGCACCACATTTCGAAAGCTTCTATTCTCTTCTTGTCCAAACTATTTATCGTCCATGTTTCACTTCCATACATGGCTACACTCCATACGAATACTTTCAGAAATGACTTCCTGACACTTAAATCAATACTGGATGTTAACAAATTTCTCTTCTTCAGAAACGCTTTCCTTGCCATTGCCAGCCTACATTTTATATCCTCTCTACTTCGACCATCATCAGTTATTTTGCTCCCCAAATAGCAAAACTCCTTTACTACTTTAAGTGCCTCATTTCCTAATCTAATTCCCTCAGCATCACCCGACTTAATTAGACTACATTCCATTATCCTTGTTTTGCTTTTGTTGATGTTCATCTTATATCCTCCTTTCAAGACACTGTCCATTCCATTCAACTGCTCTTCCAAGTCCTTTGCTGTCTCTGACAGAATTACAATGTCATCGGCGAACCTCAAAGTTTTTATTTCTTCTCCATGAATTTTAATACCTACTCCGAATTTTTCTTTTGTTTCCTTTACTGCTTGCTCAATATACAGATTGAACAACATCGGGGAGAGGCTACAACCCTGTCTTACTCCCTTCCCAACCACTGCTTCCCTTTCATGTCCCTCGACTCTTATAACTGCCATCTGGTTTCTGTACAAATTGTAAATAGCCTTTCGCTCCCTGTATTTTGCCCCTGCCACCTTTAGAATTTGAAAGAGAGTATTCCAGTCAACATTGTCAAAAGCTTTCTCTAAGTCTACAAATGCTAGAAACGTAGGTTTGCCTTTCCTTAATCTTTCTTCTAAGATAAGTCGTAAGGTCAGTATTGCCTCACGTGTTCCAGTGTTTCTACGGAATCTAAACTGATCTTCCCCGAGGTTGGCTTCTACTAGTTTTTCCATTCGTCTGTAAAGAATTCGTGTTAGTATTTTGCAGCTGTGACTTATTAAGCTGATAGTTCGGTAATTTTCACATCTGTCAACACCTGCTTTCTTTGGGATTGGAATTATTATATTCTTCTTGAAGTCTGAGGGTATTTCGCCTGTTTCATACATCTTGCTCACCAGATGGTAGAGTTTTGTCAGGACTGGCTCTCCCACGGCCGTCAGTAGTTCCAATGGAATATTGTCTACTCCGGGGGCCTTGTTTCGACTCAGGTCTTTCAGTGCTCTGTCAAACTCTTCACGCAGTATCATATCTCCCATTTCATCTTCATCTACATCCTCTTCCATTTCCATAATATTGTCCTCAAGTACATCGCCCTTGTATAGACCCTCTATATACTCCTTCCACCTTTCTGCTTTCCCTTCTTTGCTTAGAACTGGGTTTCCATCTGAGCTCTTGATATTCATACAAGTCGTTCTCTTATCTCCAAAGGTCTCTTTAATTTTCCTGTAGGCGGTATCTATCTTACCCCTAGTGAGATAAGCCTCTACATCCTTACATTTGTCCTCTAGCCACCCCTGCTTAGCCATTTTGCACTTCCTGTCGATCTCATTTTTGAGACGTTTGTATTCCTTTTTGCCTGTTTCACTTACTGCATTTTTATATTTTCTCCTTTCATCAATTAAATTCAATATTTCTTCTGTTACCCAAGGATTTCTACTAGCCCTCGTCTTTTTACCTACTTGATCCTCTGCTGCCTTCACTACTTCATCCCTCAAAGCTACCCATTCTTCTTCTACTGTATTTATTTCCCCCATTCCTGTCAATTGCTCCCTTATACTCTCCCTGAATCTCTGTACAACCTCTGGTTCTTTTAGTTTATCCAGGTCCCATCTCCTTAAATTCCCACCTTTTTGCAGTTTCTTCAGTTTTAATCTACAGGTCATAACCAATAGATTGTGGTCAGAGTCCACATCTGCCCCTGGAAATGTCTTACAATTTAAAACCTGGTTCCTAAATCTCTGTCTTACCATTATATAATCTATCTGATACCTTTTAGTATCTCCAGGGTTCTTCCATGTATACAACCTTCTTTCATGATTCTTAAACCAAGTGTTAGTTATGATTATGTTGTGCTCTGTGCAAAATTCTACCAGGCGGCTTCCTCTTTCATTTCTGTCCCCCAATCCATATTCACCTACTATGTTTCCTTCTCTCCCTTTTCCTACACTCGAATTCCAGTCACCCATGACTATTAAATTTTCATCTCCCTTCACAATCTGAATAATTTCTTTTATTTCATCATACATTTCTTCAATTTCTTCGTCATCTGCAGAGCTAGTTGGCATATAAACTTGAACTACTGTAGTAGGTGTGGGCTTCGTATCTATCTTGGCCACAATAATGCGTTCACTATGCTGTTTGTAGTAGCTTACCCGCATTCCTATTTTCCTATTCATTATTAAACCTACTCCTGCATTACCCCTATTTGATTTTGTGTTTATAACCCTGTATTCACCTGACCAGAAGTCTTGTTCCTCCTGCCACCGAACTTCACTAATTCCCACTATATCTAACTTCAACCTATCCATTTCCCTTTTTAAATTTTCTAACCTACCTGCCCGATTAAGGGATCTGACATTCCACGCTCCGATCCGTAGAACGCCAGTTTTCTTTCTCCTGATAACGACATCCTCTTGAGTAGTCCCCGCCCGGAGATCCGAATGGGGAACTATTTTACCTCCGGAATATTTTACCCAAGAGGACGCCATCATCATGTAATCATACAGTAAAGCTGCATGCCCTCGGGAAAAATTACGGCTGTAGTTTCCCCTTGCTTTCAGCCGTTCGCAGTACCAGCACAGCAAGGCCGTTTTGGTTATTGTTACAAGGCCAGATCAGTCAATCATCCAGACTGTTGCCCTTGCACCTACTGAAAAGGCTGCTGCCCCTCTTCAGGAACCACACGTTTGTCTGGCCTCTCAACAGATACCCCTCCGTTGTGGTTGCACCTACGGTACGGCTATCTGTATCGCTGAGGCACGCAAGCCTCCCCACCAACGGCAAGGTCCATGGCTCATGGGGGGCCAATCTATTGGACAGATGAAATCATGCAAGTTTTATTTGAGTTTGGCTGTAAATAGAATGATGGATCTATCAACTTGTTTCCACAATCTGGATAGTGCAAGTGGAATATGTATTTGCCACTAAATTTCTGGGACACAGTGCTTGGGAAGAGCAGACATTCGGTGAACAACTTTTTTCGTGGTCCATAAAGAGAAGGTACGTGTCATTCTGGAGATATTCGTATTTTTCCATTAGGATTTTAATGGTATGAGCAGGGCCAACCACGGCGTGCCGAACTTCACACGGAGCGGGTGTGAGGTTAGGACTGTTGATGTTTTTAAGAATATCAGGAATCCGACATATCGATACTTAAAGAATTTATCATCGGCTCTCGGTAAATCGAAAAAAAGTAACTTTTTGGTATATAAACGGAAAAAATATCAACGTACCGGCCTATAAAAGCATCGGCTGCACACTGTAAATATACTGCCGGTTTTAGAGGTGTATATTTAAATATTGACTTATTATCAGACGTTCTGTATGTCAACAAGCTAGCAGCCTGCCCATCCCTCCCTTGGAGCAAGAATTGAAAAGAAAACGATGTCTGTTCACGCTTGGCGATAACCATTTTGCTGACAATGACAGCTGCATGGAAGTGGCACAATAAAGTTCAATGAGTCCGTCGTTCGGCCTCGTCACATATCGGATTTGTCCGAAACACTTCATGTCGACTTCCCTGTTTTTTCATAGCGCCAGCAACCTAGCAGTCGTAGTGTCAAAAATTTGTGGTGAAACTAAACGTAACAGTTTCTGTAGGTAGCGCCGATTACGTCAGCATTTCACCTCACACGTCTACCCCCTCTGCAAAGACCAGTCTTGTCATTTAGATCTTTGTTCATCATTTTCAGCAACTGTTTTTTAGTAACGTCGATGTGAATAAACAGCACACTAGTTGCGCGAAAAATTGTTTTTTAACGCAATTGGTGTGCTGTTTTTTCGCATCTGAAATCTTGTTATTTCATTCACACCGCCCTCCCTCTTATTCTTTTGTGCCACATATTCTTGCTTCACACACTCAAAGATAAAAACTGGACTCCTTCACACAGTGAAAGTAAAATTATGTTCTACTACAGATTCAAAACTGTGAAAGAATTTCATATATAATAAAAATATCGGCACTCAATTTTGCCTGTTAAAATGTACAGAATGCAATGGAAAGGGATGACACTCAATCGACGGTATTAATACACTGAACCTAACCCCTGTATGTCAATGAGCAAGAGGTGAAACAAGCTGCTGGAGGAAACATTTCGTTTGGGAGCAGATGCGAGGGGCAACTTCACGGGCTGAGTACAACTGAAAGCTCTTAAAAGTGACCCGAGACATGGGGCAATGAATGGGCCAGGTGACTCATCCAGGACGGAAAGTAGTGGGCCACCAGAGTAGTACAGAAAGAATCTTTAGAAAACTGCAGTGGGAATTTCCAGATAGATATGAACAAACCAGTGATGCAGTTGATCAAGTGAACTGTGTGTGGTACGCTCATGCCATTCTGATATGGATATATTTGGGAAAAATATCGCCGATTTTAAACGATATGCTTTGGAAAAAAAATATTGATACGAGGGCAGTTCAATAAGTAATGCAACACATTTTTTTTCTCGGCCAATTTTGGTTGAAAAAACCGGAAATGTCTTGTGGAATATTTTCAAACATTCCCGCTTCGTCTCGTATAGTTTCATTCACTTCCGACAAGTGGCAGCGCTGTACGGAGCTGTTAAAATGGCGTCTGTAACGGATGTGCGTTGCAAGCAACGGGCAGTGATCGAGTTTCTTTTGGCGGAAAACCAGGGCATCTCAGATATTCATAGGCGTTTGCAGAATGTCTACGGTGATCTGGCAGTGGACAAAAGCACGGTGAGTCGTTGGGCAAAGCGTGTGTCATCATCGCCACAAGGTCAAGCAAGACTGTCTGATCTCCGGCGTGCGGGCCGGCCGTGCACAGCTGTGACTCCTGCAATGGCGGAGCGTGCGAACACACTCGTTCGAAATGATCGACGGATCACCATCAAACAACTCAGTGCTCAAATGGCTCTGAGCACTATGGGACTCAACTTCTGAGGTCATTAGTCCCCTAGAACTTAGAACTAGTTAAACCTAACTAACCTAAGGACATCACAAACATCCATGCCCGAGTCAGGATTCGAACCTGCGACCGTAGCGGTCTTGCGGTTCCAGACTGCAGCGCCTTTAACCGCACGGCCACTTCGGCCGGCAACTCAGTGCTCAACTTGACATCTCTGTTGGTAGTGCTGTCACAATTGTTCACCAGTTGGGATATTCAAAGGTTTGTTCCCGCTGGGTCCCTCGTTGTCTAACCGAACACCATAAAGAGCAAAGGAGAACCATCTGTGCGGAATTGCTTGCTCGTCATGTGGCTGAGGGTGACAATTTCTTGTCAAAGATTGTTACAGGCGAAGAAACATGGGTTCATCACTTCGAACCTGAAACAAAACGGCAATCAATGGAGTGGCGCCACACCCACTCCCCTACCAAGAAAAAGTTTAAAGCCATGCCCTCAGCCGGTAAAGTCATCGTTACAGTCTTCTGGGACGCTGAAGGGGTTATTCTGTTCGATGTCCTTCCCCATGGTCAAACGATCAACTCTGAAGTGTATTGTGCTACTCTTCAGAAATTGAAGAAACGACTTCAGCGTGTTCGTAGGCACAAAAATCTGAACGAACTTCTTCTTCTTCATGACAACGCAAGACCTCACACAAGTCTTCGCACCCGAGAGGAGCTCACAAAACTTCAGTGGACTGTTCTTCCTCATGCACCCTACAGCCCCGATCTCGCACCGTCGGATTTCCATATGTTTGGCCCAATGAAGGACGCAATCCGTGGGAGGCACTACGCGGATGATGAAGAAGTTATTGATGCAGTACGACGTTGGCTCCGACATCGACCAGTGGAATGGTACCGTGCAGGCATACAGGCCCTCATTTCAAGGTGGCGTAAGGCCGTAGCATTGAATGGAGATTACGTTGAAAAATAGTGTTGTGCAGCTAAAAGATTGGGGAATAACCTAGTGTATTTCAATGCTGAATAAAACAACCCCTGTTTCAGAAAAAAAATGTGTTGCATTACTTATTGAACTGCCCTCGTATATCGATTCTTTACCCACAGCCCTAGTTTGCGGGCCAAGGCTCGGCCTGTCTTTGCTCGTTACTTCCCTGAAGTACTCCGTACAGCACGCATTATTCCCCTGCCAGTTCCAAAAGTTTTTGATGGAACTGAACGAAGGTGCGGAGTGTTCATAATTTACTGCAAACTACGTTGGTTAAGTCAAGGGCCATGCCTGGAATGATTTTCGATTTAAAATTCGCTGTTGTTGGATGTATGAAGGGAAAAAAATTGCAGGTACCAAAATTAGAATATCTAGGTCGGGCGGCAGACCTCGCATTTTACTGGACTTAATTGCACACTGCCCACAGTAATACATTGATAGCTGAGAAATAACTTATTTCTGATTTGATGGGGATACATTTAAAAAGAAAATCGCATTGTGGAAGGGATTCTGACAAAAACAGTCGACTTGCCTAAGCTCACTGCCGTTAAAGAAAACGCGAGGTTTCAATAATTCAGTGTGCCCTTGAAAGAATTACAGTGATAGTTGCCCAAACGTTTTGATAACACTGCGAGTCACACGTATGTTTTCGAGCTGTTTCCGAGATCGTTTGCCGTTTCTGTTGAAAGCACTCCTGTGCATATGCAGATGTAACTGATTGACCTCCGAGGTAATTCCCGTTTTAATGACAAATCCTTTCACGTTATACTGTCCAGGATGTCTACAGTTCTGTATAATGAGATAGCAAAAATGCTACAATATTTCGATAGAAATGTTTGTGTGAAAGAGCGTTTCTCGATTATGAAACTAAATAAGTCACGATTTCATGGCAACCTGAGTGCGGAATTCTGTGAAACTGTCTGTAGGCCGACGGTTTGTATCGGGTAATAATAATAGTAATGAGCGGGGCGGTTCGGCCGCCGCTCCACAAGTTCTTCGACGCCACAACGGCGACTTGCGAGCGAAAGAGGATGAAGTGATGATGGAAAACACACAAACAGTCATCTCGAGGCAAAGAAAATACCTAACTCGCCGGGAATCGAACTCGGGACCCCATGCGCGGGAAGCGAGAACACTACCGCAAGACCACGACCCGCGGACTGCAGCAACTAAAAATTAAGTTATGTCTTCAACACGTCAAAAATAATTAAATAACACTGAAAATTTGTTTTGTTTGTGACCTACATTGTCGCCAAATGTGAAATATAAGACCAAGCTATATGGTGCGACAGCACTGCCATTTAAATGCAGTCCGTTCACAACTTCCCCCTCTTCCCCCTCCTCCAGCTCAGACAGCGTGGCGTGGCGGTGGGGGAAGCGTGCTGCAGCCAAGCTGACCGCTGTGGTGTCTACGCCGCTGCTAGGCCGCCGTTGGTCTGTAGTCCATACCCAGCTGGTCAAACCACACTAAAAATATAGTTGGACGTAGGTTTCATTACCTTAATAAATCTGCTTGCAAGTTAGTTTTTTTATGATAGATTTGACAGTCAGTTATATCACAGAGACCATCATGCAACAAAACTAATGTCACAGATATTGAACGTGTGTGAAAGTGTGCTTGCAAACAGATTGAAGAATGAATCAAAAACTACGTCCAAACAATGTGGTTTTACCAGTGCGGTAGGATTTATACATGTTATTCGCACCGATAATATCCTAATGGAAAAATACAGATAGTTGAAGATAGACCTCCATTTTCTATATAAAGAGCAGAATTACTGAAAGATCAAATAACGACTCAGTAAGATGTATGCCACAAGACAGAAGTGCTGCAGTGGCACAGCCAGTACCGAAAATAACCCAAAACAGAACTCTTCTAAACTCGTTTCGAAAGTTGAAGGTAATCATTTAACTCAGAAATGAAATCGAAATAAAACGTATTAGTTTCTAAGAAGCGTTACCGGATTTATGTCTGCTATTATACCACAAAATGAGTGCGGTTTTGGAAGGTGATCGCTCTAGTTAGAGGCAGAATACCCCAAGAAACTTTCCTCGCTGGAGACAACTGTCGGGGAGACAGAATGTTAAGTCAGGCAAGAGAGAGCTTACGAGAATATCGATTAGAATCTGGAAGGCAGCGATGCTCTCAGATCTCAGCTACTTAAAGAACTCGTTAGGTAGTCAAACTAGCTGAATATTTCCTTCAGTTGGGAACACAGTTTCTCGCCGACGATATACTTGTATACGACTTTCTCCGATATCTTGTAACATTCAGTCTCCGAACGACATCCTGCAGCTACGTTCTCAAGAACGGCCTGTGTATCTCATGGTGCGGTGGATTCCATACAAATACTTGTAAAAATGGATATATGTATGGTTTCTGTGTGTGTGTGTGTACGTATTTCAGAACATTCTACGTCACAAACACTGAGCTGCGTGAAAATGAAACAGCAGGACGGAATTCACTAGAGATACATGTGAAATATGTATACAAATATGTATAATGGGAAATACACTACTGGCCATTAAAATTGCTACACCAAGAAGAAATGCAGATGATAAACGGGTATTCATTGGACATATATATTATACTAGAACTGACATGTAATTACATTTTCACGCAATTTGGGTGCGTAGATCCTGAGAAATCAGTACCCAGAACAACCACCTCTGGCCGTAATAACCGCCTTGATACGCTTGGGCATTGAGTCAAACAGAGCTTGGATGGCGTGTACAGGTACAGCTGCCCATGCAGCTTCATCAAGAATAGTCACTGGCGTATTGTGACGAGCCAGTTGCTCGGCCACTATTGACCAGACGTTTTCAATTGGTGTGAGGTCTGTAGAATGTGCTGGCCAGGGCAGCAGTCGAACATTTTCTGTATCCAGAAAGGCCCGTACAGGACCCGCAACATGCGTTCGAGCATTGTCCTGCTGAAATGTAGGGATTCGCAGGGATCGAATGAAGGTTAGAGCCACGGGTCGTAACACATCTGAAATGTACCGTCCACTGTTCAAAGTGCAGTCAATGCGAACAAGAGGCGGCCGAGACGTGTAACAAATGGCACCCCATACCATCACGCCGGGTGATACGCCAGTATGGCGATGACGAATACACTCTTCCAATGTGCGTTCACCGCGATGTCGCCAAACACGGGTGCGACCATCATGATGCAGTAAACAGCACCTGGATTCATCCGAAAAAATGACGTTTTGCCATTCGTGCACCCAGGTTCGTCGTTGAGTACACCATCGCAGGCGCTCCTGTCTGTGATGCAGCACAAGGGTAACCGCAGCCACGGTCTCCGAGCTGATAGTCCATGCTGCTGCAAACGTCATCGAACTGTTCGTGCAGATGGTTGTTGTCTTGCAAACGTCCCCATCTGTTGACTCAGGGATCGTGACGTGGCTGCATGATCCGTTACAGCCATGTGGATAAGATGCCTGTCATCTCGACTGCTAGTGATACGAGGTCTTTGGGATCGAGGTGGACGTTCTGTATCACCCTCCTGAACCCATCGATTCCATATTCTGCTAACAGTCACTGCATCTCGACCAACGCGAGCAGGAATGTCGCGATACGATAAACCGCAATCGCGATAGGCTACAATCCGACATTTATCAAAGTCGGAAACGTGATGTTACGCATTTCTCCTCCTTGCACGACGCATCACAACGTTTCACCAGGCAACGCCGGTCAACTGCTGTTTGTGTATGAGAAATCGGTTGGAAGCTTTCCTCATGTCAGCACGTTGTAGGTGTCGCCACCGGCGCCAACCTTGTGTGAATGCTCTGAAAAGCTAATCATTTGCATATCACAGCATCTTCTTCCAGTCGGTTAAATTTCGCGTCTGTAGCACGTCATCTTCGTGGTGTAGCAGTTTTAATGGCCAGCAGTGTATGTTAAATATAAGTGAAATGTACTTGACATGTGCGAACGCGGGCAAAGCCACGTATAGAACGCTCATCCTAAACTCCTGGAACGAATTCAACAAAATTTGGTACATGTATTAGTTACAATCTGTAAGAAATATATCACGTGTGAGAACTGCCAGTCTCCTATTGGGGTGAGCGTGATAACGTGGAGAGAGAAGGGGCAGGAGGAGGGGGATAGACGGCGTAGGGGAAAGAGGAGATGGGCACAGATAGGAAGGAGGAGAAGATGAACAGAGGGAGGAGCAAGGAAGAGATAGAGAGGGATGAGGAGGAGATGGACAGAGAGAGAGGAGGAAGAGGAGATGGACAAAGAGAAGGGGGGGGAGAAGATGGAATTAGAGGGGGAGGAGGAGATAGAGAGTGGGAGTAGGAGCAGATTGACAGAGAGAGGGGGAAGGAAAACATGCACAGAGAGAGAGGCAGGAAGACATGAACACAGAGAGAGGATGATGGAGGTGGACAGATAGGAAGGAGAAGGTGTTTTAAAAGGTAATTACAGAATGGCGAGAGCAAAAATCGAGTCAAAATATAGATCAGTGAATCAAGTTAGATAAAAGTAGTTTTAGAGCAAATTGCCTCGCCTCTGCAGATGATCTGGCAGTTTTAACTAGGCTATCAACCAGCACACCCACGACTAAAATCCAGAAAAAGCTTCCTCAGATCTACCGAGGCACTAGTTGGGGCACCACAGCAATGCCGAATCGAACAGTGGCCTGCAAGGCTTACCAGTGCTGTGGGATGGATTACACCAAGCGAAAGACTACCACCTGGCTGCACAGAGAATTGGAGTACATGGAGATCCCTCAACAGACTACGCTCGGATGTCACGAAATGTAAGAGTAATTTGACTAAATGGGGTTTCCTAGAGGAGCAGCCACTCTGGGGAACAACGCAGACGACCTTCCACCTGCTCCAGTGTATCCAATGTCCAGCAACATGCACAACAGGAGACCTGCATCATGCAACGCCAAATGCAATAGAGGTCGCTAACTTCTTGTCTTGTAAATATATATACACATGTATATATTGTACATTATTTTATACATCGTAAATGCTTCTGACACGAATAAATAAAATAAATAACTAGGGATATTATAACAACTCAAAGACAAATTGAAATTCTTAAAGAAGTTGCGGAAAAAGTAGGACTACAAACATCACTCGAAAAAACGGAATATATGACATGCAGCAAACTAGCACCAAAGTCTTAACACGAAATATGAAAAAATAAAAGTGATTCTCAGTTTAAATACCTGGGGGAAATCTTACAAGGAAACGGCATGGAGAAAGCTGCAAATGAAGTTCATTGTCAAAAAATGGCAATTGCATTCAGATTAACACAAAATATTTATAATAAAAAATCGCTTTCTAAATTCGGTAAACTTAGGCATTACAGCACTGTGATCAAAACCTGAATGTCTTTATGGAGCAGAAAATTTGGTATTAAACAGAAAGGGGGACACTGAAGAAATTGAAAAGAAAGAAAGAAAGATTATTAGGAAAATGTTAGGCCCCAAAATTGCTGATGGAGGAACTTAATGGCTGAAAAGTAAGAAGGAAATAAAAGAATACATAGACATACATGATGACATGAGAAAGCGAAGACTTAAATTTTATGGGCACATTAAAAAAATGACACCCACTAGTTTCACAAAACAAATTGTAGACAACGGAAGTAAGGCCAAACCTGTGCGAATTAAATGGATCTTTGCGATTAAGGAGGGTCTTAAAGTAGCCGGTATAACTCAGCCAGACGTTACAGACAGAAAAACATTCAGACAAAAGATATTTGATTTGAAAGTTGTTCAGAGGGAAATTAGAAAATTGACTGGAACACCGTGGTCTGATAAAAGAAAGAGACTTCGTTGTGAAAGGATGAAACAAATTTGGACGCAAAGGAAGGCCAACCTTCAAAAGTGACATTGATTGTACCTCGTGTGGTCCTATTGGGTCCATACATGGATAGTAATAATAACATACCCGGACAACGCCGGGTATTCAGCTGGTTTTCTGTCTCAAAGTCGGCCGACATACGTCATGGTTACATCATGCAGATAAATAAATCCACATATTCACCATTTCAGCAGTGAGAGCCCGCTTCCATGTCCGACTACCAGTACAGCCACTGTCGGAGTACTGCTCTCAAGCAACACTGATTTCCAATAACAATTATAGGAGCACTGATGTAGTTCAACTGACATCACTACTTTCCGTCAACTGTACGCTACTCGCAGTTGGCAGCATCTGAAGCGCTGTATTTTGTCACGCTAAGTCGCGTAAGTAAGCTTGTACAAGAACTGGTAGTTTTATCGCGAATGGGGTAAGTCTTTCACACAGGCTTTGTCGGTTCACTGTTGTGACACACTTGCAGGTACACGAACTGACCAAAAATATCTGTACGCCAGTCACTGGACATCTGTGCGGGATGTGTCCACCCCTCGCATTTATAATGGCTTGACCCTTGCTGAGGAAACTTTCAGCAAGATAAGATAACACATGTGGAAGAATGGCAACCCATTCTTCCGTAAGTGTCGAAACCAAAGAAAGTATGAATGTTGGGCACTGTGGTCTGGAGCGATGTCGACGTTCAACATATCCCAAAGATGTTCTATTTGGTTCGGGTCGGGACTCCGGGCAGGTCAGTCCGTTTCAGGAATGTTAACGTCCGCAAACTACTGACAGGGTGCCGTGTCATGCTGACACAAACAACGATCGTCTCTCAACTGTTCCTCTTACGTACTCGCTGCACAATGCTGTAAAATGTGCTACTATCCGTTCACATTTAGAGTTTTCTCAAGCGCAATAAAGGGACCAAATCCTTACCGCGAAAAACATCCTCATTTCGTAACACCTGTATTCCACTCTTGGCAATGAAAATGATGGCAGGCAACGTTCTCTGCGATTTCGCCAAACCAAGACGCTTCCATCGGATTACCCTGGGGTACAGCGTAACTCATCACTCCAAATCACTAGTTTCCTACAGAAATGGGTAGCTAATGAGGAGTTCCTCGACTGTTGTACCCCATTCATTGCAACCCTTTACTACATTCGCCTCTCTTTCGTTTACGATTCCGTTCGTATTGCAACGTTGTTGGTCCCCTTCTGTGTAATCGTTCTACCGGCTATGCTTTTGTATAGTGCAGGCGGATGCTAACCAGCGACCATTATTGCCGTAGGTACGTACAAGTTGGGATCGAAATATACTCCACGAAGTTATAAACGTTAATTTTTCTGATTTGTCATGACAAATTTTTTATAATTGTTTTAGATAAAATGGAGCGGTGTTTGAGCAATGATCGAATAGTCCTGTTATTGTTAACTGACGAAGGCCGCTGACTCATTGGATACATCAGATTCTTTTCAAGGTGCAATCGAGTTCAGCGATTTTTTTTTTTAAAAAAAAGAAAAGAAGGAATATCTCATTATGAGATTATGAAACTGAAAATGAAATACAGGATAATGAAGAGAAGGAAGAAGATGTTTTCGAAGAAAATCAGCAAATAGTAAGACAATCTAGCCACATTTATAGAAAAAACCGTTATAGATAGAAGTAACAAGACGGGCGTTGATATTTTATAAAACAAGTCAACATGCAGTTGATCAAAGCAAATATGAAAGAGAGGAAAATGAGTTTCAAACATTTCTCTCGGAACTTCCAGACAGCAACAGACAAAGTTCTCCCCAAAACTTTTGAAAATAATCTGTAGCGCAAGTCCAAGCCAGACCGAGTCAGGCAAAAATGTCAAAGGTATCACGATGCTGCTTACGTCCACGCCTTAAAGACACAAAAACTACGAAACATATTCTAAATGTCACAAAAACGCGTGCGAAATGCGGTCCAGTGACAAAAAGGTATGTCTTCTCAGTAAAGAAGGAAAATATGTGGTTAGTTAATTACTTCATCTATGTACTGTCATTTTCTTATTGAAAAACATAGTTTTTTTTTTTTTTTTTTTTAGTTTTCTGAGTTGATCATCATTTGATCTCAGAACATGTTTTTGAACATTGTCGAAGAGGATTTTCTTTGCTTTTTAAATTAATTCCAAAAACTCTGTTGAAGCTCCCATTGTTAATGTAAGACTACTAATTGTTGGTAAGATCATGTTTTTCTTTTTAATACAGACTTATTTTTCATAAAAGGAAGAATTTTTTATGGATTATTCGGCAGCAGTTTAGAGAAACATAGAAGTAAATAAATTTCAGTTGGTTTTTGTTTTGGGGTGGAAAACTACCCCACGAACTTACTAACGTCGGATTAAATAGCGACTTTGCCTTCTCTCAGTTTATCTGCGGTTGTTTCTTAGCACTTCCAGTTCTCCAACAGTCGACATGGGCAGCTTTACATGTATTGAAATATCCCTATAGGAGTCGTTGCTCAGGAGACATCCAATGACTGCTCACGTTCGTAGTCACTGAGCTCTCATAAAAACTCTTGCTGCTTGTCTACTGGTAACACAATACTACTCGCTTCCTTTTATATTGGCGGGCCCGCTTGTCGTGACATTTAGTGGCCAAATGCGAATTACACAGAAGTGTCCGGATAGGTTTTGTGGAGGAGGAGAGAGAGGAGGAGATTAGTGTTTAACGTCCCGTCGACAACGAGGTCATTAGAGACGGAGCACAAGCTCGGATTAGGGAAGGATGGTGAAGGAAATTGGCCGTGCCCTTTCTAAGGAACCATCCCGGCATTTGCCTGAAGCGATTTAGGGAAATCACATATGTTTTGTCAGATAGTCAATATGGTGAACAACGTGGTCGAGAAACTGGGCCACCCCTTCCAATCCACGCGTCGGGAAATGTTTCATTTAGAATTTCACGGATATCCAGTGCACAATGCCGGAAATTATGGTTGATTTAATGTCGGGTAGTTTTTGTGCCACGTATTCCGTAAAAAGTTCCATGTACACGTTGGTAATTTCGGTGCCCCTCCGACGAAAAAGCAGACCAATAATGCGGTTACACAAGATTCCACACCACACATTTATCTATGCCACTGAATTTCCATATAGGCACATTGACGTTATCAGATCACCAGCTTCTCGCATTTTTTGTGTTCATTTTCACCGAAAGCTGAAAGGTTGCTTTGTCACGGGAACAAATTGGGGCTCAAAAAATGGCTCTGAGCACTATGGGACTTAACATCTGAGGTCATCAGTCCCCTAGAACTTAGAACTACTTAAACTTAACTAACCTAAGGACATCACACACATCCATGCCCGAGTCAGAATTCGAACCTGCGACCGTAGCGGTCGCGCGGTTCCAGACTGAAGCGCCTAGAACCGTTCGGCCACCGTGGCCGGCTTGGGGCTCAAAATGATTCATTTGCAGATATTTGTTCCTCTCGTCTCTGTCTGTAACAACTGCACTTTGTATGCGCACGGTCTCATATTTAGGGTAGGAACTTCTACATTGTTCAACATGCTATATATAACTGTCTGGCAGCAGTCTGTGAGAATGATCGATGTTTATCGGAGATAATCGATGTTTTCCTTAAATGTTCTTGCCGATCGCTGCGCATATTACCGAGCGCTGTCCCCGTCTCCACAAATTTCTTGTGCCATGCACGAGGTGATAAAGGTGAATCTCTTCCGTCTTGGAGTTCAGGTGAAAATTGACGGCTATGGAGATGTGAGAAGCAGAAGAGAATTGATAATTCTGGGTGAGGGAGAGACCAAATGAAACTTAACGGCTACTTGCTTTCCTATAACTAGTCTGTATTACCACTCGTATTTGTCCCTTCTTTAATATTATTCAGACTGTTCTTTGGGACGCTCCACTTTTCTGCCCTCAAACATGCTTATAATTGCTTTACTTCCGGTCTGGGATTGCACACGCTATTTTTAATATTTGACCCAGGGATCATCTTTGTCTAGTCGGTTTGTGCTGATGGGATCCGACTTATTCTACTGATTAACAGGGGATACTTGTCTGCATGTTAAGGATTCGTCTACTCATCATTTAATTATTTATTAACTGAATTAACATACTCCACGGTTAAGACAAAAATTAACACACATAGTTCAATTAAGATAGTGACTTATTATCACTAGGAGCGCACACTGCGTGAGGGAGTGGTTGGGATTGAGTTTCGTCACAGACCGTAATTCGTTAGTCTGGTGTGCATGCATTCAACTACACGAAATGAGAAATCAAAAACAGTATGACAGGAATGTAATAAGACAGAGAGTGCTGGGGAGAGGGCAGAGATTCACGACTGGCATTCAGATCTTTAATGGACACGAGGTTAGCTTTTGCGTACAAGAAAACGTTTCACTTTCTAAGCTTCTTCCGTCTGTACGCGCCTAGCTTACAGTGCTCGCCTATTGTGCCGATGACCACGTGGTCACAGTCGTGCATTATCCTACTGAAATGTAGGATCGGATGAAGGATAGAGTCACGGGTCGTAACACATCTGAAATGTACCGTCCACTGTTCAAAGTGCCGTCAATGCGAACAAGAGGTGACCGAGACGTGTAACCAATGGCACCCCATACCATCACGCCAGGTGATACGCCAGTATGGCGATGACGAATACACGCTTCCAATGTGCGTTCACCGCGATATCGCCGAACGCGGATGCGGCCATCACGATGCTGTAAACAGAACCTGGATTCATCCGAAAAAATGACGTTTTGCCATTCGTGCACCCATGTTCGTCGTTGAGTACACCATCGCAGGTGCTCCTGTCTGTGATGCAGCGTCAACGGTAACCGTAGCCGTGGTCTCCGAGCTGATAGTCCATGCTGCTGCAAACGTCGTCGACTGTTCGTGCAGATGGTTGTTGTCTTGCAACGTACCATCTGTTGACTCAGGGATCGAGACGTGGCTGCACGATCCGTACAGCCATGCGGATAAGATGCCTGTCATCTCGACTGCTAGTGGTACGAGGCCGTTGGGATCCAGCACGGCTTTCCGTATCACCCTCCTGAACCCACCGATTCCATATTCTGCTAACAGTCATTGGATCTCGACCAACGCGATCAGCAATGTCGCGATACAATAAACCGCAATCGCGATAGGCTACAATCCGACCTTTACCAAAGTCGGAAACGTGATGTTACGCATTTCTCCTCCTTGCACGAGGCGTCACAACAACGTTTCACCAGGCAACGCCGGTCAACTGCTGTTTGTGTATGAGAAATCGGTTGGAAACTTTCGTTATGTCAGCACGTCGTATTTGTCGTCACCGGCGCCAACCTTGTGTGAATGCTCTGAAAAGCTAACCATTTGCATATCACAGCATCTTCTTCCTGACGGTTAAATTTTGCATTTGTAGCACGTCATCTTCGTGGTGTAGCAATTTTAATGGCCAGTAGTGCAATAAATTTCACAGAAAGCAGACATATAGTCTTTCCTATGCAACGATGTGCTAGAAACAGGACGGATTAGTGGATTTGTCAAATATTCAGAAACCTTTGTCCTGAATTTGGAGACAGGTAAACTGAAGGTACGTCTGCTCCCATACCTTTCTTGACTCCGTCCCCTGTCTGCCCGAGCGTTGCCAACACTGAAAAAATTTTCCGCTAAACTGAAGTTAAAATTCGGCTAAATGCTTCTTATTGTTATTTACCCACCTAAAAACGAAATTTGAGTGTACTGATAACTTACAAAGAAATTTTTTCTCATCGTCATGGTATATAATAATAATAATAATTATTATTATTATTATTACTAAAATGAAGTTTACTAAGTTCAGATTTCACTCATCACATTAATGTAGTTGAAGCCACAGTATTTCATTTTCCTCCTTATCCTGCAGTAGGTCGCCTTCCGTGTCCACCGCTGAAGTACTGGGACCGAATGAAGATACCCATTGAGGCGGCGATTTCTTGGAGAACATTCTCCGGCAGCTCGTAATCGTGACAGCACTTATCAACACGATTAAGACCAGCTCTTAATGTAATTATGGCGTACACCACAATAGTAGTTATTCTGTTCCGGTGAGATGTTTTTATCAAATTTGGTTGGCTAAAGGCCCTTTCACCTCTGCATTGGACCATGGTAAAACCAAAAGCATAACAACCAGATCTAAGAGTTCTTGGAAAGGACTTAAGCCGCCGGCACCTCTGTATGACCTAATTTCATTCCAGAGCGCCGCAGTTTTGTTGATTTGTTTCCATTGGACAGTAGTGAGCTTGGATCACTGTACTATCCGACAAGCCGATTTCCTTAGCCAGGGGTACTATTGGTTCTTTTATCACTCTCCAGCATTCCGTTGGAGCAATTAAGGATACTTTTTGCAACACTTTTACATTTTGGGGCAAGCGCGGCATTGCAGCTCAGAACCAAGGGATCAAGAAAATGTTCACATCGTTTCTTTATGGCATTCTGAACTTCAGATGAAATTTTGTTGGACGTATTCATATCCTGCAGTAAGACTTCGACTTCATAAACTAAGTATATACTTGGTGACTTATATTTGCAAACACCTGCTGTTAAAGGATCGCCTCTATACCCTGGTACAGCAATTCTCCTTACGAGCCTAATAATTAGTAAAACAACATCGTTTAGGAGCCGTGACTGGTCTGCAGAATTTGACTGAAATACCTTATTTACCAGCTGATATTCTTCCAAATAAGGTTTCAGAAAAGTAAGATAAATTTTGTTTGCGTCATCACTGTACATATTATGGAGGACTTGGACCGTATAGCACTTCTAAATAAGCGCTGCTACCTCAAAGTGGGTTTTTAGTTCAAGCCACTGAGACAAAGCCCGAGAAACAGCCTCTAAAATAGACATCCAACGTGTATTGCACTTCTGAACTATTTTGAATGGATTAGCTCCGTCATTCATTGCACTGAATAACTTTCTATAAGCAGAATGAGAATATTCACTCTGCAGCGGAGTGTGCGCTGATATGAAACTTCCTGGCAGATTAAAACTGTGTGCCGGACCGAGACTCGAACTCGGGACCTTTGCCTTTCGCTGGCAAATGCTCTACCAACTCAGCTACCCAATCACGACTCAGGTCCCCTCCTCACAGCTAAAGCCCGAGAAACAGCCTCTAAAATAGACATCCAACGTGTATTGCACTTCTGAACTATTTTGAATGGATTAGCTCCGTCATTCATTGCACTGAATAACTTTCTATAAGCAGAATGAGAATATTCACTCTGCAGCGGAGTGTGCGCTGATATGAAACTTCCTGGCAGATTAAAACTGTGTGCCGGACCGAGACTCGAACTCGGGACCTTTGCCTTTCGCTGGCAAATGCTCTACCAACTCAGCTACCCAATCACGACTCAGGTCCCCTCCTCACAGCTTTACTTCTGCCAGTATCTCGTCTCCTACCTTCCAAAGTTAACAGAAGCTCTCCTGCGAACCTGCAGAACTAGCACTCCTGAAAGAAAGGAGAGCTTCTGTAAAGTTTGGAATGTAGGAGACAAGATACTGGCAGAAGTAAAGCTGTCAGGCTGGGGCGTGTGTTGTGGGTGGGTAGCTCAGTTGGTAGAGCACTTGCCCGCGAAAGGCAAAGGTCCTGAGTTCGAGTCTCGGTCCTGCACACAGTTTTAATCTCCCAGGAAGTTTCATTTCTATTTGACTAGATAAAGACTTGAAAACCGAGGATACGTTTCTGACAACAAAAATTTAAAATTCCGGGGCAAAGTTTCAGCTGCGGCAGAAGATACCACCAGGTGCACGGAATGGCAGACACAAGGAATTACGACAAAATGAGGAACTTCTCTTTTCAAATTCTGGTCATAACTGCTGCATTTTCAGTACCCAAAACGCGCATTTAATGAACGTTCAAGCCGTACTCATTAAGCAAAGATTTCAAACCATTGGCTACTGCTACTGCCTTGCCTTCCTCTAACTCTACCCTTCCCAAGAACGTGGAAACAGTGCGACGTTGGGCCTCAGAAAAGTATACCACACACGTAGCTGATAATTTACTGGCACTAATTTCTGTAGATTCATCTCAAAGTACACTGAAATGTCCGTCTCCTATATCCTATTTCAAACTGGGCTTGAAATGTGGGTAAAGAATGTTTTTAATCACACCACTACACTTGCTTCTATACACACACATCTGAGAGACATGCTCAGCACCTATAAAACAAATGTTTGAAAGGCTGCAGAGGTGATCCACAGATCTTATTGCGGAATGGTTAGCCACAAACAGACATAATGCAGCTTCTGCAACAAAAACTTCATTGCACTGCCTCACTACCTGTGCATCTAGTCTCAACTGCCCCTGTGAAGGAAAGGGTGCCGTAACTTTTACATGCTTTTTGCTTTTTGAATGATTCAATAAATGCAACAGACACGAATTTTAGGTCCACTGGAAAAATCGACATCGCACACTAGAAGGATCGGTGGGGATTTCAGAAAGCCAGTCTTTCAGTTGTTTGTTGCTAAGCTACTCTTTTCTAAACTTTTGGGTGCATTTTTTTTTCCTTTTGCTTCGACATATGATGACACAACTAGTAAAAAAGTACAGAAAATCACTGATTACAACGCGATTAACTGCACCATAAACATTAACAATTCAGCCCTATGCACTGTACCGACTTCGGTCCACAGTAATTTGTAACTGCAATGCTAAAAGCAAAGAACTAAGACTGGAAAGGATTGTGCTGTTGTATTGAGGCAGGGGAAACACTATATCGAAATCTGATTATTAAGAGTTATCTGGAGCCATATTGTTGCCAGTTTCGGATTTTCCAAGATAAATATAATTTTAAATTGTATAATGGATAGACTGAATTAAACGGGTAAAATAGTGTTGCAGATATCAATCCACAAATCCGTTGGAAAAACCCGTTGACAGCTAAATGCAAAATTTCACCCTCTGACAGTGTGTAAAATCCGTCAAACTTAGCGGAAATGCCGCTAACTTGGCAACCCTGGTCTGCCGAATTGGCAGGCACCTAATATTCTTCTTGGGCTTCGGTGGAGGGGATGAATGCGCCAAAAAACTTCCGTGACCAACCTCTCCACCTCCAAGCTTTTTTCAGTTCAGCCTTTGTAGTTCTTTTCTTAATTTTAGAGAGACTTTGTGAGCACCTGTTAATATATTACTACATGACATTCATCTTTACCCGTTTCTAACAAGCATGTTTTAATTATGTGCTTACGAACTCTTCTGCGTTCAAAAAACGTCTCTTAATTCGTATAAACTCATAGACTTATAGTACACCTCCTGACCCTTATAAGATATGCAACCCAACTTACTGCATATGCACCCAGGGAGGATGACTGAAGTTGGTTTTCCATGTCTAAAAGTGCATCAAATATTTTTCCAGGCCAGTTTTCTTTCGCTCATTGTGTTATGTTTCTAGGTCTGTTCAATCGTTCTAGCCACTAGTAATAATTGGAACAACTGGGAGAAATACGGATGTATAAAATATATAGGCGCGCACTTCGTAAGGCAGATATTGAGTAACATTTTTTACAACACAGAAAGTAATGACATCGATATTCTAGATAATTTTCGTGAGAGCACTTCCAGAAATTGGCTATAAGGCGAAGCACTAGCGATTCTTGCATTGTTGACAATGATCGGCGAAGGAAGAAGTGTATGTATGTCCCCGCACTAGTCTGCCACGAAATCGGAATGTTTTTTTTTCTTTTTTAGCGACAGGAAGCGATATTCTAGAACGATATAAATATTCATGCACCAGAGTCACGAAAAGTCGCCCGCTTCCGTAATCCGTCCACACGCAAACTACAACTTTTCTAAAACTTGAGGATCGTTTCAGAAAATTACAGTGCACGCTTCTGCACTAATCAGAAGAATATATCAACAAAGCTTTAGTTTTTCAAACACCTAGCAGTTTTTCAAACACCAACAGTTCAGTGGTCGTCATTTTCCCTTAGAGTTGAGTGAACGTAATTATTCACCGATCTTAATTATATTTTACTACATCTGAAAGAAAGATTTGCCGAAGTTGAAGCACGTATAGACAGCTTCGGGAGCTGTAACGCATTCAATAATTTCCTTAAGTCTGTTTTATTTTGCAACAAATTTTTAGTCTGAAGCATATTTACATGGCTCGTTGAAGGCGATTTTAATTCATTGTTGATATATGCGGAAGAGTGTACAGCTAGGAGAAGATGGATTACTGGAAACCTAGTCAAAAAGAAAACTGTATCTCACACTCATAACTAAGCGAAATACTCCAGTCACCGAACAACAGAACACATCTCTTCTTTTTCTTAAAGAGGGTATGCAACGAACTAAATCATAAAATCAAAAATCTGGGCTCTCTTCTTCAATTCCGGTGAATGAACAGAAAATATTGTATTCAGACTACAGATTTCAATTACTGATGACCATTATCGGCTCTGAATACAAACAGATGAAGTAACTATAAGACAAAATCTACGAGGGTCACTCCAAAAGAAATGTACACTATTTTTGTAAAAATACAGTTTCATTCTGCATGTGTGAAAGTTTTACAGTGTGTAGATACATCCTTCCCGCTTGTTTTGAAACTCAGTTCAACCTGTTCCCGTGAGTCGCGCCGTCACAGCATGTCTTTAAGATGGCTGCTATACTCGACGTTCGTCAGAAGCAACGTGCTGTCATAGAATTCCTGTGCTGTGGAAACGAGACAGTGGGAAACATCCACAAGAGGTTGAAAAAGGTGTTTGGAGATGCTGCTGTCGATCGCAGTACAGTTAGTCAGTGGGCAAGCAGGTTACGTGATGAAAGCAGGCACGGCAATATTGAGGATTGTCCTCGCAGCGGCAGGCCTCGTGCTGCACACACTCCAGGCAATGTGCAAAGAGTTAACGAATTGGTGACAGGAGACAGACGCATCACAGTGAACAAATTATCACGCTACGTTGAGATAGGGGAAGGAAGTGTTTGCAGAATACTGAAAGTGTTGGCGTTAAAAAAGGTTTCTGCCAGATGGGTTCCCGGGATGTTGACAGTGGTTCACAAAGAAACAAGAAAAATGGTATGCAGCGAACTTTTGGAACACTACGAGAATGGTGGAGATGAATTGTGACAGGTGATGAACCATGGCTCCATCATTTTTCACCAGAGACGAAGAGGCAATCAATGGAGTGGCATCATGCAAATTCACCCAAGAAAAAAAATTCAAAACCACACCTTCTGCTAGAAAAGTTATGGCTACGGTTTTTTTTATTCCGAAGGACTCTTGCTTGTGGACATCATGCCAAGTGGAACCACCATAAATTCTGATACATATGCGACGGCACTGAAGAAACTTCAAGCTCGACTGAGTCGTTTCGACCACATCGGCAAAAGCAGGATGTTTTGCTGTTGCACGACAATGCACGGCCACATGTCAGTCAAAAAACCATGTAAGCGATCACAAATCTCGGATGGACAACACTGAAACACCCGCCTTACAGTCCTGACCTGCCTACATGTGACTATCATCTCTTTGGGAAACTGAAAGACTCTCTTCGTGGAACAAGGTTAAGACAATGACTCCCTTGTGCACGCTGCCGAACAGAGGCTCCAACAGGTTGGTCCAGAATTTTACGGTGCGGGTATACAGGCGCTGGTTCCAAGATTGCGTAAGGCAGTTGAGAGGGATGGAAATTATGTGGCGAAATGAAAATATTGTATCTAAAGGATGTATTTACACACTACACAACTTTCAAACATGTAGAATAAAAGATGGATTAAAATAAAATAGTGTACATTTCTTTTGGAGTGACCCTCGTATAAGAAATGCCGTTGTAAAGAATACCCAAAGCTAATCATCGTCGAAAAACTTGACGAATACGGTGCAGCCAAAAGCACTGTATGATAGGAATCACAATATATGCTCTATAGGTAAACAGTCTATTTAATACGTGGAATTGTGTCACACTTTATTTCAGTGTAATACAATCATTGCAAATGGAAGCAGCTCCCGAGAGCAGCGCACATGATTCACCGAACTTCATCCATTGTTGTGAATCGCAACCCTT
Source organism: Schistocerca serialis cubense (assembly GCF_023864345.2). Classification (NCBI taxonomy): domain Eukaryota; kingdom Metazoa; phylum Arthropoda; class Insecta; order Orthoptera; family Acrididae; genus Schistocerca; species Schistocerca serialis. Next base: position 545,370,764 of record NC_064644.1, on the reverse strand, counting down.
GGTTTGACACTCTGCAAAATGAGAAACCTGAAAATTTTCAGAGGTACGGTAACTTAGCATTTTTGTGCTTTTATTTTGTCATTTTTCAGTTTATTATTTACTCTGTCGATTTACAAGAGGAAAATTTTGGAATCTTCCTTTAAGATTGTTAGGGCCGATTCTGTTTTCAATCCTCGCTACAAATCTTTTCCAATGGGAAATCACGTTGTGTCGCTGTAAGAGACATTTCAACTTGTAATGTTACTCGTTGCGTGTTAACACAAATAAACTCTGGATGATAGAAATTTCTATAACTTTAAAAGAGTCATATTTACAAGTAATAGTACGGCGGCTGACATCGCTAATACAGCGACTTTACGTCTCATTTGAGTAGCGAAAACAAAATTCATGTCGTATTAACGAGACTTCATTAAAATTTTGAGGGTACGGAACCAGGTGGAAATGAAGAGATGCATAAATTGTGAAAAACATGAAGTTCTGTCAAGAGTTACACAAGAAACACTGAAAAGTAATATTCTTGTTACCAAGTTCATTAAAATGCGTGCTGCGGATACGTGCGCAAATGTACTGATGTAAACATGAATTTGAGCCTTCTCTGATCCCCCCGCTCCTCCCACTCTTCTCCCTCTCTCTCTCTCGCTCTCTCTCCCTCTCTCTTTCTCCCTCACTCTTTCTCTCTCCGTCCCATCCCTTCTCTCCTCCATTCCTCATTGTATTACCACTCTGGCACCTTAAAACTGTCACACAACAACACATATGTGTAATTATCTATATTTAGATTAAAGTTCAGTCTTGATCACGTTATGTCTGTTTTAATGGGTAACCGGTTTCGGTTTTCTCTATAAAACCATCATCAGACCTGTGAATAAATTTAAGAAAAACTAGATACCAATCTTTAAATGAATGAAAAAATCTAATGAGGTCAAAATTTTTAACAAAATAAAATAAAATTAGTTATACCCATTGGCTCCCTTGGGTTGGTAGGTGGAGCTCTCCTTGCTGCTGTGCAGTCAACTGATGGTTATGAGTGCTGAGCACGAGCTTAAATATGCAGAGGCTCCGCCTACTTCCTGTCACACTACTTCATAACTGCCAATCAGCGTTCATAATATGACGCCATCGTCAAAGTATAAAAGTAGGAAATACACTAATAACATAAAATTGATTCATTTAAATATCTGATTAACAGATAATAATTGTGTCTACAACTTATTTATATTTTAGATAAAAACATTGGATTATGATGTGTGAAAGCTGTGCCCTCTATGGACAACCTTAATATTATTACACTGCCAGTTATATCAAAGATGTAAAATCCTTGGCGTTGTGGTATGTATCGATTATCACAATTGCATCTTTGTTGGATGCTGCAGAATCGTCTTGTTTAATAGTAGTTTTTATGGCAATGTTCTTTATAGCATTAAGTTAGCAGCCAATAGTACGTTCCACATTCTGAATAACTGATGAGACTGCTGATGCAGCATATTTTACATATATTGCTTTTGCCATGGGTATAACTAATCTTATATTTTTAAAAAACAAAAGAGTAGATGCTTTTATTATAAAATTTCGTCAAAAAGGTCGTAATAATATTTTTCGCGAAAATCTAATTGTTCATTGAGCAGCATTGATGATTTGGTTTTCAAATGAGCATATATCTCGATTTCTTCTAGGATATTCATAAGTAAGCCTTTATTTGCATAATGAAGAACTTGTAAATTCTGTTGTACTGTCCCCTCAGCATGATTATTGAATGTTATATGATGACCAAAAACAGACTTTGTTCGTGAGGTACCTGACGTATGTTCTTTGTACCTTACTGCAAAATTTCGACCTGTTTGGCCGATATATATTTTCTCACAGTCTCTACATTGGATCTTGTACACTCCTGATCTGGTAGATTTTCCATTATCTTTATTTACGGTATGTCTTAATTTTTGTTGTAAAGTATTGTCAGTTGTAAATGCTATTGTTATTCCAGAATTTTTGAATAAGTTAGTGATTCTATCGGATATGTTTCCCATATATGTCATCTTCGTATATTTTGGATTACTTATTAGTGGAGTACTTTGTGATTGTTGTACTTTATTAAAAATGATATCTACCTGTCGTGTGTCGAAAGAGTTGGTTTTTGCAATTTGTTTTAAGATGGTCATTTCCTTTTTGATCTCATTAGCTTCTAGCGGTAATTTTAGTATTCGGTGTATCATAGACTTAAAGAATGCTTTTTTATACTTGTCAGGATGACATGATGTAGCATTAATAATAACATCAGTGGTTGTAGGTTTCCTGTATATGGTGAATAAATGTTTCCCGTTGTTATTAGTTATAGTGAGATCTAGGTAGTTAATAGATTTTCGATTTTCATGCTCAACTGTAAATTGTAACTTCGGATGCATAGAGTTTAATTTTATAGCAAGTTTCTCAATTTCGTCTTTTGAACCATTATAAAGTAATAATGTATCGTCTACATATCGCTTGTAATATATGATTTTATTTGCGATATCAGGGTTATTTTTCAGGAATTGCGTCTCAATGTGGTTTACGAAAATGTCTGCTACTGTCCCAGCTAAAGAATTTCCCATTGCTAAGCCATCTTTCTGACAATAGATTTTAGTATTAAACGAGAAATAATTGTAATCTAAAGTGCATTCAAGTAGTTCTATAAGTTCGATTATTTCGTCTTTAGTCATATTTTTGTATTGTATTAAGTTATCCCTAATTATATTAATCGTCTCAGTAATTGGTATATTTGTATATAAATTTTTAATATCTAATGAGGCAAAATTTGCACTAGTTGGAATGTCTATATTGTGGATTTGTTGTGTTAGTTCATAACTGTTTTTGATACTGAAGTTGCTGTCATATGTATAGAATGCTTTCAAAATTTTATTAAGTTTCATATTTAGTTTATATGAAGGACTACTTCTGTAGTTGACAATAGGTCGTATAGATTTCTCTTTTTTATGCAGTTTAATTTGTGATCTTAATTTAGGTATTTGGGGATTCATATTTTTCATCATATTTTTTTTTTCTTTCCTCAGGGGTCAAGAGGTGATTATTTTCATCGACTAGTTTCTTAATCTTTAATTGGAACTTTGGAGTGGGGTCTTTAGTTACTTCAACGATCCCATTTTCATTAAAAAATGAGAGTGTTTTAAATATATAATCGTCTTCTTTAATAATTACAAGGGTATTTCCTTTATCGGCCTTTACCACAATTGCTTTCTCTGCTAGTAGTTTATTATTGATATTTTTAAGTGTTTTATCTTCAGTTTTTCTATGTAGTTTATTTTTCTCTTTTAAAATTAAGTCCTTCGTTTTTAGGGCTATCTTACATGCTTCAGGTTTATTTATTTTCGATATTTTGCTTGTTGCTATAACATCAGCAATTATGTGTTTAACGTTGGTATTATTTAGTGGGGGAGTTAAGTTATATTTTAAGCCTTTGTCAAGTAGTGACATTTCGGACTTTGTGAACTGAATATCTGTAAGATTCATTGTCCTTGGATAAAATTGATGTATATAGTTGACCTTTTCTGAAAGCTTATTTTGTTGTTTAGCTATGAGTAAATCAATTTTTCTCTGATGTCTTTGGGCAATCGCTTTCCGTAAAAAGTCTATTTTCTCATCAATGCTGCTTAGTAAAATAGAAAAAATCAAAGGTGAGAGTTCATTACTTAGCAATAAATGCAGACTATACATTTCGACATTTAAAAAATCTTTTATCTTAAAAGCTTCTCTAATTTCAGATTTAATCCATAAAATACTACTCTTTTGTTGTACATATGTTACATTACTAGATTTGGATTGAATATTGATTTTAGCATATTTTGGTATGATATGTTCCATGAGGCAAGTTTTATTAAATTTAATTTTCATACCAAGTTTCATAATTTTGGTTCTAATATTTCTAAACTTTTTGTAATTTCCAATTGCCTGACTAGACAAACTTTTCACAATTTTGGTAAACATTTTTGGAATACAGTGATCAATTGTTATATTTAGATTAAAGTTCAGTCTTGATCACGTTATGTCTGTTTTAATGGGTAACCGGTTTCGGTTTTCTCTATAAAACCATCATCAGACCTGTGAATAAATTTAAGAAAAACTAGATACCAATCTTTAAATGAATGAAAAAATCTAATGAGGTCAAAATTTTTAACAAAATAAAATAAAATTAGTTATACCCATTGGCTCCCTTGGGTTGGTAGGTGGAGCTCTCCTTGCTGCTGTGCAGTCAACTGATGGTTATGAGTGCTGAGCACGAGCTTAAATATGCAGAGGCTCCGCCTACTTCCTGTCACACTACTTCATAACTGCCAATCAGCGTTCATAATATGACGCCATCGTCAAAGTATAAAAGTAGGAAATACACTAATAACATAAAATTGATTCATTTAAATATCTGATTAACAGATAATAATTGTGTCTACAACTTATTTATATTTTAGATAAAAACAGTGGATTATGATGTGTGAAAGCTGTGCCCTCTATGGACAACCTTAATATTATTACACTGCCAGTTATATCAAAGATGTAAAATCCTTGGCGTTGTGGTATGTATCGATTATCACAATTGCATCTTTGTTGGATGCTGCAGAATCGTCTTGTTTAATAGTAGTTTTTATGGCAATGTTCTTTATAGCATTAAGTTAGCAGCCAATAGTACGTTCCACATTCTGAATAACTGATGAGACTGCTGATGCAGCATATTTTACATATATTGCTTTTGCCATGGGTATAACTAATCTTATATTTTTAAAAAACAAAAGAGTAGATGCTTTTATTATAAAATTTCGTCAAAAAGGTCGTAATAATATTTTTCGCGAAAATCTAATTGTTCATTGAGCAGCATTGATGATTTGGTTTTCAAATGAGCATATATCTCGATTTCTTCTAGGATATTCATAAGTAAGCCTTTATTTGCATAATGAAGAACTTGTAAATTCTGTTGTACTGTCCCCTCAGCATGATTATTGAATGTTATATGATGACCAAAAACAGACTTTGTTCGTGAGGTACCTGACGTATGTTCTTTGTACCTTACTGCAAAATTTCGACCTGTTTGGCCGATATATATTTTCTCACAGTCTCTACATTGGATCTTGTACACTCCTGATCTGGTAGATTTTCCATTATCTTTATTTACGGTATGTCTTAATTTTTGTTGTAAAGTATTGTCAGTTGTAAATGCTATTGTTATTCCAGAATTTTTGAATAAGTTAGTGATTCTATCGGATATGTTTCCCATATATGTCATCTTCGTATATTTTGGATTACTTATTAGTGGAGTACTTTGTGATTGTTGTACTTTATTAAAAATGATATCTACCTGTCGTGTGTCGAAAGAGTTGGTTTTTGCAATTTGTTTTAAGATGGTCATTTCCTTTTTGATCTCATTAGCTTCTAGCGGTAATTTTAGTATTCGGTGTATCATAGACTTAAAGAATGCTTTTTTATACTTGTCAGGATGACATGATGTAGCATTAATAATAACATCAGTGGTTGTAGGTTTCCTGTATATGGTGAATAAATGTTTCCCGTTGTTATTAGTTATAGTGAGATCTAGGTAGTTAATAGATTTTCGATTTTCATGCTCAACTGTAAATTGTAACTTCGGATGCATAGAGTTTAATTTTATAGCAAGTTTCTCAATTTCGTCTTTTGAACCATTATAAAGTAATAATGTATCGTCTACATATCGCTTGTAATATATGATTTTATTTGCGATATCAGGGTTATTTTTCAGGAATTGCGTCTCAATGTGGTTTACGAAAATGTCTGCTACTGTCCCAGCTAAAGAATTTCCCATTGCTAAGCCATCTTTCTGACAATAGATTTTAGTATTAAACGAGAAATAATTGTAATCTAAAGTGCATTCAAGTAGTTCTATAAGTTCGATTATTTCGTCTTTAGTCATATTTTTGTATTGTATTAAGTTATCCCTAATTATATTAATCGTCTCAGTAATTGGTATATTTGTATATAAATTTTTAATATCTAATGAGGCAAAATTTGCACTAGTTGGAATGTCTATATTGTGGATTTGTTGTGTTAGTTCATAACTGTTTTTGATACTGAAGTTGCTGTCATATGTATAGAATGCTTTCAAAATTTTATTAAGTTTCATATTTAGTTTATATGAAGGACTACTTCTGTAGTTGACAATAGGTCGTATAGATTTCTCTTTTTTATGCAGTTTAATTTGTGATCTTAATTTAGGTATTTGGGGATTCATATTTTTCATCATATTTTTTTTTTCTTTCCTCAGGGGTCAAGAGGTGATTATTTTCATCGACTAGTTTCTTAATCTTTAATTGGAACTTTGGAGTGGGGTCTTTAGTTACTTCAACGATCCCATTTTCATTAAAAAATGAGAGTGTTTTAAATATATAATCGTCTTCTTTAATAATTACAAGGGTATTTCCTTTATCGGCCTTTACCACAATTGCTTTCTCTGCTAGTAGTTTATTATTGATATTTTTAAGTGTTTTATCTTCAGTTTTTCTATGTAGTTTATTTTTCTCTTTTAAAATTAAGTCCTTCGTTTTTAGGGCTATCTTACATGCTTCAGGTTTATTTATTTTCGATATTTTGCTTGTTGCTATAACATCAGCAATTATGTGTTTAACGTTGGTATTATTTAGTGGGGGAGTTAAGTTATATTTTAAGCCTTTGTCAAGTAGTGACATTTCGGACTTTGTGAACTGAATATCTGTAAGATTCATTGTCCTTGGATAAAATTGATGTATATAGTTGACCTTTTCTGAAAGCTTATTTTGTTGTTTAGCTATGAGTAAATCAATTTTTCTCTGATGTCTTTGGGCAATCGCTTTCCGTAAAAAGTCTATTTTCTCATCAATGCTGCTTAGTAAAATAGAAAAAATCAAAGGTGAGAGTTCATTACTTAGCAATAAATGCAGACTATACATTTCGACATTTAAAAAATCTTTTATCTTAAAAGCTTCTCTAATTTCAGATTTAATCCATAAAATACTACTCTTTTGTTGTACATATGTTACATTACTAGATTTGGATTGAATATTGATTTTAGCATATTTTGGTATGATATGTTCCATGAGGCAAGTTTTATTAAATTTAATTTTCATACCAAGTTTCATAATTTTGGTTCTAATATTTCTAAACTTTTTGTAATTTCCAATTGCCTGACTAGACAAACTTTTCACAATTTTGGTAAACATTTTTGGAATACAGTGATCAATTGTTATATTTAGATTAAAGTTCAGTCTTGATCACGTTATGTCTGTTTTAATGGGTAACCGGTTTCGGTTTTCTCTATAAAACCATCATCAGACCTGTGAATAAATTTAAGAAAAACTAGATACCAATCTTTAAATGAATGAAAAAATCTAATGAGGTCAAAATTTTTAACAAAATAAAATAAAATTAGTTATACCCATTGGCTCCCTTGGGTTGGTAGGTGGAGCTCTCCTTGCTGCTGTGCAGTCAACTGATGGTTATGAGTGCTGAGCACGAGCTTAAATATGCAGAGGCTCCGCCTACTTCCTGTCACACTACTTCATAACTGCCAATCAGCGTTCATAATATGACGCCATCGTCAAAGTATAAAAGTAGGAAATACACTAATAACATAAAATTGATTCATTTAAATATCTGATTAACAGATAATAATTGTGTCTACAACTTATTTATATTTTAGATAAAAACAGTGGATTATGATGTGTGAAAGCTGTGCCCTCTATGGACAACCTTAATATTATTACACTGCCAGTTATATCAAAGATGTAAAATCCTTGGCGTTGTGGTATGTATCGATTATCACAATTGCATCTTTGTTGGATGCTGCAGAATCGTCTTGTTTAATAGTAGTTTTTATGGCAATGTTCTTTATAGCATTAAGTTAGCAGCCAATAGTACGTTCCACATTCTGAATAACTGATGAGACTGCTGATGCAGCATATTTTACATATATTGCTTTTGCCATGGGTATAACTAATCTTATATTTTTAAAAAACAAAAGAGTAGATGCTTTTATTATAAAATTTCGTCAAAAAGGTCGTAATAATATTTTTCGCGAAAATCTAATTGTTCATTGAGCAGCATTGATGATTTGGTTTTCAAATGAGCATATATCTCGATTTCTTCTAGGATATTCATAAGTAAGCCTTTATTTGCATAATGAAGAACTTGTAAATTCTGTTGTACTGTCCCCTCAGCATGATTATTGAATGTTATATGATGACCAAAAACAGACTTTGTTCGTGAGGTACCTGACGTATGTTCTTTGTACCTTACTGCAAAATTTCGACCTGTTTGGCCGATATATATTTTCTCACAGTCTCTACATTGGATCTTGTACACTCCTGATCTGGTAGATTTTCCATTATCTTTATTTACGGTATGTCTTAATTTTTGTTGTAAAGTATTGTCAGTTGTAAATGCTATTGTTATTCCAGAATTTTTGAATAAGTTAGTGATTCTATCGGATATGTTTCCCATATATGTCATCTTCGTATATTTTGGATTACTTATTAGTGGAGTACTTTGTGATTGTTGTACTTTATTAAAAATGATATCTACCTGTCGTGTGTCGAAAGAGTTGGTTTTTGCAATTTGTTTTAAGATGGTCATTTCCTTTTTGATCTCATTAGCTTCTAGCGGTAATTTTAGTATTCGGTGTATCATAGACGTAAAGAATGCTTTTTTATACTTGTCAGGATGACATGATGTAGCATTAATAATAACATCAGTGGTTGTAGGTTTCCTGTATATGGTGAATAAATGTTTCCCGTTGTTATTAGTTATAGTGAGATCTAGGTAGTTAATAGATTTTCGATTTTCATGCTCAACTGTAAATTGTAACTTCGGATGCATAGAGTTTAATTTTATAGCAAGTTTCTCAATTTCGTCTTTTGAACCATTATAAAGTAATAATGTATCGTCTACATATCGCTTGTAATATATGATTTTATTTGCGATATCAGGGTTATTTTTCAGGAATTGCGTCTCAATGTGGTTTACGAAAATGTCTGCTACTGTCCCAGCTAAAGAATTTCCCATTGCTAAGCCATCTTTCTGACAATAGATTTTAGTATTAAACGAGAAATAATTGTAATCTAAAGTGCATTCAAGTAGTTCTATAAGTTCGATTATTTCGTCTTTAGTCATATTTTTGTATTGTATTAAGTTATCCCTAATTATATTAATCGTCTCAGTAATTGGTATATTTGTATATAAATTTTTAATATCTAATGAGGCAAAATTTGCACTAGTTGGAATGTCTATATTGTGGATTTGTTGTGTTAGTTCATAACTGTTTTTGATACTGAAGTTGCTGTCATATGTATAGAATGCTTTCAAAATTTTATTAAGTTTCATATTTAGTTTATATGAAGGACTACTTCTGTAGTTGACAATAGGTCGTATAGATTTCTCTTTTTTATGCAGTTTAATTTGTGATCTTAATTTAGGTATTTGGGGATTCATATTTTTCATCATATTTTTTTTTTCTTTCCTCAGGGGTCAAGAGGTGATTATTTTCATCGACTAGTTTCTTAATCTTTAATTGGAACTTTGGAGTGGGGTCTTTAGTTACTTCAACGATCCCATTTTCATTAAAAAATGAGAGTGTTTTAAATATATAATCGTCTTCTTTAATAATTACAAGGGTATTTCCTTTATCGGCCTTTACCACAATTGCTTTCTCTGCTAGTAGTTTATTATTGATATTTTTAAGTGTTTTATCTTCAGTTTTTCTATGTAGTTTATTTTTCTCTTTTAAAATTAAGTCCTTCGTTTTTAGGGCTATCTTACATGCTTCAGGTTTATTTATTTTCGATATTTTGCTTGTTGCTATAACATCAGCAATTATGTGTTTAACGTTGGTATTATTTAGTGGGGGAGTTAAGTTATATTTTAAGCCTTTGTCAAGTAGTGACATTTCGGACTTTGTGAACTGAATATCTGTAAGATTCATTGTCCTTGGATAAAATTGATGTATATAGTTGACCTTTTCTGAAAGCTTATTTTGTTGTTTAGCTATGAGTAAATCAATTTTTCTCTGATGTCTTTGGGCAATCGCTTTCCGTAAAAAGTCTATTTTCTCATCAATGCTGCTTAGTAAAATAGAAAAAATCAAAGGTGAGAGTTCATTACTTAGCAATAAATGCAGACTATACATTTCGACATTTAAAAAATCTTTTATCTTAAAAGCTTCTCTAATTTCAGATTTAATCCATAAAATACTACTCTTTTGTTGTACATATGTTACATTACTAGATTTGGATTGAATATTGATTTTAGCATATTTTGGTATGATATGTTCCATGAGGCAAGTTTTATTAAATTTAATTTTCATACCAAGTTTCATAATTTTGGTTCTAATATTTCTAAACTTTTTGTAATTTCCAATTGCCTGACTAGACAAACTTTTCACAATTTTGGTAAACATTTTTGGAATACAGTGATCAATTGTTATATTTAGATTAAAGTTCAGTCTTGATCACGTTATGTCTGTTTTAATGGGTAACCGGTTTCGGTTTTCTCTATAAAACCATCATCAGACCTGTGAATAAATTTAAGAAAAACTAGATACCAATCTTTAAATGAATGAAAAAATCTAATGAGGTCAAAAATTTTTAACAAAATAAAATAAAATTAGTTATACCCATTGGCTCCCTTGGGTTGGTAGGTGGAGCTCTCCTTGCTGCTGTGCAGTCAACTGATGGTTATGAGTGCTGAGCACGAGCTTAAATATGCAGAGGCTCCGCCTACTTCCTGTCACACTACTTCATAACTGCCAATCAGCGTTCATAATATGACGCCATCGTCAAAGTATAAAAGTAGGAAATACACTAATAACATAAAATTGATTCATTTAAATATCTGATTAACAGATAATAATTGTGTCTACAACTTATTTATATTTTAGATAAAAACAGTGGATTATGATGTGTGAAAGCTGTGCCCTCTATGGACAACCTTAATATTATTACACTGCCAGTTATATCAAAGATGTAAAATCCTTGGCGTTGTGGTATGTATCGATTATCACAATTGCATCTTTGTTGGATGCTGCAGAATCGTCTTGTTTAATAGTAGTTTTTATGGCAATGTTCTTTATAGCATTAAGTTAGCAGCCAATAGTACGTTCCACATTCTGAATAACTGATGAGACTGCTGATGCAGCATATTTTACATATATTGCTTTTGCCATGGGTATAACTAATCTTATATTTTTAAAAAACAAAAGAGTAGATGCTTTTATTATAAAATTTCGTCAAAAAGGTCGTAATAATATTTTTCGCGAAAATCTAATTGTTCATTGAGCAGCATTGATGATTTGGTTTTCAAATGAGCATATATCTCGATTTCTTCTAGGATATTCATAAGTAAGCCTTTATTTGCATAATGAAGAACTTGTAAATTCTGTTGTACTGTCCCCTCAGCATGATTATTGAATGTTATATGATGACCAAAAACAGACTTTGTTCGTGAGGTACCTGACGTATGTTCTTTGTACCTTACTGCAAAATTTCGACCTGTTTGGCCGATATATATTTTCTCACAGTCTCTACATTGGATGTTATTATTAATGCTACATCATGTCATCCTGACAAGTATAAAAAAGCATTCTTTAAGTCTATGATACACCGAATACTAAAATTACCGCTAGAAGCTAATGAGATCAAAAAGGAAATGACCATCTTAAAACAAATTGCAAAAACCAACTCTTTCGACACACGACAGGTAGATATCATTTTTAATAAAGTACAACAATCACAAAGTACTCCACTAATAAGTAATCCAAAATATACGAAGATGACATATATGGGAAACATATCCGATAGAATCACTAACTTATTCAAAAATTCTGGAATAACAATAGCATTTACAACTGACAATACTTTACAACAAAAATTAAGACATACCGTAAATAAAGATAATGGAAAATCTACCAGATCAGGAGTGTACAAGATCCAATGTAGAGACTGTGAGAAAATATATATCGGCCAAACAGGTCGAAATTTTGCAGTAAGGTACAAAGAACATACGTCAGGTACCTCACGAACAAAGTCTGTTTTTGGTCATCATATAACATTCAATAATCATGCTGAGGGGACAGTACAACAGAATTTACAAGTTCTTCATTATGCAAATAAAGGCTTACTTATGAATATCCTAGAAGAAATCGAGATATATGCTCATTTGAAAACCAAATCATCAATGCTGCTCAATGAACAATTAGATTTTCGCGAAAAATATTATTACGACCTTTTTGACGAAATTTTATAATAAAAGCATCTACTCTTTTGTTTTTTAAAAATATAAGATTAGTTATACCCATGGCAAAAGCAATATATGTAAAATATGCTGCATCAGCAGTCTCATCAGTTATTCAGAATGTGGAACGTACTATTTGCTGCTAACTTAATGCTATAAAGAACATTGCCATAAAAACTACTATAAACAAGACGATTCTGCAGCATCCAACAAAGATGCAATTGTGATAATCGATACATACCACAACGCCAAGGATTTTACATCTTTGATATAACTGGCAGTGTAATAATATTAAGGTTGTCCATAGAGGGCACAGCTTTCACACATCATAATCCACTGTTTTTATCTAAAATATAAATAAGTTGTAGACACAATTATTATCTGTTAATCAGATATTTAAATGAATCAATTTTATGTTATTAGTGTATTTCCTACTTTTATACTTTGACGATGGCGTCATATTATGAACGCTGATTGGCAGTTATGAAGTAGTGTGACAGGAAGTAGGCGGAGCCTCTGCATATTTAAGCTCGTGCTCAGCACTCATAACCATCAGTTGACTGCACAGCAGCAAGGAGAGCTCCACCTACCAACCCAAGGGAGCCAATGGGTATAACTAATTTTATTTTATTTTGTTAAAAATTTTGACCTCATTAGATTTTTTCATTCATTTAAAGATTGGTATCTAGTTTTTCTTAAAATTTATTCACAGGTATGATGATGGTTTTATAGAGAAAACCGAAACCGGTTACCCATTAAAACAGACATAACGTGATCAAGACTGAACTTTAATCTAAATATAACAATTGATCACTGTATTCCAAAAATGTTTACCAAAATTGTGAAAAGTTTGTCTAGTCAGGCAATTGGAAATTACAAAAAGTTTAGAAATATTAGAACCAAAATTATGAAACTTGGTATGAAAATTAAATTTAATAAAACTTGCCTCATGGAACATATCATACCAAAATATGCTAAAATCAATATTCAATCCAAATCTAGTAATGTAACATATGTACAACAAAAGAGTAGTATTTTATGGATTAAATCTGAAATTAGAGAAGCTTTTAAGATAAAAGATTTTTTAAATGTCGAAATGTATAGTCTGCATTTATTGCTAAGTAATGAACTCTCACCTTTGATTTTTTCTATTTTACTAAGCAGCATTGATGAGAAAATAGACTTTTTACGGAAAGCGATTGCCCAAAGACATCAGAGAAAAATTGATTTACTCATAGCTAAACAACAAAATAAGCTTTCAGAAAAGGTCAACTATATACATCAATTTTATCCAAGGACAATGAATCTTACAGATATTCAGTTCACAAAGTCCGAAATGTCACTACTTGACAAAGGCTTAAAATATAACTTAACTCCCCCACTAAATAATACCAACGTTAAACACATAATTGCTGATGTTATAGCAACAAGCAAAATATCGAAAATAAATAAACCTGAAGCATGTAAGATAGCCCTAAAAACGAAGGACTTAATTTTAAAAGAGAAAAATAAACTACATAGAAAAACTGAAGATAAAACACTTAAAAATATCAATAATAAACTACTAGCAGAGAAAGCAATTGTGGTAAAGGCCGATAAAGGAAATACCCTTGTAATTATTAAAGAAGACGATTATATATTTAAAACACTCTCATTTTTTAATGAAAATGGGATCGTTGAAGTAACTAAAGACCCCACTCCAAAGTTCCAATTAAAGATTAAGAAACTAGTCGATGAAAATAATCACCTCTTGACCCCTGAGGAAAAAAATATGATGAAAAATATGAATCCCCAAATACCTAAATTAAGATCACAAATTAAACTGCATAAAAAAGAGAAATCTATACGACCTATTGTCAACTACAGAAGTAGTCCTTCATATAAACTAAATATGAAACTTAATAAAATTTTGAAAGCATTCTATACATATGACAGCAACTTCAGTATCAAAAACAGTTATGAACTAACACAACAAATCCACAATATAGACATTCCAACTAGTGCAAATTTTGCCTCATTAGATATTAAAAATTTATATACAAATATACCAATTACTGAGACGATTAATATAATTAGGGATAACTTAATACAATACAAAAATATGACTAAAGACGAAATAATCGAACTTATAGAACTACTTGAATGCACTTTAGATTACAATTATTTCTCGTTTAATACTAAAATCTATTGTCAGAAAGATGGCTTAGCAATGGGAAATTCTTTAGCTGGGACAGTAGCAGACATTTTCGTAAACCACATTGAGACGCAATTCCTGAAAAATAACCCTGATATCGCAAATAAAATCATATATTACAAGCGATATGTAGACGATACATTATTACTTTATAATGGTTCAAAAGACGAAATTGAGAAACTTGCTATAAAATTAAACTCTATGCATCCGAAGTTACAATTTACAGTTGAGCATGAAAATCGAAAATCTATTAACTACCTAGATCTCACTATAACTAATAACAACGGGAAACATTTATTCACCATATACAGGAAACCTACAACCACTGATGTTATTATTAATGCTACATCATGTCATCCTGACAAGTATAAAAAAGCATTCTTTAAGTCTATGATACACCGAATACTAAAATTACCGCTAGAAGCTAATGAGATCAAAAAGGAAATGACCATCTTAAAACAAATTGCAAAAACCAACTCTTTCGACACACGACAGGTAGATATCATTTTTAATAAAGTACAACAATCACAAAGTACTCCACTAATAAGTAATCCAAAATATACGAAGATGACATATATGGGAAACATATCCGATAGAATCACTAACTTATTCAAAAATTCTGGAATAACAATAGCATTTACAACTGACAATACTTTACAACAAAAATTAAGACATACCGTAAATAAAGATAATGGAAAATCTACCAGATCAGGAGTGTACAAGATCCAATGTAGAGACTGTGAGAAAATATATATCGGCCAAACAGGTCGAAATTTTGCAGTAAGGTACAAAGAACATACGTCAGGTACCTCACGAACAAAGTCTGTTTTTGGTCATCATATAACATTCAATAATCATGCTGAGGGGACAGTACAACAGAATTTACAAGTTCTTCATTATGCAAATAAAGGCTTACTTATGAATATCCTAGAAGAAATCGAGATATATGCTCATTTGAAAACCAAATCATCAATGCTGCTCAATGAACAATTAGATTTTCGCGAAAAATATTATTACGACCTTTTTGACGAAATTTTATAATAAAAGCATCTACTCTTTTGTTTTTTAAAAATATAAGATTAGTTATACCCATGGCAAAAGCAATATATGTAAAATATGCTGCATCAGCAGTCTCATCAGTTATTCAGAATGTGGAACGTACTATTGGCTGCTAACTTAATGCTATAAAGAACATTGCCATAAAAACTACTATTAAACAAGACGATTCTGCAGCATCCAACAAAGATGCAATTGTGATAATCGATACATACCACAACGCCAAGGATTTTACATCTTTGATATAACTGGCAGTGTAATAATATTAAGGTTGTCCATAGAGGGCACAGCTTTCACACATCATAATCCACTGTTTTTATCTAAAATATAAATAAGTTGTAGACACAATTATTATCTGTTAATCAGATATTTAAATGAATCAATTTTATGTTATTAGTGTATTTCCTACTTTTATACTTTGACGATGGCGTCATATTATGAACGCTGATTGGCAGTTATGAAGTAGTGTGACAGGAAGTAGGCGGAGCCTCTGCATATTTAAGCTCGTGCTCAGCACTCATAACCATCAGTTGACTGCACAGCAGCAAGGAGAGCTCCACCTACCAACCCAAGGGAGCCAATGGGTATAACTAATTTTATTTTATTTTGTTAAAAATTTTGACCTCATTAGATTTTTTCATTCATTTAAAGATTGGTATCTAGTTTTTCTTAAATTTATTCACAGGTCTGATGATGGTTTTATAGAGAAAACCGAAACCGGTTACCCATTAAAACAGACATAACGTGATCAAGACTGAACTTTAATCTAAATATAACAATTGATCACTGTATTCCAAAAATGTTTACCAAAATTGTGAAAAGTTTGTCTAGTCAGGCAATTGGAAATTACAAAAAGTTTAGAAATATTAGAACCAAAATTATGAAACTTGGTATGAAAATTAAATTTAATAAAACTTGCCTCATGGAACATATCATACCAAAATATGCTAAAATCAATATTCAATCCAAATCTAGTAATGTAACATATGTACAACAAAAGAGTAGTATTTTATGGATTAAATCTGAAATTAGAGAAGCTTTTAAGATAAAAGATTTTTTAAATGTCGAAATGTATAGTCTGCATTTATTGCTAAGTAATGAACTCTCACCTTTGATTTTTTCTATTTTACTAAGCAGCATTGATGAGAAAATAGACTTTTTACGGAAAGCGATTGCCCAAAGACATCAGAGAAAAATTGATTTACTCATAGCTAAACAACAAAATAAGCTTTCAGAAAAGGTCAACTATATACATCAATTTTATCCAAGGACAATGAATCTTACAGATATTCAGTTCACAAAGTCCGAAATGTCACTACTTGACAAAGGCTTAAAATATAACTTAACTCCCCCACTAAATAATACCAACGTTAAACACATAATTGCTGATGTTATAGCAACAAGCAAAATATCGAAAATAAATAAACCTGAAGCATGTAAGATAGCCCTAAAAACGAAGGACTTAATTTTAAAAGAGAAAAATAAACTACATAGAAAAACTGAAGATAAAACACTTAAAAATATCAATAATAAACTACTAGCAGAGAAAGCAATTGTGGTAAAGGCCGATAAAGGAAATACCCTTGTAATTATTAAAGAAGACGATTATATATTTAAAACACTCTCATTTTTTAATGAAAATGGGATCGTTGAAGTAACTAAAGACCCCACTCCAAAGTTCCAATTAAAGATTAAGAAACTAGTCGATGAAAATAATCACCTCTTGACCCCTGAGGAAAAAAATATGATGAAAAATATGAATCCCCAAATACCTAAATTAAGATCACAAATTAAACTGCATAAAAAAGAGAAATCTATACGACCTATTGTCAACTACAGAAGTAGTCCTTCATATAAACTAAATATGAAACTTAATAAAATTTTGAAAGCATTCTATACATATGACAGCAACTTCAGTATCAAAAACAGTTATGAACTAACACAACAAATCCACAATATAGACATTCCAACTAGTGCAAATTTTGCCTCATTAGATATTAAAAATTTATATACAAATATACCAATTACTGAGACGATTAATATAATTAGGGATAACTTAATACAATACAAAAATATGACTAAAGACGAAATAATCGAACTTATAGAACTACTTGAATGCACTTTAGATTACAATTATTTCTCGTTTAATACTAAAATCTATTGTCAGAAAGATGGCTTAGCAATGGGAAATTCTTTAGCTGGGACAGTAGCAGACATTTTCGTAAACCACATTGAGACGCAATTCCTGAAAAATAACCCTGATATCGCAAATAAAATCATATATTACAAGCGATATGTAGACGATACATTATTACTTTATAATGGTTCAAAAGACGAAATTGAGAAACTTGCTATAAAATTAAACTCTATGCATCCGAAGTTACAATTTACAGTTGAGCATGAAAATCGAAAATCTATTAACTACCTAGATCTCACTATAACTAATAACAACGGGAAACATTTATTCACCATATACAGGAAACCTACAACCACTGATGTTATTATTAATGCTACATCATGTCATCCTGACAAGTATAAAAAAGCATTCTTTAAGTCTATGATACACCGAATACTAAAATTACCGCTAGAAGCTAATGAGATCAAAAAGGAAATGACCATCTTAAAACAAATTGCAAAAACCAACTCTTTCGACACACGACAGGTAGATATCATTTTTAATAAAGTACAACAATCACAAAGTACTCCACTAATAAGTAATCCAAAATATACGAAGATGACATATATGGGAAACATATCCGATAGAATCACTAACTTATTCAAAAATTCTGGAATAACAATAGCATTTACAACTGACAATACTTTACAACAAAAATTAAGACATACCGTAAATAAAGATAATGGAAAATCTACCAGATCAGGAGTGTACAAGATCCAATGTAGAGACTGTGAGAAAATATATATCGGCCAAACAGGTCGAAATTTTGCAGTAAGGTACAAAGAACATACGTCAGGTACCTCACGAACAAAGTCTGTTTTTGGTCATCATATAACATTCAATAATCATGCTGAGGGGACAGTACAACAGAATTTACAAGTTCTTCATTATGCAAATAAAGGCTTACTTATGAATATCCTAGAAGAAATCGAGATATATGCTCATTTGAAAACCAAATCATCAATGCTGCTCAATGAACAATTAGATTTTCGCGAAAAATATTATTACGACCTTTTTGACGAAATTTTATAATAAAAGCATCTACTCTTTTGTTTTTTAAAAATATAAGATTAGTTATACCCATGGCAAAAGCAATATATGTAAAATATGCTGCATCAGCAGTCTCATCAGTTATTCAGAATGTGGAACGTACTATTGGCTGCTAACTTAATGCTATAAAGAACATTGCCATAAAAACTACTATTAAACAAGACGATTCTGCAGCATCCAACAAAGATGCAATTGTGATAATCGATACATACCACAACGCCAAGGATTTTACATCTTTGATATAACTGGCAGTGTAATAATATTAAGGTTGTCCATAGAGGGCACAGCTTTCACACATCATAATCCACTGTTTTTATCTAAAATATAAATAAGTTGTAGACACAATTATTATCTGTTAATCAGATATTTAAATGAATCAATTTTATGTTATTAGTGTATTTCCTACTTTTATACTTTGACGATGGCGTCATATTATGAACGCTGATTGGCAGTTATGAAGTAGTGTGACAGGAAGTAGGCGGAGCCTCTGCATATTTAAGCTCGTGCTCAGCACTCATAACCATCAGTTGACTGCACAGCAGCAAGGAGAGCTCCACCTACCAACCCAAGGGAGCCAATGGGTATAACTAATTTTATTTTATTTTGTTAAAAATTTTGACCTCATTAGATTTTTTCATTCATTTAAAGATTGGTATCTAGTTTTTCTTAAATTTATTCACAGGTCTGATGATGGTTTTATAGAGAAAACCGAAACCGGTTACCCATTAAAACAGACATAACGTGATCAAGACTGAACTTTAATCTAAATATAACAATTGATCACTGTATTCCAAAAATGTTTACCAAAATTATCTATATGTATCCAGCATTCTTTTTGCCATACTTAGCCCTCTGTGGGTCGAATGGTGTACAGTCGTGTTTTTTAAACACAAATGCCTTGACGTAACACTTTTCTTGTGTCAGTATTACCGTATTGCAAGTCATAATATTATCTAGGTGATGCAAAGCGGTTTTGTAACGTTCATGTCAAACTTTTTTGTACTGATTTTCAGGGACAGTGGTAGGGAACCATCACGGCATTTGGCTGGGATAGCCAAAGCCTAAAAGCCGCTCTCACGATGACCTGTCGTTAACCTGGTGCGATGATTCATCCACATCTGTGTCGTCTTCTTGTCTTAACCAGAAAGCAGTAGAAACTGATACTGTTCATGGAAGTAAACTGACACATGTATTACGCGACAAAAGCAACTGTGGTCTCGAAGTGGCAACGCTGGTGAGTTAGCGCCTAAGGCACGAACAGGCATAAATAGCAACTCGGAACGCCCCAGTACCAATACAAGCCGTGAACTGGTACGCCGTATGTTCTTCGATCGCTCCAATAAATTAAATATCCAGCTGCAGTGACAACCGAAATTTGGCCTAACGCTTAGATTTCCCTCCTTGCATACGACGGCGTGCCGACGGTGCTCGTAAAAAGGCCTTCTTCGTGACATGACAGTCTCCCGCACCTTTGTCCATCGAAATGTCGTTTTCCGTTGCAGACACTGCAGAAACTAATGAGTTTAAAACATCCCCTTAGAAAAATTAATGAATTACTGTGCTGATAAACCTCTTACGTTATTTGACTTTCAAACAGCTGAGCAGAACTGAACGTACTCAGACATTTCTCTCTTGACTTATTCTGATCAACACTAAAGTGACACACAATATTTTTAGCGCAACGTAATCTGACTTTCAATAATCCCTACAAGAGAATGGCCCTGACTAACAATAACCTATACCTTTCATGAATCACTTACCTCACAAAAATCTTCGTTACTCGAACTATTGCAATACAGCGAGAGCCAATACTGCCAGCTAGATAAAAGATTCTAACTACAGAAGGCACTAACTATTGTTAGGCGTAGTTAGCAAATGAAAGATTGTGATAGAGAACAAACAATGTATTTACCTTAATAATATTCGAAAGTCATCATATATATAGAGAGATGGCAGAATTTCGAGAACGGACGATCTGGACGTGTGTCCATCAGAATTATATATATATATATATATATATATATATATATATATATATATTCTCAAAATTCTGCCATGTCTCTCTATATATATGATGACTTTTGAATATTATTAAGGTACATACATTGTTTGTTCTCTATCAAAATCTTTCATTTGCTAACTATGCCTATCAGTAGTTAGTGCCTTCAGTAGTTAGAATATATATATATATATATATATATTCTATCAGTTCATGATATACAGTATTACAAATTTACTCTTTCTGATGACCGAGCGAGGTGGCGCAGTGGTTAGCACACTGGACTCGCATTCGGGAGGACGACGGTTCAATCCCGTCTCCGGCCATCCTGATTTAGGTTTTCCGTGATTTCCCTAAATCGTTTCAGGCAAATGCCGGGATGGTTCCTTTGAAAGGGCACGGCCGATTTCCTTCCCAATCCTTCCCTAACCCGAGCTTGCGCTCCGTCTCTAATGACCTCGTTGTCGACGGGACGTTAAACACTACCCACCACCACCATCTTTCTGATGGACACACGTCCAGATCGTCCGCTTTCAAAATTCTGCCATCTCTCACCCCACATCCACCACTACCGGCGGCTCACACCCAACTGCGCAGCGCTACGCGCTGTTAGCAGCCAACTGAGCAACGCTACAATAGCGAATATTCCAACAATGCCAACCAGCCACAGACTGCACACAGCACAGCCAGTGATTTTCATACAGAGCGCTACGTGGCGTCACCAACATAAAAACCTAAACAGCCTACTTACAAGTTTCTGCTAGAATCAACGTTAGTTAGTATTATTTTATATTCTTATTAAAGCGAGTCCCCTCTAAAAGAAAACATTTTATCTACCACAGTCCTTCAGTCTTTGAATATCACGGCAGCAAAGTATCGGCCATAACATTTTCTTTTTTTCATCTAGACGTGAGACAAATTCTACATCTACATGTACATACACACTCCTCAAAGCAACGTATGTGGCGGAGGGTATCATGTACCACTAACAGTCGTTTTTTTTCCAGTTCCATTCGCAAATAGAGCGAGGGTAAAACGACTGTCTGTATGCCTCCGTATGAGCCCTTATTTCTCGTATCTTATTTTCGTGGCCCTTACGCGAAACGTAAAGTTGGCAGCAGTAGAATCGTTCTGCAATCAGCTTCAAATGCCGGTTCTCTAAACTTTGTCAATGGAGTTCTTAAAAATGAAAGTTGCTTTCCCTCCAGGGATTCCTACTTTAGTTCCCAAAGCATGTCCGTAACATTTGCGTGTTGTTCGAACGTACCGGTAACAAATCTGGTATCACGCCTTTGAATTGCTTCAATGTCTTTCTTTTATCTGACCAGGTAATAATCCCAAACGCTCGAGCAATACTCAAGAATAGGTCGCACTAGCGTCCTATATGCGGTCTCCTTTACAGATGAAGCACACTTTCCCAAAATTCTCGCAACAACCCGAAGCACAATGCTCACACGCTCGTTCCGTCTCACGCCGCTTTGCACAGTTCACCCAGATGTTTAAACAACGTTAACTGTGTCAAGCAGGACACTGCTAACGTTGTATCCGAACGTTAGCGGTTTGTTTTTCCTACTCATCCGCATTAATTTACATTCCTCTGCATTTAGAGCTAACTGACTTTCATCACGCCAATCAAAAATTTTGTATGAGTCACTCGTACCCTCCTACAGTCACTCAACTTCAACACCTTACCGTAGACCACAGCATCATCAGCAAACAATCGGATATTTGTGCCGGCCTTCTCCACCAGATCATTTATGTATATAGAAAATAACAGCGGTCCTATCACACTTCCTTGTGGCACTACTGACGATACCCTTTAAAATTATGAACATGAATATTAGTATCTGCAAAATTTCAAATCAAATCCATCAGATTTACGTTTGAATATTATGTCAGTAGTTAGAAGAGAACATAGTCATCGATACTGTCTGCAGAGACGTTCTCCGTGCTCGCACTACACAATAATAATGCGCAACACTCTGAATTGTAACAGGTCTGTTCCTGTCTTTTTATGTCACGCGACCGAGTTAATTCCTTCCATAGCTGCCAATGAGTATGGATTTGTTCAAAACAGTCACTATTTACGTCACGATAGGAACGCACTCCTTGGCCACGTAGGCATTCCAGAATCGCTGTGTGAACGTCCTCATCATTGGAAAATCTCTTTCCCCTGGAGATGTTCCTACAGCCTGCCGAAAAGTTGTGATTAACGTAGTGAAAGATCTCGACTTCCCGATTGTTATTACCCACGTCTATGCGTCCTTCGTCAAATTGTAGTTACCATTTCACTACAGCTGGATGCGACATTGTATTTGTTCCACATACAGCCAGAATATGACGATGAATCTGCGTGCAATTTAGACGTTTTGGCCCAAAGAGTCGGAACCTCCCGTGTACTTCAGCTTTGAAGTACGGTTCAGGTTTCCGCGGTATTTCAACTACACATCACCATGCACTTGTTATCCGTACCGCAGTACAACAGCGTTTGCAGGAAATGTGGAACGTGTACTCTCTTCAGACAAGACGTCATTCTTGTTCCCCAATAGTCATAGCATGGGACGGCATGTATAACTTACTTTCTGAAGTATTCACGTAGGTTCACCCTAAATCGATTGCAGGCTTCGTTTAGTTTTTGTTGTCTATGAGGCTCTGACTACGTTTAACTTTGCAGTGAAGCTCTCCTTGCTTTCGTAGCAGCGTTCTAACACGGCCGCGAAACCACACCGGGTCTTTTATGTCCCTCACAATTTTTTCTCGGCACACACCTTTCTGAAGCGTATTGTACAACGCCCTTGAACCGCGTCCATTGATGCTCAAAATGGTCAGTGCTGGAGATGAAATTTTAGTGTTGACCTCTGAGATAATCTGAAACCTATTTCTTGTGGCTCTTGTTAAACACAAAGATCTTCGTGTCATTCTTTGTATTTCTATCGACAGCCGTAGTCAGTGATGTTGTGATTTCTTATCCTAGATTATCACACAAAGCGCAAACACTCCTACCCACTCGCTCCTTAAAATTAACCAGCATAGAGGAACCACTGTGCTCCGAAAATAAATTCCAGTTCTCCCACCAAAAAGCATAGGCCTGAAATAATAAAGATATAGAATTCCTCCTATTTTGATAAAGTAACTATCACAGCCTTGAACCACGAGATTTACCTTGCACTTCTCACCTTCGAAATGAAGTGTTTTTCTACGTTGGTAATGAGAGAGGCAGCAAGCGCATTTACCATTAGACGCGGTTGTTAACAATTCTTGTGATTACTTGAATGACTTCTGAAATATAAACGTCCTGTTTCACTAGTTGGAAGGTTGTTTTCTCCCTGTTCATTAGCTGTTTAAGTACCTTGAAGGATTCACGTCTGTCTTTGAAACGCACGACTGCTAGAGGCTCGGCGTAACAGTCATAACGGATCGGTTAAACTACACCCGAAACACCTCTCTGTGAGTTGAGACACGTGAAGAATGGCAGGACGCAGTTACTCAAGGTGCGCCAAGGAACTACGTGTACATGTTGGACTACCGCTTGATTCTCTGCTCGCAACAGTAACGAAAATCGATCCTTTCGTGTTTGTGGTGTAACTTTAAGATAAATCAGATTGTTTTGAGGTAGGTACAGAGGACAGATATGAAAAAGGACAACTTCAGGAACACTCTGTTACATGCCATGCCATGGTGCCCACGGACGAGTGACTGGAGGCTTAAGTGATTTCGTTAGCTGTCGTTTTCGCCGAGTTGCTTCTGTGTACTGGACGATGGGTAACCGAAACTGTTCTGAGTGTCTGCAAGCAAAGCCAGGTTGTCCTTTTGTTGGTTGTAATTCTCGCAATCGCACACTAAAAGCACGGAAGTAGTGTTTTATACTTTCCTTCGGGTCATCGGGATTCAAGTCTGCAAAATATTTGACTGTCAAAATTTTGCATAAAATACGCCGTGAACGGTGCAAATGCTATAACATGCTCTCACCATTTCAGAGAAACAGATTGTGTTGGAGACTTGCGTTCTGAACTACTAAAATTGTCGCGGAAGCGAGAACTAAGAGATGCATTTCCATCGCGCAATTTGCCCTGTAGTCGTAGCGCCAGTGATAGCTCAGCACGTGCAACAGAAGAAAACACTGAGCATTTCAGAAAATATGAGATCCATAAAACGAGCATAGAGAGTTTGGAAAAGTTTTCACTGGAGAAGACGAGTGCTCATAAATGTACATTTACCGTTGAGGTTTTTTTAAATAGTGCAGATAAAGTCAGCTTACAGAATTTCTTAGCGGCATTACAGAGGACATCTGGTCGTCTGAGAAACATGTCTATGAAAAAGAAAGCATGTAATAAAGATCTTCGAAGTCAGTTGTTGTCAACGAAACGACGTCTCCTCGATGAAGAAAATAATGAAAATGCCCTTGTGTATTGTAAAACTGATTGAATACTGAGCAAAATATTTTCATTCGGTCAAATCGGGTGTTTGTTACAGGTGTTAGTACAGTTTCGATGGGTCAAAGAGGAAATTTGCAACTGGATTATTTTGCGCGCCGTTTAGCAGAAAAGTTAAAATTTGGTCAGGAAAAAACTCGGATATCCTCTACCTGCAGTGTCAATCTCGCATTCTTGTGCAAACCACAGTCTCTATTGCCACCCAGGTATTTTGAACTATGTTTCAGCTGGATTAGCCAGTTCAAATGCTTTCTAGAAATAAGGCAATTATATAATTTCTTGAGTGAAACCGACAGTGCCCATCTGTCAGCTGAAGTTCTTTAGATGAATATAAAATGAAATTGAGCGTTATAGAGATCTTGTTTACTCGTCAAAAATTGCCTCAGAGACAACTTAGAAAATTCAATGCGTATTTCGACCATTTACTTGGAAATAAAACTGCAAAAACACACTATACTTTGAGCTTTTCTAATGTTTAGGTTCGATAGATGCTTGATTTTTTTTTTTTAATCAGCACTACCGGAAGGAGAGTGAGGCAAGGCCGATGACTCTCCCTAACACTGTTTAACATTTACGTGTTTGGAGCATATTATTCAGAAATGTTTGAAACTAAGTAGAGAGTCGGTGAAGGGAAGATATAGTGTATTCTATATGCATATGATCTGATGATACTGACAGAGAGTGAAAGAACTATGACTGGAATGTTAAAAGAATTAAGTAGGACCTAGAGGAATTCGTGATGAGAATCAATAAGTAAAAGACAAAATGTTTGGTGATAAGTACAAGAAAATTAAGAACAACTATAAAGTTAGGACAGGAAGATATAGAAAAAATATTCTTTCAAATATGTGGGAAGCATTATTACGGACGACATGAAGTGTAATAAGGAGGTGAAAAAAAGTGTAGGAATCGCCAAGGAGGCATTTAATAAGAAGAAGAGGCTTCTATGGAAGTGCATGGACAGGGACCTAAGGAACAGACTGGCCAAGTCTGGAGTGTGTCATTATACAGAACAGAGACATGGACACTGAGGAAAGAGGAAGAAAAAAATAGAAGCATTTGATATATGGATTTGGAGGAGGATGGAAGGGGTAAAATTGATAGACAAAGTGAGAACTGAGGAGGTGTTGAGAGGAGTGGGGTCAGAGACAGAAATTTTAAAGGTAGTCAGGCAGACGCAATGCAACGAGCTTGAGCACTGGATCAGGAGAGATTGTTTACTGATAGATGCTATGGAAGGAACTGTGAACGGAAGAATAAGAGAGTGCAGAAGATACCATATGGTGGATAGTATAAGAATAGAAAACAATTATGAACAAATGAAGAAGATAGCAAATGACAGGACTGCATGGAGAGCTACTTGTGAAGACCTGCCTTAGGGCAGAGCAGTGATAATGATGTCTATTTAAAAGCTGGACAAGTTGCAAAAAGTAGCAGTAGCGTTCCAGCAAAAGCTGTCAGTGTGGAAAAGAAAGCTGAATGACGAAGAGTGAAATGGCAGAGATCAACTCTCTGTGAACAACCGAGAATCGCAAGAGAACTGGACGCCCCTGGTGTTCGAAAACGGGCGTATCGCAGTCTCGGCGACAGTGTAAAATTCTTGTTGTTCTCGACGTCATAATCAAGAACTTATATTTACCCATCGTAAGCGAGAAAACATCAAGCAATAGAATGTACGTTTTCTTCTTAGCCTACTTTAATATAGTGTCTTGTGATGTTTTCTCGCTTTGCCAGTTTTTTTTTTTTTTTTTCATTTAATACGTGTTCGATCCTATGTCACAAAGCAGGGGATGAAACACTTGCAGAAAAAATACATCTTACGCTTGACAAAATGTTTCATCGCAGTTCTAGCTTTGTCACTTATTTTCATAACAAATGTCTCGGATTGTACGCTACGAACAGAATTCCTGTTTGATTTATGCAAACTTCCTTTCCTTTTGCCCGACAAAACTTCTAATAATTCACTTAAACTACACTCCTGGAAATTGAAATAAGAACACCGTGAATTCATTGTCCCAGGAAGGGGAAACTTTATTGACACATTCCTGGGGTCAGATACATCACATGATCACACTGACAGAACCACAGGCACATAGACACAGGCAACAGAGCATGCACAATGTCGGCACTAGTACAGTGTATATCCACCTTTCGCAGCAATGCAGGCTGCTATTCTCCCATGGAGACGATCGTAGAGATGCTGGATGTAGTCCTGTGGAACGGCTTGCCATGCCATTTCCACCTGGCGCCTCAGTTGGACCAGCGTTCGTGCTGGACGTGCAGACCGCGTGAGACGACGCTTCATCCAGTCCCAAACATGTTCAATGGGGGACAGATCCGGAGATCTTGCTGGCCAGGGTAGTTGACTTACACCTTCTAGAGCACGTTGGGTGGCACGGGATACATGCGGACGTGCATTGTCCTGTTGGAACAGCAAGTTCCCTTGCCGGTCTAGAAATGGTAGAACGATGGGTTCGATGACGGTTTGGATGTACCGTGCACTCTTCAGTGTCCCCTCGACGATCACCAGTGGTGTACGGCCAGTGTAGGAGATCGCTCCCCACACCATGATGCCGGGTGTTGGCCCTGTGTGCCTCGGTCGTATGCAGTCCTGATTGTGGCGCTCACCTGCACGGCGCCAAACACGCATACGACCATCATTGGCACCAAGGCAGAAGTGACTCTCATCGCTGAAGACGACACGTCTCCATTCGTCCCTCCATTCACGCCTGTCGCGACACCACTGGAGGCGGGCTGCACGATGTTGGGGCGTGAGCGGAAGGCGGCCTAACGGTGTGCGGGACCGTAGCCCAGCTTCATGGAGACGGTTGCGAATGGTCCTCGCCGATACCCCAGGAGCAACAGTGTCCCTAATTTGCTGGGAAGTGGCGGTGCGGTCCCCTACGGCACTGCGTAGGATCCTACGGTCTTGGCGCGCATCCGTGCGTCGCTGCGGTCCGGTCCCAGGTCGTCGGGCACGTGCACCTTCCGCCGACCACTGGCGACAACATCTATGTACTGTGGAGACCTCACGCCCCACGTGTTGAGCAATTCGGCGGTACGTCCACCCGGCCTCCCGCATGCCCACTATACGCCCTCGCTCAAAGTCCGTCAACTGCACATACGGTTCACGTCCACGCTGTCGCGGCATGCTACCAGTGTTAAAGACTGCGATGGAGCTCCGTATGCCACGGCAAACTGGCTGACACTGACGGCGGCGGTACACAAATGCTGCGCAGCTAGCGCCATTCGACGGCCAACACCGCGGTTCCTGGTGTGTCCGCTGTGCCGTGCGTGTGATCATTGCTTGTACAGCCCTCTCGCAGTGTCCGGAGCAAGTATGGTGGGTATGACACAGCGGTGTCAATGTGTTCTTTTTTCCATTTCCAGGAGTGTAATATAAAATAAATGGTATTCACCACTAATAAAAGTGTAGTTTCATTTTTTTTTCTTTTTACCAGTCTTGAATAGGTGTTTATTGATCACCTATTCATATACAACGTTGTTCTAGATGCAATATGTATACAACGTATTTTTATTGTTTTTTTTTTGTTTATTTACTATAGTCCACTTTCTTGCTGAAAATATGGACTGTTACATATATAATTGTAGAGTGGAAATCAATAACGGCTGAGTGCCATTTCGTTTTTTTAGTTAAACCTGAAAACCAAGCTAGGTGCCATTACCAACAAACTGAAAAGAGGGCTAAGCGCTAAGACCATTTCTAGTACTGCACATGCGACCCGAAAGATAGCATGAGCGGTACGTGCCGACCTAACGGAGAGGCTAAAGCGGGATAAGTGCCACAAAGTTCTGTAATTGTTTCCAGCGTGTGAAAGAGATTTAGCCCAGGTTGAAAAAACGTAAGCGACTGGAAGAATGTCAGAATGTCAAGTATGTGAGGACCTTACAAAATTTATGGTGAATGCAACACCTAACAATCCATTTGTGGTTACTATGCTCCAGCCTACGAATTTGTTTTTTTAAGCAGCCGACACACATATTACCAGAACGACAGTAAATATTTCCAAATGCAGTTGAATTCAAGTGGAAAAAATTCCACCTGGTGTTGTCAAGGCAATGTTTAACGAACATGAAGACTGGGGCACCTACTAGATTTTCAAATAAGGGTTACCACTGACATAGTAAATAGCTTTGTTTTACCGTCTCTACAATGCAAAAACAACTTGTTAGCTGAAAAGAAAAAGTATCTGCAACAGATGCTGACGTATATGAAAGTAGTTAGTAGAGCATTTTTCGAAAAGGTAATCAACTGATGTTGCTTTGAGGACTATAAAGTTAAAAGAAGGATTATAAATAATTTAACCACAGGCCACTGTATCTGTAGAATGTTTATTATTAAAAAAAACTGATAAGTGTTTACCTAGTTTCTACCGATACTTGTATCGCGTTTAGCACGTTCTGCATCTTTCAGAATAAAATATTTATTTTCACCGATAAAAGAAAGGGAACTTAAAAAATTTTCGCAATACTTCTGTGACTTACTGTAGACAATAAATATAAAATTTTGTTGAGGTTTTCTCATTAAAATATTTTTGTCAAAACAAAAAAAACTGAATAACTCGGAATCACTTCATTGACATTTAGCCCCTTACTGATTTTCAGTGTACAGTTACGTTTATGCGGATCTTCATGATGATCTATTTACTTTTTATCTATTCTGTTCTGAACACTGAATTTAGTTTACAGTGCCTATCATACTATTTTTCCCTGTCTTTATTTCTTTCTGCTACTATCGCCCTAACATTGGGACAGCTTTAAAATAAACACAAGTAGTCTCAACCGCTATTGAGACTGTTGGTCTTCATTTTTAAGTACTACAAAAAATCACTGGTCTCAACTAGATATGTTCTCAAGAATTGCTAGTTCAGATGGCTACATGTACGCTACCGGACTGTTTTTTTTTTTTTTTTTTTTTTTTTTTTTTTTTTTTTTTTTTCTCCTCTCGCATCTTTTCCCTCTCAGTCGGCTGTGACTCTTGCTGTAACAGAACGAGAGCTATACGTTTTCATTACTTCAAGTTACCTTTACTACCAGTAACGTTAATTATCTTTATACTTACTGCTATTAGTAATTTTACAACAGCATATTCTACTACCACTACTACTACTACTACTACTACCACTACTACTCCCAGCACTACTACAATAACAAATAATATAACGATCACAAGTATGAAAAGTCCCTATTACTATTACAACCACTGTGGTTTTTCTTCAGTGACTAGTACCATTACTAAAAATTATGGACTAATACTGACACTGATAATAATAATTTCACTTCGCATACTATTGATAATATTAGGATAAGTCCCCCTCATATAACATTATAAAGTATGTTATTTTGTGTAGCTGCATTATTTCTCTTCACTATAGGTACAGTCACTCCTGGTTGCCGTGCCATATGGCAGGCGACACTCAGGTTGGTATACCATCGCTGTCTGGCGCGTCACCAGACACGTCTTCGCTGGTCATCCGTACTCAGTTCGAAGTGGAACTCATCACTGTAAGGCTGTTCTACTCCAGTCAATGATATTCCAGTCCGAAGACGTGTCCGGACAGCGGTGGTATACTAACCTGATTGTC
Organism: Schistocerca serialis cubense; assembly: GCF_023864345.2. NCBI lineage: Eukaryota > Metazoa > Arthropoda > Insecta > Orthoptera > Acrididae > Schistocerca > Schistocerca serialis. The sequence goes on along the minus strand of NC_064644.1, from coordinate 545,339,983 downwards.
GCCCGCCATACGGCCCGACAACGATGAGTTATGGTCTGGGGTGTCATTTTATTTCATGGCAGGACGCCTATGGTTGTCATCCACGCCACCCCTGCAGCACAGCGGTAGGTCTACGACATCCTTCACCTCGTTTTGTTGCCACTTATGGAAAGCCACATTGGACTTATATTTCAGCGAGATAATGCCCCGCCTCGCACAATGTGAGAGTTTCTATTGCTTGCCTTCGTGTTTAGCAAACCTCACCTTGGCCAGTAAGGTCGCCGGATCTCTCCAGCCAGCTAGGGATTTTGACGATCTAACGCGCCAGTTGGACAGAATTTGGCACGATATCCCTCAGGAGGACCTCCAAGAAATCTGTCAATCAGTGCCAAGCCCAGTAACTGCTTGCATAAGAGCCAGAGGTGGAGCAGTGCGTTATTGACTTGCTCAGTTTGTAAAACTCTTTCTCCTGAACAAAAGGGTTCAAATGGCTCTGAGCACTATGGGACTTAACTTCTGAGGTCATCAGTCTCCTAGACTTAGAATTACTTAAACCTAACTAACGTAAGGACATCACACACACCGATGCCCGAGGAAGGATTCGAACCTGCGACTGTAGCGGTCGTGCAGCTCCAGACTGTAGCGCCTAGAGCCGCTCGGCCACTCCTGCCGGCTCTGCTGAATAAATCGTCCAGTTTTTCTCAAATTGTAATCATTTGTTTGCGCATTTACCTCAGATCCACCGATTTCCGTCCCATTGGGAAAATTCCTTCATATTTACCTCCCTTCACACTTCCGTTACTGGGCCGAGCTGTCTGGTGTCGTTGTCTTTCTCTAGGATCGTCTACAGACCTCAGCTTGGTTCAAATGGCTCTGAGCACTATAGGACTTAACATATGTGGTCATCAGTCCCCTAGAACTTAGAACTAGTTAAACCTAACTAACCTAAGGACATCACACACATCCATGCCCGAGGCAGGATTCGAACCTACGACCGTAGCAGTGGCGCGGTTCCGGACTGAGCGCCTAGAAGGACCTCAGCTGTCTTTACTGTGTTGTATATTCGCTATGGTTACGCCTCACTTTTTCTGATACATCTTCAGCTAGAACATGTAGGGGTTCAAATGTCCTATTTTACTGTAATTATGCCGCAAAAAGTTGTACGTCGTGATCCGTGCCTTGCAGTCCTCCGTACATCTTCAGCTGGAGGAAATTCGCTTACGACATGACCTGGTGCGCCGATTTCGCCAGTCAGAGCCGCTCGTTGTATGTAAATGGATGATCCAAAACGCCATGGTCATCTGCTTGGTAGCTTGTTCGTCCGCGTTTCGAACGAAATACGTCATTGATTCTGCGTGCCACGGATCCGACAGTTTGTTGGTAGGTTTGTGGAGGTATGTGGCATCAGATGCCTACACACGGGTCATGTAATTCGCATAAATAACGGGCCGCCAATTTGCGTACGCGGTGATGGCGCCCGATAGCGATCCAGATGAATTCCATAGGATTTACATCAAGTGAATTAGGTCGCTCAGACATCAACGTGAGTTCACTATAATGCTCCTCAACCCACTGTAGCAAGATTCTGGCTCCGGGACGAGGAGAATTGTACTGCTGAAGGCTGACATCGCAGTCGGGGAGCACATCAAGCATGAAGGGATGCAGGTGGTTCGCAGCTGTCAAAGTGTCTTCGATTCCTGCCACAGGTCTTATGCAAGTGCAGGAGAATGTCTTCCAAAGCATAACACTGCTCCCACCAGCCTGCTGTACGTTTGAAGCTGCCGTTCAGCTCGATGACGGCGTTTGTGGAGACGACCATCGAACTAGTGTAGCAAAAATGCGATTCACCCGAAGACCCGACATGTTTCCGCTGATCGACGGTCGAATCCCGATGGTCCGTGCTCACTGCTATCATAATTCACAATGTTGTTGGGTCAATATGGGAACAAGTATGGGTGGTCTGCTGTGGAGCTCCATGTTCGACAACGAACGATAAACGGTGTGCTCCGAAACACTTAGGCGTGTATCAGGATTGCTCTCTTACGGCAGAGATGTCGCATATCGCCATCTATCCTACTTTACAGAGCAGACAATCGTCCGAACCCTACGTTCTGTGAAGAGTCGTGGGCGTCCAACCATTTAGCACGTAGTGGTAGTTTCACTGTTCTTCTACCTCATTCACTACATGCTCACGACAGTAGCATGTGAACTTTCGACCAGCTCTGCCGTTTTGGAGGTACTCGTTCACGGACTCTGCGTAATAATAATGTGCCCTTTGTCAAAGCCGCTAATAATAATAATGTGTGTCTAGGACCTCCCGTCGGGCCGGCCGGAGTGGCCGTGCTGTTCTAGGCGCTACAGTCTGGAACCGAGCGACCGCTACGGTCGCAGGTTCATATCCTGCCTCGGGAATGGATGTGTGTGATGTCCTTAGGTTAGTTAGGTTTAATTATTTCTAAGTTGTAGGCGAATGATGACCTCAGAAGTTAAGTCGCATATTGCTCAGAGCCACTTGAACCATTTGAACCTCCCGTCGGGTAGACCGTTCGCCGGGTACAAGTATTTAGATTTGACGCCACTTCGACGACTTGCGCATCGATGGGGATGAAATGTTGATGGTTAGGACAACACAACACCCAGTTCCTGAGGGGAGAAAATCTCCGACCCAGCTGGGAATCGAACCTGGACCCTTGGGATTGACATTCTGTCGCTCTGACCACTTTTTTTTTAATCTCATTTTGTTCTATATTGTTCGTTGAATTTGTTCGTGGCGGACGTCCGATGACACTCATTCAGGTTGTCCGTTGATCCGTTGACTCAGTTTTTTTTTATTACAGTGGGCAGCTAACCCTCTGTCCGAACACGCTGAGCTACCGTGGCGGCTCCACTCAGCTACCGGGGGCGGACGTCAAAGCCTGTTATCTCAACGGATTTCCTGATTTGCAGGCAATATCTTCGCTAGGGTGATCGTGTATACTTCGGCTACTTACGTGTGTTTCTCCCGGCGGGGTCAGGGATTTTCTCTGCTTCGTAATGACTGGGTGTTGTGTGATGTCCTTAGGTTAGTTAGGTTTAAGTAGTTCTAAGTTCTAGGGGACTGATGACCATAGATGTTAAGTCCCATAGTGCTCAGAGCCATTCGAACCATTTTTGAACCGTTTCTGTTAGCTCGTCACGTGCCCTCAGAACCACCAGGCGGCATCCAACGTCGCTGTCGGCAGTGTTCATGATGTTTTGGCTTATCGCTGTATATGGTGTATAACAGAGTGTACGGCGTCAGCAGCGGACGTTTGGGCCGGCAGGTGCGACAGCTTCTACACGACGCGGCCGCACGACGAGTGCCGCGACTCGCCGCGCTTCCCCGTGGGGCAGAACGTCGTGACGACCGCCTACAACTTCCCGCTGCCGAAGGACGTGCGGTCGCGCGTGCGCGAGTGGTACAACGAGATCGAGGACTTCGACCCGTCGTGGGTGTCGTCGTTCAGCTTGCAGCCGGTCGAGGACCGGCCGACGGCGCACTACACGCAGCTCGTCTGGGGCTGGACCTACCTGCTGGGCTGCGGGCGCGCCGTCTTCCACGAGGTGGGCTGCCCCAGCGTCTGCACACACTGTCAGATAGGGAACACCTTTACCGAACACTGTCACACTGATAACATATGAGACCGAACAATTATAACGTCAGTATAAATTTGAAAACTTAATAAACCACGGAATAATGTAGATAGAGAGGTAAAAATTGACACACATGCTTGGAATGACATGGTGTTTTATTAGAACCAAAAAAAAAAACAAAGTTCAAAAAAATGTCCGACGGATGGCGCTGGACAGCAAAACGTCAGTGACTGCGCATGACAATCGTGTATAAAAGGAGCTGTAATGAGACAGAGAATCAGATGCGCCAGCAGTCGCAGCATGTTGACGTTACCTAAAAAGGCGCTTTTACTGAACTGTGTTATCAGAATCGGGAATGTGCTAGTTCAGCGTTACGATGCTATCGCCATAGGAAGGGGATTCGAACGGGTAAAGGTCCGTTGACAAATGCAGCTGTGGCGAGAATGATTTCGAAGTCTGAAGCCACGGGATGTTTAGACGATAGACCCTGTAGTGGCCGACCGAGCACAAGGCGTAATGCTGCTGAGACAGTTCAGGAAGAAATGAAGACTGTAGCGGGTTCGTCTATGCACGGGGAAGTTAGCGCTCGTGCAGTCGCACGTCGCACCGGCATTCCATACACTACTGTTTGGTTGGCACTTAGGCGTACCCTCCGATGCTATCCGTACAAAATCCATCGGCATCATGAACTGTTACCTGGCGATTTAGTGAAGCGGAGGGCATTTGCGGTGTGGGCGTTTCAAAAGATGGCGGAAGATGACGTTTGGTTGAGTAACGTGTTGTGGACTGACGAAGCTCATTTCACGCTCCGAGGGTCTGTCAGCGCCAGCAACTGCAGAATTTGGGCTGCCGAAAATCCTATAACTGTCGCGGAAACTCCATTGCACGACGAGAAAGTCACGGTGTGGGTTGGATTTACCACATCTACCGTTATCGGGCCTTTTTCCTTCGAGGAAATGCGTGATTCTGGTTTTGTAACTACTACCGTGACGGGTGAGAGGTACGCCGATATGTTACAGAATCGCATCATCCCCAGCCTGGCTGATAAACACCTGCTGGAACGTACGATCCTTATGCAGGATGGCGCTCCACCCCATATTGCTCGGCGCGTGAAAGATCTCTTGCGCGCGTCGTTTGTTGATGATCGTGTGCTCAGCCGCCACTTTCGTCATGCTTGGCCTCCCAGGTCCCCAGACCTCAGTCCGTGCGATTATTGGCTTTGGGGTTACCTGAGTCGCAAGTGTATCGTAATCGACCGACATCTCTAGGGATGCTGAAAGACAACATCCGACGCCAATGCCTCACCATAACTCCGGACATGCTTTACAGTGCTGTTCACAACATTATTCCTCGACTACAGCTATTGTTGAGGAATGATGGTGGACATATTGAGAATTTCCTGTATAGAACATCATATTTGCTTTGTCTTACTTTGTTATGCCAATTATTGCTATTCTGATCAGATGAAGCGCCATCTGTAGGACATTTTTTGAACTTTTGTATTTTTTTTATTTATTTATTTTTTTTTTTTTTTGTTCTAATGAAACCCCATGTCATTCCAAGCACATGTGTCAATTTGTACCTCTCTATCTACATTATTCCGTGATTTATTCAGTTTTCAAATTTATACTAACTTTTTGATCACCCGGTATGTGGTTGTACGGCCGTCATCAATAATGCTGCATTTTGTTCATAACTGGGTATCGCATGCGGTCAGGCCGCATTACTTCACGAACGTTCAGATAGCGTGCGTTCGTTCTATCAGTGACTGCTAGTCGGTGGCTAAGAAAGTTCCACAGATCCAACACTGATCCGCAAACAAATATGTGTGCGAGTGAGTCAACGTCCCCGCATTTGTGGCAGGCGTCTGTGTCACTAAGGTGGATTCGGTGCAGTTTGTCGGTCGTGGGGATTTTGTCACTGACATAAAGATACCACCGTGAGCGAATCCGTGAACACAGGAACGGCTGGTAAATGTTTCGCCATAGTACTGTCCAGTACAACTGTGCTTCCTCTTCTTCAATGGTCTTTGTCATGATAGTGTATACTGTCTTGTTGAGGAGTTGTGGGGTGCTTGGAATGCTGGCAGGCACATAACTAAATTCAAGGAAGTGTTTGCGGATGCGTTGGTATTTCGGAAGTGTGTCGGTGGCGCTAGAGCCGTTGGTCTCATGCTGGTTAAGAGACAGCGGAGAAGGCAAGCGTCCTGACGCTGTATGTCTTTTCTCAATCGGTTGATGAGGAATGTTGCACGTTTTGTGTCGGACGCTGATTAGTCCAGCATTAGAGGCAGGGTGACTGTACTTTGAAGATGTTGACAAGTAGAACAAGCCAGTTGAATGTCCGTTGAAAATACGCCGCTAAAGCTACATGGAGCGGAAGTACTTGGGCCACGCAGTACATTTTGCTTGTGATGGATACACGAATTGTTTGCGCCTTTTGCAGGAGGTTCAGGTGTCTATCGAAGTCCGGTTTGAGTGTAGCCCTGATGTGGTTCAGGAGATCCGCCCAGTTGTAGGTTATCATGTGGCGAGGTGTGGCATACCAGTAGATGTCACTTCAGGAGTTTCGCCAAAGCCGCCACGCAGGGGAAGTATGGTCGTCTTCCAGCTATTCATCAGAGCGCCAGATGCCTTCATGTAGGTGATAAGCCCGCAAAACCCGCTGGGCAGAACAAGTGATTAGGATTGTGGAAAGGGCCAAATAAGGTGTAGGTCAGGTTCACTCAAAATTGTAATTTAGTAACACCTTTCAACCAAAACGGCACATAGCCGAACCTTCAGAACAACGAGTTTCAAAAAGGCAATTATGCCACGGCTGAAGGCCACGAACAAGAAATCTTAAAGTCTTAAAGCAACAAGATAAATCTTAAGTGGTGAAAACAAAGTTGAGAGCCTCAAAGCAAGAGGGAATAGACAAACATAAACAAGATGCAATACAAACAGCTGAAGGTCCGCAATAAAATTTTCAAGATTTTAAAATAAATTACCATAACCTTTCAAAGGCAATGTTATATATATACACAGGGTGAGTCACCTAACATTACCGCTGGATATATTTCGTAAACCACATCAAATACTGACGAATAGATTCCACAGACCGAACCTGAGGAGAGGGGCTAGTGTAACTGGTTAATACAAACCATTAAAAATGCACGGAAGTATGTTTTTTAATACAAACCTACGTTTTTTTAAATGGAACCCCGTCAGTTTTGTTAGCACATCTGAACATATAAACAAATACGTAATAAGTGCCGTTTGTTGCATTGTAAAATGTTAATTACATCCGGAGTTATTGTAACCTAAAGCTGACGCTTGAGTACCACTCCTCCACTGTTCGATCGTGTGTATCGGACAGCACCAAATTACGTAGGGATCCAAAGGGAACGGTGATGGACCTTAAGTACTGAAGAGACTGGAACAGCACATTACGTCCACATGCTAACACCTTTTTATTGGTCTTTTTCACTGACGCACATGTACATTACCATGAGGGGTCAGGTACACGTACACACGTGGTTTCCGTTTTCAATTACGGAGTGGAATAGAGTGTGTCTGACATGTCAGTCCAATAGATTTTCAATGTCGTGGCCATCATTTGCTGCACACAATTGCAATCTCTGGCGTAATGAATGTCGTACACGCCGCAGTACATCTGGTGTAATGTCGCCGCAGACTGCCACAATACGTTGTTTCATATCCTCTGGGGTTGTAGGCACATCACGGTACACATTCTCCTTTAACGTACCCCACAGAAAGAAGTCCAGAGGTGTAAGATCAGGAGAACGGGCTGGCCAATTTATGCGTCCTCCACGTCCTATGAAACGCCCGTCGAACATCCTGTCAAGGGTCAGCCTAGTGTTAATTGCGGAATGTGCAGGTGCACCATCATGCTGATACCACATACGTCGACGCGTTTCCAGTGGGACATTTCCGAGTAACGTTGGCAGATCATTCTGTAGAAACGCGATGTATGTTGCAGCTGTTTGGGCCCCTGCAATGAAGTGAGGACCAATGAGGTGGTCGCCACTGATTCCGCACCATAAATTTACAGTCCACGGTCGCTGTCGCTCTACCTGTCTGAGCCAGCGAGGATTGTCCACGGACCAGTAATGCATGTTCCGTAGATTCACTGCCCCGTGGTTTGTGAAACCCGCTTCATCGGTAAACAGGTAGAACTGCAAGCATTCTCTGTTAATGCCCGTTGACAGAATTGCACTCGATGATTAAAGTCGTCACCATGTAATTGCTGATGTAGCGACACATGAAACGGGTGAAAGTGGTGACGATGCAGTATGCGCATGACACTACATTGACTCAGTCCACCGGCTCTCGCAACGTCCCGTGTACTCATGTGTGGGTTCATGGCAACAGCAGCTAACACACCAACTGCACCCGCTTCTCCTGTGATGGGCCTGTTACGGACCCGTTTGCGTGATACGACCATACCTGTTGCATACAGTTGGCGGTAAATGTTTTGCAATGTGCGGCACGTTGGATGCTCTCTGTCCGGGTACCGTTCTGCATACACCCTGCAGGCTTTAGCTGCATTTCGTCGACACTCGCCATAGATGAGTATCATCTCCGCCTTTTCAGAGTTCGAATACACCATGGTCACAGTTCCTACAACACTACACTATCACAGATGTCTGGTAACACGGTGTACTACAGTTGGTCTGCGTGCGGAGACGACTGCAGAATAACAATAGCAGCAAGCGCTACATGCGGACACTGCGACAGCTAGACCAAACCACAACAGTGTACTACAGCCACACTCGTAAACACGGTCGTCATCGTAAACATGTCCCTGCAGATGCTGCTCGCCGACCGTGGCCCGTGTTTGTTACAGCACGCAACTGAACGTCGGAGGTTTCAGGCGTCAACTTTAGGTTACAATATCTCCGGATGTAATTAACATTTTACAATGCAACAAACGGCACTGATTACGTATTTGTTTATATGTTCAGATGTGCTAACAAAACTAACATGGTTCCATTTAAAAAAACCTAGGTTTGTGTTAAAAAACATACTTCCGTGCATTTTTGTATGGTTTGAATTAAACAATTACACTAGCCCCTCTCCTCACGTTCGGTCTGTGGAATCGGTTCGTCAGTATTTGATGTGGTATACGAAATATATCCAACGGTAACGTTAGGTGACTCACCCTGTATATATATATATATATATATATATATATATATATATATATATATATATATATATATATAAGGATTTCAGTGGCTGAAGGCCCACAGTTGATTTTCCAGAATTCAAAAATACATAAAATCCAGAAACCGACAGAACGACTTGCTTGCCACCAATCGCCGGCCGTGGTGGCCAAGCGGTTAAAGGCGCTACAGTCCGGAACCGCGTGGCCGCTACGGTCGCAGGTTCGAATCCTGCCTCGGGCATGGATGTGTGTAATGTCCTTAGGTTAGTTAGGTTTAAGTAGTTCTAAGTTCTAGGGGACTGATGACCTTAGAAGTTAAGTCCCATAGTGCTCAGAGCCATTTGAACCATTTTTTGCCACCAATCGGTACATGAGAACTCAAACACAAAAGGTGACGAACGTGATAATCCACAATGAAATATGTATTAGCTGTCAAAACTACACTCCATGTTGGACAGCGACAACAGGTCCGGAAAGGACACTGCCTGAAATTACGTTAGTGGCCACGGCAGGTAACCAGAACACTAACGGCCACAAGGCAGAAAATTCCGCTGGTGCACTTGAATTGTAGTCAACCAATATAGTTAATTGGACCGCATGGCGGCTAAGTTTCAGCAATAGAAACACTCGATGTTGCTCACAGGAAAACCTCCGCAACAGCGAACCACCAAAACGAACCACACAACAGGCATGGACGTGGCTTGGGTAGTTGAAACCACTACTCAGCTTTGACGCCCTGGGTCGGTGAACCACGAAGCTCGTAGCGATCTGACAGCTCATCACACGCTCCGACACTGCGCAGGGGCTGCCAGCGGCCCCAGCCGACTGCACCGCGCGGAGATCACTTCCCTCGTCCGCAACAACCGACCGACTGCCTGCTGGTCCGTCCTTGCCTGCTGCTCCGTCGCGACTGCATTGCTGGTGCGTCTCCCACTCACTTCCAGACACACGACGGAGGAAATACTGGCTCGGACGCAACCATCCAGAGGAAACACGCCCACTGACTAAGTGACATCCCTGCACCAGGAAAGGACTGACCCGTTCCACAAGATGGTAATTGAAGGGGACCAGAAGCGCTCAAAGAACCAGTTACACGTCGCCCGATGAGACAACCGACCTGTCAGAGCCAATACGCGGACAACATTTAAAATAAATTGTCAATCAAAACCACACCAACTACACACACAACTTAACAAACACTTGCACGATGACCTAAACGATACCCAACAGTAACTAAGCCCACACGAAATCGGGAGTCGATGCGCACAGCCGACTCGTGAATGATCGGCGATCCAAAACGAGTCGTCCGGCAGGACGACCAACCGACGATCCAGCAAGACCGTGGCCCGGCTCAACTGATGCGTGCCGGCAATGACCGGGCGAGCCATGCCGACGCAGACCTCACTGCTGCTCCAACGCGACTGCACTAATGCCGCATTGCAACTCCCCGACTGGCATGTGCGGACTGCGCTCCGGGCGCGTTCGAACCAGAACTCGCAGCCAGAACTCCCGTACGACAGACAACGACCGGGAAGTATTAGCAGTCGAGCAGAGATACTACGAGAGGGGATATATCGATACGCGCTGCTAACGCCGCTCACGGTCAGGCAAAGCAGCAACACAGTGACAGTAGTAATTTAAATTAACGTAGTAAGGTGGAAGTACGTTAAAAGCAGGGTGTAAAATACGTGATGGCGGCAACACGAGCCACGCACGGCTCAGATGGTTTTAAGCATGTCTTCCAGGGCGGGCGGATCTTGTTGGGCAGACACAACAACAGGTACGTGGTCTGCGTATGCTGTGCAACAGATCCGCGTGTTCTGAACCACTAATCCTCTGATTCTGTTTTCAATGAGAGGGAGTGATGGTCCAGTGGCCGTGGCGTACAGAGCCATCGACAGCGGGCATTCTTGATGGACAGATCGACCAGCACGGAGAGGTTTTGTGAGGTGACCACTGATTAAAATCCGACAGCAAGCAATTGTTGTAGTACGATCTCCATATACCATTTTCTTCAATGCTTCAAATAAAAACTGATGTCTCACACGGTCAAACGCTTTAGAAAAGTCTAAAAACACAATATTGCTCCTTTAGTTCCATCCGCTGCCGCTGAGCATATCACGTCTCCTAGCCTACATGCTGCAGTGAGGATGCTGCTAACGAAGGATGGCACAATATTGGTAGCTTCGTGAAGTCTTCTCCAAGAGAGATTCCATACGAATCCTGGTCGGGTCGAAAGTGGAAAGGTTTTCAAATCTGTCTTAAACGGCGTGTCACACCGCAGATTACCCAGATGAGCGCTGTGACCGGGTTTCGGAAGAAGTACGACTATCCCTTCTATCAGAACGTCGCCTCGCCACACGTCATTAGAAACAGCTTTGAAAGACTCTTCGAGTATGTCCCCATAGCACTGGTAGAATTCTGATCCGAAGCCATCAGGCCCTGACGACTTTTCCTTTGCTGCGCGGAAGTTTCGTCGATCGTGAATGAGGCTTCGAGAGTAACTGTACCCGCCTCTTGCAGCTGTTCTTGGGTGGTGTTCGGCACTACATGACAGGCTTGATCGTCGATATTTTGTCTTTCATACAGGGTACTGTATAAAACGCGTGGGTACAGTCCACAGTCCCCCTCTGGGTATCTTGGCCGTGCGGTCCTGGGCGCTACAGTCTGGAGCCGAGCGACCGCTACGGTCGCAGGTTGGAATCCTGCCTCGGGCATGGATGTGTGTGATGTCCTTAGGTTAGTTAGGTTTAATTAGTTCTAAGTTCTAGGCGACTGATGACCTTGGAAGTTAAGTCGCATAGTGCTCAGAGCCATTTTTTGAACCTCTGTGTATCTACTCGCTTGCTGGGGTCATTCACAACTTCAGTAATTCGTTGAGCTTTCCGTCGGCGTGCAAGACGCAAAATTTTGGAACAGCGATAGCCTTTTTTGGGCCGTTACGTCTTTTGGTCTGGACTGAACAACGACTCCAGAGAGTTTCTTTCGCCATATGTAATTGAAAATGCTTCAAATGGCTCTGAGCACTATGGGACTTAACATCTATGGTCATCAGTCCGCTAGAACTTCGAACTACTTAAACCTAACTAACCTAAGGACATCAGACACATCCATGCCCGAGGCAGGATTCGAACCTGCGACCGTAGCGGTCACGCGGTTCCAGACTGAAGCGCCTAGAACCGCACGGCCACACCGGCCGGCTATGCAATTGATGTTAGCTTTAAAATACTGGAGCATTGCATACGATGCAGCGTCTAGGACAGTAGTTCTTTGATAAAGGTCCGAGATACATTGATGGTAAAACTCTGCGCTCCATTTTTGCTAGAATCGCTTCCGCCGCGCATACTGTTTCACTATTGACTGAAGCCTAAGTTTTGCGTAGCGAATGCACCATGCCACAGCGCCGGGATGGTGTTGTCTTTGTAGAAAAATTTGATCCCAGGTGAGTCTTATTTCTTTTCTAAGCTCTGGGTGCTGCATGAGGCTCTTACTCAGTTTCCAGTAGCCGAAACCTCAGAAGACCTGTTGTCGTTGAAGATTTATAAAACAGGTATAGACACAGCGGTCAGAAAACTGTCTGGCGCTATGTCGTCGCTCGCGCCTGCAGAGCGGAAGAAACATCCATCGAGCCTGCTTGCTGTGCATTGAGACAGATACAGTGAGTCCAAAAAGTATTGGTCTAGCTGCATATCTTTTAGAACATGAAAAGAAACGTATAAAAAATCTAAAGAGCTAGTCATCAACCTCGATAAGTCATATTTGCTGAAAAGCAAGGAAAGAAATACATCAAAATCGACAGCATGGTTAATAAAATAGAAAATTTAATACAAGAGCTAGTTCATAAAGTATTCGTCGACCATCTGAACATGCCGAAATTCTGCGCGCAGTGATTAAACTATAACGCTGACCCACGGCACACACTAGAGTCAACCGTGCGCAGCCCCACTCTATCGCTTGTTGTGTTTTTGTGGTTCTGAACGGCGCCGATACGGTGCAATTAGCACCATGGGGCGTAAGGGCAGTGAGACGACGCTGATCGAAAGGCAACTTATTCTGCGCTTACATAATGAGTGCAAATATTCTTACGAGATTGCTAAAGTAGTCGGTAGACCTAGATCGACAATTACCGAGCGGTGTGGCGCAGTGGTTAGACACTGGACTCGCATTCGGGAGGACGACGGTTGAATCCCGCGTCCGGCCATCCAGATTTAGGTTTTCCGTGATTTCCCTAAATCACTCCAGGCAAATGCCGGGATGGTTCCTCTGAAAGGGCAGGGCCGACTTCCTTCCCAATCCTTCCCTAATCCGATGAGACCGATGACCACGCTGTCTGGTCTCCTTCCCCAACCCAACCAACCAACCAACAATTCAGTCGATAATAGATCGATTTTGTGCAACAGAATCATTAAGAAACCAACCACGTACCGGACGTCCTCACACTGTGACTGATGCAGAAGCGAGACTTATCATGAGGTAAATAAAGAAGAAACCTAGAATCAACGCTCCTAAGTTGGCTAGGGAGTTAGGGGAAAGAACGTATGTGCCAACACAATCAGAAATAGCGTGAGTATCACGGCCGGGTAGCGGGCAAGAAATTTTGGGTCAGTGAACAGAATCGAAAGAAACGTCTTCATTTAGCAATGGAATATAGATTAAAAAAAGAAGACTTCTGGAATAGAGTAATATTTTCTGATGAGAGTAAATATAACGTATTCGTATGAATGCAGAGCCTCGCGGCGATAACATTTTATATAACGTATTCGGGTCGGATGGCAGGCGAATGGTGTCGCGTAAGAAGAATGCGAAGATGTTGCCATGCATCTTGTGCCAACGGTTAAACACAGTGGTAGCAGCTCCCTGATGGTGTGGGGCTGTATGAGTGCTGCAGGTGTTGGAAAATTACTTTTCATAGAAGGTACAATGGATCACCATATGTGTATCAACATTTTAAAGGACAATCTGAATCCTAGAGCCGAAAAATTAGGTCTGCAAGGAAACTGCATTTTTCAACAAGATAACGACCCAAAGCATACGGATCTAAATACAAGGCTGTGGCTTCTGTAAAATACCCCAAAACAATTTAACACCCCTCCTCAGAGCCCATACATTAATCTTACTGAACACCTTTGGGAAATACTGGAAGATATCATCAGGAGAAGATACATTTCTAACAAGAGAGACCTAATAGAAGCACTTCAAGACGAATGGGACAAAATTCCAGCCTCTCTGACTGCACACTTGGCCAAGTCGATGCCCAGACGATTACAAGCAGTAAAAGCTGCAAAGGGAAACCTCACTAAATATTAAGTTTTTTAGTTGAAATGATATTTTCAGATTGTAAATTAAAAAAAAAAGGAGTGGACGAATACTTTTTGAAGTAGCCCTTGAAAAAATTCTCATTTTGTCAAATTTGTTATGACGATGGATGTATTTATTTCTTTGTCCATCAGTAAAAATGACTTACCAAGGTTCGTTTCTTATGACTGGATGTTCACATTTTATGTCCCTTTCCTTTCACGTGACATATACTTAGTTTTTAAAAAAATATTACAACTAGACGAATACTTTTTGGACTCACTGTAGGTAAATGCAACGCAGGGACCGTGCAACTCTTCTCAAGTGTCAACGAGATGAAGACCGGTGGCCAGAGTTTCCAGTTCGTGACTGTGGTGTCACCGCCAGACACCACACTTGCTAGGTGGTAGATTAAATCGGCCGCGGTCCATTTAGTACATGTCGGACCCGCGTGTCGCCACTGTGTGATCGCAGACCTAGCGCCACCACAGGGCAGGTCTCGTGATACGAACAAGCACTCGCCCCAGTTGTACGGACGACCTAGCTTGCGACTAGATGTACGAAGCCTTTCTCTCTCATTAGCCGAGAGACAGAATAGCCTTCAGCTAAGTTAATGGCTACGAACTAGCAAGGCGCCATTAGCCTTACAGTGATTGTAATTAAAGTCTCCTGTGTATAGTCAAGAGCGATGTACCACAATGATTGATTAAAGATAAGTATTAATCCAGCTACGTACTTTTCTTCATAGCATTAATTACGTAGCCTGTTCCAGTACTTGACGCCCGTCGGCGTGTGTGTGTACGCGTGCCTTTCTTTCGGCTACCCATCACTGTGGACTGGCTGCCTTGTCAGTCCACTTCAGTGACAATTATTGAAGTTAGGCGATTGATCCTTAGCATGGAGGACGCAGTTGTAGTCTCCATTGTTCAGAAGCGGTCCACCGTTGATACCGATAAGACTTGGTAGCTCTTCTTTAAAAAAAAAAAAAAAAAAAAAAAAAAAGGGAGCGCTCGTGTCGTTTGGTTGAGCCTGGAGCCTGATGGAGCATAGAGGTCTATTATCTGTTGACGGTACATGAGTTGTCTCGACCATTAAAGAGACACTAGACGATAGTGAAGGGAAGGCCGTCACTGCCAGCCGCGGTGGCCGAGCGGTTCTAGACGCTTCAGTCCGGAACCGCGCGACCGCTACGGTCGCAGGTTCGAATCCTGCCTCGGGCTGGATGTGTGTGATACCCTTAGGTTAGCTAAGTTTAAGTAGTTCTAAATTCTTGGGGACTGATGACCTCAGATGTTAAGTCCCACAGTGCTCAGAGCCATTTGAACCACTTGACGGCCGTCACGCATCAAGATTGCGGTTGCAATAGGATCTTCACTACTCACGTTAAAAACGGCGGTATAACCTGCAATATGGGTAGTGGTAACTTCCTGAAGAAGAGCAATATCGACCGCAGTGCTGAACAGAAAGTGTGCAAGAAACCGGATTTTATGCACCCGCGTTATGTTCAAATGGTTCAAATGGCTCTGAGCACTATGGGACTTAACAAAAAAATGGTTCAAATGGCTCTGAGCACTATGGAACTTAACATCTGTGGTCATCAGTCCCCTAGAACTTAGAACTACTTAAACCTAACTAATATAAGGACATCACACACATCCATGCCCGAGGCAGGATTCGAACCTGCGACCGCAGCAGTCGCGCGGTTCCGGACTGCGCGCCTAGAACCGCTAGACCACCGCGGCCGGCGGGACTTAACATCTATGGTCATCAGTCCCCTAGAACTTAGAACTACTTAAACCTAACTAACCTAAGGACATCACACAACACCCAGTCATCACGAGGCAGAGAAAATCCCTGACACCGCCGGGAATCGAACCCGGGAATCCGGGCGTGGGAAGCGAGAACGCTACCGCTCGACCACGAGCTGCGGACCCCGCGTTATGTGAGTAATATTGAGTGTAGTGATATTGTAACTCTGGCTCTGCATCGGAAGACTGTACCTGCATTGCAGCGGGAGATGGTGTTCCACTCTCGACTTCCGTTCACCTGGGCAATGTTTCGGATGTTGCAGCTGGGGGTCTTCTTCCACGGCTGTAGCGCCAACGGTGATGTCAGGCGTAGATTCCGATGTGGGTGCAGCACTCTTAATGAACGCGACCATTTTCAGCAGCGTAGGCTTTGTGTGTTCAGCTTTCTTCTACGCTCCGGAATGCGCGACTAGAATTTTTTTCTTTCCGGATAAGAGATGTAAAGTGTCTTCCTTCCCTTTACCAGTCGTGCTCTTGTTCGCTGTTTGGGTCGCATTTCGGCATCGAGGGTGCATGTAGGGGGCATGGGGTGTAACACGTACCTTCCACGTCGTGTGAAGGCGCCTCCGGCCGGCCGGAGTGCCGAGCGGCTCTAGGCGTTTCAGTCTGGAACCGCGCGACCGCTACGGTCGCAGGTTCGAATCCTACCTCGGGCATGGATGTGTGTGATGTCCTTAGGTTAGTTAGGTTTAAGTAGCTCTAAGTTCTAGGGGACTGATGACCGCTGCAGTTAAGTCCCATAGTGCTCAGAGCCATTTTTTGAAGGCTCCTCCTCCGTCAACAAAACTTCCTCCGACTCCCGCGTGTGGTCTTCGGTAAGGGGAAGTGCGGCTGCCGGCTCGAGCTGCTGAGTGAAGGCAATGGGGCGTGCTTCGTGTCAACTGCAGTGCGCGCCTAGTCGACCAAAAACACTGCATACGCGAGAGCGCCGCAACTTGCTGGGGCAGCGGCTCGCTCGCTCAGCAGGCAAGTTGCGCGGGCCCGCCCTTACTACAGGTTGTCCTGAGGCGCTCAGCCGACTCACGAAAAGAGCAGGTGGGGGGCTGTCCACTGTACGATATGAATGTCCGTATGCCACCAACGGACAGATACGAAGCTGCATGCTTCTTCAAATCAATTCGAACATTCCTAACACCGCTGTCAACTTGGTAGACGTAAGCAGACTATAAATTTTCATTAGTAACGCTAAGGACAGTCCCATAGGAGCGTAGCCTTCATGTCATATCGTCAATCGAATATCCAAATGGTACATTGAATATGGCTTCATTTCGGATTCCATAACCAGCACGTACAATTTCTATGTCACTAATCGAACCCTCAAAATGCTTAAATTTTCGAGTACCACCAGTGGAAGCTGCAATATTTTCACGTAACTCCGACGTTTTCAATCTTGTAAAGGGAGAGTTCAGCTAACGGCCTTGTCGCAGTGGTAACACGGGTTCCCGTCAGATTACCGAAGTTAGGCACTGTCAGGCTGGGCTACCACTTGGATGGGTGACCATCCGGCTGTCGAGCGCTGTTGGCAAGCGGGGTCCACTCAACGCTTATAAGGCAAACTGAGGGGCTATGTGATCGAGTTGTAGCGGCTCCGGTCTCGTAAATTGACATACGGCCGCTAGAGCTGTGTACTGACCACATGCCCCTCCGTATCCGCATCTAGTGATGCCTGTGGGCTGAGGATGACGCGGCGGCCGGTCGGTACCGTTGGACCTTCGTGGCCTGTTCGGGAGGAGTTTAGTTTTTAAAGAGAGAGTTCAAAATCAAATGAAATCCTATAATATCTTCATGAGCAATCTTAAGTTCCTCATGTACCCAGTTGTGCAGTTGTGATCGTCTAAACCAGTAGGCGGCCGGAGTGGCCGAGCGGTTCTAGGCGCTACAGTCTCGAACCGCGCGACCGCTACGGTCGCAGGTTCGAATCCTGCCTCGGGCATGGATGTGTGTGATGTCCTTAGGTTAGTTAGGTTTAAGCAGTTCTAAGTTCTAGGAGACTGATGACCTCAGAAGTTAAGTCCCATAGTGCTCAGAGCCATTTGAACCATTCTAAAGCAGTAGGACACGGAGAATTCCGATCGAAGATGCACCGGATACAATCTGTTCTATTTAAGCTATACATTGACAGAATGTTGTTACGGCACACACGAATTCATAAAACTTATGTGAGACGTAAACAATCGATATTGCCGTGCCTGTACTTCTCCGAATTACGATGCATAGTTCCTTCCGACGGGCATGCATCGTATTTATCCGCCGACACCGGGCAAGCGACTTTGAAGTAAAATGTCTCCCCTGTACGGAAATACACTTCATGGATGTACGAGTGTAGGTTGTAGACACGTGGTTGACGACATATGGAAGTACGTCTGGACGTGAGTCGTGCTCGGATAGCCTAATAGTATGGCGGCCGCGGGCGTTGTGCGGAAAATCCGAATTCGAGTCCCGGTCCGAGGAATATTGCATCGCAATTCGGACTAATACAGGCACTGCAGTATCGTATGCAGCTATAAGAGTCGAAGGATATGAAAGCGAACAAGTGGTTGAGAAGAGAGTAACACCGGGTTGCATCCTATACCCAATGTTATAAAATCTGTACAAGGAGCAAGCTGTGAAGAAAACCAAGGAGAAAATTAGGAAGGGAATTAAATTCGAGGGAGAAGAAATAAAAACTTTCAGCTTTGCACTGTAATTCTGTCAGAGATGGATAAGGACTTGGAAGTGCAGATGAACGGGATGGATAGTATCTGTAAAATAGTTTAGAACCAGAACATCAATAAAAGCAAAACAAGGCTAACGGCATGTCGTCGAATTAAATGAGGCGATGTTAAGGGAATTAAGTTAGGAAATAAGACGCTAAAAGAAGTATCATTGTCTTCATGTGAGACACCACAGCCGTATACTTGTTAAAGGACATCAGGGGTGGTGGAAAGGGGGGAGGGATGGGGGATTATGAGGGCTATAGCCCCCCTCCCCAAATGGAGTATCACATTACACTGTATAAAATGACTACAGGAATCAGCGAATATATTACTTCAACAGATTCAATAATTTTTTTATGTTTACGTAGCAATATAGGTTGCAATGTATGTCAAACACATTTTAACAAAAGGATAAGAGCGGCAAATAGCTCACTATCTAAACCAATAAATATCATTTAACTTAAAATAGGCGTCTTATTATTTATTAATATACACTGGATGTATATTAATGTACGACTACCATTTACAATAATCAAGAAAGCTAAATATGCCGGGTATGCCTACCAACACTTAAATTGAAACTTCCTAGCAGACTAAAACTGTGTGCCGGACCGAAACTCGAGCTCGGGACCTTTGCCTTTCGCGGGCAAGTGCTCTACCAACTGAGCTACCCAAGCACGACTCACGCCCCGTCCTCACAGCTTTACTTCTGCCAGTACCTCGTCTCCTACCTTCCAAACTTAGCAGCTCTCCTGCGAACCTTGCAGAACTAGCACTCCTGAAAGAAAGGATATTGCGGAGACATGGCTTAGCCATGTTCTGCAAGGTTCGCCCGCCAAAGGCAAAGGTCCCGAGTTCGAGTCTCTGTCCGTCACACAGTTTTAATCTGCCAGGAAGTTTCATATCAGCGCACACTCCGCTGCAACGCGAAAATCTCATTCTGAACACTTAAATTGTTGGCCCCAGACAAAAACTTCGAAATCGCCGGACATCTGGTTCCAATCGTATTATTTTTCCCCGCACACACATTCTGTAGACACGGTTTTACCCTGAACTCCAAAACAGTTACCAAAAGCTACTTTAAGCAACACCAAATTTTACCAATTTGTCGGTGGAGGACCCCAACTCTCCTTTTGTCAAGCAGTATTCCATTCCCCCAAACCTCATCCTCTCCGCGCCATTAGCCCCCCCCCCCCCCCCCCCCGCCCTTGACCGACTTGTAGAACCGCTCCTGAAGGACATTTTATAGTTTCCCACCTCGACCGGTTGTTACAAGTATTGAATTTATTACAACTTGCACGTTGGCTAGTTTCTCCCTTAAGAGCCAAGTTAAAGCGCAGCGTAAAATGAAACAGATCAAAGATACAACGTGTATAAGTTACTGAATCAATCATTTTATTTTGAAAGCGCAAAGCGAAGTGTCTCTGTCAAATGTCTCGTTGTAAAGTCAAAGGCTAAATGTCTGAAAAATCCTCTCTATTCCGTTTTTCACGGAAACCCCGCCAAAGCACACTCGCCTTCCAATTACAAAGTTTGCTAGCCGTTTACCCAACGGGAAACCTCGTAACAAAACTTGCCTTCTCTCCTCCGAAAGAACTGTCCAATCTATTGTTTTTCCATATTGGCCAAGTGTCGTCAGTTCAGTAAAAATCTGCCACTCTTTGGAAAAAGTTCTACATTAGACAGTGCAAGGCGCAGTTGTGCTGCCCTTTCTCGGAAAATAGCGTCTAATTTCCTACTCACTCGTCCGCAGCTCGTGGTCGTGCGGTAGCGTTCTCGCTTCCCGCGCCCTGGTTCCAGGGTTCGATTCCCGGCAGGGTCAGGGATTTTCTCTGCCTCGTGATGACTGGGTGTTGTGTGATGTCCTTAGATTAGTTAGGTTGAAGTAGTTGTAAGTTCTAGGGGACTGATGACCATAGATAAGTCCCATAGTGCTCAGAGCCATTTGAACCCACTCAATCTTCTCTTTTTAGCACTGTCCAACTATCTTCCTTCCTACTATTTTCTGCAGTGCTCGGATCAAGAAAGTCTCTGGCCTGGCGACGGAGTGATGGGACAGCGGCTGTTTACAAAGCGGCAGACATTCCATTCTCAAACTCGAGTCTTAACCTCTTACGAGCCAAATAAGATCTCACCTACCTTAACAAACACCCTCACTATTTTCTTACGACCAGCGTCTGACCTGCAGCCAGTAATGACAGTGCGATACCGTTCTAATTGAAGAGGGCAGCAAGCAAAGAAAACCCAAAGTCCTGCACTGTCTCTACTTTCACTTTAACACACACACCTAAGAGCTATTTGCCGATGCCTGTATGTCAACTGCCTCTGCAGTTTCTCCTAAAATCCAACGTGCTGCATCACACATAATGGCACTGGCTCGACAACCGCCTGCCTTTGTAACAAGTTGCTAGTGGACAGCGAGCGTCTTTCAAATCGCATGTTAAGGCGTCCCCTGGAGGCACCTCCCCGGCCCAGCAAGTACTTCCTTGGGCGATGGTCCCAAAGACAGCCGAATTCTCCAGCCCACTACTACATACAAACTAAATGAAATTAATCACATTTACTTTGAAGAGAGATGATCTGGTTCAAATGTCTACGAGCACTATGGGACTTAACATCTGAGGTCATCAGTCCCCTAGAACGTAGAACACCTTAAACATAGAATGAGATTTTCACTCTGCAGCGGAGTGTGCGCTGATATGAAACTTCCTGGCAGATTAAAACTGTGTGCCGGACCGAGACTCGAGCTCGGGGCCTTTGCCTTGCAGAACTAGCACTCCTGAAAGAAAAGAGGTGCTGGCGGAAGTAAAGTAGTGAGGGCGGGGCGTGAGTCGTGCTTGGGTACCTCAGTTGGAAGATCACTTGCCCGCGAAAGGCAAAGGTCCAGAGTTCGAGTCTCGCTCGGGCACACAGTTTTAATCTGACAGGAAGTTTCAACTTAAACATAACTAACCTAAGGACATCACACACATGCATGCTCGAGACAGGATTCGAACCTG
Organism: Schistocerca serialis cubense; assembly: GCF_023864345.2. Classification (NCBI taxonomy): domain Eukaryota; kingdom Metazoa; phylum Arthropoda; class Insecta; order Orthoptera; family Acrididae; genus Schistocerca; species Schistocerca serialis. Next base: position 545,318,425 of record NC_064644.1, on the reverse strand, counting down.
CGACCGTAGCAGTCACGCGATTCCGGACTGAAGCGCCTAGAACCAAGGGATGATCTGATCTCTGTAATGCTCTGTACCACACATTTTGGTATGTGTTGTGTACATAGTTCCGCGTAGTCAGTGCGTACCAACGAGTTAAAATTTCATAGAGTGGCTATAGGTCCGCCATGTTTGAAGCAAATTGAAGTTCTGGCCGCCATGTTTTCTTTAGTCAAGGCATTCGTCTGCTGTGTCCCGCCCCCTTGTAACTGCGTTTGACTTGCTTGAAATAGCCCATACTAGCTTTATTTTTTCTAAAACAAGCAATAGACAGCAGTGATTTCAGTGTACACTGACAGCAAAAAGGGATGTTTTTGTCGAAATATGGCTAAACTTTTCGATGTAGATAACACTACAAGACAACTCAAATAAGTCTGTCCATCCACTATAACGTTACTTGTTGCCCATAAATTAATGCAATTAGAGCAGGTACCACCAGAATATTACGGCGAAACTTCTAAACATGCTGTGGTTAACTATTAGAAACAGTAACGGGCGCAGAAATGCGATATTTTTGTCGCTATTTCAAAGTAAACAGTCAAAGCCTCAAAAACCAGTACACTGTGAACGAGAATTTATTTGAAATATGTGTTACAAGTAGTTAACACAAGCATAGTAATTCAATAACAAAGTCGAAGCGTTCTTGGGTGGGGTAATTTCACAAATTTTCGTAAGTAGCTGTATGCCTTGGCAGAATAAAAGTGTAGGGTCAGGGCAAATTTCCTTATTTGCTGAGAATAATGGCATACTTTAGAACTGCACTGAAGTTCCAATAGTTCCTTCAACAAACCAACTACATGTTCACTGTTTAACATATCAGAAACTGAACAACATAGCCTTCTTCTCAAACCAGCAACTAAAGTCTGTAACTGCACTATTCTTCTTTTGTGTCGTACACTAAATTGCTTCATTTGCTTTATCCGCTTCTTTAGTCGCACATTCTCTGCTTGTACTCTGTTATATTGTGTTTTCAACTTCTTAGGGCTTGGTAGACAGTAATTGTGGTCAGCAGAAACAGATGTGGGTCCGACAGGCACTGAAAGAATGTAGTTACATCATAAGTTTATAACAGAGTTACACCATAAGATTATAATAGAAAGTATGTAATTCAAAGTCATAAAAACACGGAGTAAAATTAAATTATTGACTTACTTTGTGCTAATGATGTCACTGTAATAGCACTATCTTGCAAATTGTCGAAAGATCGCGTCTGGGTTGTGGTCGTAATACTTTATCTTGCTTTTGTAAATGTGGTGGAAAGTTAAAGATAGTAGGTACTGGTTTTGACAAAAGTCGCCTCTGGACATTTGTGTGGTACATATATTTCTCTTCAAAATGAGCTGAACAGAGGGAACTAGCTGTAGTAGGAAACCAGTTTTCTCGCTTCATATTTATAACCCATCTTTTTGTAATTTCCTTATCTTTTAAAGGAAATCTGTAATCAACGATAAATAAATTACTTCCTGCATTTGTCTTAAGCATAATTACAGTTCCAATGCAAATGACTCTTTAATAAACATTAAATAACGTGTGTCGTATTTCGGTACTAATATACTTACTTATAATATGAAATATTTGTTGTTTTATCGCTGCGATTTGTGCAGTTGAACGCTGAACACACTGCAGGCATGTTGACTTTATATTTTGTAGCAAAAAAGTCAACCAGAAAAGTTAAATATTGCAGTAATATCACAACAGCTGACACACTTCCAACACAAACAACAGTAACACTTTCCTAATGTTTTGACTAAGGAGAACATGGCGGCCGAGTTAGCGTTGGTTGCCGCTAGGAGCGCTGTAACTAGTATCTCAGCCACTCTATGAAATTTTAACTCGTTGGTGCGTACACAACTTTCCCACTAGAGCGCGCCCTGCTAAGCACAACAGCGCAGGCGCCACACTCATTCGTCTCCGCACTACGAGATGGCGCTGCCTTAGAGGTGGACGAAATTCTGCTTCCGCCGATCCGCGTATTAATATGTAACGCAGCCAATGAGATCGCTGCTAACGTAGAACCTTTTCTCCTCGCGGATCACACTCGCGCAGTGATACCTGAATGCGCCAGGTATTATAACGAGTGTACAGACCTCCGATTAGTCAGTCTGCATTAGTCTGCACCAGTCTATAGTCAAGTTTCAGTCTGCGCCTAATAAGATTATCATATTCCTGTACATAGCCATGAAGATAAATGTACAGACACTTTGTCGAGTATCAGAGATATGTGAGAATAAGATCAACATACCAAGACCAAAGAAACTTCAGATTGTCAATTGTAAACAGCATCCAGAATCAAGTTACGTAATGTCTACGCTTTTTATTATTTTAATAAATGTGTGTGAAAATTAATCAAGTTCTGTTTAAAGTTGGTCACCGTCAATCTGCTACACTAAGTGTGCAAGTGGCATTTCTATCGTCTGACCTAACGGCAGGAGATAAACACGCCACGATAAGACCACGAGACATATTGCTGACACTCGCCTACTTCATTAGAGCGACAAGTCAAATAATCTGATGGTGTGTGTACCGAAGGTCTTACAGTACACACACCACAGTATGAAAGTTTGAATCAATTGAGAATAAAAGGGAAAAGTCTATCCGTCATGTGCCCAACGAATAATTAACGGTAATCAGTATGGAACGACAGTCTGGCACCAGCTTGACGCGTTTCAGTGGCAGTCCGACATGGTCACCCTGCCCCTTGACGATGAGTGTGTGCCTGCCCTCAACATTGGGCCACTGTCACTGCCCCACAAATCCGGATATTGCTCAATGCGACCAGCCATCCAAAAGGATAGTCACAATGAGGCCCCCTTCCAGCTCTGCCGGGTGCCAATAATACAGTTTCAACATCTGAGGCTGTTTACGCTGCTTATATGCCTTACCAAGCCTGGTAACAACACTAATTCACTCTGGTGGCTTTCTACCCGCCGCAGAGAGCTGCAACTGTAATAATACGTTTGTCTGAGTGATCATCTTCCACAGCAGCTCTTAAAATTAATTGGTTTCTTCGTCTTAACGTTACGGCAATTAATTAAAGAAAATTTTACACCAGATGGATCTCGCTTTTATTTACAAATCATTTTTGTGGCCATTCTAGAAATATGATACATATGTGTGTACATTTTGGAAACAGAACTGCAGTTGTGTTCGTACGCCGTACAATATTACATGTTTATGTTTCTTCATTTGCTGTTCCTGTAAACTGCAAGTGTTGCCAACCTGTGATCTTTTTGTTTTTTAAATAATATATTTGTGTGTGTGTGTGTGTGTGTGTGTGTGTGTGTGTGTGTGTGTGTGTGTGCGTGTGTGTGTCTGTGTAAAAAATTACTGATGATGTCTTATATGTTCAGAAAAGACACAGACATTGAAATCACAAGGATAAACAACAACAAAAAAAACGCCTCCACATCTTACAAGAAAACTAGCACATCCAGAAAACCATAACAACTCATTTATGATCAAACCAACCTGGCAAACCAAACACTCTTGAAACTAATTGACCATTTAAGATAATATTAAATGTATGCATATGACTACCCCTAGTCATGACCCATTCACCACTATCATCTCCTCCCAGCTTCTTTCCCATAATAACTAACCCACGAAAATTCGATCCACAGCTCTCAACCTACGCCCCATCCACTCATATCTCTGTGAACATATAAGACATCATCACTAATATTTTACACACACGCGAATTATAATAGTTGTGATTATTATTCAAAAAATGAAATAAATATCGATGTAATGTTCTTCACTACGCCGTCCTCATTCACCAACAGAAATGTCTGCATTTATGTCCATTACATACCATATATTCTTCCTGCACCCACCCCCACAATCTAATTTCACTCAACAACTTTTGTTAGAGGGAAAACGTTCGCTGACGCTTCCCCGTTAAGCCAGGCGCCATTTAAGACTGGTTATGCACCTGAAAGACGAAAGGTCATAACCACCCTGCGGTGTCTGTCAGCAATGTGTGTTGTCTATTATCCAGTCATATACTCCACCTGAACAGCGTAGGCTCATAAAATATTTTTTCGCTATTTAGAGATAGTCATTCTTATGGTTTTCTTGTTTTGAAAATCTATCAATTTACCGGGGTAGGTAGTACGCTGCACACGTTGTTAATAGACGCAGCTTGTTCGATGAAGTCTCGTTGTCCTAGAGCCAACAAATTGAATGAAAAGACGCCTAGCGTCACCGTAAACGGTCAGCCAGTACCTTGTCAGTAACAAAAGTTGTGATCTATAAACCCTTGAAGTTTGTCGCATATTGACTTTTTACTGTTCCGCATTACCTTGCATCACTTTACTGTATGTACTCGTAAACTATAGTTCTTTAACTCATGCGCTAAATAATAAATAAATAAACTGTGTCTCTATGTTAATCGACACATAGTCCTATAGCGCCTTTTACTTTTATAGCAAGTATTACTTTTTTATCTTTTGTCATGTATAAAGTGTGCTTCTTCGTCCGTTTTCTATGAAGTGTACTTCTTCGTTCTATGATGAATTTCAATTTCTATAGCGGCTCCCTTTCCTAATGAAAGCTTATGTAAGATTAGAACACAAGTTTTTATATTTATTTCGACTTGGGTGATACGCCGCTATTGGCAACCTGAAATAACAGTCCGGGGTGATATGCCGCGATTGGCAACCTGTAATAACAGTCCCCTAGAAGTATTAATTTACCAGCACGGAAATCATGACTGGCCCTAGATTACGTACCAGACTATGACAATAATGTTACACCACAGTCTAACATATACAGTCACGACCCTCACTGCTGTGAAAATTGTCATCGTCCAAAAGCTGGAACGACACTAGCGCCCCTAGCGGCGAAAAAACAGACCTGTCATTGATGTTTGTTTTTAACAATTTTTTAACATAATTAACGAAATAGTTATTGTAGTTTGGCGTTCGAAGCATTAGTAAATTGTCGAGAAACGTGAATTATAGTGAAATAAATGTAAAAACAACCGAATTGCCAATGCCATAACTTATCCCTGGAGAAATATTTTCTAACATGTGTATAACTGGAGTTTATAGTGCTGTAACAAAGAACATATGAACACTTATTTCTTGCATGAGAAACATATTTTTCTTCTTGTCTGTTCTTATTACGACAGGCACTTTCCTCGACACCTGACAATTTCCTATGGAGTCTGAATTGCACATTATTATTAAGTACTTCATTCGACTTTTCAATGCAAGAATATTTTTGTAAATGTAATTATTTCTGCTTCAAAAGCAAAAGTGTTAAAGGTTCTTGCCGTTTGTGGCTCAGATGTAGCAGCAGTAGTGAAACTGGTTTCTTCTTTGTTGGGCAACAGTTTCATTACTTTTGCCGTTTTATTAGCCCGTCTTTGTGGTTCTGCCTTCAGATACAGTTGCGGTGTCTTACTTGGTACGTTACATAATACAAGTACTACATTCCACACAAGTTTCCTACGTTACACATTCACTGAATTGAGTGGAAGTGTAGTGAAGAAAACTTCACGTTGTTGAGGAGATAGAAACTGATCAGCCAGAACATTATGACCACCTATCTAATGGCCGGTATGTTCACCTTTGGCTTGGATAACAGCGGCGGCGCATCGTGGCATGAAAACAGTGAGACCTTTGTAGGTCGCGGGGGGGAGTTGGCACCACATCTGCACACACATGTCATCTAATTCCCGTAAATTCCAGGGAGAGGACGATGGGTTCTGACACCACGTTCAGTTACATCCCAGGTGTGTTCGATCGGATTCAGACCTGGCGAGTTGGGGGGCCAACACATCAGTTGGAACTCGCCACTGTGTTCCTCGAACCACTCCGTCACACTCCCGGCCTTGTGACATGGCGCATTATCTTGCTGAAAAACGCTACTGCCATCGGGAAACATGATCGTCATATAGCGGTGTACGCGGTCTGCTAGCACTGTACGATATTCCTTGGCCATCATGGTGCCTTGCACGAGCTCCACTGGACTCATGGGTGCCCACGTGGATGTTCCCCAGAGCATTATGGGGCCGCTACCAGCTTGTCTCCTTCCCGCAGTACAGGTGTCAAGGAGCTGTTCCCTGGGAGACAACGGATCGCCCCCCCCCCCTTCCCCACGGCATGATGAAGAAGGTATCGGTATTAATCAGACCATGCAACACTTTGTCACTGCGCCAACGTCCAGCGCCGATGGTCAGGTACCAATTTCAATCGTAGTTGCCGATGTCGTTGGCATATGCATGGGTCGTTGGATGCGGAAGGTCATTGTTAGCAGTGTTAGGTGCACTGTGTGTTCAGACACACTTGTAGTCTGCCCAGCATTAAAATCCGATGTTATTTCCACCACAGTTCGCCGCCTGTCGTGCTTTAGTCGTCTGCCCAGCCTGCGATGTCCGACGTCTGTAACGAGAGGTGCCCGCCCAACCCCGCGACTGGTTCCACCTTGGTTTAGCCACGTGCTGAAGGCACTCACCACAGCTCTGCTCGAACACCCGACAAGTCGTGCTGTTTCCGAAATGCCTCCGGGCAATCACAATGCGCCCTCGGTCAAACTCAGATAGATAGCGTGCCTTCCCTGTTCTACACACGGACTGCACGCTCACTGATACCACCTGCACCGTGCGTTTGTCTGACGCAGCAGACATTCCTCGCCAGGTGACGCTGCTATAGCCTGGACGAGTTTATATCGATAGTAGGTCTGGGGTCGTAATGCTCTGGCTGATCAGTGTACGAAGCTTTCCTGCAAAAGGTCTTCTGCTGTTTACTATGTTCTTGCTCTTAAAAGAAAACTATTCTTCAATAAATATCTGTATGTCACATGAGAATCGTCGATAAACTGTCCGTAATGTACCTTGTCATACCCTATAGTGTCCTTAGGAAACTAATAAAAGACAAATGTTCTTTCTTATTGTCGATTTTTATGGCATTATATACGCTCTTCAATGTAAACTATGTTACAAAACAGTATAGATAATATACTACTATTCGCACTCATTCGATATGTGCAGAAGTGTCGCTTGCTGGACGCTTGGAGCCCTGCTGTCACAGCATATAACAACTATTGCCGAGTATAGTTTACCAGAATTTTTCTTGTCTTCATCCATGCAACAACGAGCTGTTGGATCACTGTTGCACGCTTCCATCAGTTTGGCATGTGTCATCCGCATACTGCATTGCCCGGACGACGATATGAAAGAGATGTTTTGTCACAAATATTAGTAAACTGATTTTCCTCAACTTGACTATCTGATCTCATTAGTAACAATTTGAATTTCCGATTTTCCTCAATATGTTTGAAAGTAAAACCTCACCACGGGATAAAAAAAGTTTTTAACTGGACCCTTACATCCTCAGCAGCAACAATTGGGCACCTTTGCTGTCAAGAATAAATAAATCTGTGGAAACAGTGGAAACACTTGTAATATTGAATTTAGAGCAAAAAGTAAATAATAGCGTCATATCGAAGGTGACTGTTTCGTTGTAATGCTGCCACTTGTGCAGTACGCTGTACTCTCCATATACAGGGTGGTCCACTGATAGTGACCGGGCCAAATATCTCACGAAATAAGCATCAAACGAAAAAACTACAAAGAACGAAACTCGTCTAGCTTGAAGGGGGAAACCAGATGGAGCTATGATTGGCCCGCTAGATGGCGCTGCCATAGTTCAAATGAATATCAACTGCGTTTTTTTTTAAATATGAACCCCCATTTTTATTACATATTCGTGTAGTACGTAAAGAAATATGAATGTTTTAGTTGGACCACTTTTTTCGCTTTGTGATAGATGGCGCTGTAATAGTCACAAACGTATAACTACGTGGTATCACGTAACATTCCGCCACTGCGGACGGTATTTGCTTCGTGATACATTACCCGTGTTAAAATGGACCGTTTACCAATTGCGAAAAAGGTCGATATCGTGTTGATGTATGGCTATTGTGATCAAAATGCCCAACGGGCGTGTGCTATGTATGTTGCTCGGTATCCTGGACGACATCATCCAAGTGTCCGGACCGTTCTCAGGATAGTTACGTTATTTAAGGAAACAGGAAGTGTTCAGCCACATGTGAAACGTCAACCACGACCTGCAACAAATAATGATGCCCAAGTAGGTGTTTTAGCTGCTGTCGCGGCTAATCCGCACGTCAGTAGCAGACAAATTGCGATAGAATCGGGAATCTCAAAAACGTCGGTGTTGAGAATGCTACATCAACATCGATTGCAATCTACCATATCGCTATGCACCAGGAATTGGATGGCGACGACTTTGAACGTCGTGTACAGTTCTGCCACTGGGCACAAGAGAAATTACGGGACGATGACAGATTTTTTGCACTCGTTCTATTTAGCGAAGAAGCGTCATTCACCAACAGCGGTAACGTAAACCAGCATAATACGCACTATTGGCCAACGGAAAATCCACGATGGCTGCGAGAAGTGGAACATCAGCGACCTTGGCGGGTTAATGTATGGTGCGACATTATGGGAGGAAGGATAATTGGCCGCCACTTTATCGATGCCAATCTAAATGGTGCAATGTATGCTGATTTCCTACGAAATGTTCCACTGATGTTACTACAAGATGTTTCACTGCATGGCAGAATTGCGATGTGCTTCCAACATGATGAATGTCCGGCATATAGCTCGCTTGCGGTTGAAGTGGTATTGAATAGCATATTTCATGACAGTTGGACTGGTCGTAGAAGCACCATAACATGGCTTGCACCTTCACCGGATCTGACGTCCCCGGATTTCTTTCTGTGGGGAAAGTTGAAGGATATTTGCTATCGTGATCCACCGACAACGCCTGACAACATGCGTCAGCGCATTGTCAATGCATGTGCGAACATTACGGAAGGCGACCTACTCGCTGTTGAGAGGAATGTCGTTACACGTATTTCCAAATGCACTGAGTCTGACCGACATTTTGAGCATTTATTGCATTAATGTGGTATTTACAGGTAATCACGCAGTAACAGCATGCGTTCTCAAAAATGGTTCAAATGGCTCTGAGCACTATTGGACTTAACTTCTGAGGTCATCAGTCCCCTGGAACTCAGAACTAATTAAACCTAACTAACCTAAGGACATCACACACATCCATGCCCGACGCAGGATTCGAACCTGCGACCGTAGCGGTCGCGCGGTTCCAGACTGTAGCGCCTAGAGCCGCTCTGCCACCCCGGCCAGCGTTCTCAGAAATGATAAGTTCACAAAGGTACAAGTATCACATTGGAAGAATCGAAATAAAATGTTCAAACGTACCTACGTAAAACCTACCTGTTACAAACTGTTCGTCTAAAATTGTGAGCCATATGTTTGTGACTATTACAGCGCCATCTATCACAAAGCGAAAAAAGTGGTCCTACTAAAACATTCGTATTTCTTCACGTACTACACGAATATGTAATAAAAAATGTGGGTTAATATTTTAAAAAACGCAGTTGATATCCGCTTGACCTATGGCAGCGCCATCTAGCGGGCCAACCATAGCGCCATTTGGTTTCCCCCTTCAAGCTAGACAAGTTTCGTTCTTTGTAGTTTTTTCGTTTGACGCTTATTTCGTGAGATATTTGGACCGGTCACGATCAGTGGACCACCCTGTATACTCTAGCACTATACTGGCTGCTTCATTCGCCAAGAAAACTAGCCTTCCTGTGCGTGATGTTGCGATGCTGTAGCATTCGCAGTTCTACGAAGCCGTTCTCTTCGAGGGTGGAGTACTCGAGCACTTCGAGTATTTTGTTTTGGACAACACGTGCCAAGCACCGTGTGCTGAGCAGGTTACTGTGTCGTTGCAGCTGATCCACGGCGAGCTGTGGATGGTGGAGCGGCTGGTGTGCAACTACGGGCCAAGCGGCAACTTCCTGGGGCTGCCGCTGTACGAGGAGGGTGACCCGTGCTCCAGGTGTCCCAACGGCACCCGCTGCAGCGACACCTACCCGGGACTCTGCCAGAGTAAGTCCTGTACATCTGTGCGTGGCGCTGCCTCCTTCCATCCCCCCCCCCCCCCCCGTCACTACACACACACAGCGATGCTAACAAAATTCACACGTTTCATACACAGTGCTAACCAAGCAATACTGAATCCTGAAACTTCCTGGCAGATTAAAACTGTGTGCCCGACCGAGACTCGAACTCGGGACCTTTGCTCTACCATCTGAGCTACCGAAGCACGACTCACGCCCGGTCCTCACAGCTTTACTTCTGCCAGTATCTCGTCTCCTACCTTCCAAACTTTACAGAAGCTCTCCTGCGAACCTTGCAGAACTAGCACTCCTGAAAGAAAGGATACTGCAGAGACATGGCTTAGCCACAGCATGGGGGATGTTTCCAGAATGAGATTTTCACTCTGCGCTGCGCTCTCCGCAGTATCCTTTCTTTCAGGAGTGCTAGTTCTGCAAGGTTCGCAGGAGAGCTTCTGTAAAGTTTGGAAGGTAGGAGACGAGATACTGGCAGAAGTAAAGCTGTGAGTATCGAGCGTGAGTCGTGCTTCGGTATCTCAGTTGGTAGAGCACTTGCCCGCGAAAGGCAAAGGTCCCGTGTTCGAGTCTCGGTCGGGCACACAGTTTTAATCTGCCAGGAAGTTTCATATCAGCGCACACTCCGTTGCAGAGAGAAAATCTCATTCTGAATACTGAATCCTTCCGTACAAGAGGCGATTCAACGTCATTTATACAGTTATCGTAATCACAGACATTAGAAAAGTTTCTCACGATATTGCGTGAAGCCGAATTTCTCAAAGCTGTCAGTTAATAGTCGCTACTCGGACAGCAGATTCATAAATACAAGGGAATTTCGCATTTCAACGGCATAGTGTAGGTGTTGCCTAATAAGTTTGTTGTGTAGAAGGCCAAAGGTTCGAACCTCGTTAACTGCAACAATTTTTTTCCTAAATCTGATCAAACGACTTTGATTATCTTTTTTGTTCAGTTAATTAGTTTAAATGTAATTTTTTGTTTCTAGTACTTTGCCGCGTCATTTTCATCATCGTATTGGCTTTTTTATTTGCTCTTGTTTTCTTCTATTCATTTTTTTCGTTTGGAATCTGCTCGTGTGACCTATTATGTGCAATCAAGTGCCAAACAGGATTCCTCAAAGGTTGGTAACGTGTAGCCAGTGTGAGGATAGTTTCAGGTAACCAACGACAGCGAGAAATTACAGTTTGTGTTTACAGATATAACTGAAATCTTGCTGCGGAAAATTACTACGCAAACAAACATATCATGGAATTTTTCTTCTTTAGTTTGCTCGTAGATGTGAGCCTTAAGCTCCATGAACAAAGCGACCGTGATCTTCGTTCTGCCGCAGGTTGCTGAGCGCCGTTTTCTCAGATAAATTGCACATCAGGAGGTTGTGGTTAGGTTAGGAGACGAGTGTAAATTCAAGGCTACGAAACCCGTCGCCTGCCGCAGTTCAGTCATTCCTCACTAAAAATCAGCTGTCTACAGAGCATCTCACATTTACAACGGTTCCAAAATTGTCCCCATGTTACCCATTAGCAGCATTTGTGATGTGACCCTCTGTGTTTGTGTATCACGAGCCATAGCCGGCAGCGGATGTGGAACTAGTGCTATTGACAAAATATCGATACCTTCCCCAAGATAAAAATGATGTCTGAATGGCAGTATCGAGTGCCGAAATTTTTATTTTATATTTTTTTCACAATTTTCGGTAAATATTTGAAGTTGTTATTGTAAAAGTAGGATATAACTATACTTTCACCGTGTAAAGGACTCTTACTACTTTTTGAGCTTTCATGACGTCCAATGTTTCTCTTTCAGTGTGTGAAGTAATTATATGTGGCACGAAAGAAGAACTCCGATTCCACTGGGGATGAGGGAGGGGGGATGTGGAATAACAAAATTTCCGATGTGAAGAAACAGCACACCATCAAAACAATTTTAACGCACTTAGTGTGCTGTTTCTTCACATCGACATTCTTGCTAAAAATCTAAATGACAACATTGGTCGTTGCGGTGGGCGGAGACGTGTAAGGGGAAATGCTGACGTAATCGAAGTTACCAGCAGAAACTGCAAAGCTGCTATGTCGCTTACGTTAGCAGAAATAAAAAATAAAAAAACGGTGAAGCTAATATGAAGTGTTCTGTAAAAATCCGACGTGTGTCGAAACCGAACGATAGACCGATACGACACCTTTTATTGTGCGTATGCAATTACCATTGTTAGCAAAGTGGTTATCGCCAAGCGTGAACGTGCATCGTTTTCCTTTCAGTTCCTGCTCTAAGTGGGAGAGGCAGGCTGCTAGGTTGTTGATTTATAGAATATCTAATAATCAATCAATACTTACATGTACAGCGCTAAACATATTTGCAATGTGCAGCTGAAATTTTTATAGGCACATATGTCGATATTTTTCCCACGTACACCTAGATATATCGATAATTATTTCCGATATACCGAGACTCCATAATGATTTATTTTTAATGTCGATATATCGGATTGCCAATGTTTTTGAAAGTATTAACAGTTCTTGTTGCAACCCTGTAGCGGCAAGTGACTGACGTCAAAATCTTAAACATGGAGAGGTTGAAAAAAATCAGCCAACCAGTTGCAAAACAAAGGTTTATTGACCCTTGAGCTATGGTTCGATATTAGTAAAAATATTTTGTTCAGTAGGAGTGGTACAGGGTACACTAGATTAGCTGAAGCCGAGTGGCTCTTGTCATTTATAGAATTGACGAAACAATAATTATCCTAAGCCACGGCTTTAGATACCATCCAGTTTACATTTAGCATACTTCAGAATGAGTGCTCACTGGTAAATGTCCACTAGCAGAGCCTCTTATCAACATGAAATTATAACAGGAGTCATAGGATAAAGTATTTGTATATGTTGAGTGTCATAATGCCAGAGACAAAGACCAACTGACGTCAGTTATCAACCAATTATAATCGAACTATAGAAATGCCAGCGGTAGCTTTTTTAAGGGGGGTAGGACGTCAAACGGGCCGACTTGGAGCAGAAGAGGCATCACAGGACATTTTTTTTACAGTGTCTATACTTTTACAAATAAATTCATAAAACTTTGTCAGCATCACCAGGAAGGATTCAGGATTCACACTCATTGCAGTGGAAGTTCGAAAACACAACAAAATAATTATTTTTTTTGCGTGTGAAAATTCATCATTTTTTCATTTACTAATGGCTGCATTTGTTGCTATAGGTACACTTTTCTTCATAATTTAGAGAGATTCTTCGATGAATTTTGCACAGCATACATACCATACTTACAGGTGCATGAAACTCTAGAATTTATTTAATTTATGAAAAAACGAATGAGCTGTTGTATTGTAAACTTCATGTTTAGAAAAAATACAAATTTTATAGTTAATTACCTCAATTTTTACCACAGTTTTTAATAGATTTGGAAAATTCTAGAGTTTCATACACCTTTAAGTATGGTTTGTATGCTGTGCAAAATTCATCGAAGAATCTCTCCTATTTATGAAGAAAAGTGTACCTATAGCAACAAATGCTGCCATTAGTAAGTGAAAAAATGATGAAATTTTTCATGTAAAAACATTATTTCGCTATGTTTTACAACTTCCACTGCTAAGAGTGTGAATTCTGAATCCTTCCTGGTCATGCTGACAAAGTTTTATGAATTTATTTGTAAAAGTATAGACAGTGGAAATTAAAATGTCCTGTTGTGCCTCTCCTGCTCCAAGTCGGCCCGTTTGACGCCCTACCCCCCTTAAGTTAGTCGCCACTTACCAACGCTAGATGTAGCCATAAAATGGCTGAGTTGGCAACATTGAAAGTGTAGTGTTAGCACTTAGCCAACACTACGAACACTACCTGAGTGAGGAAGCCGATATGCACGCGTTAGCCCACGCAGGCTAGAGATAGGTCTGAAACAGGATACGTAATGAATGCTATAAAGAAAAGTACGTAGCTGCTGGAATACTTAACTTTAATCCATCATTGTTGTACATCGCTCTTGACGATACAAGTGAGACTCTGTAGATACATGCAATGTTACTAATGGCGCCTTGCTAGGTCGTAGCCATTGACTTAGCTGAAGGCTATTCTAACTATCTGCTCTGCAAATGAGCGAGGCTTCGTCAGTGTGCATCGCTAGCGAAGTCGTCCGTACAACTGAGGCGAGTGCTAGTAAGTCTCTCGAGACCTGCCGTGTGGTGGCGCTCGGTCTGCGATCACTAACAGTGGCGACACGCGGGTCCGACATGTACTAATGGACCGCGGCCGATTTAAAGCTACCACCTAGCAAGTGTGGTGTCTGGCGGTGACACCACAGAAAGGACATTTTATTTGGCAGAGAAAGCTTGGGGTGCGACCCGCCTCGTGGTCACACAGTGCAGCATCAGCTTCCCCTGCCTGGCTGATAGTCCGGCGCAGCTGACGGAGCCCGTCTCTCGCAGCGTTATAATAACGGCCGCGGCGCCCTGCCACCACACAGGCTGGGGAGCAGCAGGTGGGTCCGTCCCGGCCAGGCAGCCGTGCGCTCGCTTTTGACACAGAGTCTGGCCGCCAGCCAGTGTATCCAAACATGCTGGCCGCGCAATTGATTCCGCCGCCGGCGGGTGGCGTTTATTCTGCTCGCACAGACACACACCTGCAGGGCAGATTACTGAAACACAGCGCGTTACATGTTGTTATAATTAGCGTCACACTCATTATGCCGAGGTAACCAGCTGCGCAATTTTGGTTCACTAACCGCAAAATAACTCCAACGGCAAGTCACTTTCCGTTATATCGTACCATGAACGACTCTGAGTCATTTGCAACACTTTCAAGTAATTAGTGTGAGCGGACGTAGACATTTCTCTCCGTCGGCTTTAGGTCAAGTTGTTGACCCCTTGTTCTGTAGACACACAAGTATAAACAGAAAAACGAGCACGCTGAAACAACTTTGCCGTATGACGGAAGGTTCACATAATATGATTATGTACAGTGCTTAGTGTCCCCTTTATATCAACCCTTCAAATAACTTATTGTTCAGAAGTAAAATAAACCATGTATCAAGCAACTTTTTTGAGCTTCCAAGGGGATACTGACAAACGGAATTCCCTTTCTCATAACTGTATTCGTTAAGAACATATCGTAGCTCGGAAAGAACAGTGACACAACTCAAAAATACAGTACTCCAGAACTTTAAAGATCTTACACTGAAATAGTATAAGTGTCCTCCAAATTTCAAGTAAGTAATTTTTGTAGCAAATTCCATTACAGTCAATACAACAGTTATACGGACGTGTAGTTCCGTTCTCGTCGAATGTGAGATATCATCAGAAAATTATTAATTAATTCAACATGTTTGACTAAACAACTAAATGTCAGATTTGAGTTTTACGACTGTCATATTAATAAAATACGTATTATAATATAGTTGCAACATCACATCATAAAGCAACATTAAAACGTTACTGAAATATTTGCATCCAACAACTACGGACAGCAGCAATAGTTTGCTCAAAACTAACACTCGTATGTCCCTTTACAACATGAGGACACGTAGTAATGGAGGAAACCAAGCCGACATAAGCTTACAGACAAATATAAAATAAAAGGTAGCATACTGCTTACTAATTCTCTGCATATTAACTGTTTCTCTGAGTTGTGTCACTTTTCTTGATTTTCTAAAAACGTTTTTGTTTCTGTTATGTTCCTTATATAGCACTTTTCCACACTATATATATATATATATATATATATATATATATATATATATATATATATATATATATGTCCACTCCATGATGTGAAGTTGCAACCATATTATAATACGTATTTTATTATTCTGACAGTAGTAAAATTCAACTGTTATGTGACACGACATTCGAACCTCCATCAGGCAAAATTATTACTGAAGTTAAAATAAAATCCTGAAAACAAGTGGGAATGCAAAATTTCATAAGAAACATCAGTTAGGTACAATTTAAGCAACATAATTTACGAGGACATAGAATCGTAAATGGCCTTACATAAGATAGAAATAATTTTCGCCAAGAAAAGGGATTCAGTACGAACTTTCTTTTATCGTAGAATTTTCCAGTTTTTTCTTGCACGCTGCAACGGACACAATTTGGTAACATTTACAAGAGCTGTAATGGTCAAAATAGGGTCTACATGCATGTCTGAAGAACATTGTAATGCAAGATACAGACACTATATAAAGACAGGCACAGTAATAACCAATGATATTAAAAATTACATTCAATTTACCTTATACATGAAAAATTTCAAGACTCAGATTGTGCCGCTCTTCTTGAATGGCCAACGCCGAAGCGGGACTGTTCTTGCCACGGCGAATCATGTGTGAAGCGGTCTACAGCAAAACTGGCACAACTGTCCTGAGGTGAACAAATTACGAGACTGAGGCAGGTGCGACGTTTTTCGTGGACGTTCTTGCCGCGATGCTATATGAACTGCTACGTCTTTTTTGATACCTGTACTCTTTATTCGGCAATCCACTCTCCACCTCTTCAAGACCTCTTGACACCTGTTCACAGTATATGGTTGACGTAACCACGGCGTTATTACAAATGTATCAAAAATTGACTCTAATTTTCTCCTGTAGTAGCAGACACTGCGAATATCTGGAGTAACGTAACTCGCTCACTTGCTTGAACAGACAGTAAACAAATGGAAATACAAGGAAAATACACACTGATCCTGAAGGTAATTTAATTGCTGTTCCTGAGAGGACATTTGTCTTTACAAAAATCAGCATCTTTTCCGCCATTTGTGAATCCGCACGTGAAGTCCGACACACCACGTCGCCACTGAAGTATAGGGCTTGGTCCGTGATTAATTTTAAACACACGAAAGTCATTACGAGAATGACTACACATGACCAGTGGATTCATACGGATTGGAGCGATATTGTCCTACGCTTAAAGAATAACAGAAGTAGCTGCTTATTAACGCAATTTCTTGGCACACAGCAGGCATTAAGCTAATAGAAAAACACGAAATCCTCTTTACGTGAGAGTCATGTGACAGATATGGCTGTTGGTTACTATGTTCTTATCTATCCTGTATGGCATCAGTTTCATGCTAGTTCTTAGTGTTCCCATGTGGCACAATTTTCATGCTCGTTCGATGTCTCTCCAATGAAAATGCAGCGGGTTTCGTTCAACATCGTATTTTACGTCAGTGCTCTCTAGAATATTCCCAAACACTGTACAGTCAAAATATGTGTCTGCGCGTTGGAGGTACATATTTACAGAAGCTCTCATAATCCAAAAATCTCGATCTAACGGGAGAAGCGTACGCATACTGGGCTACTGCATTTTGCCTATCTTTCACACGACCATAATAAATACTTAGGTTTAATAAATGCTCTGCTGGTACATTGCGCTTCTCAAGTGTGCCAAATCTTTCAAGCCTGCTGAACGCCGTTCGAAAGTGCTAACCTTTGGGTGGCGGTGCCAGCGGTACTGGGTAAAGAACGAATAATAATAATAATAATAATAATAATAATAATGGCTCTACGCACTATGGGGCTTATCAACTGAGGTCATCAGTCCCTTAGACTTAGAACTACTGAAACCTAACTAACCTGAGGACATCACACACATCCATGCCCGAGGCAGGATTCGAACCTTGCGACCGCACCAGCAGCACGGTTCTGGACTGAAGCGCCTAGAGCCGCTCGGCCACAGCGTCCGGCAATAATATTGGAAATAGAACATTCGAGGCGAGTTAGTATAGCGCAACTGCACTAACCACGTTCATCTCTCTTTTTACTGTTTATTTGCATAATGTTTTGTAGGTTGTAGTATGATTGGAGAAGGAAAATAATGTTAGTGTAAGAAACTTCGTCATGCAGCATTTGTTTATCTTTGAGCACTGTATCCCAAAGTTTTGTATTCAAAGACATGTTTATTTACATCTAAAGGAGTGTCCTCCATATCACGCGAATAATGTACTTCGTTTTACCTGCAGTACGGTGGTGAGTCCTGGTTGAGTGCGTCGTTCCTTCCTTGTTAACGAGTAGCAGGAAAATGATTAAATGAAGATACTGACAATCATTCGATTTAAGCTGTAGATTATTATTCTTTTCATTTTGTTTGTCGGTACCAACTGTTAATGTACGAAAGTAATACCGGCTGGACACCGCTGAATACTCATGTTCGATGCCGCGCGGGGTAGCCGTGCGGTCTTAGGCGCCTTGTCACGGTTTGCCGGCTTCTCCCGTCGGAGGTTCGAGTCCTCCGTCGGGCACGAGTGTTTGTGTTGTCCTTAGCGTAAGACAGTTTAAGTTAGATTAAGTAGTGTGTAAGCCAAGGGACCGATGACCTCAGTAGTTTGGTCCCATAGAACTTACCATAAATATCCAAAATATGATGTTCGACGCTTTGTCTACTTGCAATACTCGCATCTTTTTTACACCCTCGATACTGTATCCCAAACGTTAATTTCAGCAGTACTTCTGCACACTGTCCCACGTCATTCGCCGTCTCGTCTTTCGTCACTACCTTCCAACTCACTTCCGGACACAGTTCCACTCTGGCGCCACTTGCCCGGGGGACATCCACCTGCGTTGCACGCCGTGCGCACGTAAACAGCTCACAGGGGTCGAAGCAACAAAATTACCTTTCACGCGATCGTGAAAGGAGCGCAATACTCTTCCGGAGAATTCCTTTTCTTTATGGTTCTTCTACAATCAAACAGTTACATCCAAAGGGACGCTGAGTCCCGGGGTGAATTTACTTATTTACGTAAAGCAAATTTTAAAATCTATACATTAATGAGAACTTGAGGTGAGATCTGAGGTCTCCAAGGATATGGTCACCTGGAAACTTTGTTGAAATGCACAGTAATTTTTCGGTACACCCATGCGCACATCGCAAATACAACACAGGATCTATATTATTCAAAGCAGGTACAGATCACTGGGACTTCAAAGAGACACGGGCATGAATATATCAATAAATAAATGTCCGTTTAGTTGCGATTCATTATTACGCCTCGCTACGCACCCTCCACAATGATCATCAATATTACTGTCGTTCCCTTCCGAAGAAACGGGATTCGTTGCAGCGAAACAGTGTAATGTAGACAGCAAGTAGAAGTGTGGTGTCAGGTAAACAGTCACGACGAGCAAAGCGCCTGTGACTTTGTTAGCTCAATTGTTGTTACAGCAGCATCCCATTTCTTAAGCTGATTAGCACGAGCAATTCTAAAACCTGGTATTTACAAGCGCATTACAGATTACGTCTGAATTGTTGTAATTTACCCATCCCACTTGATACAACAGACCGCTCCTCTCACCTGTCACATTCCACTCCTTTCTCTCTATTGCTCTCTTAAACATTAATCACCGATCCACACCCAAAATATCACATCTCCTTGTCTCCTTTTCACGAAAATTTCCTTTTCGTCAAAACCCATTCATCTTCCGCTCCGTTTAACATCCTACAAGTTGTTTAACCCCATCTTCCTTTCCGTCCATGCTATGAATCACAGCTCTTTCACATAAAATAAACAAATCATCATCACAATTATCCTTCATTTGAATTCTGAAATGTTACGTTTTATCACTGTCCATCTTTAAACCAATCAAATTAAGCATAAATATGCAATCATTTTTGTTTTTAATTTCAAAGCAGGTACTTTGTCTCCATTTTAAAACTGCTAGTGTGTGTTTTAAACAGCTTCATAGCGTGGTAGCCGATAAGACTATCTTTGTGAGGGAGGGGATAAGAAATGACAATAAATGTAAGACCATACTTTCAACTTGGAAACGACTGCGTGATGTACTGATACTAAAGGGAGACTGACAGTTCACAAAACATTCTTTGGCGTTTTCCTGTACGTGGGCAATCGAAGATTTTTGTAGTGAGGTATGTTGATGGAAATTGCAATGGTGTACTGCCACCCCGAAAGCCAATTAGAGGCCGATAATTAGCTGCGATATCCAATTAAACTGCCT
This sequence comes from Schistocerca serialis cubense, assembly GCF_023864345.2. Classification (NCBI taxonomy): domain Eukaryota; kingdom Metazoa; phylum Arthropoda; class Insecta; order Orthoptera; family Acrididae; genus Schistocerca; species Schistocerca serialis. The sequence goes on along the minus strand of NC_064644.1, from coordinate 545,298,472 downwards.
TAATTAAACCACTTTTTTGGACGCCATAGGAATTTCTCGAGATTCGTTATTGCCACCTTCCTACGATGGAAATTTCTGCAGCACTCTGCGTACTCACTGACTCCAGTCAACTTGTTGTCCCCGGTGGCTTATTCTTAGATTACGTATCGAGACGCGGCCGCCTGCGCACTTTTAGTGTCGACCGAGAGGTCAGTGTGCTGTTTACACTTAGTTCGAATATGTGAATTAGCGACGCTTTGTATCTCAGACTCTCGCGTGTGAACCACAAACAAACGCAATTTTGCTTCAGTTTTGTCTACTAGGAACCACCTGACCGTTTCAGCTTCTTCTTGTCTTCCGACATTCTTTCGTCTTTCCAACATGTCTTTTTTTTTCTTTCTTCAGACCATTTCACACATATTCTCTTACCGATTCTGCAATGGAATTCTAAATTTAACATTTTCTTCCTGAAGATATCTCTTTCTTTTGCTTTTACATTACGTATTTCTAAATTCTTTTTCACTTCTAGGATCCATCCTGTAACCCTCCTACTCGTTTTTAAACTGAACTGATTACATGGGAATATGTAACTTCAGTAAAATGTCCAGAAAATGAGCCCCTTTTGCAAAACATTTTGACGCAAGAAAAAGTGTTAATGCTGTCTGGCCATATTCAAGAGCAGGAGACTCTTTTATTTCGCAATGACAAGAAATAGTGGCATCAACAAACATTTGGATAAATCTAAGATCGCGGCAACTTTCAGAAGTTTTTTAACATGGCTGATGAGTGTATATGTGATCTCACTAATACGCAGATCACGTCGAATGAAGATGTAGCCCTCACGCTGAAAGCCTAATGTCTGTCCAAGCAAAACACGAAATGCAACTCACATCGAACACAGTCTGGAAACAGCACGCAGTCTTGACGTCTCGCGAGCACTAAGTTACCTTACGAGATGCAAGGCCACGCAAAGAGTCCAAACTTCTTGTGATGATGGCAGTTTGCCTTCGATTTGAGTAATAATCTCGCTGTAAACTTCGTACTCTAGTCAAGTACAGACATAAGGATGAAGTTAAGAGAACGTATGCTGATCGATTACAGTAATGATTGCATAAATGACCGGCAAAGAAAAATAAATGATAGACGTTTAGTGAAATTTATGATCATTAATACCTAGTTAAAAAGTAGTAACAAATAACAGATTACACTCGTCCCATGATGAACCACATGGTATGCAAGTCCATCAAATATGAAAAGGAAAAGAAAAGAAAACTCTATGCATACGCACCAGAATAATTTATGCAATATAAAATCAGGGGTAGTATAATGAATCTAGCACGCTGACCTCATATATGTACAAGTGAAATACCGGTACTGCACCGCAAGCATGGGACAGGAACCATCGCTTTGAAAATCGGAAGTTAAGTGTAAACGTGAATGAAGGTACAGCTACAGACTTGAATTCGTTGCAAGAAAAATATTACGCCGAGCAGCTCAAGCATGCTACAGTCTTACCTCATTTCAAATACACATCGTCCACAAGCCAGTTCGACCAGCGCCGAGAAACAGGAAAAAAAAACAAGTTGTCCACACAAGGCAGACAATACCTTTGTGTTCGTTCAGTGAGCCATGCCAACAAGCGAATCTCCCTCTGCAGTCCTGCGGTTGTCATGTTTACCGTACCTCCCAGTATCTCCTAACAAACGCACGTTCTCTTTACAAGTCAAAGACTGTAGTACATTTATGAATCGATAATCCAGGTAAAAAATTTCAAGCTTGTTACTTTCTTTTGTAATCAAGACTTTAATAAATACGGCAAAGGTAATGTTAATCAGAACACAGGGAGGAGTTGTGATCTAAATAACAATAAATTTATTCATTCTCAATATCAAAAGACAAAAAAAAATGGTTAAAGGATCGTCACACAAACATTTTTATTTGACAAACGCTTTCACTAACATGGGGTCTATGGTGGACAAAGTGATCTGCTGGTGATCGACACACAAACCTAACCAGAACTCTAATCGCTTCATACACGTGAATCCGGGGTATGGTAAAAAAACTACGCCACAATCAAGCATCTATACTCTTCCAAAAAAAGAAATAAAGTTCGAAAGAACAGGGTGCTGAGAAACATATATTGGAGCCCTGCGCCGTGGCAGCGAATATTTTACCCTTCTTCTCGTCAGGGCGGTACACTACGATGCGTTCGACGACTGAAGTCATGGACGGCAGCAATCTGTTATTAATGGCGCGCGCCCGAAAAATGCAAGTACGCGGTCTCGCGTTCGGCTAATTCGGAATGCAGGTACTTCCATATGAGCCTCTTAAACCGCAGTGGGTTCCAGTGTACAGGTGGACCCATTTGCTGGTCTGTCAAACCAATCTGACTCCGTGCCACGACTATGCGTGACGGAATAAGTCAAATGTTGTGTGCGCGATGCTAGAACCAGTACCTCTGACGGTTCAGAAGGTGACTGCCACTGACTCCAATGGCACACTAGCAAAGGACACAAGTCTCACCGTTTAGGTAGAGACCTGCGGCGAAGCGCCAGTACAAGAGTGTCCACTTCTCCCTCTCTCGACTTTCCTCGCCAGCTCGGTAGCAAAGTCCATTTACATCTTAGACTTCTCTCACTTCAGCACAAGCCAATCACGAGCTGGAGCGCCGCATTCAAAGATGGGACACTGCCCCTTGCTCTGCACAAACAGATTGGACCAATCAGACACTTTAAAGTTAATTGGGAGAAAAAGAAAAAAAAAAAAGATTCAGCTTTGCGGCCCCTTCCCACGCGTTTTACGCCATGTCTTTTGGTAACAATATGACCAAGATTGAACCACAGCCCTCCATAAAAAGATTGTTATCGCCCCTGTTGCGTCCATTTTGTAGTTTCCAAAGAATGGCCATAAACTCGCTAAAAGCCTCGTGCCTTCACAAATGTGTTTCTGTGACGTCTGGACGTCTGGGCGCCAGTGACCTGTCCCACAGAAATTCGCAAAAAGCTCACAGTTGTCTCGTCAGCCTCCTGCCTAGCAAGGATACATCCTCTGCTTTTTTGCCAGTCTTCAATGCGCTGGCCATTGCAGCAGCGACTTCTTAGCGCTAGTCAGCCTACCTGGATGCGGCTGCCGACCGACCGGCGCCATCCAACGTGTCTGCACAATGAGGCCACAGAACTTGACAGTCCGCAAATGTTTTCACCCAGGATCTGCAGAAAAAACGCTCCCCTCGGCCCGCAGTTGCCATATAGTTTTACTGCAGTCGTTTAAATCGGCACCCTATTCCTTTGAATGCAGGTAAAGCTTACCGCTATTCCTTCACTAGAGCATACAAGCAAGAGCGTTAACTACTGCCGACAATTTCGTCATGATGTATGAAGTCAGATCGTAATAAAGATCATCTTCCCTAAGAACATTAAGCGGCATGACACCGAATCAGAACTGAGAGTGCCCTGCAATCTCTCATAATGTCGTTGGAAAAGATATGTGACTCAGAATGGATAGCTAGAAAGGTGGCTTTTTAACGAAAGACTTTAAAGTCCCCAGAGATACTTAAGATCTGTTTTGTCAGCCTACCATCAATCAGGTAGATATAAAATGCAGATTGCCGACAGCGAGAAAAGCGTTTGTGAAAAGGGGAAATCCTTTAATGTCAAATATAACATTAAATTTTACAAAGTCTTTTCTGATCTAATTTTCTAGAGTTTTGCCTTCTCTGGAAGTGAAAAGAGAATAAAAGCTTTCTAAATGCTGTGCTACAGAAGGAAGCTGCAGAGTAGATAGGAAGATCGAAAGACTAAGTAGAAGGTATTAAAACGAATTGGGGAAAAAATAAATTTATGGCACAACCTGATTGAAAGGGGAGACTGAAGGGATCAGTTGATAGGACACATCCCGAGGTATCAAGGAACCGTCCATTTGTTAATGGGGGAAGTGTGTGTTTCTTGGATGAGGGGTTGACAGGAGGAGTAGAAATAGTAAAAGCAGACCAACGCTCAAATATGATAAAATGGTTACAATGTTTGTCGGTTGCTGTAGTTGTGTAGAGATACAGAACAAGCTGACACAGGTTAGAGTATCATGGAGAGCTGCAGAAAACAAATCTCCCAACTGAAGTTTAGAACAACAACATCGGTCTTCCTTTCCTTACTGTTTTCAACACATTTTTATATTGTTATATTTTTTAGGATTGCTTCTTAATTTTTTCTCTTATTTTCTTTATATTAAGTTGGTGCATAAGTTCGTAGCGTTTTTGTTTTGTATATTGGTATTCCAGTTTCTATGGGTTTATTTATCGATTGCCATTTTCATTTGTAGTTCACTGCTGCTATTTAAGTTTACATATTGTCATCTCGTCATATGTAGATAGTGAGCCGAGCTGTGGGCGCTGGAAAATGGAGTGCCAAGTGGTGAAATAGGAACATTTCCGACATAACCTTCCGTTTGAGTTTAAGACAGGGGTTATAGCAGTGGGGGCAGTCAGAAACATTTGCGCCGTGTACAGGTGTATTGGACAGAGCACGAGAAGAAAATGGTTTCTCGTTTTAAGGAGGATCTTTTGACATTAATGACTCTCCACATTCAGGAAGACACTCGGGGCTTGATGAAGATTGTTTAAACGCATTAATCCACAATGATTCACGCCAGTGTACTCAAGAAATGGCAGATGTAATCAGTGATGATCATTCCACCGTTGTGCGAGAACTGCATGCAATTGAGCAGGTTAAAAATTCAGGTGTATGGGCAATGTATGCCAAAGCCAAGATCACAAAAATCTGCGGGTGACTATATGCTGCTTGTTCTTCATTAATCGGCTTGTGAACAACATCAACTACTCCTGGCCTGTATCGTTATTGGTGATGAGAAATAGTGTCTTTATCCTAACGCAAGGAAAAGAAACGAATGGTTGAGCCCAAATAAAGCAGCAACTCCTCATACAAACATCTCTGTGCATCCACAAAATGTAACGTTACACACCTGGTGGAACAGGGAGGGTGTGGTGTACTACGATTTGATAGCCGAAGCTGTAACCATCACTGCTGACAATAGTTGAGACGTCTTGCAGACACAGTCCAAGAAGAACGATCAGGAAGAGTGCGTAAAGTGATTCTGCTCCACAATAATGTCCGCTCACATTCCGCTAGACTGAAAGATTGAAAACTAACGAGAATTTGCCATTGTACATGGTACCCGAAAATCTTTAACTAAAACGATTTTAAAGAGAGAAATCAAAGATGATAATTCTAGAATGATAAGGAAACGTAAGCATAGATAAATAAATAAAACTTTATGAAACAAGAGGCAAAACAGCAAATACGTCAAATACGTAAGGCGTATAGACTACGAGGAAACCCGTAAAGGCGGGAGACAAAATATCGGAGACAGGAGAAAATGTGGGTAAAACGTGGGACACTTGGTAACCGTACTGGAGACAGAACTGGTTCTTCTATTTTACTTTATTTTTTTCCACATAACCAAGTGAGCATTTCACAATACTGGTTTCGACAAGCCAGTGATAATTTTTCAGACACTCAGCAGATAGAAACAGGAGGCAGTATCATTACACAGGGTGATTCTGCTGCCCCTACCTGTGGGTTTTATGGAACCCACAACGCCTTCAAATACGACATGCACAATTTTCATATTCTCTCGCTAGCTATGTGTAAACTATTAGTTCTACAGGAAAAATAAACACGACCTTTCTGTAGAAAATTTGGTGTAGGTAAATACGTTTCGCTGGAGGCCACGTTTTCCGAGTTATTCAAGAAAATCCCGTTTGAAGGTCACTTTTGTACGTTGTGTTGTTGTTGTTGTGGTCTTCAGTCCAGTGACGGGTTTGATGCAGCTCTCCATGCTACTCTATCCTGTGCAACCTTCTTCATCTCCCAGTATGTACTGCAGCCTACATCCTTCTGAATCTGCTTAGTGTATTCATCTCTTGGTCTCCCTCTAAGATTTTTACCCTCCACGCTGCCCTCCAATACTAAATTGGTGATACCTCGATGTCTCAGAACATGTCCTACCAACCGATCCCTTCTTCTAGTCAAGTTGTGCCACAAGCTCCTCCTCTCCTCAGTTCTGTTCAATGCCTCCTCATTAGTTATGTGATCTACCCATCTAATCTTCAGCATTCTTCTGTAGCACCACATTTCGAAAGCTTCTATTCTCTTCTTGTCTAAACTATTTATCATCCATGTTTCACTTCCATACAAATACTTTCAGAAAAGACTTCCTGACACTTAAATCTATACTCGATGTTAACAAATTTCTCTTCTTCAGAAACGCTTTCCTTGCCATTGCCAGTCTACATTTTATATCGTCTCTGCTTCGACCATCATCAGTTATTTTGCTCCCCAAATAGCAAAACTCCTTTCCTACTTTAAGTGTCTCGTTTCCTAACATTATCCTCGAATAATTCGACAAACTGCAGCGAAAACGTATCCCAGTGGAAAATGTAACTACATTAAATTTCCTACAAAAAGGCCTTGTTCACTTTTTCTCTAGGACAAACATTTTGCACACAGTGAGGGAGAGAATATTAAAAACTGATTATAGATATAAATGAAGGTGAACTTACGACGTTCGCAGCTTTTACATTGTCTGCCTCTATCGGCAATGGTTCGCGTGATGAACAGTGGATTACAAACAGGAGTAATCATTACTCTAATGTGGGTAGCCGATCACATTGCTTGTTTCTAATTTTCTGTTTTCCAAAACTGAAGTTAGGTTTTTTTTCCACTTGCAGCAGTTTAAACTGTGTTATTTCAGTTGTGCTGTTGTGTTCAGCCCAAACCATAACCACGGAAATTGCGATATATTACGGAAAACTAGTCAGATGTTTCTGACGATCAAGATTATAAATGTTTGTTAGGTCCCAACTTGGCTACAAAGTCAGAAATCGTGAAATATACCTAGGAAACGTGGTAGAAAAGCTAACCGAAGCACGCGATGGATGAGCTGGGGACTCCCTAAGTGCACTTTCGCCGATATGAAGAAGATAATCGATTAATTAATACACTCCTGGAAATTGAAATAAGAACACCGTGAATTCATTGTCCCAGGAAGGGGAAACTTTATTGACACATTCCTGGGGTCAGATACATCACATGATCACACTGACAGAACCACAGGTACATAGACACAGGCAACAGAGCATGCACAATGTCGGCACTAGTACAGTGTATATCCACCTTTCGCAGCAATGCAGGCTGCTATTCTCCCATGGAGACGATCGTAGAGATGCTGGATGTAGTCCTGTGGAACGGCTTGCCATGCCATTTCCACCTGGCGCCTCAGTTGGACCAGCGTTCGTGCTGGACGTGCAGACCGCGTGAGACGACGCTTCATCCAGTCCCAAACATGCTCAATGGGGGAAAGATCCGGAGATCTTGCTGGCCAGGGTAGTTGACTTACACCTTCTAGAGCACGTTGGGTGGCACGGGATACATGCGGACGTGCATTGTCCTGTTGGAACAGCAAGTTCCCTTGCCGGTCTAGGAATGGTAGAACGATGGGTTCGATGACGGTTTGGATGTACCGTGCACTATTCAGTGTCCCCTCGACGATCACCAGTGGTGTACGGCCAGTGTAGGAGATCGCTTCCCACACCATGATGCCGGGTGTTGGCCCTGTGTGCCTCGGTCGTATGCAGTCCTGATTGTGGCGCTCACCTGCACGGCGCCAAACACGCATACGACCATCATTGGCACCAAGGCAGAAGCGACTCTCATCGCTGAAGACGACACGTCTCCATTCGTCCCTCCATTCACGCCTGTTGCGACACCACTGGAGGCGGGCTGCACGATGTTGGGGCGTGAGCGGAAGACGGCCTAACGGTGTGCGGGACCGTAGCCCAGCTTCATGGAGACGGTTGCGAATGGTCCTCGCCGATACCCCAGGAGCAACAGTGTCCCTAATTTGCTGGGAAGTGGCGGTGCGGTCCCCTACGGCACTGCGTAGGATCCTACGGTCTTGGCGTGCATCCGTGCGTCGCTGCGGTCCGGTCCCAGGTCGACGGGCACGTGCACCTTCCGCCGACCACTGGCGACAACATCGATGTACTGTGGAGACCTCACGCCCCACGTGTTGAGCAATTCGGCGGTACGTCCACCCGGCCTCCCGCATGCCCACTATACGCCCTCGCTCAAAGTCCGCCAACTGCACATACGGTTCACGTCCACGCTGTCGCGGCATGCTACCAGTGTTAAAGACTGCGATGGAGCTCCGTATGCCACGGCAAACTGGCTGACACTGACGGCGGCGGTGCATAAATGCTGCGCAGCTAGCGCCATTCCACGGCCAACACCGCGGTTCCTGGTGTGTCCGCTGTGCCGTGCGTGTGATCATTGCTTGTACAGCCCTCTCGCAGTGTCCGGAGCAAGTATGGTGGGTCTGACACACCGGTGTCAATGTGTTCTTTTTTCCATTTCCAGGAGTGTACATCTGCATGGGCGATATGTCAATTTTCTCAGGGAGATTACTTTCCGGATAGCTCTCGTATTTAGTTGCAAATACCAATTTCCAGACCTCACTGGTTTTGTGCTTCCTATGCAGTCGACGAGAAGTACAACGCCACGACGACGCCGCTGCCGCCGCTCTGGAGCTTCACGACGCGGCCGCCAGGCGGCAGCACCAGCAAGAGCCCGGCCGCGGACGGCGGCGGCTCCACGCAGCGAGCGACTGTGGCGCCATCCACGACCACACTGCAGGCGCGGCCCACGACCACCGAGAAGGCGCGCTCCAGCACGGAGGGGACGCGGCCCACGACCATGCTGCGGGTGACAACGGCGCCGCCGGTAACCGAGACCACGGCGGCGACGACCGCGTCTTCCGCCGGCTCCACAGAGTCCGAGGCCGTGACGGACGAGGGGACGACCACGGAAGCAGTGGCGACGACAACAGAGCCGGTGACGACGGAGGTCGTCGCCACAGAGGCTGCGGCCGAGAACAGCATAGCGGAATAGGGCGACTGCAGCACCGCTTGCTTTTTCTCCCTGACGAGTTTCACCCGTTCTCCGACAGGAAAACGACGAATTTGATTGTGGGCTAATACACCGCTGTTCTTTTCGTGATAGTACGTGTTATCTTCACCATGCTCCCATGCCACTATTAACGTTCACTTGAAACATACGAGAGCTAACGTGACATTTTTGTATTCACGAGTTTACCTAACTTCTCTTCTTCTGCTAATATCATTCTCCGACATCCTCAAATGTCAGTAATATTGGCTGAGATTACCATACTCAGGTATTCTTCTTCCTGTCCACTGTAGGTGGTCTTCTTTCAAAGTTACAGTATTCTTTCAGTTTTATTAAATCAACATCCGAACGTCTGTCTGTTCATTCATCTCCCGTATCACTCGTGTCATTCGATATCATGTCTCTGACGTAACAACCATTTAGTTTGTTTTGCCGAGCATATTACCACTCTCACGCCTGGAACAGAGATCTGTAGGACCTATCTCAAACAATATTAGTACCCCCAATTGGTTCCCATTATCTCTGGGACCTTCTGTAGCTTGTCCATACACAGATCAGCTTCATTATTTTCTGCCGCATATAATCTGTTTTTGCACTGCACTTCCATAACTGGTTTAAATATCCGTTTGATTAAATCCATCTGTGCTACAGATCTACAGAACGTGAAATTCATTTTGATACGGGTATCCTTAGTTCCGGAGAGAGTCATGTAATGATTTTCTGGAAATAACTGATACTTCTTTTCATTTGCACCTTTTAGAAGGCAGAGGCACATTCTCCGTTTGCGCTTATATTGTCAAGTGACATTAACTGGATTTCTCGCACTTTTTAAAGTCTTTCACTCCTGTAGGATGAAGATACTTCTCCATCAAATCAAAATTTATATCTGTAGTCACTTTTCAATCTGCAAGAACATAGCAAATATTTCTCTATCACTGAACATTTCCTTTCAGTATCAGAATACAGCGACTCAAGTTGTATCCCACCTCTACCGTGAAATATTCGAGACCTTGAGTTGCATGTTTTCTCTTTCCAGTACAATTTCAGTTTACCAAAGTCGCCGTATAATATAGGTTATTTTTTTCTTTGCTGCTAAGGAATGTATGAGCGATCTCAGTTGCTACTTCATTCCGAAGACTTTTTTGTCGATTTGTTTAAACATCATTATCATGAACAATTTGCATTGAAACATAGCAAATAAATGTATATCAATAAAAATTATGTGGAACACTGAATTTATTATTACTTTCACTTTCAGCTCAAGGTGGGCGCCTTCATATTGGAATGAAATGACTTTATTTCACTAAATGTTACCTTAGCAACGTCAGCGTTATGATCACAGCAGTGCAGTGGAAGCGTGCATATCTCTGTCACGTGGATGCCTCTTGTTGCTGTACATATACTGCGTGAACCAAAGCCCCACCGACGAAGTTTCGGAGGTCGACCAAGGAATATTTTTTGAGTATTTTGGTGTAATGATCCGTGGTGGAACTGTTACAGCATAATAATGTAAATATGAATCATTCTGGCTGTTACCCCAAATATACCGGTATTTGAATATAAAAATTCCGTCGCAAGAGTGAGTAATATGTATGCCAAAACATGCAACTCCACCTTCAGACGAAAAAGTGCTGTGACATGGTGCAAGCCGCTGCAGGTGCAGATCAGCATCGTTCCGTTGCGTCGCTGTTCCATCGGATTCAGTAAACCCGTTACACGACATGCATTTCTTCATCAATAAAAACTATACGTACTGTTGTGTATCGCCGCGCGGGATTGGCCGAGCGGTCTCAGGCGCTGCAGTCATGGGCTGTGCGGCTGGTCCCGGCGGAGGTTTGAGTCCTCCCTCGGGCATGGGTGTGTGTGTTTGTCCTTAGGATAATTTAGGTTAAGTAGTGTGTAAGCTTATGGACTGATTTCACACACTTTTTTTTTTGTTGTGTATCGCTGTTAACGTGCGACTAACTGTGTCGGCAAAACGGCCGCGAGGGAGAACCGCGCAATACTGAATGCAAACTGGAGGATAAACGGTATAGTAGGTATCACTGCTGCCAAAACCAACTATCATGGGCGAACGGAACAAGTTCGCATACAAACAAGACACATAGCGCATACCGTCGTCATTTGCACTGTTGCGCAGATGATTTCAGTGCAAGTTGATATAAAGATATCCGGAGCTAAGAAATGAAATGCAGAAAAGAAATCTCCTAAATGACTAACCGCTTACTGTTTACACTATTTGATTATATAACACACAAACATCACAATAGATGATCACAAATCCCATCCCTCTCATAAGTAAAAAAAAAAAAGGAATACACACATAAAAAAATGGTTCAAATGGCTCTGAGCACTATGGGACTTCTGTGGTCATCAGTCCCCTAGAACTTAGAACTACTTAAACCTAACTAACCTAAGGACATCACACACATCCATGCCCGAGGCAGGATTCGAACCTGCGACCGTAGCAGTCGCGCGGTTCCGGACTGAGCGCCTTAACCGCAAGACCACCGCGGCCGGCGGAATACACACACACACACACACACACACACACACACACACACACACACACACACACACACGAACTTAAACCAACACAAATACTGTCAAACGAAAAACAAACGAAAGCAAAACCTGTAAAGTTAGTTGCACTTACAATAACATGTGACACTGTAGTCTCAAAGAATGGCAGTTAAAATGGCTTTCAAACAATGAATTAGATGTTGATCTGTAAGTACCTTTCTCCATTTATTATGAAAAATTTTTGTGAACTGATTTAAATCTATAACAACTATGTAATGAAGAAAAATCGTGTAAAACTCCAGGACACTCATTGAAGATGCATTCTTACAGAAGCAAAACGTGACTGGGTGAAAAAATAAAATAAAAAAAGTTGCTTTCAGCTCCTTCCAGCATATCGACCGGTGTGTTGGCGACAGCTTGACGAATGATGTTCTTCTCGTGAGCCAGGGTCTTAGGACTATCATAGTACCGAGCGAGGTGGCGCAGTGGTTAGCACACTGGACTCGCATTCGGGAGGACGACGGTTCAATCCCGTCTCCGGCCATCCTGATTTGGGTTTTCCGTGATTTTCCTAAATCGCTTCAGGCAAATGCCGGGATGGTTCCCTTGAAAGGGCACGGCCGATTTCCCTCCCCATCCTTCCCTCACCCGAGCTTGCGCTCCGTCTCTAATGACCTCGATGTCGACGGGACGTTAAACACTAATCTCCTCCTCCTCCTCCTATCGTAGTAAACGATTTATTTTAGGTAGCCCTACACAAAATACACTACTGGGAATTAAAATTGCTACACCACGAAGATGACGTGCTACAGACGTGAAATTAAACCGACAGGAAGATGATGTTGTGATATGCAAATGATTAGCTTTTCAGACCATTCACACAAGGTTGGCGCCGGTGGCGACACCTACAACGTCCTCACATGAGGAAAGTTTCCAATCGATTTCTCATACACAAACAGCAGTTGACCGGCGTTGCCTGGTAAAACGTTGTTGTGATGCCTCGTGTAAGGAGGAGAAATGCGTAACATCACGTTTCCGACTTTGATAAAGGTCGGATTGTAGCCTACAGCGATTGCGGTTTATCGTTTCGCGACATTGCTGCTCGCGTTGGTCGAGATCCAATGACTGTTAGTAGAATATGGAATCGGTGGGTTCAGGAGAGTAATTAGGAACGCCGTGCTGGATTCCAACGGCCTCGTATCATTAGCAGTCGAGATGACAGGCATCTTATCCGCATGGCTGTAACGGATCGTGCAGCCACGTCACGATTCCTGAGTCAACAAATAGGGACGTTTGCAAGATAACAACCATCCACACGAACAGTTAGACGACGTTTGCAGCAGCATGGACTATCAGCTCGGAGACCATGGCTGCGGTTACCCTTGACGCTGCATCACCGACGGGAGCGTCTGCGATGGTGTACTCAACGACGAACCTGGGTGCACGAATGGTAAAATGTAATTTTTTCGGATGAATCCAGGTTCTGTTTAGAGCATCATGATGGTCGTATCCGTGTTTGGCGACATCGCGGTGAACCCAAATTCGTCATCGCCATACTGGCATATCACCCAGCGTGATGGTATGGGGTGCCATTGGTTACACGTCTCGGTAACCTCTTGTTCGCATTGACGGCACTTGGAACAGTGGGTGTTACATTTCAGATGTGTTACAACCCGTGGCTCTGCCCTTCATTCGATCCCTGCGAAACCCTACATTTCAGCAGGATAATGCACGACCGCATGTTGCAGGTCCTGTACGGGCTTTTCTGGATACAGGAAATGTTCGACTGCTGCTCTGGCCAGCACATTCTCCAGATCTCTCACCAATTGAAAACGTCTAGTCAATAGTGGCCAAGCAACTGGCTCGTCACAATACGCCTGTCACTACTCTTGATGAACTGTGGTATCGTGTTGAGAAAATAAACATTTTTTTCAGCTTTCAGTTGCAAGGTAATTTTTACTCGTTTACCTACGTTTCGACTTTAGTAATGGAATCTGCTTCAGAACCTATGAATTAAACCACATACGGACATACATTACTCACTGAAGAAAATCATCAGTCTAATGATTGAATAATAAAGAAATCATGATACTTACAAAAAATTAAATTATTTTGAGAGCCAAACACTGGCCATGTCACAGATTAAAAATTAAAACAATAAAGACGCATAATCATAAGATTGTGTCTGTCAAGATTAAAACCATTAAGGCGAACGTAGACGGAGCTACGCCGGCCAGAAATAAGGACCACATGTGAGCGGCGCGGAAAACTAGGCGTCGCGAGCAGTTTCGCGGCGAGGCTCGGCCGCGGCCAAGCGCATGCGCGAGCGCAAGCGCAGGCGCAGGCGCGAGAGACAAATTGTCTCAAAATTATTTACAGCACATATACATATAAACAAGATGTGACTGAACGCCGTCCTACAAATGGACATCTGGTCCAAAAGGCGCATGCTCCCAAGCCTCTAAAAGACGCAGTGCTTTTGCATAATGAAGCCAAGGGATGTAGGCTAGACACCCTCGAAGAATTGCAAATTTTTAAACATCTTACTATTGATAGAGACAACTTACTTAATGATCAGTTGCAACTAAAAAATAGAAGTTATTTCGAAGGATTTCAACCTTTAATCCAGTGGAGTTGACCCACAGTCCGCCTCGAATGGCCAATGCTGTTTCCCTATCTGCTTTGTCCCTTTATTATAGTGCGATTGTACATGTGTGTCTTTGTATTTCGTAATATGCTTGTTAATGACACATAGTTGCTAAGGCGTTTTTTTGATGTTAAAGACATTTTATGCTTAGCCCGCATGGTTTCGACTCTAATTTTTTAGTTACTGTAGCGGGGCTTCGCCCTCTTACTATAATATTTAAATGTAAAAAAAAATTATACTTTGGCTTTGTAATTTGTTCTCAGGTAAATTGTTTAATGTTGCCATATCAATAGATAGGTTTGTCCATTTGTAGGACGGCGTTCAGTCACATCTTGTTTATATGTATATGTGCTGTAAATAATTTTGAGACAATTTGTCTCTCGCGCCTGCGCCTGCGCTTGCGCTCGCGCATGCGCTTGGCCGCGGCCGAGCCTCGCCGCGAAACTGCTCGCGACGCCTAGTTTTCCGCGCCGCTCACATGTGGTCCTTATTTCTGGCCGGCGTAGCTCCGTCTACGTTCGCCTTAATGGTTTTAATCTTGACAGACATAATCTTATGATTATGCGTCTTTATTGTTTTAATTTTTAATCTGTGACACGGCCAGTGTTTGGCTCTCAAAATAATTTAATTTTTTGTAAGTATCATAATTTCTTTATTATTCAGTCATTAGACTGATGATGTATTTCAGTGAGTAAGATATGTCCGTATGTGGTTTAATTCATAGGTTCTGAAGAAGATTCCATTACTGGAGTCGAAACCTAGGTAAACGTGTAAAAATTACCTTGCAACTGAAGGCTGAAAAAAAAAATTTTTTTTTATACATATACGGTTGCTGACGCGCTGCATGATGTTAAAGATTTGTATCGTGTTGAAGCTGCATGGGCAGGTGTACCTGCACACGCCATCCAAGTTCTATTTGACTCAATGCCCAGGCGTATGAAGGCCGTTATTACGACCAGAGGTGATTGTTCGGGGCACTGATTTCTCAGGATCTATGCACCCAAATTGCGTGAAAATTTAATCATATGTCAGTTCTAGTATAGTATATTTGTCCAATGAATACCCGTTTATCATCTGCATTTCTTCTTGGTGTAGCAATTTTAATGACCAGTAGTGTCGTTGCAGGATGTAAATCAGACGATCATAGTGGCCAGTGCAGGTCGCCCCTCAAGGAGATGAGGCGTCCTGGGAATTGCGGTCGCAAAGCAGTCATTGAAACACGAGCTGTGTGTGCCGTGGCACCGGCCTGTTCGAAACATAAATCGCCCACGTCCATTTGGTTGGGTGTTGTCAATCATGTGGACATAACTGTCAGATGTCTCCAAAGCTGCCCGTTGGTTTTCTTCTCCGAAGCTGCACGTCCGTTTTTTTTTTTTTTTCAAAAAAGCATGTACCAGTTACTGCAATGCATACACCAATCAAATACATGTCGTGAATGTAGTAGACGCTGATGCTGATGACGTTTTTTTGGAGGAGGGGCGGCTCGGGGCTCCAGTAGCGCACGTTCTGCTTACTTACAGATACCGAAGTATGGAAGCTAGCCTCATCACTGAAGAACACAAGTGCGTCGTGAGACATGCCAAAGAAGCACCTCACATGCATTTCCTCGAGCAACAAAAACGCGTGGATTAAGTTCCTGCACCACTACCAGTTCGTAGCAATGAAATTTTAGTTCTTCATGAAGGATTCGCCTCACAGAACGAACAAACACTTCAACAGCAGTTGCATGTTTGAGAACAGAGCACTGAGGCAACCGAGAACAGAAAGCCTTACCATGTTAGTGGTGTGGGGTGACTTTGTAGGACAGCAGGTCTTTCTATCTTCAAATATCAGTTTCTCTCAAGATTTTTACCCCTGAGACAATCGACTGCCGGCCAGGAACACGACCACGGGGCGCAATATTGAAATGGGTATGGACTGTACCTTGCGTTACGACGATTGAGCAACTGTTGAAAACGTATGCTAGGGTGGGGCCAAATGGATCTTTTTGGGCCCCAGTGGGGTAGTAAATAAACTGAAGGGCCAAAGAAACCGGTACAGACTTGGGTATCCAAATACAGAGATATTAAAACAAGCAGAATACGGCGCTACGGTCGACAACCCCTACATAACACAAGAAGTGTCAGGCGCAGTTGTTAGGTCGGTTACTGCTGCTGCAATGGCAGGTTATCAAGATTTAAGTGAGTTTGAACGTGGTGTTACAGCCGGCGCACGGGCGATGGGACACAAGAACTCCGAGGTAGCGATGAAGTGGGCATTTTCCCGTACTACCACTTCACGAGTGTACCTTGAATATCAGGAATCCGGTAAAAAATCAAATCTCTGATATCGCTGCGGCCGAAAAAAGATCCTGCAAGACCGGGTCCAACGATGACTGAAGTGCAACCCTTCCGCAAACTGCTGCAGATTTCAATGCTGGGCCACCAACAAGTGTCAGCGTGCGAATCATTCAACGAAAGATCATCTATATGGGTTTTCGAAGACCCACTCGTGTACCCTTGATAACTGCACGACACAAAGCTTTTACGCCTCGCCTAGGCCCGTCAACGCCGACAATGGGCTGTTGATAACTGGAAACATGTTGCCTGGTGTGACGAGTCTCGTTCCTGCATGTCAGCAGGGGACTGTTCAAGCTGGTGGAGGCTCTGTAATGATGTGGGGTGCTGCAGTTGGAGTGATATGGGACCTCTGATACGTCTAGATACGACTCTGACAGGTGACACGTATGTAAGTATCCTGTCTGATCACCTGCGTCTATTCATGTCCATTGTGCATTCCGACCTACATGGGCAATTCCAGCAGGACAATTGCTACAGAATGGCTCCAGAAACACTTTTCTGAATTTAAACACTTCCATTGGCCACCAAACTCACCAAACATAAACATTATTGAGCATATCCGGTATTCCTTGCAACGTGATGTTCAGAAGAGGTCTCCACCCCCTCATACTCCTACGGATTAATGGAAAGTCCTGTAGGATTCATGGTAACAGCTGCCTCCAGCAGTGCCTCAGACATTAGTCGAATCCTTGCCACGTCGTGTTGCGGCACTTCTGCGTGCACGCGGGGGCCCTACACGATATTAGGCAGCTGTATCAGCTTGTTTGGCTCTTCAGTGTATTTTACTACATATGTTAAAATATAACAGGGAATAGATCATAGTTACAAGTTTTGTACGATAAAGCTACATTGCTCAAGATCAGTTCTTCTTTACTGTAAATAGCAGGATTTAAAATGTTGAAACAACGGAAAAATTTTAAAAATGTGGAACTGTGGGAATCACAAACGGGGCTACGCGAATCATTGTAAACTGTCGTACTATTGTACGCAATATGGAACATTATACTTTTCTTGTGTTCCAGTAGCGTTACTTGTATTTCACACAGCGAAATTGGTTACAGCCAGCAGCCCCCACACAAATTTCGTGAAACCACATGTTGTATTTACCACACCTGCCCATTCCTCTTGGTCACAGTTCTAGCGTCGTAATAGTTGATGTTGCAGAAACTACAAATTACGTTTTCTTCCTCCTACTCAGCCTGAGGTGATAATGAATCCTCTTCCGGATTTGAAGGCTTCGCTTGAACATCCGGTGCATTTCTATAACCCTTGGCCTTCTTTGTTTGGGAATTTTCAAATTCAATCGTTCCTTTCCCCTAGCACGGCTGAGATGAAATGGTGAAGCCAGATGCCAAGCTGAATTTTACTCTCTCTTCGCGCGTCACCATGTGCTTGGGTTAAGCGCTGATCACCCTTACAAGCAAACACGCCAGTAAACACTGAACGACGGTCACCTTGTAACGAGCGCCTTTCAAACACCGTACTACTCTTCTAGGCATAAGTCACTTGTTGATCAACAATCAGTCATTTACGAGTAGTCTCTCTTCGCGAGAGTGATGTGCCTTTGTCAAAAAGCGGAAGTGCATCTCTTGCAGCTAAGCCAAGGTCTAAGAGCACTAATCGTGCGTCGTTCGGTTGGTTCCATCACACTATTTGAAAGGGAATGGCACTCTCGTCTCATCCTTCGCCGTGGTCAACACACTGTAGCAGCAGTGCTCAGACATTGGATGTTGACGCAGTCGCCCAGGAATCTTCGGTGTAACAGTGAGACTGCAACAGGCAATTAGCATTTCAGTTCCATTCGTATGATAGTGATAGTATGGAAGTTAGATAAACTCGAGTCCTTTTCGCATTATTTCTTGTACGCGGGACTTGTGGCACAAAACGTTGGATCTCTCTTCTCGTTTTCAGTTGCTTCAGAATACGTATTTTGCCTCGATATGTGAATGCTGTATATTGGTTTCATGCGAAACGGGTTCCATACACTTACGTTGCACTTTACCTAGAGTGGATTCCACATGCATGCGACACTTGCATTTATATTTCGTAAGGAATTTTAGCAGTTCAGGTAAGATGACACTGATGCAGTATCCGGCGGCAGAGACGGCGTCGCTTTCAGCAAACAAGCTCTTTTGTTTTCATGATACTAGTGTATGCCGACACGCCAGGTTAGCCGAGAGCACTAATGCGCTGCTTCCTGGACTCGGGTAGGCGCGCCAGCCCCTGATCGAATCCGCCCGGCGGATTAACGACGAGGGCCAGTTTGCTGGTTATTCTGGATGTGGT
Source organism: Schistocerca serialis cubense (assembly GCF_023864345.2). Taxonomy (NCBI): domain Eukaryota; kingdom Metazoa; phylum Arthropoda; class Insecta; order Orthoptera; family Acrididae; genus Schistocerca; species Schistocerca serialis. The sequence goes on along the minus strand of NC_064644.1, from coordinate 545,279,720 downwards.
TTTTAGGGGGTTTTCCACATCCCACTAGGTGAATACCAGGCTGGTCCCAACGTCCCGCCTCAGTTACACGACCCACAGACATTTGATCCACGTTGAACTACCTCATGATTTACACTAGATGCAGACAGCTGGGGTACACTGATTCCGTCCCAAGGAGTATGGGGTGGCGGCAGGAAGGGCATCCGGTCACCCCTTCAGATTAACCGTGCCAAATCCGATTGTAACAACGTCGACCCTGCGAAAACTGTGGGAAAAGGCACAAGCGAAAGAAAGACACACCCTACTAGTGTGTGCTACAGACGCTAAAAACACTTGTCGGCTGCACGAAGTGGCTGCAATGTTTGAGGCGTCATGTCACGGATTGCGCGGCCCCTCCCGCCGGAGGTTCGAGTCCTCCCTCAGCCATGGGTGTGTGTGTTGTTCTTAGCATAAGTTAGTTTAAGTAGTGTGTAAGTCTAGGGACTGATGACCTCAGCAATTTGATCCCTTAGGAATTCACACACATTTGAACATTCTGAAAAACGTCCTTGCACAAATTGCGCTTCTAACACTTGAGCCCATATAGAACGGGTTTTGTAGTTTACAGTCAAATTTAGTATTCAATTGTGCTACTTCCCAGTACTTCTCCCCCCCCCCCCCCCCCTCCTTGCGCCCTCTGAAAGCTTTGTTATCTGCTATTGCTATTCCAAAGTTATATCGCGTTGTTAGTGGGTCACATTCACTGTCTGGGGCTATATTTCAGAGGATACATCGTGTTCATTACTTTGTACGTATATTAGTGCATAATTCCTGGAGGAGTGGCCGCTTACAACATGGATTCGTGAACAAGCCGTTTTCCAGGTAATTGTGAACGTATGATTATGTACCGCCACAGACTTCAATTTACACTATTCTCCTACATGGTGTAATAGAATTTAAATATAAACTTTTCAGTATGTGCCCACACAATTATACTCAAGTCTCCTTTCCATTTTTTTATAAATATCCTTACTACAGTTGCATATTATCTACCAAAGCAACCTGAACACCTGAGCAGCGTGGCACTAAGGAGAGGAGGCAGTGACAAAGTACACTCCAGCTCTCGTAGTCTCCAGTACCTTTACGAGCTGAGCACTGCCTCCCACTACACCAGCTTAGTTACAATTTACCTTTGATCAACACCTACGTTTGACAGTACTGTTAGCTTACTGCGGCAACGTTTCTACATAGTGTAATACACTCTAAAACAAAAAAGCAACGCAACACTAAGGAATTCTCCGAATGGGACAGAAATTGGTAGATGCGATGTGTATGTACAGACAAACAAATGATTACACTTTCAGAAAAATTGGAACATTTATTCAAGAGAGAGAGCTTCACAAATTGAGCAAGTCTGTAACGCTTTGGTCCACCTCTGGCCCTTATGCAAGTAGTTATTCAACTTGACACTGATTGACAGAATGGTTGTATGTCCTCTTGTGGGATATCGTGCCGTATTCTGTCCAATTGGAGCGTCATATCAGTAAAATGGTGAGCTGGTTGGAGGACGATGCCTGAAATGCAGCAAACCTTCTCAACTGGGGAGAGATCCGACGACCTTGCTGGCCAACGAAGGGTTCGTCAAGCTCGAAGACAAGCAGTAGAAACTCTCACCGTGTGCCAGCGGGCATTATCTTGTTGAAATGTAAGCCGAAGATGGCTTGCCACGAAGCGAAACGAAACTAGACGTAGAATATCGTCGACGTACGGCTGTTCCATAAGGGTGCTTCAGATGGCACCCAAAGATGATGATGATGATGATCATGATATTTGGTTTGTGGGGCGCTCAACTGCGCGGTTATCAGCGCCCGCACAAATTCCCAACCTTTGCTCAGTCCAATCTCGCCACTTTTGTGAATGATCATGAAACGTTGAGAAAAACATAAACAGCCAGCCATCTTGAGGCAGGTGAAAATCCCTGACCCTGACACCTTAATAGTGTTCAAAAGTCATTATATATATATATATATATATATATATATATATATATATATATATATATATATATATATATATATATATAAGTTCATGACATCCAGTCTTACAAATTTACTGTCTCTGATGGACACACGTCCAGATCGTCCGCTCTCAAAACTCCGCCATCTCTCTCCCCACATCCACCACTGCTGGCGGCTCACCTCCAACTGCGCAACGCTACGCGCTGTTAACCAGGGACCTCGTGCTCGGGAGGCGAGAACGCGACCGCGAGACCACGAGCTGCGGACGGCACCCAAAGAGATCCTAGTATGTAACGAGATGGCAAACCACATCATCATTCCAGACTGACTGGCTGTATGGAGTGCGGCTGTTATGTTGGTATCCGACCGCTGTCTGGGGCGTCTCCAGACACGTCTTGGGACGGGAATTTCATTGACTGTGAAACGTCCCCTTAGAAAAATTATAAATGACTGTGCTTCAACTGACACACAATATTTTTAGCGCAACGCAATCTGACTTTCAAAAATCCCTACAGAAGAATGGCCCTGACTAACAATAACCTATACCTTTCATGAATCACTTACAAAAATCTTCGTTACTCAAACTACTGCAATACAGCGTGCGCCAACACTGCCAGTTGAATAAAAGATTCTAACTACTGAAAGCACTAACTACTGACAGGCGTAGTTAGCAAATGAAAGATTTTGATCGAGAACAAACCATGTATTTACCTTAATAGTGTTCAAAAGTCATTATATATATATATATATATATATATATATATATATATATATATATCAGTTCATGATATCCAGTCTTACAAATTTACTGTCTCTGATGGACACACGTCCAGATCGTCCGCTCTCAAGACCTCGCCATCACTCTCCCCACATCCACCACTGCTGGCGGCTGACCTCCAACTGCGCAACGCTACGCGCTGTTAGCAGCCAACTGCCCAACAGTACAATAGCGACTATTTCAACAATGCCCACCAGCCACAGACTGCACACAGCACAGCCAGTGATTTTCATACAGAGCGCTAGGTGACGTTACTAACATAAAAACCTAAACAGCCAACTTAAACTGGAATAGAATTGCTTTCAGCCCCGATGACCGACGAAGACGTAGCTACTGCTAGTCTTGCCAAACCCTACCGTGGCCAGCAAGGTCGGTGGATCTCCCCCAGCTGAGATAGTTTGGAATATTATGGGCATGAGCCTCCAACCAGTTTGGGATTTTGACGATCTAATGCACTAATTGGATGGGCAAAATAATTTGGCACGACATCCCATAGGAGGATATCCAACAAGTATATCAATCAATTCCAAGCCGAATAACTGCTTTCATAAGAGCCAGAGGTGCCCCAACGGCTTATTGAGTAACTCCACTTGTGAAGGTTTCTCTCTTGAATAAATCATCCAATTCTTCTGAAAATGTAATCAATTATTTGTCTGCACATGCAGGTCACATCTACCTATTTTGGTCCTATTCGGACAAGTGTTTCGTAGTGCGTCGGTTTTTTTTCTTTGCCTTATAGTGTGTGTATAAACCTGACTTCATCTTAACAAAATTATTATTGCTGGTCTTTACATGGATAGTCAGGCAGCAGTTAGGGTTGACGGTAAATTGAGTTCATGGTTCAGAGTAGTTTCAGGGGTAAGACAAGGCTGCAACCTGTCTCCACTGTTGTTCATATTATTTATGGATCATATGTTGAAAACAATAGACTGGCTGGGTGAGATTAAGATATGTGAACACAAAATAAGCAGTCTTGCATATGTGGATGACTTAGTTGTGATGGTAGATTCGATTGAAAGTTTGCAAAGTAATATTTCAGAGCTAGATCAGAAATGTAAAGACTATGGTATGAAGATTAGCATCTCCAAAACGAAAGTAATGTCAGTGGGAAAGAGATATAAACGGATTGAGTGACAAATAGGAGGAACAAAGCTAGAACAGGCGGACGGTTTCAAGTACTTAGGATGCATATTCTCACAGGATGGCAACATAGTGAAAGAACTGGAAGCGAGGTGTAGCAAAGCTAATGCAGTGAGCGCTCAGCTACGATCTACTCTCTTCTGCAAGAAGGAAGTCAGTACCAAGACTAAGTTAACTGTGCACCGTTCAATCTTTCGACCAACTTAGTTGTATGGGAGCGAAAGCTGGGTGGATTCAGGTTACCTTATCAACAAGGTTGAGGTTACGGATATGAAAGTAGCTAGGATGATTGCAGGTACTAGTAGATGGGAACAAGGGCAGGAGGGTGTCCACAATGAGGAAATCAAAGAAAAACTGGGAATGAACTCTATAGATGTAGCAGTCAGGGCGAACAGGCTTAGATGGTGGGGTCATGTTACACGCATGGGAGAAGGCTGGTTGGTTGGTTTGGGGAAGGAGACCAGACAGCGTGGCCATCGGTCTCATCGGATTAGGGAAGGATGGGGAAGGAAGTCGGCCGTGCCCTTTCAGAGGAACCATCCCGGCATTTGCCTGGAGTGATTTAGGGAAATCACGGAAAACCTAAATCAGGATGGCCGGACGCGGGATTGAACCGTCGTCCTTCCGAATGGGAGAAGCAAGGTTACCCAAGAGACTCATGGGTTCAGCAGTAGAGGGTAGGAGGAGTCGGGACAGACCAAGGAAAAGGTACCTGGATTCGGTTAATAATGGTTTTGAAGTAATAGGCTTAACATCAGAAGAGGCACCAATGTTAGCACTGAATAGGGGATCATGGAGGAATTTTATAAGGGGGCTATGCTCCAGACTGAACGCTGAAAGGCACAATCAGTCTTAAATGACGATGAGGATGATGATGATGTGACGCTCATTTTCGCATGAAGCGACTGGGCTGTGACAGTTGTTGTAGGTGGTGAGGCTGGCTTTGATAGGTCAGGATGTCTGAAGTTCATCACCCCACAAGTGGCTGCAGTGTTGTAGTGGCAGGTGTCAGGCTGTGGTCCGTGATGGAAACAGTACTAGCTGAATATTCCCTTCATTTCGTAACAAGATACAACGGCAGAGACGGTACTGGAGAGGCGGCCGATGCCTTCAGTGACGTAGACTGACCTCAGCTGGCAGAACCGTGCTGATGTCAGCACCAGCGCACCTTATGGACAGCGCGTGGTGTGTTGCGTCAGGTGATGATAGCAGCCAGAGGAACGGTGGGGTCGGCTCAGTAGTAGAGGTGCTGACGGAGCGTGGCAGCCAGCGTTCAAAGGCAGGCCACCTGGCCTGCTTACACTGCTTGGTATGAAGCACACTGGGGCAGTCACAGTAAACACGCTCCTCACCCCCCCCCCCGCCCCCCCCCCCCCATCCCGTCTGGTTGGTGGTGCAGTAGTGTACGCCGACAGTGTTGCCCGCCAGGGCGGTGACGACTGGGCAAGTAGTCCGCTAGGTAGGCAACCAGCAGCAAAGGACAGTGACCCAACGGGTGATCCACTTAACAAGGACGGCAAGTCTGGAGCATCGGACAGCACAGGCAGAGTGCTACGGCTGTTGAATATAGAGTGTGGCGATGACTGATATTTCTGGCTGTAGCAGCCATCATATCTAGCTCGAAGATTCTTGTCCGCAGCTCGTGGTCTCGCGGTCTCGTTCTCGCTTCCCGAGGTTCGATTCCCGGCGGCGTCAGGGATTTTCACATGCCTCGAGATTATTGGGTGTTTGTGTTGTCCTCATCATTTCATCATCATTCATGAAAAGTGGGGAGACTGGACAGAGCAAAGGTTGGTAATTTGTACAGGCGCTGATAACTGTGCAGTTGTGCGCCCCACAAACCAAACATCATCGTCATCGTCATCCAGGATTCTTTCAAAATGGCTCAAATGGCTCTGAGCACTATGGGACTCAACTGCTGAGGTCATTAGTCCCCTAGAACTTAGAACTAGTTAAACCTAACTAACCTAAGGACATCACAAACATCCATGCCCGAGGCAGGATTCGAACCTGCGACCGTAGCGGTCTTGCGGTTCCAGACTGCAGCGCCTTTAACCGCACGGCCACTTTCTTTCATTAATTTTGTGATTTCGGTACTTTAAATTTACTTAATATTCTGAAACAGATATCTCTAAATAGCAAGCTACCGCCTGATTTCGAAAATCAGACTGGACTAGCAAGCGAGGTAACAGCGCCGCCTTATCAAACTGGAAACGGCACTCACGGGCGGCGGGCGTGTCGCCTGGCGCGGTCACTTCTAACTCAGTTTCGCCTAGAAATGTTAACTCTGAATCAGTTTAACAATTACAAAGTGAAATGAGTTTCTTATGTTGAGACAGAAAGCTTGAAAATTTATTGATAACATGTGACTTGTTCAAAAGACAGTGGATAAAGTTTGTAGCTTACAGTTTCTCGTGCTCCACTTAAATAAATACGAGTGGCACCCCTGAATAGTGAAAGAACCAGTTATTTACTTAACATCTGTTTCTTGCTAACAGTTCATTTCAGCCTCAAGACAACGGATCTACGACCTACGGGCTGTTTTCTGAGCAGGGGACATGTTTAGAAGACTGGAGGTTGGTGAAAGTTAGCAGAACCCCACACATTTCACTCATGGCAGTGAAAGCAGCTAGACACCTAGCATGTAATGCATTCTCACAACAAATGATAACACAAAGGAGGCTGATATGATGTTCATCTTCATATTATTAAGCCGCAATGCTGGCTGTCACCTAGACTGAAACACTGCCATGAACCTCTCTCTGTAGCTGGCGGCTGGCGACAAATGGAGAATGGCTGTCTAAACTGGTCATTATATATACAACTTCGATATGCTAGTGTTTCTGAAACAGCAGCGCTCCTGGCCTCTAAGCCGTAACAGGATAGGGGCACCGGGCATAATGGCTGAACAATCATGACGTCATTTGCCCCAGCCTGCCCGTCATGTCAGCGAGAAGCCCTTCTGGCTATGTAACGTGCAGCAGTACCTCCTTTCAGAGGCCATGTGTCAGCTTACTGAATACATGTTCTTGCGCCAGTATGCCTACTTACTGGCAGGTCTTGTGACACCATCCTTATGACGTCGTCTTGCTGAGTCTGTCACGAGAGCCATCCGCTTCGCCATCCGGAAACTTTGAGCAAGATACATACATTTTTAATGCAGTATGCATTTTTTTAAAAAAATTGCACCTTCCTTTGGAGCGCTTGAAGAAACCCTAAAGGCAGAACTCATTTTTCTCACAGTTGCCCTGCTGTCCTCGGCGTTCAGTTTTTACAAGCTTGACATTTCTTTGTACTGATCATAATATTGCAGAAACTGCTACAGATAATTTACGTTTGCCCTTATCGTCAATGGGACATACATCATACTTGAATTCCATTCGGTTCACGATTGTTCTCACCTGCTGTAGTTCACATACCATTCACTTAGTCATCTTTTAGCATGCACGTACTATCAACTTATAAGAACACGTACTATTAACTTATTAAGTTCAGAATTTTTAATACTAAAAAATTAAAATCATGGCACGCGAATTAGTATCAAAAATCATGTGCCGCTATCAAATTAATTATAAGGTCTAATGTCCAATGTTATCTAAATGGCTTAATGCGTGTCCCAAAGTGCTATGAGGATCATTTTTGACGCAACTACCAACGGAAGTCAAACTTAATAAAGCCTACTATCACTGATAATTTACGTTCTGAGCACGCCAGATATCCGTAAAATAAAATTCTTATAAAAGTAATGTTGGGCAAGGATCAACAGGGGCTACATGTAGACCCAAATATATTGAAAGAGTTAATAATTAAAACACTTATGTCGAACTTACATGCAGTAACGAGAAACCGTCTACACTGTTGAACATCTGAATACTGAATTGAGAGCGGAGAACACACCAGTGTCTACCGTTTTGACACCACTTATACATCATGAGAAATGGTAGGTGTGTTCCTAAAATGAAAGTCTATATGAGGTGAAATTTCTCACCGTCCTAAATATAACGAAGGAAAAGGACCTTAGGACTGCACTTACCAAAAAGTGATGTTTTACATATGCGTGCGGAATGAACATTCATTCTGCATAGTATGCCGGCCGGTGTGTGCAGAGCGGTTCTATGCGCTTCAGTCTGGAAACGCGCGACCACTACGGTCGCAGATTCGAATCCTGCCTCGGCCATGGATGTGTGTGATGTCCTTAGTTAGGTTTAAGTACTTCTAAGTTCTAGGGGACTGATGACCTCAGAAGTTTAGTCCCATAGTGCTCAGAGCCATTTGAACCATTTGCATACTATTAAGGCCATCAGAATCCTGAACTTAATAAGTTAATGGTAAGTTAATAGTAAGTTTTCTTATAAGGTTTATAAAAAAATTTTCACGCAGAAATATACCTGACGATGTAAGTGCATTGTACGAAACCGGTTGTACCTGTCTCTGGGAGACTACAGTAAAACAGCTAAACTGGCAAATTGGATTCTCAATCAGCTTTAGCAGCATTTCAATATCACAGTGTATTTTAATATGTCTGAGTGTTCCTTTCAGTACATATGTTCTTCATTAACTATAATAAACTAGAAAACTGTAAAGCTAATTGAAAAGAGATTGTGCATGAAATAAATAGGTGCACATTTTCACAAAATATGGAGCCGAAAGGGTACCCTGTGTCCTTAAAGAGATTTTCCTCGTCTCTGAATATTCGAGATATCCGTCCAAATCTGTTTCCAACCAAAATAAACATATGCTGGAGAGAACACAAACAGCAACAAAATAAAATAAATTAAAATGAAATTTATCAAAGTGTCAGCTATCTGGAGCTGCAACAGAGACGCATTCGCGGTTTTATTCTAGTCTGCCTTTGTCAATGTTCAAGCATCTGTCAGCCGTTAAACTGCCGCTCGTGACACACTGAGTGGCTCTCTTAGGGCTGTAAGCGTTCCTCCACTTTTGCCGTTCTGTGTTTCCTGTCAATACGACTTTCACCAAGAGCCGCGCGGTGCGGCGTTTGCCGCCAGCGCTTGGTATGCACGCTGGGGTGCCACCCTCCGCCAGCCGCTGCCTTGGAGACGGGTTTCTCATTATTGCTGATTGCGCCCCGGAAACGCGCAGTGCGGGCTTTGTTCGCACTTGCTCGCCCCGAGACTCCCGCGCCAGGACCAGTGACTGCACACTCTAACTGAATGGAGTGGGATATCTCGGACGACTTTTGTGGGCGCAGGGAAAATCGAGACCGGAACGGAATCCCGTGCGCTCGCTCTGCGCCCCTTCCATCGTGCTAGAGGCACTCCTTCCTAAGAAATTCGTTCTTTCCACCGAACTGAAAGAAGTGCCACAAGCACCAAAGTAGTATCACACTCTTCATTAGTAAACTACACTACTGGCCATTAAAATTGCTACACCAAGAAGAAATGCAGATGATAAACTGGTATTCATTGGACAAATATATTATACTGGAACTGACCTGTGATTACATTTTCATGCAATTTGGATGCATACATCCTAAGAAATCAGTACCCAGAACAACCACCACTGACCGTAATAACGGCCTTCATACGCTTGGGCATTGAGTCAAACAGAGCTTGGATGGCGTGTACAGGTACAGCTGCCCATGCAGCTTCATGTGATGAACCAGTTGCTCGGCCACCATTGACCAGACGTTTTCAATTGGTGAGAGATCTGGAAAATGTGCTGGCCAGGGCAGCAGTCGAACATTTTCTGTATCCAGAAAGACCCGTACAGGGCCTACAACGTGCGGTCGTGCATTATCCTGCTGAAATGTAGGGTTTCGCAGGGATCGAATGAAGGGTAGAGCCACGGGTCGTAACACATCTGAAATGTAGCGTCCACTGTTCAAAGTGCCGTCAATGCGAACAACAACTGATCGAGACGTGTAACCAATGGCATCCCATACCATCACGCCGGGTGATACGCCAGTACGGCGATGACGAATACACGATTCCAATGTGCGTTCACCGCGATGTCGCCAAACACGGATGCGAGCATCATGATGCTGCAAACAGAACCTGGATTCATCCGAAAAAATGACGTTTTGCCATTCATGCACCCAGGTTCGCCGTTGAGTACACCATCGCAGACGCTCCTATCTGTGATGCAGCGTCAAGGGTAACCGCAGCCATGGTCCCCGAACTGATAGTCCGTGATGCTGCAAACGTCGTCGAACTGTTCGTGGAGATGGCTGTTGTCTTGCAAACGTCCCCATCTGTTGAATCAGGGATCGAGACGCGGTTGCGCGATCCTTTACAGCCATGCGGATAAGATGCCTGTCATCTCGACTGCTAGTGATACGAGGCCGTTGGGATCCAGCACGGCGTTCCGTATTACCCTCCTGAACTCACCGATTCCATTTTCTGCTAACAGTCATTGGATCTCGACCAACGCGAGCAGCAATGTCACGATACGATAAGCCGCAATCGCTGTAGGCTAAAATCCGACCTTTATCAAATTCGGAAACGTGATGGTACGCATTTCTCCTCCTTACACGAAGCATCACAACAATGTTTCACCAGCCAACGCTGGTCAACTGCTGTTTGTGTATGAGAAATCGGTTGGAAACTTGCCTCATGTCAACACGTTGTAGGTGTCGCCACCGGCGCCAACCTTGTGTGAATGCTCTGAAAAGCCTGTCGGTTAAATTTCGCGTCTGTAGCACGTCATCTTCGTGGTGTATCAATTTTAATGGCCAGTAGTGTACATAATACTAAACGTTAGGGAAAGTAGACTGATGACCAAAATATTATAACCACTTCCCAGAGCCAACTGTGTTGGGGTCACATAATGGGGTAAGGAATTTACGAGGCAGTTCAATAAGTAATGCAACTGACAGTTTCGGTAGAAAAAAATGTGAAATTTGTTGGAAATCGCGGAATATTTCAATATATGGCGGCACTGTACACGGCCCTCAAACTGATGTCTGTAACGGAGGTGGGTTCCAAGCAGAGAGCTGTCATTGACTTTCTTTTGGCTGCACATCAGAGCATCGCAGATATCCACAGGCGCTTACAGAATACCTGCAGAGACCTGGCAGTGAACAAAAGCACGGTGAGTCGTTGGGCGAGGCCTCTGTCGTCATCACAGCAAAGTCGCACAAATCTCTCCGATCTCCTCCGTGCCTGCCGGCCGCACCCAGCTGTGACTCCTGCAGTGCTGGAAGTGCGGATGTTTCTGTCAAAACCCGTTTTTAGTTAGAGCGCGTTCTTACTAGTTAAAACTAGTTTATACTGATCCACTTCGCCAAAACGCGTTTTGCCTAGTTGAAACTAGTTTTGACTGACTTTCGGGTCAGCAGTAAATTCTAGTTGTAACTAAGGCTATCAGTATCAACTAGTTTCAACTAGTAAGAATGCGTTCTAAGTAAACTAGACAGAAATAGTTTTTGACTAAATTTATTTAGTGGCAAATATTAAAATTAAGAGCAACTACGTGTCGATTGCAACAAAAGACAGCATGCAATGCAATATTTATTGAGAATCTTTATCATACATCTAAGTGATTAATACAACAATACAAAAATAACCATACACTGAAGAAACATTTTAAGGAACATTACAGAGCCGTAGTAACAGCATTAGTTACGAGAGTGGAAACACAATAATCATACAGTAGAAGTATTTTAATTACTCATAAATTTGACGAAAGTTGCTACAGTCTTAATAAAAGAGAAATGTACCAAAAAAATTAACAATTAAATTTTCGCTTCAGTCTGGAACCGTGCGACTGCTACAGTCGCAGGTTCGAATCCTGCCTCAGGCATGGATGTGTGTGATGTCCTTAGGTTAGTTAGGTTTAAGTAGTTCTAAGTTCTAGGGGACTGATGACCTCAGGTGTTAAGTCTCATAGTGCTCAGAGCCATTTGAACAATTAAATTTTAATTATTTGTTATTGCAAGGCAAACTGTCGTGACATTTTGAGTTACAAAGGTTTCCTTTTTTCCTACAAAAGCACCTTTTTAAAATACAGGCCTTCTTACATACACATCGGACAAATCCTTGTCTTGACCCTAAGGCTGCCATCTTGGCAGTAGTTCTTAATGATACCTTTGTCTTTGGCACGTCTTCTAGCAGCAAGAATTTCTCTTTGGACACGTCGAATTCGGATCTGGAAGAAAACTTTTAATTAGCTTGTTTGAGAGGCGATTAGGTACTTAATACATATTATAAAATATATTACAATGTATTTAAAATATTAATTAATTACTTGAATAGTTAGCAACATTTTCAGAGCTTTAAATCAATGAAGTAATGAATATGTCTGACATTTGTCCTTAATTACTGAAATCAATTCAGAAATACATACTTGAAATACAGTTTGTCGAGTATCCCATATTTCGTTCCAATTTTGTACAAGCCCTGTTCATCTTTCTGAAGAACAACTCCAATAATATTGGGGAGATCTGCTTTTGCTCTGTCGATAACAGTAATCGGTATAATTATACTGTCACTGATTTCTGCAGTGGCGTTGAATCTGAAGCCATCTTCATTATTTTGGCCTGTTTCGTCAGGTTTTCGTGAGCATTTTCTCTAGCTGTTCGTATTTGAGATTGTCATTTCGTAATAGCTTCAGCTTCTGGATCTCCGTCACAAGCTGGAGTTATTTGAGACTCTGCACTCGTACTAGCTACGGCTTCTGGATCCTCTTGATTGGCTGCTGCTGTTGTTGGAGACTGTATACTTGTACTGGGCAAAGCTTCCGCATCTTCTTGTCTGGCTGCAACTGTAATCTGTCTATTGCTACTAGCCATAACCGCTACCTCCTCTCAGTCGTGTGATAGTCCCTCTTCATCAGGTGTCTCATTTACTGCGTCTACCACATTACTTTTATTTAAAGCCTCTTTAACATAATCTTCATCTTGTATCTCCTTAATAGCATCTAGAGGCAAACTCGAAGTCATAAGCCCTACTCGTGGTTCAGTGCCAAACATAGCTTTGTAAGGTGTTTGCTTGATGCCAGAATGATATGCCCGATTATTCATAAACTGTACAAAGCGAAAACCGTATGACCAGTTGGTGGTAATGTTGTCTTGCATCCATGAAGCCAATATTTTTTCAACGTCTTGTTTGGCGCTTTCGACAGAACCTTGGCTTTGGCTGTGTCTCAGTTTTCCGTGAACCAGTTCACACTCAGGCCAAAATACAGCCACTTCGTTTATGACAGAATTAACAAATTCTCTGCCGTTGTCAGAGCGTAAAATACAAGGAGCACCAAATGTCAAGAATATATCTGCTAAATGATGTGCCACTTCCTCTGCCCTCTTGCTTTGCAGTGCATGTAACAAAACAAATTTTAGCAAGTGGTCCTTATACACCATTATATACTTAAATCCACGATCTTCTTGAGTTTGCATGTCGATCACATCAACTTGGCAACGACTGTTCATTTCTGAATGAAGTATAAATTTCGAAACATGCCCCGTTTTCTTAATGTTCCTTTTGCGCTTACAAGTTTCACACATAGACAGATAAATGTTTATCATTTCCACTCTTGTGTTTCTATAATTTCTTGAAGTTTCAACCTTTAATCTGTCTCGACCTCCATGACCAACAGCCTGATGAGCTGCTTCAATAATGTCGAAAATTTCTTCGACACATACGTAGTATTTCACAGGCTCTTTTCTTCTCACTAACTTCCTGGTCCCACAAATACAGGGTGCGCCAAAAAAATGTATACACACTTTGAACTGTCATAGACAATTTATTTCCCGTTCTACAAGGTTAAATATCTGTGAGAAAGTAATGTTATGTTTCTTCAACAGGTGGCAGCAGTGGCATAGAAATAACTGCAACATGGCGGACGTGCGTTTGATCTTTGAAGCGCGGAAGCAGATAATTAAGTGGTACTGAAGTTTGAGAATGTAGCTGCGGTTCGAAGACAGTGGGGAAGTGAGAATGGCACAGAACCACCTTCAAGGTTAACAATTACACGTCTACGAGACAAATTCGAAATTCATGGAACAGTGTGTGATGTGCATAAAGGTCGATCAGGGCGAGCTCGTACAGCTACAAGTGATTATTCCACAACTGCGGTCTTGGAACTGTTTCAGCGTTTGCCTCAAAATTCTTCAAGGCAAGCGGCACTTGAGAGTAATGTAAGTGCTAGTAGTGTGCTACGCATTCTGAAGAAAGGCAAGTTTCGTGTGTACATACCAAGGCAAGTGCAACAGCTAAGTGACGACGATCCAGATCGAAGGTTAGAATTTTGTGAATGGGTTCAGGAGATGGTGAGCCGTGAACCGGGATTTATGGGTAGCATTATTTGGTCGGATGAAGCCCAATTCAAACTCAATGGAACTGTCAATAGGCACAACTGTGCGTACTGGGCTGAAGATAATCCTCACATTACAATTGAAAAGGCTGTGAATTTGCCTGGTGTAAATGTGTGGTGTGGTTTGTCTGCAAGGGTACTCATTGGGCCTTTCCGCTTTGAAGGTACTGTTACTGGAGAAACGTAACTAACAATGCTTGCTGACTCCATATTCCCTGCCATTCGTGCATTATACGGTAATGATGAGTTTTATTTCCAACAAGATGACGCCCCGCTGCACTGTCAAATGGTTCAAATGGCTCTGAGCACTATGCGACTTAACTTCTGAGGTCATCAGTCGCCTAGAACTTAGAACTAATTAAACCTAACTAACCTAAGGACATCACACACATCCATGCTCGAGGCAGGATTCGAACCTCCGACCGTAGCGGTCGCTCGGCTCCAGACTGTAGCGCCTAGAACCGCACGGCCACTCCGGCCGGCGCTGCACTATCATAGGGACGTACGAGCATACCTGGATCACAATATACCAGGCCAGTGGATAGGACGCAGGGGAGCAATCGAGTTTCCTGCACGCTCTCCAGACCTCACGCTGCTGGATCTCTTCTTATGGGGCACAGTAAAAGATGAGGTGTACAAACGTAAACCACGTAACCTGGACACACTTTGGAATGAGATTCAGGTGGTGTGCGCAGAAATCTCATTGAACACTTTGGTACGATGTACAGAATCAGTGGTGACTCGTACTCAGAAATATATTGATGCTGAAGGCCACAAGTTTGAACATTAATCACATTTGCAAAGTACATTTATTTTTCCAATTGGACTTTAAGGTTTTCATTTCCAGAAATTTAACATTGTAAAACGGGAAATAAATTTTCTATGACGCTTCAAAGTGTGTATACATTTTTTGACGCACCCTGTAATAATAACGTTGAATAGATTTATTCTTCTGTACTGCTTCTGTCTCTTTTTCTCAGCTGATTGTGCTTCTTCAATTTCGTCCAATTATTCCTCGTAAGATTCTTTTGTCATTACATTGTAGTGGTTTTCTCTTTTGTCGTGTTCTTCAATCTGTAACATGCTTCTCACAAATTCTTCTTTCCATCCCCTTTCTTGATATAGGTCTGCCATGATAAACGCGTACAAGCTGATCTGCACGTGCTTAACCCCTCGACCGTGTTGTTTGTTGTGGCGAAAAGCGCTCAATGGTGGGCTATTGTCGGCCGCTGCAGCGCTGCTCGGGCCCCCGGAGTTCTGGCGCCTAGAACTGTTCTCTCACGTGTAATTCTTTCCGCGCCTCTAGCGCTTATTGCAGCGGCGCATATTTGACACGCTTATGTGCGATTGTTGTGGGGGCAAGTGATTATCTAACAACTGAATACCTAACAATTCGAAGATTTTCACAGTAGTAACGCTGTTGCAAAATTAAAAATTATTAATTTTTATGTAATGAGGAAGGTTTTAGTGGTAGATCTAAAGGAAACACAGTTTCTTGAAGAATCTTTATTAGAAATGACTCTGTATGGTATAGCTCAAAGCATGGTATTGCACACAATCCAACATCGCACTCTTCACAATACACACGCGTTTGTCTTATGTTTTTCCCGCTGTCATCCAGTTTGCAGCAACACTCGCCACTTTCGTGTCGGCGCCTTCTTGTTTTCGCAATCTGGAATGTGTTTGGATGTATGATCAATATTCCAATAAATATTGCATGGCACAATACAAAAATGCTGTTTTTTATTTCAATCAACACGTAATTGTTTTCTTAATTTTTAACATTTTTATGCAGCGACAGTAGCATATTGTTTATATAAGAATATACAGCCTACAGTTGCAGGTTAACTTTATCGTTTACCTAGATTTCAACGTTAGTAATAACGTCTTCTTTAGAACATAGAATATTATTTAAATGTTTGCCTAAAACAAGCCATATCCTAAGTCAACTTTATAAAACTTGATGCATAACCGTAGTCACACGACGAGGCCCATACAACGGGCTTAAAGTGAATTTGCTACAGATTGTTTAATAGAAGTGACAAAACCTTATGGTTATGCATCAAGTTTTATAAAGTTGTTTCTCTGCCTCGTGATGACTGGGTGTTGTGTGCTGTCCTTAGGTTAGTTAGGTTTAAGTAGTTCTAAGTTCTAGGGGACTGATGACCATAGATGTTAATTCCCATAGTGCTCAGAGCCAAGCCATTTTTATAAAGTTGACTTAAGATATGGCTTGTTTTAGGCAAACATTTAAATAATGTTTTATGTTCAAACCTAGGTAAACGATAAAGTTAACCTGTAACTGTAGGCTGTATACCCTTATATAACACGTAGTTGCTCTTAATTTTAATATTTGCCCCTAAATAAATTTAGTGAAAGCTAGTTCTGTGTAGTTTAGTTAGAACGCGTTCTCACTAGTTGAAACTAGTTGATACTGATAGCCTTGCCGGCGCTGCAGTCTGGAACTGCGAGACCGCTACGGTCGCAGGTTCGAATCCTGCCTCGGGCATGGATGTTTGTGATGTCCCTAGGTTAGTTAGGTTTAACTAGTTCTAAGTTCTAGGGGACTAATGACCTCAGCAGTTGAGTCCCATAGTGCTCAGAGCCATTTGAACCACTTGATAGCCTTGCCGGCCGGGGTGGCCGAGCGGTTCTAGGCGCTACAGTCTGAAACCGAGCGACCGCTACGGTCGCAGGTTCGAATCCTGCCTCCGGCATGGATGTGTGTGATGTCCTTAGGTTAGTTAGGTTTAAGCATTTCTACGTTGTAGGGGACTGATGACCTCAGAAGTTAAGTCGCATAGTGCTCAGAGCCATTTGATAGTGATAGCCTTAGTTGCAACTAGAGTTTCAAAAGCCAAAGTCAGTTAAAACTAGTTTTAACTAGGCAAAACGCGTTTTGACGAAGTGGCTCAGTAAAAACTAGTTTTAACTAGTAAGAACGCGTTATAACTAAAAACGGGTTCGACTGTAACACGGACACTCTCATTCGAGGTGTCGTCCGGTCGCAGTCAAACGCCCGCTACTCAACTGGACGTCTCCGTTGGAAGTGCTGACACACTCATCCACTAGTTCGGGTACGCAAAGGTGTATGTCCGCTGGGTTCCTCATCAAGTAACAGAAGGCCCTAAACAACAACGGAGGACCACCTTTGCGCAATTGCTTGCGCTTTACGAGGCTGGTCGTGACAATTTTTTGTGGATGAAATATGGGTTCATCACTTCGAGCCGAAATCAAACCGCCAGTCCAAGGAGTGGCGCCGCAACATCTCTCCTCCGAAGAGAAACGTGAAAGCCACACCCTAAGCCGGTCTTCTGGGAATCTAAAAGTGTTGTTCTGTCTGATGTCCACCAACAAAAGAAAAATGGTTCAAATGGCTCTAAGCACTATGGGACTTAACACCTGAGGTCATCAGTCCCCTAGAACTTAGAACTACTTAAAACTAACTAACCTAAGGACATCACACACATCCATGTCCGAGGCAGGATTCGGACCTGCGACCGTAGCAGCAGCGCGGTTCCGGACTGAAGAGCCTAGAACCACTTGGACACCGCGGCCGGGTGAAGTCCACGCTCAAGGTGCAACGATCAACTCTGAAGTGTGTTGTGCTACCCTCATGAAACTGAAAAAAAGACTTCAGCGTCTTCGTCGCCACAAAAATGCAAACGAACTTCTCCCTCTCCGTGACAACGCAAGGCCTCATACAACTCCGCGTTCCCGGGAGAAGTTGGACTGTGTTTCGGCATCCACCCAACAGCCAGGATCTTGCACTTTTAGACATCCACCTGTTCGGCCGAATGAATATGCACTCCGCGAAAAACAGTACGTGGATAACGGGGATGTTATTGATGCAGTAAGACGTCGGCTCCGTCGTCGAAAAATAGATTGGTACCATGCGGGTATAGGGGCCCTCCCCGTAGGGTGACGTAAGGTCGTCCCACTGAACCAAGATTATGTTGAAAAATAGGATTTTGTAGTCAAAAGAGTGGGGAATAATATGGTTTTCAGAAAAAAGATACGTCTTGAACACCCCTCGTATGCAAGCTAACAGAGACGAAAGGCGAGTCATTCCAGCGACGATTCGGGCTGCAAACTGGTACAAACAATTTCGAAATTGTGCCGATAGTTAAGGCACGGTGTCTTCGAACGAGCGTCTTGACAACGACGAGACTGGTGAACCCTTCACGTGCTACTGTCGCGAGCATTAGTCGAAAGCTGGTTGAAGGAGGGTGGGGCCTTGTCTTAGCGACAAGGTGTAGGGCGTTTACGTCTCATCTGAGAACGTTAAGGTCGGAAGTTTGTCCGCTGTATGAGGCAGGATAGGCGGCGGTCTGTGGTAGACCTGACAACAGAGTACAGTGCCGCTGCTGCAAAGCGTTTTGGGGGCACACCGTTCTGGATCTACGGAGAAGACGATATTAAATGACCAGGCACAGCTCAATATTCCCTTTCCTAAACTGGTTATCTCTACCCAAGAATTCGTCTTTTGTACAGAAGGAATTGCTAAGTCGAAAACTCGTTAACCCACATTTGAAAACATTTCTCCTATGTGCCAGACATTTTATTTCCATAGGCCGATCGTCAAAGTCTTTTATAGCTCCTTATGTCAGCCCTTTCTGTGCCAAAGTTAGATTCATTAAAGGGTAATGCAGATCATTTTTGCCGGCCGCGGTGGTCGAGCGGTTCTAGGCACTTCAGTTTGGAACCGCGCGACTGCTACGGTCGCAGGTTCGAATCCTGCCTTTGGTATGGATGTGTGTGATGTCTTTAGGTTAGTTGGGTTTAAGTTGTTCTAAGTTCTAGGGGACTGATGACCTCAGATGTTATGTCCCATAGTGCTCAGGGCCATTTGAACCATTTTTTGAGCAGATCATTTTTCCTTCTACTGCTGTACTTGTGAATACCACTGTTACTCTCAATGAATATCTCTGTTGATACGTGAATAAATGTCTTGTGACGCTTTGGTTAATATTCCCATCTGTTTAAAGATATACATGGAAGAAAATGTTCAAATGTGTGTGAAATCTTATGGGACTTAACTGCTAAGGTCATCAGTCCCTAAGATTACGCACTACTTAACCTAAATTATCCAAAGAACAAACACACACACCCATGCCCGAGGGAGGGCTCGAACCTCCGCCGGGACCAGCCGTACATGAAAGATATAAACGAATGAACTCCACACACGATTGTAGTTACTACATTTTTGCACAATCAATATTGTTTGCTTATTCGAGGAGTTACCCGAGAATATTATCCTATAAGACTTCAATGAATGAAAATATGCTAAATATGTCAACTTACTGGCTTCCGCAATTTTTCTGTGGTAAATGTAAGTGAAACTAAACATTTTAGCAGGTATATTACTGGGTTTTTTCAGTTTCCACCAATATGCAGACCTAAGAACATACAGTTTTCTACGGTTTTTAATATTTCTTGTCGTTTTACTAGGAGATACATTTTTGACAGTACGAAACAAAGTGAATTGCATGTTTAAAGCTAGCTCATTTGTGCAAAATCTTTCACTAAGTTGGACAAAAAACATCATTTACTATTTCCTCTGTTGATGTTCCATTGCTCGGCTTTACAATAACGCTTGCATCATCTGCAAACAAGACCAACTCTGCCTCCTTATTCAAAGTAAATGGCAGATTATTAACGTGAAACAACAGTAGTGCGCCAGTTATCAAAACCCGTGCTTTTATAGCTCCTTATGTCACAGCTTTCTGTGCCAAAGTTAAATTCATTAAAGGGTAATGCAGATCATTTTTCCTTCTAGTGCTGTAGTTCTGAATATCACTATTACTCTCAATCAATATTCCTTTTGTTGATGCGTGAATAAATGTCCTGTGACGCTGTGGTTAATATTCCAAAAATGGTTCAAATATCTCTGAGCACTATGGGACTTAACATCTGTGGTCATCAGTCCCCTAGAACTTAGAACTACTTAAACCTAACTAACCTAAGGACATCACACACATCCATACGAAAGGCAGGATTCGAACCTGCGACCGTAGCGGTCCCGCGGTTCCAGGCTGAAGCGCCTAGAACCGCACGGCCACACCAGCAGGCGGTTAATATTCCCATCTGTTTAAAGAGATACATGAAAGATATAAACGAGTGAACTCCACACACGATTGTAGTTACTTCTTCTGCAATGAATATTTTTTACTTAAGAGAGGAGTTACCCGAGAATATTAGCCCATAAGATTCCAATGAATAAAAATATGCAAAATATGTTAACTTACTGGCTACTATTTCCGCAATTTTTCTGTGGTAAATGTAGCTGAAACTAAACGTTTTGGCAGGTATGCTACACGGTTTTTCCAGTTCAAGTTTCTACCAATATGCTGACCGAAGAACTTACAGTTTTCTACAGTTTTTATTATTTCTTGTCGTTTTACTAGGAGACAACATATTTTTGAAAGTACGAAAGAGAGTGAACTGCATGTCTAAAGCTAGCCCATTTGCGCAAGATCATTCACTAAGTTGGACAAAAGCATCATTTACTATTTCCTCTGTTGATTTTCCATTGCTCGGGTTAACAATAACGCTTGCATCATCTGCAAACAGGACCAACTCTGCCTCCTCATTCAAATGAAATGGCAGATTATTAACGTGAAACAACAACAGTTGTGCGCCAGTTATCAAAACCTGTGCTTTTATAGCTCCGTATGTCACAGCTTTCTGAGCCAAAGTTAGATTCATTAAAAGGTAATGCAGATCATTTTTCCTTCTAGTGCTGTAGTTGTAAATATCACGGTTACTCTCAATCAATATCCCTGTTGTTCATACGTGAATAAATGTCCTGTGACGCTGCGGTTAATATTCCCATATGTTTAAAGAGATACATGAAAGATATAAACGAGTGAAATCCACAAACGATTGTAGTTACTACAGTTTAGCACAATGAATATTATTTGCTTGTGCGAGGAGTTACCCGAGAATATTAGCTCATAAGACTCCAGTGAATGAAAATACGCTAAAACTTATTGGCTTCTATTTCCGCAATTTTTGTGTGGTTAATGTAGCTGAAACTAAACATTTTAGCAGGTATATTACACGGTTTTTCCTGTTTAAGTTTCCACCAATATGCAGACCAAAGAACTTACAGTTTTCTACAGTTTTTATTATTTCCTGTCTTTCTACTAGGAGATAACATATTTTTGGAAGTACGAAACCGAGTAAACTGCATGTTTAAAGCTAGCCGATTTGTGCAAGATCATTCACTAAGTTGGACAAAAACATCATTTACTATTTCCTCTGTTGATGTTCCATTGCTCGGCTTTACAATAACGCTTCCATCATCTGCAAACAGGACCAACTCTACCTCCTGATTCAAATGAAATGGCAGATTATTAACGTGAAACAACAACAGTAGTGGGCCAGTTTCAAACTCTGTGCAATTCCCGTTCTAATTTTTCCCTATGTCGACGATGTGCCGTCCCTCTTTGTACTACTCGAACAGCCTAAGGTAACCAGAATGAGATTTTCACTCTGCAGCGGAGTGTGCGCTGATATGAAACTTCCTGGCAGATTAAAACTGTGTGCCGGACCGAGATTCGAACTCGGGACCTTTGCCTTTCGCGGGCAAGTGCTCTAGCAACTGAGCTATCCAAGCACGACTCACACCCCGTCCTCAAAGCTTCACTTCTGCCAGTACCTCGTCTCCTACTTTCCAATCTATCCTTTCTTTCAGGAGTGCTAGTTCTGCAAGGTTCGCAGGAGGGCTTCTGTAAAGATTGGAAGGTAGGAGACGAGTTACTGGCAGAAGTGAAACTGTGAGGACGGGGCGTGAGTCGTGCTTGGATAGCTCAGTTGGTAGAGCACTTGCCCGCGAAAGGCAAAGGTCCGGAGTTCGAATCACGGTCCGGCACACAGTTTTAATCTGCCAGGAAGTTTCAGCCTAAGGTAACTTCGTGCATTCTATTTCTTAAACAAGAACTAACTTATTTTCTCCAGCAGAATATTATGACTGACAGAAACAGTGTCTTCGACGAAGCACCGTTAATACGGTGGGTTGTTCCCTCCAAAGCCCCGCAGGCCAGTGAATAAGAAGGCCGCTGGCTTCATTAACGGTGAAGCCACGGAGCGCATCGCCGCGGGTTGGCTGAACCTCGGAACTGGCGCGGAGGAGTAAAGGAGCCCCTGCTGGAGGGAGTCACGTGTGGGAGTGGGAAACCTCAGCAGCGGCGCGGCTGCTGCGGACAGGCGGAGCCCGCCCCCATCACCGCCGCCGATGGAAGCCCATCCGCCGCGGCGCCACGCCAAAAATCGGGTTAAACGCGACGGGCGCGCCGCTTGGAAATCCCCTTAAAAGTCCATCACGCAGTCCATTATAGGCGCGGTCGCGACCCCGCTGCGTCGCGTCCTTGTGTCTGGCCCGTCTACTAACACTCGAGCCGGCGAAATCGCTAAGTGCGGATGAGCGGATGCGCCCGCACCTCACACCTCGAAGGCTCTCGCAATTGAGAGATTTTTACGTGCGCCACGATATTCTAATACTCAGCTCCAAACGCCAAATTACACAACACCATCCAATGAATAAATACACTACTGGCCATTAAAATTACTACACCAAGAGGAAATGCAGATGATAAACGGGTAATCATTGGACAAATATATTATACTAGAACTGACATGTGATTACATTTTCACCCAATTTGGGTGCATAGATCCTGAGAAATCAGTACCCAGAACAACCACCTCTAGCCGTAATAACGGCCGTGATACGCCTGCGCATTGAGTCAAACCGGGCTTGGAGGGCGTGTACAGGTACAGCTGCCCATGCAGCTTCAACACGATACCACAGTTCATCAAGAGTAGTGACTGGCGTATTGTGACGAGCCAGTTGCTCGACCACCATTGACCAGACGTTTCCAATTGGTGAGATATCTAGAGAACGTGCTGGCCAGAGCAGCAGTCGAACATTTTCAGTACCTAGAAAGGCCCGTACAGGACCTGCAACATGCGGACGTGCGTTATCCTGCTGAAATGTAGGGTTTCGCAGGGATCGAATGAAGGGTAGAGCCACTGGTCGTAACACATCTGAAATGTAACGTTCACTGTTCAAAGTGCCGTCAATGCGAACAAGAGGTGACCGAGACGTGTAACCAATGGCACCCCACACCATCACGCCGGGTGGTACGCCAGTATGGCGATGACGAATACATGCTTCCAATGTGCGTTCACCGCGATGTCGCCAAACACGGATGCGACCATCATGGTGTTGTAAACAGAACCTGGATTCATCCGAAAAAATGACATTTTGCCATTCGTGCACTCAGGTTCGTCGTTGAGTACACCATCGCAGGCGCTCCTGCCTGTGATGCAGCGCAAGGGTAACCGCAGCCATGGTCCCCGAGCTGATAGTCCATGCTGCTGCAAGCGTCGTCGAACTGTTCGTGCAGATGGTTGTTGTCTTGCAAACGTCCTCATCTGTTGACTCAGGGATCGAGATGTGGCTGCACGATCCGTTACAGCCATGCGGATAAGATGCCTGTCATCTCGACTGCTAGTGATACGAGGCCGTTGGGATCCAGCACGGCGTTCCATATTACCCTCCTGAACCCACCGATTCCATATTCTGCTAACAGTCATTGGATCTCGACCAACGTGACCAGCAGTGTTGCGATACGATAAACCGCAATCGCGATGGGCTACAATCCGACCTTTATCGAAGTCGGAAACGTGATAGTACGCATTTCTCCTCCTTACACGAGGCATCACAACAACGTTTCACCAGTCAACGCCGGTCAACTGCTGTATGTGTATGAGAAATCGGTTAGAAACTTTCCTCATGTCAGCACGTTGTAGGTGTCGCCACCGGCGCCAACCTTGTGTGAATGCTCTGAAAAGCTAATCATTTGCATATTACAGCATCTTCTTTCTGTCGGTTAAATTTGCGTCAGTAGCACGTCATTTTCGTGGTGTAGCAATTTTAATGGCCAGTAGTGTAATTCTACAAGATTCCTCATTCATTATCCCTTTGTGTCTCAGTGGTTTGTGTCTGAAACCAATATTTTTTTAGGTATCGGTGACTTTCGAGTGAAACCATCGATGGTGCTCCAAAACAGAAAATTCTAGTGGAACACTGAGGTACTTGTTGGAATGTAGTGCATCGTAACTTTCAGAGCACCAGCCGGCGCGAAGATTGTGCTACGCGGTGGTAGGAAATCCCGACGTCGATATTACACACATCAAAAAAAGTTTTGCATCACCTCGGTTCCGAGAGTTCCGGAACCCGTACAGAAAATTGGAATAGAGATTAACATAAACATCATTTCCGCCCTTTTTACTGCTCATGAAAACCACACATTGCATGTTGTACCACCATACAGCGAGACCTGCAGAGATTGTGGTCCAGATTGCTGTACACACCGGTACCTCTAATACCCAATAGCACGTAGTCTTTCATTGATGCGTGCCTGCATTCGACGTGGCATACTATCCACAAGTTCATCAAGGCACTGTTGGTCCAGATTGTCCCACTCTTCAACGGCGATTCCGCGTAGATCCCTCAGAATGGTTGGTGGGTCACGTCGTCCATAAACAGCTCTTTTCAATCTATCTCAGGCACGTTCGATAGAGTTCATGTCTGGAGAACATGCTGGCTACTCTAGTCGAGCAATGTCGTTATCCTGCGCGATGGGAGCGCGAATTGTCGTCCATGAAGCTGAACGCCTCACCAACATGCTGCCGATATTGTTGCACTGTCGGTTGGAGGAAGGCTTTCACGTATCGTACAACCGTTCCGGCGCCTTCCATGACCACCAGCGGCGTACGTCGACGCCACATAATGCCATCCCAAAACAGCACCTTGATGCACTATCTGGACAGTGTGTCTAAGGCGTTCAGCCTGACCGGGTTGCCTCCAAACACGTCTCCGACGATTGTCTGGTTGAAGGCACATGCGACAATCGGTGAAGAGAACGTGATGCCAATCTGAGCGGTCCATTCGGCATGTTGTTGGGCCCTTCTGTACCGCGCTGCATGGTGTCGTGGTTGCAAAGATGGATCCCGCCATGGACTTCGGGAGTGAAGTTGCGCATCATGCAGCCTATTGCGCACAGTTTGAGTCGTAACACGACGACCTGTGGCTGCACGAAAAGCGTTATTCCACATGGTGGCGTTGCTGTCAGGGTTCCTCCGAGCCATAATCCGCAGGTAGCGGTCATACATTGCATTAGTAGTCCTTGGGAGTCCTGAGCGAGGCATGTCATCGACTCTGTCTCTATGTATCTCCTCCATGTCCGAACAACATCGCTTTGGTTCACTCCGAGATGCCTGGACACTTGCCTTGTTCAGAGCCCTTCCTGGCGCAAAATAACAATGCGGACGCGATCGAACCGCGGTATTGACCGTCTAGGCATGGTTGAACTACAGACAACACGAGCCATGTTCTCTTTCCTGGTGGAATGACTAGAACTGATAGGCTGTCGGACCACCTCCGTCTAACAGTTCTCTTTCCTGGTGGAATGACTAGAACTGATAGGCTGTCGGACCACCTCCGTCTAACAGGCGCTTCTCATGCATGGTTGTTTACATCTTTGGGCGGGTTTAGTGACATCCTGAACAGTCAAAGGGACTGTGTCTGTGATACAATATCCACAGTCAACGTCTATCTTCGGGAGTTCTAGGAACCGGGGTGATGCAGAGCCTTTTTTGATGTGGGTACATATGTAGTGGCCATATTGTGGAGAACATTGACAGTGAAACTAAGTACATGTAAGTTATTGTAACGTAAATTTCAGTTTGTACTGTTGATTTGCAGAAGTAGTGGCTCCGGCCTCGTAATCTGACATACGCCTGGGAGAGTGGTGTGCTGACCACATACCCCTCCATCTCCTCATCCAGAGAAGCTTGTGGACTGAGGATGACACGGCGGTCAGTCGGTACCGTTGGGCCTTCATTGCCTGTTCGGGCGGAGTTTAGTTTTTCACTATTGATTTCATGATAGGTATCGAAATGAAACAACTACGACAGTATATTGCTGTGATAAAAAATTTATTAAATTTCAAGTCAATTTTTGCTTGTTATTTAGGACTATGTATTTTTAGGAGTCATACGTTCCTGTTGATTTCGAGATGTGGGTTTTATTTTGAAGTATATCGATGAAATGATGGGTGTTTTAAAATTCCATGTTTCAATGGCTCCAAAATGAAACTAGTTCCTTAAAACAACTGAGGGTTTACTTATTGCCAATTTCTTCTCGTATTCGTGGCTTACAATGACAATAAAGACTAATTACGTGAAAATTTTTTAAACTACGCTTTTTACTTCATAGTGTTGGGACTTAACGAGTTGACCAAGGTAAGGTAGTAGGAAGTATCTCCACAGACATGCGACTGCCTCTACGAATTTTCGAATAATGAAAGCTAGTACGTTGTACGGGATGTCGAATGCTCAACAGAAAGGAAACTGATGTCTAGAGTTTTCGAAGGAAGCGTTAAACGACTTCATTGCATACATAAAACAATTAAATGCACCGTATCAGCAGCACCGTCAGACCATTCGCTGAGGATCTTCGTTGGCAGGAAAGTATTTCCGTTGGATGAACGTCAGGAAATGCAGAAGGAATTGGACAAAATTTTCACTTGTTTATGAACGTAGAAACATCAGAAAGTATGTTACACACGTCGCCCCCACGCGTGAGACCAGTGAGCAAGAGTGGCGCATTGTCATCAAAGAGAACGCGTTTTGCGGACTTAACTGCTAAGGTCATCAGTCCCTACGTTTACACAATACTTAACGTAAATTATCCTAAGGACGAACACACACCCATGCTCGAGGGAGGACTCGAACCTCCGCCGGGACCAGCCGCACAGTCCATGACTGCAGCGCCTAAGACCGCTCGGCTAATCCCGCGCGGCCATTCTGCCTTCCCTGTACATACAGTTCTGCTTGTAGTGATCCAGCTACACATGGCTGACGAAATAAAGACCTGATCTGCTATGTTATCTAGTTCGGTTATCAGTCAAACCTGCCGCTAAACTTTCGCCGAACTACCGTGAAACACTTGAGTCAATCCTGCTCGTTGGAAATCTGATCCGGTGTGAAAAATTTATCTCTGCATTTATCTTTGCATACACAGGTAAGTACGGTATAACTGCATACCTATATGGTTATGATAATGTGGCGATAGGATATTTAGTCCTAAGTGAAAACACAATGCTCTGTCTGGCACTTGTTATTATGTTTACTCGCATCTGCCTATATTGCACCAATCGGCAGTAAGCATCTCTGCTGTCATTGGCTGTTGCATTCAGCTTAATGGCGGCCGACACTATTCGAACAAATCCAGTGCCACATAAAATTCACTCGCAGAAATTGCGGTGCATTTGTTTCACACTCACGAAATGATACTTAAAATAGCAGGCAGCGACAACGGCGCTAAAATTACAAACGAAATAAATAAGGATTGGAAAACAACTACACTGATGGAGTTCAACAATGCCTACATTAACCCAGATAGCCCTGACGTCCTCCTGGAAGGACAACGTAACACACTGTTGATATTATTTATTTTTGCGAATAACGCACTGTTGCAAGGGACTGTTACGCATTGTTATATGAAGTAGGCAGAGTCAGTTGGGCGCTGCGACATTCAGTTTGACGCTGTCGTTCATAGTGAGTGAGAAACTGTGTCTTGAAAATAGGGCCGATTTTACCATGGACGAACTGGCTGACCCTGTCATCGATGGGTATGTATATTTTCTTTCATATTGCGTCAATAATTCTGAAACTTGTCTTATAATATCTTAAAGAATTAACCTATATTATTTATTGGCTCATATTACGATTGAAAGGTTTCGTCAGTTGGTAATTCAATAATGTTTTCAACCGTCCTTCCTGAAGGACGTCAGGGTAATGTGCTGTCATTTTGTATTCACAGAAAACGATGTACACTTATTGAACTTTTGGACATGTTAGACTCAAAAGATGAGGAAATACCTAATACTGGTGTGAACGTAACATTACACCCTCCTCTAAATTCAACAGATGACGTAACAGATGAATATTCGGGTGCTGAAGAAAATCCAAGCGTAGATAAATTACCAGCAAGTCAGCTCAATGCTACTGCGCTACACGACCTAAAAGAGAGGGGCGTGGAAGCAACACGAACAATAAGAGGAAACAGCGTTAAGAATTGTACTCTATCATTTGTAGATAAAATGATAAAAGAAAATAGAGGATCATATGAAATTTGTTCTTACTCAGCATCCGGGATTTCCATTGTACGTTGGAATGACAACAATGTTGTTACTGTACTTTGACAGAGTGCAACCACTACGCTCTGTAACAAGATTTTCCAGGGAACAAACGGAAAGGATTAGCGTGCTTAAACCTAACTTATTACACTCCTACAATACTCATATGGGAGGCATAGATCGAACTGACCAAAATGAATCCCTATATAGATGCTCTATAAGAGGGAAAAAATGGTATTTCCCGATCATTGCACATTTTATAGACATTCAGAGCTAAATGCCTGGGGTCTTTACAAGCACAACGAATAACCCATAGATCATCTGACATTTCGTCGTCGAATTGTCACTGAAATTTTTGAAAGTAACAAAAGAGTCACTACCAGCAGAGGACGTCCTAGTAAGAGGGCAAAACTAGATTCTAAATTTGATGGAAGAGAACATTATGTTGCTGAATTACCAACGGACGAGATAACAAAAAAGAAGAAGCAGCTGAAATGTCGAAGTTGCCACAAAAAAACTACTACTATGTGCGTAAAATGTGAGGAACCACTTCATGTTTGTTGCTTTTTGTCTTATCATACTAGTGCATCAAATACGTGTATAGGTTATTTTCTTTGTTTTTTGTATTTATTAGCTGTTTCAGCCCATAATTCAAATTTATTTATGTTTATTTGAAAGTATAAAAACCAAAACAAGTTAATTGTGCAATGTCGTATACTTTAAAAACATGTTCCCTTATTGTCCTGACGTCCTTCTGGAAGGACGGCCATTTTTGGAAATACTAAATAAAAATAAATACTCAAAATTGTTTTTACTTTTTTTCTTACAACCTCGTGAATGAATGTAGCTAAGATATAAATCAATTTTGAAAAACAAATAATTCAGGACTATCTGGGTTAATGACAAAATTTCGTTAACATGACAATTATTTTAAAGAGGAAGCAACTTAAAGATTGGTTTCTTTGAACAAATTCCAAATAGGAAGCTTATAATTTTAATAGTTATTTTAGTGTTCACAAGAGCTAAAGCAGCTATCCGTATCTGTTACGATGCAGGCGGTGAGGTGCAGGTACTTCCTGCACACTCATAATACACAGCTTCTGTTTGTCTTTGGCATAATCAACGGTTCATGCACATAGTAATGACGCGACGGCGCGAATATGCATTGAAATTACAAAGTATTTAAAATGCACATGGCACAGTCACAATGAACACATTTCGTTCCAGAACACCGTAATTACATGTCGTCTGTCCATTGCTATATGAGTCCGCCTCCGTAGTGCAGTGGTAGCGTTACCACAAGAGGGCCCGGGTTCGATTCCCGGCAGGGGACTGGGTGTTGTGTGTCTTTCATCATCATTGACACGCAAGTCGCCGACGTCGCGTCAACTAAAAAAACTTGCAATACGGCGGCCGAACCCCGAAGTGAAATATCCCGGCCAATAAATGCCATACGATCATTTTCATAGCTATATTGTCGTAGTTTGGCGGTTTTACACAGCCCAACTTCTCTGGCCATTTTAAATGTTTTTACAATCCATTACAGGAAGGAGCAGAAACGTATCTCATCGTTAATCGGTTACGTTCGCACCGACTGTTTAACGACACGACATAGTCAGCACACTTCAACCTCCTTCCACCTTCTCGGTATAAACATGAGTGCAACACACGCTCTACTCACACTATTCGATCCTCACAATCGATATTCCGATTGCTCTCGCTCTGCTACTGATCTCTCAGTACACATTCAACTTTACAGAGTCATTTCAATCAAAATTAATCCGATAAATGGTAAACGATCAAAATATCTTACATATTCAATAATGAACTCTATGCTATATCACCAGAAATTGATTTACAACTACGAAAAAAGAAAAAAGAAAGAAAGAAAACAGGAAAAACCTCTTATATAGGTCACAACTTCAGATTTGTTGGAAGGTAAGACAGTAGTGAGCGTGGTATGGAATGTAGAATGGGCTCAAGTTGTTCAGCGCGGATCACACTTTTGATAATTTATTAAAATAAGACTCAGATTCTTTACAATGGTTACGATCGTATTTGGCATGGTTAATTGAAGGGGTGGCAAGATCCCCTTCCTGCCACCACCCCGTACACCCCAGGACAGAATCAGTGTACTCCAGCTGTCTGCGTCTAGTGTAAACCATGAAATAGTGCGAACGTGTTTCAAACGTCTGCGAGGCGTGTATCTGAGGCGGGACATGGGGAGCCACCCCATATTCACCTGGTGCGATGTGGAAAACCGCCTAAAAACCACATCCAGGCTGGCTGACACACTGGCCCTCGTTGTCAATCCGCTGGGCTCGCCTACCCGAGTCCAGGAAGCAGCGCATTAGCGCTCTCTGCTAACCTGGCGGGTCTAACGACTACAGAAACATAGCTCACAAAACAGCAGTGCAATTAATCGCAGTCCAACCTCGAGGCATTTGCCACGTATATGAGATGTCGCAAGGGAAAGTCCCCATCGCACTCCCCTTTGATTCACTGGGAAGATGGCCCAGTGGATTGCCCTTCAAAAATTGAACACAGATCAAGCATGAAAACAGGAAGAAAGTGTACTGAACTGTGAAAAACAGCAAAATAGAAACACTGAATCGTCCAAGATTAACAAGTGCAACATCGAGCGTAATAGAAATCCCACAGCGTCGTGGCTAAGTGCTCACAGTGTTGAAATAGTAAGCGAACGAGACGTTTTAAAAACTCCCCCGCGCGATTTATTTTCATTTTTTTTTCCACAACACTGAACTGGCCGTCCGATCATTGAAATGTGTGTTCTCTTCCTGTAGTCTTAACAGTTAGCGTACTGTACGTTAATTAGGCATTAATGAGTCATGTGCTAAGAATACATTACCGTTGCAACTAAATGTAATGAACAGTGCGAGCAGGCGAGATACCACATAGACTAGACGTATCACGGAAACAAAAACAACAAATAAAAGGCTGTGTACTGTATTACAACAAAGTAATCTAACAGTCCAAATGCAATTCCAAAAATGTTAAAAACATATGTTTTGACAGAGCACAGAGAAATTGTGAGATTCTGAAACTGTTGCGTTTATTTATTGCAGCTTATATGACAAACTATAATCTTTTCATAATTTCCTTGGGAGTTTTCACATTCATAACACCGAAATCGGGCAGGGAGGCATACTTCACTCACTCACCAGGCGTACAAATCAGGTGCGTCGATAAGAGATTGCTATCATATGACATACATGCTGTAATTAACGCCGTGTATCACGCACCAGAAGTGTTTTCCGGAGGAGGATTCGGTTGACTTGTCGTATTGTCGTCAAACATTCGCGGTTCCCATTCGAAAGCCACTTCTAGGAGAGTAGTTGTACAGAATCAACTTTCATTATAGGCCTCTTCCTTACACCTCGCCGTTGAAAATGGACGTCACACGACGACACAGTCCGAAATTTGAACACGGAAAAAAAAAAAAAAATTGGCAGGAGTGAGTTTTGAAGACGGTTGCTGAAGACGGTTGCTGTCCAACACCGTGACAACATGGCATGGCTGTTCCGCGCTCCTTTATGTTGTATTTCTTGTGCTTGGAGCGTTCATTGTTTCAATTTTTCTTTTTTCTCACCGTTCGATAGATCTTCTTCTTGTTTTCATGCTTGATCTGTCAGTTTTTGACGGACTGTCCAATGGACACTCTTACCACTAAATCTGAGGTTGGTGCGAAGGGGAATTTCCCTTTTCAGGAACATACTCTTCATGTTTGACAGGATACATACGTATAGTACAATTATTCTGAAATTAAGGAAATCTGTTTCTTCTTACACCAACAAGAATTTAAAGAATTTAAACCGACACAATAGCTAACAGTTGCATCTGCATCTTCATACACATTCCACAAATCGTCGTACGGTGCATGGCGGAGGGGTACCTTGTACCACTACCATTTCCTCTTCTGTTCCATTCACCAATAGAGTGAGGGAGAAAGGCTGTTTAAAAGCCTCCTTAAAGGCCCTAATTTCTCCCATCTTATCTTTCGCGATCATTACGCGAAACACATGTTTGGCGGCAGTAGAACCGATCTGCAGTCCGTTTCAAATTCCGGTTCTCTAAATCTGCACAATAGTGCATTGCTGCATCGTTTTCGCACCAGGGATTCCCATTTTAAAAAATGGTTCAAATGGCTCTGAGCACTATGGGACTTAACATCTGAGCTCATCAGTCCCCTAGAACTTAGAACTACTTAAACCTAACTAACGTAAGGACAGCACACACATCCATGCCCGAGGCAGGATTCGAACCTGCGACCGTAGCATTCCCATTTAAGTTCACGAAGTATCTCCGTAATGCTTGCGTGCTGAGCGAACCTACCGGTAGCAAGTCTAGCAGCCGACCTCTGAATTGGTTCGATGTCTTCATTTAATCCGACCTGGCGGGAGTCGCAACAGTCAAACAATACCAAAGAACGGGTCACACTAACGTTCTATGCACCGTCTTTATGGACGAGCTGTACTTTCCCAAAACTTTTCCAATAAAACGAAGTTGAGCATTCGGTTTCCCTACTACCAACCTGACGTTCTCATTCCATTTCATATCGCTTTGCAACGTTACGACTAGATATTTAATCGAAGTGATTGTGCCAAGCTGCGCCCTACTAACGCTGTATCGAAAAGTTGCAGGACTGTTTTTCCTACTCATCCCCATTAACTTACACTTTTCCACATCCATCTCACCAACTATAAATTTTCTATTTACATATAAATATATAGTTCTGGGAGTACCGGCCATGACCTTCTTCTGTGCGGATGCACACATATTACCCGAACTCTTACGGGACATCGTAAGAATGTCTTCCACGAGTAATGAGTGTGTTAGGTAGGGACGCTACGAATGTAGTGTGTGGACATATAAGATGAGAATGTGGGTATCGCGGGAGGCGTGCGCGAGATAGTCCCTGCAGTCGCCCTATCCTCTGTGCCCTCGGTGGCTCAGATGGATAGAGCGTCTGCCATGTAAGAAGGAGATCCAGGGTTCGAGTTCCGCTCGGGGCACACATTATCACGTGTCCCCGTTGATGTGCATCAACTCCCGTCAGCAGCTGAAGGTATTAATACATAATTCTAATTTCATAAATTTTACTTGTCAGTAGTATATTTCTTCAGTCTCTCACCGACGACATCATCTCGTATAGGGCTGTGTCATCAGCAAAGTGCCGTAAATTGCTGCTCACCCTGTCCGTCAGGTCATTTATGTATGTAGGGCAGAAAAGTGGTCCAGTGAAACTTTCCTGAGCCACTGTTGACGATATCCTTGCCTCTGATGAACTCAAGCCGTGTAAGACCACGTACTCGGTCCTATTACTTAACGTCTTCGAGCCACTCACATATCTCGGAACTTAAACCGTTTACCAGGACCTTCGACAACAGTCTGCTAAAGGGCACCGAGTCAAATGCTTTCTGGAAATCTAGGAACATGGAAACACGTCACATATGGTTCAAAATTCAAATGGCTCTGAGCACTATGGGACTTAACTGCTGTGGTCATCAGTCCCCTATAACTTAGAGCTACTTAAACCTAACTAACCTAAGGATAGCACACACATCCATGCCCAAGGCAGGATTCGAACCTGCGACCGTAGCGGTCAGGCGGCACCAGATTGTAGCGCCTAGAACCGCTCGGCCACTCCTGCCGGCTCATGTTACGTGTGGCCTCTTGCCATGATCTATGTAACAGATTAAATATTACGTTGAAATGCGTATAATAACCAATTAATAAAATCCTAATGTCCTAATGGCATTTGACAGAACACAGAACAGGGCAGAATCGGCTAGTCTTAGACAATTAAGGAATCAATGAGCTTCTAAACACAAATGCAATTAACAAAACAGATACAACGTTATATGCTGTTCTCCTTGCACATGCATCGAAAAGGAATGCGGATCGTAACCGCAGCTGAGAAGTTCACGGCGTCCTCTGCTAGCGGCTGTGTCAGCTTGAAGCTCCTGCCACAGCAGGTAGCGCCACTTGCACGCAGAGCCATATCGGAAGTCACCGAGGTAGCCCGCGGCAGCTCGCCGTATTTGGTATACAGCCCAGCGGTAGACAGAGAGAGAGAGAGAGAGAGAGGGGGGGGGGGGGGCGTGGTGTAAGACACAAGGTAACTGTCAGCGTTGCCACTCCGCCTTCTGGCTTACTTGTTGGCTGTCCCCTCACTCCCTCCAGATCGGTGCGCATGCCTTAGGCCGGTATTACACTATCAAATTTCTTTGTCCAATATCTTTGTCAAAGATATTTGATAGTGTAATGGGGACTTTGTCAAATGTCGTCCAATATTTGATCAAATCTAGGGCCTCGCTGTATATTTGATCAAAGAAACCGCTTGTCTTCTGTTCACTGCAATGTGACATGTTACCACATGGAGCGCTAGCATCGCTGCAGCGTTCTGTCGTCTGTAGTGTTTTTATAACCATTGCCGGTAAATACAATTGGTGTGTGCCGACAACTACAAAATTAATAGAGATGTCTGAAGCTGATGAGGCGCTTTACAACGTGAGGCACCCTGAATACAAAAATAGATTAAGAAGATTGGAGACCTAACCTGACCTAACCTAACCTAACATAACCCTCTCCTGTAGCAAGGAATCGGAGTGTTGTAGTGAGCCTGTCTTCTGAAGATGTAGCAGTTCTTAAGTGAATATTGTGCTTTGTGATATGAGGATACACTTCATTGACCACATACAGAAATGTATGCTCATCCATTCTTAAGTAATTGATGTACGACTTGACGTCTTCCACTGTAAGCTCAAGTTTTGTTGAATGCTTTTATCGTGTCGTCGTAAAACCCACGGCTTCACCCAGATTAGATTAGTTTTTCGTTCCATAGATCCGTGCTGAGGAGATCCTCGTGGATGTGGAACATGTCGATTTTTTTAAGCTGAAATAACAATACTAATAGTATGAATAAATACAATACATCATTTGTTTCTATTAAAAATTTCGCCAATGGAGTAGAAGGAGTTGGCCAGTAGTAAGTCTTTCAGGCTCCTTTTAAACTGATCTTTATTTCTAACTAAATTTTTTATGTTTCCTGGCAAATTATTGAAGATGAGTGTTCCTAAGTAGTGGACCCCTTTTTGAACTAAAGTAAGTGCTTTTAAGTCCTTGTGCAGATCATTTTTGTTCCTGGTATTGTATGTATGAACTGAGTTGTTTGTTGGAAAAAGAGATATATTATTTACGACAAATTTCATTAAGAAGTAAATATACTGAGAGGCAGTAGTTAGTATACCCAGTTCTTTGAAAAGG
This sequence comes from Schistocerca serialis cubense, assembly GCF_023864345.2. Taxonomy (NCBI): domain Eukaryota; kingdom Metazoa; phylum Arthropoda; class Insecta; order Orthoptera; family Acrididae; genus Schistocerca; species Schistocerca serialis. The sequence continues at coordinate 545,244,057 of NC_064644.1, read as the reverse complement.
TTTCTGCAAGAGGTCCGTGAATTTACTCCACAAATAATACGTATTACACGCTTTTGGACCTTGAAAACTTTCGTTTGACTTCAAGATTTACCCCAAAATATTATCCCATATGACATTATGGAATGAAAGTATGTAAGCTTTTTCATTTTTATGTTGCCTATGTCTGCTAACACTCGAATTGCAAATACAGATTTGTTAAGGCCTTTCTGCAGTTCTGTGGTGTGCTCCTCCGAACTGAATTTATTATCAAGTTGTAATCCCTGGACTTTTAAGATTGTCAACCTCGTATGTATGGTTCCATTTTTTCCCCCCACTTCTTTTCCGCATGTGCACACAATGCAATTGGAGTACGTAGAACTGCTGCGGTTAATAACAAGTTGTTGTCAGCCATCTTGAACTTTGACGAAAAATTTGATGACAGTGTAATACCCCTTCTAGCGCTACGTCAAAGATCTTTGTCAAATATATTGGACGGAATATTGGATCACATCTTTGATCAAATGTTTGACAAAGAAATTTGATAGTGTAATACCGGCCTTACTTAGCCATTGGTCAAACAGACTGCTTGTCGACCCCAGCGCTAGCAGCAACACCACTCTGACAAGGAACCCTTTGAGTGCGAAGTCCCTAAAGGCGAGTGACGTTTACCGCATTCGACGCCTCACGTACAAGCACAATATTTTTGGCTTCTAACTGCAACAGGTGGCGGAACTGGAGGTAACCAGTCGTGAGCACAGCACGAGGCCACGGAGCGTGGTGAACTGCTTAGTCGACTAGTGAAGCCTAGTTTAAACGACGACATTGGGTTGCGCCACTCCTTGCGTGGAATGAGACGCGCGCAAATGGTTTCATATTTGACTGTCCACACGGCGAAACCAGTATACACTTCAGTTTCGACGTTTTGTGGGTTCCTGAGTCGTGTCTGAAATGAAAGTTTTGGCAGCTGCACGTCGCACGAGTTGTGATGGAGCTAAAGCTTGTTACGTGGAATCGCTGCATAAGAAAAAAACAAGAAACGTGTTTCGATTCGTGATTGGATGGAGAAAAGACGTCATATCGGTTGCTCACCATTCTTGCTGAAATAATTTGTAATGGAAAACCCAAGAAGTCCTTTCAATTATCTTAGAATGTCACCAGAACTGTTCACGTTTCTTCTAAATAGAGTTAATTTTGCGATAAGGAATAAAGATACTGTAAGGCATGACACACTTCGTCAGAACTGAAATTACACATCACATTGCGCGCATTACAATCGAGAACGCTCGGCATGCTATAAGATGCGGATTTAGTTGGTGATGCCACTTTTTCATTAACACCAATAATTATTAGCATTAACAGTAACAATTATTAACATTAACAGCAGTAATTATTCGAACAGGCCGCATTAAGAGGAGAATGGTTTGCAGACTACTCTCTTTAAGATAGATCTGTACAGTGGCAATATTTCAAAATTCAAACATATGTGAATGGGGAGCACTGCTGCGACGTTTCAGATAGATGAAAGTTGGAGCTTCGTGATTTGTGTAGCCTTCCCTCCTGTCAAGAGTATTCCTTAAAAAAAATAGTCGACCAATTCTAACAATAGGATTTTAGTCTTGTAAACGAAAGCATTTCCACAGCTATAATTACATTTGCTCGTAATTTTCACAATTCAGCTGTATATGTGCTTCTAATTCAATAAATTTTGCCCTGCAGCTCAGATATTGTCAAACTTTCTGTGTTCTGATTGCACGTGAAGGTCTCAGGAACAGCAATATATTGCTTATTTTTGTAATCAGCATCACTGAAATCCCACAAACACCTATGCAAAGCATAGATATCCAAAAAGCGAACATTATTCTCCGTTCCTCACTGCATATTTCAGTTTGTCTACACACTACGAAAACACTTAACTTTAAAACTCATGCAACTAGTGTTGCCCAAGTTGGAACACGCCGAAAGTTTTTAGCTTCACCGACGAGTTGCGCAAACGCGTGGCGCGCATGCGCAGTGGCCGATAGCGCGGTTGTCTGTCGTCGTGTAAACTGGGCTTAACTCACGACAGTGCTACAGTCCTAGTGGCGTTGATACAAAGCAGAGCAATGGCAACGATAAACAAAGCCAGTCCTAGTGGCGTTGATACAAAGCAGAGCAATGGCTACGGTAAACAAAGCAAACATTTCATTATGTCTACAATGACAGTTGCCGAAGTTGACATGTCGTCAGGAAGGTTCAAATGGTTCAAATGGCTCTGAGCACTATGGGACTCAACATCTTAGGTCATAAGTCCCTAGAACTTAGAACTACTTAAACCTACCTAACCTAAGGACATCACACACATCCATGCCCGAGGCAGGATTCGAACCTGCGACCGTAGCAGCCGCGCGGTTCCGGACTGAGCGCCTAGAACCGCTAGACCACCGCGGCCGGCATGTCAGGAAGGAACCCAAGGAATTTCACAGACTGAGAAAGAAGTGGCAGATGAAATATTAGTGTTCCTGCGAAATGATTCAGTGAAATGTGTCGTCGCATACGCTCGACTCTACGGACAATGTACATGAGAAGTACGTTCGTAACTAGAGAAAGCTATACTGAAATAAAGGCGAGCCATGGAATTGATCGTGCTTGTCGGACAGGAAGCCACAAATCCCGTCTCCAGTGAAACATAGTTAAGGACAATCGTTGTCCAAGAAGTGGGTACTAAACATGTTACGTAGATGGGAGAGCGCCGGCCGCTGTGGCCGAGCGGTTGTAGGCGCTTCAGTCCGGAACCGCGCGACTACTACGGTCGCAGGTTCGAATCCTGCCTCGGGCATGGATGTGTGTGATGTCCTTAGGTTGGTTAGGTTTAAGTAGTTCTAAGTCTAGAGCTATTTGAACGTGGGAGAGCATCCGCAGCATAGTAAAAAAAACATGTACTGGTAAATTTCGAATAAGTGCGCAGCTTGATACAAAAACGTGTTTGTGCATGATAGGGACCTAATAAGTTATGCACATGAGAGTGCGCGCGACATAGATTACAGCTATTTCAAGGGAAGCAGTGGACGTTTGCATAACTTCAGACAGTGCTACAGAACTGGAAAATTTCAAACAAAGCGTCAACTTGGCGATGCACAGCAAATTGTGGAATCGGCCCATAAACTTGCAAATGAGGTAAACAATCTTATCCCAGCGTTCATTAAGGAATTTGTTTTCAATTCTAGCCAATCGGGATTTGAACAGGAAATACATATGAAAGGACCCCCTGGAAATTAGACGTACGAAGAGAGTTGTATCAAGATCAACTAACATCAATGCCTTAACGCATTCGTTTACAATTATACCGACTGTTAATCTGAATAGCGAATTGGTTGGAAAGTTATTCATTGTGCAGGGAGAAGTTGGAGGTGTTCTGCCTGCTATGATTCTTTCTCGTGTACGTGATCTTGCAAGGCCAGTAGATAATATTTACGTCACATCAAACGAGAGTGGGAAAGTAGGTGTAAGAGAACTACAACTGTAGTATGAGCAGGGCCGGCTAAATTGCCGACACCACCCTCACCGTTTTTTTTTATACGTTTGTGGAATTTTATTTAAACAAATCTGTAGGAAATGTCAGCAATCAATCGCAATTTTTGTTCTTCCTTTTCAGATCTACCTAGGTTTCGGCCACTGAGTGGCCAGTCTCAAAGCTTTTAATATGTGCTTACATCTAGTGTGCGAGCAGTATTGTCAAACGGAAGTGCCGGTCAAAGTTTAATTGTTGCACATGCAGGCGGAGACAGGTGTTTCACGGCTCAAAAACCAAAAGTCCGACTATCACTCTGAAACGGATAGCAAAAATGTTCAAAAATACGTCGAAATCCAACTTATGCCAGGCTTATTAGCGACGTCTTTATCGCCGGCCGGGGTGGCCGAGCGGTTCTAGACGCTACAGTCTAAAACTGTGCGACCGTTGAGGTCGCAGGTTCGAATCTGTGGTGTCACCGCCAGACACCACACTTGCTAGGTGGTAGCCTTCAAATCGGCCGCAGTCCGTTAGTATACGTCGGACCCGCGTGTCGCCACTGTCAGTGATTGCAGACCGAGCGCCACCACACGGCAGGTCTAGAGAGACTTACTAGCACTCGCCCCAGTTGTACAGCCGACGTTCATAGCAATGGTTCACTGACAAATACGCTCTCATTTGCCGAGACGATAGTTAGCATAGCCTTCAGCTACGTCATTTGCTACGACCTAGCAAGACGCCATTACCAGTGTATATTGAAATGGAAATTATGTACAGTCAAGAGAGATGTACACCGATTGTGGATTGAAGTTAAGTATTCTACCAGTACCTCCGAGTGGCTTGGCTGTCTTGCCACGCCACTACAGTTGGCGACGAGCTAAATCGCGTTTGTACCAATTGATCTTGCCTTAATTTACTTGTGTCATGGCTTCGCCACAATCTCCAGATGTACTGTCCGAATTTTATCGCTTGCAGAATCAGCAGACACAGGCCTTATTGGATGCCCTTGGACGGCTTGTCCAGGGTCAACGTGCACTGCAAAACGATGCGGCCGCCGCCGCTCCACCGCTACCGCAGCCACAACATGCAGTTGCACCACCTTTTCGTCCTTTTGATGCGGCACTGGAAAGCTGGACAGAATGGTCACGCCAATTTGGATTCCATCTCGTCGCCTACAGAATTCAAGGTAACGAGCGGCAGCCTTTTTTGTTAGCATCCGTCGGGGTGCACACGTACCGTGTGATAGTGAAATTGTTTCCCCGACGCGACGTAGCAACTCTGTCCTACGAAGAAATTTTGTCTGCATTAGATGCATATTTCAAGGAATCAGTCAATGTCGTTGCAAAAAGGTATACGTTCTTTCGTACAAAACGTACGGCCGGTCAAACTAATCGGGAGTGGGTTGCAACCTTGCAAGGCCTTACTAGGGATTGTGCTTTTGAGTGTGAATGTGGACTCCCTCATTCAGATACTATGGTGCGTGATGCAATTGCACAGAACGTTTCTGATGTTCGTATAAGGGAACAGATTTTGAAACTAGTCAATCCCTCCCTTCAACAAGTGATAGACATATTGGATTGGCAGGACACATTTGAGTTTGCACAGGAATCATTTGCAACTTCGCCAGCTGTGTGTCACATTAACCGGCCTGCCGGACGCGCTGCACGGAACGGTAAACAGCCCTCGCGCCCGTCCGCGCAGCTGCCGCCAAGCCAAATTCCGCAACGTGTGCCACGCCAGCAAGCAAATGCAGTGCTAAAATCATGCCCGCGGTGTGCTACTAGACATTCGCGTGAGAATTGCCCGTCACGCCAAGCTATTTGCTTTTTCTGTAATAAAAAAGGACATGTTCAAAGTGTTTGCCAGAAAAAGCTCAGAACGGACACTCACAACCATTCCAGGCCCTTTGCTTCGCGCCGGAATCGAACCAAGGATACTCAGGCTCGTTAACCTTCGCCCATGGAAATTCATGTCGTTCATTCCATCCGCCCAGTGCCACTCTCTCTAACAGTGACTGTGTTAGTCCCACAAAAAGTGTGCATCGACATCGACGGAAATCACGTCAAGTAGCAAGTGATTCTGTACCAGAGTCAGTTCACGTTGCATGAGACAGTCGCTCTTGTCGTCAGCAGGACAATAAACTTTTTGTAGACTTGGTCATAAATGGTAACGTGATCCCATTCAGCTCGATACCGGAGATGCAGTTTCTCTGATCAATCATGTCACGTACAAACAACTGGGCACACCTCCTTTGCGTGCCGCAAATGTTAAGCTAACTACATATTCAGGACAAGCTATCCCTGTGTTAGGACAGTGCAGCCTTCTTGCAACATACAAGGGACAAACAAAACTTGTGTCTTTTTACATTCTTCGTTCTTCTTCTGCTGTGAACTTGTTTGGTTTAGATTTATTTCAGTTGTTTAACTTGTCTATAGTCAACCAGGTCCTATCAGTGAACCAGACTGTGCCTTCAGCCAGTGTTTCTCGTCTATGTGAAGAAGTTGCAGACATTTTTGCACCGGGCGTTGGTTGCGCTAAGAACTATAAAGCACATTTGGAACTGAAAGTAAACACGCAACCGAAATTTTTCAGAGCGCGCAATGTTCCTCACGCATTACGTGATGAGGTCGCAAGAACATTAAACGATTTAGAATCCCAAGGTGTGATTGAACGTGTGCAGGCTTCTCTCTGGGCCTCACCCTTAGTAATATTGCCAAAACCTTCCGGAAAATTGAGACTTTGTGTGGACTTCAAAGCTACAGTGAATCTACAACTAGTGATTGCAACTTTTCCTTTACCCCGCCCGGAAGATCTTTTTGACAAACTGTGCCCGGGTAAATATTTTTCGAAATTGGACCTAGCAGATGCGTACTTGCAACTACTGGTGGACGAAGAATCCCAGCGTGTTTTGGTGGTTAACACGCATCTTGGTTTGTATCGATTCAAAAGACTACCATTTGGGTGTGCATCCGCCCCTGCATTGTTCAGCAATATCTGCAAACTGTTTGTGCGTCTGGCCCTACTGCAGCAAACTATCTGGACGATATTGTGATCTCCGGAAAGACGGAAGAAGATCATTTTGCCAATCTCAGAACATTATTTCAGGTTTTGCGACAAAATGGTCTTCGCTTGCGGAAGGACAAATGTGTGTTTTTTGCTCGTGACTTACCATATTTGGGACATGTAATCAATGCCCAAGGCATACATCCCAGTCCTGAGCACCTCCGTGCCATACAAGACTTGCCTTCGCCGCAGAATTTGAAGCAGCTACAGAGTGTGCTGCGTAAAAGAAATTACTATCATCGCTATGTGCGCAATGCCTCTTCCTTTTCAGCTCCGCTTCATCGCTTACGCCGTAAAGGTGTTCCGTTCATCTGGACGACGGAATGCGAACGCGACTTTCGCCAGTTGAAATCGGCGTTGCTTTCTAATACTTGCCTTACGCCATTCGATCCCCAGAAACCCCTTTTGTTAATGGTAGATGCATCGGATTTCGGGATCGGTGCTGTGCTTGCGCACAAAGATGGATCGCATGATCGCCCTATTGCCTTTGCGTCCAAATTGCTCTCGTCTGCGCAAAGAAATTATTCCTAGATAAAGAAGCTTTGGCTCTCGTATTTGGTGTTACAAAGTTTCATAATTTCTTGTATGGTCGTTACTTTCCCATCATCAGAGAACACAAACCTTTGACATCGCTTTTTCATCCGAACAAGCCTGTACCTCCACGTACAGCGCAGAAATTTATTCGCTGGTCAATTTTCCTCTCGCAGTACCGCTACGATATCTTGTATCGGTCCACTGCTAAGCACGGAAGCGCCGATGCGTTGTCCCGTTTGCCTGTTGCTGAGGATAGAGCATTCGATTCTTCCGAACTAGCTTGCATGTTCATTGATTTGGAAACCGATGAAGTGGTCGAATCGTTTCCGATTGATTTTCGTCGTGTAGCTACAGCCACAGCTGCTGACCCTGTCCTTGCTACAGTTTTGCGTTTTGTTGCTACGCAATGGCCCTTGTCAAAGTCACGGATCGAGGCTCCGTTGGTTCGCCGATTTTTTGCTCACAAGGAGAGACTTTTTGTACGACGTGGTGTTTTGCTGTTGCGTTCTGATAATGATCAGTGCAGGGTCGTGGTCCCACGTTCATTACAGTCCCCTGTCTTACGGCTTCTCCACCAAGGACATTGGGGTATAGTGCGAACGAAACAACTTGCTCGTCAGCACTGTAATTGGTTCGGAATCGATGCTGCGATTACGAATATGTGTTCTTCTTGCATGGCGTGTGCCGAACAACAATCCGCACCACCGCGGAAATTCTTTGCATGGCCGAAAACCACTTCACCTTGGCAACGCTTGCTCATCGATTTTGCTGGTCCATTCTGGAATGCTCGATGGTTGGTTGTGGTAGATTCATTCAGTAATTTTCCTTTTGTTGTCTGGATGTCTTCCACGACGTCATCTGCCACCATCCAAGCGTTATCTGCTATCTTTTGTATTGAAGGTCTTCCCCAGACTATTGTTTCCGACAATGGCCCGCAATTCATGTCCGCAGAATTTCAGTCATTCTGCAAGGCCAATGGTATTCAACATCTGACATCCGCGCCGTTTTCGCCTCAGTCAAACGGTGCCGCTGAACGATTGGTCCGGACTTTCAAGTCACAGATGTTGAAGTTGCAAGAGTCGCATTCTCGGGAGGACGCGTTATTGCTCTTTTTGTCTACGTATCGCTCTCAGCCCCGAGATGGTCGCTCGCCGGCTGAGTTCCTCCACGGTTGTCCTCATCGAACCTTGATGTCTTTGCTTCATCCGCCGCATCAGGTTCCAGTGCAGCGGCAGCCACCTGCTTTTGCTCCAGGCGACGTTGTATCCTATCGCAACTATCGAGGTTCACGGCGTCGGCTCGCAGGACGCATTCTTCGCTGCCTCGGCCGCGCTATGTATCTAGTTTTGTGGGCCTCTGGTGAGGTGCGTCGGCATCTCAATCAGCTGCGCCTCTGTCGTCGCACGGGTTCTGCCGCTCCCCGTCTGCTTTCAGCGACGATGCCGTCCGGTCGGCGCCCTGGGGACCCATCTACTGGCTCGCCTCATCCCCAGGTGTTACCGACGATGCCTTCCATTTTGCCCCATGGCGACGCGCCGCCGCCGCCGCCACCGCCTGTTCTCCCGCCGGCGACGCCCGCAGTGGACGCTTCGCTGCAGCCGCCAAGCGCCTCCCTGGCTCACGCGCCGCCGATCGCTTCCCGTGACCAGCTGTCCTCCGACATGGAACTCTTGCCCGCTCCGGACCAGATGTCGTCTTCGCCCGTCGGCTGCCCCGACCAGATGGAGGTCGAATCTTCGGCCCCTCCTGTCTCTTTCCGGGCGCATACTCCGCATGTTGGCGTGCACCCTGGACTAGGTTTTCAGGCGTTTGCTAGCTCCCCTCGAACCGAATGGCCGGGTGCGGGTGGCACAGCCTCGCCTGTTGTTAGGCTCCCCACCTCGTCGCATACGTCAACATGGGGTCCTCCCCACGGCGGGCGGAAGCCTTATAACACAACCGTACGCCGATTTGCGGGGAAGGAATGTGGTGTCACCGCCAGACACTACACTTGCTAGGTAGTAGCCTTTAAATCTGCCGCGGTCCGTTAGTATACGTCGGATCCGCGTGTCGCCACTGTCAGTGATTGCAGACCGAGCGCCACCACACGGCAGGTCTAGAGAGACTTACTAGCACTCGCCCCAGTTGTACAGCCGACGTTCATAGCAATAGCTCACTGACAAATACGCTCTCATTTGCCGAGACGATAGTTAGCATAGTCTTCAGCTACGTCATTTGCTACGACCTAGCAAGGGGCCATTAGCAGTGTATATTGAAATGGAAATTATGTACAGTCAAGAGAGATGAACACCGATTGTGGATTAAAGTTAAGTATTCTACCAGTACCGCCGAGTGGCTTGGCTGTCTTGCCACGCCACTACAAATCCTGCCTCGGGCATGAATGTGTGTGATGTCCTTAGGTTAGGTTTAAGTAGTTCTAAGTTCTAGGAGACTGATGACCTGAGAAGTTAAGTCCCATCGTCCTCAGAGCCATTTGAACCAATGTCTTTATCCCTTGTAATTAGTCGCAGCGTATTTACGCATTCGGAATACTTCCAGCCATTGTAGCTGTTGGGCATGTCTGACTGTAGTAATGTTCAACCATATTTTTCCAAAATGCTGGAAGAATAAAACACTCGGAAACTGCCATTGAAGGGCTTAGTAAAATTGCTTCAGGCTTAACATGTAACTGCAGTATCGAACATTCCATTCGGATTTCCAAATTAGATTTCGACTTCTGCAAAATTAGTTGTGAGTAAACGCACAGCGCGTAACGGGCTGGCAGCGCTCCACTCATAAGAATACTGGCGTGTACGCCAGACTGATCCCCCTCTCTGTTCCTCCGGCGCAAACACAACGGTGCTTCCACAGTAGCGAGGAAGAAATTAGTCCTCCTCCCTCCCCTTGTTCAGCAGGTAGTCTAGGCGCCATGCCACAGTTCCGGAAGCCGCTCCCTCCAAGGTTTGCTTTAGAATCTCCTCCTGGGCATGAATGTTGAGTTTGTCCTAATAAAAAATAAAAAAAAAGGTTGGGGCGGCAGATTTGCCGCCCCTCGGAAAGTGCCGCCCGTGCCTTGCGTCGGGCCTGGGTATGAGCACTGCTTTTGGCCAATAGCTAGTCAAAAATACATTGCTTCGGCCTGATTTCTGGTCGGCGTATAAAACTCATACTCCATTAGAGCAAGCTATCCAGTGGCGACTGCTGTATTAGAGCACAAGAGCATGTGAACACCATAACTTTCGACACCTTGCGGATTTATTGGTTATTTTTCTTTGAATTCTGTTAAACGTAACATAGATGGTGCAATCCGAAAGGTGCGCCACTAAAATCTGCCGCGCTACTGCTGCTCTAGACTCCCAGAAACTTGGCAACAGCGCCGCGAGCGTACCTACCATTGAGCAAGTTTTAAGGGATTTTTCGCATGCGCAGCCCGCGTGACGTAATTGCTTTACGGGTCAAATACACGCGGATTTGATAAACAACTTCCATGGTTCACGATGTGCACAGGTAGCCTTGCTACTCAACCAGAAGTTTACGTCGGTGCCACCAGGTGGTAGCACGCTACAGCAGACTTTATCTCCGTTGAAAAAATGGTTCAAATGGCTCTGAGCACTATGCGACTTAACTTCTGAGGTCATCAGTCGCCTAGAACTTAGAACTAATTAAACCTAACTAACCTAAGAACATCACACACATCCACACCCGAGGCAGGATTCGAACCTGCGACCGTAGCGGTCACGCGGTTCCAGACTGAACCGCCTTTAACCGCAAGGCCACACCGGCCGGCTATCTCCGTTGACTCGGCATAAATCCTGCTAAATGATAACACACACCTCAGGTATGCTAATTCACTCACTATATACTGTATTAAAATTAGATCGGATCTCAGTATATGTTAAAGTTGTAATGACAGTAAACTTATTTTGTGGGTTTCTGAATGAGCTGTAGCATATTAAGTTATGAATTTTATCATACAGTAATCCATTTAAGGCGCTGAGAATCTTAATGGCCTAAAGCAAATCACCGTCGATAGTGAGATTGTAGCATTTATTCATGTTTTTGAAATCTGTTGATCTTATGGCGAGTCAAGTTTATCATTGTTGTAGGCCCACATTGCACACATAGTAATTCACTGGTTTCTCTGATATCCACTTAAACGTGAAACCGACGGAGGTATGCTTTAGGCCCTTATAGATTTCAGCATCTCATTTGTATTCTAGTCAAGTGAACATGTTAGTAGACATTACTACTTGAGTTAAATAATTTCCACAAACGGCACTCCGTGTTTGCATTTGGTTGTTTACGTTTTCGCGTGCAAAGTAAACACGAACTACGTTAAATCTATTTTACATGTAAACAGAAAAGTAAAGCTGTGAGGACGGGTCGTGCGTCGTCCTTCGGTAGCTCAGTCGGTAGAGCACTTGCCTACGAAATGCAAAGGTCCGATGTTTGATTCTCGGACTGGCACACAGCTTTAATCTGCCAGGAAGTTTCATATCAGCGCACACTCCGCTGCAGAGTGAAAATCTCAGTCTGGGAACAAAAAAGTAAATTACCAGGAAAAGTTAGCTGCAAAGGAACTAGGGCCTCCGAGAATAGATCCTTTGATTGAGAGAGTGACGAAATGAAATTTGTACATGGGTACTGTGCAAATTACAATTAAGAGCCTGGCGGAGGGTTCAACGAACCGCCTTCACGATAATTCTCTACACAGCGCGCGGAGAAAACGAACAGCGATATCTTTTGGTGCGAGCTCTGTTTTCCGTCATTTTATTATGATGATCGTTTCTTCCTATGTAAGTGGCGTCAACCAAATATTTTCGCATTCGGAGGAGAATGTTGGTGATTGAAATTTCGTGAGATATTCTGCCGCAACGAAAAATGTCTTTGTTTTAATTATGTCCAGCCCAAATCCTGTATAATTTCGGTGACACTCTGTCCCCTATTTCGCGATAATACAAAACGTGCTGCTCTTCTTTGAACTTTATCGATGCATTCCAGCAGTCCTATCTGGTAAGACTCCCATACCGCACAGCAGGATTCTAAAAGAGGTCGGACAGGCGTAGTGTAGGCTGTCTCTTTAATAGTTTAATAGATCTGTTACACTTTCTAAGTGTCCTGCCAATAAAACGCAGTCATTGGTTAGCCTTCACCACAATATTTCCTAAATGTTCCTTCCAATTTAAGTTGTTCGTAATTGTAATTCCTGGATATTTGGTTGGATTTACGGCCTTGAGATTTGACCAATTTATCGTGTAACCGCAGTTTAAAGAATTCCTTTTAGCACTCATGTGGATTACCTCACACTTTTCATTATTGAGGGTCAATTACCAATTTTCTCACCACACAGATATCTTTTCTAAACAATTTTGCAATTCGTTTTGATCTTCTGATGACTTTACTAGACGATTAACGACAACGTCTAAGTATGAAAAAGCCTTTAAAATTATACAACAACTCAACAGCAACTGATCTCAAATTTATAAGTTAAAGTTAAAAAATCATTCTCCACCAGAATTTTCATCTCCAGAGTCAATTTGGGTTTTGGCTCCCCTGCCAGTGATACATGCAGTTATTGCCTTAGAACGCGGCATGAAATTCAAAGTGCTGTAGATACAAATCAAAAAAAGAAGTTAGTGATTGAACTTCGTGCTCAGAGGCTGAGGGCTCGAGCTTTTCATAAATTGATGCAGTCGCCATATGGAAGTCAAACCTTTGCATTTGACCTGTAGCAAGTCCAGCCTCTGCCAAAACTGAATATTGGAGAGGCATATTACGCCCAACAAATTGCATTTTATAGCTTCTGTGTAACAAATATAGAAACCACACGCCCTGTTTTCTGTGTATGGAATGAAGCTCTAGCTGGAAGAGGGCCACAAGAAATTGCATCAGCCATCATAGATTTTCTTTCTAAAACATCCCTTGACCGGACTACCACGTCTCTCAGACTTTTGCTGATGGGTGTGGTGGCGAGAACAAAAATCAACATCTAATTCATCCTATTGCATTCTGGCTGCTGAAAAGTTCTCCATTACTTGTAGGTGAGGTGTATTTATGTTTTCCAGTTCGAGGGCAATCATTTTTACCTGCAGACAGGTTCTTTGGACGAGTCGGGAGAATACTGCGCCTAATTTCAGATAGAGGTTTCTACAGATCTACAATGAATTTGGGGAAACGTGGATAACTGGAAAAGACTGGGAGCTTAAAAACTATAAAGTACTCTTAAAGGAATGAAGGAAGATAGATGACATCAGCGAAGTAAAAAGAATAATTTAGAAAAAGTCAAAACTGAAGAGTGTCAGTGATCAGGATATAAAATTTAAAACAGGAAATTCACTATTACTTCGATGACCCTTCTAAATCATTCGCAACGTTGTCAAAACGTGTACATAACATGTTCTCTGCTACTGAAAGGCCTACACTAGCGTCGTCAAACATGATGAAGGAAGAGAAAAGGGAAGATGTGAAGAAACTGCTCACTTTAAGATTCGGCACGCAATGGAAAAAAGAACAGCTACTTTTTTTTCACGGACTACAGAGGTTCCATGTCAACGGTCTTGCCTAAGTGGTAACACCCGTTCCCGTGAGATCACCGAAGTTAAGCGCTGTCGCGCTGGGCTAGTACTTGGATGGGTGCCCATCCGGTCTGCCGATCGCTGTTGGCAAGCGGGGTGTACTCAGCCCTTGTAAGGCAAACTGAGGAGCTACTTGATTGAGAAATAGCGGCTCCGGTCTCGGAAACTGACATACGGCCGGGAGAGCGGTGTGCTGACCACATGCCCCTCCATATCCGCATCCAGTGACGCCTGTGGGCTGAGCATGACACGGCGGCCAGTCGGTTCCTTTTGCCTTCATGGCCTGTGCGGGAGGAGAGGGAGAGTTCAGAGGTTCCATACAGCAGCTCCACTCAAGAAGATATCGAATGTGATTGTTTACATGAAGAACCAGGAATGGACAAAATTTAGTTAATTTTGCCTGTAACAAATTTATGTGTTGAACAGTTTTTTTTATGTAAATTAAGACTTTGTTGTATTCCTTCAAGTAAATATTAATGTTACATTGTTCTAAGTTTTATAATCAATATAAAGCAGTAAAAAATTACTGTAAATTAATAATTATTTTCAGGTATTTAAGTTCGTGTGAATTAATGAAGATTTAACACTGAAAACCCATCAAAATATGTAATGTCCTAGGTAACCGATCAAAACGTATATTATCCAAAACGTAAACTGATTTTATAGCCATCCATCAGATTTTGCTCAGTTGCAAAGTGAGATCGAATTCAATATCCCAACACGGAATTAATGGTGAAAACAGCGTTATGTTGCCCTGAATAGTTTAGTAGATATCAGTTTTTCGGTTTTCCTGAAAAATTTGAATCAACTGACATTAGACGTTTTGATTAGTTGCTCCTCATATCGCACAGCGATCGTGAGAATAAAATAAGAGATATTAGGCCGCGTACAGAAACGTAAAATCAGTAAAACTTTTCCGTCTCTAATTACGCGAGTACAGCAGGCCAGAAAATCGATTATACTGGTACGAAATTCTTTCGGCACGCACTCTACAGCGTTTTGTGGAGTACAAGTGTAGCAGCAGTTGTGGGACGTCTTGGACAAAAGATGGGCCCGAAAAATACACAAGCAGTAGGAATTCACGCCGATTGTGGGCGGGCATTATCTTGCTGAAATGTAAGACCAGGATGGCTCCCCATGTAGGGCAACAAAACGAGGCGTAGAACATGAGCTACGTATCGCTCCCCTTGTTAGGGGGCCGTGTGGCAGCCGACAGTCAGGCTAGTATGCCATTGGTGTACGTGGTGTCTCCTGTCACATCTTCGGCCTGGAATCTCTTTGACTGGAGTAGGTCATCATTGATGAGTCGCGCTTCCAACTGAGCCCCGATGAACAGCGGAGACGTGTCTGCAGACTTCCCGGACAGTGGACTGTCGCCCGCCATACGGCCCCATAATCTGGGGTGTCATTTCTTTTCAGAGCAGGATCCCATTGGTTGGCATCAGTAGCACCCTTACAGCAGTGCTTGCCAAACCCTACCTTGGATTTCTCCCCAATGGAGAACGTTTGGGGCATTATGGGTAGTGTCCTCCAACCAGCTCGAAATTTTGACGATCTAACGCGCCAATTTGACAGAATTTGGCACGATATACGTCAGGAGTACATCCAGCAATTCCACCAATCAATGTCAAGACGAATAACTGCCTGCATAAAGGCAAGAGGTAGACCAGCTCGTTATTGACTATCTCAGTTTGTGAAGCTCTTTTTCTTGAATGAATCATCCAACTTTTCCGAAATTGTAGTCATTTGTTGGTCTGTACATGTACATCACATCAGCCGATTTCCGTCCCATTCGGATAATTACTTCATGGTGTGTCGATTTTCATCTTAGAGTGTATTTCGCGTACCTTCAGTTAGGCAACCCAACTCACATCATCCGTTCCCGAGACAAATTATGGAAATTGGGTTTGCTACCTTAATGCGCGTAAAATATTTTCCGGGCTAGTTTCATCTTGCCAGTTCTGTAGATGCACAATCAGTGGTATACAGTGTTCTTTTAGGACACAACTTTTTTCTACATGGAAATTTAAACAGGCAGAAACACTAAATATTAACTGACTACAGTATTGCACCCATGGTCTAGGGAAAAATGTGGTTAGCATTCACGCTACAGAAGACGAACGCGTACGAGGCGACGGTTCGACTCCTACTAAAAATAAAGGTTTAATCTGTATTTCTTTCATCACTGGTCGAGGGGAAAAAAAGACCTTTGATTAGTAATCAAAACGTCTTCGATCTCGTTTTCGAACACCGCCACCGCTTAAGTTTTGAATAAAAGTCATCATCAGCAATGGCTGCCGAAGACTTCCGGCATAAGAAGTCACCCTCATTCACCCAGCATCCTTGTCAAAGAGGACGGAGAAGCGGACAGAGTTTCAGAGCACTCTCTTGCCCTTGGAGTGGGAAACTGCCCCTAAAGGCGGAAGAGTCACCGATGATCAACGGCATGGGGATGCAGAAGGCAGTGGAAACCAATACAGTAAAGACACATAACGTATATCCACAGCACGTGTGGCCTGTAATTGAAAAAGTGTCATGATGATCTGTTTATTTGCAGAAGATTTCGGACTAAGCACCCATTCGGATCTCCTAGAGGCGACTGCCAAGGGGGAGGTGGCCATGAGAAAAATATTGAATACCCAACGAAAGGATAACGTTCTACGAGTCAGGGCGTGGAATGTAAGAAGTTTGAACGCGGTATGTGAAGTGGACTGACAAGGCAGCCACTCCACAGTGACGGGTAGCCGATAGAAAGGCACGCGTACACACTCACGCCGACGGGCGTCAATTCTGGAACAGGATAACTATTGAATGGTAGCAAGAAAAGTACGTAGCTGCTTTATACTTAACTTTATTAGTTGAGGACTACAGCATTCTTCTTGAGACATTTATAGTATCTCTCAAAGTAGGTAAGGCTAATGGCGCCTTGCTAGGTCGTAGCCATGGACTTAGCAGAAGGCTATTCTAACTGGCTCTCGGCAAATGAGAGGAAGGCTTCGTCCGTATGGTCGCTAGCAATCTCCTCGTACAACTGGGGCGAGTGCTATATCGTCTCTCGAGACCTGCCTTGTGGTGGCGCTAGGTCTGCGATCACACAGTGGCGACACGCGGGTCCGACATGTACTAAATGGACCGCGGCCGATTTAAGCTACCACCTAGCAAGTGTGGTGTCTGGCGGTGACACCACAGTATGGAAGCTAGAAAACCAGAAAAAGGCAATGTTGAGGCTCAATCTAGACATAGCGGAGGACAATGGAATGACAAGAAGACAAGGATTCTGGTCAGATGAATGTAGGGTAACATCATCTGCAGCAGAAAATGGTAATACAGGATTAGGATTCGTTATGAACAGGAAGGTAGGACAGAGAGTAGGTTACTGTGTATAGTTCAGTGATACAGTTGTTCTCACAAGATTCGACAGCAAACTGATATCGTCAACAATAAGTGAAGTATACGTGGCAACGTTGGAAGCAGAAGATGAAGAAATAGAGAAAGTATATGAGCATGTGAACGGGTAACTCAGTACTTTGAAGATGTAAATGTAACAGCCATGGGGGCTGGAATGCGGTTGTAGGAGAAGGGCTAGAAAAAAGGGTTGCAGGAGAATATGGGCTTGGTACTAGAAATGAGAGATGAGGACTGCGTTCTGCAATAAATTTCAGCTTGTAATAGCGAATACAACCACAAGAGGAGGTTGTAGACATGGAAAAGGACGGGAGATAAGGGAATATTTAAGTTAGATTACATCATAGTCAGGCAAAAATTCCGAAATCAGATACTAGATTGTTAAGGCACACCCAAGAGCGGAAAGAGACTCAGTAGGCTGAAGTTTAAGCAACTAGTCAGAAAGATTCAGTGCGCAAAGACGTGGGATATGGAAGTACTAAGGAATGAAGAAACACGCTTAAAGTCCTGTGAGGCTATAGATACGGCGTTGAGGAATAGCTCATTAAGCAGTTCAGTTGAAGGGAATTGGAAATCTCTAACCATCTCTAACAAGAGCAATCACAGAAGTTGTTAAGAAAAACATAGGCATAAAGAAGGTAACTGCGAAGAAACCATGAGCAACAGCATAAATACTTCACTTGAGCGATGACAGAAGGAAGTACAAATATGTTTAGGGAACTTCTGGAATACAGTAATACAGGTCACCTAGGAATGAAATAAACAGTAAGTGCAGGGAGTCTAAGGAGAAACAGTCGTATGAAAAATGTGAGGAAATCGAAAAAGAAATTATTGTCGGAAGGCCTGACTCAGCATCTAGAGCAGAAGCAACAGCCTTCGGTGAAATTAAAAGCAAAGGTGGGAATTCCACAGTTAAATGAAGAGGACAGAGCTGATAGGTGGAAACAGTACGTGATAGAAGAAGAAATAGGGGTCGATATAGAAGAGGTACGGGATGCAGTATTAGAAACAGAATTTAAAAGTGTTTTGGAAAGCTTGAGACCAAATAAGGCAGAAGGGATAGATAACACTCCTTCATAATTTGTAAAATCATTTGGGGAAGTGGCCACAAAACACTATTTACATTGGTGTGTAGAATGTATGAAACTTCTGATATACCATCTGACTTACGGTAGAAAAGCATCCACACAATTCCGAAGATTGCAAGAGCCAAAAAGTGTGAGATTGGATTTGGATTGTGTGGGGGAAGAGAACAAACAGCGAGGTCATCGGTCTCATCGGATCAGGGAAGGACGGGGAAGGACGTCGGCTGTGCCCTTTCAGAGGAACCATCGCGGCATTTGCCTGGAGCGATTTCGGGAAATCACGGAAAATCTAAATCAGGATGGCCGGACGCGGGATTGAACCGTCGTCCTCCCGAATGCGAGTCCAGTGTGCTAACCACTGCGCCACCTCGCTCGGTCAAAAAGTGTGAGAATTATCTTACAATTAGCTTAGAATCTCATGCATCGAAGTTTCTGACAGGAATAGTACACAGAAGAATAGAAAAGAAAATCGAGGATGTGTTATATGACGATCAGTTTGGTTTTAGGGAAGGTAAAGGTACCAGAGAGGCAGTTATGACGTTGCGTCTGATATTGGAGTCAAGGCTAAAGAAAAATCTAGACACGTTCATCGGATTTGTCGACCTGAAAAGAGCATTCAACAACGTCAAATGGCGCAAGATGTTCGAAGTTCTGAGGAAAGTGGCGATAAGGTATAGGGAATATACAATGCCTGTAATGTCCAAGAGGGAGAAATAATAGTGGAAGACCAAGAATGAAGTGCTCGACTTAAAAACAACGTAAGACAGGGATGTAGTCTTCCGCCCCTGACGAAGAAGCAACGGCAAAAACAAAAGAACAAGAATGGAATTAAAATTCAAGGTGAAAGGATTTAAACGATAAGATTTGCTGATGACACTGCTATCCTGAGTGAAAGTGAAGAAGAATTACACTATTTGCTGAATAGAATGGTCTAAGGAGCACACGAGTAGGCCTACAGGAGTAAATCGAAGAAAGACGAAAGTAACGAGTGGTAGAAATGAGAACAGAGAAAAACTTAACGCCAGGATTGGTGACCGCGAAGCAGAAAACGTTGCGGAATTTTGTTACCGGTGCAGGAAAATAACCCACGACGGACGGAGCAAGGATAACATAAAGAGCAGACTAGAACTGGCAAAAAGGTCGTTCCTGGCCAAGAGAAATCTACTAGTATAAAACATAGGCCTTCGTTTGAGGAATAAATCTCTTGGAATGTACGTTTGGGGCACAGGACGGAGGGACAGGATGGTAAGAAAAATGGCTCTGAGCACTATGGGACTCAACTGCTGAGGTCATTAGTCCCCTAGAACTTAGAACTAGTGAAACCTAACTAACCTAAGGACATCACAAACATCCATGCCCGAGGCAGGATTCGAACCTGCGACCGTAGCGGGCTTGCGGTTCCAGACTGCAGCGCCTTTAACCGCACGGCCACTTCAGCCGGCGATGGTAAGACATCTCCTAAAATA
This sequence comes from Schistocerca serialis cubense, assembly GCF_023864345.2. NCBI lineage: Eukaryota > Metazoa > Arthropoda > Insecta > Orthoptera > Acrididae > Schistocerca > Schistocerca serialis. Next base: position 545,224,484 of record NC_064644.1, on the reverse strand, counting down.
TCGCGGAGTAACTTCCATGGTGCTAGAGGGAGCTGTAGAGGGAATACGTACAGCAAACAACTGAGGACATAGCTTGCAAGTGCTACTCTGACATGAAGAGGAGAGGAATTCGTGACAGGCCGCATCAAACTAGTTAGACGACTGACGACTGAAAAAAAAAGAAAGTGCCGCTGTTGATTTTTTCCCATGTTTGCTTTGTCAGCGTGGGAATGTCAGACCAATACAGAAAGAACTGCAGTTGAAGATATCACAGAAAAATTGTTAGTTCGGCACGTAAGGAGTACTTTTAAAGTTCTGAGAGCTTGCAACTCAATGTGAGTTAAGGAAACTAGTGCTCTCTCCACACATCTCTGGTAACGAACTTGAGGAAACGCACAGAAATGTGAGCTTACACGGAGAGGTACGGAGGGTCGTTCTTGCTCCACTACAGCCACAAATAACTTTTATTTGTCAATTCCCCTGATCACAGTAGATTATGTGGGGAAGCAAGAGAATTAGGTCGCCAACTAACCGTGCAAGACTGCAAAGAGCAACAAGAAAAAGTGGGATTCCCCCTCTCATCACCTCTGCTGGTCCAAGAGCGCGAACCGCTTAACTGTGTGTGCAACAAGGCAGTTAAAAAAAATCAGAATAATTATATAATGCAAATCGAACCTTAAATGTTCCAAAGATAGATCCCGATCTTAACAATAACTCATATAACACCTTGAATAGACTTAATAGTCGCTATAGACTGCAGAAATTATTTATTTTCATCACTGCAAATTCAGCCTTAAGGCCATTTTAAAGCGATATGCTGCTAAAGATGATAACATGTCTACATGTTAGATTTTTAAAGTTTGACATGCGATAAAGCACAGTCTTTTGCACCATACCACATTATAGTGGCTTAGGGTTGTCAATCGTCCCGGTTTTTGAGGGACAGTCCCGTTTATGGATTAAAAAAATTATCGTCCCGAAAAGTGCTTTCGGAACGGCAGTTTAGTCCTGGTTTTGTGGTGCCAAAGAAATACTTTCGTGCCGTCTATTTCTTCCCAAATGATTTTTCTTTCATTGTTGCACCAGCTTCTATTAAGGGCCTTTATTGCGCGTCACGCTTCTTTCTAATATCAACTCTTGTCTTGGGATTCACTTCAGTTAAATCGTTGCTGCTATTTGGTTCTCTGTCTGATGCTTCTTGTGCTTAGTTTTCCTTTCCAGACAAATACACAGAAGAATGATCTTTAATCAAACGAGGAAGACATGACTAAGAAGTGGAATGTGGAATATGTATGCCATATGCTTCCATTTCGCATGGAGGAAGGGTAGATATTACAGATCATTTAGGCAGCCGAAAGCATAAATCAAACATTTGCTCTGCTATTATTTAAAAAAATAGACAACTTTTTTATTTCTAAGTCATCAAAACAGAGCCAATCAGTAGCAGCAGCGAAATTAACAATGTTATCATACCGTTGAATATCATATGTCTTTAAAATCTGTAGACTGTACTTCTAGGCTAAGCTCCAATTTATCTAACGATTCTGTCACAACGAAGAGTGTGACGTTGGGCAGAACCAAAACAACAGCACTTTTGAAACCAATTTTGGCACCTGGCACTGTCAAACATGCGACGTCCTTTCACTGGTCCGCTAGTTCTTAATAGTTACAGAGGTGAGTAATCACAAAACTGAAAAAATATTTCCATTAATTGTTCAACATTTTACACCTCAGAATGACATTCAAATGAAATTGCTTAAATTAGTTTCGCTGCCAAATGAAACCGACTCTATAATAAGTACGTACTGCATTACTGCATTAGAATAAAATAAAATTGATAAGAGTAAGTGTACTCCACTTTGTGGTGACAATGCTACACTATTTTTGGAGGAGTGCGACGAGCAGGTATTTGCTAGACTGAAAAGTGAAGTAAACGAAAATCTTTTACGAGTTGGCTGCCCTGCCCACATACTACACAGTGCTGCCAAGACAGTCGCTGACGTGATGAGTGTTGACGTAGAAACCTTTATAATTAAACTTTTCAATTTCTTCTCCATATTCACAATACGGACGGAGTGTCTAAAGGAGCTTTGTGAGTTTGTGGACATAGAGTATCATGCATTGTTCTCTCACACACACACACACACACACACACACACACAAAAAGGTTGTTATCTTTATTTGTTGCTGTAGAGAGAATACTGAAGTTGTATGATACTTTTAAATCATTCTTCCTCTTAGAAGAAAAGGCACCTAAATTTCTAATAACCCTCTTCCAAAATCCGTTAACAGAAGCATATCTGTGGTTCCTGCGTAGTCAGTTGAGTGTGTTTCAGAGACAAATACGTAAACTTGAGAAAGCAGACAGCAGTGTTATAGAAGTAGCTGCGATTTTGTAAAATACCAGCAGAAGCATAGAACATCGTAAAGGAAGAAAGTTTTCTTCCACTCCAAGTAATATCTCTCTTGGAGAACAGCGATGTTGCATTAACTAGTGAACAAGTGTACAGCTTATTTAGGAAAATGGTCAACAAATCTCAATGAGTTTTCTATTTTTAAATGGATGTTGTTGGACGCAGAACCTGAGTGGAGCAATGTTACAAGGACAATAACGTTTGTACAAGGTAGAGGATTGTCAATAGATGATAGTTTATTGTTTGACCAGTTTTCTTTACTCAAGCAGTTCACTGCATCAGAAATCAACAAAAATATGGATAACTGGGTTAGTAAATCATGTCAGGAGAAATGGACCTATTTCTTTCGACAGATAGAGTGCGAAGAACAGTTTTCTCAGTTGATGAATCTGTGTGAATTCGCCTTCAGTATTCCAGGGCATAATGCAAAAGCGAAACGAGTATTTTATCTCACGAATGTGCATTGGACTGAGGAACAAAACAGATTACAAGTACCAACGGTCGAAGCAATAAATAAAAGTGTTTTAATCATCAAATGAGTTGCTCTAAGTTTTGTGAATACATCACACAGCGGTCTTGTGCTACCAGTACTAATATTGTAAAATGTTATTACCATTTGAATGCCCTCCCTTGGGTTTTATTAAATTAATTACAGTATAAAGTGTCCATTTATTTATTTATTTCATTAAATCAATTGAATACATAAGTAATTTACACAAATATTTCACATTTTTAACGTTAAGAAAAGCGTCCCGAAATGTCCCAGTTTATGACTCACAAATTATGGCCGTTTTTAGTTAATTTTTAGAGAAGCGACCCCGTTTGCTAGCAACAAATTCTGACAACCCTATACTGGCTTTAAGGACTAAAACGCAATGTTGAAAAAATAATAATTTCTGCAGTCATTCGCTACTAAAATGCCTTTCAAAAAGTTTTACGTTACTGTGAGCTTCACCATGAGAAAATCATCAACGTATATGTTCAGTAAAAATTTACGTTCTTTTGTAATTTTTTTGAGGAGGTGATATTTAAGTCACATACTTGAAACTTTGTTAGTAGGTGTATTTTATCATAAAACCATTAGTCTCAAGTCCATGTTGTGCTCTTTCTATTGATTTCCGAGTTTTTCCTGATAATGTAAAAACTAACAAGAGTATTAACAGTGTTGTTGATTATCTACCCATTAGAGAAAGTAGGTAATTGAGATATATGTTCTAACTGTAAATTAATGAAACTATAGCATTTTTCAGAACAATAAATGCAATGTCAGTTGGAGCAGAGGATGTGGAAGGCGCAACTTCAGAGGAGAAGGTCTACGGTTAGGTCCATCTAAAAATTATCTAGGGTGTAATTATTTAAGCAGAAACCGCAAATTTGGTCAGTGTTTCTGGAAACTGTTCGCTATTACAGAAACAAACTGTTCCTTATGGTTACAGATTCGCTATTGGGAAGGATATCTGAAATTTGGTGTTGCGCGAGTATTTCCAACGCTGCACGGACCGACTGACAAAAGCGGAACACACTGATGGGAAAAAATTATTGTAGAATAACGAAATTTCTGGAATCCGTTTGTCTAGATAAAATACTTGAGTGATTAACGTTGCAATATCACAGATTAATGTAAGTGCGGGATAAGCTATTGCAAATCTGTAAGTATGGTATTTTAATAACCAGTGTAAACGCCAGAATGTTGATAGCAAGCATGCAAACGTGTATGCACTGTGTTGCAGAGGTGCCGGATGGTATTTTGTGGGATGGAGTTCCCCATGCTTCCTGCACTTGGTCAGTCACCACAAGGACGGTTAATGAATGATGCTGGAGGTGTCGTCCGATGATGACCCATATGTGCTCGATGGACACAGATATGGTGATCGTGCAGGCCAAAGCAACATCTCAACACACTGTAGAGCTTCTTGGGTTACGACAGTGGTATGTGCACGAGCAATATTCTGTTGGAAAATACCCCGTGGAATGCTGTTCATAAAGGTCAGCACAACAGGTCACATCACCAGACCGACGTACAAATTTGTAGGAAGATACCCTCTGTTACAGAAATGTGGAAAAGGGGGGGGGGGGGGGTTGGGAGACAGAAAGCTGTTTGCTTGGGACAACCGGGAGAGTGCTCCTGCTATCACACGAAGTAAAAAAATGGTTCAAATGGCTCTAAGCACTATGGGACTTTACATCTGATGTCTTCAGAACCCTAGACTTAGAACTACTTAAACCTAACTAACCTAAGGACTTCACACACATCCATGCCCAAGGCAGGATTCGAACCTGTGACCGTAGCAGCAGCGCGGTTCCGGACTGAGGCGCCTAGAACCGCTCGGCCACAGAGGCCGGCCTTACAAAGTCAAACCGCAGACACTAATTCCAGGTGTAGGTCCAGTGTGTCTAGTACGCAGACAGGTTGGTTGCAGCTATTCAAATGACTCCTTCTAACTAACACACGACCATCACTGGCACCGGGGCGAGACCAGCTTCCATCAGAAAACACTTCCACCCTCCCCTCCAATGAGCACTGAAGTCGCAAATGGCGGTGATTTGGTGTCAGTGGAAGGCACGCTACATAGCGCCTGGCTCGGAGTTGTTCTTGAAGTAACTGATTTGTAACAGTTCGTTGCCTCTATCTGGTGCCAATTGCAGCTCAAATTGCTGCTGCAGATGCAATACGATGCGCCAAAACCGTTCACCGAACAGGATGGTCTTCCCTCCCTGTAGGGTCACTTGGCCGTCCGGAGTGTGTGCACTCTTTCGAGTCTTCTTGCGACCGTACATTCGTGGCCACCGCTGCCAGCAGTCACGTACAGTGGCTACATTCCTGCCAAGACTTTCGGAAATATCGCAGAAGGAACGTGCAGCTTCTCGTAGCCCTATTACACGACCCCGTTCAAACTCAATGAGGTGCTGATAATGGTGTCGTTGTTGCCTTAAAGGCATTCTTGACTAACAGCAAGTCACCATGCCCAATCTCAAAGGAAAATAGCGCTCACGTCCGCTATAGCGTGCATTCAGAGCAAACCTGCTTCGCACCCTCATAGCAGTGCTACCAGCGCCACTCTCACGCGACAGACACGAAATTTGAGTAGGAATCAACCTTCAAATTCAGAAACACGTCTGACAACTTTCGTGATTGTTGCACAGCTCCTTGTTGCTGCGATTTTTTTCTCGTCCATGTTTAAGGGGACCATGCCCTGCCTATCTAACCCATGTTAATTTAGGCAAGTATTTGACCCATTTCTGAAAAAAACTATTTGATGCAGGACCTTAATGTTTTTACTGTATGTTACATGATGCTAATAGAGTCAACTGTACTAAAATCTACTTTATCTATTTTATAGTTTTTAAGAAATACTTTTTAAATTTATCAACAAAAATATTAAGCTTTTTCTGCAGAAAATATTTTTTTTTTTTTTGAACTCACTAATGGAAATGTCGTGTGGCTAGGGCCTCCCGTCGGGTAGACCGTTCGCCTGCTGCAGGTCTTTCGATTTGACGCCACTTCGGCGACCTGCGCGTCGATGGGGATGAAATGATGATGATTAGGACAACACAACACCCAGTCCCTGAGCGGAGAAAATCTCCGACCCAGCCGGGAATCGAATCCGAGCCCTTAGGATTGACAGTCTGTCACGCTGACCACTCAGCTACCGGGGCAGACAACTTCCTAATGGGGGAATATTAATGAATTTAGTACCAGAGGTGGCCTTTTGTGTTATGCAGAGTCTCTGAAAATTTCATTCATTTATCTATGACAGTTCCTGATATAATGGGGCTTATGTACTGAAAATTTTAGTTTGCGGGAAATTGACTTTGAAGAAAAAATTTTGAAATTTGTTACTTACAGTGAATTAAAACTGTCCTGCTGCTTATGATGCCCCTCCTTTGGCCTCTAGCAGGTCTTCCACCTTCTTTTTCACCATCCTGGATGTTTGTCTTGCTTTCTTGACCATGTTAGATGCAGACCCGTCTGCATCCGCTATCCTCATTTTATCGCAATGTTGCAGCCCAGTGATCATATTTTCACCAGGATTAATTCCCAGCTTTTTCAGTGCCCAACACTTTCCAATATTACCACAATTGAATGTAATAACTGCATCATGAACTCCTAGTTTCATTGTAAGCATGCCTACAAATACAGTTTTAGGAAGGCGGTTCAAAATTATGCTGTTGAAACATTCATTTGGGTTCTGTGTCTGCCCATGCAGACATTTCCTTAGAAGGTCAGGATGAGCCAAGTCTCTGAAAACAGGTTTAATTGCTGTAATAACAGCAGCAGGAACAGAATGCTGGTGAGAATAAGGTTCTCTAGTTGCCTGAGCCCTATTGTATTTGCACCACGAATTTTCTTCTGATGGACACAATCCATGACATGGCTTATCATCAGTAGAGGACTTATGGAAGAATATGGCCCAAACATCTATCTTCATTGCATCGAGATTTTCTTTATTTCTCCCAATTGCCTGGTCATAGTATACCTGCAACTTTTCTATTTCAGTTTTAGTAAAATCCAAAGCAATTGCTAGGCCTTTTCTCCCACTGGCACTCTCACAGATTTTCACTCTGTGACTCACAGAGTCACTTGTACAAATTTAGAAATTACATCTGATAATTCTCAGATTTATAATAATGTTACTGCACCCTTGTCACATAAGGTAAATTCGTTGTAACTCTCTTGAAATGGTGAGAGCTTCTTTGATGATGCACTTGTTGAAGAATTACAATTAGAAACATCGTTGCCAGGCAACATAACCTCTTGTACAGAAAGCCCTCTAAACTTGTTTGCTCTAAATTTTCGTTTCTTGAAAATGCCTTTACGTTTCGTCATCTTCAGTAAACAGAACAAAACACACGTAAACAAGCACTGCAAACGCAAGTATAACAACTACTCGCAATTATACTTGAACAAAACTAACCGCGTGTTTGAAAGCGTGTTGTTTACAAACAGCAGAAACAAAATAATACCGATCGTTGGATTCCAAGGATAGCCAACACACTCGGGAGTAAAAAAATCCCTACCTTGCAATGTAGGGGATATATATATCTAAGATATATGCAGAAAAGTGAGTGACAAAAAAGTGGGCGTGGCACATAAACACACGTGGTAGGAAAACGCTCTTTAAATGCTCGAAAAAAAATTGTTTCAGCAAAATCCTTTTCAGAGTACTTAAATAAAACCTTAATCTATCTAAATATGATTAAAACCGCAAATCGATTTTTTTCGACCTGTACCACGTTGTGGTCCCCTTAAAGAAAATGTCCTGAGTGATTGACTCATCACTGCTCAGTCCTAACCCCTAAGGACAGAAACTAGAAATTTGGAGAAAGTGTTGGTCATGTACTGCAGGTATTGTTTAAGAAGGTATTTTCCGAAATTTCTCCCCTAATGGGGTGAAATAGGGACCAAAAGGTTATTTTGAAAATATGTCGTTGTTAATACAGTTTAGAAACTAAAACAACGAAAATTGGTATTTGGTTTCTCGCTCAGAAATAAAAGAATGGGAATTACGGTATTTTTGGATATTCAGTCCCTAAGGGCGTAAAATGTTGAGTGAAAGCTTTAAATAACTCATTATTAAAAAACTACTAAAGCATTTCTAAAGCTACATCTATGAAAATTAGTATTTGAGTTCTCAGAAGTACAAAAATACGCGTTTAATTGTTTTTGGAAATTCAACCCCTAAGAGGATGAAATAGGGGATAGAAAAATTTATGATTATGTTTTATTATGAAACCAGATTTATATCTAAATATACGAAAATTCCTATTTGCCTTTACGGTTAGAAATAAAGAAATATGTGTTAGGGGGTAAAAGTTTCTATGGAAATATCATCACAACAACTCAAAAGGCAGGATTAAAAATAAATTCAGACCTCAGCTACCAGGATCGCTTTTTGATCAGAATTACATTCGGAAAAGACCACGCTTCCATGTTCTTAATTAGCGTGAAATATTTAGCTGTTGCAGTTTGTAATCCAAATCAAGGAAGTTAGTTCACACTCACTATGACAAATCGGCTTTGTTAGGATTGCATAGAAAACCAGACAGGTCTTTTTACATAAATTTTTCAGTAGGTCTAATACATGTTTAAAAATTATTTTTGTTGTAGTAACTAAGAAAACTATTCCTTACTCGTGATAAAATATATATCCCGTTCAGATGAGATTTCAATTACAAGAATATTCGCTTGAGATGAGAGACTTCAATATTGGGTACAAGGCTTGCGCCAATAACTCCAGAACCACTTATCCGATTTGTCCCTGTTGTGACTTGGCAAGACAGCCAAGCCACTATGAGAGGAAGCCGAAAGGCACGCGTTTAAGCTCACGCAGGCTGGCGTGAGGTCTGGAACAGTTAAAGGAATAGAGACTAGCAAAAAAGGTACGTAGCTTCTGGAATACTTAACTTTAATCCATAATTGGTGAACATCGGTCTGACGGTACATGCATCACAAGATAAATAGCAAATGATAATGGCGCCTTGCTAGGTCGTAGCAAATGACGTAGCTGAAGGCTATGCTAACTATCGTCTCGGCAAATGAGAGCGTAATTTATCAGTGAACCATTGCTAGCAAAGTCGGCTGTACAACTGGGGAGTGTGCTAGCAAGTGTCTCTAGACCTGCCGTGTAGCGGCGCTCGGTCTGCAATCACTGATAGTGGCGACACGCGGGTCCGACGTATACTAACGGACCGCGGCCGATTTAAAGGCTACGACCTAGCAAGTGTGGTGTCTGGCGGTGACACCACAGTCCCTTTCTTCTTAACTCCCTGCGTGAAATTAAATTAAACCCGTTTGACGCTATGCAAGGACTGGCAGCAATGTAAGGAGCCATTATCTCTTTTATTAAGTTTTAATACGCTGTCTGCAGCTTAGTTTGCGTAGACTAGGTAAACTGTTTGCACATCGCGTAGATATCCACATGAGCAATGGACGTAATAACGTAAAAATTCGATTAATGAACTACAACAAAAATCTATGCAGATCGTACAGCCGGAGAGAGCACCCTTGAGATGACTTTATACGGGAAAAAACTTTCCGTGTCGCATATAATTGTGAATGGAACAGGGAAGGGGGGATCAGATAGTGGTACAATAAGTACCCTCCGCCACACACCGTAAGGTGGCTCGCGGAGTATAGATGTAGATGTAGATGTAGATAATTGTATGTTCATATTTCGTTTCCACTTTATGGAACTGAGTATTCGTGTGGAATTTATGAAGTTATAGATAGAGAAAGTGGAGTTAATGGCACCGAAGTTTCAGTATTTGCATGTTTTTGTGTGCTGCCATAACAAAAATTCGCGGGGTGAAGGGAGCGTTAGATTTTCCACTCTATGGACGAGCGAACCTATCACTGAGTAATCCGACAGAAGTTTAAAGAGAGCCGGGACCGAAACGGCAATGAATGCAATTTCAGTAGAATTTTCAAATCTGAACTTTGTAGGGTGTTGAGGATAGATTAATTGTTGTTAAGTTTTATTTTCTGAGTGTTTTGACCAAATGAGCCTATAATAAATGGGCCTTTTAATGGAACTCTGTTGCGTTAATTTCATTAAATATTACTTTACTGCCACTTATTGTCATCAAGAAACAAATTTTACACCTAATGACAGCTTAGATGTCGGGTGCAGACTTATAAGACAGAAGATTTATGTTTCTTAAATTTTACGCTAATTAGGTTTATTACCAAGGGAAAGCAGATCTTGGTGGAGAAAAACTAAAAATGGTCCCGCTTGTGATGAAATAAGTCAGTAGTGCTTCAATACAAGGAAACTACACTCTTCTAGTTATACATGAACATTCACAGTACCGCACTGTATGAGGAAGGCTTGGGAAGAGTGCATCGTGATACATGTACATGTGGGCCAGTATACAAAGAAAAACAGTCACACATTCGTTAGTTCATTAAATAACAATAGCAGATGACATTCTCCACTTCAAAAAACATGTTCCAAAATACACTGCACATTCGGCACAGAAGTGAGACGTGAGCTATGGGCAGGTAGTAAACCATGAAAAATGCAGTAAATTAAAATTTAAGAAGGGCCGTACAATTTGCTCACATGTATAGGTATTCTTTAGACATAGAAATCTGATTATTATTCTTTAACCGTGGGAAAATGAGCTCACATACAACCCGAAGATCATGTGGGTGAGCATAGATGTGTCTCTCAGACAAAGCGATCTATTTCACCAGAGGAAGAAACTTTAATTCGGAGATCCACACATATGATAAACAGGCGCTGAAGATGAAACATTTGTTACAAACTTGAAAAGCACAGGGCCTGAATCTCTACTGCCTGACCACACGAGAATGTGGCGGAACAAAGGCACAAACCTTAAAGTTCCCCTTACTCACTAAAAATAAGAAATTAAATATGGCATTAAGCACAAAATGGTTCAAATGGCTCTAAGCACTATGGGACTTAACATCTGAGGTCATTAGCCCCTAGACTTAGAACTAATTAAACCTAACTAACCTCAGGACATCACACACAACCATGCCCGAGGCAGGATTCGAGCTTGCGACCATAGCAGCAGCGCGGTTCCGGACAAGCGCCTAGAACCGCTCGGCCACCGCGGCCGGCTCATTAAGCACATTTGTTTCCTTTAAATTTACTTAATACACTGACAATGAGTTTATTTTATTAACAGCACCGAATGGAGCGTGAAGTAGATGTCAGGTTGCGACAACGGTCGGTGATGGAGTTCCTCTTGAAGACCGGCGATGACTCTGCCACATCGATTCACAGGAAGTTGCTCCCTGTTTATGGGGAGGACACAGTGGATCGCAGCAGTATCCAGCAGAGGTTGCAGAGGTTTAAAGAAGGTGATTTCTCTCTACTGGACAATCCCCGATGCGGTGGACAATCGACGGCAGTGAGTGATGTGAATAAGGAGACCATTGATCAAATCATCAAAAATGACAGATGTGTGACGACCAATCAGCTTGCTGAAATGACTCGTTTGTCATTGGGTAGTGTGGTATCACTGGTACAGTCACTAGGGTACAGAAAAATCTATGCACGTTGGGTGCCTAGATTATTGACCAGAGAAATGAAAACGATGAGGAAGAATGTGTGCGAGAGTCTCATGAAGACCTTTACCGAAGAGTGGAAACAGTGTTTTGACGGCGTCATTACCAAGGATGAAACATGGTCGTTTTTGTCCGAACCTGGGAGCAAAACCCAATCCATGGAGTGGCATCATCCGTTTCCCCTCGGAAGAAGAAACAAGACCTTTACGAACAGCAGGCTGAAAGGTCATGGCATCCTGCTTCTGGGATCAGTGTGATGTCTTTTTCACTGACTTTTTGGAAGCTGGCTCCACAATTAACTGAGACCATTACTGTTTGTCATCGGACAAGTTGCGACGTGCCATCAAGACATACAGGGTCAGGTCATCAGACTATACCATGACAATGCCAAACCCCATACAGCCCTTATGACGCAGGAGAAAATCAGGAAAATGGGTTGGAAAATTGTTCCTCATCCTCCTTACAATCCGGACTTGGCTCCGTCTGATTTTTGCCTCTTTGGTCGTCTGAAGGCCCACCTGCGCGGTAAAACATTCGATAGTGAGAAAGACCTTATTTCCTGTGTCAAGCAATGGTGTAAAAGTCAATCCCCAGAATTATATCAAAGTGCATTTACATCATGGAAAGAACGTTGGGCCAGATACGTCACAGCTGATGGAGGCTACATTGAGCAGGCTCAATGTATAGCTAAATGTTCCAAGTACGTTCACAAAAAATATTATTCTTCTCCTGTAAAAAATAAAAAAATTAGAGACGACTGTGCAAAACTTTTTGAACGCCCTTCGTGTATCAGTGCAGAATTCTGGGTCCTCAGAATTTTACCGAAGTACATTTACATCATGGAAAGAACGTTGGGCCAGATGCGTCGCAGCTGATGGAGGCTACATTGAGTAGGCTCAATGTATAGCTAAATTTTCCAAGTATGTTCACAAAAAAATTCATTCTCCTCCTGCAAAAAATAAAAAAATTAGAGACGACTGTGCAAAACACTTTGAACGCCCTTCGTGTATCAGTGCAGAATTCTGGGGTACTGACCCCAACTCAGGATAATGGAACAAGTTCTATGATGTCGGAATCCTACTTCTGGAATACTGACACTACAACATCTGAGACAAAGGATGTTTGAACAGGTCTTGGGCCTATCTACTGACCTACTTCACATGTTTCTCTACCTCAAGCTACTATTCACTCAGAGGTATATAGTTGCTTCTTGCGCACATACCCCTGGCAGCGACAGCTCTTTTTCCAGAGAGAGACAGTGCAGCAAGAGTTGCTTGCGTGCGTGAATTATATGTGAAACTCTGTGGCGGCAAGAGCTTCCACACGTCACTCCGTTAATCTCTGGCCGCATTCTCGAGGCACAGCGTTCATATTCGTCCCACCAGAGGGATGTAGTAATCTCTGCTGCGTCGCTGCGCGATGCTATCGTCATCTGCCATCAGTTAGCACTGCACTCTGTTGTGAAGATAGTTCAGTTTTTCGTGTTGGTATGTCGTGTGCAAGTTAGAAAAGATACTTTTCCATGGCATGTACTCATATTTGCCACGCTTTGATGGGTACGATTCGAGTTATCAATAAGTACAATTGTGTTTCATTCTCAAATGTTGGTGTTGCATGCCTAGTATATAAAACTCTGTGGTGATCTTAAATAAAGGTGCAAGTGTTCCTACCGGCTTGTCTAAAAGATTTGTCCTCCTGGTATTTGTTCAAATAAATACATATGTAGAGACACTGGAACTTAGACCTAGGAGAAGCGGTGACTTTACTCCTCTGAGTGGATAGCAGCTTCACGAGGAGAAACATGTCAAGTAGGTCAGAAGACAGCCTTGGCCTACACAGGCATGCTTTGTGCCAGATATCATAGTGCCAGTATTCCAGAAGTAGTGTTCTAACATCATACAGCCTGTCCCAGAATCTCCAGTCTGGGCCAGATTGCCGGAATTTTGCACTGTTAAAATTAGTCCAATAGGTCGGATCTGGATTGTGACGTCACAGAGCTGCACCATTATGCCTCAGTCACCATGTTCGATCACCATCTTGTATATTAGGTCAGCCATTTTGGATTCTGATGTCATAGCTAGGCTGGTGCTCATGTTCCAGTTCTCGGACTGTGACGTCATGGAGCCTGCCCTAGTACATGAAATTGCACCATTTTGAATTTCTCACCAATTTATACATAGGACATGAGACCCACACTCGTACAAGGGCCTGTTTTTTCAATTTCCCCCCAAAATTTTTTGAATTTCCCGCTAAAATTTGAATTTCTCGTCATTTGACCTTTCTCAGAGGACGGAGGGGAAAGTGTAGGGGAGGGGGGAGGAGGGCAATCCCATGAGGCCATTGATGACTTCGTCAGAGGGGCATCCTTTGTTGTGCCTCTCTCTCCTTACTATGCTACTAACAGTTGATCTTCAGCATTCTTCAGGAGCACCCCATTGCACTGACTTCTATTCTCTTCTTTTCTTGACATGTTTATCATCCACATTTCAATTCCATACATGAATACACTCCACTCAAATGCTTCCAGGAATTCCTCTTCGATTGCCTCTCAGCGGGCGTACCATTAAGTGGAATACTTGAAAGTGATCCGATCTTTAAACTAATTTTACATCCAAAGCTTACATTTCCAGACATGGGTTCCTTATGAAAATTTTATCCGCAAGGTCCAGAAGGCGGTAATAGGTTTACTGGAACACTCTGTATGATCAGTCTGAAACCTTCCTGTGTCTCCACACATATTCCACATCTACAACCTTCTTTGAAGGTCGTAACCCAAGTATTCTCAATGATTAATTTGTGATCTATGCAGATTTCTCTCACGTGGCTTTGCGTTTCACTCCTTTCCCCAGTCCATCTTCTGCTTCCATTTTTCCTTCTCTTTCTTTCTGTGTTCTATCACAACAAAATTTTCGTCTCCCTTAATTACGCGAATAATTTTTTATCTCATTGTTGGGTATCTAATAAAAATTTGTTAGCAACTGTGAGGACGATATCATTGCACAGATATAATTAATAATTACAGAGAAGATACGTTTGAATTTTTCCCGGAAACGTAAACTTTTGACTCATGCAGACGGCAAAAAGAGCAAGTGTTAGATACAACTACTATGATAAATTAATTCGTCAGCTTTCTGTTCCAGTCATTTTTTACATATTATATCCGCGCGACATGTTTCAGCACCACCCTGCCACCTTTAGATATGCAGTTGCATTTTTAATGAGCTCGAATCATAGAAAGTAGGCAATGTTTAATGGAAGTTATGAGGTATTTTGTGAATCACACCTGAATAACTGTGGGTAAAAGCCTTGCCCGCAAGGGGCAGGGAGTCGGGCTCGAATCCCAATCCGGCTTGAAATCAAGAAGTTTTAGAACGGCATACATCCTCTAGCCAACTGAAAAATTTACTCTGCATTGACTGATAGTTTGCATAGAGAATATGCAGAGCCTTCTACGCCATGCCCGTGAAAGTGGCCAGAAGATATGGATAAACAAGACGTGCTTTCTGCTGCGGTGTTTGTAATGATCAATGTATGTGGAAATACTGATGCTGTTACGCTAACTGTGGATTGTGTGAATATTGTTAAGACGAATGTCAACCATATATCCCTAGTATCACATGAGAAACTCAGATGGAATTAGTCTAAATGGGTGTGGAAAATTGTGGAAACGCCATCAGCCGTGGCTTGTAGTTATAGATAAATCTAAGACGAAGCCTCCACAAAAGATCCATTAAAATGTTTTGTCTGTAATTTATTAAAGAATTTAAATTATTAATCAACATTCTGAATAATTTCTATAAACATTTAAATAATGGCAGTCAACATTTTTAGAGCTTTTGACATCGAGTGGTGTTTTTCGAACAGGCAGTAGTTACTTGACATACCGCTTAACTCGGTGTAGCTGTGGGTTGAGGGTGTGGATTCCACGGATTACAGCTATTATGGACTTCCGGAGTGCTCAGATAACTTGGACCTAATTGAGTGGTACCAACTTCCACATTATTTTCAAGTTCCGCTACTTACAAATGGTTCAAATGGCTCTGAGCACTATGGGACTTAACAGCTGAGGTCACCAGTCCCCTAGAACTTAGAACTGCTTAAACCTAACTAACCTGAGGACATCAAACACATTCATGCCCGAGGCAGGATTCGAACCTGCGACCGTAGCAGTCGCGCGGTTCCGGACTGAAGTGCCTAGAACCGCTCGACCACCGCAGCCGGGCGCTGCTTACACCGGAGGGAGTGGCTGACCCTTCACTCTCCTATCTTTGCCGCCACATCTTTCTATTACGTTTCTACGCGTTGTTAATCGACGTTTAATATTAATATTTTGATGGTGTTAAATATACCTTACCGTTTCTGGCACTGGCAGTGTGGTCCGATGCACTAAAAGCAAGCATAATTTGCGAATGTCTCGTTAGAGTGCGCTAGGATAAGGTAACACGACTTTCACCATCTAGTGAGAGTTTTACGAACGGTTAGATGAAAAACTGGCGTGAAAGATGTGTCATAACTCTCATTGCTTATAAGTTCCTTACTTACGAAAACCGTTTTACTGATAAAGTATGTTATTTAAGGCATATTTTGACAATTGTTACGTCTGTGTTGTGATACAACTGTCAAAAATACGTATTTTGAGTTCAGTTGAGTGGGACTGTCCAGCACTGGAGACTTGGACGACCTGTCAGACGGGTTGGCAGCCCTGCCCTGAGGGGAAACCACGAACCGCGTCTGCCCCACATCCTGGAAACCAACGCTGAGTGTGGAGCCCATCCGGGTTTCGCTCACTTCCTTGTCCTCAGATGCAACGCTGTATAGGTTGATATCCTGCAAAACAGCATCGCATAGCGTAAACGTTGCTTCAGAATGGAAACTGATAACCGGCAAGCAGAACGCACTGTAGCCGTTTCGTAGTGGGTGCCGGCGTGAATGTGTTCCAGATGCGTGACCTGACTTCCGCGCACGCGTTTAACGCAAGGAAATAACCCACGCACACACATACAGTGCACAGCGCCAAACCTTCTCGGTCTACAACGCTTCTGCAGAGTACAATGATACAAGACGAGCCGGGGTTATTATTTTCAGTGATATTTATTAATATTAGTATCGAATTAATGAACTACTTTATGTAATTGTGTTTATGTTTTGTTTCATGGCACCGGGGGAGGGAAGTGGGGGCTTGCGTCGCATACTTTCTACGTATCTGGATTAATAGCGCCTGTCACGGAAAACCACCCAGCCGACGGCTAGATCGCAGAAGAAGATGCCTCTGGACTCGCCCGAATCACTATTTTTTAATTGCACTTCGTGTAGCAAGAAAAATGTTTTATTTTAGTTGTGCCATTAGATATTCAAAATGAATCTTTCTAAGTCCCTCTGTCACACAATTCACAGCTTACAAATGTTATCGTTGACACTGGCAGAAAGTAATGTAATGCCGGGTGATTAAAAGAAAAAAATTTCAGTTGTTTATTACAGACAAACTATAAAAGATGGAAACACCTTGGGCGTGTCACTGGATAGAGGTTATGTATTTGGTTTTGGTTTTGAAGTTGCTCTGTTGCGTGTTTGTAGCAAAATGGCGACTAAACCACAAGAGAAGTCATTTCGTGTGTTGGAATTTACACAAAGTCAGTTCACTGATAAAGCGCAACGCGCATTCTGCCGCCGATTCAGCAAGAAGCCGCATCCCCCCAAGCAGATACACGACTGGCCTACAAAATTCTTGGAAGTTGGTTGCATATGCAAATGTTGAACCAAGGCGGTTAGGCCAGGAACTTCCACTTGTTCAGACAACTGTTTGGCGTGTTCTGAAACGGCACCTCGCATGTGTAGTCTTACAAGTTGCAGTTACTGCAACAATTAAGTCCCGGAGGCTATAGCAGAAGGCACGAATTTTACGTTTCAGTTCTCCAGAGGACATTTTTTCCGAACTATTCATCTTTTCGGACGTAGCGACGTTTCATCTATCGAGAAAAGCAACCGGCGTAATGTCACAATGCGGAGGTCGCAAAATCCTTGCGTCAAGAGGTTCACCGAAAGTTAATGCATTTTGTGCTGTTCCTGTTCACAAAGTATATAGACCTTTCTTTTGTACGAAGGAAACTGTGACGGGAATGTTATACCTGGGCATGCTGCAAAATTGGCTGTTCACTCAACTTCACGAATATTCCAATG
This sequence comes from Schistocerca serialis cubense, assembly GCF_023864345.2. Lineage (NCBI taxonomy): Eukaryota > Metazoa > Arthropoda > Insecta > Orthoptera > Acrididae > Schistocerca > Schistocerca serialis. The sequence continues at coordinate 545,206,877 of NC_064644.1, read as the reverse complement.
ATTTCATTCTTATGCATGACAGCGCCCCGCGTCACTTTCACCTTGAGGTGTGGCGTTATCTTAACAATATCATTCCATATTCCACGTTCAATTGGAAGAGGTGGACGAGAAGATCTTGTTCATTGCTTTTCGCCTCCCACATCAGAAGGACACATCCTTGCTGGTTTTTTTTCTTTGGAATACATAAAAGACAGTCTTTGTCCCAATTGTGGCAGCTGCTCTTCAAGAACTGAGAAATCTAACCATTGAAGCTGTCGATTCAATAAACAGGGACCTGTTGAAATGGACTACCGTTTCGATATTCAAAAAGATTTCGGGCTTGCAGCCGGTCGTCGTTAGCTTCCATCCACGATATTTCGACTGGACAACTGCCAGCCATCCTCAAGTGAGAGCCACCGAAGACTGACGAAAAAGACAGTCTTTGTCCCAATTGTGGCAGCTGCTCTTCAAGAACTGAGAAATCGAACCATTGAAGCTGTCGATTCAATAAACAGGGACCTGCAGCGAGTATTCCGCGCATGCGTCAAATCGTATTGACAGACGAACCACACCGCCCGCCAGCAGCGCCCTCGCTGGTGGAACTGCAGAACTCAGCTGTCTTCGGCGTTGTCAATTGCCGCGGCCATCGGAGTACTCTGACGTCTTCGTCTGGAGCAGATCTTAGAGATGACGGGGTTCCACGCAATATCTAGCTGGTAGCCATTGTCACGGTTGATAAGATTGTCTGTCTTGCGAATTTCTATTGATTCGAAGTGAAAGTGATTTTCCGTCCACCATCGAAGATTTCCGACCTGTTGGGATCTGTGAAAGACGATCTGGTATTGCGGAAGGCAGGAATTTATCAAATACCTTGTCAGTGAGGCATTTCATATATAGGACAAACATTACGAACAGTAGAAGAACGTTGCACTGAACACCAACGCTGTACTCACCTTTTGCAACCTAGCAAGTCTGCAATTGCTAATCATTGCATGTCCACTGGACACTCGATGAAGTATGATAAGACAACAATTTTGGCCACAGAAACAACCTTTTGGGTGTCTTTGATATGTGCAGCGATGAGCAGCTAAACTGTGTTTATATCAAAGAATATTGAACGATAGGGAGCAACCGAATGAGACAGTGCATTTGTTAAGACACTGGTCTGATCTTAATTTAAGTTTTCCGTGGTTTTCCTCTTTATTTAGGCTTTCCGTTGTTTTCCTAAATCATTTCAGACAAATGCCGGAATTGTTCTTGATGAAAGAACCGGATTACTTGTATCGTCTACACAAAAGCATACTTATTTATACTGGGTGCATGAAAATTTTTGAGTTATTTCCATTGTGCTATGATGACAAATGTAACATCATTGTAATGTGATCCATGGATGATTAAGAAAATAAAAGAATAAACTGTATGTGATTAACTGAAATGAATACAATGAAGTCTAGTCTCCAATACTTTTTGTGCGTTGGAGCCACACCTATATCTACGAGTATACTCCACTATGAAGTGGATGGCAGAGGGTGCGTGCTACTGTACCAATTATTCTAACTATTAGGGCTTTTTCTCTTTCTATTCAAGTATGGAGCACGGGAAAAATGACTGTTTAAACGCCTCCGTGCATGCTGTGATTAGTCTAATCTTCTCCTCACATGTCCTGCGGACGTGGTACATAGGGGAGTGTAGCATATTCCTAGAGTGATCATTTAAAGCCGGTTCTTGAAAATCTGTTCAGTTGGCTTTCACAGGACAGCTTCTGTCTCTCTTCGAGAATCTGTCAGTTCAGTTTCTTCAGCGTCTCTGTGACACTCTCCCGCGAATCAAACAAACCTGTGATCATTCGTGCTGCCCTTCTCTGTATACGTTCAATATCCTCTGCTAGTCCTATTTCATGCGGGTTTCACACACTTCAGTAGTGTTCTAGAATGGTCCGGACGAGTGATTCGTAAGGGATCTTTTTATAGACTTATTTCATTTCCCGAGCATTCTACCAACAAATCGATATTCTACCACCTGCTTAACGCACGACTGAGCCTATGTGGTCGTTCTATCTCATATTCCTACAAAGTGCTACTCTCAATTATTTGTATAAGTTGGCCGATTACATCTGTGACTCATTGATATTATAGGATACAACGCTTTTTGTTTTGTGAACTGCACAATTTTACAATTCTGAACATTTGAAGCAAGTTACCAATTTTTGCAGGACTTCGAAATCATGTCATTATTTATGCAGCTCATTTCAGACCGTACTTCTACATCTACATCTACATACATACTCCGCAATCCACCGTACGGTGCGTGGCGGAGGGTACCTCGTACCACAACTATCATCTTCTCTCCCCGTTCCACTCCCAAACAGAACGATGGAAAAATGACTGCCTATATGCCTCTGTACGAGCCCTAATCTCTCTTATCTTATCTTTGTGGTGTTTCAGTGAAATATAAGTTGGCGGCAGTAAAATTGTACTGCAATCAGCTTCAAATGCTGGTTCTCTAAATTTCCACAGTAACGGTTCACGCAAAGAACGCCTCCTTTCCTCCAGAGACTCCCACCCGAGTTCCTGAAGCATTTCCGTAATACTTGCGTGGTGATCAAACCTACCAGTAACAAATCTAGCAACCCGCCTGTCAATTACTTCTATGTCCTCCCTCAATCAGACCTGATAGGGATCCCAAACGTTCGAGCAGTACTCAAGAGTAGGTGGTATTAGTGTTTTATAAGCGGTCTCCTTTACAGATGAACCACATCTTCCCAAAATTCTACCAATGAACCGAAGACGACTATCGCCTTCCCCACAGCTGCCATTACATGCTTGTCCCACTTCGTATCGCTCTGCAATGTTACGCCCAAATATTTAATCGACGTGACTGTATCAAGCGCTACACTACTAAAGGAGTGTTCAAACATTACGGGATTCTTTTTCCTATTCATCTGCATTAATTTACATGTATCTATATTTAGAGTTAGCTGCCATTCTTTACACCAATCACAAATCCTGTCCAAGTCATCTTGTATCCTTATACAGTCACTCAACGACGACACCTTCCTGTAAACCACAGCATCATCAGCCGCACATTGCTGTCCATCCTATCCAAAAGATCATTCATGTTGATAGAAAAAAACAGCGGACCTACCACACTTCCCTGGGGCACTCCAGATGATACCCTCACCTCCGATGAACACTCACTATCGAGGACAACGTACTGGGTTCTATTACTTAAGAAGTCTTCGAGCCACTCACATATTTGGGAACCAATCCCATAAGCTCGTACCTTAGGAGTCTGCAGTGGGGCACCGAGTCAAACGCTTTCCGGAAGTCAAGGAATATGGCATCCGTCTGATACCCTTCATCCATGGCTCGCAAGATATCATGTGAAAAAAGGGCGAGTTGCGTTTCGCAGGAGCGATGCTTTCTAAAGCCGTGCTGATGCATGGACAGCAACTCCTCTGTCTCAAGGAAATTCATTATATACCAACTGAGAATATGTTCGAGAATCCTGCAACAAACCAATGTTAAGGATATTGGTCTATAATTTTGAGGATCCATCCTTCTACCCTTCTTATATACAGGCGTCACCTGCGCTTTTTTCCAGTCCCTCGGGACTTTACATTGGACAAGAGATTCGCGATAAATGCAAGCTAAGTAAGGAGCCAATGCAGTAGAGTACTCTCTGTAAAACCGATTTGGAATCCCATCAGGACCTGGCGATTTATTTATTTTCAACCCATTCAGCTGCTTCACAACCCAAGGATGTCTATCACTATGTCCTCCACACGGGCATCTGTACGAGACTCAAACGGTGGTATGTATGTACGATCCTCCTGCGTGAAAGATTTCTCAAATGCTAAATTTAAAATTTCAGCTTCCGTTTTGCTGTCTTCCGTTGCCAGGCCAGACTGATCAGTGAGTGACTGGATGGAAGCCTTCGACCCGCTTATAGATTTTACGTAAGACCAGAATTTCCTTGGGTTTTCAGCAAGATCTTTTGCTAAGGTACGACGGTGGTAGCATCGCTCTTTTTACAGCAGCACGAGTCTCTAACTTTTGCCTGTCCTCATTCTCCCGATCTTTCTTGTACCGCGAGTGCAACTGCCTTGTCAGTCTCGTACATAACTCCAACATCCACAAACAGTCTTTGGTTAGTCTTAAAATCGTCGGGTAGGTCATTAACGTACAACATGAACAGAAAGAGCCCCAGCACACTTCCCTGGCGCACACTCGATGTTTCTTTTACATCTTACTACACAAGAAGAGAGAATGGTTCAAAAATGGCTCTGAGCGCTATGGGACTTAACATCTGAGGTCATCAGTCCCATAGAACTTAGAACTACTTAAATCTAACTAACCTAAGGACATCACACACACCCATGCCCGAGGCAGGATTCGAACCTGCGACCGTAGCGGTCGCGCGATTCGAGACTGAAGCGCCTAGAACCGAAGAAGAGAGAAAACTGTGTAGTTGAACTTTAAAACATTGTTAAAGAAGGATCCCGAAATTATTAACGGATATATCTGAAAAAGTGATCTTGCGTAAACTGTAAACAACAGTGGAAATATTTTGACAGGATAAAAATAATTTCAACCACTGATACGAAGTGAACAGTATGTATAAAATAATATAAATGCGTTATGCAGGAGGCAGACGAGCATTACCATAATAATCAGTGGTTTTGCATTCAGGCTGACTGGGATGCAGCGGTAAAAGTCAAATATCAGGCTAGGTAGTATGCGAATGTGTTTCACATACAGCCTCAAACGCCATATCTAAGTGCAACATTCGCTCTTGGATATCTGATGATGAATAAATTCCGAAACGTGTCATATGAGCAATAAAGTCATTCCTTGCCTGATGTTTGGCTTTTACCAATGCGATCCGGTCAGCCTGAATGCAGAACTATATTGATTAGTCTGTATAAACTCATGTCAGTATTATCAATATTACGAAAATACTAGCAAAATCTACAATCAGTATTAAAACTAAGTCAAAGTTTATTAAGAATGTGTTGGCTGTAAAACAAAACAATCTATGACATATTCTTGGAGCAGCATAGTCGAGAGTGGATGCACGTATCGAAAGCTACAGGAAACAAACGGCGAAAGGAATTTTCTTCGGCGACAATGAAGTTCATCCTCCCACAAGCTTAATTATGGGTGAGGCCAAGAAGTTAATTATTGATGGGAAGAACAGTCACAAAGAGCCTTAACCTAACTCCATCATCCAACCGGGGACAGAGCACCTACAATTGAGCATGGTATCTGAACCATTTTACGTTTTCGGTGGACCTACACATAAGCCAGAGCTGAATATTAGGTTAAAGGCACACTAAATAATTCATGCTACGGCCCGGATTCAGTTCCGCGAACATTTGATTTCCAGATCCGACCGCTTTACCACTGCAACGCCAGGCTCGACTAAAAATGTAAATACTCTAAGAAAAAAGAGCGTCACATCAACAAGAAATTATCCGAATTGAACGTAACTCAGTACAAATGTCGTACGTGTACAGAAAAACAAATGATTACAGTTACAGGAAAACTGGATGAGTCGTTCAAGAGAAAGAGCTTCACAAATTGAGCAAGTCAGTAACGCGTTGCTCCACCTGTGGCCGTTAGTGCAAGGATTTATTGGGCTCAACATTAATTGCTAAAGTTTTTGGATGTCCTCCAGAGGGATATCACGCCAAATTCTGTCCAATTGGCGCCTTAGATTGCCCAAATTCCGAGCTTGTTGGAAGGCCTTACCCATAATGCGGAGAGATCCAATTACCTTCCTATCCAAGGTAGGGTTTGGCAAGCTCAAAGACAAGCACTAAAACACTCGCCGTGTTGGCTGGACATTGCTTTGTTGTTGTGGTCTTCAGTCCTGAGACTGGTTTGATGCAGCTCTCCATGCTACTCTATCCGATGCAAGCTTCTTCATCTCCCAGTACATATTGCAACCTACATCCTTCTGAATCTGCTTAGTGTATTCATCTTTTGGTCTCCCTCTACGATTTTTACCCTCCACGCTGCACTCCAATGCTAAATTGGTGATCCCTTGGTGCCTCAGAACATGTCCTACCAACCGGTCCCTTCTTCTTGTCAAGTTGTGCCACAAACTCCTCTTCTCCCCAATTCTGTTCAATACCTCCTCATTAGTTATCTGATCTACCCATCTAATCTTCAGAATTCTTCTGTAGCACCACATTTCGAAAGCTTCTATTCTCTTCTTGTCCAAACTATTTATCGTCCACGTTTCACTTCCATACATGGCTACACTCCATACAAATACTTTCAGAAACGACTTCTTGACACTTAAATCTATACTCGATGATAACAAATTTCTCTTCTTCAGAAACTCTTTCCTTGCCATTGCCAGTCTACATTTTATATCCTCTCTACTTCGAGCATCATCAGTTATTTTGCACTCTAAATAGCAAAACTCCATTACTACTTTAAGTGTCTCATTTCCTAATCTAATTCCCTCAGCATCACGCGACTTAATTCGACTACATTCCATTATCCTCGTTTTGCTTTTGTTGATGTTCATCTTATATCCTCCTTTCAAGACACTGTCCATTCCGTTCAACTGCTCTTACAAGTCCTTTGCTGTCTCTAACAGAAATACAATGTCATCGGCGAACCTCGAAGTTTTTATTTCTTCTCCATGGATTTTAATACCTACTCCGAATTTTTCTTTTGTTTTCTTTACTGCTTGCTCAATATACAGATTGAATAACATCGGGGAGAGGCTACAACCATGTCTCACTCCCTTCCCAACCACTGCTTCCCTTTCATGTCCCTCGACTCTTTTAACTGCCATCTGGTTTCCGTAAAAATTGTAAATAGCTTTTCGCTCCTTGTATTTTACCCCTGCCACCTTCGGAATTTGAAAGAGAGTATTCCAGTCAACATTGTCAAAAGCTCTATCTAAGTCTACAGATGCTAGAAACATAGGTTTGCCTTTTCTTAATCTTTCTTCTAAGATAAGTCGTAGGGTCAATATTGCCTCACGTGTTCCAACATTTCTACGGAATCCAAACTGATCTTCCCTGAGGTCGGCTTCTACCAGTTTTTCCACTCGTCTGTAAAGAATTCGCGTTAGTATTTTGCAGGCGTGACTTATTAAACTGACAGTTCGGTAATTTTCGCATCTGTCAACACCTGCTTTCTTTGGGATTGGAATTATTGTATTCTTCTTGAAGTCTGTGGGTATTTCGCCTGTCTCGTACATCTTGCTCACCAGATGGTAGAGTTTTGTCAGGACTAGCTCTCCCAAGGCCGTCAGTAGTTCTAATGGAATTTTGTCTACTCCTGGGGTCTCGTTTCGACCTAGGTCTTTCAGTGCCCTATCAAACTCTTCACGCAGTATCACATCTCTCATTTCATCTTCATCTACATCCTCTTCAATTTCCATAATATTGTCCTCAAGTACATCGCCCTTGTATAGACCCTCTATATACTCCTTCCACCTTTCTGCTTTCCCTTCTTTGCTTAGAACTTGGTTTCCATCTGAGCTCTTGACCATCATACGAGTGGTTCTCTTTTCTCCAAAGGTCTCTTTAATTTTCCTGTAGGCAATATCTATCTTATCCCTAGTGTGATAAGCATCTGCATCTACAGCCAGATGGACATTATCTTGCTGAAATGTAAGACAAGGACGGTTTGCCAAGAAAATGGGGCGTAGAATATCGCCGACGTTCTTCTGAGTTGTAGGGCTGCCACGCATGATAAACTAGATGGGTCCTGCTATGAAATGAAGAGGCACCCGAAACAGTCATTTCCTGGTTGTCAGGTCGTATGGCGGATGACTGTGAGGTTGGTATCCCGCCGCTGTCCAGGGCATCTCCAGACGACTCTTCGCTGGTCACTGGGACTTGGGATCTCATTGACTGGAGTAGAACTGATTTGAGTGATGAGTCCCAGATCGAAATGAGCCCGATGAGCAACGAAGTGGTGTCTGGAGAGGCTCTGGGCAACGGCGGGATTCCAACTTGAGTATCACCCGCCATGGACTGAGGCGCCATTTCATTTCATAGCAGGTCCGTTTTGTTTGTCGTCCGTGGCACAGTTACAGCACAGCGATACGTCGAGTATATTCTACGTCCCGTTTTGTTGTCCTTAATGGCAATCCATCTTGTATTTGAAGAGGATAATGCTCGCCAGCACACGGCGAGAGTTTCTACTGCTTGTCTTCATATTTGCCAAGCTCTACCTTGGCCAGCAAGATCGCCGCATCTCTCCCAGTTGATAACGTTTTGAGCTTAATGGGCAGGAGCTTCCAACGATCTCGGGATTTTAACGATCTAACGCGGCAATTGGACGGAATTTGGCACGATAACCTTCGAAGGGACATCCAGCAACTCTATCAATCAATGCCAATCCGAACAACGTCTTGCGTAAGAGCCAGAGGTGGATTGACGTGTTCTGACTTGCTTCATTTGTGAAGCTCCTTCTCTTGAATAAATCATCCAGTTTTCCTGAAATTGCAGTCAGTTGTTTGTAGGGGAACTCGGGGCAGAACGGGATAGCGGGGCACAATGGGAAATTGCTCTTTTCTAGACTGGACAGTGTTGCAACCTGTTGTATGGGCATGTAACTATTTCCCCGAATGGAAGGGAAGTGAGGGCAGCCATTCTGATTTAGTCTGAAGTGCGAGATCTAAGTGAATTGTCGTCCGTCACGTTACCGCCTCCGTTGTTCTAACGTTTGGCGAATTTCAACGCCAGGTAAGCTGTTAATTGTTAATTGTATACCCTAAAAAGACACATTCCCTGCCCGCATCTCGTGGTCGTGCGGTAGCGTTCTCGCTTCCCACGCCCGGGTTCCCGGGTTCGATTCCCGGCGGGGTCAGGGATTTTCTCTGCCTCGTGATGGCTGGGTGTTGTGTGATGTCCTTAGGTTAGTTAGGTTTAAGTAGTTCTAAGTTCTAGGGGACTGGTGACCATAGATGTTAAGTCCCATAGTGAACCATTTGAACACATTCCCTTAAAGTGCATGGCATTTGTCATACTTTAGTTATTTAATGCGTTTAAATACGTCAGTTATTACACTCCATAAAAGTTGTTAACCTCAAAAGTGCTCTTGGGGAGGATAGTGTCCCGTTTTGCCCCGTCATATTTTGATGCATATAGAAAGCAAATCCAGTCTGGATGTTCATGGATGCCAGACTCTCCCAACCAGCTATGTTCGTCGAGCAACTCAGCTTTCCAGATATCGCCGGAGGCTGTCATTACAATCCCACTAATCTGTCAAAATGCACGGCGGACTACAAGACGAAAAGGAAAAACCGTCGTATTAACAGATTCTCCTTATAAGAAGGAACTGCAGAATGCTGTCGCACGTAAAGTAGGCCTACAGAAAGCAGGACGGTGCACAAATATAAACAATGTCATGACAGAGAAGTCAGGTGCAATGCAACTTAAGGCAAAAATATCAAACTGTGCACCCAAAAAAAAAAAAACCAAAACAGAGGACATCAAATGCCTTAGGTAAAATAAAAGGAAGAACATGATGGAGAAGAGAGAATCAGAGAGAGAGAGGATGTTGAGTGTCTCTACTGTGAGGACTGATGTGTTGGCAAATGTTCCAACACCTTGTAGATAGAGGAGGCCGAAATGCACGCTATCTAACGCAGACGGGCGTGAATTCTGGAACAGGATAAGTAGTGAATGCTAATAAGAAAAGTATGCAGCTCCTCGAATACTTAACTTTTATTCCTTCATGTGACTACAGCATTCTTGATGAGACATTTCACACGATAACTATCAAACTATGTAAGGCTAATGGCGCCTTGCTAGGTCGTAGCCATGGACTTAGCTGAAGGCTATTCTAACTGTCTCTCGGCCAATGAGAAAAAGGCTTCGTCAGTATAGTCGCTAGCAATGTCGTCGTACAACTGGGCGAGTGCTATTCCGTATCTCGAGACCTGCCTTGTGGTGGCGCTCGGTCTGCGATCACACAGTGGCGACATGCGGGTCCGACATGTACTAAATGGACCGCGGCCGATTTAAGCTACCACCTAGCAAGTGTGGTGTCTGGCGGTGACACCACAAGGACTTCTACTCCGTTTCTAATGAGGGCTGAGTCGCATGCCAGGGTGGGCACACAATTCATGTGCTGGCATAGACAGTGAAGATGAAGAGGAAATACTGATTTGTGACTATTGTCGAAAGGGCTAGTAGTTAGTGGATTGGTGGTTATTAAGCATTGTACATTTTTCAGAATGACATTAAAATATTTTCTTATTTTGAAGAATGACTTTTTAATTGTTTAAATTACACATTCCTTAGTCTGAATTGCCTGTTATACAACATTTTGTCATAGTTTAATACTATATTCGTAATTCAAATTCAACGTTTATGCAACAATTTTACATAAAATACCCTTATCCCATTCTGCCCCGTGGGTGGGGCGGAACGGGAAATATGCAAGCCTTTCTTTAAAAAATTGTAAAAAATGCCAAATGTATTGTTTTAAGTGATTTTAAAATAAGGTACGTTAGGTTACACTACAAGGTGTTTTTTTTATCACTTGAAGAAGTATTTCCTTGTGGTCCCTCATTTTATAGAAATTGTTAAACATTAAGTATCCCGTTCCGCCCCGAGTTCCCCTAAATGTACGTCACGTTTAGCGATTTCTGTCCCAGTCGGTGAGTGGTGAGTCGTTGTGTGTTTTTCTTGCGTGCTAGAGTGTATGGCAGACGTTTGCAGTAAAGAATATATCTGAACAGTGCCACCACTGACCCAACGCAGTAGATACTCAAATAATGTTCGTCATCCAGTCCTGCCGCAATTCGGCAACTAAAGTGCGAACAACAGACACGTTTCCGCGCAAGGAGCCTCAGTGCTCCGCCCGCCCTGGAGGAATGCGGGCGGGACCAGCGAGCGGCGAGTGGATTCCAGAAGGCGTAGGTCGCTGGCATTTCCCGCGTTCTATCAAGAGCTGAGTTAACTCAACCCGGCCATTCCGGCAGGCGCTGGCCCTGAAAGCCAACGGCCTGCCCGCCAGATTGGCGCCCTTTTTACATTCGCGCCCGGAGCGCGCGCCAGGAATTCGTTATCGCGGCTTCTCTCCCAGTCGTCGCCCACGACGGGGGAGACTCGCCGTCTGCCTGAGGAACCGCTCAGCAATGCCAGCACGACTGGCGGCAAGTCGCGGAATTAAGCGCACGGGGAACTGATGGGACCGGCTGCAACGCAGAGAGCACCCCACGATTTCAGTGTCTGCGTGAACAGCTAGCTGCTTTTCTCTTTAAGAGGATCATCACTGTGTGTGTGTATGTGTGTGGTGTGTATATTGAAAGATGAAATGCATCAAACAAAATCAGCAAAAAATATAACTAAAGAGTGCACACAGCACAAAAAATAAGGGGCGAGCACAGCTATCAAGTGATGAATAATTATAGCTTTTCTAGTGTCATCAGGCACCTGACTGGTTTGTTACGATCCGTGACGAATTCTTCACCTGCTGTGCCAATTTATTCACCTCAAAGTAGCACTTGCGTCCAACGTCCTCAATTACACAACAGAGTCACATAAGAGCCGCCACTTGTCAAAAGCCTGACTACATCTACATCTACATCTACATCTGCATACATATTCCGCAATCCACCATACGGTGCGTGGCGGAGGATAGATACCTCGTACCACAACTAGCATCTTCTCTCCCCGTTCCACTCCCAAACAGAACGAGGGAAAAATGACTGCCTATATGCCTCTCTACGAGCCTTAATCTCTCTTATCTTTGTGGTCTTTCCGCGAAATATAAGTTGGCGGCAGTAAAATTGTACTGCAATCAGCCTCAAATGCTGCTTCTCTAAATTTCCTCAGTAGCGATTCACGAAATGAAAGCCTCCTTTCCTCTAGAAACTCCCACCCGAGTTCCTGAAGCATTTACGTAACACTCGCGTGTTGATCAAACCTACCAGTAACAAATCTAGCAACCCGCCTCTGAATTCCTTCTATGTCCTCCCTCACTCCGACCTGATAGGGAGCCCAAACGCTCGAGCAGTACTCAAGAATAGGTCGTATTAGTGTTTTATAAGCGGTCTGCTTTACAAATGAAGCACATCTTCCCAAAATTCTACCAATGAACCGAAGACGACTATCCGCCTTCCCCACAACTGCCATTACACGCTTGTCCCTCTTCATATCGATCTGCAATGTTACGCCCAAATATTTAATCGACGTGACTGTGTCAAGCGCTACACTACTAATGGAGTATTCAAACATTACGGGATTCTTTTTCCTATTCATCTGCATTAATTTACATGTATCTATATTTAGAGTTAGCTGCCATTCCTTACACCAATCACAAATCCTGTCCAAGTCATCTTGTATCCTCCTACAGTCACTCAACGACGACACCTTCCCGTACACCACAGCATCATCAGCAAACACCCGCACATTGCTATCCACCCTATCCAAAAAATCATTTATGTAGATAGAAAACAACAGCGGACCCACCACACTTCCCTGGGGCACTGCAGATGATACCCTCACCTCCGATGAACACTCACCATCGAGGACAACGTACTGGGTTCTATTACTTAAGAAGTCTTCGAGCCATTCACATATTTGGGAACCTATCCCATAGGCTCGTACCTTAGTTAGGAGTCTGCAGTGGGGCACCGAGTCAAACGCTTTCCGGAAGTCAAGGAATATGGCAAGGGTATGCACGAATCTCTACTAACTTTTGCCTGTCCTCATTCTTCCGATCTTTCTTGTATCACGAGTGCAACTGTCTTTGCTTCCTGAGCATTCTTCGGGTTGCGCTGTTTTAAACCACGGTGGGTCTTTTCCGTCTGTAACCCACTTTTTCGGCACATACTTCTCTAATGCGTGATTTACAATGTGTTTAAAATGTGCCATAATTCATTCACGTCCATCGTACCGGAAGTAAATGAAGTCGATTCATTTACTAAGTGGGATGCTAACAACTGCTTATGTGCTCTTTCTAGTAAGAATACTCTCCTAGCCTTCTTGACCGACTCTTTAACTTTCGTAACTATAGTCGTAATGACAACATCATGATCACTAATCCCTGTCTCAACACTGACACCGTCGATGAGGTCTGGTCTGTTCGTGGCTACCAGATCTAAAATATTTCCATTACGCGTTGGCTGTCGATTTAGCTGCTCAAGACAGTTTTCGGATAATGTGTTCAAAAGTAATTCACACGACGGCTTGTCTGTACCACCTGTAATGACTCCATAGACATCCCAGTCTATACTAGGTAGGTTGAAGTCGCCTCCAACTAATATAGAATGATCCGGGTACTTCTGCGATACAGAATGTAGACTCCCTTTGAATGATTCTAGAACTGTTACGGTGGAACCTGGTGGCCGGTAATAACACCCAACAATTAACTTTATTTCTCCTAGCCCTGTTAAACGTGTCCAGATAACTTCACAATCACACTCTACTTCGACCTCAGCAGACACAATATTTTTGTCAACTGCAATGAAGACACCATCTCTTACGGTGTCTAATCTGTCTTTCCGATACACGTTCCAAGCCTCACTAAATATTTCAGAACTTCCTATCTCAAGGTTCAGCCGGGTCTCAGTCCCGAGAATAATTTGCGCGCCACACGCTTCCTGGGCGGCAGTAAATTCAGGAACTTTATTCCGAATTGTGGTGTCACCGCCAGACACCACACTTGCTAGGTGGTAGCTTAAATCGGCCGCGGTCCATTTAGTACATGTCGGACCCGCGTGTCGCCACTGTGTGATCGCAGACCTAGCGCCACCACAAGGCAGGTCTCGAGAGACGATATAGCACTCGCCCCAGTTGTACGAGGAGATTGCTAGCGACCATACGGACGAAGCCTTCCTCTCATTTGCCGAGAGCCAGTTAGAATAGCCTTCTGCTAAGTCCATGGCTACGACCTAGCAAGGCGCCATTAGCCTTACCTACTTTGAGAGATAGTATAAATGTCTCAAGAAGAATGCTGTAGTCATCAACTAATAAAGTTAAGTATAAAGCAGCTACGTACTTTTCTTGCTACCATTCAATAGTTATCCTGTTCCAGAATTGACGCCCGTCGGCGTGAGTGTGTACGCGTGCCTTTCTATCGGCTACCCGTCACTGTGGACTGGCTGCCTTGTCAGTCCACTTCACGAATACTCTGAAAATTTACTGCTAATATCTTGATAGCTGAAGTGTCTTTACACCGAGCGCGTCCTGATTTCCCTGCCTGCACGTCGACAGGTGAGTGTTCATCAGGACACCTCGCACTACTGCCTAGCAAAAAAAAAAAAAAAAAAAAAAAAAACATGTGCACGCCACAAGTACTCTGCTACCCGAGAAGCCACTTCCTTTGTGTAGTGCACCCCTGGCCCATCTAGGGGCGTCCAATAGCGCAAGTCTAGAAATCTGCAGCCAAGACCGTCACAGAGTCGACGAAGCCTCTGGTTGAGACCCTCGTCTCCAAACCAAAGGACCCCGATCCACTCTGGGAACGATACTGCAAATAGAGAGCTCTGCTTGCACCCCGCGTGCGAGGCCAGCGGTTTTCACCAAATCCGCCAGCCGCCTGTATAAACTGAGGATCGCCTCAGAACCCAACCGACAGGCATCATTGGTGCCGACGTGAGCAACTACTTGCAGACGACTGCACCCCGTACGCTCGATAGCCGCAGGCAAGGCCGCCTCCACATCTCGGATGAGGCCCCCCGGCAAACAAACCGAGTGCACGTTGGAATTGTTTCCAGCCCCGTACGTTATTTTCCTAAGGAGCTCCATCATCCGCCTAACGTTGGAGCTCCCAATAACCAGCAAGCCTTTGCCCCCGTGTGCCTGCTCGGGCCCTGCTGAAGGAGCGGCCACCTGCCCACTGACTGGATGAACGGGCGAGGCCAGCCGGACTGCCTCGACCGACGCGAACGCGTTGCAGTCCGCCACTCACCCTGAGGTGAGGGCGGCCCCAACGCGCCGGGTACACTAGAAGGTGCCTCGGCGGCTGAGTCAACGGTCGCAGCAAGCGACACCTGGGGTGTCTCAAGCGACGTGCCAGACCCTCCGCCGTCGCTGCACCTCGAGGCAGCAGCCTGAAGACGGCTGACCGTGGCCAACAGCACGCGCAGCTGCTCGCGAACCGCGGCCAGTTCCTCCTGCGCCCGCACACAGCACGCAAACACCCTATCCATCCTACTACTAATATCTCGAAGTACAGAGTTGCGACAAATAAAACAGCAATATGCGACTGCTCAGTTGCGTCACCAGCGCCAGATTAAGCTGCGATATATGAACAATTACCTACGAACTAAGCAATCAAACGACCACGACTACGCCACTATACAGATATTACAGTGCGATCCTACCCCTGTCTTAGTACAAATGACAACCGCCTATGCGGTGTTACACTCTACCGTTATCAAAATTTGATACTACCCCTTTATAATTCGAAAATACGCAAAGATCCGAAAAATTTCCACCACGCAAGCACACAAACACACAAAGTAATTTGAATTAAACCTGCTGAACTAATACGAAAAACTGAATATACGACTAGTTTCTGCTACTGCTGCTCGCACACGTCACTCTGCAAGCACAGATGAAACTGCACTGACCTCTGTCTGCTGCTAACTGACTCTACGAAATGAACAGAAAGCACTGGCTGTCCAGAACAAACAACTGACTGACGACTCCGCGAATTTATACTTTGTTGTTGTTGTTGTGGTCTTCAGTCCTGGGACAGGTTTGATGCAGCTCTCCATGCTACTCTATCCTGTGCAAGCTTTTTCATCTCCCAGTACCTACTGCAACCTACACCCCTCTGAATCTGCTTAGTGTATTCATCTCTTGGTCTCCCTTTACGATTTTTACCCTCCACGCTGCCATCCAATACTAAATTGGTGATCCCTTGATGCCTCAGAACATGTCCTCCCAAGACTGCCACAATCTCCTCTTCTCCCAAATTCTTTTCAATACCTTCTCATTAATAATGTGATCTACCCATCTAACCTTCAGCATTCTTCTGTAGCAATACATTTCGAAAGCTTCTATTCTCTTCTTGTCTAAGCTATTTATCATCTATGTTTCACTTCCATACACTGCTGCACTTCATACAAATACTTTCAGAAAGACTTCCTGGCATTTAAATCTATACTCGATGTTAGCAAATTTCTCTTCTTCAGAAACTCTTTCCTTGCCATTGCCAGCTTACATTTTATATCCTCTCTACTTCGACCATCATCAGTTATTTTGCTCCCCAAATAGCAAAACTCCTTTACTACTTTAAGAGTCTGATTTCCTAATCTAATTCCCTCAGCATCACCTGACTTATTCGACTACATTCCATTATCTTCGTTTTGCTTTCTTTGATGTTCATCTTATATCCTCAAGACACTGTCCGTTCCATTCAATGTTTGAATTATCTGCATAGAAAAAGTTGTATGACTCACGGGATCGTTTTAAGTGTAGCCGCTAAAATGAATTTGTTAAACCTGCAATAACTGGTGACACCGAGTTAGTGTCCGACGACTACTGGCCGTGCCCATAGTGCTACGTACGGAACATCCGCGTCCACCGCATCGCACAATTATCCGTGTCCTTTGTCACCGTAACGCCACAATGTCACACTCGCTACTATCTGCAGACGTGCCTACAGGCGCAGTAATCAATCGCGTGAAGGTAAAACCGCCACCTTTTTGGCAACAGAAATAATACCGGCCTGTGGTTCGTGCGGTTATAAAGCCAATTTTTGCTAGCACTACCAAGTGTAGCTACGTCGTCGCAGCGCTCAGTGTTGATATGGCTACGGAAGTGAAACACATTCTGGCGTCACCGCCGAGCTCTGATCACTACTCAACCGTCAGGAACCCCCTGATTACGCGCGTCTCACAATACGAGGCGAAGAGATTGCAGAAGATTCTCCGCATCGAAGTGCTAGAGGACCGCATTCCGTCGCATCTACCGCACCCTCTGCGTACGTTTGCGAGCAGAGCTGTCAATGAAGAGAGTCTGCGGAATATTTGGTTATCGCGCCTGGCACCTGACGCACAGAAGGTATTAACAGTGTGCACTGGCGATTCAGATTGCGCTCGCGCAAACCGCGGATCGCATGGCAGTCGTATGTCCTTCGGCATGTGTCACCTGTTTGCCCACAGCCTCAGGCAGGTAACACTCTCGTCACATTACAAGCGCAGATCACCGAACTCACCGCCCAAGTTGCTGCCTTTCGAAATTTGGACCGAAATGTTCATTCACACATCTTTCAGTGCAACCAAACACTGCACAAGATTTTTTACTGTAGTACACAAACTGTAACTGAAAGTACTGCACTTGCGATAAAGCGAACGTATTCCAGAAGTCGTCAGCTTACACACATACACCGCGCTTGCAATAGCAGGAACTCGATTTCGTCAAGCTTCCTGCCCCGAGTCATGTGACTTAAATGTTGGTTTCAGTGTAATAACAGCACGCGCTGTCTATGTTATACGTGGTCTATATTGGTGGCATAACCAACTCATCGTACAAAGACTGAATGTTTTTGCCAGTGCAATCATCCATTGGTGACAGTAAGAAACTGTGACATAAAACAGCAATTCAATTTATTTCGAATATTCAGGGATCGCAGAATACTATCTAAATCAAAACTCATGTTCGACAACTATGTATTACTAATTTGATAATTATATTTTGTAACCAAACATTGATTTTTAATTATTTATAGAGAGTATGTCATATATTCGTTCCAATATCCCATAGCGAATGACGTATAACTTCGGATGAAACTACTGCTGAGGTAACCCATAAACGATTTTTTGGAAGCCAGTAATGAAAACACAGTTGACACAATATTTTACACCACACAGATATTTTGACGTACTTTTTGACAACTACTCCATACACCTCTGAGTACTTTCCAAATAGGGTTGCACTATAATTGACTCTTTCATTTTAATACCAATCACTGTTTGAGGAGAGCAGAAGGCGATGTATGACTTATTTTTTGACAGTTAATTCAGATTTTTCGAATACTTTTGACCACAGTCCAGACAGAACTACATTGTAATCGTTCTGGTTGGAGGAGAGGAGAGAGAGGTATGTGATTTTTATTTTTAAACAAATAATTCAAATAATTTGGATGCTTTTGAGCACAGTTCAGGGGGTGACACTGTGATTGACTCTTTCATTTTAATGCCAGACTCTGATTGGTGAAGAGCGAAAGGAAGTGGTACATTATGCCTTGTGTCTGTATGCAGTTTACGTAAACGTCGCCGGCCGGGGTGGCCGAGCGGTTCTAGGCGCTACAGTCTGGAACCGCGCGACCTCTTCGGTCGCAGGTTCGAATCCTGACTCGGGCATGGATGTGTGTGATGTCTTTAGGTTAGTTAGGTTTAAGTAGTTCTAAGTTCTAGGGGACTGATGACCTCAGAAGTTAAGTCCCTTAGTGCTCAGAGCCATTACGTAAACGTCACGAACTTGGTGTCATTTTTCTGCGTCATTTCAATGTTATGTTCTGATTGGTTGGGAAGATGAGGGGGAGGTAGGAAGGGCTAGCTCGATATTGGCTGATTCTTTTTTGATACTTTGCTGTGACTGACTTGAAAGAAGTGGGGGAGGGCTTTCAAATTCCTTGTTATTAGCGGCTTCATTTTTAATACTGGGCTATGATTGGCTGGAGATTAGGAGTACTGCACTGTAATTGGTTGGAGATAGGTTGGTTGGTTGGTTGATTTGGGGGGAAGGGAGCAAAAAGCGATGTCGTAAGTCCCATCGAATTAGGAAAGGATGCCCTTTCAAAGGAACCATCCCGACATTTGCCTGAAGTGATGTAGGGAAATCACGGTAAACCTAAATCAGGATGGCTGGGGGCGGGTTTGAACCGTTGTCCTCCCGAATGCGAGTCAAGTGTGCTAACCTCTGCGCCACCTAGCTCGATTTGGAGATAGGGAGGGGGGGGGGACAGGATTTTTAATTTCTGATTAACACAACTGACCTATTTCTTACATCTTGGAGTTTTAAATGGTTGTTTCAGTTTTAATACTTCACTGTGACTGGCTGGTGGTAATGTTAAAAGGGGAGGGGAGTGAGATTGATGACATCATGAGTTTAAGAGCATTGATGACATCATGCATGACTTCACAGTCAAGCAATGTCAGTCACCATCAAAAGTCAAAAGTCATTGCTCCTGCTCCTTTTCAAAGGTCAATTTGTATCCAGAACATATAACATTGCGACTTACGAAGTAAGTGAAGTCTAGGAATTCCGTTACCTTGGAAGCAAAATAACACAGGACAGACAAAAAAAAGTATGACACAAAAGGTAAACTAGCGCAGGCGATGAGGACATTCCTGGCTAACACAAGCCTACTAGTATCAAATACGGGCCATCATTTAAGGAATAAATTACTCAGAATGTACGTTTGGAGCAAAGCAATGTATGGAGGTGAATCATGGACTGTGAAAAAACCGGAAAAGAAGAGAATCGAAGCCTTTAAGATGCGGTGATATAGAAGAATTACAAATTATTTGGGTTGATAAGACAGAAATGATGATGCTCTCTGGTCGACAAGGAAAGGAATATATGGAGAACACTGACAAGAAGGAGGGACAGGATGGTAGAACTTATTTTAAGACATCAGAGAATAACTTCCATGGTTCTTGAGGGACTCATAGAGGATAAATGCTGTAGGGGGAAGACAGGGATTGGAATACATCCAACAATTAATTGAGGACTTTGCTTCCAAGTATTACTCTGAAGTGAAGAGGTTGGCGCGGGGTCGGAATTCGAGGCGGGCTGCATCAGACCAGTCCGAAGACCACCAAAAATAAATGCTTACGTAGTTCCCTTTCTATATAAAATATATGTCAAAGAATGTTCTTTGTCATACATTAACTTCACTGTCACTTTACATATTGCTCTGTAAGCTTCTGGATTTCTGGATATCAACAGTTTTCTCAAGCAAGAGCTTCACATCATGCTCACGAGCACTTTTATGATTTCCTGAAATCCGCTGAGAATTTAATACGGCTAAACAAGAGTGACTCACTTTCCTTCTTGATCGGCGAAGTAACATGTCATATTCATTATGCGTACTTGGAAACGATGTTTCTTGTAGCATCTATAATTAGAGGCTAGCCTCAAATCAGTTGCAGAAAATTTTATACAACAATTACTTGATTACTTGTCCAGTACCTTTCCTGCTGCGGGATGTTCTGTTGCAGATACCAGTAGTGAAGTCCTTTGTCTACATACCGTGTTTATCTTTCCTCTGAGTACGTTCTTTTAAGATGGGTTATTGGTCTGAGTATCATATAAAGTGGAGAGTCGAAGTTTTATCACATTATTGCACTTCATACGACGCTCGAAACGTCCCCTTAGAAAAATTTATCAATTACTTTAGTGGTTAACCCCTTACGTTATTTGATTTTCAAACAGCTCAGCAGAACTGAACGTACTCAGACATTTCGCTCGTTACTTATTCTAATCCCTACAAGAGAATGGCCCTGACTAACGATAACTTATACCTGTCATGATTCACTGACCTCACAAAAATCTTCGTTACTCAAACTACTGCAATACAGCGTGCGCCAATACTGCCAACTAAATAAAAGATTCTAACTACTGAAGGCACTAACTACTGATAGGCATAGTTATCAAATGAAAGATTTTGATAGAGAACAAACAGCTCTCAAAATTCTGCCATCTCTCTCCCCACATCCACCACTGCTGGCGGCTCATCTCCAACTGCGAACTCCACGCGCTGTTCACATCCAACTGCCCAAGACTACAATGGCAAATATTTCAACAATGCCAACCAGCCACAGACTGCACACAGCACAGCCAGTGATTTTCATACAGAGCGCTACGTGACGTTACCAACATAAAAACCTAAATAGCCTACTTACACCCTCGGTTTGCCTGTTACTCTGCTGTGTATCGTCACCCGCACAAGTACAGGGGACTCGATAATGTTAAACTCAATGGACCATGTAAAAACTTCAAATTACCGGGTTTTCAAATTAACGTTTGATTTATTAAAAGGGATGGAGGAAAAAATTCAAATAAACGTGAGTTCCATTGAAAGTAAACTGATCTTGATTTTAAGAATGTGCAAAATAATACATAAACATATACATATGCTACGTACATGTAGTATATGAAAAACATACCAATGAAGATGTTACACGTAATTTTGAAAAACAGTGGGTGATTTTCTTTTGAGAGAGCGACTCCTATTACCATTGTTCAGAGAAACTTCGATAGCGATGACAGCTGATAAGAAACTACCATTCGTTTCCGTTCTGAGGCCCTAGGAGCGTAGGATATGGACAGATAATCTCGCCTAGCTCAATGTGACTGTAGTTGGCAGCTGTTCTTCGTTGTCTGCCTCGCCCTCATCCTGACAGGCCAACAGTTCAGCATCGGTTACAACACCAGGGATGCCGATGTCACCGCCCACACGAAGAAAATCTTCAAACGTTAACTCACCACAGCTGGGTAGAAGTCCCCACACTAAGTCTCGCGGGACTGAATTTTTTAATCCCGGCGATTCTCATTGTTGTTCTGTCTATTCTGTTTGCATTACAAACCTGCACTTTTTGAAACAGGTACAAAGAGTGGTAGGGCTGAGCTTTTCCTTGGCCTTACCAATCATGGTTACAGCGGCCAGAACTGTTGTGATCATCTCACCTTTTTCCGCGCTATTCAGAACAAATGAAACAATTTCTCTGCAGTAGAGAGTTTTAAAATTTTGTGTTGTGGCCTGGTCCAATGGTTCCAATCTTGATATTACCGGTGGCAAAAAAATCAATTTTACTTGATGTAATAGTGGTGGGGTGTTACGTACGGCGCGGTTGTCCAAAAACAGTACAATTTTACGTTTCTCCTATTTCACATTCCTGATTCCTGTTTACGACTCTGTCGTCATCCATCATTTTTTTGTTCGAGCAATAACTTGTGGGAAGCGATTTTATTTATTTGACATAATGTTTTTTTTTTTTTTTTACTTTTTCCTTCAACACCAAAACACCCACGGGCACGTCTTGTCTTCTATATCGATTTATCCGCTTGAGCAAGCAATCGTCAAGGCGCGAAATTTCTCCCTGACGTCACCTTTTCTGCCTATTTCAAATGGTTCAAATGGCTCTGAGCACTATGGGACTTAACATCTGCGGTCATCAGTCCCCTAGAACTTAGAACTACTTAAACCTAACTAACCTAAGGACATCACACACACCCATGCCCGAGGCAGGATTCGAAACTGCGACCGTAGCGGTCACGCGGTTCCAAACTGAAGCGCCGCACGGCCACACCGGCCGGCTCTGCCTATTTATGAGACACTTTCAGTAACACGATATAATCATCGACAATGTAGATGGTAAAATAGCGAATTTATTCGAAATGCCACTCCCCCAATGTCAAGCTTTCGTTCATTAATTGAAAGTCGCTTGTTTCTTCTAGCACCCATGGCGTTCAGTTTCAGGAAGCACGGACTGACTACAATTCGGTATGAAATCAGACTTCAGACTGAATGGGGGTACTTCATAGGTCGAAGAAAGATACGACAGATGATCTGAAACTGGGAATTATAGAATTATGGGACTTCAAGTTATGGAGAGTGCGTGAGCCCTGACCTCAAACTACAAACTATTGCGGAGATTTCCTCGTCACTACAACTCCAGATGACCAGTGCGACCAAAACACATTGATTTTTTCCAATTTATCGAGTATTTTTCAAGCAGCTGGGAAAAAATTTCAAATTATTGAGAGTTTCAGATTACCGAGTGTCGAATTATTGAGAGTCGAGTGAACCACGTTAATCAAGTAACTCCCAGTTTCCTGGCAGTTCTCAAAATACTGCATGCAAAAGGATTATTATGGATAGAAGCTTTCTTAGTAACTGAAAAGTGCTGAACTTTTAACGGCTTTTGGGCACCAGCCATACAGCCAGCCTCAGACCATAAAAACAACAATTATCACTTAAGAACTATTGGTTTTTATTAGAGTCAGATCCCAGAAGTGAAATAATTGGATGCTTCCCAACATCAAAGGTTGGTTACACGTGGTAATCGGATATATATATATATATATATATATATATATATATATATATATATATATATATATATCGTCGAAAACTACGAAATATGGCATGGTCATGCGAATGCTGTGTGATTCGAGTACGATATATACGAGGGCAGTTCAATAAGTAATGCAACACATTTTTTTTTCTGAAACAGGGGTTGTTTTATTCAGCATTGAAATACACCAGGTTATTCCCCAATCTTTTAGCTACACAACACTATTTTTCAACGTAATCTCCATTCAATGCTACGGCCTTACGCCACCTTGAAATGAGGGCCTGTATGCCAGCACGGTACCATTCCACTGGTTGATGTCGGAGCCAACGTCGTACTGCATCAATAACTTCTTCATCATCCGCGTAGTGCCTCCCACGGATTGCGTCCTTCATTGGGCCAAACATATGGAAATCCGACGGTGCGAGATCGGGGCTGTAGGGTGCATGAGGAAGAACAGTCCACTGAAGTTTTGTGAGCTCCTCTCAGGTGCGAAGACTTGTGTGAGGTCTTGCGTTGTCATGAAGAAGGAGAAGTTCGTTCAGATTTTTGTGCCTACGAACACGCTGAAGTCGTTTCTTCAATTTCTGAAGAGTAGCACAATACACTTCAGAGTTGATGGGGAAGGACATCGAACAGAATAATCCCTTCAGCGTCCCAGAAGACTGTAACCATGACTTTACCGGCTGAGGGTATGGCTTTAAACTTTTTCTTGGTAGGGGAGTGGGTGTGGCGCCACTCCATTGATTGCCGTTTTGTTTCAGGTTCGAAGTGATGAACCCATGTTTCATCGCCTGTAACAATCTTTGACAAGAAATTGTCACCCTCAGCCACATGACGAGCAAGCAATTCTGCACAGATGGTTCTCCTTTGCTCTTTATGGTGTTCGGTTAAACAACGAGGGACCCAGCGGGAACAAACCTTTGAATATCCCAACTGGTGAACAATTGTGACAGCACTACCAACAGAGATGTCAAGTTGAGCACTGAGTTGGTTGATGGTGATCCGTCGATCATCTCGAACGAGTGTGTTCGCACGCTCCGCCATTGCAGGAGTCACAGCTGTGCACGGCCGGCCCGCACGCGGGAGATCAGACAGTCTTGCTTGACCTTGCGGCGATGATGACACACGCTTTGCCCAACGACTCACCGTGCTTTTGTCCACTGCCAGATCACCGTAGACATTCTGCAAGCGCCTATGAATATCTGAGATGCCCTGGTTTTCCGCCAAAAGAAACTCGATCACTGGCCGTTGTTTGCAACGCACATCCGTTACAGACGCCATTTTAACAGCTCCGTACAGCGCTGCCACCTGTCGGAAGTCAATGAAACTATACGAGACGAAGCGGGAATGTTTGAAAATATTCCACAAGAAATTTCCGGTTTTTTCAACCAAAATTGGCCGAGAAATAAAATGTGTTGCATTACTTATTGAACTGCCCTCGTATATATATATATATATATATATATATATATATATATATATATATATCGTACTCGAATATATATATATCGTACTCGAATCACACAGCATTCGAATGACTATGCCATATTTCGTAGTTTTCGACGGACTGTAAACTTTAAAATTTAACCGTCCATGCCATAGTATCATTCCTTCATCAATTGATATGTTTTGACTTAGATTAAACATGTCTTCAAACTTTTTGGAAAAATAATCAATTACGAATTGCACTTTGACAAGCCGGTCGGCATTATGCAGTTTATTGTTGCTGTCGGAATAATTTAAAAATGATAATATTTCTCTGAATCGGTTGCGGGACATCGTTTTGCGAAATATCGATGTGTCTATCAACGGATTCGTTGACCATTAATCATCGATCCTTGCTTTTTTTTACAATTCCCATAAGGATAGCAAGCCCAAACCATTCTCTAAGTTCGGGTTCCGTAACGTAGACAAATTTGGCATTTTTTTTTTTTTTAATCCAGTTTCCTTCTATTACAATTTTGACAGTAGTACTTGTTGGTTTCGTTGCTAATATATCCAGATAGATCGTTCAAAATATATAATTCTACGATATCCTCGAAGCCGTGTGTATCTTTGGGAAATATATTTGGACCCGCGGATCCTTCAAATTTATTATTCGTCCACGGTAAATCAAAGTCTGGGCACTGTGCACTGTCTTCTTCGTCTGATTCATCCGAATCAGTTGGCAACCGTAGCGTTCGCCGAATTCTTGATGGATGTATTTCACTATCTTCCTACGATTCTGCTTCACTTTCATTTTTTTTTATATCCAATGTCTTCTTCCCAAAAGGGGAAAGTCGTCTGGAACGTCAGACAAGACGCCCGCATATTCATCGTAAATAATCCTACTGTCTCTTTCGTCCGCCATGATGAAAGGGCACAAGTACTTATAAAAACAAAAAGACTTGTTGACGCGTGTAACTTACTGTTACCTAAACAAAACACCAACAGAATGCAAAAGATACTAAAGCGCTGTCGCCGGCTACTGAGCGATACTATGCCCACGACACCACTGTGGTGTCGCCGGACGGGCTAGTGTTACCAGTCTATAGCGCTGCCAACGTACAAACAGACTACTTACAAACCATCTCTGGCGGGCCGCTTGAATCTGCGCGCGCAGGGGCCCTTAAGAGCTTGTAAGGTCGTTATGTCATTTTTATTTTTGTTTGTCATCGATGTACGCGTCAGAGAGAAGAGCGGCTCATGAGGGCAACTCTTAAATCTTATAATAACCATCAGACCCAAACATATGAAATCTGTTAACGCAGAAGACGAAATCAGTAACCATAAGACTGTCGAAGCGTTAATTAATGTAGCTATTACAAGGAATATTAAGGAAAATAAGAATTTTTTGAGGCAAGACTAT
This sequence comes from Schistocerca serialis cubense, assembly GCF_023864345.2. Lineage (NCBI taxonomy): Eukaryota > Metazoa > Arthropoda > Insecta > Orthoptera > Acrididae > Schistocerca > Schistocerca serialis. The sequence goes on along the minus strand of NC_064644.1, from coordinate 545,181,025 downwards.
CAGGAAGGAAATTACAGTTTATCTGAGCAATCAACGCTGAATATTCAAGTCTGAGGACGAAGAAATCGAGCAGTAATTGATAAATTTAAAATTATCCTTCATCTACGACTTACAAGTGTTCCACTAATCTCCTCCTCCACCCTCCGCCCCGTTCCCCCTCCCCTTCTTTAAAGAATCTAACTACCACGTATAAGCACCTTCGAACGTCCGATTACTTCACAAATAAGTTAATGTGTAACATATTTGACAACCATTTCAAACCTTGAAAATTAGAAAAAGTTTGAAACTGTGTTTAATGGTTGTTGGAAGTGTCTAAGTGGTCTCATTACTAAACAATCGAAGAGTATACTCTGGGTAATTTGCTCTCCAGCTTAAGAAAAGCTAGTTTTTCACGCATCTCAATGTTTATGACATATCTCCTGAAATATGCGTCGTACAATTATGTAATTTTGCATGTACATTCATTGACAGAGGTGAATACTGTCTGCAAAGTTGGTTCCGAGTAGAATTAGTACTAAAGAAGTAATAAATTAATCGTCATGACAGATGCTGAAGTTTTACTGCATGGACATCAAAGACGTAGTAGACAATAAATTTTTCTCCTTTAATTATTTTCTGAGGGTGCCAGCAAGAAAAAGTTTCAAAAAGTTTTCAAATTATATATAAAGTTTTTTGGAAGTCGCTCACTGTTCTTATTCTCAAATACTGGCTGAATAAAGTCTGGGCAATTTGTGTGCTGTAAATTACACTGCCTCACAACGTGTACAGAGTTTCTAGCTTAATACTTGACTTACTATGTTAAACCCTTAAGGTAAGATTTTTCTTATTAATGCCTGCATTATGGTGGCATTTACAGTTTTTAAATTTGGCCATTAATTATATGACATACTTAAAGTCAATTTTTTGGTCCCTAGAACCCGTAAGATAGGCAACCTGCATCTGGGATCGTGCACCGAGCCACGTGTTTATTAATGTAGATGTGCTGAGGAAAGTTGAGAGGAGTGAGGAAAGCCCCCTGCGATTCCATAGCCGTGTTAGTAGGTTAGATATGGTAGTTCAAAACCCTGCCCAGCCACAGGTTTTCCATGATTTTTCCTCATTGCTTAAGGGAACTGATTCGTAAACAGAAGGGGAAATCCTGAAACAATTTTCAGTTTTCTAAATGATGTAGCTCAAAGAACAGGAGTTGTAAACCCATGTAACTCATCTTTTAAGAGATCTTTTTGGGAACAATTTGATGTACAAACAACAATTTTTGGTCTTACACTTTTTTCCGGACTGTATTTCTCGTTGCAAGTGAAATAAGGCATATTAATTATTTACGTACATCACTTATCTCAAAATAAAAACCAAGTAGAAGCTCCTTTTTTCCTGGAAGTTCTTTACACTATTATGACTGAAGTAGACTTCTAAAAAGATGTTCCTGGCGTAAATTATGGTTAATTGATTTAGGGGCTGGGGACCAAACAGCGTGGTTATAGGTTCGATCGGGTTCGGGAAGGATGGGAAAGGAAGTCGGCCGTGCCATTTCAAAAGAACCATTCCGGCATTTGCCTAAAGCGATTTAGGAAAATCACGAAAAACCTAAACCAGGAAGGCCGGACGTGGCTTTGAACCGTCGTCCTCCAGCGCAAATTACACTTCAAAAATTTCTTAAATAATGATTATCAAACATTTCAATAATTAACTCATCGTTTTTCTTTAAAAAAGCCTTTGATTTTCAGTTTCAAGTCATAAAAATAGTCTACTTTTTATTTAAGTGTTTTTTAAGTCAGTATAAAGAATTTCAGAGTTCTAGATTTAATAATTTTAAATCAATATGTACCAGAACACCATAAAAAGTGAATTTCCGGGAAATTTAAATTAAAGCTGAAGGTTGTTTCTCTACCTACCCTGCAGAATACACACATCAAAAAAAGTTTTGCTTCATCCCGGTTCCCAGAACTCATGAAGACAGTCGTTGACTGTGGATATTGTATCACTGACACAGTCCCTTTGACTGTTCAGTGATGTCACTAAACCCGCTCAAAGATGTAAACGACTATGCCTGAGCAGCGCCTATTAGACGGAGGAGGTCCGACAGCCGATCAGTTCCTGTCATTGCACGAGGAAGGAGGTACACGGCTCGTGTTGTCTGTAGTTCAGCCATGCCTAGACGGTCAGTACCGCTGTTCGATCGCGTCCGCATTGTTACTTTGTGCCAGGAAAGGCTCTCAACAAGAGAAGTGTCCAGACGTTTCGGAGTGAACCAAAGCGATGTTGTTCGGATATGTAAGAGATACAGAGGAACTGTCGATGTCATGCCTCGCTCAGGCCGCCCAAGGGCTGCTACTGTAGTGGATGACCACACCTACGGATTATGGCTCGGAGGAACCCTGACAGCAACGCCACCATGTTGAATAATGCTTTTCGTGCAGCCACAGGACGTCGTGTTACGATTCAAACTGTGCGCAATAGGCTACATGATGCGCAACTTCATTCCCGACGTCCAAGGCGAGGTCCATCTTTGCTACCACGACAGCATGCAGCGCGGTACAGATGGGCCCAACAACATGCCGAAAGGACGTCTCAGGAGTGGCATCACATTCTCTTCACCGATGAGTGTCGCATATGCCTTCAACCAGAAAATCGTTGGAGGCAATCCAGTCAGGCTGAACGCCTTAGACACACTGTGCCAGCGGGTGCAGTTAAATGGAGGTTCCCTGATGTTTTGGGGTGGCATTATGTGGGGCCGACGTACGCCGCTGGTGGTCCTGGAAGCCGCCCTAACGGCTGTACGATACGTAAATGCCATCCACCGATCGATAGTGTAACCATATCTTCAGCATATTGGCGAGACATTCGTCTTCATGGACGACAATTCGCGCCGCCATCGTGCACATCTTGTGAATGATTTCCTTCAGGATAACGACATTGCTCGACTAGAGTAGCCAGCATGTTCTCCAGACATGAACACTATCGAACATGCCTGGGATAGATGGAAAAGGGTTGTCTACATGACAAGACGTGACATGACCCACCAACCACTCTGAGGGATCTATGCCGAATCGCCGTTGAGGACTGGAACAATCTGGACCAACAGTGCCTTGATGAACTTGTGGATAGTATGCCACGACGAATACAGGCTTGCATCAATGCAAGAGAACGTGCTACTGGGTATTAGAGGTACCGGTGTGTACAGCAGTCTGGACCACCACCTCTGGAAGTCTCGCTGTATGGTGGTACAACATGAAATGTGTGGTTTTCATGAGCAATAAAAATGGCGGAAATGATGCTTATGTTGATCTATATTCCAAATTTCCGTGCAGGTTTCGGAACTCTCGGAACCGGGGTGAAGCAAAACTTTTTTCGATGGGTGTACTAACTCATTAGAGGCCCGTATTCATCTTGTTACTGATACTGCTCTCCCTCAATTTCTTTTTCAGAGTTCTTCTTATTCTTATTCTTGCTTCTGTGGTGGCTCCAACGCCTGCTTCGGAGAGTCCTATGCGGCCAGCGGCAATTTAGTCCACGAGGCACACCCATCAATTCCATAACCTTAAAACCCGACACTGCACTATGAATAAACATACCAGAGCATTCAGCACGCCTATTTTGTCAGTATTTAGTCCTAGAAGAACAGATTTTAGTATCCGTTCCCCTGTGCAGTTGTTAAAACTCTCATCTGGGTCTTGACTCCTGCTCTGTAATTACTTGTCTAGCGAGAACAAAATTCTGTTTTTAACAGAGCTGTCTGCGTGACATGTGGACGCCGCCACATGTGCAGTCACTTTCTAATTCCTCTAATTTTGGGGTTTTCTTCCCTATAATTTCCTCCAAATAAACTTTTTCCCTTTCCGAAAACTACAGCGAATTTTTAAGACAACAATTTAAAAAAATCGATTCTGTGACACTTATTCACGTACTAGTCCTCTTAAGGCCGATACGACGGAGGATACTTTGAAACGATACAGACGACTTCCGTCTCTGTCCCATCCCAACTCTAGCCTGCATTCCGTCCGTAAAGAGCTCCTCGTCGACAGGACGTTAAATTGTCGTATTCGTTCTTGCTTCCTTCTTTTCCTCAGCAAAATCCGGTAACGAATTTGCTCAGCAATCATAATGAGTTTTGGTCCTACATTGTAGCCATATGTTGCACGGAAATAATCAATTCTGCCGCTCTGTGATTACACTGGCATCGAAACAGAAGATGGTAGAGCAAGCTTCGCCATTGCTCGTGAACAATACTATCGCTTGTAGGAAGGCTGCGACGTTAGAAAGCTGTAGTGAAATACAGGACGATCTGCAGAGCATAGGTGATTCGTGCAGGGAATAGTAGCTGAACCTCCACGTAAATAAATGTAAGGTTCGTTTTCTTTGTTTTTGAGTCATCAGTCATCTGACTAGTTTGATGAGGCGCGCAGTGAATTCCTCTCCTGTGGTTCAAATGGTTCAAATGGCTCTGACCACTATGGGACAACTTGTGAGGTCATCAGACCCCTAGAACTTAGAACTACTTGAACCTAACTAAGGACATCACATACATCCATGCCCGAGGCAGGATTCGAACCTGCGACCGTAGCGGTAGCGCGGTTCCAGACTGTAGCGCCTAGAACCGCTCGGCCACCCCGGCCGGCCCTCTCCTGTGCCAAACTCTTCATCTCAGAGTAGCACCTGCTACAGTCGTCCTCAATTATTTGCTTGACGTATTCCAATCTCTGTATTCCTTTACAGTTTTTCCCCTCTACAGCCCCTCTGGTACGATGTAAATCTTTCCCTCATGCCTTAACAGATGTCCTATCATCCTGCCCTTCTCCTTGTCAGTGGTTTCCACATATTGCTTTTCTCTTTGATCCTGCGCAGAACCTCCTCATTCCATACCTTATCAGTCCACCTAATTTTCAACATTCGTCTGTAGCACCACATCTCAAATGCCTCAGGCCGGCCGCGGTGGTCTCGCGGTTCTAGGCGCGCAGTCCGGAACCGTGCGACTGCTACGGTCGCAGGTTCGAATCCTGCCTCAGGCATGGATGTGTGTGATGTCCTTAGGTTAGTTAGGTTTAAGTAGTTCTAAGTTCTAGAGGACTAATGATCACAGCAGTTGAGTCCCATAGTGCTCAGAGCCATTTGAACCATCAAATGCCTCATTTCTTTTCTCTTCCGGTTTTCCCACAGTCTGTGTTTCACTACCACACAATGCTGTGCTCCAAACGTATATTCTCAGAAATTTCTTCCTCAAATTAAGGCCTATGTTTGATACTAGTAGATTTCTCTTGGCCAGGAAAGCCATTTTTACTAGTTTTACTCTGATTTTGACGTGCTCCTTGCTCAGTTCGTCATTGATTATTTTGCTGCCTAGGTTGTTGTGGACTGGCAAGACAGCCAATCCACAGTGACGGGTAGCCGAAAGGCACGCGTTTAAGCTCACGCAGGCTGGCGTGAGGTCTGGAACAGTTAAAGGAATTGAGTCTAGTAAAAAAAGTACGGAGTTTCTGGAATACTTAACTTTAATCCATAATTGGTGAACATCGGTCTGACGGTACATGCATCACAAAATAAATAGCAAATGATAATGGCGCCTTGCTAGGTCGTAGCAAATGACGTAGCTGAAGGCTATGCTATCGTCTCGGCAAATGAGAGCGTAATTTGTCAGTGAACCATCGCTAGCAAAGTCGGCTGTACAACTGGGGCGAGTGCTAGGAAGTCTCTCTAGACCTGCCGTGTGGCGGCGCTCGGTTTGCAATCACTGACAGTCGCGACATGCGGGTCCGACGTATACTACCGGACCGCGGCCGATTTAAAGGCTACCACCTAGCAAGTGTGGTGTCTGGCGGTGACACCATATAGGTAGTAGAATTTCTTAACTTCATCTACTTCGTTACCGTCAGTCCGGATGTTACGTTTCTCGCTGTCCTCATTTCTGCTACTTCTCATTATTTTCGTCTTTCTTCGATTTACTCTCAGTTCGTATTCTGTACTCATTAGACTGTTTATTCCATTCAGAAGATCATGTAATTCTTCTTCACTTTCACTCAGGACAGCAATGTCATCAGCGAATCGCATCATTGATATCCTTTCACCTCGAATTTTAATCCCACTCCTGTACCTTTCCTTTATTTCCATCATCACTTCTTCGATGCACAGATTGAACAGAAGGGGCGAAAGACTTAATCCGAGCACTTCGTTCTTGGTCGTCCACTCTTATTATTCTCTCTTGGCTCTTGTACATATTGTATATTACCCGTCTTTCCCTGTAGTTTAGCCCTATTTTTCTCAGAATTGCACCATTTTACATTGTCGAATGCTTTTTCCAGGTCGACAAATCCTATGAACTTGCCTTGATTTTTCTTTAGTCTTGCTTCCATTATCACCCGCAACGTCAGAATTGAGTTTCTGGTGCCTTTACCTTTCCTAAAGCCAAACTGAGCGTCATCTAACACATCTTCAACTTTCTTTTCCATTTTCCACTATATTATTCTTGTCAGCAACTTGGCTGCATGAGCTGTTAAGCTGATTTTGCGATAATTCTCGCACTTGTCAGCTCTTGCAGTCTTCGGAATTGCGTGGATGATGTTTTTCCGAAAGTCAAATGGCATGTCGCCAGACTCATACATTCCACGCACTAACGTGAATGGTCGTTTTGTTGCCACTTCCCCCAATGATTTTAGAAATTCTGATGGAATATTTTCTATCTCTTCTGCCTTTCTTGATCTTAAGCTCCCCAAAGCTCTTTTAAATTCTAATAGTGGATCCCCTATCTCTTCTAAATCACTACTGTTTCTTCTTCCTCATACAGAGACCTTCAGTGTACTCCTTTCAACTATCCGCTCTTTCCTCTGCAATTAACAGTGGATTCCCCTTGCACTCTTACTGCACATAAATAGTGGAAGAGATTCATCACTTTTTGATTATAATACTAACGGTACCTTACTGGAAACAGCGAGAAACATTAAACAGCACGGAGAAACAGGTTGTAGAGCCTTAAAAGTGGAATGACAATGGATGACAATTGATCGACGGCTGAAAGGTCGCATCCAACAGGTGCTATTTCTGGTCTTCTTGACTCCGCGTATCGCCGCAGAGTGCAGGACACAGGCGCGGAGCCGGAGAGATGACAAGGAACATGTCAGAGTGTGCAGCTACACCTCACTGAACAGTAACCGTCCTGGCGACGGTAGTACGAAGAAAACAACTGTACATTGCTCTAGTAATGTCGTCGAAGTCAACATCCACGTGGCCGAGCTGTCCACTGCGTCAGCGCAGTAGTTAAGGAAGCGCTCGCGGTTTGTTTACGTTGCCCGGCTGGGGGACGGCGGCCGTGTACGGCGATACAGCGAGTTCCGCCTCTGTGGTTGTGGGCAAGCTTTGCGCAACATCTATCTTAGCAGTGAACATCGCGGTCCGTGTCTAACACGAGTTACTAATGTAGCCTCGAAAAATTTTTGGATTACAACCCAATTAATCGATATCCGTTCGTGCAACGGCAGTTGTTTGAAATCAGCTGTACTGCGCTGATCATTATCTAGGTTGCCATTTGTAGCGTGATGGCACTGTGCTTAAACGGATAGTGCGTGTCCGAACTCTTCATGGACTGGTCGGAGGTAAAAACCGTTTTTTGAATTACTTTGTAATAATTGGTTACTCGCTTCAGAGCTGTTGTTCGAATCATTTTGTAATCATTATCTAGTCACTCTTTGACTCCTTGGGCAATGGAGCAGCTCCTACAATAAATTCCTTTTTATAATACATTTAAAGCTACAGCGTTTAAGTTTCTTGGAGAGGACAGCAGATGTCATAAGTGTAACGTGGAAGTTCAAAGTGCTTAAGAGGCACAATGATAGTGCGCTGAATTGCTTCGTACGTTAACTAAATAATGTAAACTATGCTCAGAACATTGGTCTTTTGTGAGTTTTGAAAGAAACCTGTTTGTTTACAACCTTAACGATTTAATGTTTTATTGGATTTTAAGTGTTTAACGTTTGTATTTGAGTATAAGAACTAAAGTATTGAGTAACTGCTATCACAAATTCTGCATGTAACAAAATTACCTTTTCAAAATTTTATATTTTCTGAAGATAACTGGGAATGTTAGCAATTTTGATTGTAACTATAGAAGCTGGTAATAGGCGGGTGAATCTTCTTGCACAATAAAAATGTGATTTGAAAGAAATATTATTTTAGTTGACAAGTCCACCAACTCGCTCTACTCCCTAATTAATCCACATTGTGCCACCGTTCCAGACCACATAATATTAGTTCTAGAGCAAGCAGTTCCCGGGCTCGGATTCGTCGAAAGAATCTTAAGAAAATGTAAGTCTTTTACGAAAAAAATTTTACACTTTACGAAAGAAATTGATTACAGAACAGCCGCTCGACAGATTCTTGAACATAGGATGTCAAATTAAACACCTTTCAGGCGTCTTGTTTCCAAGCTTGTTTTGTTTAGCTACCAGTTTCAGCGTTTTACTACGCAGTCTTAAGGCATCTTCTGTAACAGCACGTGGGAATGGCATTGTAAACTGGTAGCCAAATAAAACAAGTCTGGAAACTAGAAGGCTGAAAAGTGTTTAATTTGATATCCTGTAACGAACAGGCGAGTCCCGTAACCGTCTCTAAAAAGATGAACATACAGTGATTCTTGAGAATTGTCCCTCTGTCATCCTTGCCAAGTTCAGTTAATAGATGAGAGTAAAGATCGAACGAATAATAACACATTGGGTTCATTCAGAAAATGCCAAGGTTTTACGGAGGTTTTCAGGTGACCCCAGTGGCGAGCGATAAGTTGCACACTGCGCGGAGATTTTTACGATTGAAATTACGAGAGCATATTTTCCAAGGGGAGTCGGTGGACATATTACTGGACCACTTATGTCTCTCGAAACGTCCACAAAGAGATAGAGTAATTAGAGCTCATACGAAGCCTTATGTACATCCAGCACAACATTCGCGAACGGAATAGGGGATAGGGAAATGATAGTGGCAGCTGAGTTCCCTCCGCCACACACCGCAAGGCGACTTGCGGAGTACAAGTGTAGGCGTAGGCTTCTCGTAAACTTCTCTGCAACTTCTGTGAGAGGACTTTGAAACCGAGTCACCTACTCGAATGCGAGACGAAGGCTTCCTTGCAACATCGCAGTAGCTCATTACACTCAAACTTGCTGAATCACTGGCTGGTGGACCTTGAAGCGCGAACGCTAATACGGGTCTCGTAATCTCCTGAGACTGCCACAACAGGGTCTTGCGTTTCTAATGGAACGCCGACGGACTACTTTGCTATCAAAGATTGTATGTTTGATTGATGAATGACTTTATTGTCTGAGTAAGTAAAAACAGGCTTCCCTCAGTTGAGGAAGGTACATATTTTGTGGTATACTGATGTGAGTACGTCACTTCACAGGATCCCATACAGCGATACAAGTATTTATAAACAATGGTACCGCGAAGAAAACACCAAAAACTCCCAAGTTCCAAAAAGTTACGTACATAATAATGTTAGTGCAATATCAGCGGGCTATGGACTTATTTGATTAAACGTGAGGTATTTTTTTAAAAAATGGAATGGCAAAAGCTTACAAAAAGATAATTCTCTTTTCTGTTAGTGTTTCACACTGCGAAAATATCTCGGCCATCAATGCTAACGTCTTTCCTAAGCTCTTCTACAGTCTCGTCGTTTGGTTCTCCACTTCAGCGTAACTGCAGGCTGCAACCTATAGCAAGTACGATACGCAGTGTATACTCATATTTATTGTTGCCTCTGCAGTTCCTTCCTTCTGTCCACCATCTTTCACCTATGGTCTTATGTCGTGATATGTATCCAAACATTCTGTTTCTTCCAGCCAATGTTATTTATTAGTCTTTCACTGACTCGTCACAGTATGTCTTCCCCCGTACTCGCTTAATCAATCTGATCTTTAACAGTCTCCTGTACCTCTACATCTACATCGATACTCTACAATCCACCTTACGGCGCTTGCGAAAGCTACCCCGTACCAGTACTAGTCATTTCTCTGTTCCATTCGCAAATAGAACGAGGAAAGATCGACTCTATATGCCTCCGCATGTGCCCTAAGTTTTTCATTGTCCTTACGCGCAATGTATGTTGGAAGCAACACAATCGTTCTGCAGTCAGCTTCAAAAGCCGTGTTTCAAAAAGAGAGGACTGTTTCATTTCTGCATTCTCCACTGATTACGTTTCACAAATATACGAATTCGTCTAATTTTACGACGGTATGCTCAAAAGTAATGCCTCCGAAATTTTTTGAGTGAAAACTCGAAAAGCTTTTTCACATAAAACAAACATTATTAATATTGCACATCTTTATTCTTCATGTTTACACATCTGTTTTCCAACGTAGACGCGCCTGCTGGCGGCTCACCTCCAACTGCGCAAGGCTACACGCTGTTTCACATCCAACTGCCCAACACTACACTAGCGAATATTCCAACAATGCCAACCAGCCACAGACTGCACACAGCACAGTCAGTGATTTTCATACAGAGCGCTACGTGGCGTTACCAACATAAAAATCTAAACAGCCTACTTACAAGTGCCATAGTGCTTAGAGCCATTTCAACCATTTTGAACCAACATAGCCACCCCGGCGGAGGACTAATTTCTCCCAATGACAGACCAGTTTCTTGTTATCGTCTCCATTGACCTTGTTGACGGACCCACAGCCTTACCTCTGCATTCTCCGCTTCATCACTATCGAAGTGAAGCATTCGAAGACGTTCTTTAAGTTCTTTAAGTTCTGACCTTGTTGACGGACCCACAGCCTTACCTCTGCATTCTCCGCTTCATCACTATCGAAGTGAAGCATTCGAAGACGTTCTTTAAGTTCTTTAAGTTCTGACCTTGTTGACGGACCCACAGCCTTACCTCTGCATTCTCCGCTTCATCACTATCGAAGTGAAGCATTCGAAGACGTTCTTTAAGTTCTTTAAGTTCTGACCTTGTTGACGGACCCACAGCCTTACCTCTGCATTCTCCGCTTCATCACTATCGAAGTGAAGCATTCGAAGACGTTCTTTAAGTTCTTTAAGTTCTGACCTTGTTGACGGACCCACAGCCTTACCTCTGCATTCTCCGCTTCATCACTATCGAAGTGAAGCATTCGAAGACGTTCTTTAAGTTCTTTAAGTTCTGACCTTGTTGACGGACCCACAGCCTTACCTCTGCATTCTCCGCTTCATCACTATCGAAGTGAAGCATTCGAAGACGTTCTTTAAGTTCTTTAAGTTCTGACCTTGTTGACGGACCCACAGCCTTACCTCTGCATTCTCCGCTTCATCACTATCGAAGTGAAGCATTCGATGACGTTCTTTAAGTTCTTTAAGTTCTGACCTTGTTGACGGACCCACAGCCTTACCTCTGCATTCTCCGCTTCATCACTATCGAAGTGAAGCATTCGAAGACGTTCTTTAAGTTCTTTAAGTTCTGACCTTGTTGACGGACCCACAGCCTTACCTCTGCATTCTCCGCTTCATCACTATCGAAGTGAAGCATTCGAAGACGTTCTTTAAGTTCTTTAAGTTCTGACCTTGTTGACGGACCCACAGCCTTACCTCTGCATTCTCCGCTTCATCACTATCGAAGTGAAGCATTCGAAGACGTTCTTTAAGTTCTTTAAGTTCTGACCTTGTTGACGGACCCACAGCCTTACCTCTGCATTCTCCGCTTCATCACTATCGAAGTGAAGCATTCGAAGACGTTCTTTAAGTTCTTTAAGTTCTGACCTTGTTGACGGACCCACAGCCTTACCTCTGCATTCTCCGCTTCATCACTATCGAAGTGAAGCATTCGAAGACGTTCTTTAAGTTCTTTAAGTTCTGACCTTGTTGACGGACCCACAGCCTTACCTCTGCATTCTCCGCTTCATCACTATCGAAGTGAAGCATTCGAAGACGTTCTTTAAGTTCTTTAAGTTCTGACCTTGTTGACGGACCCACAGCCTTACCTCTGCATTCTCCGCTTCATCACTATCGAAGTGAAGCATTCGAAGACGTTCTTTAAGTTCTTTAAGTTCTGACCTTGTTGACGGACCCACAGCCTTACCTCTGCATTCTCCGCTTCATCACTATCGAAGTGAAGCATTCGAAGACGTTCTTTAAGTTCTTTAAGTTCTGACCTTGTTGACGGACCCACAGCCTTACCTCTGCATTCTCCGCTTCATCACTATCGAAGTGAAGCATTCGAAGACGTTCTTTAAGTTCTTTAAGTTCTGACCTTGTTGACGGACCCACAGCCTTACCTCTGCATTCTCCGCTTCATCACTATCGAAGTGAAGCATTCGAAGACGTTCTTTAAGTTCTTTAAGTTCTGACCTTGTTGACGGACCCACAGCCTTACCTCTGCATTCTCCGCTTCATCACTATCGAAGTGAAGCATTCGAAGACGTTCTTTAAGTTTTTTAAGTTCTGACCTTGTTGACGGACCCACAGCCTTACCTCTGCATTCTCCGCTTCATCACTATCGAAGTGAAGCATTCGAAGACGTTCTTTAAGTTCTTTAAGTTCTGACCTTGTTGACGGACCCACAGCCTTACCTCTGCATTCTCCGCTTCATCACTATCGAAGTGAAGCATTCGAAGACGTTCTTTAAGTTCTTTAAGTTCTGACCTTGTTGACGGACCCACAGCCTTACCTCTGCATTCTCCGCTTCATCACTATCGAAGTGAAGCATTCGAAGACGTTCTTTAAGTTCTTTAAGTTCTGACCTTGTTGACGGACCCACAGCCTTACCTCTGCATTCTCCGCTTCATCACTATCGAAGTGAAGCATTCGAAGACGTTCTTTAAGTTCTTTAAGTTCTGACCTTGTTGACGGACCCACAGCCTTACCTCTGCATTCTCCGCTTCATCACTATCGAAGTGAAGCATTCGAAGACGTTCTTTAAGTTCTTTAAGTTCTGACCTTGTTGACGGACCCACAGCCTTACCTCTGCATTCTCCGCTTCATCACTATCGAAGTGAAGCATTCGATGACGTTCTTTAAGTTCTTTAAGTTCTGACCTTGTTGACGGACCCACAGCCTTACCTCTGCATTCTCCGCTTCATCACTATCGAAGTGAAGCATTCGAAGACGTTCTTTAAGTTCTTTAAGTTCTGACCTTGTTGACGGACCCACAGCCTTACCTCTGCATTCTCCGCTTCATCACTATCGAAGTGAAGCATTCGAAGACGTTCTTTAAGTTCTTTAAGTTCTGACCTTGTTGACGGACCCACAGCCTTACCTCTGCATTCTCCGCTTCATCACTATCGAAGTGAAGCATTCGAAGACGTTCTTTAAGTTCTTTAAGTTCTGACCTTGTTGACGGACCCACAGCCTTACCTCTGCATTCTCCGCTTCATCACTATCGAAGTGAAGCATTCGAAGACGTTCTTTAAGTTCTTTAAGTTCTGACCTTGTTGACGGACCCACAGCCTTACCTCTGCATTCTCCGCTTCATCACTATCGAAGTGAAGCATTCGAAGACGTTCTTTAAGTTCTTTAAGTTCTGACCTTGTTGACGGACCCACAGCCTTACCTCTGCATTCTCCGCTTCATCACTATCGAAGTGAAGCATTCGAAGACGTTCTTTAAGTTCTTTAAGTTCTGACCTTGTTGACGGACCCACAGCCTTACCTCTGCATTCTCCGCTTCATCACTATCGAAGTGAAGCATTCGAAGACGTTCTTTAAGTTCTTTAAGTTCTGACCTTGTTGACGGACCCACAGCCTTACCTCTGCATTCTCCGCTTCATCACTATCGAAGTGAAGCATTCGAAGACGTTCTTTAAGTTCTTTAAGTTCTGACCTTGTTGACGGACCCACAGCCTTACCTCTGCATTCTCCGCTTCATCACTATCGAAGTGAAGCATTCGAAGACGTTCTTTAAGTTCTTTAAGTTCTGACCTTGTTGACGGACCCACAGCCTTACCTCTGCATTCTCCGCTTCATCACTATCGAAGTGAAGCATTCGAAGACGTTCTTTAAGTTCTTTAAGTTCTGACCTTGTTGACGGACCCACAGCCTTACCTCTGCATTCTCCGCTTCATCACTATCGAAGTGAAGCATTCGAAGACGTTCTTTAAGTTCTTTAAGTTCTGACCTTGTTGACGGACCCACAGCCTTACCTCTGCATTCTCCGCTTCATCACTATCGAAGTGAAGCATTCGAAGACGTTCTTTAAGTTCTTTAAGTTCTGACCTTGTTGACGGACCCACAGCCTTACCTCTGCATTCTCCGCTTCATCACTATCGAAGTGAAGCATTCGAAGACGTTCTTTAAGTTCTTTAAGTTCTGACCTTGTTGACGGACCCACAGCCTTACCTCTGCATTCTCCGCTTCATCACTATCGAAGTGAAGCATTCGAAGACGTTCTTTAAGTTCTTTAAGTTCTGACCTTGTTGACGGACCCACAGCCTTACCTCTGCATTCTCCGCTTCATCACTATCGAAGTGAAGCATTCGAAGACGTTCTTTAAGTTCTTTAAGTTCTGACCTTGTTGACGGACCCACAGCCTTACCTCTGCATTCTCCGCTTCATCACTATCGAAGTGAAGCATTCGAAGACGTTCTTTAAGTTCTTTAAGTTCTGACCTTGTTGACGGACCCACAGCCTTACCTCTGCATTCTCCGCTTCATCACTATCGAAGTGAAGCATTCGAAGACGTTCTTTAAGTTCTTTAAGTTCTGACCTTGTTGACGGACCCACAGCCTTACCTCTGCATTCTCCGCTTCATCACTATCGAAGTGAAGCATTCGAAGACGTTCTTTAAGTTCTTTAAGTTCTGACCTTGTTGACGGACCCACAGCCTTACCTCTGCATTCTCCGCTTCATCACTATCGAAGTGAAGCATTCGAAGACGTTCTTTAAGTTCTTTAAGTTCTGACCTTGTTGACGGACCCACAGCCTTACCTCTGCATTCTCCGCTTCATCACTATCGAAGTGAAGCATTCGAAGACGTTCTTTAAGTTCTTTAAGTTCTGACCTTGTTGACGGACCCACAGCCTTACCTCTGCATTCTCCGCTTCATCACTATCGAAGTGAAGCATTCGAAGACGTTCTTTAAGTTCTTTAAGTTCTGACCTTGTTGACGGACCCACAGCCTTACCTCTGCATTCTCCGCTTCATCACTATCGAAGTGAAGCATTCGAAGACGTTCTTTAAGTTCTTTAAGTTCTGACCTTGTTGACGGACCCACAGCCTTACCTCTGCATTCTCCGCTTCATCACTATCGAAGTGAAGCATTCGAAGACGTTCTTTAAGTTCTTTAAGTTCTGACCTTGTTGACGGACCCACAGCCTTACCTCTGCATTCTCCGCTTCATCACTATCGAAGTGAAGCATTCGAAGACGTTCTTTAAGTTCTTTAAGTTCTGACCTTGTTGACGGACCCACAGCCTTACCTCTGCATTCTCCGCTTCATCACTATCGAAGTGAAGCATTCGAAGACGTTCTTTAAGTTCTTTAAGTTCTGACCTTGTTGACGGACCCACAGCCTTACCTCTGCATTCTCCGCTTCATCACTATCGAAGTGAAGCATTCGAAGACGTTCTTTAAGTTCTTTAAGTTCTGACCTTGTTGACGGACCCACAGCCTTACCTCTGCATTCTCCGCTTCATCACTATCGAAGTGAAGCATTCGAAGACGTTCTTTAAGTTCTTTAAGTTCTGACCTTGTTGACGGACCCACAGCCTTACCTCTGCATTCTCCGCTTCATCACTATCGAAGTGAAGCATTCGAAGACGTTCTTTAAGTTCTTTAAGTTCTGACCTTGTTGACGGACCCACAGCCTTACCTCTGCATTCTCCGCTTCATCACTATCGAAGTGAAGCATTCGAAGACGTTCTTTAAGTTCTTTAAGTTCTGACCTTGTTGACGGACCCACAGCCTTACCTCTGCATTCTCCGCTTCATCACTATCGAAGTGAAGCATTCGAAGACGTTCTTTAAGTTCTTTAAGTTCTGACCTTGTTGACGGACCCACAGCCTTACCTCTGCATTCTCCGCTTCATCACTATCGAAGTGAAGCATTCGAAGACGTTCTTTAAGTTCTTTAAGTTCTGACCTTGTTGACGGACCCACAGCCTTACCTCTGCATTCTCCGCTTCATCACTATCGAAGTGAAGCATTCGAAGACGTTCTTTAAGTTCTTTAAGTTCTGACCTTGTTGACGGACCCACAGCCTTACCTCTGCATTCTCCGCTTCATCACTATCGAAGTGAAGCATTCGAAGACGTTCTTTAAGTTCTTTAAGTTCTGACCTTGTTGACGGACCCACAGCCTTACCTCTGCATTCTCCGCTTCATCACTATCGAAGTGAAGCATTCGAAGACGTTCTTTAAGTTTTGGAAACAAAAGAAAATCGGATGGGGCCACGTCAGGACTGTGTGTAGGTCGATCGATGTCAGTAAATCTACGGCGTCGGAATTTTGCAGATGTCGCAACACTCGTGTGGGGTCTGGCATTGTCGTGCTAAAGGAGAGAGTACTCCATGTGTGGACGAAATCTTCGAATTCGTGTTTACAGAAACTCAATTACAGCGCACTGTTTCTCACGTTCCGGCGTACCTGCATTACATACCTCCGTGTTACACGCTACAATTCGGAGCCCTCTAGGGGCAGAAGGTTGCAACATGCATCAGCGAAGCGAGGAAGTCGACCGAGTAATATGCGGGACATGTAATGCCTCAACCGATGTTGAGAACAGAATAAAATATTCGGAGGCATTACTATTCAGCATGCCCTCATATGTTATTGCATGTTAGGGACTGTTTCTTTCTATAGAAAACCCTTTTGATCCTTGCAGTCGCTCATTAGGAAGGATTAAACTGATATGCGTAAACTATAATTTAACAGTTTTAAAAATTAGGTAAATGTGATACATTCTTTTAATGAGATATGCCATGTCAATCAAAACCCCGGTCGCCATATCACTCACGTTTAGAATAAGGTAGAAGAGAAACACTTGAGGGCAGCCTAGTGTTGACACAGGGGACTATGAAAAGCCCTAGCGTGCCAGACTAGAAGATGAAGCAAATCCGGATCGAGACGCCCGTGACTGGTGCACCCGTAAATCACAGACAGGTGGCGTACACGACTTCCCTTTCGTAGGTAACTAACAATTGCGGGGTTAAGAAAGGCATTCGGCCGCAAAATAAAATAAAACAAATTTGCCAAATCTTGAGTACAGCAAACTTCGTACTAGACGGAATTAATGGTAAGAAGAAGTAAGTATGAAAACTCATCCAACCTGGCATCGCTTATTTCCTTCGGGAGTACCATCCGTAACATAGTGTGTGTATTATCGTGTACTTTTCACTAGGCAGAATCTACTCATGGTCAACAAACAATAATAAAGGTATAGTTATAGTTATAGCTGTCTCTTTGATATTTCATGGTAAAATATCGCTGCAAATCTAAAAATCCTTCAGAAAGTCCAGTATCAGATTTGGCTTCGAAGTAAATAACACCCATTAAGGTTGAGAATTTGATTTAATCTAGAGAAGAAAAACAAATTTCCTGGGTATGGAGTTGAAAGATACCTGTCGAACCCCAACTTTCATTTCTTCCCACTACCCTTGGGAAAGCCAGCCATAACAAAACTATTCAACCCAGTATGCAAGATGTATGATACAAGCGAAATATCGCAGACTTCAAGAAGAATGCAACAATTCCAGTTCTAAAGAAAGTAGATGCTGACAGGTGTGAATATTACCGTACTATCAGTTTAATAAGTCGTGGTTCCAAAAAACTGTCACGAATTATTTACAGAAGAATGGAAAAAACTAGTATAAGCCGACATTGAGAAAAATCAGTTTGGACTCCAGAGAAAAGTTGGAACATCATAAGCAACACAGACCCTATGACTTATCTTAAAAGACAGGTTAAGGAAAAGCAAATTACTGATGACAGCATTTGACAACGTCGACGGGAATAGAGTTGGCTAGTTAGTTAAGTGTTCTATGGATCATTTTGCACGATACATCGTAATTACGTGGAACGAGTCATTTTTCATTTACATCGCAAATTAATTTGTGCATACGGTTACATTCTGAACGTTTCTAATGTATTTCTCCTTTTTACAAAAAGAAAAAAGATATACAGATTTGAGTTATTAATTCCTGTACACCACTTTTTTTACTCATTACAGAAATAGAAATTGTTCTACGGAATATGAGTTGTCAAGGAGAAACTTTCTCAGTTTGTTCTGAAACTTTACTTTGCTGTCTGTCAGACATTTTATATTATTGGGTAACAGATCAAAGATATTTGTTGCAGCATTGTGCACGTCTTTTTGTGCTGAAGACAATCTTAATGTCGAGTAATGAATGTCATTTTTCAATCTGGTATTGTAATTATGTACCTCATTGTTCCTTTTGACCTGTAGTGGATTACTTACAGTAAACTACATAAGGGAATAAATATACTGTAAAGCAGCAGTCAGAATGCCCAACTCCTTAAACAGATGTCTACAAGATGATCGTGGGTGAGCACAACATACTATTTTTACAGCACGTTTTTGAGCAACGAAGACTTTCCTTCTTAAAGATGAGTTACCCCAGAACACTCCATATGACATTATTGAATGAAAATATGCAAAATATGTCAGCTTACTGATTTGTCTCTCCCAAAGATTTGCAATGATTCCAAGCGCCGTATACTGCCCAAATACGGCGTAAAGACTGTTTATAAACCGACAAAGAATATCAAAGGGTGCCTCAGATCGGCAGAGGAGAAAAGCGACCCAGCTGCAACGTCGGGAATATACCGGATACCATGCACATGCGGAAAAGTCTATGTAGAAATGACTGGACGCTCGATCACCACCAGAGATACCGAACATAAGCGGCATTGCAAGTTGGGTCAGGTAGAGAAATCGGCCGTGGCGGAGCACGCGCTGTATGAGACCGACCACGCAGTAAAATTCGGCGACGCAGAAGTTCTTGCTGTAGGGAAGAACTATCACACTCGCTTGTTCAGGGAAGGTATAGAAATACGCAAACATGAGAAAAGTTTCAACAAGAAAGACGGGAGCCTCAAGGTGGGCGGATCCTGTATTTCCGTGCTCGGCGAACGAGCGTTGCAGATAGCGAGGGGAGAACCGCAACGGAATGCCCACAGAAAAGCCCTTGGACGTTGGCGCACCAGGTACACATAGTCTGCGGCCGCGAGCTCGACACCATTCCACCACCAGCAATGGAGGCTGAAACTTTGACAATGCCAGCCACTCGTGCCGGCGAAAAGACAGAAAATCGCCAAACACCTGCCGAAGAACCCGAGACAGAAGCCAACAGGCCAGGAAAGCTTTAACAATTTTCAGAAACTTGTCACGGTGGTTTGTGGTCATCACTTGACCATCAGCAAACCACGTGGTTATTCGCTGCGATTGTACTTTGTTCCATCGCCTTCTTGATACTCAACAGATGTATATTACCCCACTTCATGATGTCACGTTAAGGGATTCTCTCGAAGCACGTTACGTCGACGGGACGATGGTATCCGTTGACCATCAGATCCAGTGCAACCCTGTACTCTGTTACAATATCATTGTATTTGCTCCGTTTCTTCCTTTTGATAGATCTTCTGCTTCTGCCGTCTGTTAACGTTTGTGTTATTGCTTTCTTCTCATGTCTGATTGTCATCAGATAAGGAGGTAAATGTGCTGGCATAAGCTGGCGCCAGCAACCCATATGGCTTGGAGGTCACAAGAAGATCGACCGAGACTAATGAGGGACTCGCTGGAAACGCGCCGCCAACGCCCTCTCAGCCACCAGTATTTAGATAGCCGTCGAGGACCAGAGGGCCAGTTAGTTCGAGTTAGTTCGAGGTTGTCGCACCTAGTGAGCTCCAACGTGTCACTGAGTCGGAGCCACAGTCTTAGCCTGTAGCACACAGACAAGCAGCACATAGCAACCTTGTAGTGAACATAGCGAATTTCTGCTTCACCAGCAGTGAGGCTAAAGTTGATTAGAACAGGAGAGCTTGTACCACATCACAGGGAAGCTTAATTTAAGTAGATCTTTATTTATGTTAATAAAGAACCCAATTAATAACTGTGTGCAGTTTAGCAGATTGTGGGTGGCAACTAAATGTATCGACTACCGAAAATATTCATGTGGTTTTTTCCTCGCTCTGTTTCCTAGTGAGGCATAGCTCCATCTGGCTGCTACTACTAATAATAAGCAAGACCGACGTGGGAAATGTGATTGAGGGTACATACATTTCCAACTTAGAAATACAAAATCCATCAGTTTACTAAGAGACAGAACAGCAGGCTCCCGACTTTATTCTAGTTGGTTTATAAGCAGCTCGAGCGGCGGGTATACACCGATGATGACTTCGTACTGAGGAACAGCTCGGTCACTTCCTAGGACAACAGAACACTGAAGAAGGAAGTAGTTTTATCATTTCAAAGTTTGTCACCATATTGACTGGGGTAGAAAACTTGCAGGGTGATTATATGTCTGACGTTTGACATATATGTCCTATAATAGAGTATTAAGAGCGTTGCATTCCTTGACTTCGAACTAGTTTGTTTATAAGCAGGTTGGGCGGCGGATCTACACCAACGACGTCTATGAAGTGAGGAATAGTTCTGTCACTCTCTAGAACACCAGAATAATGTAGGAGGCAGTAGTTTTACTATCTTAAAGTTTGTCACCTTAGTAATTGGGGTAGAAAGCTTGCAGGGTGGTTGTATGTCAGATGTTGGACAACTACATCCTGCATTACAGTATTAAGAGTGTTGCATTCCGCACTACTAATGCTTTGGTAACCACATGGCTTAAACAATACAGCACATGTGGTGCAGAACCATGTAGCCATAGGAGTGTGTGTTTATGCTCAACGATAATTTCTCTTATGCCAATACCTTCTCGGTACTGACTCCAGACAATGGAATAATACTCCAGAATTGATAGCATGTTGATTTACATAAATGTGTTAAACTCCATCCATTTCTTCTTATCCATGTGTTATATCACTGCAGCACTCTGTCGTCTACTATACACCAATAAGTGGTACTAACCTCCTCAACATGCACACATCTGGCGCGATCTTGTGCACTTGAACGGGTGCCATGAGTAAGACTGGTGCAGAACAGTATTCGCTGAGCAGCAGTTGCGGACACAGCTCGCTCTGTTCCTCCACAAAATGTGAAATGTAGTGGGTAGAGTACCTTCCTACTTCTGGTCAGCTGCTGATTAAACTGGCAACCGTACTGCAGGGACAGATGCTCAAGGACAGTGCAGGAGATCTGTCAGTCTACAACTTTATTCTATGAATGCAAGAATACTCTGTGACTTCCATCACACAGGGATAGATGGCCAGTCTGGTGTTGAAATTATGGAACAACTGGAAAATTTCTAAAACTAATTGTGTCATCAACTGCGATTCTTATTACAGCACATTATCCCATATCAACAGTCGTTCCCATCCTATCTATCCACTGGTACACTGTTGATTACCACATAATGTTTGACTGACACCACTTGTTTCAGATGGAGAGAGTCTTGGGTGAACACTGGACATCTGCTACTTGTCATTGTGGGACTTGGGATTAAATGTACAGGTCATCATCTTCAGACAGTTGTTTGTGGGCATTCCTCAATGCTGCAGAAGCGTATTGTTTCCATATGCTGTGATGGCTTCCACAATTTTTTCATCAATAAGATAACAGTACCTCTTTACTTCTACTACCGCATGTGTATTGTGAACAGCACCATCCAGCAATGGTTAACACTGGAACAATGACCATGTACATGAGTGCAAAATCAGGAAACAATGCTCATCAGAACTGAACACTGAGACATCTGCTACCCCATCATTAGAGAAGATGAACTCAACTGTCTACATCATCAGCTTTGTACAGCTGTTTGGAAACACACCACCAGTTTCCATATGTTGTGGTGTCTTCCACATTTTGATCAATAAGAAATATCGCTTCTGCGTTTTATTTCTACCATCCTATGTGTTCCAGTAGCAGCATAGTTTACACCATGCAATGTCCAGCTTTCTATTAGAGCCAACAGATCAAAATCGCGTCAATGTTGGTTTAGCACCTGGCGCCAACCTGGAACTCATGGTAAAAAAACAAAATGTTTGGCAGTGTGCAAAGCTGTTGCCATACACTGCTTGGATGTGTTACAGCTGAAAAACAATGTTTTAAACTGCTTATGAAAGAACAACACAGAAACTGTTTCTTGTGATTGACAGTCTGTGGGATACAGTCTTCCTCCAGTACAGGAGACAAAACGATACACTGGATTGTGCAGACGACTTCTATCACTGGACACCTATTTCAGTGGAGCAGTACAAGTGTATATAATGTGCTCAATGTCAACAACACATGGTATTTGTTTTTCGATATATCAGAAGAGAGCAATGCAGAAAATCTGATAGGAGGTTCTATTACAAGGAGCGCTATTACTGGTCAAAGTCTTGATGCAGATAGTCTGTAGTTTTCTTACCTATTCTGAATGTTAAAAAATAAGGATGAGGTGTGTTCTCGGATGTACTAAATGACTGTACAGATACTGATCTGTATCAGTATTTCATCCGCCTGAAATGACGATTTGTAATTTGAAGACGCAGAATGCTCTCAATTACACCGATTTTGCTCATAAAACCAGTAGATATCGACAGTATCTATTTTAATGGAATCATGACTGTTTTTGTTGTTATTATTGCAACGATTGCGTGTTTAAAAATAATTATTACAGCAAGTCCTGTGTTATTTAATACTTCATAACCTCTAATTATAGACACCACTTGAATTATGGCTCGTTGTGGAACCTAGAAGTGATAGTGTTTTTCCCAATATGTGAGTAGATTGCGTGAAACACACTATTCTGTGATGATCAAAAAGCTTACAAAACTACAATACAAGAATTTGCTGCTATTGTGTATGATAGTCTTATGGATGTGGACTTATTCTTCAAGTATACATGGCAGAAACTTTACACACAGGTCAGTAGACCAGAGATATGCAGAAAAAATGTCAGATGTCAGCACACAGATGTAATAATAATTATAATTTTATCTAGATAAGGGCCTTCACCAGTGGACGAAGATATTTTTGCGTTTATTCTGAGATACACTGAGTGTAATCTGTCTGTTGTCTTAAGCCATTCCATGTGAATTTCCTGGTTTTTATATCAATTTTATGCATGAAAAGAGCCGCTCGTCTTCAGCTGATGTAATTTACCACCATGTGCTGTAACAAGGCCCATTCCTTCCGCAAAAGATATTTTTATAAGTATCGAAACCTAGCTCGAGGGCTAATAAACCTTTCTCTCGTATCTTGGTTGATTTTTTTCAACCTCTGCAATCCTTTGGGTTGAGTATTTGCGGTAGCTGTATTATTAAGAACGATGTTTCCAATCCCCAGCACATGTGTTGCATTGTGACGCATTGTTTATGAGTGATGATTTGTTTTTCATGGTAATTTCGATGTGTAACTAAAACAGTGAAGCAATTTCCATCAATTGTGGTAGCATGAATTGGCATCCCTGAATTTCGAGCACTGGGCTGGAGGGTGAGTGTCAAGCATTGCAGTGTGAGGCGCCTCTAGCGAACTCTGATGTCTAATAGCTATACATCTGCATCTACATCCATACTCCGCAAGCCACCTGATGGTGTGTGGCGGAGGGTACCTTGAGCACCATTATCGGTTCTCCCTTCTATTCCAGTCTCGTATTGTTCGTGGAAAGAAGGATTGCCAGTATGCCTCTGTGTGGGCTCTAATCTCTCTGATTTTATCCTCATGGTCTCTTCGCGAGATATACATAGGAGGGAGCAATATACTACTTGACTCCTCGGTGAAGGTATGTTCTCGAAACTTCAACAAAAGCCGGTACCGAGCTTCTGAGCGTCTCTCCTGCAGAGTCTTCCACTGGAGTTTATCTATCATCTCCGTAATGCTTTCGCGATTACTAAATGACCCTGTGACGAAGCGTGCTGCTCTCCGTTGGATCTTCTCTGTCTCTTCTATCAACCCTATCTGGTATGGATCCCACACTGCTGAGCAGTATTCAAGCAGTGGGCGAACAAGCGTACTGTAACCTACTTCCTTTGTTTTCGGATTGCATTTCCTTAGGATTCTTCCAATGAATCTGTCTGGCATCTGCTTTAAAGACGATCAACTTTATATGATCATTCCATTTTAAATCACTCTTAATGCGTACTCCCAGATAATTTATGGAATTAACTGCTTCCAGTTGCTGACCTGCTATGTTGTAGCTAAATGATAAGGGATCTTTCTTTCTATGTATTCGCAGCACATTACACTTGTCTACATTGAGATTCAATTGCCATTCCCTGCACCATGCGTCAATTCGCTGCAGATTCTCCTGCATTTCAGTATAATTTTCCATTGCTACAACCTCTCGATATACCACAGCATCATCCGCAAAAAGCCTCAGTGAACTTCCGATATCATCCACAAGGTCATTTATGTGTATTGTGAATAGCAACGGTCCTACAACACTCCCCTGCGTCACACCTGAAATCACTCTTACTTCGGAAGACTTCTCTCCATTGAGAATGACATGCTGCGTTCTGTTGTCTAGGAACTCTTCAATCCAGTCACACACTTGGTCTGGTAGTCCATATGCTCTTACTTTGTTCATTAAACGACTGTGGGGAACGCCTTGCGGAAGTCAAGACCACGGCATCTACCTAGGAACCCATGTCTATGGCCCTCTGTGTCTCGTGGACGAATAGCGTCTTTTTCGAAACCCATGCTGATTCCTACAGAGTAGATTTCTAATATCCAGAAAAGTCATTATACTCGAACATAATACGTGTTCCAAAATTGTACAACTGATCGACGTTAGAGATATAGGTCTATAGTTCTGCACATCTGTTTGACATCCCTTCTTGAAGACGGGGATGACCTGTGCCCTTTTCCAATCCTTTGGAACGCTACGCTCTTCTAGAGACCTACAGTACACCACTGCAAGAAGGGGGGCAAGTTGATTCACGTACTCTGTGTAAAATCGAACTGGTATCCCATCAGGTCCAACGGCCTTTCCTCTTTTGGGCTATTTTAATTGTTTCTCTATCCCTCTGTTGTCTATTTCGATATCTACCATTTTGTCATCTGTGCGACAATCTAGAGAAGGAACTACAGTGCAGTCTTCCTCTGTGAAACAGCTTTGGAAAAAGATATTTAGTATTTAGGCCTTTAGTCTGTCATCCTCTGTTTCAGTACCATTTTGGTCACAGAGCGTCTGTACATTTTGTTTTGATCCACCTACCGCTTTGACATAAGACCAAAATTTCTTAGGATTTTCTGCCAAGTCACTACACAGAACTTTACTTTCGAATTCATTGAACACCTCTCGCATAGCCCTCCTCACACTACATTTCGCATCGTGTAATTTTTGTTCGTCTGCAAGGCTTTGGCTATGTTTATGTTTGCTGTGAAGTTCCCTTTGCTTCCCCAGCAGTTTTCTAACTCGGTTGTTGTACCACGATGGCTCTTTTCCATCTCTTACGATCTTGCTTGGCACATACTCATCTAACGCATATTGTACGATGGTTTTGAACTTTGTCCATTGATCCTCAACACTATCTGTACTTGAGACAAAACTTTTGTGTTGAGCCGTCAGGTACTCTGAAATCTGCTTTTTGTCACTTTTGCTATACCGAAAAATCTTCCTACCTTTTTTAATATTTCTATTTACGGCTGAAATCATCGATGCAGTAACCGCTTTATGATCGCTGATTCCTTGTTCTGCCTAAACTGTTTCAAATAGTTGGGGTCTGTTTGTCACCAGAAAGTCTAATATGTTATCGCCACAAGTCAGTTCTCTGTTTAACTGTCCTCTACCACATGCTTGCAGGTAATGCACTTATCCGACTTCTCTCTGTCCAACACCAGCATCTCATCAGTTGCACGCAATTCCCACCAAAACTAAAGATAGTACCTTCTACTGCAGCCTTTTTCCTGATAGCTTGTAGGTGAAGGGATCATCCTATACAGAGTTTGAGTATGTCTGCCACTAATTTCGAGTGGTATTGCGAAATTTTTTCCCCAACAGAACAAGCCAAGTTCTGTGACACTGTCAGTTTTTGAGCAGTATTGCAATTGTAGGCGCTCCTTGTATAGCGCTGTGCATATAGTTCTGTAATTATCATCAATATTTATAATTAATTACATAATTAGGACCGATCTTTACTTCAGTTTCCCAACCAAAATACGTAAAGTATACTAATATAAGCTTCCTCTCCTGTATTTGAACAAATTCACTGTGTTGGAGTGTGCACTTGCGCTTTCTGCTGAGAAGCAAGGGGGTTCGAGTCCTGGAAAAGGCACTCGCTATTTTGAATTTCCCGCCAGTTCCCTAGGGGGATTTGGGATGGGACGTCAGCAAAGACTTAGGACAAAGAAATTCCCACCATTTTTTGAATTTCCCATCAAAATTCGGAATTTTCATCATTCTTTTTAAAATTTGCTACCAAAATTCGAAATTCCTGTCAAAATTCGAAATCCCACCAACAGAGTACATGGAAAAGGGGGAGGGGAAAGCGTGTGGTGGTGGGGGGGGTGGATGTCCATGTGCAAGCTGCAAGAAAATACATTACGTCATATGGAGGTAGTGGGTTGGGGTAATTAATGGAGCAATTTAATTATTTTACATAGGAATTTGATATCAAAATTGGGGTTGGAGCCCCATCAACATACTACTATGGGATCCTCCAACAAAATGAAATAGAACCCCAGGCCGTCACTCATGGTTGTCAGGCTGTATGGCAGGCAACAGTCAGGTTGGTATCCCACTGCTGTCCTGGGTGTCCCCAACCACCTTTTACTGGTTATAGGGGCTCAATTCAAAAGCGGATCCATCACTGAAGACAATTCTACTTGAGTCAATGAGATTTCAGGCCCAATGACCATGACACCAGTGCAAATGGGCCTGTTGGTGTACAGAGATCTACAGTGGTCAGTGCAAGGGGCACCATGAGCTCAGCCCCATTTCTGTGAGCAACCTATTAATAAACCTTGTGATCACTGAAGCACCAGTTTGCACATTGGATCAATGGTAATGATGAATTTGGGGGTCTGACTGCCTCTCTGACCTTGCTTGGCTCTCATATTGCGTCATCTCTCTACATCAACGAATTTCCATACTTTTAACAACAATTGTACCTTCTTTTGGAAGAGCAGAATTATCGTTATCAGTACTCCAATGAAGAATAGAATCTTCATGATCTTTTTCAGACTCAAAGTAACAATAACAGCTAATCACCTTAGACGATAATTTCTTTATAATATATTAAAAATTTGTTGCATAATTCTAATGAATATAGAAATTCATTTTTAGTTTTAACTTTTTCATTAATAAGAAAATGTCATTCCATATTAAATTCATTTTAAAGTAAAGAAGTTAAAAGAATAGGAGTTGAAGAAGAAATAAAAGGATGTTCAATTCTAGATAAAATATATTTCTTTTTTTAATAGTAATAACATCAAACAATTTCTAAACATAATTTTCAATTATTTTAATATTTGATTTTCTATCAAAAGCATAAATCTGCATGAATGACGTCAAAACTTATATAAAGTTGCGAAAAATTAGGATGACTCAAACCATCTCCAATATTAATGTTAATTTCAGTTTCCTTGTCAAGAAGATTTCGATTTGGTTCATGATTTAATAAGGAAAAATTCATTTCTAAAATTACAGTTACATTAGCACCATTAAAGTCAACTAAATTATCATTATCGATCAGTTCTAGTTATTTCTAAATTTTGTATAGTACAAAAATTGGAAATTTTATGGGATGATTTAGTTAATGAATTATTGGGCCACAAACTTCAGAATTAGGTTTAAATGAAAATGATCATTATGTTCAACAAATATTCCATTTGCCATATCAAAATTTACATTAAATAATTCAAATGGAATAATTTTAGTAACATCTTTAATGACAGTTTTGTCAATAATTAAATTATTAAATCCTAAAACGTGACCAACACAGTCACCTCTATCCAAACATCACATTCAATAACAATTCTATTTCAAATTTCATCTGCTTTAATATGAACATTGAGCTTTTTTGAATCAATTATTTTTTCTAAATTTTTAAAACTATATTGACCAACAGGAATTTCTATCCTTTCTAAATGAGTTTATGATTTATCTTTTGACAAACTTGTTATTTCTGCATTATAGTAAAATTTAATTTTTTTCATTGTAGGATTAGGAGTTTAAAAAGTTCAATAAAACGAACTAGAGAAATGTACTTATTACTTTCTTTTATAGGAACATTTAATTGTTTTTCCAAAAGGAGAATTACCAATCAGTTGAAATAATCTTAACATTATTATTAAGAAAAAATTGTATAAATAAATGATAGATTGGAAACCAAAAATAAGAATTTCAGAAAAAAATGTGAAATTAACATGATACACTTTTACCAAATTCTATTTGATAAACAATTATATGACCAAGTGGTTGTGGAAAAACAACATTAATGATTGATAATTATATTTTAGCACAATGATGGTTAAACTGGAATAAAATTAATCATATGGATGTTTATTCAGAGAGTTTAGGTCAACCAAAGTATCAGGATTTATAAAAAGATGTGAAAAAATTGAAGATAAAATTAATGAAAAATTGTAAGCTTCATTGAAAATAATGATGAAATTATTCTGTTAGATGAGTCTGGATAATTCAGTAGCAGAATTGATCATTTCAGTCTCAAAAATAAAGATATAGTTAGTATATTTTACTAGAGGAATGCATAAAGGAATAGATTGTTTTTATTTCAGTGAAACATATTCACAAATTACAGAACCAAAGTTAGATGTAATTTAAATTTTTTAAATATTTTTGACAAGATTATAGAAATTTAAATCAGATCCATCTAGAATTTGTTGGTGGAAATTTAGAATATGACGAAATAGAAGAATTATGTAGTAAAAGTTGGAATAAAGATAAACTTGTTTTTATAACAACAGATATGACTACAAATATAATTAAGGTAAATATAGAGAAAAGCTTAAGAATTTTTGAAATGTAGAATATAAACATTGATAATAAGAAAAGAAGATATTATAGACCATCCAATTTAGAGGGTTGTACTTTTAATGTAAATAAATATTAGATATAAATGTTTAATGTAAACATAAAACATAAATATTGAATGTAAATATAAAACAAAATGTTGAATGTAAATGTAAAAGATAAAACATAAAACATTGATGTAAATAATAAACATAAACATTAAATGTAAAATAAACAAACAATTATCATAAATTAATTGTTAATAAATGTTCAGAACGTATGATCCAGAAATTGTAAAAGAAGCCAAACAAAATGAAAAAGTGAAAGAACAATTAAAAGAAGAGTTTAGGAAATGGATAAAAACAAGAACAGAATATGAAAAATTTAAGAAAGAAGATAAACTAGTTATCAATACAATTGAAAAAGTGAACCAAGGAATTGAAGGATTAGGAGAGAAGGTCTTAAAAATAACTGAAGAAAATAGAGAGATTGAAAACCAAATGGTTCCTTATAATCTACATTATTTAGAAGAATCTAATGATATTCCAACAATTAATGATTATGAAAGTGATAAGAGAGATTATACATTAAGTGAATCAGAAAGAAGTAGCGTATTAGAGAATTTTGGAAAAAAGGAAATTAAAAGGAAAATATAAAGGTGTCAAAAAAATATAAGTGAAAGAGTTTTACAATTTATCAATAATAGTGAAGATCCTATTATTGGAGGGAGACCTGTTGGTCCTTATAAATGCATTGGTAAATCACCACTCGAATTCAATGGTGATAAAATAAAAATTGATGGAAAAGAATATGAAGAAACAGAAGGATTAATGAAACTTTTAACTAAATAACAAATAAATTGGATGATTTAGGAAAAGAATTTGTTTCTCTTGATTTAAAAAATCGTGTAATAATTTTATTTGATTCACATACAGCAGATAATGGAAGTAATTCAAATAAAGTAAATATAATCATTTGATTAAAACAGTTGTTGATGAATATTTTCCTAGTGTTTGAGAAAGAGATCTTAATGATTCATTAGAAAAAGTTGCCACAGGTTTAGTAAAAAATGATTGAGAAAAACCATTCGCATTTGTTAGAGTGAATGATGATGGAAATTTCGCTCATAGATTAACAGTAATTCCTGGTGAAGGATTAAGTGGAAGCAAAAATTATCATATTAAAAAAGTTGGAATAATGCAAATGTTAACAAACAAATTTAGTGATCTTATAATTAATGATCGCAAAGAAATTCCATATTAATTAGAGTTTTGAATAATTTTCCACATAAATTCTGGAAAAATTAAAAAATTAAAAAGCTTAGTTAATGCTTCAGTTAACAAATTACTATTCCAAAATTCAGCTTCCAAGCTACAGATTTTGCAGCTGCAGCACCAAATCAGAAGAAAGATTAGCTAGAGGAGATCACGGCATTAATCCATTCGATTAAAAATTTACTGAACAAGTTATTGCTTACAGAGATTATAAAGATTTAGGAAAAAGACATGAAGCTGGTAAAAAACCACAGTTACTTGAACAAGAAAGAATGAATGCAAAAGATGCCTCTATAGGAGGCAAAATAACTGCAAATGCAGTTAGAGGAATTATGTGTGGAGAACGAAAATTCGGAATGGGCTTAGAACCAGCACCATACGATGCAGGCTATAATGTACTGAGTTTATCAACAAAATTATTATTTTTAATCTATAGGGTCTGTAAATGAATATATTTTTGGTTGATTATACTTTGCTTCTAAATGGCAAAATTAAACCATAATCAATTAAACTTAATATTGATCAATTAAACATTATTAAACTTTTTTAACTTTTATTCAAAAAGATAGAAACAAGAAAAACTTACTAGTTTAACTAACTATTGCTGTTGTGAAAACATTGTTGAATATGTAATAAAAAGGAAAGAAGGTTCTGGACTAAAAAATATAACGGTGGATTTCTACTATTATTATTAGTCACACTTACCTTATGTAGCAACTATTGGTTTGCTTGCTGGTAGTTCTGCAGCAATTGCAAATGCATTTTTAAATAAGATGAAAGGTGATAAATAATTAAAATAACAAAAAAGTCATAATTTGGAAATGGAAAAGAAAGAAAAAGGAGCAAAAAACAGTTCATAGAAATTTAAAAATTTAATAATCGAATGTCCAAATTTGATATTGAGGAATTAGTTAAACGATTCAAAATTAAACATTTCTGTGGAGCTTAAGATTGATAAATTGCCCAATCAATCAAATAATGTAGAGTACGGAACAGTAAATTTAGATACATCTCATCTTATCGGAAATCATTGTATATGTTACTACAAAAAAAGAGAATTAAAATTTATTTTTGATTCATATGGAGGAAATATTCCAAATTAATTAGTTAACTATTTCCAAAAAATAATTTATACTCCAATATCTAGTGAATTCAAAATTTTGATGAAATAATTTGTGGCCATTTGTGTATGTTACTCTATTATGTATGAATTATCAGTTTAATGACATTTTAAATTTAATAAATGGACGATTTTTGGAAATTAACTCCCCGATGATTTAGAAAAAATAAAAGATTTTTAGACTTCTATAGCTACGCAAGTAAATGGTTTATTGGACTAGTTGAAAGGTGGTTTTCATTTGTGACATTCATTTCACAGATTATTCTGCATATTTGGACTAAATAAACCCATATAATGGTTAATTAGTCTTATTAGGTGGATTAGAAAGGGAGATACGTGATGATTAGACACATGTCTGAAATAATACGGGCTTTGGTAATGATAATATTTAGTCGCATGCTATAGGTGTAAGCAAAGTGGATTTGCCAGTGGAGGTGAGGAGGTGAAGGCCGTTGAGCGCCGGAAGAGCATTGTGCAGGGGCTGGGGGTCCCAGGGGATGCAGCCACTGACCTGCAATCATCAAAAGGAACGCCGCTGAGTGCCAGATGAGAGAGAGAGGGGGAATGTCGAGCAGACAGAAAGCGTCCAACGTACGCGCTGGCGCCGACCGGTCGCGTACTGTTTTAGCGGCAAAAGGCCTGAGCTCTGATTGGGCAGTTCATAAGAAAGTGCGGGAAACGTGGAGGGTCAATGCCCGCTGTTTGAACAGAGAAATTTTTGGATAGGTGGAGAAATTGTATCACTCCGCGAGGGAGATGTGGGAAGCCTTTGCAGCGTCAGGATTGGCTGATTAGAGTTTGGCGGCATGATTGTCGCGAGAGAGCATCGTGCAGAGCGAGGCAGATGGAGAGCGTCTTGTGCCGTGAAAGCGGTCGGTCGCAAAGTTCAGTAGCTCTGAGATAGGGACTTAGATTCTGAATACTGTGCTGTGTATGATCTAGAGTCTGCAGCTACAGTAGGACATCAGCGTCCACGACAGGCATTGCATTGACTACTAGTATAATTGCAGTTGATTCCGCCTTATAGGCTGGCAGTCACTATAGAACGTAGTCAACCAGTGCACAGAGCTATCATACTGGTATTGAACGTTACTACAAGACACACTGGGCTGCAACTTGAAGGTTGTTGAGCCAGTCTTGAAAGTGTTGTATGCCATTTAGAGGAAATATAGGGCCTGTGGTATTAGCAGTTTTTGAGTAGTTTATTCTGCTCAAGATATTTGAGAGACTTATCCTAATTCAGCGACTTCACAGCTGCAGTCGTCACCCCAGCAGTATCGACGGAGCCAGCACGCTGGTAGACGGTATTGCAAAACTTGCAGCAGTGGCAGTAAAGTTCAGAAATAGTTGTTGGATCGTGTTCTTGCCATCCACTGAGCATCCATGCAGTTTTTCTTAAGATTCGTTATTGATTATTTGTCCTTTTGCATGTTGTTTGGTTTGTTTCTTGGTGGTGGTGACCGAAGTGCGTATTATTTCAGACACAAAAGAGATTATAAGAACGCAGTCATATCGCATTTACCATTTGCTTATACAGGGGCATAATTAAATCTAACTTTGCATCAACTTAACATTTAGATTATAGGAATGCAGTCAGATTGCATTTACTATTTGCTTATCCAGGAGCATAATTAAATCTAACTTCGCATCAACTTAACATTGAGATTAAAGGAATGCAGTCAGATCGCATTCACCATTTGCTTATCCAGGGGCATAATTAAATCTAACTTCACATCAACTTAACACTAAGAGCTGAGAGCCAATCTCACCAGTGTAGTATATCTATGAACAGTGTACAATTTGTTTAATTTGTCTTCATTCATGATTTGTTCAATATGATCTAATTTCTATCGTGAGATAATCTACAATAAATACAAGTTATTTACGATATCGCTTTTGATTCAGTAGTAGGTGGTAGTTAGCCATCAATGTCACAATAACATATTGCATTCATGTTTAATTTCGGCCTCTACCCCAATACGAACCCCTACAAAGTTCAGTAAAGAATTAAATGCTATTTTTAATGTAAGTAAAGATTATGGAGGTTTTAAAAGTAGAAGACTTGAGAATGTAAATAACCAGTAGATGCAAAAGATGTAGTTAACAAACAATATTTGCAGAATGAATTATCAAGTCTTGTCCCAAAACTGAATATAAAAGTATTTTAACACAGTTCATTAGTAATATTCATAAACAGGAATTAAATAATTAATTTTCATAAAAGGAAATAAGAATTTTCATCGATAGGTTTCATTGCTTACTTAAATTAATTAAATGCTTATTTGTAAGGATTAGGATAAACAAATTATTAAATTACTTTTGTGACTGGAGGAGAACAAAAAGTACACAATTTCAATAAATAGGATTTCATGATTAAAAAAAGTATTGTTGTTGGGGAAAACATAAACAGATATTTAACATTTGATGCTTTTGATATTCGATGAGTGTTGAAAACAAACTTTATAAAATAACTCCAAAAGTTCTGGGAATTAAAATAGTTCACAAATCAATATTGTAACTGATACATTAAAAACTCTGATAAAACTGTTCCAGTTGATGTAAAGATATCTGTGTTTGGTGAAATATTTTAATTGTTTTTTATTCTTTATAAATGAAGAATAATAATCACATTTGTTGTTTGAAGTACAATAAGTTTACTGAAACACTTCATCCTCATAGATTAACAACTAAAAATGGATAACAAAGAATTGAAGGTCTTTGTTGAATTTTTAAACTAAAAAGAGTAAATTCGTCAAAAATTTTTTGTAGGTGAAGGCTTAAATATTCGTTATCAAATTATTAATGAATTACTTAGACCAAATAGAAAGAATTTTAAAAGAAAAATGTAATTTCTTTTGATATATGATCCTGATTTAGTCAGAATGGATTGTGGAAACTTAGAAACGATTTCGAAAGTAAATAAAGGATTTAAATATTTACTGTCATAGACGATTTTTCTAAATTTTACGTGGGCTATTCCAGTGAAATATTCCACAGGCAAAATTATACTTTATTCTTTCAAAGAAGTATTCATCACTAGAACGCCAAAAAATTTGCAAACAGATAATGGAAAAGAATTTGTTTATAAAGAATTTCAGGAAGTAATGCTAAATTTAATATTAATCATTATTCAACTTTTAGCAAATTAAAAGCATCTGTTGTTGAACGATTTAATAGAACATTGAAAGAAAAAATGTAGAAATGGGCTGGCCGTGCGGTTCTAGGTGCCCCAGTCCGGATCCACGCTGCTGCTACGGTCGCAGGTTCGAATCCTGCCTCGGGCATGCATGTGTGTGATGTCCTTAGGTTAGTTAGGTTTAAGTAGTTCTAAGTTCTAGGGGACTGATGACCACAGATGTAAAGACCCATAGCGCTCAGAGCCATTTGAACCATTTGTCGAAATGGGTTGACTTAGTTTCGAAATTAATTAATCAATATAACAACACAAAAAATTTAACCAAAAATGGCCCCAAAGGACGTAAATAGAGAAACTGATAAAATCTTATCGAAAAATGTTTACCTTAGAAATTTACTAGATACTGAACCGAAATACAAAATTGTTGGTAAAGTTAGAGTAAGTATACTTAAGGGACATTTTAAAAAAGATTATACAGCGAATTGGTGAACAGAAATTTTCGAAATTCGAGGTGTTAATTATTCCAATCCAATCATGTATAAATTGAAAGATTTAAACAGCGTACCAAAAAAAGGAAATTTTTAAGAACAAGAATTATTGGACCGAATTTTCCACACGTTAACCATCTTCAGAAGGTTTTAAATAAGTAAGATCATAGTTTATGCTAATTGGTTAGGATCTGATAATTCACACAATTGTTGGGAAAATATAGCAAAAGTAAGTCTTTAAAATGTTAATAAAACATTTTCGTTATCAGTGAAGTACATTATTGAAATCTTAGATATCTTTGATACTGAATATTATTTTCATAATGTTTATTGTTTCATTAATGAAAGTGGAGTTTATTTTGAAATTCAAGTAATGGTAATAAAGTGACTATTTATAAAAATATTTGGGAATTTAAAATTTTGGTTAATTGAATTAAATGATAAATTTTATTAGTTGTTGTTGTTGTGGTCTTCAATCCCGAGACTGGTTTGATGCAGCTCTCCATGCTAATCTATCCTGTGCAAGCTCCTTCATTTCCCAGTATCTACTGCAACCTACGTCCTTCAGAATCTGCTATGTGTATTCATCTCTTGGTCTCCCTCTACGATTACCCTCCACACTGCCCTCCAGTGTTAAATTTGTGATCCCTTGATGTCTCAGGACATGTCCTACCAACCGATTCCTTCTCCTAGTCAAGTTGTGCCACAAACTTCTCTTCTCCCCAGTCCTATTCAATACCTCCTCATTAGTTATATGATCTACCCATATAATCTTCAGCATTCTTCTGTAGCACCACATTTCGAAAGCTTCTATTCTCTTCTTGTCCAAACTATTTATCGTCCATGTTTCACTTCCATACATGGCTACACTCCATACAAATACTTTCAGAAACGACTTCCTGACACTTAAATCTATACTCGATGTTAACAAATTTCTCTTCTTCAGAAACGCTTTCCTTGCCATTGCCAGTCTACATTTTATATCCACTCACTTTGACCATCATCAGTTATTTTGCTCCCCAAATAGCAAAACTCCTATACTACTTTAAGTGTCTCATTTCCTAATCTAATTCCCTCAGCATCACCCGACTTAATTCAACTACATTCCATTATCCTTGTTTTGCTTTTGTTGATGTTCATCTTATATCCTACTTTCAAGACACTGTCCATTCCATTCAACTGCTCTTCCAAGTCCTTTGCTGTCTCTGACAGAATTACGATGTCATCGGCAAACCTCAACGTTTTTATTTCTTCTCCCTGGATTTTAATACCTACTCCAAATTTTTGTTTTGTTTCCTTTACTGCTTGCTCAATATACAGATTGAATAACATCGGGGAGAGGCTACAACCCTGTCTCACTCCCTTCAAAACCACTGCTTCCCTTTCATGCCCCTCGACTCTTATAACTGCCATCTGGTTTCTGTACAAATTGTAAATAGCCTTTCACTCACTGTATTTTACCCCTGCCAACTTAAGAATTTGAAAGAGAATATTCCAGTCAACAAATGTCAAAAGCTTTCTCTAAGTCTACAAATACTAGAAACGTAGGTTTGCCATTCCTTAATCTTTCTTCTAAGATAAGTCGTAAGGTCAGTATTGTCTCACATGTTCGAGCATTTCTATGGAATCCAAACTGATCTTACCTGAGGTCGGCTTCTACCAGTTTTTCCATTCGTCTGTAAAGAATTCGCGTTAGTATTTAGCAGCTGTGACTTATTAAACTGATAGTTCGGTAAATTTCACATCTGTCAATACCTGCTTTCTTTGGGATTGGAATTATTACATTCTTCTTGAAGTATGAGGGTATTTCGCCTGTCTCGTACATCTTGCTCACCAGATGGTAGAGTTTTTTCAGGATTGGCTCTCCCAAGGAAGTCAGTAGTTCTAATGGAATGTT
The DNA here is from genome assembly GCF_023864345.2 of Schistocerca serialis cubense. Classification (NCBI taxonomy): domain Eukaryota; kingdom Metazoa; phylum Arthropoda; class Insecta; order Orthoptera; family Acrididae; genus Schistocerca; species Schistocerca serialis. The sequence continues at coordinate 545,144,132 of NC_064644.1, read as the reverse complement.
TTCTACTCCCGGGGCCTTGTTTCGACTCAGGTCTTTCAGTGCTCTGTAAAACTCTTCATGCAGTACCGTATCTCCCATTTCATCTTCATCCACATTCTCTTCCATTTCTATAATATTGTCCTCAAGTACATCGCCCTTGTATAGACCCTCTATATACTCCTTCCCTCTTTCTGCTTCCCCTTCTTTAGTTAGAACTGGGTTTCCATCTGAACTCTTGATATTCATACAAGTGGTTCTCCTTTCTCCAAAGGTCTCTTTAATTTTCCTGTAGGCAGTATCTATCTTACCCCTAGTGAGATATGCCTCTACATCCTTACATTTGTCGTCTAGCCATCCCTGCTTAGCCATTTCGCACTTCCTGTCGATCTCATTTTTCAGACGTTTGTATTCCTTTTTGTCTGCTTCACTTACTGCATTTTTGTATTTTCTCCTTTCATCAATTAAATTCAATATCTCTTCTGTTACCCAAGGATTTCTACTAGCCTTCGTCTTTTTACCTACTTGAGCCTCTGCTGCCATCACTACTTCATCCCTCAGAGCTACCCATTCTTCTTCTACTGTATTTCTTTCCCCCATTCCTGTCAATTGTTCCCTTATGCTCTCCCTCAAACTTTGTACAACCTCTGGTTTAGTCAGTTTATCCAGGTCCCATCTCCTTAAATTCCCAGCTTTTTGCAATTTCTTCAGTTTTAATCTACAGGTCATAACCAATAGATTTTCGTCAGAGTCCACATCTGCCCCTGGAAATCTTCTATAATTTAAAACCTGGTTCCTAAATCTCTGTCCTACCATTATATAATCTATTTGATACCTTTTAGTATCTCCAGGATTTTTCCATGTATACAACCTTCTTTTATGATTCTTGAACCAAGTGTTAGCTATGATTAAGTTATGCTCTGTGCAAAATTCTAACAGACGGCTTCCTCTTTCATTTCTTAGCCCCGATCCATATTCACCTACTATGTTTCCTTCTCTCCCTTTTCCTACTGTCGAATTCCAGTCACCCATGACTATTAAATTTTCGTCTCCCTTCACTACCTGAATAATTTCTTTTATCTCATCATACATTTCTTCAATTTCTTCATCATCTGCAGAGCTAGTTGGCATATAAACTTTTACTACTGTAGTAGGTGTGGGCTTCGTATCTATCTTGGCCACTATAATACGTTCACTATGCTGTTTGTAGTAGCTTACCCGCATTCCTATTTTCCTATTCATTATTAAACCTACTCCTGCATTACATCTATTTGATTTTGTATTTATAATACTACACGTTCTCCTGTGTAGTCCCCACCTGGAGATCCGAATGGGGGACTATTTTACCTCTGGAATATTTTACCCAAGAGGAAGCCATCATCAGTTAACCATACAGTAAAGCTGCATGCCCTTTGGAAAAATTACAGCTGTAATTTCCCCTTGCTTTCAGCCATTCGCAGTACCATAACAGGAAGGCCGTTTTGGTTAATGTTACAAGGCCAGATCAGTCAATCATGCAGACTGTTGCCCCTGCAACTACTGAAAAGGCTGCTGCCCCTCTCCAGGAACCACACGTTTGTCTGGCCTCTCAACAGATATCCCTCCATTGTGGTTGCACCTACGGTATGGCCATCTGTATCATTGACGCACGTAAGCCTCCCCACCAAGGGCAAGGTCCATGGTTCATGGGGGGAAGTTTTATTAGATCCATATAATAATACTCACGAGTGTCATATGAAATTTAATAGGAAATAAGTACTTGAAAATTTAATTTTATGTTCTGAGACACTTATGTTAGTCTATTTATATCTTCATTCAATTGTACTTCTGAATAATTATTAAAAATAATGAAATAAATTTGCTAACAATCGATTAATAGATTTTTCTTTCATTAGGTTATATAAATATACTGAGTTTGGTACTAAATTATTCTTCGAATTCTTCTCAATTTGGATGCCAATTTTTGATAATAACTATTTTTTGAACGTTTTTAACTATGTTTTAATAACATAATAATCATAATTCAAATCATATTAATGTAATCTTAAAATCACAAAAGTTGGTCTAAAATTTTCTACATTTATTTGAGCAACAACATGTGGTAATAATGTTATATTAAATTTATTAAGTGGCTTATTTTCTCTTTCATTTTTCATTCATCATGTTATCTAATTGATTGTAAGACAGCATTATAAACCCAATCTTGAAACATTTCTGCTAAAAACATTCTGGATTTGATAATTAAAGAATATAATACAGGTTCATTCCAAGAATTAGTTTCAGTATGCAGGAGTAAAGAATTCTTACTCCTTATACTGTTTCCTATGTATTGTTCTAACATGATCTACTATTGTCTTTCTTGTTTGTTTAAATTCTCAAAGTTTAGCAACATCTTTTGCTATAATCCAAAGATTATTTTTCTCATCAGTGGTTATTAAAACTTGTTTGTTGTAAAATACATGTTAATTATTCTTTAGATCAACAAGCGACATGCTAATTATAAGAAAATTAATATATTTAATTTTTCAAATTCTAATAAATTTTCCCTTGTAAATGGGAAGTGAAGGTAAAATTCTTCTAAGTGTGTTCATAGTTGTGATCAATCAAACGATGAGAAATTCCCCTTAAAATGCCAAAGAGGTGAAAAAAGTGAATTTGGAAATGTTGAATATTTTTGTGGAAAATGTGTTTAAAAATTTTATTTATGGAGACATCAAAAATTATTTTATAATGAAAAAATAATAAAACTAACCAATTTTTATATTTTACTTAATTTTTTTCATTTAATGTAAGCAAACGTTTAATTCTTAGAAAAAATCATTTTCATCATCTCCTATTTTATTTGGAATTAGTTTATAATTTCCAAATGGTAATGTGTTAATTCCTCCTTGTAGTACAACACGTTTATCATCACCAGAACTAAAAACAGTTTTATCAGCTTCGACTGATATCTTAATTCCTTATATTTTTTATATTCTTTATCTTCTACTTTATAAGCATACATTTTCTCTCTGAAACTAATGTGTTCCAACCTAATTTTTCCACAATTTTGATCTTTCATTTTTCCCAAAACTTTCTTATTTACTTGTGGAAATACGTATATCTCTTGGATAATCACTTGTGTGACATTCATTTATCAATGGTTTCATATCTGTATGGAAATATTGATTTCCTATATCTTAAATGAAAGAATCAGTGTCCATACAGCACAAATTAATATTTTCACCATATTTTAGTTTTATAACATTAAATGAAATGCATACATTCTTATTTTTGAAATATGTAGAACACTGATTCAAATGTAAAATTGTGTATCGAACTATATATTAATTTTCTTTGTATGAACTGCTACTAGATCTCCTGAAAATACTGCATATATAACTTGGTTTTGAAATATATTACATATATTTTCTAGGATCTCTTATGATTTTAAAATTTTGTCTACTTCTAAGATCTTCAATAGTTTTCCCAACTGCGAATTATTTGTTAACTTGCGGAACTCTTTTTAAAATTTTTGGTGGCCTTTTTCTCATTTCTTTATTAAAATCAAAAATGGCTTCCACAGCCTCATTGTTCAAATGAAGACTCTAAGGAGATTCTTTAATTTTAATACAAGATTTAAATGCTGTGTACGATTTCTTTAATGCAAAACGTATTTCTCATTATTATGTAATATTGCAATAAATTATTTCCTTCTTCAGGTGCTAAAGATAAATATTTATATCAGTCATATAATTTTCTTGGATATTCTAAATCAACCTCGAAAATATAACCATAATTATCATCTCTAAAATTTTTAATATTTTTTCAGCGTTAAAATCTTTTGCATCCATCCATCAGAAACTTATCTCAAGAAATAAAATGATATTTTAATCATGCAATTCATATAATTCAACTTTTGTCATATTTAGCATAGTGGCCTAAGCTAAACCTGGAACTGCCACATACCAAGGTAGATCAAGTTTATAAGATAACATGTTGTTGTTGTTGTTGTTGTGGTCTTCAGTCCTGAGACTGGTTTGATGCAGCTCTCCATGCTACCCTACCATGTGCAAGTTTCTTCATCTCCCAGTACCTACTGCAACCTACATCCTTCTGAATCTGCTTAGTGTATTCATCTCTTGGTCTCCCTCTACGATTTTTACCCTCCACGCTGCCCTCCAATGCTAAATTTGTGATCCCTTGATGCCTCAGAACATGTCCTACCAACCGGTCCCTTCTTCTCGTCAAGTTGTGCCACAAACTCTTCTTCTCCCCAATTCTGTTCAATACCTCCTCTTTAGTTATGTGATCTACCCATCTAATCTTCAGCATTCTTCTGTAGCACCACATTTCGAAAGCTTCTATTCTCTTCTTGTCCAAACTATTTATCGTCCATGTTTCACTTCCATACATGGCTACACTCCATACAAATACTTTCAGAAACGATTTCCTGACACTTAAATCTATACTCGATGTTAACAAATTCCTCTTCTTCAGAAACTCTTTCCTTGCCATTGCCAGCTTACATTTTATATCCTCTCTACTTCGACCATCATCAGTTATTTTGCTCCCCAAATAGCAAAACTCCTTTACTACTTTAAGTATCTCATTTCCTAATATAATTCCCTCAGCATCACCCGACTTAATTCGACTACATTCCATTATCCTCGTTATGTTTTTGTTGATGTTCATCTTATATCCTCCCTTCAAGACACCATCCACTCCGTTCAACTGCTCTTCCAAGTCCTTTGCTGTCTCTGACAGAATTACGATGTCATTGGCAAACCTCAACGTTTTTATTTCTTCTACATGGATTTTAATACCTACTCCGAAGTTTTCTTTTGGTTCCTTTACTGCTTGCTCAATATACAGATTGAATATCGTCGGGGAGAGGCTACAACCCTGTCTTACTCCCTTCCCAACCACTGCTTCCCTTTCAAGTCCCTCGACTCTAATAACTGCCATCTGGTTTCTGTACAAATTGTAAATAGCCTTTCGCTCCCTGTATTTTACCCCTGCCACCTTTAGAATTTGATAGAGAGCATTCCAGTCAACATTGTCAAAAGCTTTCTCTAAGTCTACAAATGCTAGAAACGTTAGTTTGCCTTCCCTTAATCTTACTTCTAAGATAAGTGGTAAGGTCAGTATTGCCTCACGTGTTCCAGTATTTCTACGGAATCCAAACTGATCTTCCCCGAGGTCGGCTTCTACCAGTTTTTCCATTCGTCTGTAAAGAATTCGTGTTAGTATTTTGCAGCTGTGACTTATTAAACTGATTGTTCGGTAATTTTCGCATCTGTCAACATCTGCTTTCTATGGGATTGGAATTATTATATTCTTCTTGAAGTCTGAGGGTATTTCGCCTGTTTCATACATCTTGCTCACCAGATGGTAGAGTTTTGTCAGGACTGGCTCTCCCAAGGCCGTCAGTAGTTCTAATGGAATGTTGTCTACTCCGGGGGCCTTGTTTCTACTCAGGTCTTTCAGTGCTCCGTCAAACTCTTCACGCAGTATCGTATCTCCCATTTCATCTTCATCTACATTCTCTTCCATTTCCATAATTTTGTTCTCAAGTGCATCGCCCTTGTGTAGACCCTCTATATACTCCTTCCACCTTACTGCCTTCCCTTCTTTGCTTAGAACTGGGTTGCCATCTGTTCTCTTGATATTCATACAAGTGGTTCTCTTCTCTCCAAGCGTCTCTTTAATTTTCCTGTAGGCAGTATCTATCTTACCCCTAGTGAGATAAGCCTCTACATCCTTACATTTGTCCTCTAGCCATCCCTGCTTAGCCATTTTGCACTTCCTGTCGATCTCATTTTTGAGACGTTTGTATTCTTTTTTGCCTGCTTCATTTACTGCATTTTTATATTTTCTCATCAATTAAATTCAATATTTCTTCTGTTACCCAAGGATTTCTATGAGCCCTCGTCTTTGTACCTACTTGTTCGTCTGCTGCTTTCACAACTTCATCCCTCAGAGCTACCCATTCTTCTTCTACTGTATTTCTTTCCCCCATTCCTGTCAATTGTTCCCTTATGCTCTCCCTGAAACTCTCTACAACCTCTGGTTCTTTCAGTTTATCCAGGTCCCATCTCCTTAAATTCCCACCTTTTTGCAGTTTCTTCAGTTTCAATCTGCAGTTCATAACCAAGAGATTGTGGTCAGAATCCATATCTGCCCCTGGAAATGTCTTACAATTTAAAACCTGGTTCCTAAATCTCTGTCTTACCATTATATAATCTGTTTGATACCTTTTAGTATCTCCAGGATACTTCCAGGTATTCAACCTTCTTTTATGATTCTTGAACCAAGTGTTAGCTATGATTAAGTTATGCTCTGTGCAAAATTCTACAAGGCGGCTTCCTCTTTCATTTCTTCCCCTCAATCCATATTCACCTACTATGTTTCCTTCTCTCCCTTTTCCTACTGACGAATTCCAGTCACCCATGACTATTAAATTTTCGTCTCCCTTCACTACCTGAATGTTTTCTTTTATCTCGTCATACATTTCATCAATTTCTTTATCATCTGCAGAGCTAGTTGGCATATAAACTTTTACTACTGTAGTAGGCATGGGCTTTGTGTCTATCTTGGCCACAATAATGCGTTCACTATGCTGTTTGTAGTAGCTTACCCGCATTCCTATTTTCCTATTCATTATTAAACCTACTCCTGCATTACCCCTATTTGATTTTGTATTTATAACACAAAATAACATGTATCTCTATAATTATGGAAAATATGTGCTAAAATTATAACATCTGGTTTATTATATAATTTTTTATATTTATCTACATTTTTATCATTCAATTTTTTCCAGAGTAGTTTTGCAAGTAGATAGTCTTTATTAGAAATATTACCTTTATTAAGGTTTGAATAAAAACATTCTTTCTTAAGTAATTTTTTTGTAGTAATTTTTCTTTAGAATCCACATATTCGTAAGGATAAACTTCTTTTCAATTATTACATCTGTTCACCTTCAGAATATTTTGCTGTTTCTCTAAATTGTTTTTTTGTAACATTAGAAAATATTTTATCAGTACTTAATACCATAAATTTAAATGTATTTACAAATCTTGAACTCAATCCATCTATAACACGTTTACTATAATAAATATTTGGAGCTGCATCAGTATCTTTATTATCAGTTGCTAATTATTTACAAAACAGGTGAACCTCGGAATTTGCTTAGTTATGAATATAAACTGAAATAAATTTAGCATTTTTCTAATTAAAACTGCAATCGTTATATGCAAGTCCTCAGTATTTTCCTGTTAAATAGCAATAATTTCTTATTTTCATTTCTCGAAATTTAAATTGCTTTTCACAAATATGTTTAATTTTTGATTTTTTAATATTGATTACATCTTATTTAGTCAATTTCGTTGGAACATTTTGATTATTTATTCTAGCAATTTCTCTTGATTCTTCTTTTAACATTTCAACGGATGTTTGTGCTGCATCTTTACTTGTATAAGTAACTGGATTTGTATAATCACCATTAGAATATTTAACATAATAACTAAATAAGAATTGTAAATGTTTTTAATATTGGTTAATATAAGATTTTTCACGATTTGGCTGACAAGCTTGAAAATTTTTAACAAAATTCGAAAACTGCAAAAAATTGCAAAAGGAACCCTTAATTAATGATTCTAATTTTTAAATTCACTTTTTTGTTCTTTAAAAAGCATGTCTATTTTTATTTTTTATGTACTTTGTAATCGACTTCATGAATGTCTCATTTTTCATGTGAATGATATCTTCCCCATTGTGTTTACTCGTTTGTTTACCATTTGATCTAGAAAAATCATTCATCCAACATTACTATGAATTATCTTCATATTGAATTAAAAGAAGATTTACATGTTTTTGTTGTTGGTTTTGTGTATGATAATGTTGTTGTTGTTGTGGTCTTCAGTCCTGAGACTGGTTTGATGCAGCTCTCCATGCTACTCTATCCTGTGCAAGCTTCTACATCTCCCAGTACCTACTGCAACCTACATCCTTCTGAATCTGCTTAGTGTATTCATCTCTTGGGCTCCCTCTACGATTTTTACTCTCCACGCTGCCCTCCAATGCTAAATTTGTGATCCCTTGATTCCTCAAAACATGTCCTACCAACCGATCCCTTCTTCTAGCCAAGTTGTGCCACAAACTTCTCTTCTCCCCAACCCTATTCAATACCTCCTCATTAGTTACGTGATCTACCCACCTTATCTTCAGCATTCTTCTGTAGCACCACATTTCGAAAGCTTCTATTCTCTTCTTGTCCAAACTATTTATCGTCCATGTTTCACTTCCATACATGGCTACACTCCATACAAATACTTTCAGAAACGACTTCCTGACACTTAAATCTATACTCGATGTTAACAAATTTCTCTTCTTCAGAAACGATTTCCTTGCCATTGCCAGTCTACATTTTATATCTTCTCTACTTCGACCACCATCAGTTATTTTACTCCCCAAATAGCAAAACTCCTTTACTACTTTAAGTGTCTAATTTCCTAATCTAATTCCCTCAGCATCACGCGATTTAATTTGACTACATTCCATTATCCTCGTTTTGCTTTTGTTGATGTTCATCTTATATCCTCCTTTCAAGACACTGTCCATTCCGTTCAACTGCTCTTCCAAGCTCTTTGCTGTCTCTGACAGAATTACAATGTCATCGTCGAACCTCAACGTTTTTATTTCTTCTCCATGAATTTTAATACCTACTCCGAATTTTTCTTTTGTTTCCTTTACTGCTTGCTCAATATACAGATTGAATAACATCGGGTAGAGGCTACAACCCTGTCTCACACCTTTCCCAACCACTGCTTCCCTTTCATGCCCCTCCACTCTTATAACTGCCATCTGGTTTCTGTACAAATTGTAAATAGCCTTTCGCTCCCTGTATTTTACCCCTGCCACCTTCAGAATGTGAAAGAGAGTATTCCAGTCAACATTGTCAAAAGCTTTCTCTAAGTCTACAAATGCTAGAAATGTAGGTTTGCCTTTTCTTAATCTTTCTTCTAAGATAAGTCGTAAGGTCAGCATTGCCTCACGTGTTCCAACATTTCTACGGAATCCAAACTGATCTTCCCCGAGGTCCGCTTCTACCAGTTTTTCCATTTGTCTGTAAAGAATTCGCGTTAGTATTTTGCAGCTGTGACTTATTAAACTGATAGTTCGGTAATTTTCACATCTGTCAACACCTGCTTTCTATGGGATTGGAATTATTATATTCTTCTTGAAGTCTGAGGGTATTTCACCTGTCTCATACATCTTGCTCACCAGATGGTAGAGTTTTGTCAGGACTGGCTCTCCCAAGGCCGTCAGTAGTTCTAATGGAATGTTTTCTACTCCCGGGGCCTTGTTTCGACTCAGGTCTTTCAGTGCTCTGTCAAACTCTTCACGCAGTATCGTATCTCCCATTTCATCTTCATCTACATCCTCTTCCATTTCCATAATATTTTCCTCAAGTACATCGCCCTTGTATAGACCCTCTATGTACTCCTTCCACCTTACTGCCTTCCCTTCTTTGCTTAGAACTGGGTTGCCATCTGTTCTCTTGATATTCATACAAGTGGTTCTCTTCTCTCCAAACGTCTCTTTAATTTTCCTGTAGGCAGTATCTATCTTACCCCTAGTGAGACAAGCCTCTACATCCTTACATTTGTCCTCTAGCCATCCCTGCTTAGCCATTTTGCCCTTCCTGTCGATCTCATTTTTGAAACGTTTGTATTCCTTTTTGCCTGCTTCATTTACTGCATTTTTATACTTTCTTATCAATTAAATTCAATATTTCTTCTGTTACCCAAGAATTTCTATTAGCCCTCGTCTTTTTACCTACTTGAATATCTGCTGCTTTCACTACTTCATCCCTCAGAGCTACCCATTCTTCTTCTACTGTATTTCTTTCCCCCATTCCTGTCAATTGTTCCCTTATGCTCTCCCTGAAACTCTCTACAACCTCTGGTTCTTTCAGTTTATCCAGGTCCCATCTCCTTAAATTCCCACCTTTTTGCAGTTTCTTCAGTTTCAATCTGCAGTTCATAACCAAGAGATTGTGGTCAGAATCCATATCTGCCCCTGGAAATGTCTTACAATTTAAAACCTGGTTCCTAAATCTCTGTCTTACCATTATATAATCTATCTGATACCTTTTAGTATCTGCAGGATTCTTCCAGGTATACAACCTTCTTTTATGATTCTTGAACCAAGTCCCCCTGCGGGTTCGGGGGTAAGAATAGGCCCGCGGTATTCCTGCCTGTCGTAAGAGGCGACTAAAAGGAGTCTCAAACGTTTTGGCCTTAATGTGATGGTCCCCATTAGGGTTTGACCTCCATTTTTCCAAATTCCACAGAAGTACGAGCCTTTTGGGGAAGGACACCTTACGTGGTGCACCATCAGTCCTCTGTGCCCTACGACCTTGGCACTCTTGATCGTCTTGGCGTCGTACCTGCACCCTCCATCCCTCATTTTGGGCATAGATACCTGATGTATTGTGTAAGTACCGCCCTCAGTGCGTCACCACCAGCACCCACGATCACTATGGACTACCTATGGCACCCAAAATCCAGCACGGTAGCCAGCCCGTTGTGGTGGGGTCGTCATGTACCCTCTAGGTTGTAGCCCCCTGACAACACAGGGATCGTACTGCCGATGCCTGAGCTGACACCGCCCCATGTAAGCCAAGGAGTAGATGCTCGTCTCTCTGGGGCATCGGGACTCCCGGCAACGGCCATCCTGCCAGGTGGCCTTTGCTGTGGCTGGGTGGCGCCCGTGGGGAGAGCCCCTGGTCGGAGTGGGTGGCATCGGGGCGGATGCCCCGCAATGATGCGGGTGAAATCTCAATCTGGTGGTCGTCCGACCGCCAATGTCTCTAAGCGTGGTAAGGTGGACTTTAACGCTGTGACGTATAACCTGAAGTCGTTCCCTTCCCTAGCCACACCATGGGAGGAACGTCGGGCTGCAGACAGACAGGAGCCGTATTCGCCACGATACCTTGTATGCAGCAGAACTGATGGGGATTCGTTTTTGGGGACTAAGCCACTTTTCTTCGTGCACAATCTCGAAGATAAGTTTGGGGAAGTGGCGTCTCTTTCCAAAATGAGGAGCAGGGCCATTTTGATACAAGCAGCTTCATCTGCGCAGTCCCAGGCATTACTCGCCTGTGAGAAGCTCGGTGACATCCCCGTTACTGTCACTCCCCATAAGTCCTTAAATTTGGTCCAGGGGATTATTTTTCATAAAGATCTTCTGCTACAGTCTGATGACGAGCTACGTGAGAACCTGGCACGACGAGGTGTACACTTTGTCCGTCGTGTCTTTAGGGGGCCGAAGGATAATAGGGTCGCTACCGGTGCTTTCATCCTGGCCTTTGAGGGCGACTGCTTGCCTGAGAAAGTCAAGGTCATGATATACCGGTGCGATGTCAAGCCCTATGTCCCGCCCCCTATGCGATGCTTCCAGTGCTGGAAATTCGGACACATGTCCTCCAGGTGCACTTCCAGCCCCACGTGTCGTGATTGTGGACGACCTCCGCATCCTAATGCTCCATGTGCTCCGCCTCCCACCTGCGTTAACTGTGGGGAGCATCATTCTCCCTGCTCACCAGACTGTGCAGTCTATCAACGAGAGCGGAAGATACAAGAAATTAAGACCTTGGACCGTTTAAGTTACCAAGAGGCAAAGAAGAAATTAGAACGACTCAACCCCACACCTATGTTGAGGAGTTATGCTACTGTGACACTGCCGCCACCAGCTCCTGCACAGACTCCCTTCTCTGTTGGCCCACAGAGAAATCAGGTAACGTCTGCCCCACCGCTGGGACAGGCCGCTCTCTCTTCCACTGCTCCCAAAACACCGAGTTTGGGAGCAGTGCGCCCCAAGCCACCGCGGACGTTGGTCCCCACCTCTCAGCCGGAGCGGCCCTCTCCGGCTCCTCAGCCGGGGAAGCGACAGCTCACTCTGGCTGCTCAGCCGGGGACGCAACAGCCTCCTCCGGCCTCACTTGTTCGGAACGGATCCCTTGGGGACGTCCCTTCCAAGGACTTCCCCAGTGTCTCACAAGACACTAGCCAGTGGCTGAAGAAGCCACCAGCTGCTGGTCGAAGGGCTTCACGCTCTTCCTCTGTTCCCGATAATGCGTCAGGAAAGCCCTCCCAGCATGACAACCCTCCTCCCAAAGACAAGAGAGAGAAGAGGAAGCTCTCCAAGACGGATAAGGACCCAGTGGTTCCCACACCAATGCTCCCTGTCAGCTCAGCCTCCGAGGACGAGGTCGAGCTCTTTGCGTCCCCTGATGACCTGGATCTCGCCGTCTCCTCAGAAACGATGGCCGTAGTGACGTCCGTCGCTCAGTCGGTGGCAGCATGTGACCCTGCCAAGTAATTTGCCTTTTCTGTTCCTGAATGCCCCTACCGGACACGCTTTGTACAATTCTCCAGTGGAATTGTGGCGGTTATTTTAGCCATCTCCCTGAGCTACGGCAGCTTCTAAGCCTGACACCTGCTTTCTGCATTGCCCTACAGGAAACCTGGTTCCCGGCAATGCGGACCCCTGTCCTTCGTGGATACAGGGGTTATTACTGCAACCGTAGCACTTACAATTGTGTGTCAGGTGGAGCCTGCGTGTATGTCCTTACCTCTGTATATAGTGCACCTGTGCCCCTTCAAACATCATTGGAAGCTGTGGCTGTACGTGTAAGGACTACCCAGGACATAACCGTCTGCAGTGTCTATCTCCCTCCAGGTGGTACAGTCTCCCTGACCGACTTGGCTGCACTTGTCGCCCAACTCCCCACGCCTTTTCTTCTCCTGAGGGATTTTAACGCCCACAATCCCCTGTGGGGTGGAACGAAGGTTACTGGCCGAGGCAGGGAGGTCGAGAATCTCATCTCCCAACTCGACCTCTGCCTCTTAAACACTGGCGCTGCCACACATTTCAGTGTGGGGCATGGCACGTTCTCGGTCATAGATCTGTCGTTGTGCAGCCCAGGGCTTGTACCATCGGTCCACTGGAGAGTGCACGAGGACTTGTGTGGTAGTGATCATTTTCCGATCTTCCTTTCACTACCACAGCGTCGCTCCTTTGCGCGCTCGCCTAGATGGGCATTTAGCAAGGCAAACTGGGACACGTTCTGCTCTGCTGCCACTGTTGACTCTCTCCCCCACGGTACCATCGATGTGGCGGTTGAGACACTGACTGCAGCGATTGCTTCCGCTGCGGAACGTACCATTCCTCGTTCATTAGGGTGCCCCCGGCGAAAGTCAGTGCCTTGGTGGTCTCCAGAGGTCGCTGAAGCCATTAAAGAACGTCGGCGGGCTCTTCAGCGACATAAGCGGCACCCGTCTTTGGAGAACCTCATTTTTTTCAAACGTCTCCGTGCTCAGGCACGGCGGCTCATCAAAAGGCGGAAACAGGAGTTCTGGGAGCGGTACGTTTCCACCATTGGTTACCGTACTTCACCCTCCCAGGTGTGGATGAAGATTCGGCGCATCTTTGGATTGCAGCACTCTACAGGTGTCGCAGGGCTTACCATCAACGGGGCGGTATCTACCGATGCCGATGCAATCGCAGAGCATTTCGCTCAGCACTATGTTCGGGCCTCTGCGTCCGGGAATTACCCGCCCGCGTTTCGCGCGCTCCAACGCCGGGAGGAAGGCAAACGGCTTTCTTTTGCTTCTCGCCACCCTGAGGCGTATAACGCCCCATTTAGTTTGTGAGAACTGCAGAGCGCCCTGGCACAGTGCCCCGATACAGCCTCTGGGCCAGATGGCATCCACAATCAGATGCTCAAACACCTTTCCCCGGACTGTCAGCGGTGTGTACTTGCCATCTTCAACCGCATATGGGGCGATGGTGTCTTTCCGTCGCAGTGGCGGGAGAGTACCGTCATTCCGGTGCTGAAGCCTGGTAAGGACCCACTTAATGTGGATAGCTATCGGCCCATCAGCTTGAGAAATACTCTGTGTAAGCTCTTGGAACGCATGGTGAGTCGACAGCTGTGTTGGCTACTCGAGACTCGGGGTCTTCTGGCTCCGTGCCAGAGCGGCTTCCGTCAGGGCCGTTCCACTGCCGATACTTTGGTCTTTCTTGAGTCTGCCATCTGCACTGCTTTTTCCAGGCGCCAACATCTCGTCTCCGTCTTTTTCGATCTCTCCAGAGCATATGACACGACGTGGCGGCACCATATTCTCGCCACGTTGCACGGGTGGGGTCTCCGGGGCTCTCTCCCCATTTTTATTCAGAATTTTTTATCTATTCGGACATTCCGCGTTTTAATTGGCACATCCCATAGTTCACTTCATATCCAGGAGAACGGCGTTCCACAGGGCTCTGTATTGAGCGTGCCCCTTTTCCTTGTGGCCATTAATGGCCTTGCAGCAGCAGTAGGGTCGTCTGTCTCACCCACGTTATATGCTGACGATTTCTGCATCTTTTTCAGCTCCTCCACCATTAGTGTTGCAGAACGTAGGTTGCAGGGAGCCATACGCAAGGCGCAGGCGTGGGCCCTAGCCCATGGGTTTCAATTTTCTCCTGCGAAGACCTGTGTTATGCACTTTTGTCGGCGTCGTACTGTCCATCCCCACCCTGAGCTCTATCTTCAGGATGCCATGCTCAGGGTTGTTGACACTTACCGTTTTCTGGGATTGCTGTTCGATGCCCGGCTTACTTGGCTTCCACATATTCGTGAGCTCAAGCGTCAGTGCTGGCAGCATCTGAATGCCCTCCGCTGCCTCAGCAACACAACTTGGGGTGCAGACCGTAACACGCTGCTGCAGCTCTACAAAGCCCTTGTGCTGTCCCGACTGGATTATGGGAGTGTGGCGTATGGCTCAGCGTCGCCCTCAGCGTTGCAACTGCTGGACCCCATTCACCACTGTGGGGTTCGACAGGCAACAGGAGCATTCCGCACCAGTCCTGTTAATAGCCTACTTGCTGAGGCTGGGGTTCCTCCGCTCCACATTCGGCGTCAACAACTCTTAGCCAACTATGCTGCCCACGTCCGTTGTTCTCCCCGTCACCCTCACTACCGTCTCCTTTTCACCGATGCGGCAGTCCATATCCCACACCAGCGGCCACGATCAGGCCATACACTTGGGATCTGTGTTTGGTCGCTCCTTAATGAACTCGAGTGTTTGCCTCTTCCATCTGCTTTCCAGGTCCGCCCACATACACCACCTTGGTGTATTCGTCGGCCGCAGCTTCGGCTGGAACTTTCCCGATGGCCGAAAGATTCAGTTCCTCCTGCAGTCTTGCGCCGCCAATTCCTTGCTCTCCTAGGCGAGTACCATGCCTCGGAGGTTATCTATACCGATGGCTCGATGGTTGATGGCCGTGTGGGGTACACTTATGCTCATGCGGACTATGTCGACCAGCGCTCCTTGCCGGAAGGCTGCAGTGTTTACACCGCAGAACTGACAGCCATTTTTCGTGCCCTTGAGCATATTCGTACCAGCACTGGAAAGTCCTTCATCATTTGCAGTGACTCGCTCAGTAGTCTACAGGCTCTTGACCAGTGCTACCCATGCCATCCCATTGTTGGTGCCATCCAGGGGTCCATCCACGATCTTGAACAGTGTGGTCGTTCGGTGGTGTTCATATGGACCCCGGGACACGTTGGGATCGCGGGAAACGAACTCGCCGACAAGTTAGCCAAAGAGGCTACCCGCAAACTGCCATTGGAGATCGGCCTCCCGGAAACTGATCTCCGAACCGTTTTGCACCGTCGGGTCTTTGGGTTGTGGGGAGACGAATGGCGCACTCTGTCTGCACCCAACAAGCTGCGGCAGGTAAAGGAGACAACGACTGTGTGGGGTTCCTCCATGCGGACCTCTCGCAGAGATTCTGTTGTTCTGTGTAGGCTCCGCATTGGCCACTCTTGGCTGATGCATGGTCATCTGCTGCGTCGAGAGGACCCCCCTCATTGTCGCTGTGGTGCGAATATGACGGTGGCCCATATATTGTTGGACTGTCCTCTTTTAACCGCCCTCAGGCGAACTTTTAATCTCCAGGGTGCTTTATCATCTCTTTTAGGTGACAATGTCTCTATGGCAGATCGGGTTTTAAGCTTTATTCGCGCAAGTGGCTTTTATAGGTCCATTTAACTTTTGTAACATCACCCTCTTTTGAGCTGTCTCTTTTAATTAGTTTTGTGTTGTAATTCGACTCCACCCTCCGCTGTTGGGCTGGAGGTTTTAACGTGTTGCAGTGTGGCTGGCTCATCCTATTATTTTCGTGATCAGCCAGCCACAGTCCTCTGCTGTGCAGCTTTCGTTCCTTCTGCCTTTGTTCTCTATGTTGTTTTTGTTGCTGTGCTCTGTTTTCTGTGTTGTCTTACAATGGACCATGGGGCTTTTCTTCCCCTGGAGTTTTTCTTTTAGTGCTTCGCTTGACTGGTGGATAGTTTCCCTGTGCTCTGTGTTTTTATGAAACAAGGGACCGATGACCTTTGTAGTTTGGTCCCTTTAATCTTTAACCCAACCAACCTTGAACCAAGTGTTAGCTATGATTAAGTTATGCTCTGTGCAAAATTCTACAAGGCGGCTTCCTCTTTCATTTCTTCCCCTCAATCCATTTTCACCTACTATGTTTCCTTCTCTCCCTTTTCCTACTGACGAATTCCAGTCACCTATGACTATTAAATTTTCGTCTCCCTTCACTACCTGAATATTTTCTTTTATCTCGTCATACATTTCATCTGCAGAGCTAGTTGGCATATAAACTTGTACTACTGTAGTAGGCATGGGCTTTGTGTCTATCTTGGCCACAATAATGCGTTCACTATGCTGTTTGTGGTAGGTAACCCACACTCCTATTTTTTTATTCATTATTAAACCTACTCCTGCATTACCTCTATTTGATTTTGTATTTATAACCCTGTAATCACCTGACCAAAAGTCTTGTTCCTCCTGCCACCGAACTCCACTAATTCCCACTATATATAACTTTAACCTATCCATTTCTCTTTTTAAATTTTCTAACGTACCTGCCCGATTAAGGGATCTGACATTGCATGCTCCGATCCGTAGAACGCCAGTTTTCTTTCTCCTGAAAACGACATCCTCTTGAGTAGTCCCCTCCCGGAGATCTGAATGGGGGACTATTTTACCTCCGGAATATTTTACCGAAGAGGACGCCATCAGCATTTGATCATACAGTAAAGCTGCATGTCCTCGGGAAAAATTATGGCTGTAGTTTCCCCTTGTTTTCAGCCGTTCACAGTACCAGCACAGCAAGGCCATTTTGGTTAATGTTACAAGGCCAGATCAGTCAATCATCCAGACTGTTGCCCCTGCAACTACTGAAAAGGCTGCTGCCCCTCTTCAGGAACCACATGTTTGTCTGGCCTCTCAACAGATACCCCTCTGTTGTGGTTGCACCTACAGTACGGCCATCTGCATCGCTGAGGCACACAAGCCTCCCCACCAACGGCAAGGTCCATGGTTCATGGGGGGTGTATGATAACAAGAATATATAATTTTATGTTCTTCAGTGCCTTCATCTGCATGAACATTAATTGAAATATTTGATTTCCTTAAAAGTTTTGGAATACCTAATAACTGAACAGAAAAATTAATTTTCTCTTTTTCAAAAACTTCATCTAATTGTAAAAGAATATTTCTTTTACTTATTAACCATTTCTAAATTTTTTCTACATGATATTGCAGATTTTATTGAAAAAGAAAACATTTTTGATCATTGATATTTTACATGAGTTACAGGTTTTTTATCTTTAGTTACTTTTGGTAAATCGATATAAGATGAAGCAAAAATTGCGTTATGACTATTAACGTTTTTTTCTAAATTATGTATTTAAAATAAAGACCAAACAGAAATTTTCCTTTGCAGTCCTTCTATCTCATTTAATAGTTTATTCGTTGACTTTTGAGAATAATTATCTAAACCTATTGTTCTAATAAAAATTGGTTAGATGTTTTAAAATTAAATTCTTACATTTTATCTTCTCTTTTAAAATTACAATAAAATTTCATATTAACTGTAATTGCCATTCTTTGAAGTGAAATATTCCTTAATTTGGTGATTATTTTTTCTTTGATTTGATTGATTGAAAAATACTTGTGATTTCACAATTTTATCAATATTATAAATTCCATAGGATACTATTCTTGATGCAAAAGCAGAAGCTTTTCTATTACTTCGTTTCGTTGATCGAAAAAATCTTCGTCATCCAGAAAACTGAAACATGATAAAGTTTTCTGAAACCTTTTTTCTTTAATTTCATGACATTTATCCTTTAGAGCTTTTGAAAATATTTGTCATTATTATTAACTTTTTGTCAGTTCTATTGATAAGATAGATTAACTGTTGTTCATTAAGATCTGAATACTTTTTTTAAACTTTTTGTTTTACAGATTTGAAGAAATTCTTTTAAAGAGTTTTTTTGTGAATTGTTATCGTTATTAATTTTAACTTCAATTCATTTAATAAGTTCAGTTAATTGAATTTCTCTAAATTTCGAATTATTTTTTATTTTTTCGCTTTACAAATTTGAAAAAGTTGTTTTAAAATTTGTTATTCAATTAACTATCATTATCGTTGTTAATAATATTGTCAAGAGGATCTATGATACGATCAATTAATTGACTTTTTCGAAGTTTATAAGTATTCTTCAATTTTTTTTATTTAGCAACTGATCATATTTCCTTTAAAGTTTTAGATTTTAGTTTTGTCTTCTTTATTTCTGTATACATTTCCTTCCAATTAAAATAACCAATAAATTCCCACAGATCCTCTCTAGTTACATTTGAGTAACCATTTTCATTACAATAATTTTCTAAATCTTTTAAACTCAATCCATACTTTCCTTTACAATAATTTTCTAAGCCCTTAAAGAGCTGAGCTTTCTTTGTCATCTATTTTCATCTTATTTATAGTTAAGGAAATTTGATTTTTTACTTTTATTGAAATGTTTGCTGTTATAATGTACCTTTGAGATTTTATGTGTGGAGATTCTTATTTATAACGAATAAAATTCATTAGATTTGAAACTTTTTAAATCAGAAAATCGGAATCTGATTTTTCGATATAGGCAAATGAGATTTTAAAGGTTTAACTTTTTTTGTTATTTAATTTAAGATTTCCTTTGCTAAAATTTTCTAAGTTTTTTAAATAGCTCAGCTTTGTTTGTAATTTTTGTTTCCTTTGTATTTTTTAGAATTTAATTTTTCACAATATGGAAATGAGATTTTTTTGGGGGTGGAGTGAGAAATTGGGTTCTTGGTTGGCATTCTGGAAATTTGACTCAGGAACGCTTTTTCAGCTAGAACTCGCTTCGACATGCAACTCACATACTTGCCTTGAGGCATAGTTACTGTCCAACTGAGTACATGGTACGAACATCACAAAGACCTTGTGCCCTTATGTCCACTATTTGCTATCTGTGCCAGCTGGGCAGTAAATTTGTGCTGCAGCATTACACAATCATCTATTCAAATTTTACAGTTCTGTGTTGTCTGTCAACACCTGTATGAATATCAGTTTGTGACAAATTTGCGTAACTTCACATGCATCGTTATTCTACCTTACTTTCAGCATTCTCAGTAGAGAAAAACGCCATTCCTACAGGTGGAAAATGGTTTGGAAACAAGATTGTTATTGGGTGTGTCTGATGTTACTGGAACATTTCAAGAACACATTTCAACACAGCATGGATACAGGATTTACACATGGACCTTCTTGCCTTAGTCAGGACTGCCAAGAGGGACATTTGAGCATTATACTGACAAACCACATTGACAGTTGCCTATGGTACAGTTACTGCCGAACGAATGGTGACGAGATAGACTGGAACAGTGAGAGCAGGCATGTATTCCTCCAGACTGATGACACAAGCAGATCATAGGCTCTGGCTCTGATGAATAAATGGATTACAACTGAAATCTGTACAGAGATTAGAGGCAGAGTGTCACCAGTAACTGTCGGGAACAGATTACTGAAGGCTGGGTTGTGTGTTATTGGCCGCCATCCACTCGGTCGCACTGTAAAATACGCGCTCCGCCAGTCATGCAACTGCATTTCCTACAGCTGCCTCCACGGATCGAAGTCACGTCGTAGCCAATGATATGCAAGCATCCCCTCTCCAGAGTTCCAGTAGCGGGTCTGCTTCAGTCGAAACATCGGCGCAAAAAGCTCCATTTTGCAACTGAGTTTCTTGTAAAACTCTCTGTCCCCAGAGGCAGCAACCGTCTCTTGTATGAGTATTGTCTGCTACACTATATCTGGTGACTAGGATGAGATACTGATAAGGTGTCCTTCACAACTGATACTTGAAGCTTTAAGCAAACAAAGAGAATGCTGCAACAGAATGAGGGCAAAGTTCACATTATTCTCCTTTTCTATACAAACCAGCCACTTGGACTTGCGTCTTTATGTAAACAAACTGCTCATTTGTGCTCTTAAGCTATATTTATGCAAGTATAATATATGAACTTAATTTAACGAACTGTGAGCATATGCACTTAAGTTATGTTGATGTAAGCTTAATTTATGATGATTTGATTTTATTGTAATCTTAATGTCTGTAATTTATGATCCAAGATGGCCAAGTACCCCCACCTCATCTTGTAGTCCACTTGGGAGGGTTGAATTACTAAGACATTTCCTCCACCACCACTCTAAAATTGTTGTGGCATAACCACCCCCCCCTCCCCAATCACTCTTTCACTCATCAGGGTAAGGTAGCCATCATCATGAGATAGACCCATCATTCATACACTGTATGTTGGTCAAACAATGGTAGATGTGTAATACAGCATGTCTCTACCAACACAGTTCGAATGCACAATTAAAACATTTTACAACAACTTAAGGAACTCGTTCTTACAGTGTCAGTGTATTAAAATACTTTACACTGCACTTACTGGCATATTATAACTTGTTTAATAAGGAATATGTGAAAGGGTCCTGTAGTCCCCTTTCATTAACATTTTATTTGCTTTCCAATGATACAGAACTCTCTGCCATGCGTGAGTGAATGAATGTGGGTGTGTTTCATTTTGCTATACAGTGGTTTAGTCAGCTGCAGAGAATCAGTGGTGGTCATACATAATGGCCAACCCTTGTAGTTTTCAGGTGGGCAAAGAGGTTTGCTCCCCTTGTGTGAAAGTTACAGGTGTTGGGTAGGTGGTGGAAGCCTCATCTCTGGGTTTTCCTGGCCACTTGGTCGCGTAGGAGACCTTGGAGTATGTGAGACGGTCAGTCAGCTTCCAGCTCGCCGAGGGCCTACAGCCGAAGTCTCTACAAAGAAGGATGAGTTGACTTAATCGCGTGGCGGTTGTCTCATAGCCAGAGGCGAGCTTTTAGCTTTTGATCTCGCGTTTCATCTTATAAAGATTGATTTGCTGGGTCGCAGGAAGGATTGCAAGGCTTTTGCAGACTTTCAGTTTGATTCCTAATGCAGACTTGACTTTGATCCGTAAGAAGAACGTAGCACAAAGGTGTTGTATATGTTGAAGCGCCCTCGGGTCAGTGTGAATGTTTGTGTGCCTGCAACTGCATGTCTATGCATACTAATCTTTTCCGAATCTTGGTGATTTTTGCTTCTTTGTGAATTTTCTTTGTCTCATTATTCTATATCTGGTGGAAACCATCCACATGGGTTAATATTACAGTTTGATAGTCCTCTCCCATTACCTGTTGTCTATTCAAATGTTTCCTGTGTAAAATGTTAATTGTTCGTGACTGTGTGGTTTGATGTTACTAAAATTTCTCCACGGCAGGTAGAGAGTGTGTCTCTGTGAACCACGTGGGCACACAAGTCTGTTGTGAAACGTATAGATTTTCACAAGCAATTGTACTTAGTTACCAGGCAACAGTAGTTCTGTAGATTCATTACTTCAATGTTTTAAGGAATAAATAATTTTGCCTCCAATCTTATCCAATGTACTGATGTTACGTCTCCGTTACCTACGCCATTTTCCTTGTAGTTTTCCTTGCTAGCCCATCCATAGCGTTTCCATGTGCACAGGTGCAATATTTAGTGTCCTTTTTATATTTAAAACAAATAATCTGGAATAGATCTTGTTTTCAGGAATGTTGGTGCAAGCTGCACTTATGCACAGTGTTCGGACACTCTTTATTTAGTTCAATATTTGATTCACGGAACAATACCTGGATCATATTAATAATTACATCTCATTATTTACAGTGACTTTGCAATGAATGTTCTTTTGTGAGTTTTTCTTATGAATAAAGTAGGTAATTTTCCAACTCAGCAAAACCTCTTATTTGTTGTGTCGCTAAAGTTGGTGGCGACCCAATCTTTTACGTTGATTTCAATGTAAGATAGCTGTTTCTTATTCAAAGTCCACATGGCTGTTGTAGCCATCAGGATACATTCAAAGTGCGCTTCACGCTTCTTACACATAGCGACCTTTTATTCACGCTACTTACACATGTTCTCATAGTGTCACGTAGTTAAAATACATTGCTCTGTACTGGCAAGTGTAGTAGTATTACAGGAATGGTGTAGTTACGCAGTTGTGTTTATTAAATGCGGAAAATGCACTGAGGTGTGCTTCAGAGGATGCCTGCTGGTCATGCATCACTTCTCATGCATGGCTACCAGTCATTGAAAGCACCTGAAAGTAAGAGAGAGACTAGACTCTTCATACCTGGCACAGTGTGTGTGTCTTACAATGCCACCCACCCACTTGCACCTTTACACATTATCTTGTAGTGCACATCAGCTCCTTCACAGTCCTCACTTTATAAGCAACACATACTGGTTGGCAGCAGTAGCATGGGTGTTGCATCATTTACACACATCTCATTGTAAAGCATGTCTACACACTACAGCTGCATTTGAAAAGTCGGAAAGGGAACAGGTGGCCAACTACCAATGATCTCCACAGAGTTGTAAGTGCTGCCAAAGCAGCATAAATAGATAGATGTCCCATGGAGTCCCCTACCACTACAGCTACAAACTCACAAAATATTAGTTTACTTATGTTGAGCTCGAAGGGGCGATCTGTAGCGACTACTTATGAGAAGAACAACTTCATAGCTGAGACTGCTATAAAAAACTTTATCTTTGATAACAGACTTTGATAAAACTAAGTTACCATCTTCATATCTTCATAAAGGTTATTACAAACATTTTGTGACATCTTCACACAAAATCTTCCATTGAATTTCCATGTACATAAAACATGAAATGAGCAATGCTTCGGTGCATCAAAATTAACATCATTCTAATAACATAACATGTCAAACCTACTACGGCTCCACAAGAATAACCATCAATAGCCAATGCATGAGACCGACTGACTACAATAAAGCTTATTATTGCGATCTTGACTAAAAATTTCTTCTTCTCCTAAGTAAACTTATAAGCCTCACTATACATCGTTGCAGTCTCAAAATACAGCGTAATCACATACATACTGCCCTTAACTTAAACAGTTTGTCCAAGTCTCCACATATAAACTCCCAACACAGTCGAAATAATGTACAAAGCTGACTCCTCCAGTTTTCGCTGCTTCCATCATAACTTCTATGCATTTGCAGATAGACTCATTCATTACATTAATGGAGTCTTATAGACAAGCTGAATAATACATACTTGGCATATATAGCATCTGCTAAACTTCCTGTCCACTATCAGTACCTTAGCGCACAAGAGGGATACACCATGAAATTTATGGCCTCTGGAAAACTTCTACAGCATTAATGTGCAGGAGTGACACACCTGTGTAATACAGGAGGGGAGAAAAACGGCTCCAAGTATGCTCCAGTTAGTAAAACAGTTGTGTCAGTGTCATCTTTCCCTATTTGTTGGACAGATTGACAGGAATTTACCCCATTGGTCAGATTTAGCTCCCACCAGCACACAGAGACTACATCTACTGCACCTGTCTTCCACCATCACTGAGCTATGTATAAGATGTCTTGTGCGGCTTCTGTCAACTTCAGTCTTATTCTGCCTATCGACATAACAGTTACAAAGAACCTGTGTGGTAAATCTGTTGATGATGGATGCTAGGCACTCACTTCAATGTTGATGATCTATGTATTGAAAACACTTTAAGTGTGTGAGAATGCCTGTGCTTGTTCATTGTATACTCATAATCTGACGATTTTCTTTGATGTTACAGATTGCAGCATACATCATCATTGATAGGTAATGACATGTTGGCTCTTCTGATAATAGGTTCTCAAAAGGGAGCTGGCTGGTTTGGGATGACTGAACCAGCACCATTAACTAATGAAGAAGTACACATCTTTATATATCTGTGTGATTGTGTGTGTGTGTGTGTGTGTGTGTGTGTGTGTCAATAATCTTTTTTACAATACTTATTCTATGTAATGATTTATGCCCTCTGTACCATTCATCAACGATGTTGTGAAAATGGATATGGATGAGTGTACTATTACTATGGTGAAGCCTAGTCTGCTGGCTGTGTGCTCCCAGAATGTGTACACTCAGTCCACACGCTGTGCATGAGTCTGGCGCCTGGAACAGGGGACACTGCCTCTTCCAGTAGAGGCTGGCACACGTGCAGCACATCGACATGAATAATAATACGATCTTCTCTCTCTCTCTCTCTCTCTCTCCCTCCCTCCCTCCCTCTCTCTCTCTCTCTCTCTCTCTCTCTCTCTCTCTCTCTCTCTCTCTCTGTGTGTGTGTGTGTGTGTGTGCATTTACAACTGATATGTATACACCATGACCATCTGTTGGGTTTAATAGTCATGGCAAAGGTCTCATCTCAGGGTACGACATTATTTTCAGCACTGAGCTCCCAAGGATGTACTCCAATTATATATGATCAAATAGGTGAGTTATAGTGATCCACATTTCCACAGTTATTTACACTTGCATGCACTGCTTTTCATTTTGTTTCCAGGTGCTACTGATAACGATTTCCAATATCCAAGATTTACCCATGTCAAGCCATGAGCCCCATTCTCATCTATAAGCTTGCAGAGCTGGTGTCCACTTATTGATAACCGAATATCTTAAATGGTAATAATTCACGTTTTTCTATACTAATTTATGCTCGCATACCTTGCCTATGAGATGTTTTTCTTTCGACTCTAGATGCACTTGATAATGATATCACAGGCCAGCTGGTGTGGCCGAGTGGTTCTAGGCGCTTCAGTCTGGAACTGCGCGACCATTACAGTCACAGCTTCGAATCCTGCCTCAGGCATGGATGTGTGTGGTATCCTTAGGTTACTTAGGTTTAAGTAGTTCTAAGTTCTAGGGGACTGCTGACCTCAAATGTTAAGTCCCATAGTGCTCAGAGCCATTTGAACCATTTGAGCCAATGATATCACTACAAAAGATGGATAGATGCCACAGCCACAGAAATTAAGCAGAATGAAATGTTTAACCAATCTCAGGCTATGATCTCATTCTCCAGCATGACTTAACAGGGAGGGACTGTTATTTAAGACAATCGAATATGTGAGAAGAAGTAATTAATATTTCTTCTGCAGTAATAACTAATTACACTTGCATATATTGCTTACGATATGTTTTCCTTGTTTCTAGGGATTTTACATAACGATAAAGCGAAGGTGGAGGACATAGCTCCCCACACTGAATCTGATGAAATGTTAAGACCCATCATATCAACTGATGATGAGTGGGTGAAATCTTTCTCGAACAATATGTATGCTGATGCATTTTTATGTAAGTATCGCAAATTATTGATGCTGGCATTTGATTCTACTTTTGGAATCTTCACACAAGATACTTATTTACCTTATTATTTTTCTGCAGGAAATTTTAGTCAGTCTGAAGGTGGGCCTGCAACAACGACACCATGGCCTGAACTTAAATCATTTCACTCCTCTTAGTGTGGTCCAGCGTCATCATGCTTGCCATCGCCCAGACCATTAACCACACACTTGTCTCAGAAGTCAATGCTACAATAGCGGGCTATGTATACTTACCAACCAGCTAGTAGCAATTTCCGTGCCTATCTACTACTTTAGGCCAGTCTCTGGTTAGTCACACATTACTTTTAAACTACCGATTGGTTGTGGATGGATATGGGGACAGTATCTTATATATATCACTCTAACGCTGGTTAATGAGACCCAATCTGTTTCCTAACGCATGTCTATCCATTTTAAAAAGGGAGCTTCTCAAAATCGTTAACAGTCTGTGGTATCTCATCATTAAGTATGGCCCAGTTATACTCATATGCTGTGAACTCTTGAACTCCTTGAAACAACATGGTAATGGTGTTGAAGAGGAAACCATTGTCTACATTCAGGGGAAAGTGGTGTGAAATCATGGGGTACCTCAGTTGCTAGGTGGTTCCACGACTTCACCTCAAGTGTGACACTAGGCCGCTTTTGTAAAATGCAGGTAAACGAGGTCTGCGGGGCACAAAAGGAGAGGTCTCCAGTGGTGGGATCAATTTCTTGATACAATCTGTACAATGATGTCAGTTAAGGTCCAAGGAATCACACAGTGCAGCCATTCACCCTGGTGAACCGTTGTCTGCAAGTAATTGACGAAAAATATTTACGAATTCGTGTGATGCTCTACTACTCGAATATTGATAATAATACACAAACTGCTTCTGTAGCATGGTGTTTAACGTAATGGCCTCACATGCAAAAAGACATCTGTACAGACCTTGCCAAGTACATCAAACATTCTTATTTTTAAATCTTTATCGAAATTACTTTGATCACTAATTTTATTCAGTTAACTTTAAATGTAATTTTTTCTGTTTCTTTATGATGTTATATTAGTCATCATATGAAATACATCATTTCAACTCATTTTTCTTCCTTTTCTTCTTCTTGTTGCCATACATATGTAGTGTGTTGGCTGCTCACAGGCGGTGTTCCCTTGCTTCTTGAACCAGCTTTTCAAAGTTGTTGATGCCAGACCATGTCTTGATATTCTGTGACCATGATTGCTTCCTTCTACCTGGTGGACGCTTTCCTTGTATTCTGAATTGTAGAATTAATTGCAGCAGTTCATATTTCTATCCTCTCATAATGTGCCCTGGGTATGATGTCATTCTTCTTTTAATTGTCCTCATTAGTTCTCTATCCACTCTGGCCCTACACAGCACTTCAGCATTGTTCAGCTTTTACACTTTTCTTCCTGTCAGTCTTTTTCCAATTGGAATAATACTTGTTCATGCGATCTTGATTAATTTTATGTATTAACCTCGATTTATTTGCTTCCATTTTGTCACCTTACATTTTTGTCCATGTTATTGCATTCATTATTTCTATTTCTCATTTTTCTTGAATTTCGTTTTACTTATAATCCCTTTAAATCATCATTTATCTTGTTTTGTCCATAGTACAATAAGAATTTATTTCTGAAATGTTTGTATAACGATTTCCGTCCAAAAAGATGTATTTTTCATGGCAAGATGTACATTCTTTGCACCACTGCACAGTCAATATAGATTATTTCAGCTTTTGTTTTTTAACCTACAGATCGATATTTTCAAATGTTTAGACATTATGGCAGAAAAATAAAAATAATTAATTTCACATGCACAAAGAGAATGATAGAAGAAAAAATAAAATCAACTGAAGAAGTCAAGACATTGATTAAAATGATGTGATGAACGAATAATAATAAAAGCAATTCCAAAAGCCAGTTAATTAAATATAAATAGTGAGCAGAGTCATTCTGATAAAGATTAAAAAATAAAAACATTTCTATGTATCTGACAAGATTCAAACAAACAACCTTTTGCATGTGAGGTGAATGTCTTCACCATTATACTATGCAACCAGTCTGTAAAGCGTTGTTATTTTTAAATCTACAGAGCATTACACGAAATTCTGATTTTTTTGTCTATTACTCGCAAACGAATACCCAGTAGGATGATCAACATCACTGAACAGATTTTTTCGAGAATTCTGTCCCTCTGCTGGGGAACTCTCCTTGTTAACCAGTCTGGCAGGGCACTCTGACGTATACTTTAACAGGACAAACACTCAGATTTTTTGAGCCATTATATGGAAGGCACTAGTATTTTTTGGTTCCAGGGGATACTGCTGCTAAGCAGGGCTGCATTAATGCCCAGAGTAAAGAAGGAGAATTTTTCTTTGCTTGTTCAATCCTGACTTTCAAAAGAAATTGTAGGAATCATCCTGAGCATTTGAGTAGATACGACATGGATGATATTTGTAGACTTCGTAAATTTGATGACACTGACTTTCTCATTAAACTTCAGCGTGTACCTAAATTTGAAATACGGAATCTCTGTATATCAGTTCATGTTTATGGCCTGGAGGAAGAAGAAAACAATTCAAAAGAACACAACACATATGTACAGAAAAAAGATGTTAAGCGTAAAGTCGTCAGACTCCTTTACTTTCCCCAACTAGATGGCCAGTGTGAGAAAGTGGAGAAACAGCACTATATCTTGATCAAGAACATGTCACACCTACTTTACTTCCAAATGATTAAAAATGGTTGTAAATGACATTTTTGTACTACTTTGCTGAATATGTTTACTGAGGGTGAACAAATAACAAAGGATCTGCTGGGCAGCTCTATGCAAGTGTGCAGAAATGCTCACTGAATCAAACTAGTTTCTCAAAATTATTAGAATACCGACCACCCGGAGCGTGTCCCCATTGGCTCTGAGTATCTCATGGTTTCTGTGACATGCTGTGAGAGCAGTACCACTGCCCAGTGTAATACCCTCGTAGAATGATACATACCATATCTGGTGGTGTCCCAGGTTGTAAGCTTATCTAAATCATTATGTTTCATATATTTTGAACAACTTACATGGGAGAGTGATATGATTTAACACATCGCTTCCCATGACCAGATTTATGGGAAAATGACGGGTGCTACAAGAATGGCATTAAAAAGAGAAACAGACACTCCACACATTGCCCTCTAATAAGAAAATTTTGTGCTGCAGCACAAAATGCATGCAACTTGAACTACCAACTGCCACGACACATACCCATTTTCTTCCACGATTTGAGTGGGTATGATGCTCATTTCACGTTTGCTACTAGCGTTTTATGTTCACAGAAACTTGTTGAAAATATGTGTCAATAGAACATGCACATCACTCAAGGTGCACACCCCCAAGAATACTAACTTTCAGTTCGTGACAAAGGAGGACGTCTTCCCATATGAATATGTGGACTCGATGGAGGAACTCAAGAAACCACACTCCCTATCATAACCACACTTTCCAGTAACCTTACAAGCAGTGCTATAATGGATGTGCAGTATGGACATGCAGTGAATGTTTATCACAAATTCAACATCTATAGTTAAGGGGTACAAGCAAAGCTTTATACTAATGCATATGTACACTTGCTCGTAGATATTTTCGAGAAATTCTGGAGTGTATGCATGGGAACATAAGCTCTGTATCCTGCCTTCTATGACATTGCACCAGGACGTTCGTGGGGTGCAGTATTGAAAACAACGTTATCATCGAACTTTTGACTGATGTCGACATGCTGATAATTTTCGAATGCGGAAATAGGTACACCAAGGCAAATATCCCACGAATTGTGAAGAGTTCAATACATAAAAGAATTTGAGTTGAACCCTGTATCTGGATGTAGACGATTTGTATGGGCATACCATAAAAAAATCTGTCAGTTGGATGGTTTCGATTTTGTGATTTCTGAGATGTGGCAGCGGATTCTGGAGTAGGATATGTCATGAAAGTGAACTTGTGATATTCTGATAATGTGCATGACACACACACTAATAAGCCATTATGTGTTGTACATAATGGCTTATTGCTGTGCATATCATGCACATTATCAGGATATGCCAAGTTCACTATCTAGTTCTGTGCAACAGCTCCCTGTCCAAGGTGATGGATAATAAGAGATGGCGGATAATAAAAGATACAGCATGCACTAGAGAAACCTCCACAAATTTCATAGTCTGGGAATTGAGCTGATTAGAAACATCCATGCTATTTTCTTCAAGCAGCATCCATGGTTGAAGGAATACATTAGAGGCCAAAAAGAGGGCTTCTGAGACATGCAACTTTCAAAAGAAACTTTTAAACTTTCAAAAATTGAAATTTTCGTTGGAATAATAGAGAATGGGCGTTAGGGCGCATGGAATTATATCACCAGGTCACTTTAATTAAGAATTCAGCACTTTGGAGATGACTAAGCCTTTGGAAGAGTTCATGACACCTGTTTATCCAGAATGAGATTTTCACTCTGCAGTGGAGTGTGCACAGATATGAAACTTCCTGGCAGATTAAAACTGTGTGCCTGACCGAGACCCGAACTCGGGTCCTTTGCCTTTCGCAGGCAAATGCTCTACCATCTGAACTACCAAAGCACGACTCACGCCCGGTACTCACAGCTTTACTTCTGCCAGTATCTCGTCTCCTACCTTCCAAACTTTACAGAAGTTCTCTTGCGAACCTTGCAGAACTAGCACTCCTGAAAGAAAGGATACAGCGGAGACATGGCTTAGCCACAGCCTGGGGGATGTTTCCAGAATGAGATTTTCACTCTGCAGCGGAGTGTGCACTGATATGAAACTTCCTGGCAGATTAAAACTTTGTGCCCAACCGAGACTCGAACTCGAGACCTTTGCCTTGCGCGTGCAAGTGCTCTACCATCTGAGCTAACGAAGCACTTCTGCCAGTATCTCGTCTCCTACCTTCCAAACTTTACAGAAGTTGTCCTGCGAACCTTGCAGAACTAGCACTCGTGAAAGAAAGGATACAGTGGAGACATGGCTTAGCCACAGCCTGGGGGGTGTTTCCAGAATGAGATTTTCACTCTGCAGCAGAGTGTGCGCTGATATGAAATTTCCTGGCAGATTAAAACTGTGTGCCCGACCAAGACTCGAACTCGGGGCCTTTGCCTCTTGCGGGTAAGTGCTCTACCATCTGAGCTACCGAAGCACGACTCACGCCCGGTACTCACAGTTTTACTTCTGCCAGTATCTGGCCTCCTACCTTCCAAACTTTACAGAAGTTCTCCTGCGAACCTTGCAGTTTCATATCAGCGCACACTCCGCTGCAGAGTGAAAATCTCATTCTGGAAACATCCCCCAGGCTTCCGAGGTCAGAATGTAGCTGATATCTGTCCCCCCTCCCTCTCCCTACAGCTGTCCTCGAATCTGAAGCAGCTGTGTGTGGTACATTTAAGTTCAAGATGCAATCTGATAGCACGCCCATGGCCATTGGAAATTGTGACATAAAAATGGCGGGAAAATGACGGCCACTATCCCCCTCTCTCTAGACAATAGGGAGATTTAAATGAAGTCTCTCTCCATCTATTTATTACTATTCCAATCCTGTGTTCCACATCATTTGCACCCTACGCACCGTAGTGAAAGCATCATCAGCAGCTGAGTTATCGTACGTAAAACTGGCGGTAAATGTTAGCATAATTTACAAAATAAGACTCTTTTTCATTACAGTATTGTGACAGCGGCATGGTTGAATTGCTATAATATAATGACGTCATGGCAATTGTGCAAAATGGCAGGAAATATTAATATAATTTATGACATACAACAGTTTGACAATACAGTGTGCGACTGGAGCACTGCAGAATTACAATACAGTAATGATGTCATACTATTTTCTATTAGCATTCCAACACACAAACACTTCCCATTGGTATGTACGAATTTTTGACCGATTTTTGACTGTTACCCAAGTTTCCACTCTGATTTAATTGTTTAACAATTAGCACTGTGTGATATTTGAAAAATACACTCCTGGAAATTGAAATAAGAACACCGTGAATCCATTGTCCCAGGAAGGGGAAACTTTATTGACACATTCCTGGGGTCAGATACACCACATGATCACACTGACAGAACCGCAGGCACATAGACACAGGCAACAGAGCATGCACAATGTCGGCACTAGTACAGTCTATATCCACCTTTCGCAGCAATGCAGGCTGCTATTCTCCCATGGAGACGATCGTAGACATGCTGGATGTAGTCCTGTGGAACGGCTTGCCATGCCATTTCCACCTGGCGCCTCAGTTGGACCAGCGTTCGTGCTGGACGTGCAGACCGCGTGAGACGACGCTTCATCCAGTCCCAAACATGCTCAATGGGGGACAGATCCGGAGATCTTGCTGGTCAGGGTAGTTGACGTACACCTTCTAGAACACGTTGGGTGGCACGGGATACATGCGGACATGCATCGTCCTGTTGGAACAGCAAGTTCCCTTGCCGGTCTGGGAATGGTAGAACGATGGGTTCGATGACGGTTTGGATGTACCGTGCACTATTCAGTGTCCCCTCGACGATCACCAGTGGTGTACGGCCAGTGTAGGAGATCGCTCCCCACACCATGATGCCGGGTGTTGGCCCTGTGTGCCTCGGTCGTATGCAGTCCTGATTGTGGCGCTCACCTGCACGGCGCCAAACACGCATACGACCATCATTGGCACCAAGGCAGAAGCGACTCTCATCGCTGAAGACGACACGTCTCCATTCGTCCCTCCATTCACGCCTGTCGCGACACCACTGGAGGCGGGCTGCACGATGTTGGGGCGTGAGCGGAAGACGGCCTAACGGTGTGCGGGACCGTAGCCCAGCTTCATGGAGACGGTTGCGAATGGTCCTCGCCGATACCCCAGGAGCAACAGTGTCCCTAATTTGCTGGGAAGTGGCGGTGCGGTCCCCTACGGCACTGCGTAGGATCTTACGGTCTTGGCGTGCATCCGTGCGTCGCTGTGGTCCAGTCCCAGGTCGACGGGCACGTGCACCTTCCTCCGACCACTGGCGACAACATCGATGTACTGTGGAGACCTCACGCCCCACGTGTTGAGCAATTCGGCGGTACGTCCACCCGGCCTCCCGCATGCCCACTATATGCCCTCGCTCAAAGTCCGTCAACTGCACATACGGTTCACGTTCACGCTGTCGCGGCATGCTACCAGTGTTAAAGCTGCGATGGAGCTCCGTATGCCACGGCAAACTGGCTGACACTGACGGCGGCGGTGCACAAATGCTGCGCAGCTAGCGCCATTCGACGGCCAACACCGCGGTTCCTGGTGTGTCCGCTGTGCCGTGCGTGTGATCATTGCTTGTACAGCCCTCTCGCAGTGTCCGGAGCAAGTATGGTGGTTCTGACACACCGGTGTCAATGTGTTCTTTTTTCCATTTCCAGGAGTGTACGTTGATATCTGACATTAAAAAACTAGCACAGTGTGATACTTAAAGAAATACTCTTACAGTGATATTCCTGCTAAACAATTTCCACAAACAACACTCTTGATATGCACCTTTTGTAAGCACTTCAGTGTATAAACCCATCCCTCTAGAGAAGTATGACACTAAGGGATTAGAGAAGACTTGCAAATAATGAAAGACAAATCCAAGTATATATGTGAACCGCTAAATTTACACTTTAAACAGCTATACCAACCCACCAAAGGCATAGGATTGGAATGTGAGAGAAATGCACTACATATAAAACTAATTAAAAAAATCCAAGAAACATCCCGATAATCAGCTCAGTACCCACTGCCTCTTGCTTGTCGAGCCCAGGGAACTACTGCCAAATGTAAACTCCCCACCTTTACTCACAGACATCATACTCCTTGGCCACCAGCAACGAGCAAAAGCATTTCACACTAGAAGGGCGAGAGAGAAAAGAGAGAGAAATGCCTCTATCTTTGTCACACACCAACACATGTATTTGGTACAAGCAATGACTGTTGCTTCACACACACACACACACACACACACACACACTAGAGGTGTACGATTGAGAAGGGGAATGCCCTCTGTCTCTGTAACACAAGGCTCCACCATCAAAAATTCGCCCATGTATGGTAAATGGTGGCCAGCAGGAAGTAGCCAGCACAGCCACAACAGTTGTGAGAAACAGCCCACACTGTAGAATGCAGGCCCAGCCTCAATAAGCTTCAGCTAGCCAGAATGCATGTCTTACTCACCCTTCTAATATTCTATTGTTACATCTCTCTCTAAATCTCAATAACATTTCCAGTAATGAGTCATTATTAAAATCATCACATCACAAGTGTGCAATAGTCCACAGTGTACTATTTCTTCATTACTTCCTGAAACTCAAGCCATAAGTATGAAATAGGTGGGTTCCTACTATTTCTGCACAAAACTGTCACTGAGTATAAACGATTAAGAATACATAGGGGAAGAAAATCCCAGTAGTTTTATTATATACTACCATGAGAAAACAATAGTTACAAGAAAATACCTAGGTGTAACCAAGGTAGAAAAGTGGAAGCAGACCTTGAATTCAGAAAAAATGTTTCCCCAGCAAAAATAAAGGACTTATTTATAATACATATTTCATTTTTGTTAATAATCTTTTCCTAATTTACAGGTATGTCAGTAAAACTATAGGCAGACAGAGCATAAACATGTCTTGGTCTTGATTTCTGGAAGATGTTCTTCTATACCAATGTCTTTATTACTACACCAGTGGACAAATTGATGAACGAAATTTTTATTAATGGTTTAGGTCTGCTAAACATACTCTTTGCTTTAGCTATTATCTTTACCAATATAGAGTTTTGATGTATGATATATCACTTTAAGAAGGTCTTGATTGAGAAAAATGTTTTCTCATTTTTAATACAACACTTATGTATAATATCTCCTTGCAGAAATCGTAACCAGCCAATCAGTTACAAAATGGAAGGTTTATTAAAACCCCTTTACTTTGATTTCAATGTTCATGAAAAGCTCTTCTTCGAAAGGAAATACTGACAACCGGATTACATGTTTTGGCAGAGGTACATTTAACTATAGGTGTACCTCTGCCAGGACATGTAATCCAGTTGTCAATATTTCCTTCTGAAGACCTTTCCATGAAAGCATGGTATGGGGTTTTAATAAACCTACCGTTTTGTAACAGACTGACTGTTTACTGTTTCTGCAAGAATATTTCATCCTATGGTTGCTGCTCCAGCTATGTACTAAATTTTTAAATTATGCATAACACCTGGGTCATCTGCATTGAAGTCTACACTAGGCCCATCAGCATCCATTTTAGTGAAGTTTACAACAAGCTGCATTACATAAAACTGCCAGTCTCTTTTCTAGTAGAGAATTTCTGTTTGGTGCTGTATTCCACCAATAAGGAAAGTTACATTAAAAAAACTGCACCCTTCTATGAAATAAACATCCCATTTTGAAATTGAAACACAATTTGCTAATGAAGAGTAGTCAGCACTCCAACAGAGCAATAGAA
Source organism: Schistocerca serialis cubense (assembly GCF_023864345.2). Lineage (NCBI taxonomy): Eukaryota > Metazoa > Arthropoda > Insecta > Orthoptera > Acrididae > Schistocerca > Schistocerca serialis. The sequence continues at coordinate 545,109,000 of NC_064644.1, read as the reverse complement.
TCGGATTCATAGCATAGTTTTCCACCAAGAGATAGTCTAAATTATGACCATCAGTTCCATATCAGTACAGTATTATTGTGTGGTACTGCCTATCAACATTATCAAAATGATCGATAAAAACCACAGTCTTCTCCGACATATACCTGCCATTCTGGTTTTCAGATACAGTTTGCTTGTGAAGAATAACCTGTAATCCATAGAGCAATATAATCAGATACATGACAAAGATTTCCACCAAAAAATTGTTTTCAATATGCCTGTCAGTCCTGTTTTTTACCAGAGTTTATAATGACTCAAGGTAAGTGAGTGACTGCCATGACTGAGAATGGCCAGGATACGAAGGAGAAAAGTTATAGTTAGAAATAGAGAGGGAGTTTGACATGTGTAATTCAAATGATATATGTATATATGTAAACAAAAACACAGTATGACATACGAAATTGTTCATACTTTTTCACGCTATCCTGTTAACAATAACATGAACTAAGGTAGCAGACATACTTACATTTTATAAAGTACCTGCATAACAACTTAAAGCATGAACCTACATGTCAGGAGTAATAGCTAGTTGAATGTGCAGTACCCAAGACAGACAGTGCTGCAAGAGGGTCTTACTACTAATCTGTAACTGTGAGCTTCTGGCAGTAGTACAATACAGTTTCTTAAGATTCGGAATCTCTTTCACGTTAACACAGGATGTGGTCACCCTCATACATACAACAAATAGATTTTAGTGCTATAATAATAACGCAAACTCTGCAATGCTAAACAATAAGTATATAAACAACGCAATCAATTACGACATGGGTATTAACAGGGAACAGAGCTTGTGATGGTGTGATATGTTTCAATAATAATAACTCAGTTGTCCAATAATTGGTAAATGGACAGAATATAAACACAAAAAATCTCTTTTTCGACGATTTATCGTCGATCTACATATACTAATGAAATAAAGGTATGAAACTTTCCCTACAGACAGATATACAGGGTGTTACAAAAAGGTATGGCCAAACTTTCAGGAAACATTCCTCACACACAAATAAAGAAAAGATGTTATGTGGACATGTATCCGGAAACGCTTAATTTCCGTGTTAGAGCTTATTTTAGTTTCTCTCAATGGAGCACGTTATCATGATTTCATACGGGATACTCTACCTGTGCTGCTAGCACATGTGCTTTTAAAAGTACAACACAACATGTGGTTCATGCACGATGGAGCTCCTGCACGTTTCAGTCAAAGTGTTCGTATGCTTTTCAGCAACAGATTTGGTGACCGATGGATTGGTAGAGGCAGACCAATCCCATGGCCTCCACGCTCTCCTGACCTCAACCTTCTTGACTTTCATTTATGGGGGCATTTTAAAGCTCTTGGCTACGCAACCCCGGTACCAAATGTAAAGACTATTCGTGCTCGTATTGTGGATGGCTGTGATACAATACGCCATTCTCCAGGGCTGCATCAGCGCATCAGGGATCCATGCGATGGAGGGTGGATGCATGTATCCTCGCTAATGGAGGACATTTTGAACATTTCCTGTAACAAAGTGTTTGAAGTCACGCTGGCACGTTCTGTTACTGTGTGTTTCCATTCCATGATTAATGTGACTTGAAGAGAAGTAATAAAATGAGCTCTAACATGGAAAGTAAGCGTTTCCTGACACATGTCCACATAACATATTTTCTTTCTTTGTGTGTGAGGAATGTTTCCTGAAAGTTTGGGCGTACCTTTTTGTAACACCCTGTATATAGTCTGAGATACACAACTGCCATCGTACACTGTACCATACTATGATCAGCAATATTAATGTGTGTGAGGGAACTCACTATCAAAGTATGGCACAAATAAGCTATAGACTTTTTTCAGAGTTGGAATGGTATGTGTGCTCCGACTGTGTATGTGTCAGAGATTTGGTACATCACTACATTTTAACACATGCCCCACTCCTTGCCTTTACCTACAAATTAACTTAGGGAGACTGTGGAGTCACAGCCAAAGGATGTCACACACACCACAGCTTGTTGGCACTATACTGAGCACATTCCAGCAACAGCTTCAATGCCACTCCCCCCTCCCCCCCCCCCCCCCACACACACAGATGCTACGTGCCTGTAAGTAGCATGTGACTATTGCGAGCCAGCTCCATCAGAAAAATTACAATACAACCTCAATCCAATTTAACAAAGAACATACTGCACCAGTTATTAAATGTCTTGACATTAATATGAGAAGTATATGCACTGATCGAATCAAAAAGCATTCATTATGCTTCCTCTTGAGAAATGCTGCCCAGAGTTCTAATTCACTTAGCTCCAACAAAATGCCCTCACAGAACACTTGCAACGTATTAAGGACACTGAAAAGCTAATGGTCATGGTCATGTACAACAGTGCAGCCTGCTGGCATGCGTTTCTCACAGCGATCTACACATGATTATTGGTACATTAAAGTCGTAGGGAGTTCGCAGCTATGAAAAGCCTCTGTAAGAAGATCTTCCCACCAATATTTTTTTGCTTTCATAGTGCTGACAGCTGCACAGAACCAGCCAGCCACCAGAAAGTGCTTGCACCAACATTCAGGCAACCAATTCCACAGTATGTGTCTGCGCTGCGCTGAGGAAGTTTAATCAATTTAATACATCCTGCAGTATTTCGCAGCACCAGTTGCAATGTGGAAGCAGGGAGCCACCACCGGCATGTACACATCTAGTGTTCACAACACCCAAAAAGTTATCATTCATCTTAATCAACATACAAGTTTAGCATAAAATTAGTGCACATTTTTTCAAAGTATTCCACAAATGTCCACAGCAAAAAATAAATCAAGGAGAAAAAAATCCAGAATATACGCTATAAAGGGAGGCAAATACCCCTAAGATAGACACTCATTTTATTTGAAAGAAATTTATGGTAGCAGAGATCCACATGTAACAGTGTACACTCGATTTACCGGGTAACATGCTGGACAGGCAGTGCCCCTGTCGTTTGATACCATGTCAGTGCCAGCCACAGTGTTTGATGTTCTTTCTGCCACCTCAGCATTTGTCTTGGCAACCTGGTAGGAAACAGGCGAGACGACGCCAGCAAGATTTCGTCTTTTCAGGACCGAGCGAGGTGGCGCAGTGGTTAGCACACTGGGCTCGCATTCGGGAGGACGACGGTTCAATCCCACGTCCGGCCATCCTGATTTAGGTTTTCCGTGATTTCCCTGGATCGCTTCAGGCAAATGCCGGGATGGTTCCTTTGAAAGGGCACGGCCGATTTCCTTCCCCATCCTTCCCTAACCCGAGCTTGTGCTCCGTCTCTAATGACCTCGTTGTCGACGGGACGTTAAACACTAATCTCCTCCTCCTCCTCGTCTTTTCAGAGCGGCTACCAGAGGACATATAGCGTGCAGGTGATAAGAGCTTACCCATCAGAGCATTTCGAATGACATATTGCAAAGAATTTCAATTAAAGTTATGCATATGTACACAGCATGAATGGTCCATCATCATGACTGCCTGACATCATTAATGACATTACGTGCATATGTGTATGTGCATACCCTCTATTTAAATACTGAGAATATTTCAAGTAGTGACATATTATTAACACTCTACTTCCTAGCTAAACTCTCCTGATCGCTGTATTATTATTCACAGTTTTGTCAATTCAGGCTCAGCATTCCTAAGATGTGCACATAAACAATTAGCGTAAATACTTAACTATTTTTGTCTTTGCAATATTAGTGTGTAAAAGCACTATGAGGATGTTTTAGAGACAGACATCTGGCTTAAAGTCCTGCACATCAAGGCTTAGCTAGAATCCACCTCCTCGAAGCTTTCTGGTGTATCATTAGAACACTAACAGCTGTGCCAACATCCCATATACGACAGTGTCATTTAAGATGAAGCACAAATTTGTTAATATTTGAGTCATACGGGTCTATCTAACTCTATTTGATACATCACATCAATTAGCAGTATCAAAATACTACTAACAGAAAAACTGGTTATGCTCTCTTGAACTGTGCTTTGCCAATTATTACATCTGACAAAGCGCTGGATTATGAACAAAATTATTTTATGTAGAGTAACAAAAACCTCTGGGAAGGTGGAGCCAATACCAATTATAGTAATCAGTGCATCACCACAAGTAAACATGTTTCCCCATCTTTGGTCAATAGGCTACATAGCCACTATCTGACTCCAGTTATCTGTCTGTACTAAAAAAAGAAAACAAATGATAGCTAAATATAATAAATCTACATGAAGTATTACATTGCTATTGTATACATGTTTTCCTTCTGCCAGCTTGTGCATATCATTGATGTGTGTGTGTGTGTGTGTGTGTGTGTGTGTGTGTCTACTGTCACGTGGTTGTGCATTTGATCAGAACTCGTCGAGATGACAACGCAGCAAGACACTAATATCACTAATATATCTATGGAGGGGGGGGGGGAGGTTGATAGAGCCCCATCAGGCAACTCCCAGGTTGTGAATAGGAGAAGGCCTCCCAGATATGGCTTCTACTGGGGATTGCGTTCTCCAGCGGAGGTCACCACTGCCACCTTCAACTTAATAAAAATCGTGATGGAACAACAAGAGAAATATCCACTACCCAAGGTCCCAGTAAATACACTGGACTTTCCTGGTCATCTGATTCTGGGGAACCAGGAACCTCATACCAAGGAGAAGAGTCAGAGTTTCTCAAACCCCTTCACAAACACAATATTGGCACACTCAACACAAATACGCAGGTCAAGATAGGCAGACTCAAACAGCTTACAGATGTTCTGGAAAAAATCACGTCAAAATCGTCATAATACAAGAGATGTGTTTCGCAGATAAAAACCACGTCAACACAGTAAACTACAGGATATGCTAACGAGAACCCAACGTCAGAAGAGGAATGCCAACAACATTTGGCACGGGATTTGCAGTTCATAAATCAATCACAGACATGACCCTACATATCAGAAAGATTCTTCAAATCAGGAAACAAAACAATCACAATCATCGATGCATATGCACTGACAAATGATCACAATAGAAAGAGACCACAAGAAGTCGAAAACTGTTGAGAAGACGTGGAAGAAACAACAAATAAAATACCAAAAAGACATGTTAAAATTGTATTAGGAGACTTCAGTGCAAAATTAGGCACAGAAAAGAAGTACAAGCTAATAGGGGCCCATACACAACACACAAACACACCAACAAGAATGAGGAACATCTCATACTTTGCTATCATAATTTTAACTTAAAAATTATGTCAAAAAACTCACAAAGTGGAAAACTCCCAAAATCATATAGGGAGAATTTCAAATATATCATGTCGCAATAACAAACAAAAATAGAAGCGACATTCTGAATGTGAGAACACACAAAGGATTCTTTGAGTCTAACCATCACTTGAAAAAGTGAAAATTAGACCATTTCCAAGAAACATTAAAACAACACAGAAAAAAATTATGAGACCGGACCCAGAATACTTGAAGATAAACAAAGACAAAATTATTGAAGGAAATTGAACAGTCCTCATGAAGACAATTCAGAATGTAATGCACTGGGGTCAGCCTCTGAGGAAACGATAACATAGATGGTTAAATGCAACTTATGATCGGGCCACTACATGTAGAATCCAGGCAGAAGTTTAGCAGTAACAGAACAAAAGAGAAGAGACATGGCAGGATTTCCACAAAGTCCAAAATCGATCCTCGAAAGATCTTAGAAGATTGAAAAGGACATACGACAAAGATAGACTAAATGAAATCCAGGAAGACTGCAAGAAAAACAACACAAGACATTTCCACAGAATATTGAGGCAAAATAAAAATAGTTATAGGCCTCCAAATATTTGCTTCAAAAGAACAGATGGATTATTGGAAACAAATACCAAAGAAAGCAGTATAATTCTTAAAAGCTGTTTTAATAAACTCTTCAACTACAAGAAGCCAAAAAGAAAAATTACGCTTCACAAAAACAGTACCAAACCCAGATTCAAAACTGCTTCCTGTGACAGAAGAAGAGGATATCATAAAATAACTAAAAAACAGAATGGCGTTATCTCTGAAATCTGGAAACTCAAAGATCAAACCATCACAAAGAAAATCCGTAAACTTGTCACAGAAATATGGAATACAGATAAAATTCCACAGGAATGGAAATGTGTGTTCATTCACTGGCTCTAAAAAAAGGGCAATAAGACATTCTCTAATACAGTAACGAGAGAGGTATCTCATTATTAGCTACAAAATTCTCTCCAAGGCATTACTCAACAGACTAGAACCACAAGCTGATACAAAGATAGGTGTACACCAAGATGGCTTCAGAAAAACAAGATTCTATACTGAACAGATTTAGAACCTGCGAAAAGTCCTGAAGATCAGACAGACGAAAACACTGTAATAACTTTTGAGGACATTAAGAAGGACTACGACTCCATAGACAGGCAGGTTCTCTTTGACACACTAGGAGAATACTGAATAGGCAGAAAAATTAGGTTCAAATAGTTCAAATAGCTCTGAGCACTATGGGACTTAACTTCTGAGGTCATCAGTTCCCTAGAACTTAGAACTACTTAAACGTAACTAACCTAAGGACATCACACACACCCATGCCTGAGGCAGGATTCGAGCCTGCGAGCGTAGCGGTTGCGCAGTTCCAGACTGTAGCGCCTAGAACCACTCGACCACCATGGCTGGCGAAAAATTAGGACACTCACACAACAGACACTTACAGACATCACATCCAAAATAAAATTTGGCGGAGAAATTTCATACCCATTCGCGATACACACAGGGGTAAGACAAGGAGTTGGTCTCTCACCACTTTTATTCAACATGGGCTTGGACAAAATTATCAAACAAAGTAATAGGAATTATTTTTATGAAGAATGTGCGTGAATAAGATCATAAAATGTCTGGCATTTGCAGATGACCTGGCAATGGTCAACAACAATAGACAAGAAGCGCAAGACGTTCTGGGAAACTTACATGAAATCTCTGCCAAAACAGGTCTACATATAACATATGAGAAAATGCAGTACACAGAAAGAAAGAACGATGACAACCAAGTCATATACAGAACTTATGGAAAGGTTAAGAGCGTGGAAAAATCCAAATATCTTGGGGAATGTATACAAATAAGAGGATCGGACATGACATCCAACATATAAAGAACAGAAAAATCTCAGAAAGCTCTATGGACACATACATAGAATGAACAACAACAGACTAACAATGAGGATTTTTGATACAGTAAAGTGGGTAGTTGCATGAGCTTTGTGGTTGAAAACATAGCAAACCCCATTTCTAACCTATGTATATGACCAGTAATATGTTTGTAGATGCTTACGTGGAACATTCTGTACTAAGTTTATAGGTGAGTAAACCATATATACATATACACACACACACACACACACACACACACACACACACACACACACACATATATATATATATATATATATATATATATATATATATGTGTGTGTGTGTGTGTGTGTGTGTGTGTGTGTGTGTGTGTGTGTGTGTGTGTGTGTGTGTGTGTGTGTGTGTGTGCGTGCGTGTGAGTGTGCTGTCTGAGGATCGATTTGGTAATCCTGTATATATAGTGCTTTCTGTGCTGTCTTGATGAGTTCCAATCACATGTTCACCCAAGTGGTGGTGCTGGAATATTATATTATACTGCACAACAATGAAAATGTAAATGGAATGATAATAGCCAATTCCTATCAATTCTAATGTGCTGATTGCGAATATCAGAAACAGAATTCAAAATTAGCTCTAGTTTTCATTTTACACTGTTTTATTGCAGTGAGATAATTATATCCCTTTCCACCCTGAACACCTTTTTTTTGAAAATGGTGAATAAAGTTGAATTCTCTGTATACTTGGGCATAGCAGACACTGGGAAAAATAATAAAAAAACTCTTCCATAAAAAATGTAGCGGGAAAACAACTAGCACAATCGTGAGGGATTAGGTTTTATTTCACCAAAATTATTCTCCGACTTCCTGCTATTTGTTTGATATTATAAGTTACCTGAGGAACAGTTACGAATAAAAAATTATTCTTTCATTACTTTTATTTATTAGTTATTATAAAAAATATTACATTGACTGCAAATCATATTCTGTGGCAAAAAAATTAATAATAATTTTTATTTATTTATTTTGTAACACGAAGTCATGGTTCAGACTGCTTCACGTTTCGTGAAATAATTTGAAACAATCCTTTCCTTTTGCAAGACATAAGTACTGATTGCATTTTATGCACTTTGTCTTTGTTCTGGAACTGCAGCGCTCATACTGACATGTTCGTGGTGACAAAATATCATCCACTGTCGGCCAGTTATCATACCCATCATATCGCCTGTACAAACTTGGTTTCGGATGGGGTTTGTAAACTTTTGCCTTTGTGGAGGTGCTTAACGTATCATCTAACAGTGTTTCAAACTCTTCAGCTCTCAATACTGTAGTAGTTAAAGCTACGAGGCAAACTGTGACATCTTCTTCTTACTGTGTCGATCACTGGCTGAAATTTCCACAGTCTATTAGTTTTAGCCTCTTTAGGTGGTTTTATAGTATCAACAAAGTGCACACTATTCCTGAGACCAAGGAACCGGTCTCTACACATAGTGTCACTAATAGCTGATAATAAATAGATTTCTTCCAGTACATGGGTAGCCTAGGATACCTCCTGCACCCCATCATTAAATTTATCCCAAAAAACACCTTCAGTTCATGAGCTGTAGTCCCTAGGGATTTCCCTGTCTTTGCAACACTATACATATTTGTATTTTTCACTGCCTCTTCAAAACACTTTTCACTGAAATATTGACAGAAATATTCAGCAGGAGTTCCAATTGGTGAAGGACTCTAGAATTAAAAAGAAGATATTTTAGTAAGAAAATGGGAATGATACACGAAATAGGTAACTCAGATCGCACCTCTTTGTCACTGACCTCAACAGCACTGACACCTTCTGTGACACTGTGTGAACTCCTGCGCTCTTCAGGAACTTCAGGAACTTCTTCGACACTCAAATCATCATCAGACGAGTCGTCTGCCTACTGAATATTTGAAGGAGAAGGAACAAACTCGTCATCTTCATCTGACGAAATGCCACTCAAATCCGAATCCTCTAATACAGAACGGATTTGATTGTCTGATAAACCTGCATACAATAACGGGAATGTGCATAAAAACCATCCCATTCAAAACTGTATGAAAGGCAGTAATATAGGGAGGCCAATGACACAATCAACAACACCCACTCGAGGATGAAGTTTCACAGTCAACACCTAACCCGCACAATCGTGCTAGTACAAATTTAACGCACAATTACTGTGAAAAGATATGAAGTTACTAATAATTATCAATATCACAACATTGTACACACTATTACAAATAACCAGATCCAGCAAATCGCCGAAACAATTCAATTTAACTTAATTATGAGCCACTAATCAGGCGCTGGCATAATGCTCACTTCTCGATCAACTTAAACAACATGTGCTGCAATCTGTTGACGCCAAATGACAACATAAAAATGAGAAACGCGTAGCGCACAACCTGCACGATCGTTGCAGGTCGGTTGGTAGCGAGGCAAGAGATTCAGTTTGTCGTAAAAAAAAATAAAAACTGCACCCGCACGATCGTGTGGGTTCGGATGGAAAGGGATATACAGATTTTTATGTTAAGTTTAAAATAAAATATTATAATGATCTGTCAAAGTCATAATAACTAGTAACAAAGGATTATATGATTGTCCCTGGTCTTACTTGTGTACAATGTTTTGGATATAAACATTTTGCTACCAATTTTAGTCACCTTTTTGTCTCCCTCCTCTTCAACTTCAGTGACTCTATTAATGCATATAATGATTTTTGCACATTTGTTTCCAGATTAACTACCAGTTGTTGACGTTGACTGCTATTCAAGTGAACAAAAATGCCACGAGTTTGTGTTAACAGTGCTGACACATTTTGCTATGTGTGTGGAGAAGTGATATTTGCTTCACAAAAACAGCAAATAACTCCATTGATTATAAAAGTTTACAGTTTTTATTTTGGGTGCAAAATAGGTGATTAGGATAAACTAGGGCTGCACTTGTGATCTGCAACACTAGCGCCAGCAACCTCAGGAACTGGATGCATGGGAAAGGGTGTTCAATGCCCTCTGCAGTGCCCATGATATGGCGTGAACCAACTAACGATGTCAGTGACTGCTACTTTTGTATGGTTGCTCCTATCAAGAAGGGAATATCTAAGAAGAAGAAGCAGACAGAGATCTATCCTAACATTCCATCTGCCATATGTCCAGCTCTACCTGGGGAAGGATTGCCAATACCTGAAGCACCGAGAGAGTACGAGATTACTTCTGATGGGGAGTCTGAATGTCCTGAAGCATGTACATCACGATCCAGAGTTTCTTCCAAATACGTATATCATCAACTGATGATCCACAATGATTGTCTCAAAATGAGTTAAGTGATCTCATTAGAGATTTGGGCCTCTCCAAAGCTAAGGCTGAGATTTTAGCATCAAGATTGCACCAGCGCAATTTTCTGGAAAGCGATCTAAATGTTTCGTTCTGCCACAGAAGAGAGCAACAATTCACTCCTTTTTTAACACGCAAGATAGTCTTGTGGCATGTGTAGACATAAATGGTCTAATGAAGGCTCTCAGAATTAATTACAACCCTAATGAGTGAAGACTCTTTACTGATTCGTCAAAGTTGAGCTTAAAAGCAGTGCTTTTGCATATTGGTAATGAGCTTCCTTCTGTTCTAATTGGGCATAGTGTGCATATGAAAGAGCCATAACAAAACATGAACATTTTACTAGAAGATATCAAACATAGTGACTCTCAATGGCAGATTTGTGGTGACTTGAAAGTGGTTCCACTGCTATTAGGTCGCAGTTAGGGTATACTAAATATTGCCGTTTCCTCTGTGAATGGGATGGTAGAGCTCGTGCATCTCATTACGGTAAACATGAATAGCGACTAGAAAATCTCTTCAACAAGGTATAAAGAACATTAAGAGTAAACCTCTAGTAGATCCTAAAAAGATCCTGCTCCCACCCTTGTCTATCAAGTTAGGTCTCATGAAAAACTTTGATAAGGGAGTGAACGAAGATGGTGAGACATTTAAGTACTTGAGGCAAAAATTCCCGAACTTAACTGATGACAAAGTAAAGGAGGGCATCTTTGTAGGCCCACAGATTTGAGAGCTTTTTGGAGACCATACTTGTGATGGAATGATACAAGGTGATGAGAAGCATGCATGGGAATGTTTTAAGACAGGTTATTTGCAGTTCTTATTGGACAAACGAGCAATAAATTACAAGGAGATTGTAGATAACATGTAGTCATCTTATGGAAAACTTGGTTGCAACATGTCATTGAAAATGCATTTCTTACATAGTAATCTTGACTTCTTCCCCAAAGATTGTGGTGCCATAAGTGACAAACATGGGGAGCGATTTCATCAAAATATTGCCACATTTGAGAAGAGGTATGCTGGAAAGTGGAGCCCTATTATTTTAGCTGATTACTGCTGGACTGCAACAAGGGATGATCCCAAGTATGTGTATAAACGTCAAGCCAAGTGAAAACGGTCATTTTCTGAATTTACCTCTGAACAAAATATGTAATTGTATATACTGTAACTTTGACATTTGTAATCCTTTATATACACTTGTGACCAGTTAATTTATATATTTTCTTTTGTGCTTTACATTGTTCTGATACAAAGTAGACTTACAAAGTATTTTCATTCATATAGTATTATCTTCATTTTGTCTTAGTATTTTACTTTTGTACTTCCAGAATAGCACTGAAATTTATCAATGCATAACACATAACATAATTCAAGTAATTATTCACTTAAAATTTGTTATGTTGAATCTTGGAGCGTGAATGCATATTTAGTTAGTGAGTTATTTATACAAAAATGTAGATTACTTTTTTTAATAAAAACCAGAGCTAAATATTTATGAAGATGATGATTCTGTAACGTTTTATACTGGAATAAACATAAATAGCTCAAAATCATGCAATTTACACACTTTCACTTTTGTTTTGTTGCTCAGTGATTATTTTTTCAGACAGTTGCATACACCGTCACTTACAACAGGAAAATTCAGGGCTTCAGAGCAAATAAATGATCTATCTTTAGGTTTATTGATGAGCTTTTAAACCTGTGGAATTACTGTAGTTAGTGAGATTTTTTTTATTTGTCAGACACCTTACTGGGGTCAGAGCCTTGGTATGTAGCCGATTGACCCAAGTAGAGGAAACATGTTAATTTGCAATGAATGACTGGCAACTATGACTGGCATTGGATCCAACTTCTGTGGTTTTTGCTACTCTCCAAAAAATAATTTTGTTTGTAATACAAAGTTTTTTGGTCATTGATTAAGCTGCCTAAATGATACACAAGAAACATCCAAGAAAAAGAATTCTAGCTAAATCATGATATTCAGGACTTCAAGCTGGATGAATGCCTCTGGGACATCTTTATAGTGATGTTACACATTAATACTGCAGAGGCAGAAATAAGTAAGTAATTGTTTATATGCGCATCTTAGGAATGCAGAGGGAGAAATTGACAAAATTGTGAATAGTAATAGAGGAATCAGGAAAGCTTTGCTAGTATGCAGAATGTTCATAATATGTAATTACTGGAAACATTCTCGGTATCTAGAGAGAGGGTATTCATATATATATATATATATATATATATATATATATATATATATATATATATATATATATATGATCACAGTGTTTTAGCGATGTCATGTAGTGACGATGTACCATACATGCAAAACATTTACCGAATTTCTTCGCAAAACGTCCTACAGAGTGCTCTAATGGGTAAGCTCTGACTGCTACACACTGTATGTCCAATCTTACAAGGAAAAAATCTGCTTGTGTTATCTCAGCTGTTTTCTGCTAGCCGGCAAAGGCAGACACTGAGGCAGCAGAAAAAACGCCACACACAGAAACTGGCACTGGCATACCAACAACTGACTGAGATGGTGTCTGCTCAGGATGCTACAAGGTAAGTCGAGTGGGGATAGTTACGTGTACGTCTCCACCATCTCAAATTTGCTTTAAATAAAGTGGATGTCTATCCTGCTCCCGTCTTATGCTGCTTGGAATAATGATTTCCTTTACAGTGTAAATTTTGGATTTTTTCTCCATCGTTTATTCACGGGAATATTAGAGGCAGACTTACAGCTATCTCACACAATGATAATATATACTTAGTATGTATTTGTTGCAGTGCTTTATTTGTTCAACGTGAGATAGGTGTGAACTTGTTATAGTCATTTTTGCGGAGTATGCCATGTAATACACTGACGGGAAAAAACTACAGTACCAATATGGAGTTGTGCGACATGACCAAAGGATGGTGCACATGGTCCTACATCTGAAATATGATGCCCATTCCAGTTTCGCGCCAGTCGCATAAGAGTAACGTCAGTAGCACCACTGTGAGGATACAAATCATGTTTGCTTTAAATACATGCCATAATAGTCGACAGCGTTAGTTACCTTTCAGATTGGAAGTGGTAAGCTGATGTTAGCCAAGAACGATTTTATAGCAACAAAGACGACATTATCAACACCCTACTGAGTTTCAACGAGGTCGTGTAATAGGGCTGCAAGAAGATGAATATTCCTTCTGTGATACTACAGAAAGACTTTGCAGGAATGTAGTCAAAATACATGAATTCTGGCAACGGTACTCACGAGAATGTACGCTTGCAAGAAGACTAGGCTATGGACAGCCACGTGGCACTATCGGGAGAGAAGACCATCGTGTTTGGCGTATGACTCTACCCCATTGTATTGCATCTGCAGCAGCAGTCTGAGCAGCTCAGTGACACAACGAACTGTTACAAATCGGTTACTTTAAGGGCAGTTCCAAGCCAGTTGCCCTGTAGTGTGCACTCCATTGACCTCAAACCACCACCAGTTGCGACTCATTGGAGAGCAAAATGGAGGTCTGTTGTATTTTCTGATGAAATCTGATTCTGCCTCGATTCCAGTACTCGCCGTTTGTTGGTTAGAAGGAGGCCAGTTGAGTGCCTGCAACTAACCTGTCTGTGTGCTAGACACACTGGACCTACACCTGGAGCTATCGTCTGGGGTGCGATTTTATATGACAGCAGCAGCACTCTCGCACTTATCTCCATGCAACCGAATTGCAAATTTGTATATCAGTCAGATGATTCAACCTGTTGTGCTGCCATTCATGAACAGCGTGTCATGGGGTGTTTTCCAATAGGATAACATTCGCGCACATATCGCTGTTGTAGCCCAACATTCTTTAAAGAATGTCAACATGTTGCTGCGGCCTACTAAATCACCAGATCTGTCCTCAATCGAGCATGTATGGAACATCATCAGACAATAACTTCAGTGTCATCCACAAACAACATGAACCGTCCCTGTATTGACCAAATACAACAGGCATGGAACTATATCCCACAGAGTAACATCTGGCACCTGTACAACAGAATGCATGCACGTTTGCATGCTTTCATTCAACATTTTAAGTGTTAGCCGAGAGGGAAAATCGAAGCAGTTTCCTTTCTCTGTAACCGTGATACTCCCTTGCAGTCTTTAGTATTTTTGATGAGTAAGGATTTCGAATTCTGGAAAATGGTAGTAAATATGCTGGCAGAAAAAACTGCAACACCATAAAACTATTTATCGTTATTGCAATTTTAGTCACATAAATATATTACATAGACAACAGCATTCCCCAAATTTCATTCCTCTACATTAATATTTTTTGGTTTTGCGTTTCTGTACGATTCTTGTGAATAGCGAATAACTAATCACATAGTCATGTAGTAATAACATGTACACTGTTTTCTTTGTGGGAATTTTCTGATGATTCAAATTCCATACTGATAGCTACTGGTTCTGATGTCACAGTTTCGTTCTGTTTTTAGTGATCAATCATGGCAATGGGCTCTAATTCCTTAAATTTCTCTCTACTGAGCATAAATCCAAATTCATCGTCACCATGATAGTAAAAAGGACAAAGCCTCCCATGCACATCAAACTTAGTAGGCTGTAGACATTAATAACACAGTCCAGCTGTAACTTATCATACTGGTATAACACTGAGTTAGGATGAACTTAAGCATTAGTTAGTTTATGATTGCTGAAAACACCCAAATCCTTTTTCAGACTCACCTTCCCATCGTTTTTCAGCGTCAGTATAACGGACTGAGGCATTGCTAATTTCACAGCTATCTCAAATGGCCCAAGTCTGCTTGGATGTACTTGGTAGAACCGGATATTCAAACATTTTCCATGAATGGGAAGTTAATGGCAGTTGAATACTACATTTCAGGACCTTCAAAAATTTTAAATATTCCTCATCTGTTACAGAGATATGAGCCATTTTCTATATTAATCTTTCTAACTTAATTTTATTGTTTCTTCACTACTATCTTTGTCAATGTACCATTGTGCTTCGTACAAGAATTGCTTCCTGCTTCACTTTCAAGATGATTTGTTTCATGTTTCTAAAGTATCCCATAAGCATCTTGAGCAGTACACTCATGCGAAACTGATCATACACATTTATCGATTCCTCTATGAACTATCCTGCATGTTGAAAACCATCCAAGTTCAAAGGTGATGTGAAAACATGTTTTAAGGGTTAATGTGATTCCAACATCTCTGGTACAGTTAATTTCTGTATCTTATTTCTTGAAACAGGGAGGCAAAAGCATTATATGTAAGTGTTTCGATGTCACTGTAAGGCATGTATCCTTCTTCACAAAATTTCGTGCCAAATGTAGGAAAGTGTTACTTGGAATTTTAAAGCATCCTGGTGCTGAATGAGAATCATTATTAAAGATCGCTGAATGAAAACGTTTTTGGTAGAAATATCTCTGGTGTATGATTACCTGATGATGCTGTAATGGAGCTGTTATAACGAGTACATCATTGCATGCCTTCAAGCTTGTCGATTTAAGTAACTTGTAATTCTCCTGTGTTATCATATAGTGTATCCACTATGAAGTGGTGTACCAATAGCAGTGTGCTTTGGCTTCGTACCTTAAATCCATGCCACTGCTTCTGCTTCAAGTACAGATGCATTACGATTTCTTCATCTCAGAAATCACAGAGATACCTGTTCTGGTTTACAATATTCAACTCAAGATGGTCTAATGTTTGGAAAAACACTGGAAGATATATAGCATTGGCAGGCACCTCAAAAATTTCGTATCCTGGGCACATTATAGCAAAGAATCTGTAGATTGCATGAATCAGTCTATCAATCAGATACAAACTTGTTGCAATATTATTCTGCACAGGAACTTGTCTAACTGGTAGTATATCACTTGTGCTCACTCATAGAATTCACCAGAACTCTTCTCCAAAATTTGACGCCTTGAGAAATATAGTAGTGGTCCCATTGCTTCTTCCTGCTAAAGTCAATTGTCTTTTCTGCCATTTTTATTCCCATTTTAAATGGAACCATTTGCACATAACTCAAACTTTTCTACAGATTGTTTTATAAGTGCATTTAACTGTCAATACAGTGTGGCTCAGAGAGTATTTCCATAGCTCTACCACTTCCTACAAGTAGCTTACTATTTGCCTCTGTGACTTATGGAATGCTGATGAATGTTTCCAAACCAATCAATGCAATATTCCATTCCACCTCGTTTGGATCAAGTGGCAGTAATTAATTCTCATACAGAACTGACGAAATTGTTCTTTTGAAGTCAGAGAGTATGACATCACATCTAAACTTTGACTGATACAGTGATGTGCATGCTTCTTATTTTGTACAGTCATCAGGGGGGACATGAGGCAGAAATGTCCACACAGGTCTATATTGAAGTCTTGGTAGTTCCGGAAATTGTAGAATGCCAGTTGTTAGTAAAGTAACAATGCAATTCTTTTGGCAGACTAACTCTGTGAACGATTCAAAGTAGCAAACATCATTAGGGTCTTTAAATATACGCAACCCAGTGAGTTCCAGATTCTCTAGCAACAATTAGATTTACAATACTGCATGCTCTAGACTTCCACATTTTCTTAGGTATCATTTTCTTCCTAAACACACCAGGAAATTATGAAATGCGCAATTTTTTAGTAAATTTAAGTGTATCTGTATTTTTGACTATCTATCAGGTAGTATAGCTAGGGGCTTTTTTTATGAACTGCCCAAGCCGTTACCTGTATGGGCTTAAATAGTATTCTCCTCCCAGCGACAGAATCCATCATCCTACTGTGTCTTTTTGCTTCCTCAACCTGTTCTTGTGATTTGTTCATTTTTCACCATTCAGTCTATCTACGACTGATTCTTCTCTTGTAATTGATCCAATAGCTGACAAATCCCATCAATGCAGGAATTAGGAATGGTATAATTCCACCCAGTGATTTAGGTATTGGTAGGATCCAAAGTGGTTTAACTGGCTTTTTATTCTTCTTCTGCTTCTCCTCCTTGTTATTCCTTTCTGCATCAAGACACTTTTAGCTGCCAGCAGTGATGAATGGACTTTTTTCTGATAGAATTCGATCTATAGCATGATGTTATGCCAAATCTTTATTTGCAGTATATGTGATAATGTCATGTTTGCACGCCTCATCCAGCAGATTAATTCCCTTGTCGCCACATGCTAGCTGCTTCTCCATCTTTATTCTCAGGTTGTAGTAGTTATTTATATGTGGGAATGTGTAATTCTACTGGTAGCTTCTTGACAATACCGCCATTACCATGTACAATGCACATTGTTCAAAACATGTCATGCTACTGCATGGCTGGAGGGTTTACATGTAATATTATATACTATGCCTTTAGCATCCATTCTGCCGTTGTATGAAGGAGAGAAGTCAAACCATTCAGCCAAGACATTACTCACTCTCCTGTCGTTTCATGATGTGCTTTATGGGAAACACATCTGGTTCACTGCTTCTCTGTAATTCTTCTGTGTAAAAAATACCTATTTCACTATCACTATCATCCTTTAAGATATAAGTTCTATGGTTTGTTTGTTGCACTTTATAAATTGTAAATATTTCTGTTGGCCAGTTTGGTAGGTATGATTTCTCCAATTCGGCCTTGTGTTTTGAAATAGGCACTAAACTGCCTACACTAAATTTCTGCTTGCACAGAGCCAACAAATTAATATGAGTTTAAGCCATATTTAGAAGTTCATTATCACAACCATCAGTTGGTTTCATTTTTATTGTTCCATGAGCCAATTATACTGCCATATTATTTGTGAAAGAATATCCATCCATTTCCATGATATATGAAGATTAAAATGCATACGCACAAGGGGTTTTTGTTAAAATTTTCCATAATATTTGTATTCAACTATTTGTCTATTGTCATCTTGAAATATCTATTATAAAACCCGCTACCATGACCAGTCTGGAGGTTTGTGGGACTTCGATTTATCCCCATCTGCACCAGTTGGTCATACACCTGTGCAATTTACTTTCTGCTCTTTGTTTTTGCAGGTACAGCCCAAGCAAATTTTGAGTTCATGTCAATGACTGTTAACATATATTTGAAACCTTTATTTGCCCATGAATATTGTATCATGTGTGTAAGAGCTGCCTGTCATAAATCATCCGAACCTCGAATTACAACATGCCTATGGCGAATGTTTTCTGTGCTGATTTGTGGAGTTCTTGAAATACAGTCTTCATCATTATTTAGTAATGCGTCCTTCTTGTCACTGAAACGACTGATATTGTTTCATCCATGTGAACCATATTCCCAGTGGTAGCTGATGCCACAAGCAGTCATAAATGTTATAGTATTTCGTTGGTGTCATCACAGTGTATAGACTGCAAAGATCGATTGTTCGTTCTTTTGTGCTAAACACTGATACCTTTGCCTATCGCTATGTATATGAGCTACTGCAGATTTAATAATTATGTTCAGGTATTTCCTACTGTTTGGGCTTTTTATTCATCCTTCAAGAATTATGCCTTTCCTATGCACATTAGCTATATGCAATATTTTAGCATACCTTTCTATCTCTTCTGGAGAGTACTTATCGACTTTTGAAGTTTGTAAGAATATTAGACCCAATAAACTAGATATTCTTTCGAGTTCTCTATCCCCAATATGTATTGCATACTTGGTTAAACCTGCATAGTTGTTTCCAGTATATATGGTTGATCCCTGATGACCTCATATGTAACCTGTATCTCACTACCACTGTGACACCTAATAAAATAGGTAATAGTATCTTCTTCTTCTTCTTCTGTTCCTCCTCCCCCTTTCCTGCCTCCATTTGTGGCATCAGGTGTGTGTGGGAGTCATGCAACACTTTCAGTTATAGGTTTCAGGGTTTCTGAAGCAGAACAATCTCATTCCAACTGTCCTAATTTGGTTTGGATGGTCTTCCATGCCTCTACAACTTTGCATTTTATTGCCATGGTGTTGTGTACTAAACAGGCTTCGAGATAGTATACAACCTGCATACTCTTGGACTAGTATTGGTGTTGGGTTGTTTTTTTTTTTAACTGATCTATCTCATCTCCTTGTGGATAGATTTTTTCATTCATATCCTCCATCAGAGACTAATACAGCTCCATGGACTAGTAGTGGTGTTGGGTTCTTCTTTTTTTTAACTGATCTATCTTATCTCCTTGTTGATGGATTTTTTCATTCATATCCTCCATCAGGGAGTAACACAGCTCCACTTTCATAGCTATTCCCTCCATAAACTTGTCCAGTTCCCTTCAGCTTACATTGAGACTTACATTGATTAGTTCAATATTCCCCTGAGCATACGGTTCACATCGACGGATTTCGTCATTCAACTACTCCAAATGGGATTTATAAGTTGTGCTGTGTCATGGGCATGATATAAGTTTGCCTTTACTCTTGTTCAGCATCCTAGTGCATATGGATCTGGAAACAAGGTTTGTGTATGTAAAAATGTGTGTATTACATATTGTGTATGTTTGTTGTAACAGTGTTCTAGATACATGGTTTGCTGGAGGCCAAAGATTAATGCAACGAAGTAGCAATGAGGCAGCCACTGACCATTGCAGAAACCAAAGATGTAATGACACTAAGAGAGAGACGCTGGCAATTGCTCGAACTCTCCAAAGGCCGACGATAATAATGATATCATAGTCAAAAGCCAAGGCAGTATTCACAATGACAGTTCCGAATGATTTTTACTTGAGAGGGGTAGGAAATTCATACATGCACTTCGTAGGAGTCAGTTTGTCAAAACATGCCAGGCCATAGTCCGTCTAGGTTGAAGTCTGATTTGTGGTCTGATGGGGTCAGACTTTCTGATAAGCAGATGTATGGGTTCAGTAAGTCAAAAATTGTGAAGAGACTACCATTAACTAGCAGGATTGCGAGACCAATTTATGACCAACTTTGTTTGAATAGGTTCTCCTGATATTATTTGCTCCTATGAATTGTTTAGTACTGACAAGGGAAATCTTCATTGATTAATAGTATTTTTGGGAGGAAGTAATGTTTAATCGTTTGTGTATAACATGGAAGGAACTGTAGTAGCCAAGTCTTTGTTTGTCATTGGTGTAAATGATCGTATCGGAAATTATCCGAATTTTGTCTGTGTCGTCCTGCTAACTGTCAGAAAGCACTTCCAGAAATAACTGGGTTGTTGAACTTATTCTGTGGAGAATTGGGTGGCTTTGTGGTGACTTGGATGTATAAGCGCTCGTGGATTACAACTGGAATTACTTGGCTTCTTAATATTAACTTTGCCCACAGTAATTTGAATTGATCCTGCCTTGACCATTGTGTAAAGCAAAAAAGCCGGTAAAGAGGAATTATTGAACGAACAGCACATAGTAAAATGGAGATTAGACTGACTATTAAAGACAAGTGGCCAAATTTCATTTAACGACCTGTAGTGGGTCGCAAATCGCCAATGCCTGAATAGGCACAGCTTTTATGAATTTGCCAGCCACTGTGGTCTAGCGGTTCTAGGCGCGCAGTCCAGAACCACGCGACTGCTACAGTCGCAGGTTCGAATCCTGCCTCAGGCATGGATGTGTGTGATGTCCTTAAGTTAGTTAGGTTTAAGTAGTTCTAAGCTCTAGGGGACTGATGACCACCGTAGTTAAGTCCCATAGTGCTCAGTGCCATTTGAACCATTTTTTTATGAATTCTATAATTTTCAGGGTCCAAAGAGGCAGTGGCATGCAGGATTTATTCCTTTTTCTCGTTTCCTTGCCATTTGTGGAAGGAACTACCAGTTCCATTGCTGGCACTTGCTACATTTAACCGTATTGAAATATCTGAAGTTCAAGTACAGAAAGCTACATGCATTGCGGAAGAATAAACTAAAGTAAAGAATTTGTGTTAGTTGTTCTTTTCAGTAGATATAACATTTCTGGTCTGTGACAGAAGTATTGTGATACTACATAATAAGTAAACTTAATTTTACTAACAAAAAAAAAGACATTTACAAATTTCACTTTCGCCTAGGAAAGTTAAAGTCACCATTATTGATGAGTTAATTTCGTTAACAGTGGAGAAAAACATGTAAGGAAAGTAACTGACTAGAATTGTTTAACGCCAAATATAGAGTATTCACATCTTTGGTAAGTGTAAGGTAAACTGGTCATATATTTGCTATTATCATAATTAAAGCCACAAAGAAAAGATAATTATGTACTTAATGAGCAATTAAAAAAACAGTTAAAAGAAATGAATTGAAATCATTTGTAACTGGGATTTGAGTTTTGCTTAGAAAGCAAACCATGTTACATAGCACAAAACATTAGGTTTACCGCATTTTTACTCCCAAAGTTCAGCACAGTAATCCTTCACTGTGGTTATGCCCTTACATATCCTTATCCACTCTCGATCGTTGAGGTGTCTATCAATTTTTGTGGTGATATCCCAAATAGCATATGGTACTTTGTGTAGAGATGTAGCTGTTTCACCAAAAATGCAAGCCTGCGTCATTTACTGGCATACTAATTGATCGGATCGTAATCTAAAGTTTGAAGCGATCACATTTCATTTGCAAATTGAGCTGTTCAAGCAATATTTTCTTTTACATACATGACTTATGGTTGTGCTGTTTACTTTTATTCTTTCCAGTGCTTTTCATTGACTTCCAAATCACAAACGATCCGACATTCGAGTCACACTGTATTAACAGCCTTGCCCCCACACAACACAATGGGTATGTGAGGAGCTCTGGTCTTTAGTGCAACATCTTATGCCCTAAATGCCTCCCACCCATAATTATTCATTGTTCACATTTCCTCCCTCTTTAAAAAAGAGTCAGGCTAAAACAGCCAGAGACAGTGGCCATATGCATGTGAGTTTTGTGCGTATCATTGTATGAATGTTTGTGTGTGCACTTTGACGCCTTTCCAAAGAAGGCTTTGGCCGAAAGTAATGTGAACACTCTTTTCATAGAGCCTGCCTGCTCCTCAGTGTGTGAGTAGCAGTCTACCCACTTTACAGTACAGTTATATCCTTCTGAATTTTGTTGTGAATAGTCCACTCCACTTCAACAGGAACAATGATGTACAGACGTAATTTACAATGCCAGAAAAAGGACATTCGTTACACCACATTAAAGTTGTCTGTAGCACAAACAGGGATTCACAATGCTGCAATCAAAAGTTCTGATCACTTATGCAGTAATATAAAATGCCTCACAGACAGAAAAGCAAAATTTTAAACTAAACTGAAAACATTTCTCTCTAACAACTCCTCCTATTCCACAGAAGACTGACTGTTATTGTAATGTGTAAAATCAGATGACTAGGAATTATTAACTTCTGTCTGTCTTTAATTGAAAAACAAAAAACTAACAAGTGATCAGCATGGAGGCAAATTTACAAAAAAATATTTATGTAAATATTGTCCAGAAACAGCTGAGTAGCACCATGGTGTAGCAGATATGATACTAAACTGTTGCATCGAATGTCCTGAGCTCAAAACTCACCTGGATTGTAAAATTTTAATTTCTATATTCGGTTCGAGTACATTCAAGAAGTATCCACAAATGGCAAGAATCACTGCACTGGAATGTTCTGTAGCTGTATATATACTGTATCTGTTATGGCTGGAGTCAGTTCACTCCGCCCTCTTGTATGTGCAAGTGCTGAAAAAACCTTCATTGAGTGAAGTTAGTGCTCATAAATCATCTATTTTACACGTTCCTCTACGTGATAATATAAAATAACTCAATCCACATGATTAAGATTTATCTTATGAATGATACATGGAATATGAAACAAAGTAATTAACTATTGTCATATCATGAAGTTTGGATTAGTCTTATATATTTTGAAAATCTCAAAATGAAACTCAAAAGTACAATTAAGTGGAGGATCAAAGTAGATGTACTTTCCAACAGTGATATGTTTGGTTATTCCTGAAAAACTAACTGTCACTGACGATAAATATTCCAGGAAAAGAAGCAAACCGGCCACTGTTCGAAGGTAGGCCTATATTCTACACAGGTTACGCTCTCATTATTTTTAAAAAAGCACTTTATGGGATCTAAGCGTTCGAGACCACTCCATTAATCACATTTATAGTATCATACAATGCTGCAAAGTATTAAAAATGTTATATCATTTTTTTACCCTCTAAACTGCTATTATTGGTCACCCATTGAATGGCACATCACAGGTAAGATTTCAGAGCAAGAGGACCTGTAAACTACAGTGAAACTAAATCGCTGACAGTCTAATAAAACAAGAACACTGTCCTGCATGGAGGTAAACCTCTACCCAGTCCTGTTTCTTTGACATTTCATTAACCATTCACTTTGTTGACTTGGCCAACATACAATAGCACACCTTGCAACTACCCTCATTGTGCCTGTTTGTGTGCTGGCAAAGAATATGGAGGTAAGGTTTTGCAAACATACACATTAAAAGCTTTGTGCCTGAGAGTTGAAAGCTGAAAATGTAATGATCAAAAAGTATTACTAGTAACCAAGCAAGCATTGGTTTCTTAGTTCCACCTTCATTTACTATCGATACAAGTGGAGTTAAATGGATTACGAAAGCATCCTTTTCACATCACTTCCCTCTCTCCTTGGTTACCAACAAAGAACAACCTACATTAATAAGGCCATATGTGTTGTATAACTGGAGCAAATTCGCATTTAAGAACAGAAAAACGTTCGAGATTGCTCTCCTGACACTAAGTCATTCATGTAAGTACTGTAAATTTTTGTATTTAAAACAGTTGTTGCGTACACACGACGGAAATAATGAGCAAGAAGCGATCATAAACAGTAGTCTGCTAATGTTTCAGGTTATTTAAGATGGCAGCAGACCCTGCCTAACCTGGCTTCAAAACAATGCACATCGTAGGTTTATATGCCATTTCCTTCTTTTTTTACCCCCTGATCTAAAGTCTATAGCGCTATCTCCCTGTTTTACCCCTATGAAATTAACAAATAATCCAAATAAAGGAGAGACATCTATAACAAAAGAAAATATTTCCAATCTGAGCTACATCGTACTATAAAGAAAGAGAGATCAGCTTTTCTCATACCAATATTAAGAAAAAAGCAATTTGCATCAAATTAAATCGCCAATACTCTCTAGCAGTTGAGAATTATCTCAGACTAAATCCTCAGAAATATAACTTACTTGCAGCGACTGAATTTGTTGCTATAAACAGAAGAGAGCAATTTCACATATTTTGTTATGAACAGTTTTATTAAAGTGTTGCTTGTAAGTATTTGTTGAAGGCTATAATAAGGTTCGCATAATAGCTTACCTACTTATTTCGAATCCTGGAATATGTCTGACTCAATAAAAAGACGTCAACTGCCATGTGATGACTAAAACAGATATATTTGTGTATCTGATTCCCGTCTTCCACAGAGACATCATTAATATATACGCAGTGTCCACATTTACTCTTTCCGGTAGTAAGATGTAACTACTGTTACTGAATGTCATGTATGTCTCCTATCAATGCATGAAAGTTTCTCCTGTGATATTTGGTATTTAGATTAAAATAATGATTTGAAAATATGTACGCATGCTCAAAGCACATCCCATCACAATGTGTTAGCGATGACAAAATAACATTTGTCTTTCTTGAATGTAATGAACACACAATTATCGCTCGTATATTGTGGAGGAGTGATCCACTCTGCTTCTTCTGGTTTTGGGCATCATTATAGGACCAATTAGTTATTCAAGAGTCCCTGTGATGATGGTGTTTTGTCCACTCAGCCGAGGTGATGACTACAGAGATTTTATAGAGAAAAAAATAATGCATACATGTGGCTCTTACACTTGTATTTTATTTATGCATTCTTAAATATAGTTTGGCTATGTGTGCACACTTAAATACAAATGTAGTTTGGTGTCTACATAAGGTTGGCTGTCTCATACATAGTTCCATGTACTGATGCAAAGTACACACCACAGGGTTGAACAATGATTTCTTCTAACAGATGAAGATGTTGGTGCGCTAACTGCACAAAATTGGTACATATTGGTCTATACACACATGGTCAGCTTAGCCACTTCGCTGGTACATGTTGGATATTGCATGAGTGGTATGCATTAAATTTTTACGGATTTGCTCCTGTTGATAAGTGCAATCCTTTCCTTTAAGATTTCTAATCATCCCTGGGAATTCCCCTGAGGCGATCGTTTGATCATCTAGTATCACTGAGGCAACAATTTCCATCGAAATTGTATATATGCAAATCTACTGAATCAGAGATAATATGACTTTTCTATCACTATATCAGATGTTATCGAAAGCCACCACTGGGTAGAGCTGATGAGCTGACATCATACCCACACTGATGTACTTGCTGTCACTGATAAGATTCTCAACAGTGTATGCAACTTTAAAGCACAAAAAGTATACAGGGTGATTCAAAAAGAATACCACAACTTTAGGAATTTAAAACTCTGCAACGACAAAAGGCAGAACTAAGCACTATCTGTCGACGAATTAAGGGAGCTATAAAGTTTCATTTAGCTGTACATTTGTTCGCTTGAGGCGCTGTTGACTAGGCGTCAGCGTCAGTTGATGCTAAGATGGCGACCGCTCAACAGAAAGCTTTTTGTGTTATTGAGTACGGCAGAAGTGAATCGATGACAGTTGTTCAGCGTGCATTTCGAACGAAGTATGGTGTTAAACCTCCTGATAGGTGGTGTATTAGACGCTGGTATAAACAGTTTACAGAGAATGGGTGTTTGTGCAAAGGGAAAAGTTCTGGACGGCCGAGAACGACTGATGAAAATGTGGCACGCATCCAGCAAGCATTTGTTCGCAGCCCAGGAATTGGCTGTTCCCTCAGCTCGAACAAGAAGCACAACAATTCATATTTCAGCAGGATGGAGCGCCACCACATTGGCACTTATCTGTCCGTAACTACCTGAACGTCAACTACCCGAGGCGATGGATCGGCCGCCAGGCAGCCCGTGACAGAGCATTTCATCACTGGCCTCCAAGAAGCCCTGATCTTACCCCCTGCGATTTTTTCTTATAGGGGTATGTTAAGGATATGGTGTTTCGGCCACCCTGTATAATCTTTGCTTTCAGGAATAAAAAAACCTCCTCTACGGTCAGTTCTTTGCTGTCCCTCGCATAGACACTGTTGAAAAAATGAAAAATGTTGAGGTATTCGATGCTAAATGTGATAAATGCAGGACAATATTATTACATGTTAATTTAATTGCTGGTAACAAATGTGTGCTGCAAATTTTAATGCTGGGACATCATTCAGTATTTTGAACTCATTGATTAAGATGCTGTTAAATTAAAATGATGACTGTAGAGCACTAGTGTTATCAAGAAATCTACTAATCCCAGGTGTCCTAAAAATTTTGGAACAAATTATATATACTATATACATACAGTTACATATACCCAACACTATAACTGAATGAATATGTATTCAGAATGGAATAGGAAGCGAGTGTTATTGCTTATTGCATATTCATATGGCTTGAATCTGTGTGTAAGCTGCTGCTTGAAATTTTTAAAAAAACTTAATGGAGACTGCAATAATTTTTAACATAATTGACTATTATTTGTTTTCTCTACAGCTGATGCCCATTTTATGCAACATTTCACAAGTTATCTCCAGCACTTCAGAGTGATGATTTATTTCTGTGTATGACTATTACATAAACATTTTCAGTTTAATGGGGAATGGTACCTTGATGGACCTCCTCTTATTAAACTGTGCTGTGAAGGTTCTAAAAGGGAATATACAAAATATTATTTCTAAATGACCTATACCTTTTTATTTCCTATAAAAATGCACATATATTATGCCTAAACCAGTTATGGGGTGTGATAGAAATGGGGTCACTCTATTTTATTGAATGTGTCTCTGCCTGAGCTACAATGATGCACATATTTGCCTATTATAAACGGTATACATATCATTCTAGTTGCAATGAAACATAGTAAAGAGAGATAAACACTAATTTACTTTTTTATTTCACCTGAGATTGTAGTACATCCAACTGCATACAAATATGCCCATTTTTCTTTAGTAATATGGGGTTGGGGTGATACTGATGCATCATGTATAGTGTGTACAGAACATCGAAATTAGCAGTAAAAACGATCTCTGAGGTGTT
Organism: Schistocerca serialis cubense; assembly: GCF_023864345.2. Classification (NCBI taxonomy): domain Eukaryota; kingdom Metazoa; phylum Arthropoda; class Insecta; order Orthoptera; family Acrididae; genus Schistocerca; species Schistocerca serialis. Next base: position 545,081,404 of record NC_064644.1, on the reverse strand, counting down.
CTGATGGGTGAGCTTCGCAAGCATGTAGCATACCTTTCCATAAAAATCCGTACACATGCTTCCACCACCTGAGATGTTCATTCGTAGTACACTCAATGCCTGAGCTAACAGTCACCAAGTTCCAGAACGTTTATTAGTGAAAGTGAGTGCACTGTGTGGTATTATTATTGTTGTATATTTTAATCATTCTTTGCTAGTCCCCAACACAAAATTGTATGACATCTCAGTAACACCAGAGGTGTTTGAGAATTGAACATCTTAGCAGTATTCTGATATAATTCCTACTGAACCTTGCCAGACACAGCTCTGATGACAGCTGATCAGACCCACAAGTGGTTCACAGGCAACAGTTTAGGTCTCAGTCTCACAAAGACGCATATTGTGCAGTTTGAAAACAGCCCTAATGATGTGTTAACATGAAAAATAGATATTATTGATCAAACACATCATTAAACACAGTGTGAAAAATTCCTTGGGACCCAGCTGGATAACAAGTTAAAGTGATGTTAATATATGGGCAGACTAATCACAAAGCTCGGTTTGGCATGTTACACCCATATAAGGATCTGACATTGTGTTGACCTACAGAGAGATGTTTTGGCTTATTCTGCATATTTTCACTCTCTTTTAGCTTATGGAATTCTGCAGCATTGCACCTACAGTAAATAAAGTCTTTATATAGCAGAAATGAACTGCAAGAATAATTTGTAAAGTATATAACCACAACTATCACAGAAACCTTTCTAAGAATCTTGGAATTTTTACACTCACATTTCGTAATTTTCTGTCTAATGGTTTTCATTTCTGACAGTAAAACTTGTTTCAGCTGAACTGATATATACAATGTTGCAATACAAAACATAAAAATAATTTTTATGTACACTTTGCCACTTTGTATAGAGTTCAGTATAGAGTTTTCTCTGGTGGGAGAATATTCAACAAGCTCTTGTCCAATATAAAACAGGAATTTGTGAATCCTTATTGATTCAAAATAAAATTGAAAACTTACATCGCTATCCACTCTTCCCACAAATTATGTGAACATCTAGGTTCATGGACAGAAAAGTCTGTTAGCTACATGACAAGTTATAATGTATTGTAAATAGGGTTCAGTATGTACAAATGTACAAAAATATTTTAAAAAAATTCCATTGGAGTCAAGTGGATATTAAACTACTAATAGTAGGTAAATAGCAGTTGTATTGTAAAACTGTTGCAACAATGGCTTTCTACAAAGAAGCACTTTTCATTCCAGTCCATCCAATTAAAATCAGATGGTGTAAGTTTTAATAGCATTAGACAATATAGTGATTGTTCATTCTTAACACAGTACACATACTAAGTTTCTTTGATTTCTCTGTACTTTGTTAGTGTATATCATGACTCATTGGCCATCTGAAATTTGGCTTCTTATTCTTGAAGTGGGTACGACATTTTTCGTAACACAAGTGGGTGTGCTGTGTAGTTTGTAGACAGGTAAAAAATTGCTGTCTTTGTATTAACAAGGTAAACATCTATGACCAAAATCATAGTGTGATCTCAGTTTAGTTAAACAACATTAAAATAAACCTACATTAAGTGAACTAAATCCTTGTTTAATTAAACAATAATGAAATAAACTTTCATTGCATCACTCTGTTGCCATTACAAGTATTGCCCCACAGTAATGACCCACTCGAAGCGTTAAACATCATAGTGGCATCAGATTCAAGTCGACTCCTTATTTATTAATTATCTCATAGCTGCCACATTGTGGGATTGCACTGCAACACGACTTATTCTATATTAGTGCTGTTCACTTGGATGTTTTTTCAACATGACTTATCACTGTGTTCCCTGAAATAGTAATGAAAAGGTATGGCACACAATTGTAAAACGACAATGGAATGGGACAAGACAGTGTTCTTTGCAATTAGTGTACTTTACACACGCATGCCAGCTCAATGGACAAGGGATAATGTAATATTACAATGTAATATGATGATTTATTAATGAAAAATATGGTGCCTGAAAAGAATGATGTTTGCTGCATTTTGATATGCACAAAAATATTTTATATTGGCAAGGAAAAGTATGTGAAAGTGAAAAGGCTTTATAGATCTTAAATCAAGGCAGCAATGATTCACATATACTTAACTGAGTGAATAAATGGAAAACTGAGTGGGAAATAGTTAAAAGAGAAATAAATTGAGGTGATATACTACATCATACACGAATTGCATCTATCACTGTAAATGCACTATTTGTTAGTCCTCACTCAGATGATGTGTCATGGAGGCTATCAGTAAGAGAGATGCACTCCTGCCAGAAATCAACAGTAGACTAACAGATTTCAGAAATTAACAATTAACTAACTGGCAGTTTTTTCTGGTTAGTTAGTTAGTTACTGTCAAGTTCCATAAACATTTGTAAGATTAATTGTAATGATGTGGAATGAGTCATTTTACATTTGCATAATACATTCACACAGGCTAGATCTGGCCACTCACATTTTTTAAAAAAATACAATTAGGAGTTACTAATTCCTACCTATTGCTTTTTATATATTGCAAAAATAGAAATTCTTCTGCAAGACAGAAGGCGTTATCAACGAGAAACTTGTTTTCCAATTTAAAACTTTGCTGCCTGCCACTCATTTTATGTCGATAGGTAAATGATCAAAAATTTTGGTGGCAGCATTGTGCATCCCTTCTGTACTAAAAACCACCCTAATGTGTAATAATGAATGTCACTTTTTCTTCTGTTACTGTAATGATATACATCATTGTTCATTTCCAATTGCAGTGGATTATTTACAACAAATTTCACGAGGAAATAAATATACTGCTAGGCCTCAAAATGCCTCTTCTTAAACACTATCTACAAGATAATTGTGGGTGACCACCGCACATTCTTAAGCAGGTTTTTGAGCAATGAACACTTTATTTCTTAAAGAGAAGTTTCCTCACAACATTATTTCATATGCCGTTACTCCACATGACATTACTGTTACACATGCAACAGCATGTGCTACCTAATAGGCTATGTTCCAAACTGCCAAGCATAAAAATGGAATCCTTCTGGGGCTCATACCATGGGTTCTACCTGTGATAGAAACGTATGGTCAACTGCTGTGGATTGCTCTTGGGCTAGGGGTCATTTGTATACCCAACAGAAGGGGGTGTTGGTGCCATTGTCCTCCAGCACAGTTTCAAAATATGAATATTACACATTTCTCCAGTTTAGGCAAATGCAGCAAATCGGTTGGTTCTTTTTGCATTTAATATGGTCCACAGTGGGCTTTAATGACCTTATGGAGACGCAATTTGTTCATGGATGGTCCTTAGCAAACACAAAAAAGGGTTTTTTAAAAAAATTTTGTACCAAAATAGTGACACGGATTCTAAGACGGCTATGCATAGCAAATGGGTGAAATTTTTTCTATAAATTCCTAACATGCCGATTTCCAACAACCCTGAAAATTCTCTTGGTGTCGTTACCTGTTTCCAAGGTACAAATGATCGAAGTTACCCTACTTATACACTTAAAATACACAGGTAATATCCGGTATGAAATTCAAATAATAAGTAACCACAGCAAATTGCTCAAACCTTAACGGTATATTCTCAAAGCAGTTTTCTACAAGGCTCATGTTTGTGTTTCAAAAAATCTTTATACTTTATTGAGAAAACAAAAAAACATGGTTTTTGGGTATCAAACCCAAGATGCAGATTCTAAGATGACTATGCACAGTACATGAGGGTAATTTTTATGACATATTCCTAAGATCTCGATCTTGAACAAATTTGAAAATTTTCTTAATATCATTATCTATTTTCGAGAGGTTCAAAATTACCCTATATGTTGACTAAAATACGCACATAAAATGCAGTGTGAGGAAGAAATGCAGTATATAGCGTTATATAGCAAGGATAAATATGCTGTAAAGATTGTACATTATCATCAGAAGGGATATGGGAACCCCATGTTGTAGTACTGCAAAACATGCAAAACTTCTCTTATTGTAAAATCGTGTCTGAGGTGTAAAATCAATTTTACGTTATTTCAATATCACAAAAGTAAACTATCAAAGGTTTACTTACCCATAAAGCTCTTTTCATATGAGCGACGTGTTCTGCTATGGCAAGGAAAAGACTAGCAGGAAAATGCTCCTATCAGAGCACAAAAAGAACAATGTGTTACTTTTTTAGAGACTGAGTGAAAAGAGGGCTATTAACTGCCTCATTCTGCCCTTCTCAGCAGCTTCAAAAATTTTCCCAAAAATTTTGACTGGTTAACATATTTCCACTTTTGTGCTGAGAGAGAAGGCCCAGTGGTAGTGGGAAAGATCTGGATAAGTGATAAATACTGGACAGCAGTAGGCAGTGGTTGTGGTATACAAAGAGTGAAGCAGACAATGGCAGTGTGAGAGAAAGAGAGGGCACAGTAGCAATGGTACACAGTTGTCAGCGATAGAAAAGTGCTGCCAATGGGAGGGCGATAAAGAGAAGGAGAAAGTGGAAGCAGGTGGGAGTCACTGATGATGAGAGACAGAGTATATGACAATGACAATGTGGAAGAGAGAGACAGTGACATTGAGAAGAGACAGCAGCAGTGAGAAGGAATGAATTATGTAGTAGCTGTAAGAGAGAGCACAGGGAGAGAGTGACAGTGAGATGACAGTAGTAGTAGGACATAACGAAGGAGACTGTGACACAGGAGACAGTGACAGTTTCAGAGACACAAAGAGATAATAACAATGTACTGGGCTGAATGAATGAGTGGGCATGGGCAAGTGGGAATGGATGGGCATGAGCGACATTCAAGTATGTACTAGTGGGTGAGAGCGAGTTATTTACTTGTAGGAATGAGAGGGGAGTTGCATGTTAAGAAGAGTTCAAATATGTTCATATGCCAAAATTTTTGAGAAAATTTTTAGAGGTGCTGAGAAAGGTAGAACAAGGCAGCTGATACGCCACATTTCAGTCAGAATCTTTTAAACAAGAGCATATTCACCTTTTTTGTGCTTGAACATTTTTCTTCTAATTGAATGAAAATACACAAGATATATCAGTTTAGTGATTTGCCTCTCCCCAAAGTATGTAATGAAAATGCGGATGAAATAAGTTGTTTTAGGAATTACAAAATGTGTTTTCTCTGATTTAAAATCTCATTAATAAGGTCAACTAAAACTTTTGAAGTTTCCACCTTGGTTACTATTTTCTCACTATGTATTATATTTATGACTGGAGTAGTACCTCCAGGTGTGCAGAACTGAATATGTTGTATCTTTTTTAAAGTGAAAATTAGACAATTTGCAGGAAACCACTCAATAATACTTTCAAGAACATTATTTACATTTCTTCTGCTACTGTGTGCATGTTTGGATCGTTATGATACTAGGGTCATCTGCAAGAAGAACTAATTCTGCTTGTTGTGTATTAGTTTCCAGATATAAGAAACAATACTGGACTTAAAGACTGAGCCTTTTAGAACTCCACAAGAGATTTCTCCCTAGTCAGAAAAATCTTACTTTCTTACATTGTTTGAATTATTAAATATAATTTTATGCATTCTTTTGGTTAAATATGATATGGGTTGGCTATACCATCAATTACACAAACTCTCAGTTTATCTAGGAAGATACTGTAATTAACACATTCAAATGCTTTAGAAATAGCACAGAAAATTGTTATTTAATGCCTTTAACATTTGGTCTCATCTAACAGAAAAGGTGGACATTGAATTAATAGCTAAGCTCACTAGTTTTGGGACAGGGAATTACTACTCCTCTCAAATTATGTTATCATATTTTTCAGAAAATCAATTGCAATTCCAATCACTAAAATAGTTAATAGAATCTTAACTGAAGGCAATTACTTAGAATGTTTGAAAATAGCTCTAGCCAGACGAGTTCACAACAATTGAGCTGTAGAATCTCTGTGTGACTAGCTACCTATGACGCTTATACCAACAATTTCGAAAATAACAGAATACTACATACATAAGCAGATGAGGGAATATTTTGAATCCAATGATACACTTAGCACCTTACAATCTCTGTTCACATCCAGTCTTTCTGCAGTCAAAGCAGTTCAGAGATTAGTAACAAAGGTATACAATTGTTTGGGAAATAATATATAATCTGTGTAACACTCTGCGAGCTAAGAAAGGTATTTGATGTGATCTAACACAATACTCTTATCAAGAAAGTTCCCCATTAGAGAATGAGAGAGAATGCTTTGTGCCTAATGCAGGTTTATTTGGACAATAATAAATAGTGAAGATAAACAATCAATACTCAGAATGTCTTCTAGTTATGAAAGGTGTACTTGAGGGATCTGGTGTGATAAACCTGTTTAGTAAACAAGCTGATCCTGCTTGTACTATGTACTTAAATACTTGTTATTGCTACTTCCAATTTTCATCAACTCCAACTGTTGATTCATTATGCGATATGCAAGCATAATCAATGTCATTATTATTTAACTTTCTACCACCAGTGTTTGTTTCTCTTATAAATGCTGTTGCATTCCCTTTCATAATCCCTAACAGAATTAGACATACAGAATGTGAAGGTCAGAAACAAGTGTTAATAAGCTAACTAAGTAATAATGTAATTAATTAAAATCTGATAATTTCTGATTGTGAAAACACTCATGATGTAAATTTGAAACTGAAATTACGTAAATTATTTAATTTTAACTAGAAATCCATATTTATATTTTGTCAGGTATGCCATGGTGTATTACAATATCTCTGTAATTAATGTTTGAAATTAAATTTAACCTAATATATTATACCAATAATACTCACTCTCGTTTCGATGGTTAATAATGTGCTTACATTTTGGCAGACACACATGCCAGACTAGTGTGAATGTGGTGCAAGTTTAATACACATTATTACCAGGTACTGCCAGTTCAGATCATGTTGGCATGAATACACATGACAAAGTTGACTTTGTTTTGTGGAAACTCAGTCAAAAAAGTTTAAAAGTTATTCAATGAATTATGATATGTGAACTAAGTTAATGTGTTCGTATTTTTATTTGGAATACTAGCCATACCAAGTAATAAATGTAGTTTCAGGACTATTATACATTACTATTATACATTACTGCTGACTATTTTCTTCTTCTGCTGGATATGCGAAATAAATATCTAAAAAAAGAATTGGTTCATTCTCCTGTCACAATTCGGTCATGTTTCGAAATTTTGTTGAAGACTGTGCAGGTCAAATCTAAAATTAAGGTAGCTCGTGTCTTACAAATGGTGTTTGATGATGGGATTGTAAATTTGAAGCAGGTGTTCTAATACAATTCTTTTGAGTTCCAGACTGCAAGAGAAAACATAAGAAATTAACTACAGCAATGGCTAAACATTTTAATCAGGAATTAAAAATTACATATGTCAGTGTGTGTGGATCTTTTGATTATTTACTGCTCGATGCAAACCGATAAGATGAGTGTAAAAACTTGTTTCTTTTATTTGCTAAGTGATATAAATTTTGAGGAAAAAGTGGTATATGACCACATCTATAAAAACTGTGGTACAATCATTTTCAAATAAGTCGAAAACAGATTCTGAGTTGGACTGAAAAACAATGAGGAGGGACAGTTTTCTAGTAACTCATGAGGAAATGGAGAACTTCATGAGAGGACTGAAAGCAACAAAACTTTTATAATAGAATCAAGAAATGAAATAACTGACAAAGTTGATGAATTTTAGAGTAGACTAGGTATTCAGTAAGTGAAAACAAATGGCAAAATTGTTGAGCTGAACAGTGGATCATATGATAACAGAAAACAAGGTCAAAATAGAATAAAGTAATTGCAAAATTGAAGTTTCAAAAACTGATCTAAGTTGTCAAATAATGGGAACAAATAACAACATTGATGACAGGATTTTCCAAGTAACCAATGAGCTAACAAATGAAGTTCATAAAAATACCTTAAGTGTCCAGAAGTTCGTGTATTGAGCGCATCTGCTGATTCAGGGCCTAAACAGTCAAATGCTCAGGTGGAAGATAGATCAGAAATTAGTTCCGATAATTTTGATGTATTTGATATAGTTTAAATTAATGACAGTGTAATTATTTCATGTAATGGCTGTGTAAAAGCCAATGTTTTGAAAGAATTGGATCATGGTGATGGCGAAACGAAATGTGTTATTCTGCTGAAAGATAGGTATTTATATGGAGGAAGTGAAAGCTCTCAAATGTAAACAAATTTTCGAAATTAAATGCAGAGAGTTATTTAAAATCCATTAGATGTAAAGACTTTTTGTCAGAAAGACTATCTTAATTTTGCAAAAATAAATCTCTGTGGTAAACATTGTCAAAATTTTGTAAACAAATGCAGCTTAACTAGTGGGAAAGAATTTTACAACATTTTGAAAAAATTCGAAAGAACTGTACGAAAATATAATAAATGTTGTTGACTTGTGCGAAATCTTTGGTTCTGATGTCCATTTTCATAATTCTGATCTGTCATTTACATTAATGGAAAGATTAATTCCAGTACGGGAAAGTAAAATGATGTTTTTTTATGCTCAAAAGGTTCACAGTTTTGGTTTGACTAGTAAAATTTAAGGGAAACAAATGTGAAATTTAAAAGCAGGGTTATGTATAGTACAGAAATGGAAACTCCTAGACAGAATGCCCGAATGTTGTAATTAAAAGAGTCAAAAAACACCAGACATATTAATATGCTGTAAAAAAGCATCAGTGATGGGCATAAATTTGTCCCCAGAGAATTTAACTGGTTATCTTTTTCATCTTTGTTTTACCTACTGAAGGAATGTCAGCATTTGTTATACTATAGTCTGTGCTAATATGTAAACTGAACTATGGACAATGATGATATATTAATGTTCGTTTGATGATTTATGTCTGTTTTGTACTAGGACTGAGGCACTTGATCATTTATTGCTTTTGACTAAACTGTGAATGATGCTAGAAATACATTGTATTGTGCTGTTTGACTTACTGACTTTGATATGCAGGATTTCATGTTACAAGCAGTGGATCATCATCTTGACCTGATGATTAGACAATTGTGCAATTTAATGGTTGGCACTAAAAAATATGATGGCTGTGACCTGTATTGTAATTTAGTGGTTGTCACTGGGAAATATGATGGCTGTGATCTATATTAGATATTTTTTAATGACTGAACTTATCTATTTTGTGTTTGTGGTATAGTTAAATGACTTTCACTCTCTTCTACAATTTTGAAGATCTGTTTTGTGAAAGATCCTAGTGGGACATACACACTCTGTATGTTATGTTCATGTTGTGCAGAGAGCAGCAAACTGTTTTAATACTGTTCCAATTTTCGTTTTCTGTGTTGCATCCTTCTTCTATGCTCTCCTGCGAAAATCAGGAAATTAGTGAAACAAAAGGAAATGTGAAAAATTTGCAAACATTTGAAAAATGTGTCTATTTCAGATGTAAATATTGTAGGTCATAGATTCCGCATAACACAGGGAGTATATCTAAATGGGCTAGGGAAGAAATTGATAGCTCATTTAGTGCTCAATGAAGTAGCAAAAAAACTCAAACCAAATCATTTTCGACACAGCCCGACAGATACTTCTATACCTTCTTTTTTTAAAGTGAACCACTGCTGCACTATATCAGAAAACACCTCCACATAATTGGTAAAGGCACGCAAACAAGAACTAGAAAATACAGTTAAGGGAATGTACCTCACTGTACCTAAAATATGACAATTCTACTTTAATGTGCAATAACTGGTCCAAACTCATTGAATTAGAGTACTGGCTTGAAGAAATTAACTGTAGCGCAATCTGTATGAACAAACACTGGTTAAATAGTTCACATATAGAATTGTGTGTTCCATTTGGATGCTCACTGGTCAGAAATTATTGTAGAAGAAGTGTTGCATATGAAGCAGTATCGATCTGTGCTTTAAATACTCCACGAGTAATCAGTTATAGATGTTAGTAGTCTGTGTATAGAAGATATATTTGAAGCAGAAGCAGTGGTCCTACACACACAAAAAATTGTAATTATATCACTCTATTGTACACAAGGAAATGACGAAAAACTTCATAGGTAAACTCAGTAAGCTAATACTATCAGGTTCAAAATATAGACATTACAAACTTTTCATGATCAATGACATTAACATAGACATAAGAGAAAAAAGAGAGAACATATCTCATATAATAAATACGATTCAGTCACTTAATCCCTACTGCATCAAGGAACAGCCCACAAGGCTAGGAGCATGCTTAGACAACATAATGAACAATGAGCAGAGAGATTATGTACAATGTACTGTGGTTAAATTAGGACTATCTGATGATAAGTACTATGTCTAAACATTAAAGCAAGCACTCTTTGAATGTACCAGAAGTTTTGTAAAGTAAAGAATACTAAATATGAACAACATTGAAAATATGATAAGGGAACTAAAATTAGTGGACTGGTCCATAAACTGGCCACTGAGAGAACTATTGATTAACACATTACTTTGTTTCTAGACACAATTCAAAGTATACTAAATAGCAACTGACCAACCATTTATAAGCAAAATATTAATAACACTAAATGTAGAGCACAAAGTATTAAAATATAGAATGTTCTGAACTGAATAAGAGAAGAACACTGTTTCTGATAGCTGTAGATAGATCTATTAAAAGTGGTTAAGTGAAGGAAACAATGCAAAACTTAAACAAGACTACAAAACTGAATTTAAAATAGCCAGTGTGAAGCAAATGATAATTACATTTTGAAAACGTGAAGTAGCATTGAATTTCATTAAAAGTGAAGTAAACCAATCCAAAAAGGTGATACCATTCCCATAGACTCTAATGTATTAAATGAATACTTTGGAAACTGTACGGTTTTTGATCATTTAAGCTGCAACACAACATAGTATCTGAGACATTTCTACACCAGGCAAAAAATATAACAACCTGTAGTGGTCTAAAATTACTCTCCACAATACTAGCAACCTTGGAAATTTTAAAACAAAGGGCTACTCTGGAATGAATAACTTTGTCATAAGGAGCGTAGCAAATAAAACTAAAATATCGTTGATTTACCTAGTCAACAGAACTGTGGCAGACGGTATTTTCCTTGCAGATCTTAAAATCACTTTAACTCTCCCAGTTTTTAAGAAAGGAGAAAGACATCTTCCTAGTAATTCTGAACTGATTGCAGTTGTTCCAATTGTATCAAAACTAATAGAAATCTGTATACATAAACGAATACAGTACATGACTATTTTGAAAACAACATTTTTTCGAATGCAGACCAGTTTGGATTTTGATAAAATCTGTCATCAGTAATAGTAGTAGGAAATCTGCTACATATTATATATGAATCTGTTGGAAAGAGACATGTTACATGTGCTACACTTATAAACTTGAGCAAACCCTTAGACTCAGTGACACACAAGCTGCCTATGGCGTTAGAGATTAATTGTTAAGTATATTTGGGACCTATCTAACTGACAGGCTGTATTCACTATACGAAAATAATCATACATCATAATTGTTCAAAATAAAATATGGAATACCACAGGGATCAGTTCTTAGACCTTTCCTCTTCATTGTGTATATAATGATTTCTCAAGTCACTTGCCATGTGAGGATGTTCTGTATGCCGACGATATCATACTGATAATAACAGACAAGAGCTTACAATCTGTTCAAAATAAGAATAGAGAAATAATAGAAATGATTAATCACTGGTATCTGTCCAACCAGCTGTCTGTTAACAATACAAAAGGAGAAGAACTCTATGTTAGTCTCAGAGCAATGAAGTCTAGAATGTAAAATTACTTGGACTTGTGATTGATTGTCATGGGATGGACACATAAATTACTTAAGTAGCAAACTGGCAAAAGTTCAGAGCTTTATTTTTGCTACACAATTTAAGACAAAATATCAGTAATAATCAGCTGGTTTACTCTTATTACGCATTTTTTTGCTAACATCTGCAATACGGAATATTGCTGTGGGGAAATGCACTAGAGTCACTTTACATTTTTCAGTGGCAGATGAAAGTCATTACATGTATTCTAGGTCTGCCTCAGAGAGAGACTTTCAGAATTAAGTTCAGAACACTTAACACACTGGCAGTCCCCAGTCTTTACATCTATACTTGTCGGATTTACGCTAAAGACAACTTAAACAAATTGAGGCTAAAAAATAATGCTCATTCGCTCAATACAAGAAATAGCCACATGAAGGATTTACTGTACTCAAGACAATCTCACACACACAACAGCTGTAAACACATGAGCATTAAATTCTTCAATACACTGTCAAAAACCGCTCACTGCACTCCCTTAAACAAGTACAAGAAATTTTAAGAAACTTTTGCACAGTTGATGAATTTATCGAGAGTGAGTTTCAACAACTGTGCTCCAGGTAGCCATAAGTCTCAGTAAGTACAATGCTATTATAATTATATATGTAATTACATTTAAATAAATATATTCATAGGAGCATTTTGCTTTAAGTAGTTATAATCTGTAAATGTATATAATTAATGTATATATGTGCATAATTCATATTAAAGTATAATTCAGCATATATACAGGGTATCTCACCTAACTCTGCCACCTCAAATATCTCTGAAACAACAATAGATATTCAAAAACGGTTTTCACCATCGTGAAGGTACAGCAGGGGGTTAGCAAACCAAATACTATGCGAAATTTTAAAACATAAATAAATTCTATTTTAAACACAAACTTGTGTATTTTTAAATGGACCCCCTATTGTTTCGTATGCAATCAATAGCATGAAAAATCACAAAAATAATGGCGTTAGTTGCATCACAATACGTCAATTACATCCCGAGAAATTGTGAAGCGAGATTGATGCTTGAAATAAATGAAGCGCGCAGCAAGCACACGTCCTGAAACTCAATTGTGTAACTCACACTGCCGGTAATCGTGATGTGGTTGACGTATTACGTCAGTGGAGTGTTAATGTATGGTGTGGTATAGTATGACAACACATCATTGGCCCATATTTTATTGATGGCACTCCTGAAGGGGGATAGTTTAGCCCCTTCTTGAGCTGTACTTTACTTGAACCGGTTCACCTCTTATAATGTGTTAAATTATGCGGTATCACAAATGATGGACGCCCTGTGCATAATATTTATTGATGCGAAATGACAACTAGAGGTACAATTAGTGGTAACCCACTTGGTTTCACGTTTTTAAACCTCATAGGTTCTGAAATATGTGACTTGTAAAGGATAGCAATGGTGTCACAGTGTCTGACATAATGCTTTGCATTATATGCTCAGAGCAGGGGCTGCCTGCACTGGCACCTGTATCCTGCCAGAAACATACCAATATACCACGACACGCTCTTCCTTCTGTGTACAAGTGTCTCTTAATCTGGTCTACTGGACTGCTCTCATATTGTAACGTACTTCACATACATTGCCACATTAAAACCTGTTTTCTTGTGGCTTGTTACATTTGCCATTATCTAGTCGATATACCAGCCTTCGATAATGAAGAAACACTAGATATTATTTTAATTTATAGCGAATATCACAGAAATGGAACCACAGCTGTGACACTGTATGCTGAAAGCTATCCAGATGGGTGGTGTCCATCACATCGAACCACTGGCAACATCTGCAAGACACTCACGTAAACAAGAAGCTGGGCTCCCAAAAAAGTCTATGTACAACGCCAATGGAAACGAAACTGCTGTTCTGGCTGCTGTAGCGCACAATCATCAGGTGGGTGGGCGAGAAATTGCACGAGGTGTAGGAATAAGCCACAGTCATGTGTGCAGAATCTTGCATTGGCATCGGTTTCATCTGTTCCATATCTCGCTGCACCAAGAACTGTACGGGAATTACTTTGAAACATGCATTGCATTCTGTCGTTTTGCACTTCAGCAGCTGCAAGGTAATCCAGTATTCCGAAGCAATATATTGTTTATGGATGAGGCTTCATTTACAAATCATGGTAGTGTGAATCTGCGGAACATGCACTACTGGTCCATGCAAGATCCCCACTGGATTCGCCATGTTGCTCATCGACGACAGTGGAGCGTCAATGTTTGGAGCGATATCAAAGCTAACTGTAATGTAGGTCCTTATTTTTACCATGGAACATTGAATGGAAGCGATATGCATCATTTCTTCAACACACACTAGCGCTCCTCATGGAGGATCTAGGACTGGAAATTCGTCTATCAGTGTGGTTCCAAGATGATGGATGTCCTGCAAGCAGAGCAAAAGTTGCCAGAGGCGTTCTAGACGCGACATTTCCAAATAGGTGGAAGGGGCCGGGAGGTAATGTGTGATGGCCAGCATGATCACCCGGCTTGACGCCATTAGACTTCTTTCTCTGGGGCGCAGTGAGAAACAGAGTGTAGCAGGAACCCTCAACGACAGTAGAGGATATGCAACATCGTATTACTGTGGCATGTGCGGCAATATCTGTAGAACCTCTACAATCTGTGCAAAACTCTCTCGTTACCCGTCTGCAAACGTGTATTGATGCAAACGGAGGGCACTTCGATCACATATTGCCGTGATACAGTTTCATTGGTCAAGATGTGGGTGTATTTTCTATGCTGGATGTAATGCACAACAATATAGTTTCTGTGGGTGACAGGGCACTAGTAAATGTGTTCAGCAAAGTGTATTCAAGTGTGTTATCTCTAATTGTAACTATAGTTGTCATTTCGCTTGAATAAACATGTTGTCGTTGTTGTTGTTGTTGTTGTTGTGGTCGTCAGTCCACTTGTTTGATGCAGCTCTCCATGCTATTCTATCATGTGCACGCTGATTCATCTCCCAGTACTTACTGCAACCTACATCCTTCTGAATCTGCTTAGTGTATTCATCTCTTGGTCTCCCTCTATAATTTTTATCCTCCACACTGCCCTCCAATACTAAATCAGTGAACCCTTGATGCCTCAGACCATGTCCTACCAACTGATCCCTTCTTCTTGTCAAGTTGTGCCACAAACTCCTCTTCTCCCCAATTCTATTCAATACCTCCTCATTAGTTATGTGATCTACCCATCTAATCTTCAGCATTCTTCTGTAGCACCACATTTCGAAAGCTTCTATTCTCTTCTTGACCAAACTATTTATCATCCATGTTTCACTTCCATACATGGCTACACTCCATACAAATACTTTCAGAATCTAATCTTCAGCATTCTTCTGTAGCACCACATTTCGAAAGCTTCTATTCTCTTCTTGACCAAACTATTTATCGTCCATGTTTCACTTCCATACATGGCTACACTCCATACAAATACTTTCAGAAGCGACTTCCTGACACTTAAATCTACACTCGATGTTAACAAATTTCTCTTCCTCAGAAACACTTTCCTTGCCATTTCCAGTCTACATTTTATATCCTCTCTACTTCGACCATTATCAGATATTTTGCTCCCCAAATAGCAAAACTCCTTTACTACTTTAAGTGCCTCATTTCCTAATCTAATTCCCTCAGCATCACCCGACTTAATTCCACTACATTCCATTATCCTCGTTTTGCTTTTGTAGATGTTCATATTATATCCTCCTTTTAAGACACTGTCCATTCCGTCCAACTGCTCTTCCAAGTCCTTTTCTGTCTCTGACAGAGTTACAATGTCAATGGCGAACCTCAAAGTTTTTATTTCTTCTCCATGGATTTTAATACCTACTCCGAATTTTTCTTTTGTTTCCTTTCCTGCTTGCTCAATATACAGATTGAAAAACATCCAGGAGAGGCTACAACCAGTCTCACTCCATCCCCAACCACTGCTTCCCTTTCATGCCCCTCGACTCTTATAACTGCCATCTAGTTTCTGTGCAAATTGTAAATAGCCTTTCGCTCCTTGTATTTTATCCCTGCCAACTTTAGAATTTGAAAGAGAGTATTCCAGTCAACATTGTCAAAAGCCTTCTCTAAGTCTACAAATGCTAGAAACGTAGGTTTCCCTTTCCTTAATCTTTCTTCTAAGATAAGTCGTAAGGTTGGTATTGCCTCACGTGTTCCAATATTCCTACAGAATCCAAACTGATCTTCCCCGAGGTCGGCTTCTACCGGTTTTTCCACTCGTCTGTAAGGAATTCGTGTTAGTAATTTCCAGCTGTGACTTATTATACTGATAGTTCGGTAATTTTCACATCTGTCAACACCAGCTTTCTTTGGGATTAGAATTATTATATTCTTCTTGAAGTCTGAGGGTATTTCCCCTGGCTCATTCATCTTGCTCACCAGATGGTAGAGTTTTGTCAGGACTGGCTCTCCCAAGGCCAACAGTAGTTCTAATGGAATGTTGTCTACTCCCGGGGCCTTGTTTCGACTCAGGTCTTTTAGTGCTCTGTCAAACTCTCCACGCAGTATCGTATCTCCCATTTCATCTTCATCTACATCCTCTTCCATTTCCATAATATTGTCCTCAAGTACATCGCCCTTGTACAGACCCTCTATATACTCCTTCCACCCTTCTGCCCTCCCTTCCCTGCTTAGAACTGGGTTTCCATCTGAGCTCTTGATATTCATACAAGTGGTTCTCTTTTCTCCAAAGGTCTCTTTAATTTTCCTGTAGGCAGTATCTATCTTACCCCTAGTGAGACAAGCCTCTACATCCTTACATTTGTCCTCTAGCCATCCCTGCTTAGCCATTTTGCACTTCCTGTCTATCTCATTTTTGAGGCGTTTGTATTCCTTTTTGCCACTTCATTTACTGCATTTTATATTTTCTCCTTTCATCAATTAAATTTAGTATTTCTTCTGTTACCCAAGAATTTCTACTAGCACTCGCCTTTTTACCTACTTGATCCTCTTCTGCCTTCACTACTTCATCCCTCAGAGCTACACATTATTCTTCTACTGTATTTCTTTCCCCCATTGCTGTCAATTGTTCCCATATGCTCTCCCTGAAACTCTGTACAACCTCTGGTGTAGTCAGTTTATCCAGGTTCCATCTCCTTAAACTCCCACCTTTTTGCAGTTTCTTCAGTTTTAATCTACAGTTCCTAACCAATAGATTGTGGCCAGAGTCCACATCTGCCCCTGGAAATGTCTTACAATTTAAAACCTAGTTCCTAAATCTCTGTCTTACCATTATATAATCTATCTGACACCTTCTAGTATCTCCAGGACCCTTCCATGTATACAACCTTCTCTTATGATTCTTGAACCAAGCGTTAGCTATGATTAAGTTATGCTCTGTGCAAAATTCTACCAGACGGCTTTCTCTTTCATTTCTTACCCTCAATCCATATTCATCTACTAAGTTTCCTTCTCTCTCTTTTCCTACTGTCGAATACCAGTCACCCATGACTGTTAAATTTTCGTCTCCCTTCACTACCTGAATAACTTCTTTTTTCTCATCATACATTTCATCAATTTCTTCATCATCCACAGAGCTAGTTTATCCGCTCTCCTATTTTTTATTCATTATTAAACCTACTCCTGCATTACCACTATTTGATTTTGTATTTATAACCCTGTATTCACCTGACCAAAAGTCTTGTTCCTCCTGCCACCGAACTTCACTAATTCCCACTTTATCTAACTTTAGTCTATCCTTTTTCCTTTTTAAATTTTCTAACCTACCTGCCCTATTAAGTGATCTGACATTTCACGCTCCGATCCATAGAACACCAGTTTTCTTTCTCCTGATAACGACGTCCTCTTGAGTAGTCCCTGCCCAGAGATCCGAATGGGGGATTATTTTAAGCTGCATCCCCTTTGGAAAAATTATGGCTGTAGTTTCCCCTTGATTTCAGCTGTTCACAGTACCAGCACAGCAAGGCCATTTTGGTTAGTGTTACAAGGCCATATCAGTCAATCATCCAGACTTGCCTCTGCAACTACTGAAAAGGCTGCTGCCCCTCTTCAGGAACCACACATTTGTCTGGCCTTTCAACAGATACCCTTCCATTGTGGTTGCATCTACAGAATGGCCATTTGTATTGCTGAGGCACGCAAGCCTCCCAACCCAACAGCAAGGTCCTTGGTTCATGGGGGGGATACACACATACATTAACAATTTGAAAAACATAACTTGGTGTTGGATGTGTTACTTGTTTATTTTTGTAGGATGTGCATACCTTCCCATTGTGTGAGCCCCTGACACAGGCAGCGTGAGGTACATGCTTGAGTCTCAGGATGTGTGCTAGCTGTGCGCTTCATTTATTTCAAGCGTTAACTCCGCTTTGCAGTTTCTCGGGTTGTAATTGACGTATTACTTTGAAAATTCTGAGTAAATGATTTGGCTCTTTACATGACTAAATGTTGTTGTTGTTGTGGTCTTCAGTCCTGAGACTGGTTTGATGCAGCTCTCCATGCTACTCTATCCTGTGCAAGCTTTTTCATCTCCCAGTACCTACTGCAACCTACATCCTTCTGAATCTGCTTAGTGTATTCATCTCTTGGTCTCCCTCTACGATTTTTACCCTCCACGCTGCCCTCCAATACTAAATTGGTGATCCCTTGATGCCTCAGAACATGTCCTACCAACCGATCCCTTCTTCTGGTCAAGTTGTGCCACAAACTTCTCTTCTCCCCAATCCCATTCAATACTTCCTCATTAGTTATGTGATCTACCCATCTAATCTTTAGCATTCTTCTGTAGCACCACATTTCGAAAGCTTCTATTCTCTTCTTGTCCAAACTATTTATCGTCCATGTTTCACTTCCATACATGGCTACACTCCAAACGAATACTTTCAGAAATGACTTCCTGACACTTAAATCAATACTGGATGTTAACAAATTTCTCTTCTTCAGAAACGCTTTCCTTGCCATTGCCAGCCTACATTTTATATCCTCTCTACTTCGACCATCATCAGTTATTTTGCTCCCCAAATAGCAAAACTCCTTTACTACTTTAAGTGCCTCATTTCCTAATCTAATTCCCTCAGCATCACCCGACTTAATTAGACTACATTCCATGACTAAATATGACCTTACAAAAGTTAAACAATTTTGCAAATATCAAGTTTCATTAAGGGAATAGTAACATGTAGCAACTGTCAAAGCAGCCCATTCTCTATTAATTTGTAGTAATGGGTTAATTATTTTACAGTTTACCTTATCAGATTCGCTGTGGAAGCACAGATATTTTTAAAAAATGTTAAACACACTGTGTTTCAGTAATAACTACATGTTTCGTAAGAAATCTAATGATATGAATGTTGATCACATATTCAGTAGTAAGGAATTACTTATATTGCACTTTAGTTTGCTGGGTAATAAATCACGACTTCACAGTAATTAAAGTGTACATATTCGTTGCATTTAACTACAGATTATTTTGTGAAATAATCTGGTGGTAGAAATGTTACAATTTTCAAAGTAGTTTTTGTGGAAAGCACATTGTAGGAATGTAATTTGAGATTTTGAATGTTGCTGTGATCTGGATCATGCTAAAACCTACACATCCTGTAAGTGCTAATGATTAATGATTGTTCTTGTGGCTATTTGATGAACTGTTACTACAGTGTTCTTTGCTAATTTAATATTCTTGTATTCGGTATGCTCTATACTTGCATATTAGTAGTTAAGTGGGATAATAATTCAGCGCTCATTATTAAACTGTAATGAAAAGAGATATCATGAATGTTATGTGTACTAAGAATCACATTGATTCTAATAGAAACAACTTTCGACAGATAAATAATGCTACAAATAATGAAGGATTAAAAGCTATTGATAGACATGTGAAGAATTTTATTTAGAGTGGGAAAAAGTAAATAATACAATCACCACTGCTTAATTAGCCCATTTTAACTTGATGTCATACCTTGTATGTATTAGTTTGGTGCATAAGTTTGAAGAATTTTTTTGCATGTTATTATGGTTGCTACAGGTTTATTTATCAATTTTCATTTTTTTGTGGTTCACTGTTGCTATTTGAGATAACATACTGTCATTTTGTCATTTGGAGATAATGAGTGAAGCTATGGGTGGTAGAAAATGGAGTGCCAAATGGAGAAATCGGAACATTTCCAACATATTCTTCTATTCGAGTTCAGTAGAGGGGTGACAGCAGTGGAGGCAGTCAAAAACGTTTGCGCTGTGCATGGGGATAATGCCACCAGACAGAGATGCAAGGTAAGAAAATGATTTCCTCATTTCAAGAAGACTCTTTTTGACATTAGCGACTCTCCACGCTCAGAAAGACCCTCATGGATTGATAAAGACCGTTTAAATTCATTAATCCACAGTGATGCACGTCACTGTGCTCGAGAACTGGCAGATGTGATGAACTGTGAACATTCCACCATTCTATAAGATTTGAATGCAAAGGGGAAGGTTCAAAAATCAGATGTACAGGTACTGTGTGCTCAAAGCCAAAACCACAAAAACCGTGGATAGCAATATGTGCATCTCTGCTTTCCCGTCATCAACTGGCTGGTGAACAACATAAGCGATTCCTACACTGTATTGTTACTGGCGACGAGCAGTGGTGTCTCTACACAAACATAAGGAAACGAAAGGAGTGATTCAGCCCAAACAAATTAGCAACACACCATAAAAAGACCTGCAGCAATCCACACAAGTTTATGTTATACATCTAGTGGAACAGCGACGGTGTGATGTACTATGAATTGCTTCCACGAAGTGTAACCACCACTGCAGACATTTGTTATCAACAACTGAGAAGCCTTGAAAACGCAATCCAAGAATAACGACCAGGAAGACTATATGAAGTGATACTGCTCCACGATAATGCCTGCCTGCATTCTACTAGACTGATAATAAGCACCAGACAAGAGTTGGATTGGAAATCATTCCATACCTGCCTTTTTCACCTGATCTTGCTCCTTCAGCTTTTCACCTTTTCCTCTCTCTATCGAACAACCTTCAAAGAACGTCATTTCCGGATGGAAATGCGCTCCAAACATAGCTCGACGAGTTTTTCGTCTCAAAATCGAGGTTTTTTTTTTTTTTTTTTTTTTTTTTTTTTTCAATCACGGGATCGAAGAGTTACCCAACGTTGACAGACTGTTTTAAATTGCGAAGGAGACATACTATTGATGGCTAAGGTTTGTATTATGTTTATCTGTTGTTTATTGAGCTCATGGAAAAACGCTATAAACTTGTGCACCAACCCAATAGTAACGCTACGTTTTCAACTGAAGGATAGTCTATGATTGATGTTGTACAGTAATCCTGTATCTCTTCCAACATTCTAATGATTCGTAAGGTGCTGATTTATTTAATACATACGTTTGTGATAGAATTTTTGCTGGAATTTATGATATTTTGTAGACATTGTGTATAATTTCCTTTGATATTTCTATACTTGCTATATCTATCTTGTACAAATAATATTTGCTTATGTATTTTAACTTCTGACGGCACCGACCGCATGTAGGCCTACAGATGCCCAAAGGTGAATAAAGCATTTGTATTTGTACTAAGAAAAGGATGTTATTAATCTTATCATCATTCACTCTGTGGTAGTACGTAATGGATTACACTCTGAAGGTCTATTATAGAATTGCTTAAAGTAGGTTTTCGTATGACATCAGCCGTTTCTCTATGAGTACCTTCTTTTTTTCCTCCAGATGTTGTACCATATTCGTTACAATTTACCACTGCGATAATAAGCGTGCTATCATTCGTGTTGCCTTAGATATAGCGTACCATGTGTCTGTCCGACGCATGGAGGTAAAAATACCCCCATGGTCCGACGAGATGTGAACTTCCTTCTCTGTAACATAATTCCAGAGGCTAATCGTAATGACCCGATATATTGCCAATAAATCTAAGCACTTTCTGTACTTGCAACTGGGACCATGTGACTACGCTTCATAGCCTTAGCCAAGAGATACTTCAATGTGTCTGTATGGCTTGATGGACTATATTTATTTTTTATTAATCTCATAGTTAAAAGCTCCTCCAACTGTATGGGTCTTACAAGCAGGTCAGGTAAACAAACTCCTCAGAGAACCGGCGAAAGCAAATGTAAATAGCTGCGAATTGTGTTCCCGGTAACATGAAATCCACCAAATTCTGCTTTATTATACCATATGAGTCATAGGTTTCAAGAATTCCAGCACATTGCTTTAAGTATGTGTGAGACAAGCACAACAAAATATTAAAAGTTTTAACGGTGAGAGGACAGAAGATTTTATCTTTCACTTAACATGTTTGGAGGAAGCGTTTCTTGACAGTATGTGTGACTGTTTTGGTGAGATGAGTGCAGTGACATAAGGCAGAATAAGATTTGTAAATGTGTGGCTCATTATTTGCAAGTGATGAACGGTAGGCGATTTTCGGGGTCTTAATGGTTGAATATTGTCACATGCTTCAGTAGTTTGTCAAAACGTATCAGTTCAGATTTATAAACTAGTATGAAGCGCCGTACAGTAATCCGTCAGAGGTATCCAAATATGCTCTAAAACTTCAGAAGTGTTGAGTTTGTCAAGGTTTGGCGTAAATGTGGTTGGTGCTTAATAAGAATATTTGTCAACATAGTTAAACACCTGTTGCTGCGGACAAAAGTTGCGATAATGTTAAGAAAAACGTCCGTAAAGTGAAAGAATTACAAATAACCAGCTTGTTTATTTGGAAAATGAATGGAAGTCGCTGTTGTATTTGATTTCCTGGGGTGTCAACAGGAAAACTGCATTAATACACCGAAGTGCGTCGCTACTCTCTCCGTAGATTATTGCAAGCAGCTTTTATAACGAAAGTACAGAAATCAGAGTTATCATGATTTGTATATCTACATTTGGTTTTGTGTTATATTTATAAAATCCTTGTACAGGCGAGAACGTATTTGCTGCTAATTCGAAAGGGAGTGTGGAAGACTTGTAGTCCAAGTCTCGACAAGTCAGTGCAATCATTTTTGCTAGGCACTCTTTCCTTAATAAGCGAACTTTCTATTATTTGCAGGATATCATCATGTAGAAGTTGCGATTCAGTTCACAAGAAATTTAATGACCTCAGATGAAAAAAAAATATTTACATGTAAGATGTGTGTGAAGGACATATTAATTTTTCATCATGGAATATCATAATTTAGCAATGTTTCTGCTTTGATTACTCCAAAGGCAAGTCAGTGGAAAGTACCTTGTTTATTTCATACAGTAGCATGTCATTCAGAATTAGTAAAACATTCAAAAATTCAACATTTTGGTGGAGTTTAAGCTAAGGTACACAATGCCATCTTCAAATTGCAGAAATGACGGAGCTCGGTGGCAGGTTCAGCAGTGCAAAAGCGGCAGACTATGATCGGCAGTTTGAGGAAGACCTTGAACGTGCCAGAGCACTTAGTCTTGAAAGTTTAGCATTGGAAAAATTTAGGCAACAGAAGGAGCTTGAGAAATTCAGAGTGAAAACACAAAGTGTGCCAATAACAGGTTTGTCAGAAAAACATATCAGTTATTTAGTTAACATCTTCGATCCTTTCCTTAAACATTTTGCTGTAAAGAAATGATCTTGCGTACAGAGCAGTTGGAAGAAAAATTGTGTGTGAAAGTGAGTGCATATTAACTTATTGATTTACAGGCTATTGTAATTTTTGCCATTAGATTGTCATAGGCTAAATTTTCATTGTGCAGCCTCCCATTTATTCATCATATAAAGTTTGTTGATCTTTCTTGCTTATTTTGTTGGGAATGTAGCATGGAGGTATCATGACTTCCACTTCTGCTTCAACCAGTCTTCCTTTGTTTCATTGTTGCATTTTGACATGAAGACAAATATAGTTCTGCATATAATCATTTGATTATAAGTGATATATCTGTACTGAATTAGTTCACACTGTGATCTATTGTGACTTGCATGTAATATTGTCATTCTGCTGCTTGAGTGATCCAGTGCCATAAATTGCAAAACTGTATGGTTTCTGGTAGCATAATTCTTACTCTGTTGAACTATATATTGTAGTGAGTGGAAGGCTCTATGTATTTCATTTTGTTAATGTAAGGTACTTTTGTACCAATAAATTTGTCCCAGAATGACTTTTTTATCCCTTAAATTTAAGAATTTAATTAGTCGACTCAAAGTGATTCATATGAAATGCAAAGGTGCGGATTCCATCACTTAATTTGCAAACCAAATCAGTACACATAATGTTATACTAACTTAGGTGCAAATAAATTTGTCCTTTGGCCATTCTGCACAGTAGTGGGCCTATAGGATTTGTACAGTGCATTAGAGCTTTCTAATCAAAAAAGAAGTCTAGTGCCATTGTGGGTACTTTTTTCATATGAAAAAAAAAATCATAATTCATACATGTAACTAAAACCTATAAATAACTCACTGCACAGAGAAATTACATTCAAAAAGGCTCAAACAAGCTCTCCAAATATTCCACCATTCACAAAATTCTACTGTCAAGATGCTGCATACATATTTGTACCTGCTAACAAACAAAAAGAAGAGCAGCACATTAACAAGACTGAAACCTTGGACAGCAATAGCTTACACTACACTGTGCCAGCAGCTACTACAGCCGTTCAGTGGCTTGTGGTGGATTTGATGAGGGGTGAGAAGTGAGAGGGTTGCAAGGGAGGGAGGGTGGGCTGGAGACGGGTGACGAGGGGCTGTGAGAGAGAGGCCATAGGTTGACAGCATACAAATGCAGTTTGGGCACATGCAACATTTCCAGTCATGAGCTCAGGTTGCACATGTCGAGGATGAGAAGTGAATTGAGAGTGGTAGACAAGACAGAGAAAGGGAGTTCTGGTGCCAGATTAATGAAGTTGCAATACTGAAGTAGGGATTGAGGTGAATGTGGGGCAAGGAGCTAATAGAGAATGTGATAAATAGGACTATAGAAACAAAGAATGTGTTGCAAGAATAGCTCCCATCTACGTAGTTCAGAGAGGCTGGTGTTGGAAAGGAAGGAATGGAGAATTAAAGGGCAAGGGCTGTTAAACAGCCATTGAAACTGAGCATGTGTTTAGCAGCCTGTTCTACCACTGGATGGTTAACTCTGCTACTGGGTGCAGTTCGGTAGTGACCATTCATGCAGATTGACAGCTTGTTGGTTATCATGGGGTATGACACAAGCAGCAAATCCTAGTTTAGCTATAGCTCCAACCTCTTGCAGTGTTCCTATCCTGTGCACTTGCTGTGCTTCTCCATTCTGCATTCCTATCCTGCACACCTTCCACCTCTTCCTTTTGCATTATTGTCC
Source organism: Schistocerca serialis cubense (assembly GCF_023864345.2). Classification (NCBI taxonomy): domain Eukaryota; kingdom Metazoa; phylum Arthropoda; class Insecta; order Orthoptera; family Acrididae; genus Schistocerca; species Schistocerca serialis. The sequence continues at coordinate 545,056,295 of NC_064644.1, read as the reverse complement.
TGTGCAACTGCTGCCTCTCCTTTCAGCATTCCTGACACATGCACTGTCCCACCTTCTACCTCTCCCTTGTACCTCCTGCTGAGCTGTCGGGCACTCTTTTTTTCAACCCTCCCTCCCACTCTCTGCCTTCTTTCTCCTCTCACCCATCTCCACTAGACACAATACTCACACCAGTTAAGCTGCAGATGGGACCAATGACCTCACTGGCAAATTGCTTTTTCAAATATGTTTAGCTCTAGCATTCGATGTTTTTCATAAACTGATGTGCCTACTATCTTTTTACATATCATAGTTTTACTGACCTTATACATAATGATTTTTGGGACATGTAAAAGTCATTTGCTAATTGCATTTATCTAATCATCTGATTGCTGATGATCAGCACATAAATTTTGATGGCATGCAGTTGCCAAGGACAATGTGTTTTACATCTGTACATCCTTATTCACGGCATCTCGCTGATTACCATAAGAGTTTGAGCTAGGTGTGCATCTGCACTGAAGAGATCATTGGCTGTCATCACCTTGATTATGTATATTTGGTGTCTGTTCTTTTAGATATGGCTGAAAGAGCAGACAGCACATAGATTATAGGTGTATGCTAATGTTACCTTCATAGATCATAAGTGAAATGGTCCTCATGGTTGCCCAATAAATCTGAAATATATATATTTTTTATATTAGAGTAGATACAGCCGAATAAGTAGTAGTGAGTAAAAGACATTTAGTGCCAGTAACTACAGGGCTATTACAAATGATTGAAGCGATTTCATAAATTCACTGTAGCTCCATTCATTGACATATGGTCACGACACACTACAGATACGTAGAAAAACTCATAAAGTTTTGTTCGGCTGAAGCCGCACTTCAGGTTTCTGCCGCCAGAGCGCTCGAGAGCGCAGTGAGACAAAATGGCGACAGGAGCCGAGAAAGTGTATATCGTGCTTGAAATGCACTCACATCAGTCAGTCATAACAGTGCAACGACGCTTCCGGACGAAGTTCAACAAAGATCCACCAACTGCTAACTCCATTCGGCGATGGTATGCGCAGTTTAAAGCTTCTGGATGCCTCTGTAAGGGGAAATCAGCGGGTCGGCCTGCAGTGAGCGAAGAAACGGTTGAACGTGTGCGGGCAAGTTTCACGCGTAGCCCGCGGAAGTCGACAAATAAAGCAAGCAGGGAGCTAAACGTACCACAGCCGACGGTTTGGAAAATCTTACGGAAAAGACTAAAGCAGAAGCCTTACCGTTTACAATTGCTACAAGCCCTGACACCCAATGACAAAGTCAAACGATTTGAATTTTCGGCACGGTTGCAACAGCTCATGGGAGAGGATGCGTTCAGTGCGAAACTTGTTTTCAGTGATGAAGCAACACTTTTTCTTAATGGTGAAGTGAACAGACACAATGTGCGAATCTGGACGGTAGAGAATCCTCACGCATTCGTGCAGCAAATTCGCAATTCACCAAAAGTTAACGTGTTTTGTGCAATCTCACGGTTTAAAGTTTACGGCCCCTTTTTCTTCTGTGAAAAAAACGTTACAGGACACGTGTATCTGGACGTGCTGGAAAATTGGCTCATGCCACAACTGGAGACCGACAGCGCTGACTTCATCTTTCAACAGGATGGTGCTCCACCGCACTTCCATCATGATGTTCGGCATTTCTTATACGGGAGATTGGAAAACCGATGGATCGGTCGTGGTGGAGATCATGATCAGCAATTCATGTCATGGCCTCCACGCTCTCCCGACTTAACGCTATGCGATTTCTTTCTGTGGGGTTATGTGAAAGATTCAGTGTTTAAACCTCCTCTACCAAGAAACATGCCAGAACTGCAAGCTCGCATCAACGATGCTTTCGAACTCATTGATGGGGACATGCTGCGCCGAGTGTGGGAGGAACTTGATTATCGGCTTGATGTCTGCCGAATCACTAAAGGGGCACATATCGAACATTTGTGAATGCCTAAAAAAACTTTTTGAGTTTTTGTATTTGTGTGCAAAGCATTGTGAAAATATCTCAAGTAATAAAGTTATTGTAGAGCTGTGAAATCGCTTCAATCATTTGTAATAACCCTGTATATTTGTGCTTCCAGGTAAAATACGTAGAACACAACAACCAAGGAACATTATATTACACACACAAAACTCAGAGTCTATTATATTTCACATGATGCACTTTATCGCCATCTCACATGAAATATATTGTTCAAACAATTCCAACTCCCCCCTTGTGGTTTGCCTTCACAAGATAAACCAAAATAGCCCCACAATGTTTTCAAACTTCTCTTTGTCCAAGGGTTTTGTCAGAAGGTCAGCCAACATGTCTTCTGTGCGCATGTAGTCCATGGCGATGTTCTGTCGCTCTTCGTGGTCCTGAATAAAATGGTGCCTTATATCAGTATGTTTTGTCCTAGCACTAGTGACATCATGTTTAGTTAGGTTAATGGCTCCTTTATTATCACAGAAGATCGTTATAGGTTCCACAATTAAATTGGGTTCTATTTCAGATATTAATGTTCTTAGCCACAATGCTTCCTGTGCGGTGCAAGATAGCACCGTATACTAGGTCTCTTTGGTACTCAATGATGCAACAGGTTTTTGCTTTTGACAGGACCATGCAATGAGGGCCCCAAGTAATTTAAAGCAGCAGCCAGTAGTGGAGTGCCTATCTCCCAATTCACTCCCCCAGCCCTCATCACTGTAGCCTTCTAGTTTTGCATTACCTTCTCTATGGCATCTTAATTCGTGGTTTGAAGTTCCTCTTAGATATTGGAATATCCTTTTCACAGCTGTCCAGAGCTTTTCCTCTGGGTCTCAGCAATATCTGCTCACTGTGTTGGTGACAAAAGCAATGTCGAGTTGTGATGTTTGAGACAAGTATAACAGACTCCCTACTGCTTCTAAATATGGAACATTCCTGTCACATTCCACATCTGTTTCATTTATATTTAACTTCACTCCTACTTCCATGGGAGTAGTTTTGGGTTTATAATCACTCATGCCAAATTTCTTTAAGATTTTTTTCTGTATATGATGATTGATGTATGTTCAATTCTTGTCTCTCCTTATCCTTAGTGATCTGCATACCTAAATAATGTTTAACTTCTCCCAAATCATGCAACTTAAACTTGGTTTGCAGCTGTTTCTTAAAAATTCTCATTTGTCGTTAGTTTTATCATCATCATCATCATCATCATCATCCCTTCTCTTCCCCTTTTATAGTATATAATGGAATCTGCCTTAGATTGCTTCATATTCATATTTATTAGAGTTTTATGTAGACACCAATTCCAGCAATGTCCACTCTGTTGAAGTCCATAATCACTTTTTTGCAAACCTGAAATCTTTTTCCTTTCCGATCGTGTTTTCATGACTTCTCTTGGTTGAATGACATATATCTCCTCCTCCCAGTTTCCCATTTAAGATGCTGTTTTTATGTCCATATGATGAATTGTTAAATTTCGTTTTGCTGCCAAGGCTAAAAGATATATCAATGATGCATATTTGACTACAGGTGAAAAAGTTTCTTTGTAATCTACCCCTTGTTTTTGTGAATATCCTTTTATTACGAGTCTTGCTTTATATCTTGGCGATGAATTTTCAGGGCTCTTCAAAGTGAATACCCATCTTGCCTGTAATGGTTTATCTGCTAGCTTATGTACCCATTCAAAGATTTCGTTCTGAGAGAAAGATTCCAGTTCCCTCTCCATCACTTATTTCCATTCTTGAGAGTTTGGGCCGCTCATTGCTTCTTCTACTGTTGTTGGCTCATCATTAAAAAACTAGGCTGCATACGTCTCAAAATCCGGATATTATTTCGGTTTTGGTACATGAGAACAACACCTTACATTGTTCTCTTCATTTTGTGCATTCTCAAACTCATTGTCATCATAAATAGTCTCCATTTGCCTTTGACTGTCCTCTTCCTGTTCTTCACTTTCTCTTTCTTCACATAAGGTTTCACTCTCAGAACTAGGTGCAGTTAACTTAGTAGTCTTGCCCTCTTCAGAGTCCTTTCTATTTTCAAAGAATATTACACTTCTGCTTGTAACTATCCTTTTATCCAATGGATCCCTTAATCGGTAGCTCTTTGAATTCTCACAATATCCTACAAAAATATACTTTTTAGCTTTTGGGTCCCATTTTCCTCTCAGCTGTTCTGGAATGTGCGTCATTGCATCACACCCCAAAGCTGTTATATTGCTTATGTCAGGTTTCCTTCCTACCCATATCTCATAGGGGGTTCTATTCCTTAATGCTTTTGTAGGTGATCTACTGTTCAAATATACGGCTGTTGATATCGCCTATGCCCAAAAATCTTTTAATAATCCAGCATCAGTTATCATGTTCCTTGCTTTTTCAACAGTGGTCCTATTAGTCCTCTCAGCAACCCCATTTTGAGATGGGCTTTACCTTATGGCAGTTTGGTCCCTGATTACCAATATTGCCAGAAGTGTCTTCAATTTCTGGTTAATATATTCTCTCCTGTTATCAGACCTGATGATTTTTAACCTTCTTTCCCATCGACCTTTCCACCATATTACAATATTCCTCAAAAGTGTCACTCATTTGGTCTTTAGAACTAAGAAAATAAATATGAGTATATTGTGAATAATCGTCAATCAACATAAGAAAATAACAGCTCCCACCTATGGATTCTCACTCCATCGGGCCACATACATCTATAGGGATTAACTGTAAGACCTTCACAGATTTGCTTTTACTAGTCTTAAAAGGTAGCCCGCTTGTTTTTCTTCTATGCATATCTCGCTAGGGTCCTTGGAAACACTATAATTCTGTATTTCCTTTACCATGTCCCTTTCTATTTAGGTGTCCAAGTCTGCGGTGCCATAAAAAACCTTCCACTGAGTATACTGAATGACTAACATTTCTATGTTTACTGTCAATGGTATCCAACTTAAAAATACCACTTTCGTTACTTGCTGTAGTTATAACGTTGATTGCTCTTGCTCTGTGCATGTCAAAAATGACTTTATTTCTCTTCTTGACAATTTCCCCTACAGACAGTTAGTCGCAAAATTTTTTTCATAGTGGTCATCATGTGCTGTAGCCATATTGGGATCACCATTTACACTTACATAGGTCTAGTTTACCAGCCAAATGACATTGGAGCTTTCTGCCATCAACAGTAGATATTCCCATCTGAGTTTTATCTTTATCATCATAAAGAAGAGATTTGTCTTTAATAATATGCACAGATGCACCTGAGTCTAAAATACATTCCAGTTGACAATTACCCACATCTCCATCACCTTTATTATTGGTCCCTCTCTCTGGGCTATCAGCAGTATACCTCTTTAGCTGCGTGTCTGACCTTGGGTTTACTTTTTCTTTGCACTGAGATAAAATATGCCTCTTCTTATGACATAGCACCTCACTGAATTCTTCTTCCTGTTTTTTGAATAAAGAGCAGATGCAGTTTTCTTCTTCAATACATGACAGCTTGAACTACTCTATACATCCTGCAGGATTTTCACTTTACCACTGTCACCCGTGATCGGTATACCTGAGCTTTCCAGCCTCATAATCATAGGCGCACACCTTTCGGGCAGTCCTTCCAACAGTAGTGCCCCTATCCATTCCTCAGCGATCTCAAACCCAATGTTTCTCAGTAGGTTTTACATGACAAATTTTGTTGATGTATTGGTCTGCACTCTTGCATTTGTCCAGCTGAGTGGTAATTAACTTAAGTAATAACCCTACTTTCCTTGTAAGACCTCCATCCTCAAAAGCACTTCATAATGTCTGCCCAACTTCTTTCGCTGTTGCAGCTTTTTCAGTGTGGACATAATTCACTGAGTCAACCAGTAATACTAACTTTGATTTTGCTTTCCTATCCTTACTCGAATAATTCTGACCTGTGGATTTCATTGCCCCATCCACCACATCCCATAGGTCATCCAAATGTAAATACACTTCTTCTGAAAATTTCCACATTGCATAGTTTTCACGACCCATAAGTCTTTCAATCTGCAGAATTTGTGCTGCGCTCATTTTAACTGCTACTTTTCATCTTTCTTGACGTAAAGAATAATACAAAAGAGTTGCACTCATCTTGTGAGGATAACTCACACTTCATGCAAGTGCACTACTTGGAACTTTTCCAATACTTTCTCACAACTATATTATGGATATACTTGTTCCAAATGCATTTCTGGGCCTATAACCGATTAGAGTCAACACAGTTGAATAAGTAATAGTGAGTAAAAGACATTTAGTGGCAGTAACTGTATTTGCACTTCCCGGTAAAATACATCGAACACAATAACCAAGGAACATTACACTACACACACAAAACTCATAGCGTACAGTAGCACCAGAGAAGCTTATTATATTTCACATGATGTCCAATTTCCGCCATCTCGCGCGAAATATATTGTTCACACAATTCCAACATATAAGACAAATTTGTCACAGAGCAGGTAGATGTACAATGTAGAGCCATTCTATACCAAGTGGTCTGATTTTGGATAAAGTTCTCACATGACCATCGCAGATTTTGCTGAAATTGTGTGTGAACATTTACAGATGTTCCTAATAAACATTGGTAAAGTTTCATCTTCTGCAGAGGCAGTCATTTGTTTGATCCCATAGCACAGCTATCAGCAGTGCACCTGTGAGTTTTCGGCAATTTTGAGACATATATCTGGCAATATTTTCTTGAATGGAACAAAGCTACGCCATCTTCTTCAACACTTTATGCTCTCTGAAGTGAAATAATAATAATAATAAAAAAGATTTCCTGAACAGTTTTCATATGGACAGTTTGAAGCAAACTTAGCTGAAAAAAATAGATGCATGAAAAAATGTGAAGTTTGGATTTCTATACCTCCAGAAGTAATTGTGGCCTAAACCTGAATCTTTGCAGGTATGAACGTACCAAGGCACGGTCTTAGAATACAAAATTTTGTTGTACTACTGCATTCCAGTAATTTACAAATTGTTGGCAATTTGTGTAGAAACACCAAAAGTAGCTATTTTTGGCCCACTTTTACAAGAAAAGACTCTTAAAGTACTTTCGTTGGAAAGACCATGTTCTGAACCACTTAAAAATCTAGATGTAGTTTTGCAAAATGGTCATAAGGCTCTAAAAATTACGACAAAGTAGAAGCACATTGAAAGTAGGCCCATGTTGTGCCGGTACTCAAATCTAACATCTTTTATGTTCTACAGCCGTGTAGTACTCTTTAGATAATATCAACAATCAGATGACTAGGAAATGAGCTTGAGTCAGACAAATTGCAAACACATAGTTGTTAAATTTTTTTTAAATTTTTTTTTTAGGCCTCCATCCAGCACTCAGCTGTAAAGAATTTTTTTTTATAAAAAATGAAATGAAATCCAGTAAGAGTAATTTGCTCTTTTTTTTCTTGTGACTCTAATAATTTGAGGTAATCCCATTGAAAAGTGTAATCTTTTGGGTTCTGTCTTCTCAAAATTTCTTTCCAAACAATCCCATGATGTCATCTGGCCGGCAGAATATTTTTTCTCATGATATTTTACAGCCAGTTAATGAAACCTGTAAAAAAATTCAAGTTGACCGAAGTAAACATAAGCTTAGGATTCTAAAAGAAACATTTTCTTGCATTGACCTGTAACACTTACAGAAATGTATCCTCAGGCTTGGGATCCTGTGTAAAGAAACTCTTATTCAGTCTTGGGAAACTGTTCTTAAGAAACCCACCCATGACCACTGTTGCACAGCTATCGGTTGTGACTCTTGTGAGGTTTACAGTTTTCTCTCTTTAAAAGGAACCAGTTGTGGAGAAGAGCAACACATTTATACAATTTTTCATCAGATCACGAATGTTCAGCACAAGCCATGACCTGTGCAAACACAAAGTACATCAAACCTTCAACTGGAATTAAATCAGCATATCAGTAGAGTTACACAACAATAAAAAAAAATCCTGACAATTGTCTATAATATGAATCCACTCCAAAATGTCAGACCGCTATGAACTTAATTTACATAATGTGAAAATCATGTAAGACTTGAAGGCTATTTATATGATGTGTGTTGCAACTGTTGTGCAACAGTATTACTACCATGATCTCTACTCCCTTGGTAATGCACAGTGTGAAATTTATAACCAGTTTGTAATTACAGCAGAAAAGCAAATGTCACAATGAGTCATCTACATCTACATCCATACTCCGCAAGCCACCTGTCGGTGTGTGGCGGAAGGTACTTTGAGTACCTCTATCGGTTCTCCCTTCTATTGCAGTCTCGTATTGTTCGTGGAAAGAAAGATTGTCAGTATGCCTCCGTGTGGGCTCTCTCTGATTTTATCCTCATGGACTCTTCGCGAGATGTACGTAGGAAGTAGCAATATACTGCTTGACTCTTCAGTGAAAGTATGTTCTTGAAACTTCAACAAAAGCCCGTACCGAGCTACTGAGTGTCTGCAGAGTCTTCCACTGGAGTTTACCTATCATCTCTGTAACGCTTTCGCGATTACTAAATGATCCTGTAATGAAGCATGCTGCTCTCCGTTGGATTTTCTCTCTGTCTTCTATCAACCCTATCTGGTGCGGATCAGTATTCAAGAAGTGTGTGAACAAGTGTACTGTAACCTACTTCCTTTGTCTTCGGATTGCATTTCCTTAGGATTCTTCCAATGAATCTCAGTCTGGCATCTGCTTTACCAACGATTAATTTTACATGGTCATTCCATTTTAATGCCTGCTCCCAGATAATTTATCGAATTAACTGCTTCCAGTTGCTGACCTGCTATATTGTAGCTAAATGATAAAGAATCTTTCTTTCTATGTATTTGCAGCACATTTTTATATTGTAGCTAAATGATAAAGGATCGTTCTTTCTGTGTATTCGCAGCACATTACATTTATCTGCATTGAGATTAAATTGCCATTCCCTGCACCATGTGTCAACTCTTTGCGGATCCTCCTGCATTTCAGTACAATTTTCCATTGTTACAACCTCTCGATATACTACAGCATCATCCGTGAAAAGCCTCAGTGAACTTCCGATGTTATCCACAAGGTCATTTATATGTGTTGTGAATCCCAACTGTCCTATGACACTCCCCTGCGGCACACCTGAAATCACTCTTACTTCAGAAGACTTCTCTCCATTGAGAATGACATGCTGCGTTCTGTTACCTAGGAACTCTTCAATTCAATCACACAATTGGTCTGATAGCCCATGTGCTCTTACTTTGTTCTTTAAACAACTGTGGGGAACTGTATCAAACACTTTGCGGAAGTCAAGAAACATGGCATCTACCCGGGAACCCATGTCTATGGCCCTCTGAGTCTCGTGGATGAATAGCGCGAGCTGGGTTTCACATGATCGTCTTTTTCGAAATCCATGCTGATTCCTTCAGAGTACATTTCTAGTCTCCAGGAAAGGCATTACACTCAAACATAATACTTGTTCCAAAATTCTACAACTGGTTGACGTTAGAGATATAGGTCTATACTTCTGTACATCTGTTTGACGTCCCTTCTTGAAAACGGGGATGACCTGTGCCCTTTTCCAATCTTTTGGAACGCTACGCTCTTCTAGAGATCTTCGGTACACTGCTGCAAGAAGGGGGGCAAGTTCCTTCGTGTACTCTGTGTAAAATCGAACTGGTATCCTATCAGGTCCAGCAGCCTTTCCTCTTTTGAGCGATTTTAATTGTTTTTCTATCCCTCTGTCATCTATTTCGATATCTACCATTTTGTCATCTGTGCAACAATATAGAGAAGGAACTACAGTGAAACAGCTTTGGAAAAAGACATTTAGTATTTCGGCCTTTAGTCTGTCATCCTCTGTTTCAGTTCCCTTTTGGTCACAGTGTGTCTGGACATTTTGTTTTGATCCACCTACCGCTTTGACATAAGACCAAAATTTCTTAGGATTTTCTGCAAAGTCAGTACATAGAACTTTACTTTCGAATTCATTGAATGCCTCTCGCATAGCCCTTCTCACACTACATTTTGCTTTGTGTAATTTTTGCTTCTCTGCAAGGCTTTGGCTATGTTTGTTTGTGGGACTGATGACCATAGATGTTAAGTCCCATAGTGCTCAGAGCCACACATGTTTGTTTGCTGTGAAGTTCCCTTTGCTTCCGTAGCAGTTTTCTAACTCGGTTGTTGTACCACAGTGGCTCTTTTCCATCTCTTACGATCTTGCTTGGCACATACTCATCTAATTCGTGTTGTACAATGGTTTTGAACTTTGTCCACTGATCCTCAACACTATCTGTACTTGAGACAAAACTTTTGTGTTGAGCCGTCAAGTACTCTGAAATCTGCTTTTTGTCAATTTTGCTAAACAGAAAAAAATCTTCCTACCTTCTTTAATATTTCCATTTACGGCTGAAATCATCGACGCAGTAACTGCTTTATGATCACTGATTCCCTGTTCTGTGTTAACTGTTTCAAATAGTTCGGGTCTGTTTGTCACCAGAAGGTCTAATATGTTATCGCCACGAGTCGGTTCTCTGTTTAACTGCTCAAGGTAGTTTTCAGATGATGCACTTAAAAAAATTTCACTGGATTCTTTGTCCCTGCCAGCCGTTATAAATATCTGAATCTCCCAGTCTATATCTGGTAAATTAAAATCTCTATCCAGAACTATAACATGGTGGGGAAATCTACTTGAAATATTTTCCAAATTTTCCTTCAGGTGCTCTGCCACAACAGCTGCTGAGCCAGGGAGCCTATAGAGACATCCAGTTACCATGTTTGAGCCTGCTTTAACCGTGACCTTCACCCAAATTATTTCACATTTTGGATCTCCGTAAATTTCCCTCGATACTATTGCACTTTTTATCTCTATAAACACGCCTCCCCCTTCACTGTACAGCCTCTCTCTGCGGTATACATTCCATTCTGAGTTTAGAATTTCATTACTGTTTACATCTGGTTTCAGCCAAATTTTCCGTGCCTAGTACCATGTGGGCATTGTGACCGTTTATTAATGAGAGCAGTTCTGGGATCTTTCTATAGATGCTTCTGCAGTTTATTATTACCACATTAATATTGTTATTCCCTGTTGTGTTTTGCCTACTACTACCACCACCTTTTCGCATCTCAGGAGGTGTCTTGTCTGGCCTAGGGAGGGAATTCTCTAACCCAAAAAACCCACATGTGCACTCCACACGTACTCCACTACCCTTGTAACCACTTCCTGCTTGTAGTGCACGCCTGACCTATTCAGGGGGACCCTACATTTCTCCACCTGATAGCGGAGGTCAAGAAATTTGCACCCCAAATCTCCGCAGAATCGTCTGAGCCTCTGGTTTAAGCCTTCCACTCGGCTCCAAACCAGAGGACAACGATCGGTTCTGGGAACAATACACCAATAGTTAGCTCAGATTCCACCCCGCGAGCGAGGCTTTCCACCTTCACCAACTCCAACTGCCTGTATGAACTGAGGATGACCTCTGAACCCAGATGGCAGGAGTCATTGGTGCTGACATGAACAACAACTTGCAGTCGGGTGCACCCAGTGCTCTCTCTCGCTGCTGGCAGGGCCTCCTCCACATCTCGGATGAGATCCCCCAGCAAGCAGACAGAGTGAACACTGGCCTTCTTCCCCGACCTTTCCGCTATTTCCGTAAGGGACTCCATCACCTGCCTAACATTGGAGCTCACAATCAGTATAAACCCCTCCCCTCCCCCTGTGTGCCTGCTCGGATCTTGCTGGAGAAGCGGCCACATGTCCACTCACAGGCAGAGCGGGCGATGCCACACGGCCAGCCTCCACATTGACCCTCCACCTCGTGCGACACGAACCCCGTTGAACCCACCACTCCCCTTGGGGAGAGGGTGGCCCAACTGCACCGGGTACCCGCAAAGATGTCTCGACAGCAGGGACCGTGGGTGAAGCATGTAAATAATGCCTGAAGTGAACCATGCGACGCACCAGACTCCCCACTGCCGCTACACTCCGAGCCAGCAGCCTGAATGTGGCTGACCGCGGCCATCAGCACGTTCAGCTGTTCGCGAACAGTGGCCGGCTCCTCCTGCATCTGTACCCAGCAGTCACACGTCCTATCCATCCTAAGAAATCAACAATTTACTGCAGAGAGTTAATCAAGTTTTAAATAGACTGCTAATTCACTAAAGGCGGCTAATAGCTGAGTAAACTGTGGTTACTAGACACTTCTTGTTGGAAACAATGAAAATAAGCACTACCTGTCTCTGGACTGTATTCAAAACACACGAAATCTATGGAACACTATTACTAGTACACGAAAATTAAAGCTTCCTAAAAGCAAAAACCCACAGAAAAAGAAGTGACAAGTAAGAAAAACACAGTTAATACTTAAATTTACGTAGCTTGCTGCACAGCAGATGTGAAGGAGACGGCAGTTACGACAAAAGGCACCAGTTTTATGAAGTGTTTAGAGTTATTCAGTCTTTCTCACTTTCTAGTCATCAGGACTTTTGGTTTCACCTTCCCCAGAAAGTACTAAACAATTATAGACCATAATAACAATGTTAGATATAATTTGAGTACTGGCGGAACATGGGCCCATTTTCAGTGCACCTCCACCTGTCATTTTTTAAGAGTGTATGTGCTCGCATTGCAAAACCCTTCCTAGTTTTTTACACTGTTTAGTATATGGGCCTTCTAATGAAAGTGGTTTAAAAGAGTTTTCAGAAGAACCCACCCCCCCCCCCCCCCCTTTATTTTTAACTGCACCAAAAATAAGCATTTTTGGCGAAGAAAAATTGCCGACTTTGCCCTCAATTTGTAAACTGTTGGAAATCAATAGGACAATGAAGTTTTGTAGTGTAAGACCTTGCGTTGGCAAGTTTATATGTGCTAAGTTTTGTTTCAGGTTTATCCCACAATCACTTCTAGAGCTATAAAAAGCTAAATGTCACATTTTTTCAGTATCTATCTAATTTTTCTTCTCTTAAAATTGTCCATATGAAAATTGCTCTGAATTTGTTTTATATTTATTTTTTTTTTTTCGCTTATGAGAGTGTAAGATGTTGTACAAAACAGCCTAGTTTTGCTCCTTTTGAAAAAAATGTTGCCAGAGATATTATGTTCCAAAGTTGCCGGAAACTCATGGGTGCACTGTTGAAAGTGTTGAACTGAACATACTTTTACCAGTATTTATTGGGAAAAGCTGCTAGTGTTCACATAAAATTTCAGCAAAATCCATGATGGTTATGCAGGAACAACCTTATACTGAGGAGCATGCAACAAGGAATCCTTCATAATCTTTGTATGTAAAGCACATAACTTTTACCCATTACAGAACATAAAAATGCTCTGAAACTGAATGAGCTTCCCAAGCTCTAGTTCCATTTTTTCTTTTTAATTATGGATGTGAGTATTTTTACTGCCTATAAAATTGGGCACATTGTTCTGTAATTGGAGCAGGCTGTACATGGTCAATTGGAAGAGAACAATAATCATAACAATAGTTTATAATTTTGAAAAGTCGATTTTCACTTTCTCTTCACAATTCTGACAGAGCTCATATTGCTTTCTGTAGTGTCAGTTCTTTCAGTGCTGATTCAAATTCCATTTTCATAATTACAGGACCTACTTATCTGCTACCATTTTCTCTTTCTTCTTCAGTAATGTCTTGCCCTCATATTTTCATTGTTTATCTTGTATCACAGGTGATTCTTCTCTTGTCTTGAACTGTAATTTATTATTATTCCTGGACACTTTATCAATCATTCTGTTTTTTGTGTGTGTTTCTATACCCTATATATCTTTCACCAACTGTTGATAAGGCTCACTACATTTTTTTTTTTGGAATGATGATCATTATTCTTTCCTGATCTTATATTGTTTGTTTTTCTGAATATAGTTCTTTCCTGAATGAAGATTCTCATAGTGTCTATCATCCATGGTCTTCTGTTTTCCTTCCCCCCCCTCCTTATACTTCATTTGATGTTTTTGTTAAAATTTATTCTAGATGTTGCAGTATTATTGCCATTGTTAATGATGTTTTTTGTAATAGCATATTCTCTTCTTATTCCTGGTTTTTTGTTGTTTCGGTGTTCTGTCTTTTCTGCACGAATCTTATGGATTCTTTCAAATTTTGAGTTAAGCTTTGTTAAGACTGGCACTTGATCTCTGTTTCCATATGATCCTGCATAGCTATGGATAGTCTGATTTAAACTCAAGTAGACACATTCATCTGTTAGTTTGGATTTCTAATCAAAATTTCCTACTGTCCCCCTTTCAAAAGTACTCCCTACTATGGTGTTGACATTTCCCATTTTGATTTTATTGTCGTTGTCACTTCTTACTTTTATTAACACTCAGATGTTCTCATACATTTTGTCAACCTAGTGTTAATTCTGTGCAGAAGTTTGAAAATAGACTTGTAAATTCACTAAGCTGGCAAGTTTAAAAGCAGTACTTATCATTAATCTTGCTTACACTCATTCACAGGAAATACTGTGGTGGTTTTCTGTAGTATTTCATGTCATAATTTTGTTACCATTAAATTTGTCTGGACTGTGCCAGTAAATATTCATTCCCCATCCAGATTGACTGCTCTGAAAAGGAACATTCTTCCATCTTTACTGTTGTAGATTGTCATCTTTCTCAGCCACTGAAGTCATTGTTCTTCTTCACTTGTAATCCCAGGCAGGACCCCTTACAGGTTGCTGTCATATAGAGTCAAATGAAAACTTTGTTTTTTTCTGAGACGTTACTCCTGCCTCTCCTTCTTTTGCAACTAGGCATGTGATTGGCCATGGTAGCAAAATAAAAAATAAAAATTAAAAGTGCATACTGTTGGGGGCAGTTTTCAGTATGTGACTTTTTTGGGGGGGAGGGAGCATATGTGTGCATGTAACAACATACTTTCTCTTATACAACCACCAAGCACTGGTTGCTGTATGTCTTCAAATAATTCAGTGCACAGCAACAGAGCTCAACCACCTTTAATAAAGGTAAATTAATTTTCTTTTGTACAGACTTTTGGTTCCAGGTCTCTTTCGAAGCTCATTCTCTGGCTCTACTTTCCGTGCATACAACCTGTGGGATTTCTCCAGGTTGTTTCAAATTTGTTGAATCCAGAGTACATTCTTTATTTCTCGTGTATGGCATGTGTTTGCACAATTCTCATTGTTGGCAATGTTTGATCGTGTCCACAAAAATTTCAGCTTTTATTTTCTATGTCTGCTGTTACGTTATACAAATCTTTGTTGTTTTATGGCTTTCACCAATATTTTTCTGCTTTATGTTTTCTTCTTCCTTTAGAATTTTTTCCAGTTCACTTTGTGTATTGAATATTAATGTTTCACTGACATACAGAAATTCAGATTCAGTCATTGTGTTGTTGTATGTAGCATGTAACCTTAGTACATGTGGATATGTTCTCCTGTACATTCTTGAGTTTCTGTAGTACAACTCTGTCAGGGTGTATACGACCCGAGACAACCGGGAGATCCGGGAAAAAGCCAGGAATTTTTTCATCCAGGAGAAAAGTGGGAAAAACCCAGGAATTTTTTAGAGTTCCGGGAATTTTTCATTGTTTTAGTTTTCAGTCAAATTTTTGTAACTTTGATTGGCAAGAACCAATACTCTAATAAAGAATATTACCATATCTCACTACTGCAGAATAATACTGCAGCAGTAAAAAACGAGAGAGGAAAAAAAATGAAAATAAAACTCAAGTTGCAAAGGAAATGCACCATTTACAACAACAAAACACAGTGCTCATACAAGCGTCTGCCAACAGTAAAACATGTCAAAGGCTTTAGGAAGACTGTGATGTATCTTAAAGTGTAACACGCACAAAATAGATTAACATTATGTGTGAAAGCTTAGCTTCTCTTGCAGCTTATTAATCTTGGAGACCCATATTGTACGTAAAAGCTTTTCTTTTCTTGTAGCAACACTATGTATATTAATTTAAATCATTACCTGTACCTCTTTGTGTGTTCGCGCTACTTAACAGTGATGTTGCTATTGGCTGACTACATCACGTGTCCTATGCTCTGAATATGTCATCGGGTTCCGAGATCGCTTGACATGAGCTATGACTGGCTTACAAAAGTGCCTCACAGTCTTGCTTTCAATCCTTCTAAAAATAACATGCAGTGTTTGGTGGAATTTGAATTTATACTTTTGTACTGCGTTTAATCCCTGGCTCCCCCCCCCCCCCTCCCTCACTCTCTGCTGTCCCTTAGTGCAAGTGCGCACCCCCCCCCCCCCCCGCCGCCCCCGCCCCCCTCCCACACACACACAAGGGGGGAAGGGGGGGGGGGCTTGCCAACACACAGGGATTTATTGGGAATGTTCTGCATTCTGTCACTGACGTACAAACCGCCTCACCTTTATTTTTGTCTCCCTTTTCCCTTCTTTGTTTCCCTTGTCCTCTTGTTCCTCTGCTTCATGATTTGAGGTTCCTCTTTTTCCTTCTTCCTCCCAGTGCGCTCCTGAAGGCTGGCCCATGTGTCTGACACCTTACAGGTGACTGGGTAACGCATAATTCCCAGCCCCAGGTTGACAGGTAGGGTTCACGTGTAACCTCTGTTACAGATTAGGCCCAGCGAGGGGTGATTTCCTGAGCTGCAGCCTTCCTAAATTGCCGATTGGTCCCTCTGTCAGATGTTTGGGAGGTGTGACCTGAAGTGTGAACAAACACCTGAGGTGGGTGTGCTCCCTCGTGTAGGGAGCCCCCAGTTGGAAGGAGCGCACCATTGAAGATTCTGGCAATCATGGTGGATTTTCTCGCAATGAGTCACTCTCATCGTCCCAGTCAGTGTCTACAAAATGTAAACGCAATGAGGCTATTGATTTAAAGACCCTTTTGGAGACGGCTTCTGATTCTCAAACACAACACCTACTTGCTGCCTCGCTTCTCCATGGCTACCCTGTTCGTGTCAAGGCCTACAGAACTTTGTATTCTTCCTGTGGTGTAATTTACACCAGGCTGCTTGACAGTGTAACCGAGACCGAAATACAATCTTACCTCTCTGATCAGGGTGTCATTGTAGTTCAACGTGTTATGAAAAAGGTAGATTCCTCCTTAGTGCCCATCCACACTCTTTTCCTCACCTTTGATAGGATGGTGCTGCCGTCCAAGCTCAAAGCAGGCTATGAAACTATCACAGTCTGGCCGTACATTCCGAAGTCGATGCAGTGCTACCATTGTCATCATTTTAACCACACTAGAACATCTTGTTGACACCCAGCCAAATGTGTAACCTGAGGCAGGGATGCACACAAGCGGGATTGTCTGCCTCCTCCTCCCCGCTTTATCAACTGCAATGGCGGCCATGCCGCCTCCTTTCGGGATTCTACCATGTATCTAAATGAGTGGGCTGTCCAAGAGATTTGTGTAAAGGAAAAAGTGCCTTACCCAGTAACTTGCAAGTTACTGACTAGTCGGAAACCCTGTGTTCTCCCGTCTGGCACCTATAATTCTGTTCTTGTTAGCCCTCGCTCCATGAAGGACATGGCCATGCAGACATTCGTCCTATTCCCCCCCCCCCCCCCCCCCCCGTCCCCCCCTCCCCCCCGTCCCGCTGTGCTATAAACTGTTAAACTCTCGCCTCAAGGGGCGAAGCCACTTACTACACAACTAGTAGGCAGAAAAGGACAGGAGTAGTACTCTGGTAAAGACTTCCTCTGTCCCTCCAACCAAACAACACCTGAGTCTTCGTCTAACTAGGAAGGCTCGAAGAAGTCTGCTAAAGGCAAAAGGTCTTCTCCTTCACCAACTTGAAGATCCTGTTCGATGGTGATGCCACATGCTACCTTAGCCCGGCTGGCCTCTGTCTCGCCAGTGCACGCCACCAACTGTTTTTCAGCGTTGGACTCCACGGACTGACCGCACAAGCAAGCCGATGCTTCTGTGGGCCCCATGGAGCAGGATCCTCCTGCTTGTATGGCCTGTAGTAGCAACTCTACACCAGCTGTCACTCGGTGGGCACTGAGTTGACACCCCTCCATCTCTTCCTCCTCATGACTGTCCTCCAATGGAACGTTCATGGCCTTCGGTCACACAAAGAGGATTTTTTGCTGCTTTTAGCGTCGCATTACCCCCTTGTACTCTACCTTCAGGAAACTAAATTGCACCCTCATGACCGCTTTGAGCTTTCACATTGTTTACCAATTCGTTTCGACCTTCCCCCTGAGGTTGGCATTCCATCTCATGGGAGCGTCATGCTGTTCATATGGAATGACCTTCATAGCCAACCAATCTCCCTGACTACCCCTGTCTTCAAACTGTTGCAGTTCGCCTTGTCCTTCCCCATCTGACTTTCTTCCTCTGCACCATTTATGTACCTCCATCCTTTGATGTCACCAGGGCAGACTTCCTTCAACTTTTTGGGCAGCTACCTCCCCCGTTTTTGCTACTCAGTGACTTTAATGCACACCATCCCCACTGTGGTTCTCACAGGACCTGTCAGAGAGGTGCCTTCTTGGCTGACATTCTTCACTAACTCAACCTTTTCTGCCTTAACACTGGAGCACCCACTTTCCTTTCTGACTCCGCACATACCTATTCCTATTTGGACCTATCCTTTTTTACTGCCCATCTTGTCCATAGTGTTGAGTGGTCCGTTCTTTCTGATACCTACTTGAGTGACCATTTCCCATGTGCTCTCCATTTGCTGACTAATACCCAACTGTATTCATTATAAACAGATGCGAGCAAAGTGTTGTTGCATCCTTCGGGATAGTAAATGAGCTAGCTGGCCTTCATTCACTAGTTCTTTTAACAGTTCCACCTCTCCCTCTGTCATGTGGGCCAACCTCCGATGGCTCTCTGGGACCAAGATCCTTTCCCCAATTTCCAGCCTGACAGTAGCAGAGGATGTTATTGTGGACCCTATTGGTATCTCCAACACCTTGGGCCACCATTTTGTGGAAGTTTCGAGCTCTTTGCACTGTCACCCTGCCTTCCTCCATCGGAAATGAGCGGAGGTGGCTCAGGCGATATCCTTCTCTACTCTGAATCGTGAGTGCTGCAATGCCGCCGTGACTATGAGGGAACTCGATCATGCTCTCAATTCATCCCAATCCTCCGCCCCAGGGCCAGACGCCATCCACATTCAGATGTTGTAGCACCTTTCTCTTGCGTTCAACACTTTCTGCTGAACACGTACAACCGCATCTGTACAGAGGGCACAATTCCCAGATGCTGGCATGAAGCCACCATCGTACCCATACCTGAGCCCGGCAAGGACAAAATCCTTCCTTCTAGCTACTGCCCCATCTCTCTTACCAGCTCCATTTGCAAGGTGATGGAATGTATGACTCATGCCCAGCTGGTGTTGTGGCTCGAGTCTCGACAGTGTGGATTTCAAGTGCGGTGTTCTGCAGTTGTCCAACCATGTCATGAATGGTTTTCTGTGAAAATCCGAGACTGTGGCCATGTTTTTTGATTTGGGGAAGGCCTACGGCACCTGCTGGAGAACTAGTATCCTCTGTACTCTTTACACGTGGGGCTTCTGTGGGCCCCAGCCTGTTTCCTTCAGGAATTTATAAGAGACAGAGTTTTCAAGGTGAGTGTGGGTTCTGCCTTGTCGGACAACTTTATCCAGGAAAATGGTGTGCCTCAGGGTTCTGTCCTGAGCGTTGTCCTCTTTGCTATTGCCATTAACCCTATAATGGCCTGTCTCCCTCTGGTCATCTCCGGCTCACTTTTTGTCGACGATTTTGCCATCTGTTGCAGCTCTCCACAGACCCTGTCTCACTGAGCGGCGTCTTCAGCGATGTCTTGGTCGTCTTTACTCCTGGAGCATCGACAATGCTTTCGCTTTTCCCCTGACAAAACTGTTTGCAAGAATTTCTGGCTGTGTAAATGGTTTCTCCCACCATCTCTGCATCTTGGTCCTGTTACCCTTCCGTTCGTTGAAACTACAAAATTTCTGGGGCTCATGCTCGATAGGGAACTCTCTTCATCCTCCCATGTGTCTTACCAGGCAGCCCGCTGTACGCGATCCCTCAATCTCCTACCTGTCCTCAATGGTACTTCGTGGGGTGCCGATCGAACCACCCTCCTATGTTTGTACTGGTCCCTTGTCTGTTCGAAACTCGACTATGGGTGCTTTGTTTATGCATCTGCCATGACTTTCTCCTCAGCAGGTATGCATGCCGTTTGTGTGTCATGTGTGGCTACCCCGCCTATGCCTCCTTCTTTGATGATTCCTTTGATCGTCAGTATGGGGCTCATCCCTCTTCTGTTACCACCTGGGTCCGCTTTCGCCACTTGCTACAGTGGCTTACCTTCACACCACCTGCAACTTTCCCAGTGGATGTGAACACTTCACCACCTTGGATTTGTATGTGGCCCATGTTAACTTGGCCTTCATGCGCTTCATAAGTACACTACTCCAGCCTCAGTCTATCGCCTCCGGTTTCATGACCTTCGCATGGAACTTCGCGATAGTACCTTTGTATACACTGATAGTTCTCGGACTGACCGTGGGGTTGGGTGTGCCTTCATCATTGGCACCCGTGTCTTTCGATATAGGCTTCCAATACACTCCTCAGTATTTGCAGCTGAGCTCTTCACCTTGTATCTGGCCACGGAGTTGATCTGGTGACACGGCCTTTCCAATTGTGTCTTCTGCTCAGACTCACTGATTGCCCTCCAAAGTCTATGTGCACTATACACTGCTCATCCCTTAGTGCAGCAGGTCTAGGAAAACTGTCACTTGTTCACTCTTGGTGGAGCCAGTGTCTTGTTTCTGAGTGTCCCTGGTCATGTCGGTGTGCCTAGAAGCGAGGCTGCTGACGCTGCTGCTAAGACTGCAGTCCTCGTACCTCAGCCCACGACTACCTATATTCCCTCCGATGATCTCTGCATTGCCGTCTGTCAGAAGGTGGTATCCCTGTGGCATTGCCAATGGTCTTCCCTTCATGGGAATAAGCTTTGGCTTATTAAGGCTCTCACAGTGCCTTGGACAACCACCTCTCGGTCCTGCCGCCGGGAGGAGATTGTTAACTCGGCTGCATATTGGGCACTGCCTTTTTAGCCATCGTCATTTGCTAAGTGGCGCTACCCCACCACTTTGTATACATTGTGCCCAATTTAAACTGTCTGCCACTTCCTGCTGGAATGCCCTTTTTTTAACAATTTATGTTCCAGCTTGGGTTTGCCGCCCTCACTTTTTATCCGCCGAAGCAATATGGTGAAGGCCATTTAATTTTTAGTTTTGGACCTCCATTTCTGTATGGTGTTTTATTAGCCCTTTTTCCACATGCTTGTTTTTAGCTGTCTCCTATCCTGTCCATTGGGACTGACGCATAATCGTTTAACTCCTCTCTGTGTTCGTGTTCTAGAGTTTTGACTTGGGCATATATGACCCCTGATGTTTCTTGCACCCTAAAGCCAAACAAAAAAACACACACACACACACACACACACACACACACACACACACACACACACACACACGAGCGCAACTTGCACGCAAATGACAGCAGTCTCTGGCATCTGAAGCCACATTGCAGTAGTGCATGACGGGAGAGGCAACTGAGTGGAGTAAGGAGGAGGCTGGGGCAGGGAGACAAAGGGATAGTAGGGTAGGGGTGGGAGACACTTAAGTGTTGCTGGGAAGCACACAAGGATGAGGTGGAGAGAGGGTAAGGCAGCTAGGTGCAGTTGGGAGGTAAGACGAAGGGCAGGGGAAAGGTTGGGGGAGGGGAGGGGGTAGCACAAAAGGAGAAAAGTAGAGACTGGGTGCATTGCTGGATGGGTGAGGATTATGACAAATGAAGGTTGAGGCCAAGAGGGTTACAAGAATGTAGGATATATCGCAGGGAGAGATCCCACCTGTGCAGTTCAGAAAAGCTGGTGTTGGTGGGAAGGATCCATATGGCACAGGCTGTGAAGCAGGCATTGAAATGAGGGATGTCACATTTGGCAGTGTGTTCAGCTACAGGGTGTTGTTTCTTGGCCACAGTTTGTCAGTGGCCATTCATGTGGACAGACAGTTTGTTGGTTGTCATGCTCACATAGAATGCAGCACAGTGGTTGCAGCTTATCTTCTAGATCACGAATTGTTTCACAGGTAGCCCTGCCTTTGATGTGATAGGTGATGTTTGTGATTAGACTGGAGTAGGTGGTAGTGGGAGAAAGTATGGGACAACCCTTGCATCTAGGTCTATTAAAGAGATATGAGCCATGAGGTAAGGGGTTGGGAGCAAGGGCTGTGCAGGGATAGACGAGTATATTGTGTAGGTTTGGTGGACGGTGGAATACCACTGTGGGAGGGTGGAAAGGATAGTGGGCAGGACATTCCTCATTTCAGGGCATGATGAGAGGTAGTGAAAACCCTGGCAGATAATGTAATTCAGTTGCTCCAGTCCGGGGTGGTACGGAGTTAAAATGCGAATGTTCCTTTGTGACCGGATGGTGAGACTTTTGGAAGTGGTGGGAGAAAAGAGAGATAAGGCACGGGAGATATGTTTTTCTACAAGATTGGGAGGGTAATTATGGTCTGTGAAGGCTTTTTGGTATGGAATGGGTGGCAGCTGTCGAAGTGGAGGTATTGCTGGTGGTTAGTAGGTTTGAAATTGACAGAGATACTGATGTAGCCACCTTTGAGATGGTCAGTGTCTAGGAAGGTGACGTGTTGGGTTTCGTAGGACTGAGAAAAGCAAATGGGGGAGAAGCTGTTGAGGTTCGGAGGAATGTGGATGGGGTGTCCTCACCCTTGACTCAGATCACAAAGATGTCATCAGTGAATCTGAACTAGGTAAGGGGTTTAGGATTGTGGTGTTTAGGATGGCCCATGAATAGGTTGGCATAGGATGCTGCCATGCGTTTGCCCATAGCCATACCCCAGATTTGTGTGTAGGTAATGCCTTCAAAGCAGAGGTAATTGTGGGTGAGGATACAGTTGGTCATGGTGACTAGGAAGGAGATAGTTGATTTGGAAACTGTCTGGCATTGGGAAAGATAGTGTTGATTTGGTTTAGTGGTAAGGCCATGGGCATTGGGGCTGTTGGTGTATAGGGAGGTGGCATCAAGAGTGACGAGCAGTCCATCATGTGGTAAAGGGACAAGAGAGTTGGTGGAGGAAATGGTTGGTGTCTTTTAAGTAGGTGGATAGGCTTGGGTAATAGGTTGAAGATGTTGGTCTATGAGAGCACAAATTCACTGTGGGGGCAAAGTATCTGGCCGCAAAAGGGCATCCTGGGTTGTTGGGTTTATGGACTTTAGGAAGCATGTAGAAGGTAGGAATGTGGACAGTGTTAGTAGTGAGCAGAGAGATGAACTGTGGGGTGGGGTTCTGGGATGGGTGTAAGGATTTGAGGAGTGACTGGAGATCCTGCTGGATGTCTGGAATGGGGTTACTGTGTCAAGGTTTCTAGGCGTTTCAAAACAACAGTGGTGGAGGCTTTGTCTGCATGTAGGATTATAAGGTCAGGATCAGTTTTTTAATGGTGGAGTGCGGTTTTTTTCTGCGGATGTAAGGTTCGTTTGCATGTTGAGGGATTTGGGGAATGATGGTGAGCAAGGTTGGAGGTTAAGAATTTCTGGAAAGTTAACAGGCGGTGATTTCAGGGCAGTGGGGATGGATCACGGTTGGATGGATGAGTGAACTGAGTCAGGTAGGATTCAGCATTGGTCTGATTGATAGGGTTGGCGGCGAAAAATTGTTTCTATTGGAGGTACCGGGAGGAGGAGAGAAGGTCTTTAACAAGTCCCGCATGATAGAATTTGGGAGTGAGGCAAAAGGTGAGGCCTTTGGAAAGGACTAATATTTCTTTAGGGCTGAGCCTTCTGGTCCCTACAGTGGAAACACTTTTCGCCACCAACCCTACCAATCGGTCTCAACTAAAGACCCCGCTCTGAGAATCTCTGCTCTTGTTGACCGACACCTTCAAACTATTACCCAGAACCTACCCTCCTATATAAAAGATACCAACTATTTCCTCCACTCACTCTCCACAGTTCCTGTCCCTTTACTACAGGGTGACTGCTCATCACTATTGATGCCACCTCCCTTTTAAACATCCCTACTGCCCATGGCCTTACCGCTATTGAACACTACTTTTCCCAACACCCGACAAATTCCAAACCAGCAACCTCCTTCCTAGTCGTCATGACCAATTACATCCTCACCCACAATTATTTCTCCTTTGAAGGCATTACCTACAAAGAAATCTGGGGTACGGATATGGGCACCGGCATGGCAGCATCTTATGCCAAACTATTCATGGGCCATCTTGAGGAATCCTTCCTAAACACCCAGAATCCTAAACTCCTCACCAGGTTCAGACATCTTTTGTGATCCGGGTAGAGGGTGAGGTCACCCCATCCACGTTCCTCCAGAACCTCAACAGCTTCTCTCCCATTTGCTTTCCCCAGTCGTACTAAACCCAACAAGTCACCTTCCTAGACATTGACAATCTCAAAGATGGCTACATCAGTAGCTCTGTCAATTTCAAACCTACTAACCATCAGCAATCTCTTCATTTCAACAGCTGCCACACATTCCATACCAAGAAGTCCCTTCCATATAGCCTAGCCACCCGCGCTCAATGCATCTGCAGTAACGAGTGGTCCCTCTCGAAATATACTGAGGATGTCAGGGAAGCCTTCACAGACTGTAATTACCCTCCCAATCTTGTTCAAAAACAAATATCCAATGCCTTATCTTTCCAGTCTCCCACCACATAGCAAAGTCTCGATGTCCGGCCCTTGTGACACAGTACCTCCCAGGACTGGAGCAACTGAATTACATATTCCACCTGGGTTTCAACTACTTCTCATCATGCCCTGAAATGAGGAATGCCCTGCCCACTATCCTTCTGACTCCTCCCACAGTGTTATTCTGCCCTCTACTGAACCTACACAATATACTTGTACATCCTTACACAACCCTTGTTCCCAGTCCCTTACCTCATGACTCATATCCCTTTAATAGACCTAGATGCAGGACTTGTCCCATACATTCTCCCGTCACCACCTACCCTAGTCTGATCACAAACATCACCTATACCATCAAAGGCAGGACTACCTGTGAAACCACTCATGTGATTTACAAGCTAAGCTGCAACCACTGTGCTGCATTCTATGTGGGCATGACAACCAACAAGCTGTCTGTCCACATGAATGGCCACTGATAAATTGTGACCAAGTAAAAAGTGGGACATCCTGTTGCTGAGATGCCCAACACAACATCCTTCATTTTAATGGCCACTTCACAGCCTGTGCCATATGGATCATTCCCACCAACACCAGCTTTTCTGAACTGTGCAGGTGGGAACTCTCCCTGCAATATGTCCTATGTTTCCATAATCCTCTTGGCCTCAACCTTCATTAGCCATTGTCCTCACCCATCCAGCCCCTTCCCTGTTCCCTTTCCAGCACTGTACAGCCCTCTGTTCCAGCAAGGCATCCAGTCTTTTCACTTCTCTCTTTTTGCACTACCCCCTTCCCTTGCCCTCTGTCTAACCTCCCCACTGCACCTAGCTGCCCTACCCTCTCTCCACCTTGTCCCTGTGTGCTCCCCAACAGCACTTCAGTGTTCCCGCCCCCACCCTACTATGCCGTCCGGAGTGGCCGAGCAGTTCTAGGTGGTTTAGTCTGGAACCGCGCGACCGCCACGGTCGCAGGTTCGAATCCTGCCTAGGGCATGGATGTGTGTGATATCCTTAGGTCTGTTAGGTTTAAGTAGTTCTAAGTTCTAGGGTACTGATGACCTCAGAAGTT
Organism: Schistocerca serialis cubense; assembly: GCF_023864345.2. NCBI lineage: Eukaryota > Metazoa > Arthropoda > Insecta > Orthoptera > Acrididae > Schistocerca > Schistocerca serialis. The sequence goes on along the minus strand of NC_064644.1, from coordinate 545,030,642 downwards.
AAGTCCCATAGTGCTCAGAGCCATTTGAACCATTTTGAACCTACCCTACTATCCCTTCCCCTCCCTGGCCCAACCTCCTCCTTACCTCCACCTGGTTGCCACTCTCATCATGCACTACTGCTGCTGCTTGCAGTGTGCCAGAGACTGCAGCCATGTGTGTGTGTGTGTGTGCGGGCATGGGGGTGCGGGTGCGCGTGTCTGTCTGTATTTTTGACTAAGACCGTGTTGGCCAGATTCTTATTTGTGATGGACAGTCATTTTGTTGTGCCTGTCTGCGACTCAGCATCTTCGCTATATGGTGAGTAATTACGAATTAACAATTTTCAGATATTTTTCCCTTACCTGTACTGTGAAACCTAGCCACTTTGTAAATTTCTTCCCTCTAGGCTAGTGGGAAGTACCCTATATTTTGATGAGTGAGTTTGTGAGTATCGAAATATGTGACACAAATGGCTGTATCTTTTCATTGCATGTACTTAGAAGCTTCAGTCTTTTGCACTATCAAGTGAGCCTGGACTTTAATATTCGAAATGATGCATCTACCCTTTCCTGAGAAAATCAATTTTGATCAGTCGGACAGACAGAAAATGAAATGGTCCTATAAAGGTTCCATTCCCTGAGCAAAGATGATCTCCAACTCGGCTGAAAATCGAACCCTCGACCTTGTGATGCAGAGGCAGCAACATTAACCGGTAGCCCATGAGCAGCACACTGACTTTAAATACTTGTGAAGAAGAAGTTGACCACCAATAGGTCCAATTTTATGAATTTTTTTTTTTTACTAGAGTTGCAACTGGTCATTGGTACATAGGTTCATCTTTAGATGACAAGATTGATGTGTTTCGCAGTGAATGGCGCATGGAATTACTGATAGCTCCTCTATTGCTATACTCTTTGATAAATGTTCTTATGATTAGAGCAATTTTGATGATTAGTACAGTTTTGATGGATAAGACAATAAAGTTGGTTAACACACTGTTTACTCTACAAGTGAGGTTACTTGTAAACAGGCTAGTAAGGTGACATGAGACTGCCACATCCTCTGCTATCACTGAGTGTCATGTGAATATAGCAGTGTGAAGGTGGATGCAGGTACTTGAAACTAGTGACAGATTAAACAAAAAAGTAAAGTAGTAACTGTTGTCATTATAACAACGAAAATCATCAGTTTTTGACAATATAATATAATTGGGTAGAAAAAAAAATCTACTCACAAAGTGTCGGCAGGAAAACACACACATAAAAGGAGGCTATACTTTGATGGTATGGGGTGCCATTGGTTACATGTCTCGGTCATCTCTTGTTTGCATTGACGGCACTTTGAACAGTGGACGTTACATTTCAGATGCGTTGCGACCCGAGGCTCTACCCTTCATTCGATCCCTGCGAAACCCTACATTTCAGCAGGATAATGCACGACCACATGTTGCAGTTTCTGCACAGACCTTTCTGGATACAGAAAATGTTCGACTGCTGCCCTGGCCAGCACATTCTCGAGATATCTGACCAATTGAAAACGTCTGGTCAGTGGTGGCGGAGCAACTGGCTCATCACAATATGCCAGTCACTACTCTTGATGAACTGTGGTATCGTGTTGAAGCTGCATGGGCAGCTGTACCTGTACACGCCATCCAAGCTCTGTTTGACTCAATGCCCAGGCGTATCAAGGCCGTTATTACGGCCAGAGGTGGTTCTCCTGGGTACTGATTTCTCAGGAGCTATGCACCCACGTTGCGTGAAAATGTAATCACATGTCAGTTCTAGTATAATATATTTGTCCTATGAATACCCGTTTATCATCTCCATTTCTTCTTGGTGTAGCAATTTTGATGGCCAGTAGTTGTGACGAAGAGCAGGCTGAAGTTAAAGACATTAGTCAGGAAGAATCAATACGCAAAGAAGTGGGATATGAAAGTACTAAGGAATGAGGAGATACGCTTGAAGTTCTCTAAGGCTATAGATACAACAATAAGGAATAGCTTATACAGTTTAAGAGGAATGGACATCTCTAAAAAGGGCAATCACAGAAGCTGGAAAGAAAAAAAATAGGTACAAGGAAGGTAACTCTGAAGAAACAATGAGTAACAGAAGAAATACTTCAGATGATCAATAAAAGAAGAAAGTACAAAAATGTTCAGGGAAATTCAGGAATACAGAAATAAGTCGATAAGGAATGAAATAAACAGGAAGTGCAGAGAAGCTAACACAAAATGGCTGCTTGAAAAAAGTGAAGAAATCGAAAAAGAAATGATTGTCGGAAGGACAGACTATCACCTTTGGTGAAATTAAAAATAAAGGTGGTAACATTAAGAGTGCAACATAAATTCTTGAGGAGAGAGTGGATAGGTGGAAAAAGAGTTCACTGAAGGCCTCTATGAGAGGGGGGGGGGGGGGGGGGGAGATTTGTCTGATGTGATAGAAGAAGAAACAGGAGTGGATTTATATGAGATTGGGTATCCAGTATTAGAATCAGAATTCAAGAGTTCTTTGGAGGACTTAAGATCATATAAGACAGAAGGAATGGATAACATTCCACCAGAATTCCTAAAATCATCGGGGGAAGTGGCAACAAGACGACTATTCACATTGGTGTGTAGAATGTATGAGTGTGGGACATACCATCTGACTTTTAGAAAAATATCATCCACACTATTCCAAAGACTACAAGAGCTGACAAGTGTGAGAATTATCGCAGAATCAGCTTAACAGCTGATGCATCAAAGTTAATTGCAAGAATAATATACAGAAGAATGGAAAAGAAAATTGAGGATGTGTTAGAAGATGATCAGTTTGGCTTTAGGAAAAGTAAGGGCACCAGAGAGGCAATTTTGACTTTGGGATTGATGACAGAAGCAAGACTAAAGAAAAATAAAGATGCACCTCATAGGATTTGTCGATCTAGAAAAAGCATTCGACAGTGTAAAATGGTGCAAGGTGTTCGGAATTCTGAGAAAAATAGGGGTAAGCTGTAGTGAGAGATGTGTAATATACAATATGCACAAGAGCCAAGAGGGAATAATAAGAGTGGATGACCAAGAACGAAGTTCTCGGATTAAAAGGTATGTAGTCTTTTGCCCCTGTTACTCAATCTGTACATCGAAGAAGTAATGATGGAAATCAAAGAAAGGTTCAGGAGTGGAATTAAAATTCAAGGTGAAATGATATCAATGACATGATTCACTGATGACATTGCTATCCTGAGTGAAAGTGTAGAAAAAATACATGATCTCCTGAATGGACTGAACAGTCTAATGAGTGCAGAGTATGGATTGAAAGTAAATCGAAGAAAGACGAAAATAATGAGAAGTAGCAGAAATGAGAACAGCAAGAAACTTAACATCAGGATTGATGGCCACGGAGTAGATGAAGTTAAGGAATTTTGCTAGGCAGTAAAATAACCAATGACAGATTGAGCGGGAAGGACATCAAACACAGACTAGCACTGGCAAAAAGAGCATTCCTGCCCAAGAGAAATCAGTTAGTATCAAACATAGTCTTTGATGTGAGGAAGAAATTTCTGAGAATGTACATTTGGAGCATAGCATTGTGTTAGAGTGAAACATGGACTGTGGGAAAGCCAGAACAGAAGACAATCGAAGCATTTGAGATGTGGTGCTACAGACGAATGTTGAAAATTAGGTTGACTGATAAGGTAAGGAATGAGGAGGTTCTGCAAAGAATGAGCGAGGAAAGGAATATGTGGAAAACACTGACAAAGAGAAGGAACAGTATGATAGGACATCTGTTAAGACATCAGGGAATGACTTCCATGGTACTAGAGGGAGCTGTAGAGGGCAAAAACTGTATAGAGGAAGATGGGGATTGGAAAACATCCAGCAAATAATTGAGGATTTAAGTTGCAAGTGCTACTCTGAGATGAAGAGGTTGGCACAGGAGAGGAATTCATGGCAGGCCGCATCAGAGAAGTCGGAAGACGGCTGGCTCAAAAAAATAAATAAATATCACAGGTGGCTCACCCTTTGATGTATGTTTTGTCAGTTACAGTGCTGGTATAAGTGGTGGCAGGAGGGTGCATGGGGCAAGTCTTGCAGCAGGGTTGGTCACAGGGGTAGGAGCCATATGGTAGGGAGATGGGTGCAGATAGAGCATAAGGTCTGACAAGAAATTGACAGGATGAAGAAAAGCTGTTCTAGGTGTGGTGGGCAAAATCTCAGACAGAATATATCTCATTTCTGAGCATGATTTTAGGAAGTCGAGGCCTTGTCGAAGTAGCTGATTAATACATTCAAGATTAGGATAATATGGAGTGACAAGTGGTATGCTCCATAGTTGTTTTTTGGAGGTATCAGCAGTACCAAGATTGGATGTGATGGCCTGAGCAATCTGCTTTTGAACTAGGCTGGTAGGGTAATTACATCCAGTGAAGGCTGAGAAGAGGCTGAGGTGAGAACAATGGTGTATTGCTGTAAAGAGTATGCATCTGAACAAATACATTTGCCTTGAATGCCAAGGCTGCATGGGGGGGAATGTTTGACATGGAAAGGACAGCACTTTCAAAATGGAGATACCGTTGTTTGTTAGTAGGTTTAATGTGGTCAGATGTTTGTAGCTGGCCGCCGGTAAGGATGAGATCAACATCAAGGAAAGTGGAACGGGATTTGGAATAGGACCATGTAAAATTTAATTGGGAGAAATGTATCAAAACCAAAGCAGGAGTTGAAGGCTCTTGGATCCCAGGAAAGTCCCCTCCAAGCAAGCCATGAAAAGGTTGGCATAGGAAGAAGCCATCCTGGTTCCCATGGCTGTACCCTTTATCTGTTTATATGTCTGCCCCTCAAAGGTGAAGTAGTTGTTGGAAGTATAAAGTTGATTAAAGTTAGCAGGAAGGGTGTCAAGATTTGGAATCTGTGGCTGCTGGCTGAGGAAATGTTCAGCAGTAGCCCGCCCATGTTTGTGGATAATGTTTGTATTGAGGGAAGTGGCATCAGTGGTGACAAGCAAGGTGTGTGGTGGGAGTGGGACAGGCATGGCTTTCAGATGATCTAGAAAGTCATTGGTACCTTTAATACAAAACTGGAAGTATTTGTACTATGGATTGCAGATGCTGATCAGCTAAGACAGATATGTGTTCAGTGGGTGCCTTATTGCCATCAGCTTTAGGACAGCCAGGATGAAAGGGTTTGTGGATCTTAGTAAGAAGGTAGAAGGTGGGGGTGCGAGGTTTCGGTGGGTAAGAAGTTATATGGGTTGAGATGTTAGTCCTTACAAGCAGCCTGATGTTTTAAGGAGGGACTGCAGTCACTTTGAATCACAGGGGATGGTATCTTTATGACAGATGCTGTATGTGGAGTTGTCAGACAGCTGGTGTAGACCTTCATTAACATACTCCTTCGTCTGCTGTGAAGATATTAATGGATTCATCAGCCTTTAGGGAATGCAGAGGACAGGGTAGGGTCTTGATTAGGACCTGAGGAAGGATTGTGAAGCAGTGCTGGATGTGAGGAGTTCTTGGAAGAGGTGGTTTTGAGGTAGTGATGGTGGATCATGTTGGGATTGTGGTCATAACTGTTCAGGGCAGGGTTCGATGTCAGGTTTTCTGTTGGAAAGATTTTGGGGTTGGGTTTGCAAAGTGGTGTTTCCAGGTGACAGTACATGTGGAGGAAAGTATGTCCTTCACCAAGCAGTATGATTAAATGCAGGTTTAGGGCTGAAATCAAGCTCCTTGGAGAATACTGATGGAGGGAGCATGCTTTAGATGATGGGTTGAGAACACTATACTGTTGTGACTTGTTATTGTGATTGAGTTATCATTGTCTGGAAGGCAGTGATGAAGGCTGTGGGATGTTCAGTAGGTTGGCCAAGCTCAGTTTGTAGGAGTGAAGTGGTGGTTGATGGTGTACCTTTTTAGGGAGCTGCAGAGGGACGGGAAAGGAAACACCAGTGTTCAGGTGGTTTAGGAGAAGGTGGGATAGCTTTTTGATGTGAAGTATGGCATATTATTACAGGCTGAAGCTGGTTTGGTGGTTGGTACCATCCAAGGAAACATGAGGGGGCAGATAACTGCAGGATTTTGTAAGAAGAGATAAGTGTGATGGAGTGGAAATTGGCAGGCAAGTCATACAGGTCACAGATTAGCTGGGTAAGTGCAAGACATTGTTGTACAAGGCTAATTCTAAATGATGGACCCATTTTCAAAACTTCGTATTTATTGAAGTACAAATCCAAAATGAACAAGATTTATACCAATGAAAAGAGGTTTCAAATTTTTTTCATAATGTTTGATATCAGTTCAATAATTTGTAGTTAATTAGTTTTAATAATTATTTAATAATTAGAAATGTGATAAATGTTGTAAATGTTCAATGTGGCCACCATTGGCTGCATGTCAAACATTGACGCAGTAGCCCAACTCTTCCCACTCACGCAAAAGTGTATCTGCTGTTACTGAGTGCACGGCAGCAGTGATCCGGTTTCGCAGATTGTTCGTAGTGGTTGGTAGAGGCTGGATGTAAACAGCTTCCTTCATGTAACCCCATAAGAAATAGTCAGAGGGTGTGAGATGAGGAGATCTCGGTAGCCAGAACTGCAAAGCCAGGTCCACTGCAACTGATCCAGCACTGAGGTAGGGAGTCATTCAAAGAGCCTCGTACATCAGGGTGCCAATGGGTTGGAGCTCCATCCTCTTTGAAAATGAAGTCCTGGGCATCTTCCATAATTTGAGGGAACAGCCATTGTTCCAACATTTCCAGTTACGTGATTCCTGTTACAGTTCTTTCTGCAAAGAAAAATGGTCCATAAACCTTTGTACAGGATATGGCACAGAACATGTTGATCTTTGGTGAGTCTCTTCCTTGCAGTGGTGAATGTGGATTTTCCAAACCCCATATGCGTACATTGTGTCTGTTGACTTTTCTACTAAGGTGGAATGTCACTTCATTGCTAAAAATTACACGCCGTAGAAATGCATTATCCTCCATCTTTGCTAGCTCATAACCACAAAATGCGAGACACTTATGTTTGTCATTGGGCTTGAGAGCCTGCACGAGTTGTAATAGGTAGGGCTTGTACAGCAAACGCCATCTCAGAACTTTCCATACAGTCAGTTGGGATATTCCAAGTTTTTAACTGGTTCTACTGGTAGACTTACTTGGACTGCACACACAACTTTCTTGAATCTGTCGGACATCATCCTCTGACACATGTGGTTAGCCTGTGCTTTTTCCTTTGCACACACTCCCAGTCTATTTAAATTGTTTAAACCAACAGCTAATGCTTTTGCGAGCTAGTGGTTGAATACTGAATTTGGGATGAAATGCCTGCTGCACTGCAATTTGTGACACTCTTTTTGTGAACTCTGCCCCACAGGTCACCATATCACTCACAACTGACATTGAAACGGAATGATGACCCTATTGCCACATGAACTATACTGGCTGCTTTTGAAACAATCACCACCCGCCAAATACATTGAAACTTCTTCTTTTAATTGGTATAAAGTTTGCTCATTTTGGATTTGTACTTGAATACATATAAATTTTTGAAAATGAGTCCATCATTTAGAATAACCCTATATTTGAAACTGTAAAAGTGCATGATGTAGAGTAGGATTACAGGAACTTTCCATGTTCGGCCTTTGGGAGTGACTCCAATACACAAGCAGGATCAAGAAACAATATGTGGGACCTCAGTTTTAACAGTGCAAAAGCGTGCTTAAAAAAAATGGGTGTAATATGTGATAAGATTCATCATGGCAAGGGTGGAGAGTTTTGAGTGTTAGAAATGGTGAGAGTGGCAAAAAAGACAAGCAGAGGGTAGAAAAGATAGAAAAATGGAAGAAAAGCAAGGGAAAAAAGTCAGAAAAATTGGTACAAAAATGATAACAGCCTCTTTTTAACAAGAGTTAATGAGTGGGCGAGAATTTCCCACCAGAAAAGTGGTATATATGATATGAAAAAAGACTGGAAAAGAAAAAATCAACAAGCAAAGTCATGAAAATAGACAAAATTTTAAAAACAGGGTAAAGAGAAAGTCATAGAAGAAAATGTAAACTACTTTCCTTGGCAAATTTAGTAATCTAGGAGATGGCAGTAAGTCAGAGTAGTTTGGAAAAAAACAAATACACAGAAAAGTAAAAGAATTACGTATAAACAAGGTAAGTGGAGGATAGGAAAGAAAATAGTTGTCAGATTTCTGAATAAATTGGCGAAAAAAGATGAGTGGGAGAAGGCCCTTCCGTGTAGTGAACTGTAAACAAATTGCTATATGTAAATTCATAAGTTATAATGGACCCATCTAGGTGCACAGAAATCAGTACTAGAAAAGAATTAGGGGCAAAGCATTGATTAATCGTGGTGATATAGATAAATAAACAAACAGGCTAGTACATGAGGTAGAAAACAGATGACAATTTGAACAAGACAGATGACAACTGACAAGAGGGTAACATAAGAAGCAATAATGGCCACAGGGCTAATATAATAACGGAAATAATCAATTTCTGACAATATAATGTAATTGTGTACATAAAAAAGTCTCTCACCAAACAGCGGCAGGAAAACACATGTGAAAGGAGGTTAAGCTTTCAGAGCCAGTGGCTCCTTCTTTCAGCAGAAGGGTTGAAAGGGAAGGAAGAGGACTGGAGAGGTTTAGCAAATGTGGTACATTTTGGAGAAGGGTAAGGCCATGGGAACCAGGATGGCTCCTTCCTGCAGTAACCTTTTCATGGCTCGCTTGGAGGGGCTTTCCTGGGATCCATAACCCTTCAGTCCCTGGTTTGGTTTAGATACATTGATGACATTTTTGCCATATGGGCTCACAGTGAGGCTGACCAGTTAAAATTCGTAGAATCCCTAAATACCTTCTCCCAATTAAATTTCACTAGGTCCTATTCTGAATCCCATGCCACTTTCCTTGATGTTGATCTCGTCCTCACCAAAAGTCAGCTACACACATCTGTCCACATTAAACCTGCTTACAAACAACACTACTTACATTTTGACAGCTGCCATGCTTTCCATGTCAAATGTTCCCTCCCATGCAGCCTAGGCTTTTGAGGCAAACGTAGGTGTTCATATGCAGATTCTTTACAGCAATACACCTCCATTCTCACCTCAGCCTTCACTGGACATAATTACCCTACCAGCCTATTTCAAAAGAAGATTTCCCAGACCATCACATCCAATCTTGGTTTTGCTGATCCCTCCAAAAAAACAATTCTGGGGCACACCACATGTCACTCCATAGTATCCTGGTCTTGAATGTATTAATCAGCTATTTCGACAAGGCGACTTCCTAAAATTGTGCCGTGGAATTCTGTCGGAGATTTTGCCCATCACACATACAATAACTTTTCGTCGCCCTCCCAATCTCCGCAATATTATTGTCAGACTGTATGCTCCTTTGCACCCCTCTCCCTGCACTGTTTCTCGTACCCCTGTGACTGCCCCTGCTGCAAGACTTGCCCCATGCACCCTCCTACCACCACCTATACCAGCACTGTAACTGGCAAAACATATGCTATCAAAGGGAGAGCCACCTGTTAATTGATCCATGTTGTATATCAGCTGTTATGTAAACACTGTTTGGCGTTTTACATTGGTGTGACTACCACCAAGTTAGCAGTTAGGATGAATGGGCACAGGCAGAGGGTGTATAGTGGCAACACAAAATATCCTGTCACAGAGCATGGTCAACAACATGAGTTGTCACCTCAGTGCCTGATTCACTACATGTGCCATCTGCACTCTTCCCCAGATACCATTTTCTCTGAGGTCCACAGGTGGGAACTAGTGCCCCAACATGTCCTTGGTTCTCGCCACCCACATGGCTTTAATTAACATTAATTTCTTCCATTTCAGCATTTCTTCACAGTAACTACTACTTTCTTCACTCTGTTTTAGTTTTCTACATCCTTCATGTTCTGGCCTGTCTATTTTTCGCTGTTACATGCAACGTGCTTAGCTTCTCACACTTATTAACTTGTGCAGGATGTTTTATCACTATTCTGTGTTTTTGCATATTACCCTATCTTCCACCTGTAAGCTCTCAGGTTTTCAAATACCATATGATGCAGTTCCCAACAATCAGTCTTTCGTTCTCAACCCATCCAGCAAGCCTTCCCTGACCTGCAGTTCTGTGTGACTTCTCCAAAGTCTACCACTTTTCCTAAACCTTTCCAGTCCTTTTCCTTCATCCCTCTTCCTTCCCCTTCAATCCTTCAGCTGAAGAAGGAGGCAGCTTGGAGGGGCTTGCTTAAGTATAACCGTCTTTTATATGAGTGTGTTTTCCTGCTGCCACTTCATGAGTAGATTTTTTTTAAATTTATTTTTAACCTTCGAGTTACATATATTGACTATTATCAGTTATTCATTTCAGATAGTTTGATTCCTCTCTCCAAAATCTGTCTCACTGTTAATATTCCATCTTTGTGGTGTAATGCACCATACTATAATGTAAATGTTGTTCTCTGTTGGAATTCATTGCATGATATTTGACAATTTTGGTGACAAGAGATTGTCTGTTTCCTGCATCTTACATGTTTAAGCTGTCGCATTAACTAGTTTTCTATTGGACACCTCACCATTTTGCTAGCCTGAAATATCACTCACCACTTCCTTCATAAAATATGTTCTTCATTAGTTGACGCCGGCCAGGGTGGCCGAGCGGCTCTAGGCGCTACAGCCTGGAACCGCGTGACCACTACGGTCGCAGGTTCGAATCCTGCCTCTGGCATGGATGTGTGTGATGTCCTTAGGTTAGTTAGGTTTAACTAGTTATAAGTTCTAGAGGACTGATGACCTCAGAAGTTAAGTCCCATAGTGCTCAGAGCCACTTGAACCATTAGTTGACCATTATAAACCAGTTCCTTCAGAAAGTAGTATATTATATTTACCATGTAGTTAACTTATTATTTCTTACTTGCAGTTGCCAAAGCAATGCGTATAACAAAATGTTTTGTGTTTCGTAATTTGTTCATGCATCTTTCAAATGTATATTGAGCTGTGTGTGTGTGTGTGTGTGTGTGTGTGTGTGTGTGTGTGTGTGAGAAAGAGAGAGAGAGAGAGAGAGAGAGAGAGAGAGAGAGAGAGATGAATACTGTGGCCAATAGCTATATGTGAGTGTCTTTTAATTGTGCCTGTCTGCAACCTGACGTGTCTTTTTTATAGTATGTAGCAATTTATCTTTTCTTATATTGTTGATATTCCTACCTGGAGTTTCCATTGTTTGAAACATGAAAATATATGTTTTTGTCAGATTTTTTGACAGTTCAATGTTGACAGTTTTTTACTGACAAAGACACACTTTTTTACATTTTGGAACTATAAAAAGTATTGTACTTACAAAAACATGACAGGAAAAAATATGCTATAAATGCAATATGGTCATCCCTTCCAGCTAGACATCACTTAATATTGGCAATTAGCCAAAACAGGCCTTTTGTGTAAAATATTAAAAATATATTTCCTTATTGCAGCTAATTTTGGAGCATTCATTTTCATTGTGTCTTATACTGATGTATAATGTGTTAAGTGTCCAATGGAATATGGAATATTTAAATAATTTATGACCTTATACAGGGTACACAAAGTTCACAGATTCCAGTGGTGTGCAGTGTGGTGGATGGAAGGAGGATAACAGTGATGAAAGTTTTCTCATAGTTCAATGTGCATAGACCATCCAGTTGTTACATAACTTTTTGCATTGGGAGATATTACCATAAACTGATAGCGACTTTCAAAGAAACATTTCAGGTATCTTGTCGATATGCCACACTTCGACTCAATATTTTGAGAATATTTTGCCACCCTACAGTATTAGCAGCTATTTTTAAATGTATTTGGAGGCCATAAATGCATTGTAGCTTTCTTAAAATTTGCCCACTTGTATGTAGTAAAACCTAGTATTTATTTAAAACATTTACTTTTATTATTACTACTACTACTACTACTACTACTACTACTACTACTACTATTATTACTAGACACAATTGGTCTCTGACTTTGTGTGTTTCATAGTCACTATTTTCATTGTTAAATGTAGCCCCCTTAAGCTTGCTTGTGAAGTAACGGTAATGGCATTCATCATAATTACAGACACTTCAGTTTCCTATATTTAGGAGATGACAGCTTGCGTCTTTCATTCAAAACGGTTTTTAACAAGTGTAATTGACTCTAAGAAACTCTCCTTTTCCTTGAAGAGTTCTCTCTGTGTTAGAACATTTTCCCCTGTTAGCTTGTTATTCCTGTTCAGTTTAATTAATTACAATCCTTCCATTTGTGTAAATTGTGCTGTTTCAGCTTCACATGGTCTTTATTTTTGTATTTTCTCAGCTCACTGCTAGTTCTTGAATTGTAAATCTCTGATATATTCGTTGTTGCCAGGTCTTACCTGAGTGTTTTAATATTTACTAAAATAATTTCTTATATAATAACTCTTCTTCCTGCCTTTATGGAGTGAGACTAACATTTCATGCTTACTCCCTTCCTAGCTGCTGGAAAACGTTGCAGTTTCTCTGTGTTAATTGTTGCCCTGCAGGTTTTATAGAACTTAAAAGGTTTACTGTTATTGCATTGTCCTTTAAATTTGAAAGCTTCCCTGTGTTAAGGCTGAGTTAATGCATTAGATTTTGGGTATTGTTAAGATTAATAGAAACAGAGCAATAGAACAATTCCCTATTGGCCTGGAAAACCATTGCTATAAAATCACAAGTCTTCCAAATTTTATCCTGCATATTAAATTGAACTTACTGTTGGATACATATACTGTATGTTAGGGTCAACTGAAACAAAGATTATCTTGTTGTTGTTGTTGTCATCTTGAAGAAGAAAATATGGAAATTATAGAATCAAAGGTGTATTAGTAGAAATCAGCAGTGACAGAAAACAGAAGAGTTTGTATAGCATTTTTTTTAGGTTATGATATAAACAGATCTTTTAAATTGGTGTAGATGAAATAAAAGAAAGTTAATATAATACTGAATATTTTTTACTGTTGGATATCCGGTGTCCAGTACAGTTTTCTAGTATTCACTTCATTACTGTCACACTTAGTGTTCAGTAGTGTGTTTCTGGATCCTCATCAAATGGCAATAATTTTATTTTGTTTTGTGTGTGATTTTTCAGAAACTGAACTTACGGTACCAACTGCTGATGGAATGCCAGTGCAGCAAATGGAATGTACAGAGATAAAGTCACGGCCCCGGCCCGGCTCCTTCAACACTGGTCGGCCCCGAGTGCCAAGATTGCCACCGCCTCCCCCTGCAGTACAGCGTCGTAACAGCACGACAAACTCTTCAGTGGATGACAGGAGTGATTCACAGGACCTGATATCATTTAGCAGCCCATCGCCTCCAGATCGAAGTAGCTGCGGTCTCGATCTCGAATCTCTGGTGTCAGACACCGACCGGCCTACCTTCGAACGTAGCCAGAGTGTTGTTCCACAGATGAGACTGTCTTCATCATCGAGTGTATCATCACCTTTTGTACCATCCATTCCGCATGGATATCCAAAAAGTGGTTCTAAAGCAGATACTATACATTCATATCACCCTTTGCAGCACTCACCTCAGCAACAAAGCCATTTACAGCCAAGGTCAGGGTTTCTTGGTTTTTCCTACAGAACAGCATTATCTGAAGATAGCCCTGTTTATAACACAGTCATTCCTGTAGTAAACAAGTCAGATTTCTCTGTGCAGCAAGTGTTTGATCCAGTGAGAACTTTTTCTCAAGCAGTACCTGGTGTCCATAAAGGTGTGTCAGGAACTGGAGATTCATCAAATTTCAATGTTCTGAAGGTCATAGAGAAGAAAGACAATAGTAACTTAATTGACCTCCAGTCATATGACAGCAAGGAAGAGGAATCTGTAGACAAAACATTAGTGAGAGTTAGTGTCCTTGAAGCATTTGACCCATTATTGAGTGATGTTCATGTCAAGTACAATGAATTCAACAGAACTTCTGAAACAGATATGTCAGGCGCTGATTCAAAAAATGGTAAGTAATAATTTACAGTTTATAAATTATTAAAGAAAAGTTTGATGGAATAATTTTTCTGTAATTCTTTTAACTGAATATGTTCATGCTATTGTGTCCAGTTGAAGTATGCTTTAACACTAAAATAGCTTATTCAGTTGTACACTGAAGAGCCAAAGAAACTGGCACACCTGTAGGGCCCCAGCAAGCACGCAGAAGTGCCACGTCATGTTGTGGCATGGACTCAACTAATGTCTGAAGTAGTACTGGGGACAACTGACAACATGAATCCTGCAGAGCCGTCCATAAATCTGTAAGAGTATACTGGGAGGTGGAGATCTCTTCTGAACAGCGTGTTGCAAGACATCCTAGATATACTCAGTAGTGTTCGTGTCTGGGGCATTTGGTGGCCAGCAGAAGTGTTTAAACTCATAAGAGTGTTCATGCAGCTACTCTGCAGCAGTTTTGTGAGAGTGGCATGTCGCATTGTCATGCTGGAATTGCCCAAGTCTTTCTGAATGCACAATGGACATGAATGGATGCAGGTGATCAGACAGGATGCTTACGTACGTGTCACACATCAGAGTCATATCTAGACGTATCAAGGATCCCATATCACTCCAACTGCATACGTTCCACACTATTACAGAGCCTCCACCAGCTTGAACAATCTCCTGCTGACATAAAGGTCCATGGATTCATGAGGTTGTCTCCATAGCTGTACATGTCCATCCACTCAATATAATTTGAAACTAGACTCGTCTGACAAGGCAATATGTTTCCAGTCATCAACAGTTCAATGTTGGTCTTGATGGGGTCAGGTGAGATGTAAAGCTTTGTGTCGTGCCGTCATGAAGAGCACACGAGTGCACCTTCAGTTCCAAAAGCCCATATCGATGATGTTTCATTTAATGTTTAACTCGCTGACGCTTGTTGATGGCCCAGCATTGAAATCTGCAGCAGTTTGCAGAAGTAGATAAGTTCTGACATGTTGAACGATTCTCTTCAGTTGTTGTTGGTCCAGTCCTTGCAAGACCTTTTTCTGGCTGCAGTCATATTGGAGATTGATATTTTACCAGATTCCTGATAGTCACAGTACACTCGTGAAATGGTCACACGGGAAAATCCCCATGTCATCACTACATCAGAAATGCTGTGTCCCATTTTCCATGCGCCGACACGACATTCGAACTTAATTTAATCTTGATAACCTGCCATTGTAGCAGCAGTAACCAATCTAACAACTGTGCCAGACACTTGTCATTTTATATAGGCGTTGCTGACTGCGATGCTGTATTCAGCATGTTTACATATCTCTCTATTTGAATATGCATGCCTATACCAGTTTCTTTGGAGCTTCAGTGTATATAATGTACTCTAATTCTGTTTAGTGAAAGTGTTTCCTTACAGAAAGCTGAAATGACTATTCATCTTGTAGCTAAGGGACACCACTAGTGTAAAATTAGTGACATTTTCCTTGTTTATGCTGCACTTGTTAGACAACATATATATGTCTAACACAAGATGTGTAGATTCTTTCCTACTAATTACAGCATAATTAAGGCAAAATGTCACTTTGTCAAATTGGTATTTACTGTTTATATTCTGTTCGTAGGGGGGTTAGGTTGGAATCCCAGTACACATATACTGATTTAGGTTAGGACATTCATTTTGTTTATAAATGGATTTCATTCATTCTTTATGTTCTGTAGATCCCATTAAAGAAGGGAACCTACAGGGTTGTGGAATAACTAGGTAAGCTTTAACAAAAGTCAGCAAAATCATAGCTTAATCTATATACTGCATAACAATAAATTTCCACAACTCTTTCATGACTAAATTATTTACAGAACTTCTTATGAGCGCTTTATTAGGCTAATAAACCACTCATAAAAAGTAGTTTAAATCTTGAAAGTGGCATACTAGCCCAAAGGTAGGAAAAAAATTAGTGGGGACCATTGTTTCCACTCAACTGTGGAATAACTCAACTCAGGAATTTCAAAAAAAGTTGCTTATTTTTAAGGACAAAAAACAACTTTAATATTACTTCCACATGTACTAATTTCTGTATTCCTTTGAGGTGACTAAGGTGATGTACCATGGAAGCATGGTTTATACATAATGGCACATGATAGCTGCTGCACATATTCATTCTTTTTCTTTGTTCTTTCTGCTGCATCCTCTGTTCGTGTCACCTTTCTTGGGCAAGTGGGTTCCAACTTCTGCAGACAAACTTCATCTGGAACTCTAGACACACATCTTTTCAGTGTTTGGAAATCTACTGTCCTCCTTAAGACTTGAGAAGCCAGAGATGAGCTATCAAAAAGTTAAGACAGTCTGCTTCTGTCTTCTCAAGCTTCCATAAAGGCCTCATGTAGGAATTAACAACTGCCAAATCTATTAGAAAGAAAAACAGTTTCTGTCACCACTTCAGTGGATGATGACCTACAGTGTACAATCCCCACAGGTGATCAAATCTATCAATTCCTCCCATTATTTTGTTAAACTCTGCCACAGTCAAAGTAGCAGAATACTTCACTGCTGCTACCATCTTTATTCATTCGCAAAGCATCGATGTTTTTGGGATGTTGTTATTTGATAATATACGCAGAGGTTGACTATCGTGCCACTTGACTGCTGTAGCGCGTGACCCAACTGCAAATTCAGATTCTCCTCTACTAACTTTCTAATTTTTTTCAGTGTGTCTGGCAAATCCTTCCTGTTTGAACAATAGTTTCATAGTCTTAAAGGCCAATGAGACTGTAGCTCTTCCATTATTTGATATGTTGTAAAATTATGAGCAAATACCAGCAAACTTTTGCTTCTGACCATTAAATTTATTAGTGTAAGCATGTAATCTTTAATCAGTGAAAATTCAGACCCATCATCTTTCTTTTTTTTCCAGTGTAGGTGTGTAAGTTTATAGTGTACCTATTCTGTGCGTCAGCTAGACACTACACTTTATAGCCATACTAGACTGGTTTCTTTGGCATATATTGTTTTAGTGTTTAACATTCCTTGAAGGCCACTTTACATTTTTCAGCTGCCAAAACGTGGTGGTTTGTACCCTTCATACAGTTTCTTTGACAGAGCACCTATGACAGGTTGGATTTGTGCAACATATCATATCCCAGTTGTACTGTTTTGACATGTGCTGCTGTCATTGCAATGCATATTCTCAACAAGTTTTTGTACTGATGCTTTGTCGTCACTGAGGAGATAACAGGTACACAGTGGATAGGATCAATACTCCAATAATTTGAGTTGAAACTAGTGTATACCCATCAAAATAAGCATTCCCATAAAAGTTTTTACCTCAGCAATGGTGATGTCCTGCCAGTTGGAAGTTACCTTACTTGTTTTCTTTCTTGACCTCACCACGCACCTTTCCTGTTTCGTATATAAGTTCACATGATTTGCAAATGTATAGCAACAGATCTTTTATAAATAAAGATTGGAAATATATTATTACATTATCAGACTTAGAGAGATTCACCACATTTTCTGTACTTTCTTCTAATTTTACTGGAAGATTTTTCAATATAAGAAATATTCTCACTCCATGTGTTAACAGTAGGAGAAAATGTGGAAATAGCTCTTTCTGGGATCAAGTTCAATACACTTGGATAACAAAGAGACATGATTCCCATTTCTCCATGTGCTATTGTTGGATCAAAATCGTCATTATCTGGTACCATAATGTTATCATTAATTTCATTAGGTCTGTCAAGTGTGCCCGGTGAATTGATGTCTTTATCAGAAGTGGAGTCAGTGTCAAAACGTGAACCTTCTACATCTCCTGATAAGGAGTGCAAAATTCTGAGAAATTTTTCCCAGCGTCAGTCTAGTCATTCCAAACAGTGAGATATATATATTGGACACCACATTCATTCCATAGCTGCACACTTTGCACCACGCAGAGCTCAGTGGGACAGCAGAGGCTGTGTGGTGTGGACTGGGTGGTTTTTTAGGCTAGAGGGTCTCGGGGAAATGCAAAAAGAGCTTCAGTCTCAAAGGTTGCAGGTTGAACTTTGGAAGAACATACAGGAACCATCAGCATAACAGTTGTAAACTGTTGTAGCTGTGTTGGGAAAGTACCAGAGCTCCAAGCGCTAATAGAAAGCACTGATGCTCAAATCGTTACAGGCACTGAAAGCAGGTTAAAGCTGCAGATAAGTTCAACTGAAGTTTTTGTGAAGAACCTAACTGTGTTCGGAAAGCATGGGTAAACACCGTCAGCGGTGGCGCGTTTGTTGCTATTAGAAGTAGTTTATCTTGTAGCAGAATTGAAGCTGATAGTTCTTCTGAGTTAGTATGCGCAGAGGTCATTCTTGCCAACTGGAATAAAATAATAACTGGATCTTTTACCGACCTCCCAACACAGATGATACAATTGATGAAAGATTCAAGGAAAACTTTAGTTTAGTTTCAGACATTTAGCCTGGTGACTTTAATTTACCCTCAATGTGTCATTGAGAATACATGTTTAAACCCAGAGGTACGCATGAATCATCCAAAATTGTGCTAAATGCATTCTCTGAAAATTATTTTGAGCAGTTCGTTCTTGAGCCCATGCAGACAGTAAATGTTTGTGAAAACACACTTGACTTCTTAGCAGCAAATAAACCTGAGCTAATAACAAGCATTAAAACGGATACAGGGATTACTGAACACAGGGTTATCATAGCGAGATTGAATATTGTAACCCCAAATCCTTCAAAAATAAATGAAAAATATACCTGTTCTAAAAAGCAGATAAAAATTCACTTGACACCTTCCTGAGACACAATCTCTACTCTTTCCAAAATAACAATGTAAATGTAGACCAGATGTGGCTTGAATTCAAAGAAATAGTATTGACAGCAATTGAGATATTTATACCAAATAAATCAACAAATGATGGAGCTGACCCCCCTTGGTACACAAAACAGGCCAGAACACTGTTGCAGAAACAATGAAAAAAAGCATGCCAAATTTAAACAAATGCAAAATCTCTAAGATTGACGAATTTTTTACAGAAGTTTGAAATTTTCCACGGACCTCAATGCGAGATGCTTATAATCGTTTGCACAATGAAACTTATCTCAAAACCTGGCAGAAAATCCAGAGAGATACTGGTTGTACGTACAGTATACTAGAGGCAAAATAAAGTCAGTGTCTTCTCAGGGCAATAGCAATGGAAATACTATCAACAACAATGCTGCGAAAGCAGAGTTACTAAATACAGGCTTTCAAATTCCTTCTTCAGAGAATATGAAGTAAGTATTTCAGGATTTGAATCAAGAACAGCTGCCAACATGAGTAACTTAGAAGTGTATATCCTCGAAGTAGTGAAGCAACTTGAATCATGTAATAAAAGCAAGTCTTCTGATCCAGACTGTATACCAATTAGGTTCCTTTTGGAGTTGCTGATGCATTAGCTCCATACTTAACAATCATATACAACCGTTCTATCAATGAAAGATCTGTACCCAAAGATTGTAAAGTTGCACAGGTCACACAAATATCAAGAAAGGTAGTAGGAGTAATCCACGAAATTGCAGGCCCATATCATTAACATTGATAAGCAGCAGAATTTTGGAACATATAGAGTGTTCGAACATTATGAATTACCTTGAAAAGAACAGTCTATTGACATAGTCACCACAGATTTATAAAACGTCATTCTTGTGAAACACAACTATTTCTTCACACACACACGAAGTGTTGCGAGCTATTGACAAGGAATTTCTAATTGATTCCGTATTCTAGATTTCCAAAAGCATTTTGACACTATACTACACAACTGGCTTGTAGTGGAATTGTGTGCTTATGGAATATTGTCTCAGTTATGTGACTGGATTTGTGATTTCCTGCCAGAGAAGTCACAGTTCATAGTTACTGATGGAAAGTCATCAAGTAAAACAGAAGTGATTTCTGGTGTTCCCCAAGGCTTTGTTATGGTCTGTTTGCTGTTCCTTACCTACATAAACAATTTAGGAGACAATCTGAGGAGCCGTCTTTAAGTTGTTTGCAGACAGTCCTGTCATTTATTGTCTAGAAAACTCATCAGAAGATCAAAACAAATTGCAAAATGACTTAGAAAATCTATCTGAATGGTTCAAAAATTGGCAATTGATCCTAAATGAAGAAAAGTGAGAGGACATCCACATGAGTGCTAAAAAGAATCTATTAAACTGTGGTTACACGATAAATTGGTCGAAGCTAAAGGCCACAAATTCAACTAAATACCTAGGAATTACAGTTACAAATTATTTAAATTGAAAAGAACACACAGAAAATGTTGTGGGGAAGGCAAGCCAAAGATTACGTTTTATTGGCAGAACACTTAAAAAATGTAAAAGATCTACTAAAGAGGCTGCTTATACCACGCTTACTTGTCCTCTTTTGGAGTACTGCTGTGCGGTCTATGATCCGTACCAGGTATGATTAATGGATTACATAGAGAGAAAGTTCAAAGAACAGCAGCATGTTTTGTATTAGTGCAAAATAGGATAGGGAGTGTCACAAGCATTATACAGGATTTGGGGTGTACACCATTAAAACAGACTTTTTTCGCTGCAGCAGAATCTTCTCACTAAATTTCAATCGCCAACTTTCTCTTCTGAATGTGAAAATATTTTGTTCGTGCTGACCTACATAGGGAGAAACGATCATTAGAATAAAATAAGGGAAATCAGAGCTTGCATGGAAAGATAGAGGTGTTTGTTTTTTCCACGCGCTGTTTGAGACTGGAACAACAGAGAATTATTGCGAAGGTGGTTTGATGAACTCTCTGCCAGGCACTTAAGTGTGATTTTCAGAGTATCTGTGTAGACATAGATGTAGATGTTGAAAAGACTGTCACAAAATGAGCTCTCAGCCACCATCCACCAAGGCCTTTACTGAAGGGGAGGAAAACACACACACACACACACACACACACACACACACACACACACACACACACACACACACAGAGAGAGAGAGAGAGAGAGAGAGAGAGAGAGAGAGAGCTCACCCATGACCACAGACATTTTTGTTATTGTTATTATTATAATGCAAAGCTGGATGTTAAAAAGAATTCAGTTTATATAACTGAACTGACCATTAAAAGTGCCTGAAAATCATCTGAATTTTCTTCTTCCTCTGTGTCATCATCATTCTCCTCTTCATGTATAAGGTGGCCTTAACTCATCAAGAATGTTACTTAAGCCGCTTTTCTTGAAAGTTTTAACAAAAGCCTCTTCTCACTTTATACTATGACTGTTTTATCCTGTGATGCATGTGTTTATTTGTAGATTATTTTAAAGCTCCATTTTATTTGAATTCATTTTGGGTTTCATCCATCATTCATCTGTTCCATTCTTCTCTTATGCACACTTTAAATGGGTTATTTATCATGACATCAGGGGATTGCAATTGTGAAACAAGTCCTCCTGGAACAACAGAAAGCTCTGTATTTCCTTGTTTCAATTTCTTTTTCACAAAATTTTTCAAATGTCTATTAAACTGATCTAGTACAAAAAGAGAACTCTCTTTCAATAAAGCACCTTTCCCTCTCTCTCACTCTCTGTTAATTCATAATTTCATTGCAGCCTCATCCATCCAACTGTTGTCATGTAAGTAAACACCAACACCTGGCAGTGTTTCCAAAGATTTTGGCATTGTTTCGCACTTGAAAATTATCATTGGATTAAGTCAGCACATGACGAAATGACAACAGTTTTGTGCCATTAGTTAAAACTTCTGGGCTGAGAGGCTGTGGTCGATCTGCAAAACATCTTCTTCCTGACGTTTCATTGCCGACTGCAGGCAACATCTTCCGAGGTGAGTCAGTGATTGGCTGCCAGGCCATGGAGGTCCCAATTGTAGAGGGCACCACCGTACATCACTTGGGGCCGACTGCACATCTCTCTCTGACTAATGTCATTATTCTCGATTGAAGATAATTGATTGGCACATCATTGGTGCAAAGTCGACTGCCATATCTTGTCTAACTTTAAGCCTTCCCCTTTTCTGTTAAAATTATTGTAATGTTTCTGAGTCTTTATAGCTTCCCTATACATATGTGCTCATAATAATGCGATGTTCTGGCTAGCATGCTCTTCTCATTAAATCTTATTTTGTGATCACCATCTTTAAAAACATATTCTGCTACAGCTGATTTGTCGGTGTGTCCCCGTCAACAGTTCCTTTTGTGTTCGATTAAGTAGGTATTGATACTTCTTTTCGTTGTTCCATTATAAACCTTCCCACAGCTGCATCAATTTTATACACCCCCAGGAGTTGCTAAGGGGTGCTGTGCGTCTTTTGCCAATCTTAAACACTCACTAACCTTCTTGGTGGGTCTAAAGATTGTTTCAACTTGAAACTAGACCAAAACTTTCCCAATACAGTCTGTAACATTGTGAATAAATGTAAGAAAAACTTTTCCAGCTGACAGTTGTTGCTGAATGTTGTCAGACACTTTTCTTCTGGGATGAAGTGCTTGATTTATCTTGTTGACAGCATATCCATTTTTTTAAAAGCTGTTCGCAAATGATTTAGTTCATATTGCAAATAAACTGGCTCACAGATCTTATTAGCTTTGTCCACCAGTGTTTTAATGACACCTCTCTTCTGCCTGGGAAGATGGTTCGAAACCTTATGGAGGTAATGGTCAGCATGTGTATCTTTTCTATAGGGCATAAAGTGTATGGAAAAGATACACATACCAACCATTACCTCCATAAGGAATTGAACCATCATCCCAGGCAGAAGAGAGGTGTCATTAAAACATTGGTGGGCAGAGCTAATAAGATCTGTGAGCCATTTTATTTGCAAGATGAACTTAATCATTTGTGAATGGCTTTTAAGAAAAATGGTAATCTGACAAAGAGATAAATCGAGCACTTCACCTCAGAAGAAAAGTGTCTGACAACATTCAGCAACAACAACTGTCAGCTGGAAAAGTTTTTCTTACATTTATTCTCAATGTTACGGACCGTATTGGGAAAATTCTGGCCAAGTTTCATATTGATACACTCTTTAGACCCACCAAGAAGGTGAGTGAGTGTTCAAGATCAGTGAAAGACGCACAACACCTCTTAGCAACTCCTGGAGTGTGTAAAATTTGTGTAGCTGTGGGAAGGTTTATATTGGAACAACGAAAAGAAGTGTCAAAACGTGCTTAACCGAACAAAAAAGGCACTGTCGACTGGGACATACCGACAAATTAGCTGTAGCGGAACATGTTTTAAATACGGTGATCGTGAAATAAAATTTAATGAGATGAGCGTGCTAGTCAGAACATAAATTCAGAAACACCACACTAATTTTAATAGAAAAGAGGAAGGCTTAAAGTTAGATAAGATAAGGCTGTCACCTCTGCACCAACGATGTGACAATCAATTACCTTCAATCGAGAATAATGACGTTAGTCAGAGAGAGATGTACAGTCGGCCCCATATGATGTATGGTGGTGCCCACTATGCTCTCTATATAATCTGGACCTCCATGGCCTGCAGCCAGTCGTTGACTCATGTCGGAAGATATTACCCACAGTTGGCAATGAAATGTCAGGAAGTAGTAGTTCCACAGATCGATCACGGCCTCTCAGCCCGGAAGTTTTAACTAATGAAGTTGCTGACTGTGAGAGCCTACACGTTGTGAACAGTTCTGTCCATTATCTCATGTTCGCTTGTTTTTATAGTTACAGTTTTAGCACCTTCCATGGAAACGGTTCTGTTACTTGGCACATTAAATGTCAGAGGAGTTTCATCCATATTCACTATTTGGCTTAGTTCCACACTGGTTTTCTATCAGTGTTGAATAACAAAGTGATAGGAAGATAATATTTTCTCTTCCTAATCTTGTGGCACTTCCCGAGATTTTTGTTTTGGTTCACATGCTATATCAATGAAACTTCATAAACCTGTAGCACTAACCAACTTCATGCTTAAAGTCTCTAAAGTTCCACTGTAGCGCTACATTCTGAGCATCTATTTGAAACATTTTTGTATTAATTCCAGTGGCTTTTTGAAGGTGTCCTTGACTCCATTTCAATACATCATCATCTAGTTTTGGCCATTTTGCATTCAGTCTTCTATTTGCACATTTAGTCTTCCTCATTTTTTTCCATTCCCCTTTAATAGCCGGTCAATTGCGAATGGTTTTTTATGTACGTGGAATGCTGAAATTCCACTCAGCTGCCGTTTCCATGTTCTTCTGCTTATGCTATTACTTTTAATTTGTAGCTCACATCATATGAATGCTTTTTATTTTTTTTCTGTTATGGAAATAGCTACTAACAAAAATATTGTGCTTTTATCTACACCAAAAATCACTTTTAATTACAGTTCACTGGCACCGTAGACTGCAGTGATGGATCATAGGTTAGACAGTGTACTGGGTTTTGTGATGGCAGGGCGGGGGGAGACAGTGTTAGCAAGCTTGTGAATCCTTGCTGCTCATGCTTGCCGCATCGGAGCACTCCTGCTGCCAGTTGAATCCATTGTTGCCTGATAGAGATAGGTTTGCTGCAGCATCGAATATAAGGCCATTTTTAAGACTGACGGGAATTTTAAATCAAGCACTGAACATTTTTATTTTAATTTTGAGCATAAGACACACATGAATTTTGGAGGCAAGTTTTTAAAGAAAAAGTGAGTCTTATAGTCCATAAAATATGACAAATAGTTCCCATTACCTTATCCTGCAACATATCTGTGATTTTCATTGAAAGTTAGCTTATACAGACACTGTATGTTTCCTTGGTAAATGTAAAAGTAGATAAATATAATGCAGTTCTTTCCACGCACAAAAGAATAGCACAGAGTTTAAAGAAAGAAAGAAAAAGTAAAAAAAGCTCTTGCCATTAAAATAATTGCTCTGTTTCACTCGGAAACAGTGCTGATACGTTGATTGACTAACAATATAAATGAACAGCAGCTTCTACACACCAGTTTGACAAATTCATAGTTAATACACTATAAAAAGATGGCAGCACAAGTTAGAAGTGAGAACACTGATTACTATTGGACTTAACAGCAAAAACAAAAATGAAAGAACTGTACTTTCCACTGGTCACGAAACGGTTAATTCTGTTCACACTTATAATATCTAAATTTATTCTATTAAACTAAAAAGAAAGTTTCTACTTTTGTGGAAAAAAAGGCACTGCCTCTTCAGTTAAAGTAGATAGCCGATATTTACATGCTATTAGTACCATAATATTTACTTGACATTTTTCATAGAAAATATGAATGACATTTTTCATAGAAAATATGTACCTATGTCGGTAAATACTGAGTACTAATTAATGTCTTACTTGTTATGCAGCTTTATAAACACACTTGTACTTGCCATCTAGCTACCAGAACTTTTCAGTCTGTGAATATAGATGTTCGTATAATATGTAGAAAGAGCAGCTAATAAGATAAGATTTTAATTTTCTTTTCAGTTGGTAATAATTCCAAATTTCATGCTTTATATTGAACAGGAGCCCATGATCCTATTCTGAACCTTAGATTAGAAGGCAAAATCTACATGAAAATTATTGGTGTTCCTTGTACTGTGACTGATTTTCCTAGTGAAACACCCATTGCAGGTGTGGAGACAGTGCTTTCATCTGACCTAATTGATTTATCTATCCAGCTGTAGGGGGAACTACTATTTAGAATGACCTCTGTACTACAGTGCAATTGAGTATTTTTCAAGTTAACAAATTAATACCAGAGTTGGAAGAAGTGGTGACAGGAAAAAACTCTCGGGTCTCTGGATTTGTAATCTGGTTGTTATTTACTGAGCCATCAAACCACACTTAACACGAAAAGTTTTGCCATTATACATGCAATCTATTCTCGGAGAAAATACTTTCATATGGATCATGTAAAGTACACTGCTTCATTCCCTCTTTTTCATCAAATGAGTACCACCACTGTTTTCTCGTAGACTGCTATGACTGTATTAGAAATACTCATTTGGAGCAAACTGATTGGTAACTCCACATCCACTAGCAGCATCTGCTGGGTCAGATGACCATCTGCTCTTTTTGCTGCAGCTGGCCTTCAACTTGCAAGACACTTCATACAGTACTTCTAGATATATCAGTGTTGGAAACTATGACTTGTTCCACAGCAGCCAGATCTGCAGACCATATCTATGTAAAATCCAGAAAAAGATAATATGTGATGCAAATTGTACTTGTTTTTGTATAACAATTGTGATTCTTCATAGAAAATGAAGTTATAAGTTGCATATCATGCAGTAGAGGCCCATCATTGAAAAAATGTAAAGAACAATAGTTCTAGAAAGGAAAGCTTAGGGTTCTGTTCTATTTGGCCTATGACAACTAGGGAGGTGTTGGAAGGTGGACTCTCACTAAGCCTAAAATTCTCTTGAAGTTGCAGAGTCTTGTGTGTTCCATGGTTTCCCTAGCTTAAGATAAATGCCGCGATGGTTGCTTTGAAATGAACATAGCTGATTTTCTTCCACATCCTAGCTAGTGCCTCATTGCTTTGTCCGTGCCATAGAAGGGAGTTACTCTTTCCTTCACTTTCTTGTGCCTCTCATAATAACTTAAGATACATGTAAAAATGGAAGGAAAACATTTGCTTTGCTGTAGTTGCCTATGAAGACAGGTAGCTTGAATCCTTAACTCAAGGTGTTTCTTTATAACCAATAAAGATGTTACAGCACTTGGTAGCACAGTACAATAGAAAGACAAATGGGCAGTAAGTTGTATATTAAGAGAGAAATAATAAGAGTAATAAGAGAATTCTAGAATGTGTAATGTAAAAGGTGAGAACCAGTTGCCTAGGAGTACTTATTAATCAATCATTAAATCATGTTCTAATGTTAGAAACAGTGCAAGTGATGTATATGTATGCTCAATTTTATTTACAATATTATGTAAACTGGTAATTTAAATTTCTGCAGCGGTGGACGATACAGAGTCACAATGTTCGGGCAGCTATTATGACGCTTATGATCCTTTCGACTACATGCATGCTCCATCATGTGATGGCTCTCAGTCAGATCCAGTATATGCAGCTGTTGTGAAAGAGAAGGCCCCAGCTACAGTCACAACACCACCACCACTGCCACCACGTAGCTCAGCTGCCTGGAGTACAATTGAAAGGAGAAGGTCCTCTCTTGAAAGAAGGGTACTTCCTGTTTGTAATTTTTTTTAATTTGCTGAAGTAATTTAATTCTTAGCTCTATTTAAGTGCTTTTCATTTTTCAGACAAAGACAAAAAGTCGACTGTACGAAAATGTCAGAGTAAGAAAGTGCAGTACAGTACATCAAAATTCGGAACTATTGGCCTTCCATAATATGGTTAAAAAACTTCGATGTAAGTAACCTCGCTGCATGTGTTTGCAGTTCACAGTCCCTCTCCATTATTATTAACTTGTCTGCTGTTGTCCATAATTGTGTGAATTTATGGGACTTAAGTTCACTATTTTTTTAATCCTTTTTTTCAGCTGAATTTCCATGTGATGATCCATATACAAATGTCGGTTTAGTCATTAGTCCAACTCTGGAAAGTACATATGCAGAAAGAACCAGCATAAAATTGGTTGTTCACTCTAAAAAGGATGAAAATCCTGTAACCTTTACTTGTGATGGTATGTATAGCAGAATATGGAATTTCTGGTGTTTAATTTAAAAAAAGTATACCATGACGATTATCAGTATTGAATAAAGCAAGTTTACTGTTACCACTCACAATTTATTTATTTCCTCAATGTGACTCAGAAGTTTAAACCTCCATCATCCGGTGTATCTGTGTGGTTTAATATTGTGTGTATAGATACCATCTGCGTTCCCTTCAGAGTTTACAAAATGTGTTGGTGTAAGTGATTTAACAAGGCAGAAAAGCCTGTGAGCACTGGTATGACCACTGGGTTGTACTGGTGGGAACTGTCCCTACAACATATCCTTTATTCTCATCCCAAAGTCGTAAAACAACACACAAATGTCATATTAACCCGCATGAATCCACCTGCTTACGAAGGTTTAAACCTCCAAAACATTTTGTGGAAACATATTGTGACTGGTAACTGTATATTTGTTTCATTTCATGTCTAATGTGTGTTAATATTTAATCATTTGTGACATTTTACATTGTTTTTCAATATAATGTGGTAGTTGTTACTATTTCTTTCTGTCAGCATAACAGGAACATTGGTATATGTCAGAATAGCTTGCAAAACTGCATTTGACAATAATATTAGAGACCTTTAAAACCGTTGAACTTTGATCCAGTATACCTTCAAGTACTTGGAAAGGAAATTGAGCACAGAACAGGAAAAAATTACTCAGAATCAGGTTGGTTGAGGTGTGTCATTATTTTATGAAAGGGAGTGATGTCACAAACACGAACCATTCAGGCAGCAGAAATAAGATTTCTCAAATTGGTAAAAGGATGTAAAAGATTGCAAAGAATTAGGAATACAGTGGAACTTCTATTTTATGTTTTCGTGCAGTCCAGACTTTAAAAACCCAATATTGAGGAAAATGCAGAATCGAGGAAAACATGAAAACCCTAAAGATATGAACAAGAACATATGTAATTGGCATATGCGATTAAAAATAGTAACCCTCCAGTAAATTGTATAAAACCTGTGTAAGTGGAGGAAATTAAATGTACAGTACAGTGTTTTTACAGTGTGGAAATGAATGTCACCAGTTCTTAAAAATCACAGTTGTGCAAATTCAAGTAAAAACTTGTCAAAAATTGAAATTTTGTGTCTGGATAAAAGATAATTGAACTATTTTCCAATGAGCTGTGACCACAAATTGTATATCAAAACATGCATTTTTGAGAGATCTTTCCTTTATGTTCAATTAGAAAAAAAGCAAAGATTGATGATCATGGTGAGCTAAACCAAAAACTATGAAGTACATTGGAAGGTGTCAGAATCTAATATGTGGGAGTCTGTGTTTTCCTTCTGTAGCCAGTGGCAGTGCAGCATACTCTGGTGATGTGAACACACTGACCTCTAGTGTATCACTTTTAAACTTTTCCTTGTTAATTATGCTTAGGGGAGAGCTTGTTTGCACCCAAATGAGCTAAGTAAGTGACATCAAAATGACATAGGTGAGTGTTTGTGGTCTATGTCGATACATTGGTTGGTGAATATAAATAGAGTTGACATGAAAGTATCACAGCCCAACAAGAGAGGAAATGTTGGTGACAGCTCTCGGCCTGGAACAAATCCTGTCAAATCAACCCCTTGCACAGCAACCAAGTGCTGGCTCACCCACCAAAAGGACAGCCGGTACAGTCCAGAGTGTCTATGCACCTTGTAAAATCTTGGTTCTACATTAGGGGGTAATCAACCTTTTTGGCAGGCGGCCCAAATTTTCAAGAGGTGATTTCCCCACTGGCCACATTACCAATTTTTGTTTTGTGAACCAAAACAAGCAAGAAATATTCATTTATTTTTAAAGAAAATAAAACAAATCTTAGGAAAGAACATTTATTACACTATTGATGAAATGCAATGTTAGAGGGATGTCTGGCTTTGTTTGACTGAACGGGCAAGTGGTTGCTACAAGCAAAGAATTTTGCAGATGAACACCACTAATTCGTGTTCTCATTTGTGATGTGATATAATTTATCCGACCAAAAAGCTGTTCACATGCACGAGTGTTTCCAGACAATAAAATCATTTTTGAAGCATGTTTGTAAAATGCTGCATGGTTCTTCTTGTCCAAATATGTTTTATAGAACTCTTTCAAACCAAACTGATTAAATTTATCTTTTTAACTGTGCATCATATTGCATTTTGCAGCATTCCATTTTGTAAATATCCCACTGTTGATCTCGTGTCTACAGAGAATGGCATAGCAAATACAGAAAAAAGCAGGCAATATTTCTTAAAATCTTGAAATTGCTTTCTAAATTTATATTTTGAGTCAGATATCAAAGAAATGTATTTCAACTCTGCTGGCTGTATGACATCAGATTGCTTTGACAGTGTAGGAAAATGTGTGAAGTTTTTGTTGGAATTATTGTTCCTAATGCTGAAGATTCATTTGGAATGCAGAAATAAGATGATGAATGATGTTAGTCACCAGATCTTTTCTTTGGAGTCAAGTGTTAACATCATTTAGTTGGCTAGTTATATCGACCAAGAACGCAGAGTCAAAAACCTATATTTTCTCTTCGAACCTGGGGAGTCTCTTTGACTTGCTCTCAAAAACTGATTGTATTTCTTGCTTCACATCAAATAGTCTTTTCAACATTTTTCACACAGGTTAGCCATCTTACTTCTGTATAAAATGAAATGTTATCGTGCTCTGAACCCAAAGACTTCAGAAATTCATGGAACTGATGATGATTCAGTCCTTTCGTCTTTATAACGTTCACTGTCTTGACAACAAACTTCAGAAATTCTCTTGATGAATAATGCAACGAAAGTTTAGTATCGACTATTTGCCAACTTTGCGGGCCTTCTGTTCAATCAATCGAACTAAATATTGTTGTTTCCCAGCCATTACTGGAGCATCATATGTTGTTAACCTTGATACACTGTTAAGTTTTAACATGAAGTGACTTAATGTTGATATAACTGCTTCCGACCAAATTTTGTGACTTCGTGATATCCTTAAATGGATACAATGGCGCTAATTCTACTGTTTCATTAAAATAGGCATGAACACCGCTGACATAAATCACCACTTGGGCTGTATTCACCGTATCTGTGCATTCATCCAAAGCTAGAGAATAAAATACAAACTCAGATGCACGATTTTTCAAATTATCTTTAATTTGTCTTCCATTGTCATCCACACATCTTACTAATTTCAATGATGGTCTCTAAGCATTCCTCAACTATTTTGCCATCTGAATATGGCTTAGATTTTTTTGCCGATATTAGAACTACTGCATAACTCACTTTCACATAGCATGCTGACTCTGAATTCGCCCTTGTAAATATCTGCTGTTGAACAGAAAGTTTCCTTTTTAAGTCATTTACTTGTTTCTGTCAAAATTGTCCCTTGTACTTATCAAACATAAGTACGTGTTTAGTCTCGCAATGCCATTTGATGTTATATTCTTTTGGAATGGAGACAGATTCATTGTACATCAGACATGTGGGTTTTGTTTTATATTCCACAAAAAATAGTTTACAATCCACTTTCTTGAAGAGTTCTAAACTCCTCTGTAACTTTCCTCTTCTTACATCCTATTTTGTTTACTAGTTGATGCCGTTACCAAGTTTACATCCTGAATTGAAACACACTTTTTTTTTTTTTTTTTTTGACCAAGTCGTTTCTGAAAGTATTGGAGTGGAGCCATATATGTAAGGGAAACATGGACGATAAATAGTTTGGACAAGTAGAGAATAGTAGCTTTCGAAATGTGGTGCTACAGAAGGATGCTGAAGATTAGATGGGTAGATCACATAACTAATGAGGAGGTATTGAATAGAATTGGAGAGAAGAGGAGTTTGTGGCACAACTTGACAAGAAGAAGGGACCGGTTGGTAGGACACGTTCTGAGGCACCAAGGGATCACAAATTTAGCATTGGAGGGCAGCGTGGAGGGTAAAAGTCGTAGAGGGAGACCAAGAGATGAATACACTAAACAGATTCAGAAGGATGTAGGTTGCAGTAAGTACTGGGAGATGAAGAAGCTTGCACAGGATAGAGTAGCATGGAGAGCTGCATCAAACCAGTCTCAGGACTGAAGACGACAACAACAACATTGACCAACTAGGATCACGTTAACAACTTCAATTCCTCTTCTTCCTTTGTTGTTGTTTCGTATTTTTCCAGTATTCCCTCATTTTCTCCCCATGAAGTCTCTTCCTTTCTTCTGTCCATGTTGTTCCCAATTTTTTATTTCTTCTGCTTTGAAAGCCTTCCAAATTTAGTATTTTGTTTTTAAAACGGTTTCTTTCTGCTATTTCTGATTCTTTGATGTTGTTTCTTTCAAGATCTTTTCTTACATCTGTAATCCATGCTATTGTCGATTTCTTCTTCCAGAAATATAGGAGTATTTGTTTTGTTAGTCTATTTCCACCCATTCGGTAGAGATGTCCAGAAAAGGTTAATCTTCGTTTGGCCATTACTTCAGATATTTTCTCTATATTTTTGTAGATCTCCTCATTACTTCTTATTTTCCACCCATCTGCAGTTTTCATTGCACCCATTATTTTTCTAATAATCCTTCTTTCCAGTACCTCTAGTTTGACCATCTTATAGTTCATCGTTAGGCTTTCATATCCATATAAACATTCTGGTCGTACCACTGTGGTGTAGAGTTTTAGTTTTGTTTTTCTAGATATACATTTCTTGTTGTAAATATTTTTGGTCAAACCGTATGCTCTTTCCATTTTGTTAATTCTTACATCTATTGCAGATTTTTCTAGTCCATTCTGTTGTATAGTTTCTCCAAGATATTTAAATTTATTTACTCGCTCTATTTTACATATTTGTGTTCCTATGTATTTTGGTGCATTTTTTTATGTTTGTCATGATTTTTTTTTTGCTGAAATTTTGAGACCAGTTCTGTTTGCTAATTTTTCCAGAATGTTTATTTGAGTAGCTGCTTCTGTCAGGTTTTTGAAAGTATTGCGAAATCATCCGCAAAAGCCAAGCAGTTTACCTTAATTCCATTTGTTTTCCTTCCCAGAGTTATTGGCTCATTTTTGTGATTTTTTAGCTCTGAATTCCAGATTCTTACAATTTTTTCTAGAACACAGTTAAACAGTAAAGGTGATAAACCATCACCTTGTCTAACACCAGTTTTTATTTCAAAAGGCTGAGATACTTCTCCCATAAATTTGACTTTAGATACTGTACCTGTTAGTGTTTCACGAATTATGTTTGCTAGCTTAGATTTAACACCAAATTCTCTAATGGCCTTATCTATCGTTTCTCTGTCTATACAACCAAATGCTTTCTTGAAATCTATAAATGACACTAGTATTGGTTTGCTGGTTAACATTCTATGGTGAATTATTGACTTTAAGTTAAAAATTTGTTCTGCACAGGATCTTCCCTTTCGAAAACCACCCTGATATTCTCCTAGTTGTTTGTCTAAAGGATCTACCACTCTGTTGAGGAGAATTTTTGATAATATTTTGTATGCCACTGGCAGAAGTGTCACTCCTCTGTAATTACTGTCATTTTGTTTGTCTCCCTTTTTATGTAGCAGGTGGATTAATGCTGTTTTCCATTTAACTGGAATCTTTTCACTTTTCCAAATGTTCTCAAAAAGCAGCTGTAGATCCTTTATGATTTGTGGTTCTGACCACTTCAATAATTCTGCTGTAATGGAGTCTTCACCACTTGCTTTATTGTTTTTGAATGTTTTGATGGCATCATGAATTTCTAGCTCTGTTGGTAGGAAATCTTCCTCTAGATTTTGAGGTGTCACTGGAAATTCTAATTTATCTGTTGGAACTGGACAGTTAAACAACTTTTCAAAAAAATTTGCTAAAATTTCACAATTTTCTTTATTATTTAATCCTATTTTGCCATTTTCATCTTTGAAACAAATACTTGGTGCCTGATATCCTTTAAGTATGTGTTTAAAGGTTTGGTAAAAATTTCTAGAATTATTTTTTGTGAAATTTTCTTCTATTTCAATAAGCTGACAATTTTCAAAGTTCCTTTTGATTTTCCGGATTATTTTTGATGTTTCTTTTCTTTGTTGTCTGAATTGTTCAAGGTCTTCCTCTTTTTTCGAACATCTCCATTTTCTCCATTTTTGAGCTCCTTGCATTAGTGCTTCTTCACACTCCTCATTCCACCATGTCTTCTTATTATTCTTGGCTAATCCTAAAGTTTTCTCTGCTGCTTGAGTTATTTTCATCTGGAGTTCACACCAATCACCTTCTTTACTTGTCTCAATTTCTTCTCTAAATTTTTCTATATTTTCTTTTGTAATATTAGCTGTAGTGGTGTTGTATGTGATCACTTTCTTGGTCGCCTTTTTGGTTTAGATGGGAGAAATTTTATTTTAATCTTAGAGAGATAATGATCTGATTCGAATTCCCCATTTCTGACTATTTTAACATTCATAATTTCCGTGATGTACCTTTTAGATATGACTACGTGGTCCAGTTGAAATTCGCCTAGGTTTGGATTTGAATGTCTCCGGGTTTTGGCTTTTCTTGACAGTTTGCGGAAATGTGTGGACATGAGTTTTAACTGAAACATTTTACACATGTTGATCAGTCTTTCACCATTTCTGTTTGTTCTTGAGTGTGCTGGATATTCACCTACAATAGCTCTAAATTTCTTTTCCCTCCTAATTTGCACATTGAAGTCACCAAGAAGTATTTTAACGTTCTTTTTAGGTATGATAGAAATTTCGGATTCTAAAAGATCCCAGAATTTATTTACTTTCTCCAGATTTCTTCTGTTGTCAGCATTTATAGGTGCATGACAGTTTATGAGGGTGTAACTTTTATTCTTGCACTTCATTGTTAACATGGATATCCTTTCTGAATTTGATCTAAATTCTGTTATGCTATCTACTATTTTTTTGTTTACATAAAATGCTGTTCCACACATCGGCATGTTTTCTGTTATTCTCACTGCTGGTTTCCCTTTATAAATTCTATAATGTGTATCAACTACATCCTCATCTAAAAATCGTGTTTCCTGAACTGCTATAATCTGTATATCGTTCTTCTGCAGAAATAATTCTAATTCCTTTTGTTTCCCAGTTTTCAGAAGAGAATTTACATTTAAGGTTCCAAAGTAGTACTTCAACTGAAAACTGGAAGGCTTTTCTATATATTTCATCTTTTCTTCACCGCAAATGTTGGGACTCCCCAGAATCCTAGGTCCCATTGCATTACATGATGTAATGGTGGATTCCTCATCAGAGTTACCATCTGGGGTAGAGCATCCATTGTGCGAACTTTCCATATTGTGACTTGAAGCTGTAAATTGTAAAGAGTAGAGAATCTGAGGTCATCCCTGAATTCGCAAAGTAAGACCAGGTTGTTAGCCTGGAATATTATTTATTCAGCCGCCACTAACGTGTGGAACAGACGCTGTCGGGGTGCCGCCACTAACGTGTGGAACCGTCGTGCCCTCTGTCTGTTTTGGCCTTGGACAAGAGGCTGCCTCTTCTGCCAGCTCCGCTGTACCGAAGTCCATCTTCTCTGCCTTCGCTGCCGTTGAGGTCTTCACCGTATCCCTGGCAAGGGGCCCTCAAAGGTACTATCACCCGGGCCAGGTGACCCAAGGTTTTTTAATGAGGTGTTACTCCTCTCCCCCCCTCCCCCCCCCCCCCCTTCTCCTTTCTCAGCCGGGCTTGGGACCGGCTATGGCGCAGTTCCTGTGTTGTTGTTGTTGTTGTTGTTGTTGTTGTTGTTGTTGTTTTTTTTTTTTTTTTTTTTTTTTTTTTTTTTTTTTTTTTTTTTTTTCCCGTAACTCAGAATCTGCCAAAGAGACCTTATGGTAATCAGAGTTTTGTAATTTTTTATGTATGTGGTACATGAAGTTCAGAATCAAATATTAGTTACCTAACATAGTTTGATGCAACTCTCAAAAATTGCTTACAAAATCTACTTTAAAGTTTCCTGAAGCTGTTCAGCACTGTAAAGCAAGTTCTGTGCTTTAATTTTTTGTGTGGCTCTGTGGTAGGATGCTCAACTGCCACATGGGTGGCCCTCAATTCTCCCCCCCCCCCCCCCCCCCCTCTCTCTCTCTCTCTCTCTCTCTCTCTCTCTCTCTCTCTCTCTCTCTCTCTCTCTCTCTCTCTCTCTCTCCCTCCCTCCCTCCCCCCCCCCCTCCCCCTCCCCTCAGCAATCACAGACCCTGTAGACATCAATTCTCAGTTGTGCTAAATTTTTAAACAAAGGCCCATGTTCCACAGGCATTTCTGTGAACCATATGGTACATAAAGATGGAAAAAAAAAATCATTTGAATTGTTTTTCTTTTTTAAAAAACAACCTTATATATAAATGGTCAGTGATTAGAGATTAATATCTGCAATGATAATTAGATTTTTGTGTGTGATATATGATTAGAAATAAAATTACTTGCATTTTTCATAAAAATGAGAGTTAAATGTGTGCTAATTGACATATATTTATGTGATGTTGGTATTCAAAATGAACTGAAAAAACTTAAAAAGTTATGACCGTAACTAGACTCGAACCTTTTCATCTTTGTAATGCGGAATCCTTAAATATACTACTAAAATTAAAAGGAGGTAATGAGGCAGAAACCATTGCTAAAGTCGACTGGTGAACTTACTCACCATAACTGAGTACACAAAATGAATGCAAGCCTACTAAAATTAAAGACAAGCAACACAGATTAAATGTAAAAAGATAAAAGCTGGCTGTATGTATCTGAAGTAATGATAGGTCTATCGCGATTGAATGTGCACCATGTACGTATACATGCGAAGGGCTGTAACTTTAAGGCCACTAATGTTGTGAATTTGCAGTAAATTTAAATATGGAATGTGTTGGCTATGTCTGGCACACATTTCATTCACCAGTTGCGCGATACGTGCTACTGCTCATTGTTGGTTGCATATCGCTGGCGCTAACTAAATTTTTTCAAGATGGTGCGTGGGCTTTTCAAAATAAATCCAATATAGCGATTTTTTTTCAAACATGATTATAGAGAATCTAACGATAGTTCAATCGATGAACAGGGATATTCTCATTGTAATTGGGTATGATACGAAAGACACTTGCTGGAATGCACTTTGGGGGATTTTATGTGAAATAAAAGTTGAATTTTTCTGTCATCTGAAACAGCTCCGCAGGCAAAAAATGAGATGCCTGGTCTACACTGTGCAGTCAACAATGCATGGTCTGTGGTCCACACTCATCACTGTATAATGCATGTTGTTTATCTTGTTTGCTTGTTTGTAGTAGCAGTGTTTTGCAATTTTAAATAAAAATGAATATTCTTAAATGTGATGTTTTTGGGTATGTGTAAAATAGTCACAAGACTCCAAAGCACCTTATTTCCAAAGTCCACCCATAGCAGCTGAAGGAAGTCAATCTTGCTGTTAGAAATTGTAATGTGAAATATTTTTGAAATTAAAATATTAGATCACACCCTACAAACAGTTGATCTAGTTTGTGTTGGAAGGTGATAATTTGGTGGGCTCTATTTAAAGAAAATAATTGCTGGAAATGTGAAGTGATGAGGTGGACTTCATTCCAAAAGAATCAGTGTGGACACACAAATTTTCAGCAGCTACAAGCCAAAGTGTCTTCATCAATTTTGTAATTTTATATGATAAACATATTTTTGGGCATTCATGGCTTTCCAAGAGACTTCACATATAACAGACTACCTGTGCTCCTCAGTTTCTTGTTCCAGAATCAAATGCTTTTCCTCATAGGTTCTTGACATGCATATCAGGTTCTAAAAGTCACTGTACAGACGTAACAGATTGCAATTCTGCCAGCTACAGAACACACTGAGCCTGCTCTTGAACTGTCGCCATTTTAAATTGCATCTAACAAAAATGAACGATATCTGTAACCTTTCCAACCATACAGAACAAATCTTCCAGAGATTCCTTTTATTGTTATGCAACTTTGCTGTATGTATATACATAGTTTGGAAGGTTTTAAATTTTTGTATTGTATAACCAATCAGACATCTGATGTTCTGTTGGCATTCTTCTCCACATTGACTACATTTGAATTTTGAGTTGATTATTGGCTCAATAGTTTCTAGCCTATTTGTAGATAATAGGGTAACACAATGTTTACTAATGTTACTATTCTTTTACAGTAAACTCCACTGTGGAACATGTAATTTATCATGTTGTTTGTGAATTGGAAGGTGACCTAACTGGTGATGTCAAAGATTATGTTTTGAAAGTATGGGGTCTAGCAGAATACTTTACATCTCAGACAAGCCTGTCAGATTATGAATATGTACATCAATGCATAAAACTGGAACAAGATGTTGTGCTCACCATTTTGCATATTGATCAGTTAACTAGGCCTCTAGCAAGGACAGTAAGTACCAATCCACAAAACATCACAAAGTTGCTCTGATAGAACAAAGATTTAAAAGTTATGCAATGTGATAAGAGTCCTGCAAAATACATTTCATTCGTTTCAGCTGCAGGATGACAAAAGGGATACTATTTTGACTCTGGAAGAGTTAGTTCCAAATGAACCATCACATCCAATAACTCATGATAATTTATTAATAATTTTACGTAAGTTTAAACTTTTCAAATCTTACATTTAGCTATTATTGAAATTTCAGTTGATTAATTGTTTAGATTTTCAATATTGCTTCGCAAATGATTGTTCATTTAGAAACAATAGCATAAAAAGTTAAATTCATTCATTACAACTTATGAAAATGTGGACTTTCACTGTTGCTGCTATAATTAGACTAGCACTTTCACAGAAAGGCAAAATGTATTCAGTTCAGTAGCAGAAATGGGAACCCACTTGACACCAATAAAATCTTTGTCATGACTTGTATTGCATGCCTTGGGGGAAATATTTAATCCCTATTTACTCTGGAGGATGTAATGACACATCAGAATTCAATCCAACTCTTTTTTTTTTTTTTTTTTTTTTTTCAATGGTTTGATTTTTTGGGCAACAGAAGCAACATTTTTTAAGGATAGCGTATCTTATTTCAGGTACTTAGAAGACAGGGAATCTTCCGGCAGTGTAACAGTTCTCTGCAGCTTAACGTCCATTTTTTCAGACCTTGTACAATATTCTACAGCTTGTGGTACAATGTTTATTCTTTTTCATTAAGATGTATTATTGTAAGCTGACAATCACAACACTGTTTCTAATGCATCTGGACATAAAGTACCATGATTGGACTTCATTTTTTAAGTTAAATGTTTCTGCTTTAACAGTTTCGTTGAAGTCTTTACTACCAACTTAACTGCCATTAATGTTCCTCATTGTAAACAAAATTGTGGAAAATTATAAAGATAGGAAATGTTTCAAATTAGTAACCTAATATGCTTTTATGAAACATTTATCACAAAGAAAACATTATGCTTTTTCAGAGACATTAGAACAAGAAATGGAGAGAGTTCATCATGCTGCATTGCAAATGGCAGAGAAGAATAATCCAAGTGTTATGCCTTCCTTACAATCAAAAGGAGTTGTACAGGCTGTGAAAGCAGTATGTACATACTTAGGAAATATAGAAACACAAGAGATAACAGAAGCTCTTGAAGGCTTCAAGTCAGCTTGCCTCCAGTTCATACCAGTCACCCAGACAGTGAGTATGACAGATTTTTAGTCTTTATACATCATTTACATATTATTTAGTTGTTGTTATACTTGAAAATTATTAAGAAATTATCAAAAGTATTTCACCATGTACTAATGTTCCCAGGAAGTAGAACGCTCAAGATCAGGTATTGCTGTGAAACACCCTGAAATTCTTGATGATGATGGTGATTATTCAATAGTGACTCTGAGGATGCAGAGTGCTTCTGACCATGTTGAGAATGTAGCTGAAAATATTACCCATCACTGTGATAATATTCGTGATGCCATTCAAGTGATGGTGGAAACTTATTGTCATGCATTTCATGTTGACTTCCAGCTTAGCACCAAAGCTGAACTACCATCCAGTATGTATCCAACGTTTTTTAAAATTAATATAGTGTCTTAGAATGGCTATTTATTTCTCCTCTTTATGACTCTCAAAGGCACCTAATGTTGCCTGTGTTCAGACATTAAACAGTGATATAATCTGCTTGTAAAAAAAAAACACTACTTTAACATATTGTGTCCACAGTTGTGAATTGTGTAAAAAATGACACCATGGTGTTTTTGTGGATCTAAAAGTTTAAGACTATCAATGTAACGTTTGAGGATAAGGTCTCTAGTTTATCCTATGAATTTCTGTGTATAAAAATGAAAGTATCATTAAATAATTTATTAAACTCACATACTAAAGGCAGGCTGGCTGGCTGGTACTTACATTTGGGCAGTGTAACTACTAGTGCAGTTGATATACAAACAAATGTAAGGTAGTAAATTTTTTCCAAATAAACTTTACCACCTTCAAAGTACAATTTACTGTACATGAAACATTATTCCAATTGGTGAGTCCATAGCTTGAAATATTTTTACACTCACAAACAATGGTGACAACTCTTCTCTCATATCCTTCTTGATCACTTTCACATCAGCAAATAAGTGTCCTTTCATAATCTTCTTCATTACACCATTACTTAACCAATAATGATCTCGGAAAATATCTGGGTCAGTTTTGAGCTGTTTGTTTTTTCAATGCCCAGTATGCTTCCACTCTCCACGCATGGCTGAAAACTCAGTTCCCAAGGTACAAATTTGGCACTGATCCTTCTCTTTCCCTTGTCTTCTGTTAAAATTCACATCTATGTGATTACTCTGCTATTCACACTTACGCATTTGCTAAAGTGTTCATAGAATCACTTTTGGAATTTCTCTGTAATTCCACTCTTGAATAAGATGTGGGAAAATCTTTTTGTGTGAACTTTGATTTCTTGTATGTTATTGCAATTGTCATTTCTTCCTTTGTAGATACAAATCAACAAAGTATTTTTGCATTCAGAGGAGAAAGTTGATGATTGAAATTTTGTGAATGAATCTCACTGCAATGATAAAGATTATGTGCTGGATTTTGAGACAGTGATTTATATTTGGTCAATTTGGATGTTAATGGTACTCAGTCTCATCACAAAGACTTTGTACTCACTGATTGCTGTATACAATATGATGATCTTTATTTGCTTAGGATTGTTTAACAGTAAGAGATCTACTAAGTTATGATAACCACTTACACTTTGAGTTAGCTCCTGAACTAATTTCTAAAAATAATTTTCGGAGAAAGCAGTTAATACAATTTCGGATGTTGTTTTATGCCTACCTCTGACTGTAAACATGTATTCTTACCAGCATATGTGTAACGTCAAGTCTCTACCAACTAGAATTATGAATCAGGTGCTTATTTGAAATGAGATCCAAATTTTCCTTGAACCTTTCTGTAACTGTATCATCTAAATTGGAAGCTTGGCAAAGAAGCCAATTATTAATTTATTTTTGTTGTCGAATATAATCTGTACGTGTGCTAACTCATAGCAACTATCTACTTCAGTTTCACTACAAGATAAACTACTTGTAAAGGCAACAAATGTCACCATCAACTGAACTTAATTTTACGTACAGTACTCCTTTTGGTCTTTCAGCTGAACTTGTCTAGCTTTATCCAGCTATTGGTATCCGTAACAAGTCAGTGCTTTCGGTGGCAGTTGGAGCTCTGGTTCTTTCCCAATGCAGCTATGGCAGTATGCAACTATAATCCCAATGTTTTCTAGATATACCCTCTTCTTGTTTGACATCTTCTCTTTGGAACTGTACACTTGTTTGAAATTTTCTGAGTCCCTCAACTTTTTATTTTATTTATTTATTTATTTATTTTAATTTTAAGAAACAGGCCCAGTCAGCTCCACACAGCCCCTGTTATACACGTCCACCTTCTGTGTATAGTGGACCCATGATTATTAAGCTAAACCAAGCTCAGAGAGAATACAGTTAACTCCACCACGTGTTCAGTGTTTTGGGTGGCTTCCAGATTTTCTTGATTTTTCATTGCATCTGACAGTTGGCAGATGTCCAGAATGAGGTTTCTCATCAGTTGACATGTTGTGACTTTTTTAAATAAGAAAACCACTTGTAAACTCAATTTTCACCCAGTGTCATCTTTGCGACTTTCTTAAGACATCGCAACAGTTTCTGCAGGATTTTTCCTGAACGGGAACCATATTTTCACAGCTATGCATTGTTCACATTATGGTGGGATTTGGCCTGAATTTAAACAGCAACATTGCTCACATTCTCATGCAAGGATGGATTAAAGGGGGGAAGGGGGAGGGGTGATCACACCTACCCTTTCCCCCCATTGAGGGTTGAAACTAAATTAAAATCAAATGGTAATTTTTGTAATCTGCACCAAAATTAAGCACGTGAATTTAGAGTCTTGGTTAGTAGATTTAGTCATTTAATTCAGTATTCCCCAGGCCACCTTACTTCCCGTGTACAAGAGAATACCTTTACAAGTGACTTGTGCTCCCCCTCCTGTTTGAATTGTGGGTGCTAAATATTAGCAGGGCTTCCCAATCTGACACAGCAGCATGTGCTTCATGTTTTCCTTGGGGCACTATCTGCTTTGCCCTTGATGTTGTCATTGCTACTGTTGTTAGACTGATTTCCCAGAATTCAGTAGCATATCCAGAGTGGGTTCCATCATGTGATGCCATTGAGAAGTGCTTCTCTGCAATGCTGAATCTTCACACAGTGCACTGCAGTATACTGTCATTGAGAACAGTTGCCGCTGTTGCTGCGATCAGCTTTTGATGCAACAACGAGCAAATTTGTTGGTGCCATTACTGCTGCTGCTATGCTGGTGTCATGTGCCGGCTTTTCATAAGCGGCTATCTGAGCGTTGGCCAGTCAAATGCTTTGCTGAATGGCTTCATGTGGCGGCCGCTATTGGATACAATGTTCTGCCAGTGGTAGCTCAGTGTGAAGGGGACGTTTGTCATGACAGGTGGAGTTTTTCAGTTTTGCGCAACATGAAACGAGTTTCAAAAATAATGTCTGCCTTCTGTAAAAAACAGAAGACAACATTTAAGTGACACCTTGCATATTATGTGGACCAGTGCTCTTTGTTCCCATATGACATAATTTTGGAATTAATGTTAGTAAAGTAACATCATTTGAGATTACTCACACATTTTTACATGTTCTCATCCATAGTGGAGTGTTTTTGATGCTGTGACTGGAAAGTTAAATTTGAAAGTACAGAGAATTTCTGCATCAGTTGTTTTACTTGATAAGCACGAAGTATTTTGATGCTCACCCATCATCTTCAGGTGGGAAATGGATCAAACTAATTGCTGAAACTAAATTACTTTTACTGTGTTTACTGAGGTAGCGATAAGTGAGCTTTCATGGATAGACATACTTGTTGATGTAATGACTCCTTTTGAGCTAATGATAGTGTATACTGCCTTGAATTTTTCCAGACGTGTATAACCAAATCAGAATATCAAATTGATATTGACAGCGAAGTGCAATTTATCATGGTAGGGGGTGATTTTGTCGGTTTGCCAATGTGTGTGTGTGTGTGTGTGTGTGTGTGTGTGTGTGTGTGTGTGTGTGTGCTCATAGTATGGCTGTAGCAGCAACAGCTGTACAGTTCCTAAGTGGACTGTGTTCTCACATCACCTTCTAACTAGCATACAATATTACTCCACTTCTGTGGCATTATTTGTGTCACTGTTTCCTCTAACAGTATTTGAATTTCTGCCACACTGAAGCTTTTGTTATTTGTTGTCACATAGTGTTTAATCTGTGCCCAAATCATTTCTGTAGCATTGAAGTGGCAGTGGTATGGCGGAAGCCTAAGATCCCTGTGGTCATATATTGTTGTTGGCGGAGCTTTAGCTTTAGTCTCAGAATGGTGTGGGGTGTTATCCATTATAGTTACTGGCAGTCAATTTAAGTTTTCCAATAGTTGCTTTTTGAATAGTTTCAGAAAACTACCACGGTTCATCTCCATGTGGCAGTCACTTGTTTTCCTCAATTTGTAAATTAGGAGACAGTTAGGTATGAAACCAGATGCAGTTCCATCATGCAAGACAATAATCATTGTGCCCTTTACCACTGGAATAGCAGAATTTCCACATAGGCTAACATCTGTCCAGTCTTTTCTGATGGAATGACTGGCATTTATCCTCATTCCGTCGAACCACATAATATCTTCAAATGTCACTTTAACGATATTTCTTAAAAATCAACAATGCTCTACTACGATATCATCTCCCTCCATTACAATTTTCTGTCCATTAATTTTTTTTACCAGAAACTGAGGGCTCTGACAACCATTACTAAAAAAGTCTTGCTGCCTGTGAATAGCTCTGCCTTGCAAAGAGTAGCACACAGTTTTTGTAGAGTTGGATTTTTTCTTTTCTTTCTTACTATCCATACTACGTGTGGTGACGAACAGCATCTTGCTGAAAAGAGTCCTAGTTTGTTACTTGTGGTTTTGTCATCCTGTTTTTCCCAGACATCCACAGTTTCGATTAACCAGCCTCTTTCCCCTTCTATATCTTTCCTTAAAAACTTTGACGACAGTATTTTCGTGATCTTCAAAATGTCTGCAGTTCTTACGACTACCTTTGTTAGAGGCAATAGTGTCACACAGTTGCCTCTCTCCTTCTCAAAATAGTCTCACACAGAGCACACAACTCACGCCTGACGTGGAAAACATAAGCAGATCACTGAACTTTCCAGTGGCCACTC
Source organism: Schistocerca serialis cubense (assembly GCF_023864345.2). NCBI lineage: Eukaryota > Metazoa > Arthropoda > Insecta > Orthoptera > Acrididae > Schistocerca > Schistocerca serialis. Next base: position 544,986,449 of record NC_064644.1, on the reverse strand, counting down.
ACCCCCCCCCCTCCCCCCCGCTTTAGATATTCTGCAGCGCAGGATAAACTCGCCGCGCAGAGAAACAAAGCACACAGTGAAACGGACCCCAACTATTTATGTATGATACTGGCCATGAGCATTGTCTGTAACTTGCTACATTAGCCATTACCTGTAAACAGCTGGACATCAGTCACTGTTATTCAGGTCTAGGTATATATGACTAGTCAACCTGTAACGTGACCTGTGTATGTGATTTTTTTATTTATTTATTTGATAACCGTCAAAAATACAGATCCACATACTTGCATAAAACAGAGCTATTTTCCTTGAATTTTTCCCTTCTTTTGGTAATTTGCTTTTCTTCTATATCTGTACGGAAATTTTCTGGCCTGCCTGCGTCTGATTACCCGTATCTACCAGTGACATCTAGGAATGTTATGCCCATGTCACCACGCACCGAAGTGAGTATGCTTTCACATTCACATCAGTATGAGACCAGTAAACCCCATATTTATTTAATGAATCCCACTCCATGTATAAAACAGATGATTACTTTATGAATGAATTAATGCATTCATTTATGCCAATCGTTGCTTAGGTGTGCTAACTGTGATAGATATGTATGCGTGTATGGTGAAAGGGTTTAACACACAGTTATGATTTTAGTCCTACATATACTTTTCAGGGTTGGGCCAGATGAACTTTTTAAGTATTTAGAGCCTTCAATGAGTGATACATCACAGGTCCAAGATAGTCAGATCAGCTGCTCTTCAGCATTATTACCTACAGATTATACTTCAGCATCAAGCATTAATTATGAGACCGACATTGGCCTGCCTATTGGGACTAAGCCTTCAGACTGAGAGCTCGCCAGGGTGCTTCAAAATCTCTGAACTTCATCATGAATGTAAATTCTCATGTTCTAATCACAACAAGGGAGGGAAGTTTGAGAAATTGTATCTGAAAAAAGGATACTTAGATAAATACAAATCATGGTTAGCTTCCTCACCACCAAAACAGTGCCTATTCTGCAAAAAATGCTCTTTTTTTGTGCCTGCTCTTAAGGGTGGCAAATTCTCTAAGTTCCTAGAAAAAGATGGTGACAGCAAAACACTGTATCACCAGCAAGCTTTAGAATGTGCCTATGACTTTCTAGTTTCTTACAAAAAACCTGAGAAATCCATTGAAAGTCAAGTGAACAAATGCTCATTGAAAACAGCAAAACAAAACTATAAAAAGTTGTCATTTTATTTGAAAAAGGTTGTTTCTTGGGAGGCAGAACATGCCTTTTAGAGGGCATGACAAAGATGGCTCTATTTTCTCAAAAGATCCCAGAATATCTAATAAAGGTAACTTCAAAGAACTGATGAAATTTTGTGTCAAAGAATGTGGAAGTACTGATTTAGCAGCATAGTATAACTGTGACAGCAAAAGATGTAAATTACTTTGTAAAACTGTACAAAATGATTTGATTGAATGCTGTGGTGGAGAATTTATTTCACAGATATTATGCAGAAACCAAGAAAATGTATTCCACAGTATTAGATTTGATGAGACCACTGACATGTCACGATGACAATTTTCCTGAGATACATTTACACTGTTCACTAGCAAGAGTTGGCATCAGGACCAGGATAGTAAATCAGTAATACTTCACTCTTTGTTTCTTCTGTTATCTTTGAACTGAAGTTGGCACAATGCTTACTGAGTGTACTATCTTGGGCCCTTCACTTTCTCTGATACATGTGTACGTCTTGGCCTCCTTTCCTCCTCAGAGATGATGAGCTACTCAAACGTTGGTTGCTGAGTGACCTGCTCATCTTCTCTCCTCATTCTCTCCAGCCTCTCTTATATTTCCTCTTTTCTGTTCCGTAGAAGGAATAATTGTTCTGAAGACTAGGAGAATCAACTTACTCATGTGTGAAGGGGATTGGGGTGTCAGATACTGTGTTCACATTATGGAAATGTGACATGTGTTTTTGAATCACACTTTTAGACACATAGCATTGAACTTACAAGTGATCACATCAGTGCATGTTAATGCAGCATTTACACCAACACTTGGTTAGAAAGATAGATAGCATCCACATGCTGTTCAGTTGACCACACATTTCTGTTGTGACTAGACATATTTTCTATTTATTTCTGTTATTTTGTTGGACATTGCAAAAAGTAAGTGAAACCAAAAGCAACAATATTGACATCAAGCTACTAATTATCCACCAGTTTGGAATATAGTGTCACAATATATAAAAATAAAATTATGAGATGAAGAGCTTGGAGAGAATTGTTTTTGATCTTCTGTGATGGAATTAACTCAAGGAAAAAAGTAGGTAAGAAAAACTTTATTTTAACAAGTACATATTTTAACAAGTACACTTTCATTCATATCATTTGGTCTGCAAGTTCAAGTCTACCTTGTTTAACAACATAGTTGTTGAACTTGGCTTATGAAGTGGACCATCTATTGTATGTACTTATTTATTGGAAATTTCCTACTAAATGTTGTGAAGTACTGTAATTACTTTTACAGTTTGTTGCCACAATCGACGCTGATACCTCACAGGTTGCGTAGTATTCTCCACTTAATGCACACAATACCAAAATTACACTCAATTTAGCTATGTGCTAAAGGTAGCTGACACTTAAGTAATAGTTGTTCAAAAGGGAGCCACTGCATACCATTGTCTCATTAAATTTTCGATCAGCCCAAATACTTCATCTCCTACAATCGTGTGAAGAAGTGCCATGTAGTGCTTTTCAGTTAATTTTCACCCCCCCCCCCCCCCCCAGTCAAGCCCCTTGGTACATAATAAGATTTTCAAGAGTGTTTTTCATAGAGAATCGAATCTCTGAAAATTCCTGAGTCACTATCTTTCCCATAAGTGTGCATGTCTACACAGCTAAAGCACTAGTCAGTCACAAAGTGCCAAAGCACTAGGGAAAAATATCTGCAGGAGAAGTATAAGAGAGAATGTTCTGGATTTTGTATTCCGACATGTTTGCTATTGAAAGCTCTGATGTGGTGATGGTGAAACACTGCATGCTGTTCATATCCTTCGGATATTTCAAACTATTCTTCTGTATTTGGCTTAAGCATCACAGTCTTTAAATTACGTCTAGATAACTTTCCATGCTTGACAAATTATCCCAGATATAGTTGATTTCCCAATTTTATGTGAATATTGCAGCTTTGCTACTGAACAGCCACTTGCAAATTATCTGAAACCAAAACAGATTGGGGGAAACTGCAGTGACTTATTGCACTCTGCTGCTCGTCATGTGAACTCTGTTGAAATTCTGTCATGCTTTAGTATGCATCAACGCATGTTATATCTGAAACTTAGCCCTAACATTACTTTAACTTGTGAGAATTCTTTGTATATGTGAAAAAATGGAAACTTCAGTTTGATTGTTACTTAAGATGCCCCCCGCCCCCCCCCCCCTCTCTCTCTCTCTCTCTCTCTCTCTCTCTCTCTCTCTGTGTGTGTGTGTGTGTGTGTGTGTGTGTGTGTGTGTGTGTGTGTGTGTGTCACTCTATCATATTGGACAGGGGAAGAGGAGGGAATTATAGTGAATAGAAATGTAGTAAATGAGAAAAATTACAAGGAAGGAAACTACGTGGAGACTTTTATTAATAAGGGAGTAGAAGAGCTCTGAATATGGTTAGTTTCAGTGGAAAGGTAAGACTGGGAAAAAGAGCATAATGAATTTGATTAGGGCGTGGTGTAGATAAAAGGTGTGGTGGGAGAATGAGAAAGAAAAAGTATTTTTATTTGTTGCGTAATTTTGTCTTTTCACATATTTTAATTGTACCACAAATGTGCATTTCTTGCTATTATCAAAAACAGATAACTTAATAGCCAAAATTGGATAAGTGTCTTAAAGTTTCTTGTATAAACAGTGTGTCACCATTTATTAATATTACACTAGTAAATATAATTCTCCGTATTTTATTTTGAAATAGAAAATATAGAACGAGATTAGGAACAAAAAACAGTCAGTCCCATCAAGTAAAATTTGCATGTAGTTCAATAATACTGAACACATTTTTCTTTCTTTTAGATTAAATAAATAATTTTCCACCACTATGTTGATTACCTTAACATTGCTCATTCATTGTATATACAAGGGTTGAATGAAAAGTTATGCCTCCACCTTAATTGGGTTTGGATGGGAAGATTTTAATAAACCAAATGCAGAAATAATCCTTGGAATGTGATGTTTAATTACCAATATTCACTTTTCCACATAATCGCCAGCTAATTGGATACATTTCTGCCAACGATGTCAAGTTTTCTGAAGCCGTGACGGAAGAAGTCGACACTGTTTCTGCTGCCACAGTCTCACAGTTCTGTCAACGTCTTCATCAGAAGCATAATGCCGTCCCTGCAGATCGTCTTTCATTATCAGGAACAGATGGAAGTTAGACAGTGCTAAATCTGGATTGTATGGAGGATTCTGTATGGTGGTGATATTCAGTCTGCATCCAGGGTACCCATCATGTACAGATCTTCCGATAGCCAAGTAAAGTAATGATGTGACCCACATTTCTTGTGGAGTGCCGATTGTGCTTGCAATTTCTCTCTGAGTGATACAACGATCGTCCTGAATCAATCTGTCAACATTTTGCTTGTGAAACTTGGTGGTTGCTGTCACAGGACATCCAACTCTTTGTTTGTCATGCAGGTCATATGTTCCCGCCTCAACATCTTTACTCACCCAACGACGCACAGTACTCACATCAACACAATCACCATAAACTGCTTTTATTCTCTGATGTATCTCCTTTGGGGTGACACTTTCTGCTGTCAAGAATTCAATAACTGTACGTTTCTTAAATTGCATTGACCGAAGATCTGTGCAGGGTTCCATACTTTACACTGTAACAACACAACCATTCAATGCTAAGGCTTCCTGCCAACTGGAGCTATAGAGAAGAGGCTACAGAACAACCCAGTACCTGCAGCATACCAATGCTGCCAACTTTTGAAAAGTTACGAAGGTGGAGGCATTACTTTTCAGTCAATCCTCATATAATATACATTATTTTAAATTTGCTCTATATAAAACACTTTTGAGTAATGACTTTCTTTATTATTAGAAAATTTTTATTTTAGTTCTTTACATACTGCTTGTTTAACTTTTAACTTAATCACTGTATGTAAATAACTAAACTCTGATTTGACTTGAAAGTAAGGTTACCAACTTAAAATTATCAAAAGCAGGACAGTGCTTCACAAAAACGGGACTTTATTTTAATAAAGCCTGACAATTTATTTTAGAACCAACAAATTGTTTATATTTTACACAGTAGGGTAATAAACATGCTCTAACCTCAATTTGAACATAAAATAATACATTTAAAATTTGCTATAGTATTAATCAATGGTATTTCATTGTTATAAATTCAATGCAAACAACTTGATGTAATTTTCAGTCTTTTCTGGTGGTGTTTTCTTTGACTGTAAACTGTACTGCTGTTATCTTCATGAATATAAGTGCAAGGTTCCTCACAAGACATATTCTTGAAATTGTGCCTGATCAATAAAATTTGTTTCAATTTATCAGTTTGTCCACTGAACAGCTATGAGAGAGAACCTATGTTGAGGGGGTGCATTACTACTAGAAATGGCGAAGTAAAATTGGAAAATTTCTAAAAATCTTTTGACATTTTATAACATTTTTAAAGTAATGAACACAACTCTTGGTCTACTGTCGAGTTTTTCTGAAGCATTGTAGATCTGACAGAGTTCTTGACATTGCAGGACTGATAAAACAGTTTCAAATGGTTCATTTTCACACTTTTGATTTGTAAGTACTGAAAACCTGGAACCCTCAAAGCAAAGGTCCTTAAAGTCCTTGAGTTTAAGCTATTTGAAGTACTTTAATTCTTCATTGGCTGCATCTATTTGCCAAGGTGTTGAGTGCATATTTCATAGAAACAAGATGCATTTTTGTTGTACACCTGACCCTCTTTTTCCAAACCAGCTTCTGTAAAGGGAGTCAAAGCTTATCTGGCTTAGAGAGGCATAGACGTTTTCTCAGGTCTGTTTTTCATTCAAATTAATACATTTCCTAAAAATTCATGTGCTTCAACAATAGGATAGTTTTTCTTTTCAGCAGAAATCATTTTGCAATGAAAAATGGGCATGGTTGAGGAATGAAGCAGAAGATATTACTCCAAAAAGAGAGCTAGTAGAAAATTTCTTATTTTTGTAGGCACTAGTTTCCTATCTTGAGAGAGGAGGTAAGACTTAAGTGCTGGGTACGATGACAGCCATCAGGTCCTGGAATGTGTTATGAGCAATTGGTAATTTTTGTCCACAAATTGGCAGAAATCTTTCCATTTCTCTGTACTTACTGCATTCATGTGAAAAAAGTTTAACACCTCCATAACAAAAGAATCAGTTCTGTGTTGCAAAGTGTTACATAATACATGGTCAGGGCAACCAACTCCTATTATGTTTTCATTTAACTTTCAACTTTCCTTTGAGAGTAGAATGCACATCCCCCCCCCCCCCCCCCCCCCCTGTGTCCAAGACCACTGAAGTTAACATTTGCATTGTGACTAGCAAAAGCAATGTATTGAAAAATATTTAGGTTATGCTTCTTCTAAGTACGTAAAAAAAATTGGTAATACTTTCAGATGCTTCATTAAGACTACTTTGTAAGGCAAAGATGTTTGCTTGAATATGAGTGCTTTCATAATCGAAATATTGAATTACAGTTAGGAACATTTTCAGTGCACCATGATTATTAACATCTGTCCCCAGGTTAAAGTATGCAACTTTGTCATTCAAAGTTTTGACAGCAACACCTACAGTGTGAGGTGCAATAACATAAATTGATAATGTCTTCTGATTTACTTCTTCCACAACATAAATTTTTGCAACCTCAGATTTTGGAAATGTTTTTTATTTAACCCTCAAGCAGGCATGCTGTTTTTCATAACATGAGAGGGCTTGTGGCACATTTTGTACACATGTATGAGCAAAATCACAGAAAAGACCAACTCCAAACATTAAACAATACAGTTGGGTCAGATCCCAGCCAACCACTTATTTGATTACTAATTATCTCATGGATAACTGCCTCATTGTCAGAGTCTGGGTCATTTTCTTGCACTGATCGTAAATTTTTTCCTCATCTAACTCACTGTTATGATATATTAGTGCTGCTCACTTGGGCATATGACAGCACAACTTATTACTATGTTAGCTGAAGCAATAAGGAAGTAATGGCTATGGGCTCGCAATTGTAAAACAACAATGGAACAGCACAGTAAAATGTTATTTGTGATTGGTGCACTTTATACATAGGTGCACCTGCCCGAGGATTAATTTGCTGGTACAGTCCATCAATTTATACAAAAGATGGTGGAATCATGTGGTATGCCAGTATTGCTTGAACATTTATAACTATGGGTGTATGTTTTTGGTCACAAAATCCACATTGAGCCAGATGTGGACAAAGGTAATATCATCCTGTTTTTCTGTGGTAAGATGTCTTCCCAAGTCGGTATCACTCTTATCTCATATTAACGTTACTATCCTATACTGCACATTTAGCTTCACTTTCATTTCATCCAACTACAAAGCATAGGTATTTTGCTTTTAATTTACCTTTTTCTGCTATCACTACTATTTACCTGAAAGGACAACACACTTCTAATTAGTGGGATACACTCGTGTACGGCAACAGCACTTCACTAAAATTCTCTATGAATCAACACTTCTAAACACAATAGCCTATGAAATATCCAACTTCGAATGATTAAGTATCAAGCTTTTGTTTCAGAGCATGAAAATGAGACAGTCATAGACAAACTAAGATCTCTGGAATTGGGATATTGTATTTGTGGACTATGATTGACATGTTGCTCCAAACAGTTACAAAATTGTAGTGAACCTTGTGAAAAATATGTAGCCAAGTGTGTGCAGCTTATTTCAGTTATGCTACACAGAAATCTGTTAGATGTTGAATTGCAACTTCATTACCAAAAAGCAGATGTTTTCTAAAAAAGAAAAATGCCAACTGGATATTAAAAAAAGCATTTGAAAGCCAACTGTTTTCAGAAAAAGCCAGATGGGAAACTCTAGATGAAAGAGCTATGGAACTAAGCAAAATTTAAGATTGCACATGACTTATGGCCATGTAAGCCTAATAAACCGTAGATAAAAAGTTAGGGATTCTGCATTTCCTGAATTGTGAGACAGCTGCGATGATGGCCATATGTAAGGCCATTATATAATAGTTAATACTAGTCATCTCAGTTCCCTTTTGTAGCAATGAATTTGAAGCGCCAGGGAGTGGAAAGGTACTGGAATAGCAAAATAAAGTATGCATGAACTCTCAAGTTTATTATTATTGAACAATTAAACTCTTCACAATGAGAAAATACACAATTTAATAGTGGGAACACTAATAATTAATTAATAAGGGAGCTAAAGCCAAGGCTCACCTCATTAATAAATTCAATACTTGAAAAACATGAGAGCAAGATGATTAAAAAATAAAAGAAGCCCCCATATGCGTGGGCCAAAATGAAATTATCAAAAAAGTACTAAAAAAGTTGCAGTAAAATTAAAATTGCCAGATGGCGTGGTTCATTAACAAACAATTAAAGGTCAAGAACATCAGTTGATCAATTAATCAATTACATTTAGCAACTGCACAAACAGCTTCACCTGAGGGATTACAGGAAAGCAAACAATGGGAGTAGCCTACAATGGTGGGCAGAAATGGAAAACAAACAAATCATAAGATAGTCCACGCCAATAGCTGAGTGGTCAGCGTGATGGACTGTCATGCCAAGGGACCTGGATTTGATTCCCAGCTGGGTTGGAGATTTTCTTCGGTCAGGGACTGTGTGTAGTGTTGTCTTCATCATCATCATAATCATCATCTCATCGCCATCAATGTGCAAGTTGCCAAAGTGGCGTCAATTCAAAAGACTTGCACCAGGCGACCAGTCTTCCCGATGGGAGGCCATAGCCACATGACATTTCCATCACAAGGTAGTTATTACACAGGTGGCTGGATCGAAAACAAGTAATGTATATTTACTAGACTGAACTGGCCAGCTGTCATGCCAAAAAGATACCTTTTTCACAGACGAGTGAGAGGGTTACATTACAAAATGAGTTAGTGGATGCTACAATACCAACTGAAGCATCTACAGGTTTTCTCATGTATTCAATAAATAGGACATTAAATAACAGCTAATGTGCCCTGTAACATTCACATATAAGCAGAATTAAATACTATTCTAATAAAATACAAGACATCAATGAATCAAAGGAGGCTGGTGAGTACTGAATAAGTAACGCTCCAGACATGTAACTTGCAGAAAGATTTGACAGAAAGTGCAGGCTTGTGTACACATTCAACCCAGCCTCACTACATGGTAACATGACAAGTAGAGATAACAAAATATAATTATAAGCCATGTTCACTACAAATTGTGAATATATGTCTAGAAAATTGGCTAGATACAGCCTGGTATAAAAATAAAAACGAGGGACTTTGACTCACAAAAGCAAATAAGAGGAATGATCACAAATGCCATCCAGACCGAAAGGATGCAGTGGGTCACACTTCGGTAAAGAACAAGGTTACTACTCATTACAACAAAAAAGGCTCACTGTATAGTCCACTATATAGGTTCACAAAGATTTCCCGAGCAGGCTGACTTCCTCCAATGGTAGAGTAACTGACAGTTAAGCTCAAATTAGCATGATGATGACACCAATAACGCACTACAGTGTAAGATGCTACTCTCCAACAATGTTCAACCCAATAGAGCACTTCCAGCTGCCCACAGTGGTGCCAGCAAGTCACTTCCTTTCCTGTTTGCCAAGCATAGCCCTATATTGCCGTTCCCTGCTGCTTACATGCCCTCTCATGGGTTGATGTCGTCCGGTATTTGAACAACAGGGCAGAGGGGTGCACAGGACAGGTATGATTGATTACTGTGTGCCAAGAATATCACGTAGGTGCAGCACAGAACATAAGGTAAAGTTCTACCGTGTCCAAAGATCAGGCTCGACTGAAAAAAGAGCTGTATCCACTAAGGCAGTTGAAAGCTGACACCAGAATGGAAGGCAGTTCTGTTTCCTCATGTTATTTATTAGGTGTTTCTCGTTTTATTGTAATGGAAAAGTAATCAGGATGGTAATATTGTTATGCAATGCTATTATTATTTTTAATAGTAAATGAATAAATTCATCTACAGAATAACAATATTTTTATTAGTGTAGTGTGTTATTACTGGATAGGAAAAAATGAAAGGGAGGGGTGGGCATGGGTTGCAAAGTTGAAACTGGAGAACATAGCATCAGTGAAGGGCAATTTGTGTTCACTAGAGGTTATTTGGTAGATCGTTTCCTCATAAGTAGTGTAGATAGCAGCTTTGCTGGCAGTTGTGCATACCACTGTGGTAGGATAATTTCAGAAAGTGGTAAGTATGGGGTGGTGAACAAATGAGAAGGGAACTGAAATTTGTAAAAAGGAAATTCCAATTTCATTTAAAGGAAATGTCAGTTAACCAGTTTGCTAATGGTTCATTGTTTCGTTGTAGCAATTAAAACCTCTAATCTTTAGTCTCAGTTGAGTGCACTTTGTGTTGTTTACGATGGCTGCTGTAATTGGAGGATATTTATTTCAGATACAAAGCACAGTTCTGAGATATTAGACTCAGTTCTAGTTCATGTAGGTGGACTGCACCGCCTGAATCAAGACTGGAATTATGACCAGTACCTTGTAGCAGCACAGATATACCACGGCACAAGACCTTTGGGACAGCCAGTTCTTACACATCCTATTGTTCGTTCCATGGGCCTATTCGAAAGAGTGCTTTTCGACTTTTGGTGAGTATTTCCTCTCTCATTACTAGAAGCTATGGCACCATTTAAAATTTTGTAGCTTATTTCATGTCAGCAGCATTGAGTTTTTCGTGCCTTTTAAAAATTTTGTTTTTAAATTTGAAACCTGAACTAGCTTCAGTATGTTGTTCAGTAATACTGATAGGCTGTGATGCGAGGTGATCAGATGCGGTGAACTGCCAAGAGAGCTAATAGAAGTTGAAACTGTGAGGCAATGGAGAGACTTGACTTAACAATGTAGCAGCGCCATGCAATAATGCCAACATAATCACAAGCAAGTTAATGTTTCGGGTCATGATTTGGAGTTATTTCTTGTGATGGACATTGAAAGGCTTATTTATAATGTACATGAACACCTGGCATTATGGAATCAGAAAAAAAGTACTACCTTAACAGGGATCTGGCACATCACACTGGGAAAGAAGAAACTCAAGATTGTGAGACAGACATGAAGTACAAGAAAGTAAAATAAATTACTGCAAATAAGCAATACAAAATATTGGTGTGGTATATTATCACATTCAAATTAAGTAGTTTATCAAATAGCTATAGTATGTTGTCCCAGAATGAGGGGAGCACTGAACCCGAACATACTTACCATGAGTGGCCCCTACTCGGTCTGTAAAATTACAATTCACACACTTGTGCAGCTGTTTGAAGATGTGTGTACAAGACTCAAAATTCCCCATATTGTGACACACATTTCATGCATTTATTATGCAGAGCTGTAGTTAGACCCATCCAAAATGCTGTGACAAAGCATGGAAAGACATCCCAGACAACGATTAATGAAATCAACAGAGTTGAACAATGTGAAGGATCTTCATAGGATTTGCAATTAATGTACTAAGGACAAAAAATATTATATTCAGTATGAAGTCTGCTTGATTATTTATGCATAACTTCACCTCTGTATTTCTAGGCTAGTTGATGAAGAATACTTAAACACTATGTTCTGCTTGGAACTTAAAAAGATTCATCTAGGATGTTCCATAAATGAAGGTGGCTTGCTAGTGTGTCAGTCAAATTGGCCAAGGTACAAAGTACTGATATGCCTGAAAGATATTATGGCTACACAGCAAGCAAAAAGTAACATTTCAAACAATGGAAAATGTAGGATGGAATGTAACAATATTATGAGAAGTAACAATATAATGAAAAGGACAGTTGCTATGAAGGGGATATTTGCTACTCATCATATAATGGAGATACTGAGTCGTAGAAAGGCACAACAACAAGACTGTCAGAAAGTTAGCTTTTGGCCAACAAGGCCTTTGTCAGAAATAGAAAACACACACACACACACACACACACACACACACACACACACACGCACGCATGACCATAGTCTCTGGCTCCTGGAGCCAGACTGTGAGCAGCAGGGCATTATGGGAGAGGCAACTGGGTGGGAATGAGGAGGCGGCTTGCGAGGGGAGGGGAGGGATAACAGGGTAGGGGTGGGGGACAGTAAAGTGCTGCAGAGAATATGCAGGGATGAGGTGGAGAGTGGGGCAACTATCTGCAGTCAGGAGGGTAGATGGTGGGTGGCAGAGAGGAAGGGGGAGAGGGTAGCAGGAAAGAAGAGAAGTAAAAATACTGGGTGCTTTGGTGGAATAGAGGGCTGTGTAGGGCTGGAATGGGAATGGGCATTTGGGTCCGGACAATGAGTAACAAAGCTTGAGGCCAGGAGGATTACATGAATGTAGGATATATAGCAGGGAGTGTTTCCACCTGCACAATTCAGAAAAGCTGATGTTGGCGGGAAGGATGTAGATGGCACAGGCTGTGAAGCAGTCATTGAAATGAAATGAAGGACATCATGTTGTGGTGTGCCCAGCAACAGGGCGGTACAGTTGTTTCTTGGCCACAGCTTTTCGGTGGCCATTCATGTGGAAAATCAGCTTGTTGGTTGTCCTGCACTCTGTGTGGGCAGTTAGGAACTCTCCCTGCAATATATCCTATGTTCCCGTAACCCTCCTGTCCCCAACCGTTATTAGTCTCATTATTCATTGCCTTTACCCGTCAGCCCCTTCCCTGTTTCCATTCCAGCACTCCATACCCTCCTACTCCATCAACACAATCAATCGTTTTACTTCTTTCCTTTTACGCGATCCCTCCGCCGTCTCCCTCTCACTCGCCCTCCGTCTAACCTCCCAACTGCACCGAGCTGCCCCACTCTCCACCTCGCCCCTACACCCTCCCAGCAAGGGAGTATGGTTCATGCTGCCAGAGACTGATTTTGTGTGTGTGTGTGTGTGTGTGTGTGTGTGTGTGTGTGTGTGTGTGTGTGTGTCAAATGCCATGTTGGCTGAAAGCTCACTTTCCAACAGTCCTTTTGCTGTGCCTATCTGTGACTCAGCATCTCTGCAATATGGTGAGTAGCAACTATCCTTTTCAGAATAAAAAGTAATATTTCTCACAGAAATCTCAGCACAACAAACAGTTGTCAACATCTGTTGTTATACTGTATTTTAGCTGATGAGAACAACTTAAGATTATTAGAATCCAGCTCTTAAAGGCTGTCAGAAAATTCATGGGGTGGCATTCAGTAGCTCAACCCTCACTCTTCTCATACACAGACAACCATAAGAGACAAAGTACAAATACTGAATAGATGAATGTAGATAAACAAAAAACAAAGCTTATTGATGGAAAAAAGATATGAAAAACAGAGACATGAGATGACAGTTATCACTTTGTACCAAGTTTGCTGCCCATCATGCAGAAATTATCACCTGAAGCTCAATTGAAAGCTAGAATTAAAATGCAACAGATTCTATTGGGTGAGTAGCAACAATCTTCAGTCTCATTCAGCGCACATTCCTTCCTGTATTCTCACAGACCTAAAAATCCTCAGGCTGAAAATGTCACTTCAAACCCACAAGCATATGATAAATATGTCACAAGTTGCAAAATGCTGATGAATGATAGGAAAAATTATTTTGTAAACTTGATGAAGTGTTCATACCTGATGGTGACTATACATTTCTCTGCAGTGGTAATAGCCTTTCAGAATTATTTCTGCTTCTGTAATCTGCTTGAAAGAGTCAATGCTTTATAATCAAATATGTCTCTGCTCATTCTGAACTAATTCCAAAATTTATCTTCATCTTCTCAAATCACTGTACAAATGATGAAATTCTCCTTGTCATCCTCTACTTGTTATTGTTATGCACACAATCATGATGGCCTTCATTACTGATAGCACTATTTTCTACTAAAAACTAATTTATTGGGTCAAGACAAGACATCATTTCAAAGCTACTCAACAACTACTTACTCCCTGTTGGCAAGATTATTTTACAGCATTTGCAGTGTGAACTCTCCATCACGTAGCCTTGAGGAATCTGCTTCATATCACTTCATGGGCAGTGTAAATTTTGGCCTAGTCAAAGGTAGATTCAAGAATGTGCCATCGGTAATACGTCACTTGAGTAGTCTCATCTGTAGAAGTGTAAAGGAAAGTTTGCATGAGAAAACTATGAAAACTGGGATGGAATTGTTTTCTACCACTTACCTTTAGAAGGAAAAATATAAGGGGCAATCAAATGAAAATGAGATAGATGGAAAAAGTAAGTAAAATGTTCATTATTTCAAAATTAATCACCTTAATTGTTAACAATGTATCACACTAAGAGACAGGATGGCCAGTGTTTTTTGGAAAAATGTTTGCTGTTGCTTACAGAACTGATTGTACCCAGGCATGCATCTCTTCGTTTGAAGCAAATTGATGGCCACAAATGTCTTTCTTCAAGGCTCCAAAAATACAGAAATCGCACAGGGAAACATAGGGACTGTACGGTGGATGTATAAGGGCTTCTCAGTGAAACTTCAGTTGCATGGTCGAAACAACCTTGGCAGGCCCACTCACTTTTCTACATGTGCACTGACCCCGCCCCCCCTCCCCCTCACCCATGACACATGCAGTCACTTCTCTCCCTCCAGAGTCTTCTTCCACACCAGTCCTTCAGTCTACTTCCACCTCCCCCCCTCCCCCTCCCCCCTCACAGGCTTTTCATCCTTCCTCCCTCTGGAGCTGTTCTCCTCGCTCCCAGTGTTTGCTCTTGCCATCCCCTCCCCACCTCCCCCCTATGTGCTCTTTTTCCCTCCTGACAATTTTTCTCCCTTGTCTTCCATTATCTATGCCAACATGCACAGCGCCACCTTAAAAACTCTTATGCCCTACTAACCTCAACATTCCGTTCCTGGAACATCACAACAGGCTCCATAAATTCTCATCCGCTCCTTGCTTCAAATGCTGACCTCTGTTACACATACTCACTCTCCCATGCAATGAAGTCCAAGGAGATCTATTATACAATCATCAGTGTGACATCAAATGAATCTCCATAGATACTATACCAGAAATCCAGCTTGACCTCAAATCCCTAGGCTCTTACAGGAATGGACTGTGAGATAACTGGAAAAGAGGGTCAAAGCGTTCAAAGGACAAGGATACTGAAAGTGGACTGAAAAAGTAAGTTGTTATGAGGGTATGCGCTGTCTCGCCAGGGAAGGAATATGTGAAGACTAGAAGAATGACGGGGAAGACATGGAATGTAGTAAGACATGAGGGAGTAACTTTCATGGTACTGAATGAGTCTGTAGAGAATAAAATTTGCAGGGGAAGACAGAGATTGGAATATATTAATCAAATCTTGGAGGTAATTGGGTGCAAGTGCTACTTCAAAATGAAGTGGTGGCTCAGGAAATGAAATTATGGCACGCCACATCGTATATTCCAAAAGACACATGATTATGAAACAATACATTTTAATGTATCACCTACCGATAAATCTGCAATTCTCTCATGGACATTTTGTATACCACCTTGCAATGGTAATGTCTTCGTGGACCTTCTAGAGGAATCATTTCTAGCCATTTAGAATCATCTACCACTTACTTGAATATATTCATTTTGATATATTCATGATATGGACCAAAGGCATGGTGATTTATTCATGTATCTATAATTATACTCCATCAATGTTACAAACAAGTAGCCAAACAGGTTTTAATTCAACACTCTAAATAATTGAAATCAGATGTTTAAGAGGTGGAAAACAAAAAAGTTAATATATCAGTTACAGGTAAAATATGTAGTAGATAAGCAGGTTCTGAAGGAAACTGTGAATAACACACCTTAAAAAAAGTGCTATCAAGATTGCTTGTTTTATATTTGAATTTATTCATAAGTGCAGCATGTGTTTGTATCCTACAGGTGGGACTATTAATTTATTTTTGCCAGTTGATAATTAAGAATGTGTTAAAAGATTGTAGAAATTGAAAGGTCTACAGAAGAATGTGCTGCTCCACAATAGTGCTGTGAGGTATTGCATGTAATATGTTCATCAAAATTCAGGAAAAGAACATAAATACGATACGACAGTAATATTATGCAACAGACACTGCTTTCTAGCATTACATATGGAACTAAATGTTACCAGCCTCTGGTGCATTTGAAAACACAGCAGATAAAGGATCAGTCTAATCCTTATTAAATTGATGGTTAACACTTTCTTCTATCGACCTTTCAGTTATCCTTGTCTTCCCTTTCTGTTTGGTTAAGTTGTGTATTTGCCAATGTAACACTTGATTGTATTCATAGATACCATAATGTTTGAACAGGCTAAATTTCGAAGGAATAAGTATT
This sequence comes from Schistocerca serialis cubense, assembly GCF_023864345.2. Classification (NCBI taxonomy): domain Eukaryota; kingdom Metazoa; phylum Arthropoda; class Insecta; order Orthoptera; family Acrididae; genus Schistocerca; species Schistocerca serialis. The sequence continues at coordinate 544,969,928 of NC_064644.1, read as the reverse complement.
TGCATGCTGCCTCTTGAATCTCGTATAGTCTTGGTTGTGTATGGCCAGACTGTTTTGCCCCCTGAAAACCCAGATGCAAAGGATGCATCACAAGAACCAAGACTGCAAAAAATTGAACTTGGTTGGGCAGCTTTGCAGTTCTTCGACTGTGACAGGTAAGGGAAGTGTGCAAATTTGTGGAACCTGGATTCTTGCAGAAACGAGGTGTTGATCATAGTGCAATAAGATTTCCTGTTCCTCAGCTTATTCAATTTCCCTTATTTCTTATATTTGTATTTTAACATATTCTATTATTAATTTTTTGTGATTTCTCTCAAAAACCGAAAAAATTTTAATAAGCAGGTAATTATGAGCTTAATACCATCCAAAAATTTCATTTGCTGTACCAGTCACTGACCTTCATGATGACTGGAAAGGTAGCCCAATGTACGAAGCATTAGCTTGTGCCATCAGGTTGTGGGACAAACACTGATCCACAAACTGGTTTAATTCCCACTGTTCTAACACTGCATTGAGGTAACCACTGTATATTACACTTCGTAACACAATGGTATTGTCACAGCAGAACTAGTATAAAGATACTGAAAAAAGGATGGTGTACTCTGAGAAAAACTTTAAGTGAAAATTGTACACTTTTTGAAAGTCTTGGGTCACTAAAATTATTACTGATTTCAAGTTACCAAGTCATGGAGATGGGACCTGCATAAATTGAGAGAACCAGAGGTTGTTCAGGCCAACGGTCTTAGTGCAGTAGTAAGACTGGTTCCCATCAGATCATCAAAGTTTAGTGCTGTCGGACTTGCCTAGCACATGGATGGGTTACTGTCTGGTCTGCTGAGCGCTGTTGGCAAGAGCACGCACTCCACCCTTGTGAGGCCAATTGAGGAGTTACTTAATGGGGAAGCCACTCCAGTCACAAAACTGGCAACAGCTGGGAGAGCAGTGTGCAGATCACATGACCCTCCATACCCGCGTCCATTGACGCTTGTTGGCTGAGGATGACATGGTGGCGCTTAAAAAAAATTAAGTTGATTTTGTATTGGAAACGTGTTTTGCAACACTGCTTCTTTAGTGACTGGGCAAGCAATTTGAAAAAGCTATTTAATTGTTATGGGAAAGTTTTTAGGGGAAATAAATTGGGCCATAAACATAACTTTCTGCATCTTTAATGAGGTCATTTCTTGGGGTAGCACATGATTAAAAAAAAAGGACACTCTAGTTTAACAGCAATTTTTGAAATAAAGTGTAGTTTATATTAGGTAGCTAGCTTGTAGGTAGTGTTTTTATTTATACTACACTACAGCAAAAAGAAAAAAAGAGGAAAAAAAGGAAAAATTTGTTCCCAATCACCGTACATAACTCAAGCACTTTTTACAAATTCTGAGGGCATTTGCAAGCCTTTTTGATATGCTTTTTCATTTTGTTGGAAGGTGACTGTTTGCATTCTTTAAAACAATATTTACAAGGTACCCCTTTCCATTTTAACTTGAAAAGTTCCATTTTAAATTGAAAAGGTCCTTTTTTTAACCATCTTGCAACTGTTCAATAGTCTATTGTCTATAACACTGTAAATAACACAGAGACAAGGTTATGTTGCTGTTCACTCAACCACCTAGACTTGAATGACTGACAGTCAGTCAGACCAGTGTTGCCAATTCCAATTAATAATAAGGGTCATTCAAAAAGAAACAAGCCGGAGTCTGGAATGTGCAAACCAGTGACAGGAGGGTAATATCGTGGCGTGTGTAACAAGGTGTGGTTTCGACCAGAGTGTGAGAGTTCACAGCCCGTCGCTAGAGGGCACATGTGCATGTCATATGACTATACAGAGCTAGCAGCAGCAGCAGCAGCAGCAGCATGCATCAATCGTCCAACGCCACCAGTCACATTGCAAACAGGGAATGGAGGTGTCAGGAGAAGAGCAAACAGGTGTTGTTCGTTTTCTGACAGCGGAAGGACTTGGAGCAACGAGCATTCATCAGCGAATGTCACAAGTGTGCAGCGAACACTGCATATCCCTTGCAATGGTCAAGGTGTGGCACAAGCACTTTAGGGAAGAACAGGTGTCGTTAGCCGATGATGCATGGTCTGGAGCACCTCACGGTATTGCTGATGACATTGTCCAGCTGGTGGATGCACTCATTACCCAGGACTGCCTAGTGACAGTGAAAGCCATAGCTGCCGTGGTTGGATTGAGCGTCGGAAGTGTTCACACCATGATGAAGGAATGACTGCATATGCACAAAGTGTGTGCCCAACGTGTGCCCCATAGTCTTCAACCACACCATGAAGCATGTTGAATGGCCCACTGTCTTGCTCATCTGCAGACCTATGCTTGGGAAGGGAATGCATTCCTGGCACGAGTGGTGGCTGCAGATGTCATGGTGTCATCACTTCAAACCAGAATCAAAACGGCAAAGTCTTCAGTGGAAGCATCCAGGGTCACCACCACCAAAATCGCCAAGGCCATCCACACAAGTGCAGGAAATGTTATGTTGACATTCTTATTTGACCAAGATGGCCCCCTTCTGATTCACTTCATGCAGCACAGGATAACAGTGAATGCCCAGCATTATTTGCAAACCTTGACCAGCCTTCGCCAAGAAATCAAATCAAAACGACCAGGCAATCTCACCCATGTGGTCATTTTGCTCCACGACAATCCAAAGCCTCACACAGTCATGACACTCCTGCAGAAATTCAAATGGGAGGTTCGTTGCCACCCTCCTTACAGTCTAGACCTCTCTCCCTGTGACTACACCATTTTTGGTCCACTTAAGAAGGCTGTGAGGGGCAAACGATTCACCTTGGACGACGACATCCAGCTGTACATGTGGAACTGGTTAACATCACAGTCCCGGGAATTTTATGAGATAGCTATTCACCATCTTCTGTCACAGTGGGGCAAGTATCTCAACAGCCAGAGTCAGTACTTCTAACATACAGGTAATTATGCCTCCGGCTCATTTCTTTTTGAACGCTCCTTATAAATAACTTACAGAATTGCATGAATTGCTAGAAATTATCAGCCATTTACTCAAAATTTCATCTACTACCTGTTTGCAATAGTAGCAATAGCACTAATACGTATATAGAATAACTGGAGTTAAAGTAAAAAAATAGTTTATCCATAATAATTTTTTTGGGGGATGTGTTATGTACCGATTCCAATTTCACAATTCCAAGAATTGCAGATTCCATAGGAATCAACTAGTATTGGAATTGAATGATTCCAGTGGCTTGTGCATTGATTCTTTGTTGTTAAATCTTTTTTTTATGTTAGTGTTCTCATTTTATCTTCACAGCAGTGCAGTCATATGAAAGTAAATAAAGAAAGGAGCAGAATAGAAAACTGTCTTAAACACTGCTACATCTGACAATAAACCATTTTTTTCACACAGAAAACAGTTTAACAATTAAGAATATGCATTATCCAGTAATTATTCTTCAATAATATTCAGACATTTGACACGGGTCATAGTGTGTTACCTTACAAAGTGATGACCTAAGGACAATGTTACAATGTTTTTTATACCGGCTTATCATTACACAGCTGTTCAAAGAACGTGTGTGTGTGTGTGTGTGTGTGTGTGTGTGTGTGTGTGTGTGTGTGTGTGTGTGTGTGTGAGAGAGAGAGAGAGAGAGAGAGAGAGAGAGAGAATGAAGAGTAGAACAGGCAAAAATAAAAAGGACAGTATAAATGATAAGCAGCATCAGCAATATGTGCTCTTCCTTGATACAGCAAGTTGGAATGCTGGTAAAATAAAAAAAATAATAATAAAAAAAAGAAAAGAAAAAAATTACTAACTTTTAATATCAAGATTATCTTCCCATTCCCCTATTTTAATTGGTAAATTATACATTCTAGCAGTAAAAACTTTAAAAAGTACTTTCGTTCTAAATGCCTATTTGTAAATGTCCTACCCAAGGGGCATTTATATGGTCCACATTATTAATTCAACAATAGCATTAGGCAACACATGTCCGAAACATGGGAAAGTAATGCAGTAGAAGTCAAAGGGGTTGCTTGGAGATAATGAAATGGGGAAGACAGTAGAAGATCAAATAGGTAAAAAGAAAAGAACTAGTAGAAATACTTGGATAACTCAGGAGCTATTGAATGCTGCAGTGCTGCTTCACATCCAGTAATATTGGTGGCCAGAGAGCAGTGCGGCTGCTGGCAGCTTGCTTGTAAGCAAACATGCAAGCTGGCCATTCTGCAATTATCCTCAAACAATTTTAAAGAAACTACTGCGTAAATAATTTGATTCTTGTGAATCGTCATCTTCATGATAAACTGCTTATCATTTTGTTAATCTTAGAGTTATTGTGATATTCTGAGTCTGCTGCCTGCAGCAACAGCCAGTAATTCTCTGTCTATTGCCGACAAAAGGGTTTGAGCCTGTGTAAGTTTATGAGAAAAGTGCAAATGACCACAAAATTACCAATACCCATTGTTGTTGTGCTGCGCCAGTTGCTGCCTGGCTACTGTCTACTGCTTAAGCTAACTGTACATAGTGATGTGGATGAAAGAGCAAGATAACCATTGCTGATGTGTCCTTAAGTCTGTTGAAGGCTTCTGTTATTGTTTGTGTCCATGGCACCAAGTGTTTGCCGGTTTTCCTTTAAGAACAGCAATGAAAGAGGCTTTGATTTCTGCAGCATTTTGCAAATATCTTTGGCAAAAGTTTATCATGCCTACAAAATGTCTTAAGTCTTTAATAGTTTTTCGCTGGGGCATATTCAAGATTGGTTGACCAACCACTTTCTGAGAGTGGATTGGTACCCTGTGCACCACTTCATTTCCTAAAAATTTAAGACAGCTTCCTTAGTCTGCACTTATTTTGCATTTACGATGAAGCCATACTGCTGGAGACATTGAAATAGCAACTGTAAATGCTCTTCATGCTCTCGCTCATCACATGAAAAAATCATGAAGTCATCGCCTGTCGGTGTGGCCGTGCGGTTCTAGGCGCTTCAGTCTGGAACCGCGTGACCACTACGGTCACAGGTTCGAATCCTGCCTCAGGCATGGATGTGTGTGATGTCCTTAGGTTAGTTAGGTTTAATTAGTTCTAAGTTCTAGGCGACTGATGACCTCAGAAGTTAAGTCACATAGTGCTCAGAGCAATGAAGTCATCTGTATATGTAAAACAAAAATTCAAACCTTTGAGCAGCATTGCGCAATCTGAAAGCACAAATAGGAATTCAAATAAACTGAAGGGGGTAATAACAGCTATCTTAGGAATGTCAAATGGGCCATTAAAGTTTCTGTATAAGCCTTGTCACAATCAGTTGCACTGAAAATTGGAGCGTTGTATAAAGCGCTTGGAAAGTTTTGAACATTGCGGATGGTTAATTATTTGGCACAGTCCTACCATTTAGAGCCCTAAAATTACTGCAAGCTCGAAAGGTACCATCTTTATTATGCACCAGATGAAGTGGAGATGCCCAGGGACTATTAAATTTGTGTTTAATACCTACATCCAACCACTTGTCAAAATGCTGCTCGTCTGCAGCATAATGTTCCAGTGCTAAGCAGAGGGTGCAGGTGGAGACAGGCTGTCCAGATACTGCCTGCATGTAGGGCTTTGTTCAGTACCATGCTTCCATTGGACTTAGTTGGCTTTGTTAAGTATGGAAAGCTCTGCAGAACTTGTTGATATGGATCATTGTCCTCGCCAGCAGTGGTGGTTATATTTGGATCACCATTGTTGCAGAGATCATAATTAGCTGATTATTGCACACTTCACCACACCCTCAAATGATTAAAAAAATAAATAAAAAAAACCAAGATGAGTTGAGAGATTATGGCATTTGTAATAATTCATTCGCCGTCTATTTGTGTGTCGAGGTTTACTAGCCAACAAGCTACACCAAAGTTAGGAATGATTGTATCGTTTGCAGCTTTTACTGTGCACACCTGCTGACAATGTGTAGGACAAGTGCACTGAGGGGGCACAATGCCAATGTGTGACCCACTGTCAATTAAATATTCAATGCTGTCCATTATGTATTTAGCAGACATATGCTTTACTGAAGCACTTTACACTTGCGAATGTGCATGTTGTTGTTGTGCATTGAACACCATTTTTACAGTGGTTGACAGAGATATCCTCTTCTAAAATATTGAAACGGCACTGTGGAATCTTAAATCACCCAAAGTTTATTCTATTCCTGACCTGATCTGTTCTGGTATGAATGGCGTCAATATGAGCTTCTGGGATATTCCTTCCTATAACATCACCAGAAAACAGAGCATCCAGATCTAAACTTTTTGTAATTCTTTTACTCTGAATGAATGCCGTAGGGAAAAAATGGAAAATCGTATTGGCTTTCTCCACTAAATGCAATAATGGTACAACTGTCATATGGTGCAAAACGATGTTCATTATAGATGGAAGGTGGTTGAACCATATCGTACATAATGCTTCTTCTGAAGAAAGGTTCTGACTCGCCAAATTATGCACGGGTCATAATAGTTCTGATGGGCTTCAACTTCCGATGCCCCCCCCCCCCCCCCCCCCGCCCCCTCCCAACGTAGGATGCATTGCTTACAGTGTTCACTCAGTACCAACAGGTACTTTATTCTTTATTACTAAGTCTTTAAAGCTTTGATATGGTTGCCTGGCAGTTGGCTGCAATACCAAGTCTTGCGCCTCTCTAACCAGCTCCTGAGCCATATTGGTGAAGATAAGGTTCAATTTGTCTTTATCATTGTACACATGGTATTGCTGAAAAATGTATACCATGTAAATGAACCATTCTGTAGGAAGAGTTGTCCAGAAAGTCAGCATTCATACTGATTTTGTTGTAACTGAAATGTTTATTTATCAAAAAAATGATGACAAAACTGGGGAATTGCAGTCATATTACTGCTGATCTTCCTGCATGAAGAGAGGAATCTGTTGGTCTATCATTCATGGTGGCATAATATGTTATGTAACATGGATGACTTAATCTCTTAATCTCTGAAATGCGGGGTCACCACTGTAGTTACATACTTCACAGTAAAGTAAGGAGTGCTAATAAATGATAATGATGTAAGACACTTTATTTCTAACCTTCATAAAAGAAATCAGTATCGAATCCATTACTAGAAAAATAAGAATAATCCAAAATCCCAGAGTCTTGCAGATTCTCTCTCAACTCCACATACTCATGTTGATTCCTTGAACTGTCAGTCTTTCTCGCTGATATTCTCGTAAAAGTTCAAATAGAAAAAAGAGCGAAAGTAAATGTCATGTTTTTCAACTGTTTTAATAATTTTTAGTAACCCCCAAATAACGTTAGATGCAATTTTTTTAATTTTGTTTCTTTTGTTTTAGGCAGACATTTCCTGCTAAAATGTTTAATTAGTGGCTTAGTAGTGATTAGAGCACTTTTTTCCATTGCATGTGTATACTGTGACTCTGTTGTGAAATAAACTGTGTTATTAGGGTAATGGTTCAGGGAAGCTTCCTTCTTTCATTGTGGCCTGCAGTAGCAGACAAGAGACTGGGACCAGCACCTGCTGCAGGAACACGGCCACATGCTGACACTGAACCTGTGTTGTGTAAGTTTCTCTAATCTGAATGCATGCTGAGCTGACATTGCAACAGATTTCACTTTCTTATACATAAGAATATCTTTGATGTTTTGAAATAATTATTTTTTTTCAGTATGCCTGTGGCTTAAGTCAGTTTTAGATAACTGCTGAATCCAGAGCTATAAACATTAAAATGCAGCAGCAATAGCTGTTACAGAAATATAGGTAAAAAGAATGTTGCTAGCCGACCAAAGTTTGTTGAAAAATTAGTGGCATTGAATACAAATGTAATCTAATTTACATTAAAACTAGTCTTCCCCACTTACATCCTCGTCTTCTGTCACAGAAGTAGAGAACAGTAAGTAAAAACAAGAATAGAAACAAAATGTTGGGCCACAAGTCATCAGATATGTTTGGCTTGGAGAATTAGTCACAGTGTGTGTAAGTGAACAGTCCTCATATCCATCTCTCACTACAGTCGGTGATAGCACAATGGTCTTTGGCTATGCAGCTCACATAGAATGCTGCATTGTCAACTTGGCAGAAATTGCGCAGACAGCAACTACATTACAGTCCAGCACGTTGGCAATGTCACCAACAGGCTCACCTGAATCTGCATCACATTTGAAGAATGAGTACACTTTGAAAATAGAATCCCTTGCTTGTCTGTGAAATGCTTGGCGCCTTTTGGATGTTTCGCCAATTATGGAAAAACTCACACTGAAATTGGTCACTTGCAGCTTCATGTACTTAAAACATGATACTGCACTCGCATATGATGGAAGTTTACATGGTATGGGATGCTAAAACAGACTGAGCGCTGAATGGATAACTGCACAGCTGTCTACTGCCCATCCCCAACTGAGAAACCATAAACACGTTTGCACACACCGGTAACATCATCTTTGGGAGAGATGGTGCATGTGTGGAGGGTGATGGGAACACACACCATTGATCCTCATTTTGCAGTTGAAAGCAAATGGTTTTGTATTGCGTATGGAACAGTTAACAGTACCAGCACAGAGGAGATTACAAGTACAGAATTCCCATTTGATAGCCAAAGACCATCTCATGACAAGGAACATGCTATCCATAAAAATATGGCATTTGTGAGTAAAACTGAAGTCTTTGACAGTGTAACTTCATGTGATACTGTGAAAACAATTCCACTGGCAGTAGCAAAGTTTGCACACTATAAATATCAACAAAACGGAAGCACACAAATAAACATGGTTGGTGCTATGTCTTTAAATCCAAAGGAAATCTGCTTAGAATCTCTGCTCTAAAACTGAGCTTAGTTCTTGATAAACTTACCCAAGCAGTGGTATAGATTAAGAAAATAGTGCTCTCGTTAGAAGAAAAGAAAAAAAAAAGAAAAATCTGTTCCATAGGATGTAAACTGTCACCTGAAATGCCAGCACGTTCCTTGATCTTTATTGGTTCTTGAAGTTTGCTTTCAATATCAATACTAAAGAAAGAAGCTGTGATACAACACACAAACATTATTATGCAACAAAACAAACATTATTAATATGTTTACTCTTTATTCTTCATGTTTAAATTGTAACAGTCCTCTGCCACTAGAGGGATCCGAATTGTAGCATGGCAGTGTGTAATACAACTATGTCAGTGCATGAGGGAGTTTTGGATTTGAAGAGTTTCTCCACACATGGAGCACCCTCTCCTTCCGCATGACAATGCTGCGACATTTGCAAAAATCTGACGCCTTGGGTTAACTTTTGTTGATCATCCTCCATACAGTCCTGACTTGGCCCAATCACATTTTCATGTGTTTCAGAAACTTAAAGAACTTGTTCGAGAACATCACTTTGAAGTGATGAAGTAGTGCAAGGAGAGGTGAGGATATGGCTCCATCAACAAAGTCAAATATTTTAAATGACAGTATCGACAAACTTGTCTCTTCTTGGCAGAAATGTGTTCAGCACCAGAATGACTGTGGTGAGAAATATATGTGTAGACATGAAGAATAAAGATGTAGGACATTAATAACTTCAGTTTTATTTTAAAAACTTTAGGTGTCTTCACACAAAAAATTTGGAGGCATTACTTTTCAGTGCAATGTATGTCCCTATTTAACAATAAAAGGTTAATTGGCTGATGTGTGAGCTTCTTTGTGCATTTTTCATACTTACATCTGTGCATCTATCACACTTACATTTGACCTTTAGGAGATAATTCGGCATTGTTGCATGGCTTTGGAACCATTCATTGTGTGTGAACAGTGTTTTGATGATGGCCTGAAGTTTCAAGGTTGCTATCTGCATGTAGACAATGAAGTAAGACTGAATAAAAAGCTTATTTGAGATGATAACTTTCAACTATAAAGTATCATATTAACTTGGTTTCTGTCCCCACCCGCCCACTCTCTCTCTCTCTCTCTCTCTCTCTCTCTCTCTCTCTCTCTCTCTCAAAAACACACACACACACACACACACACGAGTACAAAGACGTTAGTGGACTTGTGGTACCAGCAGAGATATATTTGTAGAAGTATCTGCCTCCAGTGTGCAATTAGCCAAGTGATTGCTTGGTAGTGACTATTGACATTACAGCCAAAATGTGTGGCTTTATTATTTTGTTGTATATGATGACATGACAGTACACTCAAAAGAATTCTAATGGAAAAGAATACTAGAGCATCAAGTAAGAAAATAAATAAATTAAAAAGTCTGTTTCCTGTGGCAATGTCAATACATGATGGATCATTGCCTCGCATTATTGCAGGCTTGAATTTGACATGGCATACTATTGATGAGATCATCAATCCAGCCCTGCCCCAAAATGTGTCATCCTTCAGTGGAGATTCTGCATAAGTGGAGCAGAGTATGTGGTCATTGAAAATGCCCAAATGCAGTTCTTCAATCAATCCCACACCTGTTTGATTGGGTTCATGTCCGGAGAATAGCCAGGCCACTCCCTTCTGGTGATTCTAGGACACTGGAGGAACTTGTTCACGATAACAGAATGGTGAGCACATGAGTTGTCATCATCTGGATGAAATTGTCACTGAAATGTAACTGATATAGTTGCACTGTTGGTTGCAGAATCTTGTTTCTGTAAGGTAGAGCACTGGGATTGCTCTCAGCAACCACAAGAATTGTATGTGGTCTGATGTAATATCAACACAGAACATCACTCCACCACCATCACCTTGCTGCACATGTGGGACAGTGTTTCCAAACAAGTTGTTTGCTATTATCAGGGTACTAAAAGATCAGAGTTTTTTTCCATAAACAACAACCAGCTTCAATTCTGGGGCACCCATTCTGCATGATTTCTTCCCCATCTGTAACAGAGTGCATGGTGTTGTGTACAATGCGGTGTTCACCATGTTTGGTTTGATGCAATACACGATGTCCTGTGGCATCTTCAAATGCAAAATGCAGTTCTAGGGTGATGAATCCATAAATCCTTTGACCCAAAAGTCATAGATATTGATCACCTTAGGCAACTGTCGAATGTGAATGGCCTGTGTGGTGCAAGTCCTCAATACTATCCGCCAGTTCGAACTGATTCCATGTGTGCACAACATGACTAACTTTGGTGCACACATCAAGCAACTTCTGTGGTTGACAAGCCATCTGAGGACAATGTGATGATGGAAACTCTTGTGATTGGTTGTGACTCCCCTTTGTGTCACAGTCATTTTTGACATGTCCCTACTGGTTTGTACTTTCAGCTGAAATGTTGCAATACATTCTATTGTGGTGTTTTACATGTAGGTAGTGCTCATGGTAACTTGTGTGTGTTTACAAACATCATCATGGGCTACCTTCCAATCAATGCAGCAACTGTCACAATAGCAACACACCTGCATGACATATCAAGGTAACACAAGACTATTGTTGTCGTGTGTACATCAGTTGGTGCTTATGTATCACTCTACTGTCTATGTATCACTCTGTTGTGTTCATTGTATTTGCATGGGCAGTTCATCTTCTACAATTCTGAGAAGTGAAGATTATTCCATAGCATATACTTAGCTCTCACAACATAATTACATTTATTTGTGAAAGGTCACCGATATTTTATACACAAGCATGTGTGCGGTAAAACACAAAAATAAACAAATATACCCAGTACCAGTTTGACTGGAACAGTGATACCAATAGAACATTTGACATTTTTTAAGTACATTGTCACGTCAATTCTACGCATGTGAATGAGTGCACCTGTGTGGTTTCATGTGTGTGTATGTGTGAGGAATTGGAGGGAGGGTGGAAATTGGCTCTAAGGACATTAACCAAAAGCTCAGCAGTCTTTAGAGTCTTGTTTTCTTTTTTCTTGTTGACTATTATAAAATCCACAAATGTATTAATCCCAGTGAGGTTTCAGTAATGGCACGTCACGTGTGCAACAGTTTTTGAATGTGGTGAAGTCTCCTTGGGAAATCAGCCAAAAAATGTGTTTGTAACAGAGAATTTTCACCATGTTTGTATTTTTCAAATTGTAGCTCTAAGATGAGTAAGGAAATTTCCAAAACATTGCTCTGAAAGGATCATGTTACTTGATTGATTTCCTGGGAATAATTCAGCAGTGAAATTTGCCAAGAAAATCTGTAGTTAGAGATCTTATATCAGAATCTCATAATTGCATATCAAAAACAGAGTATAAAGTACTTCATGCTCAAATGCCTGGACTTCAAGAAAGCCTATGATTCAGAAGAAAGACAAAAAAATTTTAAGGGATAGGATTAGACAGAATAAAGTTAACTTTAAACTGAAATGGCTTTCAAGGTAAATGCCAAAGGAAAACAGAGTTTTGGCACTCTTACCTATTCTTCAACAGTTTCCTTGATAAAATGACCAGAGAGTGGTGATAAGAGGCAATTAATCAAACCACACAGCTTCTGAGACAGGCAACTACAACAGGATTAAAAACTTTCATTGAGGAGACATGCTTCTAGGTGGATGACATCAGAAGGAAAAAATCAAAATGTACACAGATTTGAATATGTTGGAGAATAGAGAAAATTTGTTGTGAAAGAAATTGAAGTTATAGGAGGGAACAGGAATAATTTAGCATACAAACAGTGAGTATTTACAATAAGAACCTTTCAGTCAGTAAAACATTAAGACTTTACAATATATGGTTGCATACAAGGCCTCACTCGGGCCAAAGTTTGCGTCTTGAACAAATTGGTTACTTAGGAGATACAACTTGTGGAATGAAAGAGTGTCAGGAAGATACTGGGATCTTGAACAGAAATATATTATATGTAGCAGACAAGTGAACCAAGAACTGTATTTCCAGAAAGAAAAAATGTAGAGCACCATCAGGAAAATGACTATGTTATTCTGACAGATCTGTAGATCGTATTAGGTGAAATTACCACATCAGATGCTGCAGTTGCTTGTGAGCAAGATAACGAAGATCCCTAGCTCCAAGGGGTATACAGTATGAGTTGTAAGAAAAGGAATTATAATATTAAAGCTGCACAAGTTTCCAGGATAGTAAGTAAAACTTTTTCTCTTTTCTGTATTAGAAATTAGTGTTGGTTTTTCCCCTTAATTTTTTTATTTTGTATGATGCAAATTTGTGGAAATTTATTCACAATTTGAAAATAATCATCAGTTCTGTAACTTTTTATGCTGGTATTATCTAGAAATTATTTTGTCCTCTGATAGCTTTTCTTAAGACTGTGCTCGACATTTTGTAGGGATCGATGTACCAGAGTTTGGTGCCCGAATATTGTTTCCACGACTGGAGCCTCACAAAATGTCTGTACCCAAAGGTGATTTTGGTAGTTTGGATCCAAATACCCAAGAGCTATTGAACATGATTGCTGAGCAAGACACATTTACAAGGTACTTGCATATTTGTAACATTTAGAAATTCTTCATTTGTGTGTTGAACATTTTTTGCCCTTCTCCTCTCCCCAAATGTCTGCTTAAGGTATCAGTTAAGACCAATAAACAGAGTTGACAAAGTATACTGTAATAGTTCCATTTCCTGCAAATACCCACCTCTCCTCTCCCAGGCCCATTAACCATTGAGTACTGTTTTTTATAACACGAGCAGACACGTGCCACACTTTGTACTCGTGTAAGGAATAACTGATTTTTTGTTACCAAGGTAAACATGTATGAGCAGAATCACAGTTTACACTTAGTTTAACTAAACAACAATAAAATAAATTTACATTATATGAGTTAATTCACTGTGCAGTTGCATCTGATCTCATATACAACTGCCTCATTGTGGGATAGTGCCGCTAGCTCAGAATCTGAATCATTTTCTTGCACGGATTGTAAATTTTTTCTTACCTAGCTCACTGTTTATTTTATATTACTGCTGCTCTGTAATACAACGTATGACTGTGTTAGCTGAAGCAAAGGCGAATGAATAGATATGGGCTCACAATTGCAAAACAACAATGAAACAGCACAAAACAATGTTATTTGTGGTTGGCACACTTTATATACAGGCTGGCCTGATGAATCAAGACTTACTGTAAATTTTGGTTACTGTGCTATGGTCTTGCAAAAGAACTACTGCTCTCTTTACTAAGGAACACTTTTGTTGTAGCATATAGTGTGTAAACTTGGACTTTGCCCTCATGCTGCTTGAATTTTCTTAGAAATGATCAACTCAGTGGCAGTGAGTAAACAATATACTGTAAACGTTATTTGTGTGTGACGAAAGTGGCAAAGCTCCAATGCAACCTCAGCAATATGAGACCATGGCCAAAGAGGGGGGAGGGGCGGCGTGCAGGGAATGCGGCCCCTCCCCCCTCCCCATCACCAAATGAAATTACACACTAAGTTGTTGTGTAGTGAAATTGAAAGATATTTTCATTTCCAGTCATATAACAAAAAAGGGATATGCCCTATCAGTAGTTAGCAAGGCCAGCAAAATATTTAAACTATCTATACATCCATACTACAATCGGCTATTGCCCATCCCTATTTTAGTCAAAACCAATTGTTGGCCTTGCTTGACCTCGGCTGTTGTTTTGTTGATAAATCTAATTTTTTGTTGCATATGAGTTTAATATAAATGCTACCATTTATTGTTTTGTGCTGTGTGCTGTTGTGATAGTTTCTAGTTATGGATAGGTCTGTAACAAGAAAGAAGAGGAACATCAATTTTGATTGATCTGCTAGTATTATGGGAAGTTAAAAATATGTACATACTACCATAATTGCCTAATTACCTATCTATAGCAGTTTAATGTTAACAGTGGATTCGTTGTTTGGACGCTGATAAAACTTTGTGGTTGCAATACATCAGTATTTCACAAGGCTGTGGAGTGGTAAATATCATTAAAAATGATATTAAATTAAAATCAGTGCTTAAAAATGCACTTCAATTTGTTTGTGTCACCGAGAAATCATGTTGATTAACAAAAATATTGCTCGAAATATTTTATCATCAGTAGCCCAAATGGCAAAATATTGCCAAGACTGGTCACTCAGGCAATACTCAATTTAAACTAATACATTTGTCTCCCAGGACATTCTTTAATGCAGAAAATGATCTTTCTTTCACAGAACGAGGGGAGGGGGTTGTGGAGAATGGAATCATTACAGTATGACAGCACATTCTATACTGGGTTCATTTCTAAAACAATTTTTCCAGTGGGTTGATCTGAGCTGATTGCACTCTGCCTCCCCCTTTCATCCAGAATCTACTTACACTTTTTTAATATTCTAATAAGTGAAGCCAACAAATCCATGCACAATTAAATCTTGAAATATGCATGCATTTGTGCATTATCAAATGGTCAAACATGTGTAATTAAAGAAAAAACATGCAATGTCAGAATTTAATCTTTTGTTGTCATGCATTTTATATTAAAACAATGTACAATAACCAGGTTTTTCAAATTCTCAACTGACTTGGAGTAGATTTGTTTGTTTGGCTGCTGAGCTAGCAATCCCTGGATTCTGGAGGTGAGATGGTTTGAATCCACCCACCAGCAACCTAGAAAATGGTTTTCAGTGGTTTGCCATTCTCAATTTAGGCAAAAGCCAGAGTTGGTCCCTTGCTATAGCTCACAGTCAATTCCTTCTGGATACCTTCCTTTCCTGAAAGATTGCAATTCCCTTAAAGATGCAGCCCCTCTCCTTGAAACAAAAGAGCTGCATTGTAGGCGAGCCACACCTCTCTGAACACACTCGGCTCTAAAAGCTGTATGATAAATAATAATCCAAATTCTCCTCATATAGGCTCATGGATTTATCTGCTGGGACATTCTTTAACGCTGAAAGTTATCGTCCTTGTATTGAAAATAGTAAGAGGTTCATACTTAAATGAGGAAATTTGGGAAAGAGTAAGGTTGAATAATTCCGGATCCTTTGCTTTTTCACCACCAAAAATTGTTCTAGCTTCTCTGTTACTTAAATGAGGAAATTTGGGAAAGAGTAAGGTTGAATAATTCCGGATCCTTTGCCTTTTCACCACCAAAAATTGTTCTAGCTTCTCTGTTGAGCGGAGTTCTGTTTATTCCTAAAGCACTGTCGGTAATAAGCATGGTGCCCCAAAAATTGGCAGTCCATTTCTCAGCTCAAATCTGGACTGAAACAAGAATAATTTAAATTTGCCAAAATACAGCACTCCTAAGTAACAAGATTATATCTCTGCTTGGTGAAATCTCTGAGATCATTTTAGGATAACATTTTTTATCATTCTTTATCTAAATTTTAAGAATAAATGAAGAATGTGAGTCTTTCAAAGGTGTTAACCCCTTTGATCAGATCGTGGCTACATATTTGAACAAAATGTAGAAATGTTTTGAACTACAGCAGGGATGAAGACAGTTATGTGTAAACTCATATTGCTCCTATTTTGACAGCAATCACCACTGTTACATACAATCTTTTAACTTCACAAATTTCTATCATCATTAGTATTTCTTTTGTGACAGATCTTGCACATTATTTTTTGAGTACAGTGTAGCAAACTCACCATTTTCTGTGGATTTTAATGGAAATTGTCACACGATAAGGTCAGTTCTCTCTCTCTCTCTCTCTCTCTCTCTCTCTCTCTCTCTCTCTCTCTCTCTCTCTCTCTCTCTCATGCTGAAATAGTAAACACCATTGTACACACACAATATAAGGCTGTGCGGCCAGCTGCCCATGTGATTATTTGCTCTCATAAGGCAAACAGATGAGTGAATGGTTGATTAGACTGCAGTTCATTGCAGTTCATTCTAGCCAATAGACATGTATTCTGAGAATGGGTCCGTGTTGCTGTTTGAGAATGAGTTATTTCCACATTGTGTAACTCGGGCTAAGGTTTTGGGATAAAGTTTCATTATGGAAACTATTATAAGCATCTTACATTGATGTCGGCACTACATTTCAAGCTTTTGTGAAAGATTGCCAATCTTGGAGGTTTTTTATTCATTTAAATTTGGCATGCTTTTTTTCATTGTTTCTGCAACAGTGTTCTGACCCATTTTGTTACCAAGGGGGATCAGCTCTGTTGTTTGTTAATTTATTTGGTATAAATCTCTCACGTGCTGTAGATACTATTTCTCTGAATTCAAGCCACTTCTGGTCTACACTTTCCTTGTTCATTTGGAAGGAGTGGAGATTGTCTCTCAGAAAGGTGACAAGTGAATTTGTATGGGGGTTACAGTATTCAGTCTTGCTAAAGCAACCCTGTGTTCACTAACCCTGTACCTGTTTTGATGCTCGTTATCAGCTCAGGAGTATTTGTTGCTAAGAGGTCAACTGTATTTTCACAACTGTTTACTATTTTTGTGGGCTCGTGAACTAACTGCTCAAAATAATTTTCAGAGAATGTGTTTAGCACAATTTCAGATGTTTCATAAATACCCTTAGATTTAAACATTTATTTTTGCCAACATATCAAGGGTAAATTAAAGCCACCATGAACTATAAGTGTTTGACTTGGATATGTGTTTGCAATGAAGCTCAAGCTTTCTTTGAAACTTTCATCAATTGTATCATCAGAGTTGGGAAGTCAGTAAAAGGATCCAAATATTATTTTATTCCAGTTGCCAGGAATGAACTCTGCCTGTACTAACAGGAACTATGTGATTCAATTTTGCTACAAGATAAACTACTTCTAACAGCAACAAATGCACCACTGCCAACTATGGCCAGCCTATCCTAGTGTTCTTTGCAAAAACTTCATCTGAGATTATTGCCGGCTTTAACCTGCTTTCATTACCTGTAAATATTTGAGCATCAGTGCTTTCTGTTAGCACTTGGAGTTCTGGTACTTTCCCAACAAACCTACAACAATTTACAACTGTTATACCAAAGGTTTCCTTCTTGTAGAAGGGCATGACCTGTATTTCCTTTCAACTATTAGGCACCTTTTTTGTTTGAGGGATCTATGCTATATTATGGTTAAAAGTGGGGAGAACTCGGACACAAATTTAGTATATGATCTGATAGGAATTCTGTTGGACCCTGAAGATTCATTAAATTTTAGTGATTTCAACTGTGTCTCAACATCACTAACACTAATGCACACATCACTCACCTTTGGTGTGGTGTGGGACAATAGTCCTGAATTTTCCTTTTTAAAGGAACATTTGAAAATTGAGTTAAGCATTTCTGCTTTTTCTTTGCTACCCTAAATTCCAGTTCCCGTCTTGTCCACGAGTGTCTGGATGATAACTTATGTACCACCAACAGCTTTTACATTTGACAAGAATTTCTTTTGGTTTTGTGAGAGATCTTTTGATAACATTCTGTTACAGTAGTCATTGGAGTCTTCATGCATTGTACTCTTGACAGTCAAGTGATTTTCATTCAGCATCTCTCTATTATTGCCCTGTCTTTTGTTTTACACTTATTATGCAGCAGTCTATTACTCTAGAAGTCTCTTTACATTGACGTTATACTGTGGAATGTCTCTCCCAGTATGAACTTTTGCACTGGATACAGCTATATCAAGTGCATAGTCAACTATTGTTTTAAACTTCAGCCACAGTTCTACAGGATCCTCTCCAGAGCTAAATGTGTTGTGTTCCTCATTTAGCCATGACAATACCACCTCTTTATCTAATTTGCTGAATGTATATAAATCCTTACACTTCGTTTAGTTGCCTTCTGCGCTTTGGTAATCATTGTTACTAAAACTGCTTAGTGGTCACTGATACTGGTTTCAAAGTGGACATCCTCAAAGTGATCAGGTCTATTTGTTTCCATTAGGTCTAATATACTTACATCATGAGTGGGCATTTGAACTATTTGTTCTAGGTAGTGTTCAAGGAATGTATTAGTTATGTTTTGCAGGACGTGTTGTCACACCCACCACTTATGAAATTGTAATATTATCATTTTATTGTGGGGTGGTTAAAAATCTCCTCCTCCAGTAATAATATGATTAGTGAAACATTCATATTAGTGGACTGCTGTTTTCACTAATGTTTTCGGATACATCTGTAGGTGAATCTGGTAGTCGATAGAAGGGTTCAAATATAAGTTTGTGCCTGTCATTGATATTGAATCTTAACCATCTATCTTACATGCGGCTTCAGTTTCTGTTTCAGTGGATTTATGTGTCCTGTTCACTGCAACAAATACATCACATGAATTTCCCAGAAGCCTGTCCTGTCGATATACACTTCAATTTTCCCCAGATATCTCACTGCTATCAATCTCTGGCTTTAACCACCCTTCCTGTGTTGTCTAGTGTAAGGCGAACAGCACAGCTTTTTAGGAGTACTTCAAACTGTAGCACTTTGTTGTCAGTTAATCACTAGGATTTTAATACTCTTACCTGTAAGGGACACTCAGTCAGCTACCCGAGGAGGAGCCTCGGATGGGTAGTGCACAAATGACCTTAAAGCGTTCTTGACCCTATGACACAAGTCTAGGAAGTAGAGGCCTAGCTTGTCACAGAACCTTCAAAGTCTCTGGGTCAAGCCTTCCAGTACACTCGAGCCAAGGGGCTACAATTAATTCAGGGCACAATGCTACAGATTGTAAGCTTCATGAAACACTGTGAGTAAAGCAAATCTTCTCAAACTTCTCTGTGAGGCACTGGAATGATCAAACATGACTTTGAACCCTGATTACAGGCATTGTTTTCTTCAGTGTGTGCTACAACCAGCAGTTATTTGCACCCTCTTCCCTCAGTGACTGCTGGAACAGCCCCTTCAACATATTGAATGAGCCCCCCGTCACACATACACACTGAGTGTACCTTGTGTTCCTTCCAATCCCTTGCTGCCATCGCCTTAAGGTGCTTTGTTATTCATCATACACCTGAACTGTGAGCAATAACAGACCACAAGCTATAAGTGTTTTCCACCTTTTGACATGACACACAGCATGTTTCCCAACAAATAAAATGAACCTCACTCGCTCAGTTTGTTTCAGTGGAAGACAGTGCTTGGGACTTGTTGGTTATGTGGACGGATGTAGCACCATGAATTCTCCCTGGTTTCCCCCTCCCCCCACCCCTCCCCGTTGTACAGCATACCCAGCCTTACCACTGAAACATCATCACAGTCAAGTAATAAGCAGTGAAAGATCATGTGTTTCCTGTACATATGACAGGATCAACAAGAGATGCTAGTTCTTTAGGTACCTTTGGTATATCTGGTATATGACTCTTGGTAGCCCTCAAAAAGTACCAATTTGCAGCAGCTTCCAATCACATAACAGACGTCAAGGCAATTTCTAGCTGCTTATGAACAACATATAGCACGATAACAGCATGCACAGCAAGGGTGCATTGGTTATGTTCAAAATTTTTGAGAGAACAGTATACAAAAAACTTTAAAGAAAGCCTGCTAATTCTCTTTTATTAAAAATGAAATTCCTCCAACTGTACTTAAGATTTTATATTTACTTCGCTACTAGTTTCGATGTTGCGTCAATGCCATCTTCAGGCCCGTACACTTAAGTACAGCTAGAGGAATTTCATTTTTAATAAAAATTATACCAGCTGTGTCCCACCTCCATCCAGTGTAAATGTGGATGTATGAAGAATTTTCTTTTAGTTTCTGAAGTCCAGCTAAAACTATTACTAATTCCCTATAGAAACTGGAGCAGTTAATTTGCAAAACAAGGTTTCTATTAAGGCTACAGAGAAACTGAGGTAGGAGTTAGTTTCTGTAGTTTTATTGAGGAAATAGGTGGTGACAAACTCAAAAATAGTGTCAATTTGCTTTAAATGCAGACAATATACTCTCCTGTTGAAAGCAAAAACAAAACATGAAATGATATATTAGTTACAACATACTCTACAATAACTGAGAATCACAGTCACCAATTTACTATGAAATATGTTTTGCACTATATTCACAACTTTTGCATTTATGTAGTTTCATGACACCTTCTACACTAACATGCCAAATATGAACAAAGTGGTGTCAGTATGTCTCACAAAAATGACATATATTGTGGAGCACATGTCTCTAAGAGAGGTGGCTAACGATGAAGTCAACACACTGAGATGACAATTATCATGTTTGTGTGAATTATGTTTGTATGAATTTTTGTGTTTGTTTCTACAGCTGAGAATTCATCCAACAGTTTACATTTAATTGTGCCTATCTGTTGCTCAGTGTCTCCCCTACATAGTGTGTCGTAATCATTCTTAATTCACATTATTATTCCATCCTGGATTTTTGATTGTATGAGTGAGACTTTAAAAATAACTTTCCTTAACGTGTTTACTTTTTGCTGATTAGTCCCTGAGAGGAAAGAGCGAAGGTGAGCTGTCAACTATGCCATTGAAAAGTATGTCTTCAATAGTTGACTGACAATATTTGATGTAAGAGTACTCCACTTGTAGAAGTGCGCCTGTGTGGTAAAAAGTGTCTTAATCTCGTGTTTTAGAAATGTCCAAAAATAGGCAAACTGTAGGCAGAACTATTTAGCCACAGTGAACAGCAGGTGCCTCTATAATGTCCAAATTTAAATAAGTAAGGAAACAAAATATTTTAATTTGTAGATTTTGGTGTAATTAGTTTCATGCTTCTTTATCTTTTGCCCATAACTCTTGTGAATCTCATGTGTGCCTTCTGACAGCTGTTAACTATTTTCTTCGAATATAACTGTTACCCAGGTGTTAGAGTAGAGATATTAAGTGCAGGAGTTGGCAGACAAAGCAATAAAAGCAAGGGAATCAAACACAAAAACTTTGTTCCCCCCCCCCCCCCCCCCCCCTCCCTCAAAATGATAGATTTTAATAGTTATCCTTGAGGGTAGAGTTTGAGATGGATCACACGTTCCATTCTGACCACTGAGTGCCATGCATTTGCATATTTGTGGTTATAATGCAACTGAGTACCCAGAAATGCCCAGGTATATCACCATCATCATCATCATCAGTTATCTGCTATATTAGCAGGTCCTTTGCCTCTCCATTTTCTGCGATCCATTGCTTCCTTCTTAAGGCTGCTGTATGTTGTACCGTCCATCATGTCATCCAGTATCTGGAATCTCTTCCTTCCTCGCTTCCTTTTCCCTTCTACATAACCTTCTAAAACTGTTTTTATCAGTCCGTCATTCTTTCTTAATATATGCCCAATCCAATTTCTTTTTCTTCTCTTTATTACATCTAGTAACTGCCTTTTCTCTCCCACTCTTCTCAGTACCTCTTCATTTTTTACTCTGTCCATCCAACTTATTCCTTCCATCTTCCGCCATGTCCAGATCTCAAAAGCCTCCAGCCTTTCTCTGTCTTTTTTCCTCATAGTCCATGTTTCAGCGCCATATAGAAGAACACTCCATACAAGACATTTTATGAGTCTCTTTCTGAGTTCTCTGTCCATACCGCTGCAGAAGATTCTCCTTTTCTTATAAAACGCCTCTTTTGCCATTGCTATCCTTGTTTTAATTTCTGTGTTGCACTTCCAGTCGGTGTCTATCCTGCTTCCAAGATACTTAAAATTTTGCACCTGTTCTAGTTTTTCTCCATTCAGCACAATTTTTAGTTCCTTATTTCCTCCTATTGCCAATACTTTTGTTTTATTTGTGTTAATTTTCATTCCATATTTTTTCCGTTAGTTGCAATGGTGTCCACCAAATCCTGTAATTCTTTTTCCCCCTGTGGCTAGAAGGACCATGTCATCAGCAAATCTCAAGCACCCTACTCTTCTTCCTCCAATTTCTACTCCTTTGTCATCTAATGAGCATTGGTCAATCATATTTTCCAAGTACAGGTTGAAAAGAGTAGGTGATAAACAGCATCCTTGTCTTACTCCTTTCCCTAGTCTGATCCAGTTTGTACTTTCTCCTCTCACTTTAACTGAAACTTTTTGATTAAGGTACAATGAGTTTATAAGTCTTCTGGTTTTCCAGTCCACTCTCTTTTCCCTCATAATAGTCGCCAGCTTGTCCCACACCACATTGTCAAATGCCTTTTCTAAATCGATGAAGCACATATATAGGTCTCTTCCTTTTTCAATAAACCTTTCTCCTAAGATTTGTAGGAGCCCTATTGCATCTCTGGTGCCCGTATTCCATCTAAAGCCAAACTGCTCCTCGCCGAGATTCTCCTCTATTACTTTTTCAAGTCTTTTATTAATTATTCTTAACATCACTTTGGCTGCATGTGAAATGAGGCTGATTGTCCTGTGCTCGCTGCATTTCTTGGTTCCTTGTTTTTTCGGCAATGGAATCATTACTGTTGTCAAAAAGTCCTCAGGCCATTCACAACTGTCTTATATTTTATTACATAATCTCAATATTTCTCTTATTCCATTGTGGTTCAAGCATTTTAGTATTTCTCCCGGTATTGTATCTGTACCTACTGCTTTGCCATTTTTCATTGCAGCAATAGCAGACTTTACTTCTTCCATTATGATGGTCGGTCCTTTCTCTTCATCACTTACACTGTTGTGTGATTCAAGTTCCAGAGTTTCTGGTTTGCTATTTGTGTCATATAGCTCTTTTATATATTCTTCCCATCTCTGGAGAACATCGTCACGATCTTTATACACTACCTCTTCGTCTTTACTCAAAATTTCCATAGTAGCACTTCCTGCTCTGTTTTGTTCCCATGTCATAGTCTTTACTCTGTTGTATAGTAAGTCGTATCTTCCTTTTCCTGTCCAGTTCTTCAATTTCATCACATTCCTCTTTTAGCCATTTTTTCCTAGCCTGCTCTGTTTCTCTTCGCAGTTCGTTATTTAACCTTCGGTATATCTTTCTTGCATCTTCAGTGTTCTTGTTTTTCAATTTTCTTCTCTCCTCCATCTTGGAAATCATTTCTTGTGTGACCCATGGTTTTTTTGACCTTTTCCCTTTTACATATCCTATATTTTGCTGTCCTGCTTTAATGATTCCTTCTTTCAGCATATTCCAGTACTCGTTGGCATTATCAGGTGCTTCTTTGTCTCGTAATGTGTTTAGAAAGTCCCGAGACAGCATTTCTGTAATTTGTTCTTTGTTGGACCTTATCTTCTCTAGATCCCATTTCTTCACCATTGTCGCCTTTTTCAGTTTTTTCATTCTTATTTCTATTTCTGCCATAAGTAAGTTGTGGTCACTATTAATATCTGCACCTGGTAATGTGTGCACCTTCTTGATTCCATTCCTGTATCTTTCTTCTACCAGTATAAAATCGATTTGGTTTCTATATTTATCCCCTGGTGATTTCCAAGTGTAGAGCCTCCTCTTATGGTTCTTGAACCATGTGTTTGCCACTATCAGCTGCCTTTCCCTGCAGAAGTCAATTAACCATTCACCTCTGTCATTTCTCTTTCCAAGACCATGACTGCCTACTATGTTTCCCTCTTTCCCTTCTCCCACAATGGCGTTCCAGTCTCCCATTACTATTTTGCAGCATTTTTTATTTTCGTCCATTATTCTCTCTATTACATTGTACGTTTCCTCTACAATTTGGTCATCATGTTCTGAAGTTGGCATATACACCTGGACAATCAGTAAATCTTTTTGTGCTCCTTTCAGCCTTACACCAATAACCCGGTCATTTGCATAGTCTACATATTCCACACATTTAGCCAATTCCTTTGTCATAATCATTCCTACTCCATTAATTCCTTTTACTTCTCCTCCTGAGTAGTAGAATACATATTCATCTGACTGCAACTCTCCATGTCCATTCCATCTTACTTCAGCAACTCCTATGAGGTCCATATGATTCTTTTCCATCTCTCTTTTAAGGTTTTCTAGTTTTCCTGCTTGTAGCAGAGTTCTGACATTCCAGGTACCAATTCTCGTTTTGATTTTTTGCCTCCTTTCAAGTTGTCCCCCCCGGAGATCCGAATGGGGGACTATTTTACCTCCGGACACTGATTTAACATGAGAGGAAGCCATTTTTTGTGCATAAAATGGAGACTGCATTATGCATGGAAGATAATCTGCGGTGGTATTCCGTTGCCTTCCGCAGTTCTGGAGGCCGCCCCTAACATGGGATACAGACGCCTTTTGCAGCCGCCCGCTCCGGGTCAGACGCTGCATGAGAAGTATAGGTTGGAAAATGAAAGACCCCTAGCCCTCGAAACCTAATAGCGTCAGGGTCGGAAAAGAACAAGAGCTGGCCGAGAGTGGCCAGATAGGAAAGATAAGAGTGAGGAGCCTGGCATAAGTAAGTGGAAGCAATGCCAGGACTCAGCTCGGGGCCCCGTGGTCGCCAGCCACGTATCACTAGGTGTGACTCCCTGAGGTAGGTATATAGGTATATATTTATTCCAGTTCTATATTAGTCCATCTCCTCCTTCCACCTCTCTCTGTCCACCTCCAGCTCCCTCCTCCCCCTTGTGTCCATCCCCTCCTGCCTCTAATCTCTCTCAAAGTTATTGCCTCTGCCCCAATAGGAGGTTGCTGTTTCTTACACCCATAGTATTTCTTTCCAGATAGTAAGTAGTATATACATATTTTACATATATTTAACATATTTCACACACACATTTGTACATGCAGTTCACCTGTAATGGCATCAGATTTTGCCATGCAGTTTTGTTTTCACACAGCTCAATGTTTATGTCGTCATATCTCCTGAACTATGTATTTTACAATGCTTTCGTAGTTACATTCAGCAGCATATGTGGATATTGTCTGCGAAATCTGTTGTGAATAGAGTTAGTAGCAAAGAAGTAATGTATGAACAGTGCAAATGTATTAAGTGATAATTGTTGTTTACTTTCATCATTTTCTGGGACATGTCAGCAAGAAAACATTTTGTAAACGTACGGAATTGTGTGTAAAGTCTGTTACAAGTCCCTCCCTATGTGTTCTCATTCTCAAATACTAGATGAATAAAGCCTTGGGTATTTGCACATCATGGGCTACTCTTCTTTTTCACTCCTGCCCTACCCCTTTAATAGGTAGGTTGTTCTTACTCCCATAGCGATTTTTTTCAGACAGTAAGTGACACATGTACGAAGTTTGTTTGAAATAGGTCCAGTGGGTTAGGAGCAGATGTGGAACATACATACATTTTCATAACATGTATGTGTTTATACAAAGAAAAATTTAATTATTATATTGTAGGAGTTATTTCATGCAACCAGTTAATCACGTACTTGATTGTTGATGATATACAGAACACCTGTCGAGGAACGTGAAGTGCTGTGGGAGAAGCGTCACTACCTATACTCAAAACCAAAAGCATTGCCCAAGGTGCTTCTGGCTGCACACAGCTGGGATTGGGCATGTCTGGCAGATTTGCATGCCATGATACATAATTGGGCCAAAATGGACCCCCTGAGTGCTCTGCAGCTACTTTTGCCTTGGTAAGTATAGATACACACACAAAACTTCTTTCCTTATTCTGTTGTTTCCATTCTATTTCCTGCCTATTCCTCCTGTTTTCTCACTTAATCGTGTTTAGTAAAGTAAGTTTCCCAAAGAAATATGAACAGCTTTTGAAGTCTATTTCACTAATACAGAGTGATAAAGATGTAGATTGCAATGACAGTGTGTATGATCAGGATTTCTCACTGAAGTGCAGTAAACAATTGTTACTAGCTTAAAATATGTGGTAAATTATTGCTTGATTTACAATAATCAGTCAGGTATTTCCAAGAAGTATTGCTGTTCTGATTTCCATAGTATTTTTCCCAAAATATATTAGAAGTAATATTGTCTTCTGCACCATTGTATAAGACTGACTGACCTAGTTCTCTGGATTCTATTCCGCAGTTTGCAAGGTTTGCAAACACTGTTGGAAATTGTTATTAGCCATTTCCTCTTTTTTTCAGTATCCCACTGCACTAAAAATGTCATTCAGTGTTTTGCAAAAGAACCTGCATATTAGAACAAAAATTTTCAGAGAGGACTGATGCAACTTTGTTTTATTTACAGTACTGTTTTGCAGTATTTAATTTTGTTGGTGTGATGTCACCAATGTTAATGTGGTGAATAGTATAAATATCAATTATACTGATGCCATCATTTAGTTACATCAGTAGAAGATATTGATCTTTGGAAAAATAGTTGTGAATAAATGGAGCAGATGATCATTTCTTTATTTTTTGTGATGTTCATGGATCGAGTGTATTGTTGTAGATTGTATTCATGATTCCTGCATAATTGGCAACAAATTTTACACTTTGAGAGAATAAAAAGAAAACAGTAGAATCATTTTTTTAAATCACATTTTTAGACCAAATGTAAATGGAGACTTAAACAGGTATGGAGAATTTTAATTGCAAACAACTTTCTCTGATGTAAATAATAATTAAAAGTATCTTTAAGATTTTCTTACTGGTTATTTTAATTACATTAATATTTTGAGTTGGGATAGGATCAAATAGCATTCAGTTTAGGTTTCACGGAGTTGGCTAGATCACCCTGTTCAGAACATTAGCCCTTTGTAGAAGTACTGTAATCACAAAAAGTTTTATTTCTAATGTACGGCTTACTTCTTGTTTACCCACAGACAGCATAGATTTGTAACTTAGGTGCTGTTGGCAGCACAATCCTGAAACACTATGAACCTGATTTGTAAGAAAGACAAAATATTGGGCATTATATGCAAGAAAATATTCCATTAGGACAGAGCTTGTAACATACAAGGAATTAATTTTTAAAAGTGCAGTCTATTTCATAAAATATGGAGGACTGTAGATAAACCTCAAAAGTCTGTTGGCCTTCCTTGCAATGAATTACTTTTGATAGTAGTAAATAAGAACTTAAGTTTTTTGTAAGTGCACAAAATTGATAAAATTCCAAAATAAGGAAAATGAAAAGTGCGTTCAGTTGTGAATCTGTGAAGAACAGAAAAAGTTAATTTCACTTCTCAAATTCAGAGCCTCTGTTGGTTTTTTTAATACTCTGTTAACTTTAAAGTGGTGAAACTAAAATGGACAATGTTAGATACAAAAGAGGAAGCTTAATTTCAGTCATGACTCAGGACAAAATCAGAGGCTGCAGGAGAGATCTGATTTGCATAGAATTAATTCTGTTGTTAATTATAGGTATATAGTCGTGTCACATAGGTTGATCAAGGGAAATAAATGTGAAGGTGATTTGTGTCATTTTATTGCAACATAAAATGGAAAACTGATCATAATTTCTGAGATTTCTAAAATGAGTGTGTTATACATAAACTCCCTGTTCCAGCTTCCCAGATACAGAAGTGCGGCGTGTAGCTGTAACATGGGTGGAAGACATGGGTAGTGATGAATTGGTGGATTTACTGCCACAGTTAGTCCAAGCACTAAAACACGAAACTTGGGAAGCTTCACCACTCGCACATTTCCTGCTAAAGAGGGCGCTTATTTCACCACGTGTTGCACACCATCTGTATTGGCTTCTCACTCAAACTTTGCCAGGAGAATCACCTCAGGTGAGTAGCCTTCTTAAGTAAACATTTAATCTATGGGGCATAACTGCTTGTCTGCCGATGCTGTTGTAGCTCTTGAAATTATTAGTTCCTTTGTTGCGAAGGGGCGAGGAATAGATTGAGGGGCATGGTTAAAAAGGAATGGTTGGTTACTCAGACCACAGAATGATAGGGATACACTGTTGTGGGAATGAAAGAAGACCAGTAAGCCAATAATTTATAAATGATTCTCTTGTTGTGTCAAAATTAAACACATGTTCAACTGCAGTCATGCCTTTTACATAAATAGTAGCCCAAGCAAATTATTGTTGTGTTTTACACTTACCAAAGATTCGAATTCTTGAATTTTTATATTTTGTGAGTTCACGATCCATTGACAAGGAGTGATTAAAGTTATTGTGTTTCATGTCAGTATATTAGAAAGATGTTTATTTAATTGCAGAGAAGTTTTTAAGGTTCTCACTATTAATCAAGTCATTGAATTTGGTACTGGGAAGAAGTAATACTTTTTTTTGCCCGTAGAACACTTCAGAAGCTATTCACTATGATGAGAGGACATTGAGTGAAGCCCGCTATTACCGACGGTTGCAATTGATGCTTAGAGCACTGATTGCTATTTCTGGCAGTGCCCTGCGGCAGAGATTTTTTTCACAACAGCTGCTTGTAAAAGTAAGTATAAAGATAATTTATTTTGTAATGAAGTGAAATGTCCATCAAAATAGTTGCTCAGGGAAAGGATAATACCAGGAGATATTTTTCCCCTCAAAAGTAAATAGTGCATAAGCCTTCTGCTGAATTGCAATATTAATCAGGTGACATACATTGTTATTTATCATATATTATGAGTTTGTTGTACACAGTCTTGGTGTTTCTGTCTTTAAAACAGAACTAAGTATACTCTGTGGAATTTTAAAAATGTTGATTAATCATCAAACAATGGAAAATACAGGATGGAATGTAACAATATTATGAGAAGGAAAGTTTCTACTCACCATACAGCGGAGATGCTGAGTCGCAGATAGGCACAACAAACGATTTTCACACTTAAAGCTTTTGGCCAATGGCCTTTGTCAACAATAGATACACATATGCACACACACACACTCAAGCAAACATAACTCACACACACAACTGCAGTCTCAGACGACTGAAACCACACTGCAAGCAGCAGCACCCGTGCATGATGGGAGTGGCGACTGGGAGTGGGGGTAAGGAGGAGGCTGGGGTGGGGAGGGATATTATGGTGATGGTGGACAGTGAAGTGAAGTGATGCAGGTTGGGGAGCAGGAGGGGGGGGGGGGGGGGAGTAGCATCTCCTCTATATGGTGAGTAGCAGCTTTCCTTCTCATTATATTGATTTATCATCATTTGAATGATATTTTGCACATAACATAAATATATACAAATGAAGATGAGCACATCACTCTAATGCTGCTGCTTTCATGTGTAAAAAAAATTGGAAGCACTCCTCAAGAAAAAAATCAGCTTTGATTTTAATAATAATCATTTTGGTGTGGTAAAGAGACCCAAAATTATTGTAAAACTTTTCGAATTTTTAATTCTGGTTTGAGTAAAAATGATATTTTCAGTCTGTAGTGGATGTACAGAGCAGAAGGTAGGAACACAAATAACATCTATTGACGGTAGCTCGGCTTAAAAACTGGAAGTCTTCATTGATACACACTTGTACACAAATAGTCCCTGTGTCTGATGAAGATGAGCACAAGTTGTTAAGCTGAGTTCCTGTTTCTGAGCCTATCCACTGTTCCATACTCCCACTGATGTCAAGTGCTTATCTTTACTTTTTTTGCTAATTGTATTCTGTGCATTTGTTCCCAGTATTGTATGAATTTTATCTATTAATTTGTTAAATTATCATTTTCCTCTGCATTGTCTTATTTGCCAGTGAATCTGATTTAAGAATAAAATTTGTAATTTTGCAAAAAAGGAAAGCATAAATATCAAATGAGCTCAGGCCAATTTAGAACAGTCTCGTCAAACAACGGAGACTCCATCTAGGAATATCAAATGTGTAGGAAAAGATGGATTGCTACTTACTATAAAGAACACAAATCAAGTTGCTGACAGGCATGATTAAATGACACTCACCTTAGCTTTCGGCCACAGCCTCCATCAGTAAAGAGGACACACACACACACACACACACACACACACACAAAAGCAAGCAAGCAAGCAAGCACACCTCACGCACACATGACCGCCAACTCCAGCATCTCAGGCCAGAATACAACATCACGTGGCATGCAAGCAGCAATCTGGAGGGGAAGGGGAAGGGATAGTAGTGTATGGCTGGGGAAAGAGACTCACCTGTCTGGTGGAATGTGCAGGGACCAGACTGCTGACAGGTGCAGCATCAGGAGGTTGTGGGACAGGGAACTGGGGGGAAAGGAACAAAAAAGGAGAGGAGCAGGGAAAGACAGGCGGGTGTGTTGGCAGAGGGCTGCAAATAAACAGTGTGTTGTGTGTGTGTGTGTGTGTGTGTGTGTGTGTGTGTGTGTGTGTGTGTCTCCTCTTTACCGACCAAGGCTGTGGCTGAAAGCTTTAAGTAAGTGTCTTTTAATAATGCCTGTCTGCAACTTGACATGTCTTCTTTATGGTAAGTAGCAATCTATCTTTTCCTGCACAGTAGAATTGTCTAGGTTAGAGCATATACTGCACTTAAAAGAAAATGTTTGAATGTGCACTAGAGGAATTAGTAAGGGAGAAAGAGCCAAATTCGCAATCAGTGCTTTATCCTTGCAGTGCTATAACAATTCGTTATTGAATTTTTTATTAACTTACCAAGTCAGCAAATAATACGTAAAACAGCTGGAGATAATTTTTATTGGGGGTGAATTACTTATCTGCTCAGATCTTTTCATTTACTTTAAAGTGCTGTAGCACATGTATCCAACAAGTGCAGTTTTGATTGACAATCACAGTGGAGCAAGAGACTTCATAGTATCACACTGTTGCTGATGGGCTGTCTCTGAGCAATTGGTAGTTACTTAGGTGCATCATGCCCTGTGTCAGTAGGAATTCCGATGAGATTACTTTGCTGTTCTATAAAATTTTAAGTTGGAGGGAAGCAATCCAAAAATTAAATGAGCAATTTGTTTCTTCAGTGTTTTCGTATTATTGTCTGTCATTTAACCTGTGAATTGCTTTATAACTGGAAGTGATACAGTTGCATTCATCCCAACCCAGGGATAGATAGCACTGTAATTTGAAATTGAATGTAAGATTAGATTGTTACTGTAATATAACTGTCAACTAATTTCGTGTATTTTCTGACAGAATATGTATGAAACAGCTGAGAAGGTGAAGAGTACAAAAGAATCATTGCGACTAAAGGTTCTAATACAAGAACTTGAAGTGCTTCATCATAGTTTAAATGAGAATCCGACTTGCTTACCATTGAGCCCTAGTTTAGAAGTTGGAGGTATCCAGGTTCGCACATGCTCTTATTTCCCATCCAATACACTGCCTCTGAAGATAAACTTCTTGAGCACAGAGTCTGGAATTATACCTGCTATTTTCAAGGTAACTCACAAGTTCAGTGTGTGTGTGTGTGTGTGTGTGTGTGTGTGTGTGTGTGTGTGTGTGTGTGTGTGTGTTTTATCTTGCTGTCTCATAAATTTTACCAACAGGAAAATTTACTTCAGCAATCTATAAAATTATGAAACATGATTTTGTTCTCACAGCAGGTGGGTTCCTCTCATTCTGGGCCCTGAGTAACCTGACATTGTTTTTGACCAATTAATCAATGAATCCTCTCCAAGGAAAGAACTAATCATTCCAAAAATTGTAGTGTTGTTTACTTTTTTCAACCGAATAAATATTTTGCCTCCTGAAGATAATTTATGGCCAGCAGTTGCCTCATAATTTTGTAATTGCTGGTAAATCGTCAATTTTTATGTTTATTGGAAACCTTATTGCGTCCTGTCTGTCTTTATTCCCTACTCTTCCTTGCCTTGCCTTCTCTTCTTACCTAGAGTCCTTTTCTTCACTTTTTCCCAAACCATCTTCCTCCTAGTTTCTGCTGTACAGTACCACATGCCATGCATTGTTTGCTTTGGTGTTGTGCTGAGTGAGGTGGGGCAGTGGTTAGCACACTGGACTCTCATTCGGGAGGACGATGGTTCAGTCCCGCATCCGGCCATCCTTATTTAGGTTTTCCATGATTTCCCTGAATCGCTTCAGGCACATCCGGGATGGTTCCTTTGAAAAGGCACAGCCGACTTCCTTCCCCATCCTTCCCTAATCCGATGAGACTGATGACCTCGCAGTTTGGTCTCTTCCCCCCAAATCAAACCCCAACCCCTTTGGTGTAGCAGCTCCATAACTTACTGACAACATGGTTACTGTATCAATTCTGATCTCCTGCAGTTATTTCTCATTAAACATTCATGTTTTTTGGAAAGTTGCAAGGCTTTATTATTAATGCAATATCGGAATTTTCTTGAACATTCTAGGTATTTATAAATACGAGCATTCTGCTAAGCCTTGCAGTTCAGCTCCAGGTTTTCTTTTGTGTTCTCAATTAATGTACTTTCATTGTTAAATTCTAGTTCTTGAGGTGACGCTACTACCCACCCCCACCCTTTTTTATTACTTTTATCTTCAGTCTTGTGACTCATTTTATGCAGCCGGCATACCTCACGAATTCCTCTCCTGTGCCAACCTCATCATCTCAGAGTAGCACTTGTACCCTAAGTTCTCAGTCATTTGTTACATATATTCCAGTCTCTGCCATCTTCTACAGTTTTTACACTCCAAAACGTCATGAAAGTGATTCTCCAGTGTCTCAATACATGTTCTATCATTGTATCCAATCTTCTAGTCAGTTTTTCTGTATGTTCCTTTCTTTGCCAATTTTTCAGGGAATCTTCCCATTATTTATCTCATCGATCCACCGGATTTTCAACGCTGCTGTAGCGCCACACATCAAAAGCCATGACTCTCTTCTTTTATTTTTCTCCCACAGTTCATGATTCGCTACCATACAATGCTGTGCTCCAAAGTACATTTCCAGAAATTCAGATTAAGGCCAATGTTTAATACAAGTAGACTTCTCTTGGCCAGGAACACCCTCTTTGACTGCACTAGTCAGCTTCTTCTGATCCTCCTCCACTGGAGGGAGGAGGGGTGCCCACAGTTCTTTTGTGAGTTTGTGTATGGTGTACATGGGGCTCCAAGCTGGTGCAGCCCACTCTCACCCCCCCCCGCCCCCCCCAGGCCAGATTTCCTTTCCCTCGCCCCACCCTTCCTGTTCTTGCTCCTCCCCCTCTGCCCCCTCCTTCTGGTCTTTGTGTTCTTACATATGTCAACCTGTATAAATGCTTGATTTCCTGTATTTCTCAGTTTTATTCCCCTTGCCTTTATCTTTTCATCCTTCCTTTTCGGCATTTTTTATCCTCCTTTGGGAATTGACCTCCACTTTAAAATTTTTCGCTCCTAATGTGAGCCGTTTCGGCAAGAACTCCCTCCATAGCATCTAAGGCATGGTTACCTCTCCCTCTCCCTCTTCCTTTCCCACCATAGCCTCCCTCCATCCTGCTATGTCACCAACAAGTGTAGCCAGTCCATGGGTTGAAGCTGTTATGTACCCATCTTCTGTTAAGCATGTGCAGAAAGGTCGTAAGGACAATCACACTGATACTGGTGGCTTTATTCTGTTTTTGAGGGAGGTACCCTCTCAGAGAAGGTCAAGGTTATGTATTGTCAGTGTGACATGGACCTTTACATCCCACCGCCCATGAGATGCTTCCGTTACTTGTGTTTCAGTCACATGTCTTCCCGATGTACGGTCAACCCTCTATGTGGTGAATGTGGACAACCACTCCATGATGATAAGAAGGAAAAGAAGATAAGGGTGTATAAGTCCCTCGATCATTTATCTTACTGTGACGCTCATCAGAAATATTGCTGATTTCACCCTGTGTTGGTGACTTCTACCTTTGCTTCTTTTATGTCCTTCCTTCTCCTCCCTCTTCCTTACCCCAGTCCTGCCCCTCCACGTGCCACTCCCCCTCTCTGGCTGGAGAAGTGTCCCCCCTTCTTCAGCAACTGCCAATGATAGAGCTCCATCTTTGAACCCTTCCCCCTGGTGTCTCTCAGGCCGGATGGCTGCTACCACAACTAGGCCATGAGACACAGTCTGTGCGCCCCAAGGTCACCTGCTCTCATTCCCTTCTGGATCTTGCAGAAGCCTGCTCTCCCTCCATGCTCAGCCCCCCTCAACCTCTGGAAGAGGAGGAGGAGGAGGAGGAGGAGAAGAAGAAGAAGAAGAAGAAGAAGAAGAAGAAGTCCCAGGACAAGGCCTCCTTGGTGCCCTTGTAGGTGGCATCTCCCCCTCACAACTTGAGTCTGACCTCGTATTTAAGGGTATTATCCCATTCTCATTGGTAATGGGTGGTGACCCAATGGCATGATTGGCTCCAGCCCATCCAACACCCATTAGGATACTGACTCTGTGCGTACGCAGTGGAACTGTAATGCGTGCTACCGTCACCTCCCATAGTTGCAATACCTCATTGTCTTTTACTTGGCAGCATGTTGTTCTCAAGGAACCTCATTTTACTGATGCTCACTAACGGAACCTTACGGGTTCTGTGCTTTCTTTCAGAACTGGATTGGGTGTTTGAAGACTTCCGGTGGCGTTTGCACATTGGTCTGTACAGACGTTGTTAGTACATGAGTCCCACTTTGTACCTCATTGGAAGCAGTTGCTGTCTGGGTCCTTTCGAACTCTGTGGTCATGATTTCCAATCTGTATCTCCCTCCTCACAGGCCACCTACTCCTGCTGCCCTAACTGAACTCCTTCAGCAACATACCCCACCATTCTTCCTCTTCGGGGATTTTGATGCACATGACCCTTTGCTGGGCACTGGCTTTTAGTCTAGTTGGGGGCAGCTCATTGACCAGTTTCTTGTGGACCATGATTTGTTCCTTCTTAATGATCATTCCCTACTCATTTTAGATCTGCATGTACCATTGATCTTTCACTCCCTTCCCCTCCCTTTCTTCCTTCCTTACACTGGCTGTCATACAATGACATCTGTGATACCCTTCCTGCCTCCCAAAGACCAGGTTATCCCGCTGTTCTTTCCACCATGCTGTTGGTCTCTCTATACATCCCATGTTTACACCTTCTTTGTCAGGTTGTATTGATGAGGTTTTATGTGATCTGTCCAATAAGATAATCCACACAACCAGAATTGCCGTTCCCTGATCGACGGGCCCTGTTCCCATTGGCCAGTCCCACGGTGGAGCACAGCTATTGCCACCAACATTCATGATCGTTGTCATGGCTTGTGACATCGTAAGTGACACCTGTCCTCTACTGGTCTTATTATCTTTAAACATCTTCATGCCGAAGCCTGTTACTTAATCAAACAGACAAAGTGGGTATGTTTGGAATGCATTGTCTCCTCTCTAGATTTTTCTTCCCTTCGTTACGGGTGTGGGCTGCACTCGGCACCCTCCTGGGTTGTCAGTGGCAGTCTTCCGCTCTGGCCTTGTCCTTCCAGGTGGCATTTGTACAGATCCATCAGTTCTAGCAGAATACCTTGCGACCCATTTTACGATGGCATCAGCGTCGGCCACCTATCCAGCCTCCTTCCTCTTCCAGAAACAGTGGGCTGAAGCTTCCCACCAATGTTTTACTCCTTGTCAGGTGGAATCCTACAATGAACCTTTTACTGAGTTGGAGCTTCTTCTGGCCCTCTCTTCTTGCCACAATTCAGCTCCTGGCACTGATTCTATCCATAACCAATTGCTTCAACACCTCAGTCCTTCACAATGACACTGTATTCTCCAGGTGTTTAGCCATATTTTGCTGCAAGGCATTTTTTCCTGTCAGTGGAGAGACAGTATCGTGGTTCCTGTCCTGAAGCCCAGCAAGTATCAGTCATCCTTTGATAGTTACCGGCCAATCAGCCTGATCAATGTCCCCGCTAAGTTACTAGAACAAATGGTGGCTTGTCGGTTGGATCCTTGGATCTTTGGACCTTTCATCTCCTTACCAAAACAGCTTTCAGGAGGGACAGTCTCTGATCGATCATCTGCTTCAGTTGGAAACTGTAGTTTGACAGGCCTTCTTTTTGTGGTTTTCTTTGATCTTTTTAAGGCCTACAACATAGCTTGGTGCCATCACATCCTCCTTATGCTCCATGAGTGGTCTCTTCAGGGCCCCCTCCAGATTTTTATTTGCCAGTTTCTATTCCCTTATTTGTTCAGAGTGCGATTTGGCACCGTTCTCGGCTCTCCACTGACCCAGGAAAATGGCGTTCCACAGGGTTCTGTACCAAGTGTTCTCCTTATCCTCACCACTATTAATGGACTTGTGGCCTCTGCCAGACTGTTGGTCACCCCTGTTCTGTGTGTGGATGATTTCTATATTTGGGCTAGCTCCCACTCGGTGGCCTCTGCAGAACGACAGCTTCAGGGAGCCATCCAGAGTGCTTTCACGTGGACACTCGCACAGTTTTCAATTCTCTTCCTTTCAGTTGAGGATGGTGCATTTCTGTTACCGTACTATGGTCCATCCTGATCCGAAGTTCTACTTCAACACCCAACACCTGATATTCATCACTTGAAGGTTTGTTGTTTCTGTAAACGCAATGTCCTTCACTTCCTTGGCCATACCTCATGGGGCATGAATTGGGCATTAATTCTGTCTCGTCTGAACTCCCGTTGTCAAGTTTATATGGGTCACCTGCCCCTTCCAAGCTGCTCCTCTTGGACCCTGTTCTCCATCATGGTATCCGTTTAGCCACCAGTGCCTTTCACAAGAGCCCTGTCGATAGTCTTCTGATTGATGCTGGTATCCCTCCCCTTTAGGTTTGGCTGTCCCAGCTCCTGGTTTTCTGTGCCCTGACTATCTGTTCTTTCCCTGCTCATCCCTCCTATTTTACTTTTTTGCCGCTTGAGGTCATTGCCTGCCCACTGCCCAACCTCGTGTGGTTTTTTCAGTTGCGCTCCGCCTCATTTCTCAACCACTAGATTTGAAAAAAAAAAAATATTTTATCAGATGAACACCCACAACCGAGGAACATATTTATAGAATAAAAATCTGCTTCAGTTGCCAACTGCGGCAGACGATGCATTTTGTAGCCCTTACATTGGAAAGTCAGCTGCAAAAATTGGACTAGTTCTCTGGAAACTCAGCATCAAGTGTGTTTTCTGTCCGCAGCCAAAGGCAAAACCTTTGGTGGTGGACTCTGCGAAAGATAACCTGAGAGTCCTAAAACTGTTAGTCTACAGTACTTTATCCCAGTTCAGGAAAATTTACGCAGGTTGGACAATCCATAATGTACAGGAGAGATCAACAGAACACAGTACCTGATATGGTGGATCCACCCTCACTGAAGGGTGTTAGACATATATTGGAGCTCCATAGGGGAACAGCATCCTGGGCCGGAAAAAAAATCCAGTGCACACTCGGTATGTGTGCCAGGGGCCACATACAAAATCACACATGGGATTTAAGAATTAACCTATACAAAGAACAGAAAAAGCTAAAAACATAAATTGCTGCTCTGTTGGTACATCACAGGCATCAGCTAGATACTAACTATGCGGAGAAAAACGGTCACTGGTGATTCAAAACAAATAAATGACAACTGCGTAGTCAAGGATGGGACTTAAGTCTGACCCATCTCAAAACCCAACACCATTGAGTCCATGCCACACCACACCAACTGAAGACATGAGAAGATACAACAAAGACATGCTATGACTTTTGCTCAGGTGAAGTTCCTTTCAATCTGCCTCACCAACAGAGCCACATGTAGCCACGTAAGGCCAGGGTACACAGCTCAACACAGTTACATACTGTACATGAATAAGCCATTCAGTCATCAGCCATGCCTGAGGATAGCATCAAATCAGCATGCCAAAATATTTTACTATACGGTCAATGCCACCCAACTGAATATCAAAGAACAGTTTCAATAGCATTTTTAGTTATGAAAAAGCCATGCATTGTTTGTTTTTGTGCATTCTTCAACATCTAATATTCTGCTGGCTGTGTTATAATTGTAGCAAATATTTGTTATTGGATTATCACATTAGACATCGTTTTTACAGGTTGGGGATGACTTGCAGCAAGACATGCTCACCATTCAGATGGTTCGTATAATGAACAAATTGTGGCTAAAGGAAGGATTGGATCTGAAAATGGTGACATTCTCATGTGTTCCTACAGGTCACAAGAGAGGTAATAAATTTTGCCTGAATGAAGTAGAATGATTTTCTTTCTCATGGACATCCTGAAAGTGCCAAGTTGTCAACTTTTTGACATTTTCATCATGAAAATCGGATGTAGAAGTTGCATACCTTAGATGTCCGATGATCAGTAACAAGTAACTTCCAGTTCAGACTCTTATCAATATAAAAGTTTATATTTTAGAACTTACTACTTCATTTATTGATTTATTCATGTGCACTATTTTTAATTGTATGATGAGGGCCTGTGTTGTAAGAGTTGCATTTCTGGTGTTTTATCAAAGTTCAGCAACAATGCATTTACAGGTTACCAGTTAAAAAATTTTTAAGAAAATTTTATTTACATTTTTGGGTGTTGAAATTGTTCTGTTAGGGTTAATTAAAATTCTTACATTGTCAGCAGAGGAAACTATTTCTTCTTCTTGGATATGTGATAGCAAATCATTTACATATTTGAACTCCTTTCGGATATTCCGCTGGATGGTCTCATACAGGTGGCATGATATTTTGGCAAGCTGCCTTGTTGGCTAACACATTTTGATGTTTAGAGCCCATCCTTAAGCACACTCAGAACACAAAAGCAGCCTGTGGGTGACCAAAAAGCTGAGACAATACCACATAGAAATGCCTCCTCCCCATCAGCAGTGTCCTGACTTTAGTAATGGCTGCACAGACACTGAAGATAGCAGCTGGTTTTCTGGCGGTGAACTTCTCCCACAACCACATCACCAGAACTATGCCTGGGCACTACTGGTCTGTGACTAACAGATGGAGGGATTGGATATAATGACAGCATCCAACAGGGGATAAGTCATTATCAGTGCCACCCGAGGATAGCAACAAGTAAGCTTCCAAAATATCACATCATTTGGATGATGCTACCCTGCTGAATACCTAGAAGAGTCCAAAATTATCATATGCCGGGAATATCTAAAAATAAAACAGATGATTTGTACTTGGTGAATTGCCTAAAACTTTCATCACAGATATTGTGGAAATGGAAAGTGCTATTGATGTGAGGTTTTCACAGATGGGATTGGTAGTCGGGGGCTTGTACTTTTAGCCAATAAACGGAGTGTAGTAGTAGTTAGAAAGTGTATTTTTTTATGCAAACATAAACTTTTTAAAATGGAATAATGCCTATTGACATTAACAAACTAAAAGCAGGGTAAATTAGAATGTCATTGATGCTTCTTACAGTATTCTAGTGTGAGTAATGTATGAGATATCATATTTTGAAAAGCTTACACACTGTCACTTGTACAATACCTGTGATAGCACACACTAAAGAACAGCACAAGTGCATACATTAATTATGTGGATTCTTATCAGTAACAAGACAATTTTCCATCACATGTTGTTTCAAAATGACCACTGGCAGTGGTAATACGTGCTTTCAGTCTTGTATGGAATGACTGCTGCATATGTGCTAGCATCTCAGCAGAGATGTCCAAGTAGGCTGCAGTAATACATCACTGCATACCATTGGGTGTAGGTGGTATATCCCTATAGAGAGCATCTTTTAGAAAAAATCTACAGGCATCAAATCAGGAGAACAGGTTGGCTGAGGTACAAGTGCTCTGCGCCCAGTCCAACAATTTGGAAACAATGCAAGAAGGCATGCTGTAATACTAAGTGCACTGTGGGCTGGACAGCCATCATGTTTGTACCACGGCTTCCTCTAGTGTGCAGAGGAATGTCTTCTAGCATCCATGGACAATGGTCTGTTAGAAGGCAATGATACTTGTGGGTGTTCAGTGTTGTTTTTCTGAAACACAGGCCTATGAGCTGATGATTCGCTATCCCACACATGTTGACATTCTACCTGAGGAATCCATTGGGGCTTGTCAGCAGACTAATAGTGCATGTTTTGATAGTTTATCTGGGATATCTTTCTGCGAACACCATACTAAAATGAACTGAGTTCTTCCTACACTCTCCACATACTATGAACATGTTGACTTTTTCTGCAGTGGTAAATCCCATTGTACACTCATGACATACTGCTTGGACTGTCACACTGACTGACTAGCAAGTCACAGTGCGCTCAGGGAATACACAAGCACTTCGTAAGCAAACATAACAACATCACACCTAGCAGCTATGTATGTTGAATGCCACAAAGAAGTGCTGGTGTGGAAACTTTTCAAAATACAATATCTCATTGACGACTCACACTAGAATCCTGCAAAAAACATCACTGACATTCTGATTTACCCTACTTTTAGTTTGTTATTGTCAAGAGGCTTTGTTCCATTAAAAAAAAAAGTGTTTTCACAAGAAATAACTTCTAAGTTTATTGGCTAACAGTAAGAGCCCCTGACTACCAATCTGCTTTGTGAAAACCGTACATCAATAGGACTTCTCCTTTCCACATTATTTGCAGTGCAAGTTTTAGGTGATTCACTCTCTATATAACAGAAAAATAACAGACCGATATCCATCCCTGTGGTATACCTATAATGATTTTTCCCCCATTCTGAAGATCCTGTTTCATTGTGTACATTCTCTGGGTGTCTTAATGTGACACACTGCATCGTTTTAGTTAGATGGGATGTAAACCAGTTACCATCAAGATCTCTTATATGGTGCCATAATATTTGAAGTTATCTTGGAGATTACTATGAACTGCACAGTTAGATGCTTTTGACAAGTCACAGGAAATACCTGTTGGCAGTCCTTCACCATTTAAATTTGTGCAATCTGATTCATGAATTGAAAAATTGCATTTTCTTTGGAGATATCCTTTCATGTGCTATGGTTTTTGTGTACATATTCTTTTCCAGTACCATTGAAGAGAAAATAAGCAATGATACTTCTTGGTAATTATTAAAATCTGTCTGAAAGCTTTTCTTGTAAAGGGGTCTGATGATAATATACTTCAGTCTGTCTTAAATTATACCCAGGATAGAATGTATT
The DNA here is from genome assembly GCF_023864345.2 of Schistocerca serialis cubense. Taxonomy (NCBI): domain Eukaryota; kingdom Metazoa; phylum Arthropoda; class Insecta; order Orthoptera; family Acrididae; genus Schistocerca; species Schistocerca serialis. The sequence goes on along the minus strand of NC_064644.1, from coordinate 544,928,535 downwards.
GCATATGTGACTGAGTATATTGCACATATGTGAAGAATAAGATTTTATTAATTTACTTGAGATACTAACAACTTCATGAGATATTTTGCTTTTGAGGGAGTTAATTACATTTATAATTTCATTGGCAGTATGAGGAGTAATCATGATTTTGCCTTCATGTACTAGACATAGGTATTGCTTCTTGCATGTATTCTATTGCTTTGTGTGTTGCACTATCCATATTTATCTACTGATCTACTTCCAGGAAGTGATTACTAATTATTTTGGCTAACTGACTGGCTGCATTCTTTTATAACAAAGTTGTCATGTTCCTTAACTAATTTCCCAATTTATTTTTTAATTATTGCCCATGAATAAATAATTTTACTGTCCAAATTATTAATTTCAGACATTATAGAAAGTTTTATTTTTATTTTTTAAACACTTTACTTAAGACAGCAGTCTTCTTTTTGATTTTTCAATCAGTCCCTTTTCTCTGTTTGTCTTGACCATTTTATGTACGCCAAATACCTGATTGTCTGTGTTTAGATTACCTGACTTGTGGCATACCTGCATATAGTTCACTGATTTTTGAAGCAAGTACGAAATTAATCCTTGAGTATTATTGTAATTAATGAATATTTCATTTAGAAAACACAGTTCTACTTGTGAAGACATAAATGATGAAAACATGCACAACTCATTGAGTAACTATGCTTTCGAAACAGGATTTGAGCAGTTAAGTGACACAAATACAGTGAACAAAGTGTGTTTGATAGAGGAAGAAAGTGAAGATGAGGTGATGTAGAAACTCATTATTGTGCGCATCAAGGTACTGATATGCTTAGAGTATCCGCAACAAAATTTGTTTGACTATACTGATGTTTTTGCTCTCTAGAAAATGAGGGACCATGACGGAAAAGGTGAATGAAAAAAAAAACAAAAAAAGGAAAAATAAGCTGTTCTTGAAAGTGAATAGAAAACAAATAATTGTCAAATACTCTGTTTTCAGTTCCCAGTGAGCAGTGCATATGTAATGCAATGAACTTTCTAATGTGGCATGTAGCATGTTTTGTAAGCACAGTAATCACCACATTCCTGTGAAACGTGTATTTTGGATGGATTTTTCACATTTTTCAGTAATTTGTGCAGTATCTGGTCTGTATTAACCTGGATAATCGGAATTTTTCTGTGCTTTCGTAATACTTAAGATTTTACTATACTTCTGACCTGGTATCCTGATCTTAAGTTTTCCTGTTGGTCTACACCCCTCCCATTACTGCTACTTAGTGAAACACCTTCCTACAAAACTCAGATTCTGACCTAGATCTCAAATTAGTATTATTCATGGTCTGTTGCATCCTTTTTTTTCTCACACAACTGAAATGGGTTCCTCCCTTCAACACACAACAGTCTATATTTGTTCTTAATAGAATTATTCAAACTATTCCATTTTCATGATTTGTATTTGCAGTTGCAAATATGGACGACCATCAGTTTTATAATGGAATGCCGATGATGAAAATTTGTGCCCGATTTCCTGCTTATCATGTGTGGCCGCCTTACCATTTGGCTATCAGAGTATGACTCACAGCCAGACCACAAACTTCCACATGCCGTCTACCACACATCTACATATGGAAGTTTGAGTCTGGCTGTGACTCATGCCCAAATAGCCAAATAGTAAGGCATTCACTTGCGATAAGTGGGAAATCCAGGTTCAAGTCCCGATCCGGCACATATTTTTGTTGTTGTCATTCCATTATATAGCTGATGGTAGTAGTTCATATCCACAATTGCAAACACATTTTGTGTATTCTGTAATTGTTGTAGTCACCTAGGTGCATGTATGCATGCAAAGGAACTTTTCATCATAATTCAGGATAATGCAGGCAATGCATTGTATAACACTCATGTTTATAAATTAGGCACACCAAAATCAAACCTGTGTTAATTCTTTATATAAACAGTAAGTACTCCAAAATTTAGCCTTTAAACTGAAGTAGAAATGCAAACAAATAAATCCAGACCAAGTTTATCATATATTTATCTTAAACAAATTTAAACATGAGCGTGTGCAGTTTTCCTTGTCTTCTTCATAACTCTTCACTGTCAAATTTTTATCATCACTACATACTTTTAGTTCCTCTGTTTCTCACATATCCTATCTCCTAATCATCAGTGTGTGATGTCATGGCTGCCAACTATTAAAGATTGTATGTATTTTTAATGGATATATCATCTCAGTTGTGGAATGAAAGGAAGTTACTAAAATTGTGGAAATATACCTCCCAATTTGATGTTTTAAAAATTGTGGAAGATGCTATTTTCATTTTCGTAATCATATGTTCACTGAATTGCTTATAAGCTGTAATATTTCCTTCCTGAGTTCGTAGTAAACCTGTCTATGAATGATTTTGTCACCACAGCCTACTAAGATAGGTTATGCTGAGTGATGATGAATAGCCTTCACTCGGTGTGTATCAGCTTAAAGTATAGGAATGAAACTTCTTTTTACCTAAGAATGTCACAAGGTTGTAGGAATTTGTCAGTTTAAGATTTGATTTATCATCCCTTTTGCTGTTAAATACTGTGAAACACTTGTATTTGTTACTGCATCCAATATTCACTTACTTGAAATGCATAACAAAAATATTTACAGGTATGATAGAAATGGTCACAAATGCAGAAACTTTAAGAAAGATACAAGTTGAACTTGGACTTACTGGATCATTCAAAGATCGTCCTATTGCTGAGTGGTTAGCCAAACATAATCCATCAGCTTTTGAATACGAAAGAGCCGTTGCAAACTTTACAGGTATGTAGCATTCTTTTGTTTTATGTCAGTCGTCAGTTATTCTCATCTCCTGTCTCCTTTGTGCATAAATTAGTCAAAATTTTTGGTACATTACTTTGACTAATTTTGTCAGAATTTTTAACTTTTAATAGTCTGTTGAAATACTCTCCATATGTGGAACAACACTCTTTAGTTTAGTTAACTGTGGGCATTTCCAAAAGCTTCTTAGTATCTGTTAGCAGCCCAGTGCTGTGTTGCAAACAGATATTGCATTGACCTTTATGGGAATTGCCTGAATTGTTGGGCTTACGTTTTTTTTGTTGCATAAAAAGTGTATACCATAACATTATTTGTGTTGTAAATCTGTTTCTTCAGTAACACAGGTTTTATTGTATAGTAATTAATGCAAACAAAATACATAATGTAATAGATCGTGACACATCCTGAAATGACAAATTGTCTGTTGGCTCCTGTCTGTTTCTTTTACCAAATTTTGTTTTGATGATATTTCTGATGTTTTGCCAGCTACTTATGCTGTCAAAACTTCAGAAAATTCATCAAATAAACATGAGCCGCAGGGCCCAAGACAGAAGCCAACAGCAGTTTGTCAACAAGTGGTCACAAAAGCCTTAATGATATTGTTCTTCCTGAACTCTGTCTCTAATGACCCCGTTGTCAATGAGACATTAAACCCTAATATTCTTTCCTTCTTCCTGAGCAGAATAGGAACAAAGCCATCATAACACTGTGGAAATTTACTGAATAAGTCAGACATTTGAGCTGAAGAACACTAAGTTTGTCTGACTGGAAGCATTAAAATATGAACCACTCCCTTAGTAAACACACACGCCATCAGTTCCCACACATATGGCATGGCATGACATGCGGCTGGGTGGAGAGCCCATAAAGCATCGCATTAAGAAAATAGTAAGCCAGACATTAGTGGTGGGGTGTAATGAGATCCAAATCAGTGTCCAGAAAGCAGCCATCTATCACAAGATGATCATAAAAGTAAGTCCACTGGATGGTATGTGGTACTACAGATCGGTGAGCTAAAACAAACAAGCAAGCAAAGACAGTTTGCGGTTGTCCGCAAATGCGTCATTGTTGTTTACACATGTGACCTGGCACAGGCAGATGTATTACTCTGCACTGCACCTAGCAACCCCGCCAGATTTGTGTATAATTATATCGTTTGATCCACGATATGCCCAGCAGCATTACAAAGTGTTTTGACTTATTAATGAACTTTCTATGGGCATTTTGTAAGACAGTGTGAATCTTTTAAAATCCTAAATAAATCATTAATATACCTTATGGTCAATACTTCCATAAATTACAAGGATATCTGGATTTTGAGTGTGTACCTGTGTACAAATTCTGTTCTTAAATACTCGGAGGGTATACTCTTGTAAGAACAAACAATTATAGAATAATATAAGAAAAAAGCATTGCTTTCTTTGATTTCCCTTTCTGTTACTCTGTTGTACCTTGAGTTTAAATTTTGCACTGGGTTCTACAAAATGGATTAAAACTTCCACTGGTAATCTTCATAAACTTAAAAAATGGGCCAGATTGTTCTTTCTTCGTACTGATCACTTTATATCTTTTGTACCCTAAGTAATAACTTCCTAATATATTGTTTAGCTAAACTTCACGCATGAATACTATGTATTCTGGCTGTTTTTATGTCTTAATGGCGAATATAACCATGATGAAATGTGAAGCACTCCCTAGTCTATTCAAATACATCATTAGAACTTGTTAAAGCTCTTCAGGGTTACTCATAATAGAGCCTTAAGGTAATGCAGTGAACTTCAGTAGTCAGTCAAATGACATAGAAGTGGGGTTCTTCGTGGTGTACAATTTGTGGACAGTGCCAAGTGCATATAACAGTATCCATAAATTCTTCAACAATTTTTGAGGTTTGACTTGTTCTTAGGCTTTTTTTGGCAATACCAAATAATGCTTCATGCAGAATGTATCCACAGTATTTTCTCCTACTACCCACTACCCTACTTTCTCTCCATCCCAATCTCACTTCAGGAACTTTGGCTAACTATTTGTGTGTGTCAAACATATTTAATTAAATTCTGAAAACAAAGATTAGAGACAAATTAATTACCAAATTTTTCTTGGATGATGGGCATTTTAAACTGCAATATAAAACAAAAATAAGGAATCTGTCATTTAATGAAGCTCTTCCCATTCACACACTGTCAGTTATGCCTTGCTTCCATCACAGCATTAAGTGAATTTTGTTTAATGACGGACAGTACTTATTTAATAGAGGCATATTTGTTCTTGCACAATCTGCTTAAGAGTTGTGCTAATCAATAGTAATTGAAACTAACATTGTTCGAACATGCAGCATGTAGAAAGAATTAGACTGTAATAAACCATGTTTTAAAATTGTTTAAATGCCTCTATTGGATGTTGCAGTAGTTCATATAGTTTAATTCAAAAACAACTTCACCCCCACCCCCTTATGAAATACTTGATGAAACACATTTTTAAAAACATGTTACTGATTCTTTCTTCCATTACATTTTGAGATAAAGCACAATGCATTCCATTCTTGGAATGCCGCAACTACTGCATGTTCATTACAACTGAATATTATTTCCGTCTCTTAGTGGAATGAAAGAAACCAAAATAATTACACCTGAAATTTTTTGCTTCCGGAATACCATTAATTTATTATGTTTGTTTCAGCATCCTGTGCTGGTTATAGTGTTGCAACATATATTCTGGGAATATGTGATAGGCACAATGACAACATAATGCTAAAAACATCAGGACATTTGTTTCATATTGACTTTGGAAAATTTCTTGGTGATGCACAAATGTTTGGAAACTTTAAGCGGTAAGTTTCTGTAAAGTGAGTTCCTGTAATTGTAGTCAGGAGGTTTCTCTTGGAATGTGTATTAAACACGTGTCTTTTTCAAAACCTTTTCTAGTGATCGAACTCCTTTTGTTCTCACGTCGGATATGGCATATGTTATTAACGGTGGTGACAAGCCTACAGCAAAATTCCACCACTTCGTTGATCTGTGTTGCCAGGCATTTAACATTGTACGAAAACATGGAAATCTTATTCTCGATCTCTTTGGATTGGTGAGTAAAAGTTAATTGTAGTTGACGGTAAATAATTGCTCAAACTTCTAGTTACTTGTAGCAAGAAAATAATAATTTGATCTATTATCCACTGCTAATTTATCATAGTTATTAGGCTTTGATATTTTATAGCACTTGTGACCAGCATTTTCAGGTACTGTAGCTGTTGAATTCCCTAGTTATTTGATCGTGTATGGCCACATCAGATGATTTTAATTAAGGTAAAACACTGTGTAAAAGAGTCATAGTGATTCACTAAGATTATTTAGAAAGAATTGACACGAAGAAAGTGGTTTATCGAACAATGTGTACTATTCAGAAAAGTTATGAGATGGTAATGTTATTACATGTTAAGAATGAGGGATATTCATAAAGTTTAAGCATCTCCTCAAAAAAAAAAAAATAAACATAATACACTGTTAAGTTAAAACATTATGACTACTGCCCACTGCAACATTGGATGTCACCTGATGACGTTGCGGGCATGTGACCCAGTGACAAAAGTATGTAAGCTGACACAAGACGGGGGTCACGCTATTGAAGGTGTAAGCTGCAAATGGGGAAATCCATTGAGATAAGTGACTTTGACGAAGAGCAGATTATCATCATGCAGAGCCTGTGAATGATTATCTTGAAAACAGCGAAGCTACTGTCATAAGCATCTACGGAAAGAGTTTGAAGGATAGCGATACTATGCCTAGGTGCTAAATAGTTGGACATCCACAACTCTTTACAAAGCATGGATTTCAGAGGCTTCTCTGCTCTGTAACCTAGGGTAGGTGGTGATCCATGGCATCTCTGCTGAAAAAACACAATGCTGATGCATGCAAAAGTATTACGGAGTACATCGCTCATTGTACATTGTTGAATATGGAGCTCCACAGCAGACCACCCCTACTTATTCCTATGTTGACCCAACAACATCAGTAGGCCGGAACCATCAGGATTTGACTGTTGATCAATGGAAATGTGTTGGCTCCTTGGGTGAATCACATTTTTGCTACACTAAGTTGAAGGTTGTCTCCACAAATGCCGTCATTGACGTGAACACCAGTTCAAAACACGCAGCGTACCACAGATGCAGTCTGGTGGGTTCAGTATTATGCAATGGGAGACATTCTCCTGTGCTTGCATGGGACCTTTGGCAGTAGTCAAAGACACGCTGACATCTGTGAACCACCTGCACCCCTGCGTGCTAGATGTCTTCCCTGACAGAGATGTCATCTTTCAGCAGTATAATTGTCAATATCTCAGGGCCATAACCAAGCTAAACTGGCTTGCAGAGCATTATAGTGAACTCATATTGATGTCACAGCAACCAAATTTGCTGATATAAATCATATGGAACCCATCACTGTGTACTAAAATCAGCGGTTCATTATTTATGCAGATTATGTGACCTGTGTGTATACATCTAATGCCACAAACATACTAACAAACTGTAGGATCCCTGATACGCAGTATAAGTGATGTATTTCATTCCAAAGATGAACAAACAAGATTTTTAGCCCCCCAGGGGACTCGTTGCTCTTTGACGAGTTTGTACTTGGCTGCCACGGGGCCCCAGCCTTTGCAGCATCTTTTCCCTTCCATGCTGCATGTCTGTCCTCTTGATGTTCTTTTTCCCCTCTCTTGGGGAACATGTCTGGGCTGTTTTTGGCAATGTATTCCGCATTTTTGGTACTCGGTAGCAGAATACTCTCCACTGTTCCTTTTTTTCTTTCTTTGTGTACCTTCTATCTTTCCTCTGCTTCACTGTTTGAAGTTCCTCTTTTTCTTCCTCTTCCCTGTGCACTCCTGAAGGCTGGCGTGCACATCTGGCATGTAACAGGTGATTTGGTAACGTGTAATTCCCAGCCCTGGGTCGACAGAAAAGGTTCACGTGTATCCCCTGTTACAGGCCAGGTGCTGGGAGGGGTATTTGCCTGAGCTGCTACCTTCCCAAATTGCCGATTGGTCCCTTTGTCCGGTGTCTGGGAGGTGTGACCTGAGATGTGAACAATCACCTAAGGTGGGTGCATTCCCCATTGGAAATGCTGGCAATCGTAGGGGATTTTCTCACAATGAGCCAATCATCTTCACAGTCAGTGGCTACAAAACATAAACGGCATGAGGCTAATGATTCAAAGACTCTCCCAGCTGCACCACAGTTCCTCGTGGTTTCACGTACTGAAGACGATCCATCCTTTGCAGTGGTAAATCCGTTTATTATTCAGAAAGGTGTTGACACAGTTGCTGGCCCTGTGATATTCTGCTCTCGTTTATGCAATGGCACTGTGCTTTTGGAGACTTCTACGGATTCTCAAGGACAAAAACTGCTTGCAGCTTCGCTCCTCGATGGCTATCCTGTTTGTGTTGAGGCCCATCAAACGGTGAATTATTCCTGTGGTGTTATTTACAATAGGCTGCTTGATGGCCTGACTGAGGCAGAAATCCAAACATACCTCTCTGATCAGGGTGACATTGCCATCCATCAGGTGATGAAAAAAGTAGATGCCTCCTTAGTGCCCGCATGGTCTCTCTCTCTCTGTCTCTCTCTCTCTCTCTCTCTCTCTCTCTCTCTCTCTCTCTCTCTCTCTCTCTCTCTCTCCTTACACACTTTTGATAGAGTAGTTATTCCATGAAAGATCAAAGTAGGTTATGAAGTTATCACAGTTAGACCGTATATTCCAAACCTGATGCACTGCTACCAGTGTCATTGTTAAAACCACACTCGAGAGTCCTGTTGATGACACCCTGCCAAATGTGAAACCTGTTGTGGGGATGCTCATAAGGGCAATTGTCATGTCCTTCTCCCTGTTGCATCAACTGCAATTGTGACCGTGCCACCTCATCCCGCGATTGTCCCCTGTATCTGGATGAGTGGGCTGTTCAGGAGATCCGGGTAAAGAAAGAAGTGCCTTACCCGGTCGCTCACGATTTGTTGGCTAGTCGGAAACCCTGCATTCTATTATCTGCTACCTACAGTACTGTTCTGGCTACATCCCGCTCCACGAAAGACATGGCCACACAGACACGCGACCTCAAATTTAGCACCACAGTTGTGAATTTGCCCAATGTCTTGGTAGCGTCCCCGTCTCCTGCTCCAGCTGTGCAACACACCACCAAACTCTTGCTTCGTGGGGCAAAGTCAGCAACTACACATACAACAGGCCGGAAAAGTCTAATAACCTGAAAGGCTCAAAGAAGTCGTATAAAGGCAAATGGTTTTCTCCTTTGTCAACTCGAAGATCCTCTTCGACGGTGTCACCACGTCATACCCTCGCCCAACCAACCTCTGTGTCACCGGTGTGCACCACCAACCGTTTTTCTGCCCTGGACTCCACAGGCTGACAGCAGAAGAATGTCAACGCTTCTGCAGACCTCATATAGCAGGATCTTCCTGTCTCTGTGCCTTGTCACAGTGGTTCTTCGAAGGCTGGCACTCGGCAGCTGCCAAGATGACACCCCTTCATTTTTTCCTCGTCATGACTCTTGTCCAATGGAACGTTCGTGACCAGGGATCCAACAAAAAGGATTTATGGGTGCTCTTAGAATCACTGCATCCACTTGTTCTCTGCCTCCAGGAAACAAAATTGCATGCTCATGACCATTTTGAGTTCTTGCATTTCTTCCCAGTCCGTTTTGACTTTCCTCCCGAGGTCGGCATTCGATCTCATGGTGGAGTCATGCTGCTCATACAGGATGACATTCATAGTTAACCCACCTCCCTCACTACCCACCATCAAGCTGTTGCAGTTCACCTTTTCTTTCCTCACTTGACCTTTTTCCTTGTACTCTGTCATAAGATGTCACCAGGGCAGACTTCCTCCAGCTTATTGGGCAGCTACCTCAGTCCTTTCTGTTGCTTGGTGACTTTAGTACACGCCATCCCTTTTGGGGTTCTCCCAGAACCTGTTTGAGAGGTGCCCTCTTGGCTAACCTTCATAATCAACTTAACCTCTTCTGCCTTAACACAGGAGCACCCATGTTCCTTTCAGACACCACGCACACTTACTCCCTTTTGGACCTATCCTTCTGCACTGCCCAGCTTGTCCATTGTCTCAAGTGGTCCATTCTCTCTGGTACCTACTCAAGTGACTATTTCCCATGTACTGTCCGTTTGCTGACTCCTACCCCACCTCTGTGCATACCCAAATGGCAACTTGCTAAGGCTGACTGGAGGCTTTACTCCTCCCTGATGACCTTCAATGAACAACATTTCCCAAGTTGTGATGACCAGATAGAATATCTTACAAACCTTATCCCTACCGCTGCAGAACATTCCATTCCTTGCACTTCCGTTTTACCTTGCCGTGTCGTGGTTCCTTTGTGAACTGAGGCATGCTGTGATGCAATTTGTGCCTGGAGATGGCTCTCCGCATTTTAACCATCATTCTATGATGGCAAACTGCATTTATTATAAACTGATACATATACAGTGTCATTGTGTTCTTCAGGATAGCAAAAAAGCTAGCTGGATTTCATTCACTAGTTCTTTTAACATTTCCATTCCCTTATCTGTCGTGTGGGGCAACCTCCAACGGCTCTCTGGGACCAAGATCCATTCCCCAATTTCTGGCCTGACAGTAGCAGACAAAGTCATCGGGGACCCTATTGTTATCTCCAACACATTGGACCGCAATGTTGTGGAGATTTCAATTTCCTCCAACTATCACCCTGCCTTTCTCCATCAGAAATGAGCAGAGATGGCTTGGGCAATACCCTCCTCATCTCAGAATTGTGTTACAATGCCACCTTTATTATGAGGGAGCTAGATCATGCTCTCACTTCGTCTCAATCCTCCGCCCCAAGGCCAGACACTGTTCACATTCAGGCGTTGCAGCACCTTTCTCTTGTGGGCAAGCACTTTCTGCTTAATACGTACAACTGTATCTGGGCAGAGGGCACGTTTCCCAGACACTGGCATGAAACCATCATCATACCCATATCTAAACCTGGTGATGGCAAACTCCTTCCTTCTAGCTACCATCCCATTTCTCTCACCAGCCGTGTTTGCAAGGTAATGGAACATATGATTCATGCTTGGCTGGTGTGGTGGCTTGAGTCTCGCAATTTACTAACCACTGTACAGTGTGGATTTCAAGTGCACCATTCTGCAGTTGATCATCTTGTCACTTTGTCTACCCATGTTGTGAATAGTTTTCTGCAGAAATCCCAGACTGTGACTTCAAAATTCATGGGACTCATGCTCGATAGAAAACTTTCTTGGTCCTCCCACATGTCTTATCCGGCAGCCAGCTGTATGCAGTCCCATAATGTTCTACATGTCCTCAATGGTACTTCCTGGAGTGCAGATCAAACCACCCACCTCTGTTTGAATTGTTTCCTCGTCCATTCGAAACTAGATTATGGGTACTTCGTTTATGCATCTGCATGTCCATCCCTCTTACACCATCTCAGTACTACCCACCATCTTGACATCTGTTTGGCCACTGGTGCCTTTTACACTAGCCCGGTTGAGAGTCTGTCTGCAGAAGCTGCTGAACTACTACTGTCCTACCTCTGTGACTTTCTATTAGCAGATATGCATGCCATTTGTCTGCCATACATGGCCACTCATCCTATGCTGCCTCCTTCAATAACTACCTTGATCTCCAGTATGGGGCGTGTCCCTTGTCACAGTTACATTGTGGAGTTCACTTTCGGCTCTTGCTGCAGCAGCTTAACTTCGTGTTACCTGCAACTTTCGGGGTGGGTGTGAACCCTTCACCACCTCGGTTTCGTGTGGCGACTGATGTTCACCTTGGCCTTCATTCACTTCCTAAGACCACTACTCCAGCTCACCCTATTGCCTTCAGTTTTGCGGCCTCTGCACAGAACTTTAAACTGTACCTTTGTGTACACTGATGGCTCTCTTACTGACCATGATGTCGGGTGTGCCTTTGTCATTGGCGCTGACGTTTTTTGGTATCGGCTTCCGGAGCACTGCTCAGTATTTACAGCAGAGCTGTTTGTCCTGTATCAGGCCACAGAGTACATTTGGCGACACAGGCTTTTCAATTGTCTCATCTGCTCACTCTCACACAGTGCCCTTTAAAGCCTCTGTGTGCTGCACACCATCCATCCCTTAATGCAATGGGTATAGGAAAGCTGTCACTTGCCCACTCTTGATGGAGCCACTGTGATTTTTGTGTCAGTTCTTGGTCATATCAGTCTGACAGGAATCAAGGCTGCTGACGCTACTGCCAAGACTGCAATCCTTGTACCTCAGCCAGCTAGTTCTTACATTCCCTTCGATTATCTCTGAGTTGCCGTCAGTCGGTTTTGTGTCCCTTTGGCATCACCTTTGATCCTCCTTTCATGGGAACAAGCTCCGTGTTATTAAGTCCCTCCCAGCAGCTTGGACGGCCTCCTCTTGGCCCTTTCCCCACTAGGAGTTCATTCTAACTAGGTTGCGTATTGGGTACTGTCTTTTTAGCCATTGCCGTTTGTTAAGTGGTTTTCCCCCACCACTTTGTGCACATTGCACCCAACTTTTGACTGTCCGCCGTTTCGTAATGGAATGCCCTTTTTTTAACCACTTATGCTCCCGGTTGGTGTTTGCCATCTGAGTTATCGGCCGTCTTAGTGAACAACGAGTGGGCTGTCAACTGCATTCTACTTTTTATGCATTGTAGCGATATGGCAAAGGCCATTTGATTTTTAGTTCTGGACTTCCGTTTTACTATGGCGTGTTTTATAGACCTTTCTGCACATCCCTGTTTTTCTGTCAATTGCACTTGACGTGTTGTCGTTTTTAACTCGTCTCTCTATCTTCATGTTCTACAGTTTTGACATGGTTTGTTTTTATGCCCTAAGGAGAGAGAGAGAGAGAGAGAGAGAGAGAGAGAGAGAGAGAGATTGATTGATTTTAAGTAGATAGTCATAATGTTTTGGCTCATCAGTGTAATCTTTTTCTTTGTTTTGCAGGTATTTGTTACACATTAAATGCCTGCACCATAGTACTTTACAGGCTGCTAGAGGAACAATAACGCAATTGTGCAGACCATTAATAAAGTGGAGTATCATGCAGTTATTTTTCAGCAGCAGCAGAAATGTTGCAGGTGTTTTGGGCTAGTCCAGATGACTTCAGACAATTCTCCACTTTATCAATGGTCTGTCCCATTTTGTCTTTGCTCTTCTAGTGTCATGCTGTAATGCTGTAATGCTGTGGGACACACATTTCATTGTATAAGATGTCTGTAGATGTGTACCTGCAAAGAAACAAAAAAATTAAACGCATAACTTTATTTTTTTGAAGTGACAGTCATAACTTTGGGTACCCATTGTAAAGATGCACTCTGACAAAATACACAGGAATATATATCAGGAACAATGGAACCTGTTGGCGTACACTATTATGAAAAGGATAGACTGATCATATAGAGGAGACGTTGAGTTGCAGACAGGCACAACGAAAAGACTGCTATACATTTAAGCTTTTGAACAAAGCATCTTCTAAAATAGAACGCCCATCTGTTTCCACCCACAGTGGCTCTGTCTGTGTGTGTGTGTGTGTGTGTGTGTGTGTGTTTGTGTGTGTGTGTGTGTGTGTGTGTGTTCTAACATTTTCCGCAGCAAAAAATATCATCATCTTATTTCTGTAAGCTATTGATCACACATATGAACTTTAGTGTCAACTTACTCATTGATTAACGGTGTACTAGAACTGCTATGCAGAACAAAATTCTCTTCTTAGACATACAAATATCTTTGTCGTCTCACTCGTATCTCGAGCTTTAGAAAACATTAAGTCATTGAGACATAAGAGTTGGTTTAAAAACCGTATGAAATATAAACATGCGTCTTGATTTCTCAGAGTCCAAGACATGAAGTAATTTAAAAGTCTCTAGTCTCAAGCAAATCCAATACATGAATGAATGTGCATAGCAATCTATCTTCAACTGTTTAATAGTCTTTTTTTCCAATCACCGCAGACACTAACATATCAAAGAATATGACATAATTATTCGTTGAGCTCTCCTCATGTCTTCTGTGGCGCTAGCGGCAAACACTTGTTGTCATCAGTCTCTCACCCCTCTTACAGTCTTCTAATAACAAACTTCCGACCTGCACATAGAAACAGGTGGATCAGTAGAAACGTTCTCTCTCTCCCACACTTGTACGTAAAATATCAGGTATCCGAGACAGTTGAAGGTTGAGTGCTTCTAGAATTTGCATCAAAATTCTTGAGGCACTACATATCCCTCCCCTTAGCTCGAACACGCGATATTTTATACATATTCATTATGTACAATAATATTACACAAGACAATTCAAATCTTTTGACAGTACCTTTCTTTTTACTAACAACTGTGCATATTTTACCACTATTACAAAACATGAACCTTTCAGTCCATGTTGGAGTTAGCTCTTTTCAATCTAAAAAAAACTCCTGAGTACCAAATCTTTGTTTTCTGTTCCTCTTCCAATCATAAATTCCAGGTGCACATAACTCATGAATACTCCACTGCTTTGCTCTTACTTCATGTACTACTTTTCCTAAGTATGTACTTATTCATTACTTACGTAATCTGGAGGAACTCTGGGTAGAATAAAGTGTTCCCTTCTTCTGACACTTGTAAGTCTAAAATGTAAAAATGCTAGTGCTGCATAGAATTCAAACTTACCAGACTTATCTCTTTAAACATTTTACTTCTGTCACATACTTCCCTTTTACCCTTTAGGAATAGTAACTATATCTTAAGTGGGTTGATCCATGGATACCCTTTCTCCTTACGTTTTGGTAGGTACGTCCCTTTCTTATTCTTATACTCCTATGGTACTGGTCAATCCCCTTCTTGGTGCCCCTGTCTGTGCAGTATAGGTCAGACTTCCATAGGTCTGCCTATCCGCCCTTTTTCTCATCCAGTAATGTCGAGTGCGCCGTCCATATTTTTCTTCAGTAGTCCTCCTGGTTCATTGCCCTAGCATACATCTTAATGAATACTATTCTTAAATATTCTCTGGTAAAATTACAAATCTACTTTACACTTCTATTCCACTTCCTAATACTTTACATCTAATACCCTAGAGTCATCTTTCACTCCTCACTTTTACCATATAAACAGACATCATGCCCACACATAGAAGTTGCTATGTCTACTTTATTTACCAACTCCCAGTAGATACTGTGCCTTTTTTCAAAGGACTAGCACAGCACATGTAAATATACTTTTGAGAGCAACAAAAAATAATGATGCAGAACCGTCTCATATCAACAATGTAATATGTGCAACGATTCAGATGTACATATATCTTTATTCCCCAAATCCCTTGGCAGTTCTGACATCACTTTAGGTTTCTAATTCATAATTTTTCTGTTTGTGTTTAAGTGTATGTAGATGTGCGTGTGTGTGTGTATCGTGATTCTTCAGCATACTTATATGAAATAAGTTGAAAGTTATTGCAAACCACGGGAAATAAGGAGGACTTCATCGATAGAAGTATATGCATATGGATAGAGGGAAAGATAAGCCGGTACTCAAGTGAGAATTAAGAAAGGATAAAATAGAACTGATTACTAAGATTGAAGAAGAGAAAGAAGATAGCCCCAAAGACCCTTCCCACCCCCCTTCCCCAGGATCCCTACTTCGCCGGTACTTGAGTGAGAAGCCAGAGGAGGTATGATGTTAAACGTCTCCTACAGAACGGACATTCTCAGCTTCCACTTTGAAGCCCCTGAAGAAAAATCTTAGCAACGCCTATGGAATGGCAAATGGTGAAGAATCAATTACTCTTGTCTGCGAGTGGTGTCTGTAAGCTATTGATCACACATATGAACTTTAGTGTCAACTTCTCATTGATTGATGGTGTACTAGAACTGCTATGCAGAACAAAATTCTCTTCTTAGACATATAAATATCTTCGTTGTCTTACTCATAACTTGAGCTTTAGAAAACATTAAATACATTGAGACATAAGAGTTGGTTTAAAAACCATATGAAAATATAAACATGCGTCTTGACTTCTCAGAGTCCAAGACATAAAGTAATTTAAAAGTCTCTAGTGACAAGCGATTCCAATACATGAATGTGCATAGCATTCTATCTTCAACTATTTAATAGTCTTTTTACAATCACCACAGACACTAACACATCAAAGAATACGACATCATTATTTGTTGAGTTCTCCTCATGTCTTCTGTGATGCTGGCGGCAAATACTTGTTGTCGTCAGTGACTTGCCTGTCTTACAATCTTCTAATAACAAACTTCCGATGTGCAAATGGAAACAGGTGGATCAGTAGAAACATTGTCACTCTCCTGCACTCGTACCTAAATTGTCGGGTGTTCGAGATGGTTGAAGGCCGAGTGTTTCTAGAATTTAGACCAAACTTCTTGAGGCACTATGGTGTGTGTCTCTTCCAGAAGAAAGGCTGAAAGATTAAATGTATAGCAGTCTTGACATTGTCCCTGTCTCTGAAGACAAACGTTGCAATGTCCCAAGAAGAAAATCTGTAATTGTAAAACTATTGAAGAAATGGCTGACTTACCTACAAAATGACTTCCAGGTGAATTGCAGGTATGTTGCTGTTGTGGTCTTCAGTCAAGAGACTGGTTTGATGCAGCTCTCCATGCTATTCTATCCTGTGCAAGCTTCTTCATCTCCTAGTACCTACTGCAACCTACATCCTTCTGAATCTGTTTAGTGTATTCATCTCTTGATCTCCAAGTTCTGATACAAATTTCTCTTCTCCCCAATTCTATTCAACACCTCCTCATTAGTTATGTGATCTACCCATCTAATCTTCAACATACTTCTGTAGCACCACATTTCGAAAGCTTCTATTCTCTTCTTGTCCAAACTATGTATCATCCATGTTTCACTTCCATATATGGCTACGTTCCATACAAATACTTCCAGAAACGACTCTCAGACACTTGAATTTATACTTGTTGTTAACAAATTTCTCATTTTCAGAAACGCTTTCCTTGCCTTTGCCAGTCTACATTTTATATCCTCCCTACTTCAACCATCATCAGTTATTTTGCTCTCCAAATAGCAAAACTCATTTACTACTTTCCTAATTTAATTCCCTCAGCTTCACCCGATTTAATTCAACTACATTCCATTATCCTCTTTTTGCTTTTGTTGATGTTCATCTTATATCGTCCTTTCAAGACACTGTCCATTCTGTTCAGCTGTTCTTCTAGGTCCTTTGCTGTCTCTGACAGAATTACAATGTCATCGGCGAACCTCTAAGTTTTATTTCTTCTCCATGAATTTTAATTCCTACTCTGAATTTTTCTTTTGTTCCCTTTGCTGCTTCCTCAGTATACAGATTGAATAACATCAGGGATTGGCTACAACCCTGTCTCACTCCCTTCCCAACCACTGCTTCCCTTTCATGCCCCTCGACTCTTATAACTGCCATCTGGTTTCTGTACAAATTGTAAATAGCCTTTCGCTCCCTGTATTTTACCCCCACCATCTTCAGAATTTAAAAGAGATTATTCCAGTCAACATCATCAAAAGCTTTCTCTAAGTCTGCAAATGCTAGAAACGTAGGTTTGCCTTTCCTTAATCTTTCTTCTAAGATAAGTCATAGGGTCAGTACTGCCTCACGTGTTCCAACATTTATACGGAATCCAAACTGATCTTCCTCGAGGTCGGCTTCTGCCAGTTTTCCCATTCGTCTGTAAAGAATTCGTGTTAGTATTTTGCAGCCGCAGCTTATTAAAATTATAGTTCGGTAATTTTCACATCTGTCAACACCTGCTTTCTTTGGGATTGGAATTATTATATTCTTCTTGAAGTCTGAGGGTATTTCGCCTTTCTCATACATCTTGCTCTCCAGATGGTAGAGTTTTGTCAGGACTGGCTCTCCCAAGGCTGTCAGTAGTTCTAATGGAATGTGGTCTACTCTCGGGGCCTTGTTTCGACTCAGGTCTTTTAGTGCTCATAGCAGGTGTACTTAGTAACATTTAAATGCAAGGAACACACCATTGTGTTTAGCCAACATATTAATTGCTCAGTGTGTCAGAATGGCTGGCCAGTACTGTCTTCATGGGTGCAAATAATTGACAGGCACACACAGAAGCAGAAACACTATACCTAGGTTTTATACCCTCTATATTCCTTCCATGCAAAATACAGGTTTGAGCAAATAAAATTGGTAAGGAGAACAGAGTTCCAGGGTACAAAGAAACACAGCAGAGGAAAGGAAATACAGTAATAACCTGACTATAGCAGATATTAAAAGTGACCACCATTCATATCTTGGCAGTTTTGGGCCCTGGTCTGGTAGTTGCTGAAGGCTGGACTGCTGGGATTGTAGCAGTTTCATCCAAAATGTTCTGCTGCAGTTCTTGAGGATGAAGAGGGTAGTCTCAACTACTGCATCCCTTTCACGTCCTTCAACTCTCAAAACTACAGTGTGGTTTCTACACAAATTATAGGTAACTTTCCTCTTCCTGGAGTTTATCTGCTACTTTCAGAATTTCCATTAAACATTGTCAAACACTTCCTATAAATTTACAAATGCTATAAATCCAGGTTTGCTTTTCTTTAACTATCCTCTAAGATGAGACACAAGGTCAGTAGGGCCTTGCATGTTCCTACATTTTGGAACCCAAAGTAATCTTCCTGAAGTTTGAATAGAAGGGATTGGCTGATAGGACATGATGAGGCATCAAGAATTATCCATTTCAGTTAAAAAAAAAAAGTTTGGGTGGTGAAAATTGGAGAGGGAGACAAAGACTTGACCACAGCAAGCAGGTTCAAATTGATGTAGGTTACAGTATTTATGCAGAGATGAAGAGACGTGCGTGGCATAATCTCACATGGAGAGCACCATCAGACATGTCTTTAAACTGGTCATTTAACTGAAGACCATGATAATGCAACAAAAAATGGCTATTCTCAACCACTCACTTACAGATTAAATATACTGATTTGATGATTATTATTATTTGGCCTTTCTTGCTTGGTATGTATGTGGTTGGGAGATTAGAGGCTGTGTCCTGCAGGAAAGTCCCACTCCATGTGGTTCACACAGTCCAATGGAACATCAATGCAACCAGGTTTTCCAGCCATTATTGTGTGGTGTACAGAATCTTCATGAATCGGATCATTGATTTTAAAGTGACCAAGGCCATTTATATGCACAGACAACTGCTTGGGTGTACTCATGTTGAAATGAAATGTCGCACAATAGTTATACTGCAGACCTTCACATGTGGTTCTTCCTGCGATAGAAGTTTATTGCGACAGGACTGCAATAGAATGTAGTAGGTGGATGTACTTGACAGATTTTGCTTATAGGTCGCTTACTAAGAATGGCTCGTGTGGTGTGGGGTTGACAGTGGGGTTGCATAGAAATCAGGTATGTTGTGTAGTTTTCCTGGGTGAAAGAATAAAATTTTCACAGCTAAATGCAGGATTCTGGATTGTATATCAGTCATTTAAGGAAACAGGAGGAACTAATAAATGTCCTAATAAGGGATACGATCGAATTTATGAAGATGTTTAGTTCAGGATTGACGGTGATTTTCTACATATTACATTCCTGTTGCATTTTTGGTCTTCTTCTTCTTCTTATAAATTCCAAGTTGCGTTTTTTCCCACGTTTTACAGCAATATGAACTGAGCACTTGTTTTGATGCAATGTTTTGGTTTGTGTTGCCGACTGTCAGATGTTATTGTCAAAGATCGAATATTATTGCCAACTTTCGAGTGTAATTGTTGAAGTATCTGTAATCTGATTGTGTATGAATTTGTGGCATACTATCCACAAGTTCATCAAGGCACTGTTGGTCCAGATTGTCCCACTCCCCAATGAGTATTCGGCATAGATCCCTCATAGTGGTTGGTGTATCACGTCGTCCATAAACAGCCCTTTTCAATCTATCCAAGGCATGTTCGATGGGGTTTGGCCAGTCTAGTCAAGCAATGTCCTTGTCCTGTGGTTGTGTGTGTGTGTGTGTGTGTGTGTGTGTGCGCCCCCAGAAGGCGAAGGAGGGGGGGCCGAAGCCCCCCCCCCCCCCCCCCCCCCCCCCCCCCCCGCCTCCGGTTGTGTGAGCGGGATGATTTTTTTTGCTTACTATTTGTATTTCTTTTATTAAGTGTAGTAGGGAGCCTGTGCTGATGTATGTTAGTTCATTTATCACATGTTTGTTTTCAGTTATGGCTTTCTGAATGTGGAAGTTTTCTTGCATTTGTATGATTGTCATGGCTGCTTATTCTCATTATTTTTTTGCAGTCGTGTTATGGAGTCTCAGATGTATTTTCTTGAACCTGTTGTCCATGTTGACAGGGAATGCTTGACATAGCTGTATTAACATCTTCAACTTTTGCAGTCCTGTCTTCCTCAGTTGCGTTAATATTACAGGGACACACACACACACACAAATGCATACACAGACATACTTCAATAATTACAGTCGAAAATTGGCAATAACATTCGATCTTTAACAATAACATCTGACAGTTGGCAACACTAACCAAAACATTGCCTCAAAACAAGTTTTCAGTTCATAGTGCTGTGAAATGTGGAAAAAACTGCAAATTGGCATTTATAAGAAGAAGAACAACACCAAAAATGCAACAGGAGCGTAATATGTAGAAAGTAGTTCACACAGCTTGAAGTACAGTTCAAAATATTACTTCATAAAGGCAAGAACCAACCACTAGAACTGTTTATAACCCATAGGTACAGTGACCAAAATGTAAACTAAATAGCAAACATATGTACACATGTACAGACGAATGGAAAAACTAGTAGAAGCCAACCTTGGTGAAGATCAGTTTGGATTCCGTAGAAACACTGGAACACGTGAGGCAATACTGACCTTACGACTTATCTTAGAAGAAAGATTAAGGAAAGGCAAACCTACGTTTCTAGCATTTGTAGACTTAGAGAAAGCTTTTGACAATGTTGACTGGAATACTCTGTTTCAAATTCTAAAGGTGGCAGGGGTAAAATACAGGGAGCGAAAGGCTATTTACAATTTGTACAGAAACCAGATGGCAGTTATAAGAGTCGAGGGACATGAAAGGGAAGCAGTGGTTGGGAAGGGAGTAAGACAGGGTTGTAGCCTCTCCCCGATGTTGTTCAATGTGTATATTGAGCAAGCAGTAAAGGAAACAAAAGAAAAATTCGGAGTAGGTATTAAAATTCATGGAGAAGAAATAAAAACTTTGAGGTTCGCCGATGACATTGTAATTCTGTCAGAGACAGCAAAGGACTTGGAAGAGCAGTTGAATGGAATGGACAGTGTCTTGAAAGGAGGATATAAGATGAACATCAACAAAAGCAAAACAAGGATAATGGAATGTAGTCTAATTAAGTCGGGTGATGCTGAGGGAATTAGATTAGGAAATGAGGCACTTAAAGTAGTAAAGGAGTTTTGCTATTTGGGGAGCAAAATAACTGATGATGGTCGAAGTAGAGAGGATATAAAATGTAGGCTGGCAATGGCAAGGAAAGCGTTTCTGAAGAAGAGAAATTTGTTAACATCCAGTATTGATTTAAGTGTCAGGAAGTCATTTCTGAAAGTATTCGTATGGAGTGTAGCCATGTATGGAAGTGAAACATGGACGATAAATAGTTTGGAGAAGAAGAGAATAGAAGCTTTCGAAATGTGGTGCTACAGAAGAATGCTGAAGATTAGATGGGTAGATCACATAACTAATGAGGAAGTATTGAATAGGATTGGGGAGCAGAGAAGTTTGTGGCACAACTTGACCAGAAGAAGGGATCGGTTGGTAGGACATGTTCTGAGGCATCAAGGGATCACCAATTTAGTATTGGAGGGCAGCGTGGAGGGTAAAAATCGTAGAGGGAGACCAAGAGATGAATACACTAAGCAGATTCAGAAGGATGTAGGTTGCAGTAGGTACTGGGAGATGAAAAAGCTTGCACAGGATAGAGTAGCATGAAGAGCTGCATCAAACCAGTTTCAGGACTGAAGACCACAACAACAACAACAATGTACATATGCCAGGCCACAGAAGATGCCTTGCAGAAAATAAAGGCAAAACGCGTATGGCATGAAATTGTGTTTAATTCAGTTGCTGTCAGACGGTCCATAAAGTAAAAATTATCAATATACCATAGCATTTCTCTAAGCCTACTAATGCAGTAAACAGAGGATTGCTTTTCGTATGTCTTACCTTCTAAGATGAATCATAAGGCTAGTATTGTCTTGTGTGCCTATCATAATGTTACCATGTGTAGGGCTTGATTAACTGTTCATTGCACTGCTTTGTACATCTACAAAGCAGAGTTTGAACTGAATTTTCTTCACCATCAGTCAGCGTTAATAATGCAGATTCCTTTGCTTGTTTGAATTGATGCAGCTCTAAAGAGGTATTGGTGAATGTGACCATGGATATGTAGTATTGCAGATATGAAAAGTTACCAAGAAAATTTTTAAATTATTTTCCTTTTATTCCTTGACCAGTCCAGCACATAAAATAATCATTAATGCTCATTTAATACACACACACACACACACACACACACACACACACACACACACACACACACTCACTCACTCACTCTACACTACACTTAATATACACCCAATGTAAAGTGATATTCCTTATTTATATAATTGTGTATTTGCATAATTGTGTGTTTGCATTATTATAGATGGTGTCCTCTGGAATACCAGGTGTAACGAAGGAGGCAGTAGAATATGTGCAACGGGCACTTCTGCCTAACTTGTCGAATCCTGAAGCAGCTGCAACGTTTGCAAGAATGATTGAAAGTTCTTTGAAGTCTTGGTTCACGCAGTTCAATTTCTTTCTCCATAATTTAGCACAGTTGAGATTTACTGGTGATCATAATGATGGTGAACTGCTCAGTTTTATTCCCAGGACCTACACGTACGTTTGTAATATTTTATATGATCTTTGGAAGTTATTTTTCTGAATGGTTTTGTTACATATTATATGGAACTTAGTGATTCTTACATACTGATCCAGCTATTGCTTCATGCATTATTTGATTTACAGTACTCTTTGTATCTTGATTTTTAAACATTTTAATTTGGTGGATAGCAGAGGTCATTTTATTTGGATGGTCATATTACACAAAAGTAGTAAAATGACAAAGTTGTTGCACAAGGAGTGATGGATCCCATGTTTTATTTGTATAGTAGTAGACATGATTCAGTTAATAGTCTGTAGAAAGAGCAGCTTGTTATGTGATAATTTACCACATTCTTAAAAATGAAAACTGCTAAGTGTGTTAAAGAACATGAATAACTGCCGTGATGCTACAGAAACAGCTTTGTGATACAAACTCATTTATTGCTATACTGCACAGTACATGTTGCCCTCATGGCTGCAGATACCAGAAATGTGCAACATGCATAAATTCATACACAATAAGTACAGCAATAAATAAAAGTTAGAGCAAGTAGGTTTTAATTGTGAGCACTAGCGTCAGTGAGCATGAGCATGAAAGAGAGAGAAAGAGAAATATGATAAAACACAGTTAATGAAGGTGGGGAGAAAGAAAGTGTCATGAAAAAGAAAAGAGAAAAAAGCATAACTGGGAGAAAATCGGATTGTCGGGTTTTATGTATGATGGGGAACAACTGGCCATACACATTACGTATTGCTGCTAATCTGTCTTTGACCAAACATTATAAGTCTGTAGCAAAAGTAATGAGAAGTAGTGTGGAAGCTGCTGTGGACTGTTGTATTAACAGTCATAAGTTGGTAGCCACAAGTGTGGTGATATGTGGCTCACAACAGACATGCAAGGGGACTCTGGAGATAAATAGTAGAATGCAAAAGTAAACTTTACTGCATAGTGGTAACCATGTAGCTGGTGGGGTGATGTCACTATACCAGGTCGAGTCTCTGGTTATGGGCGATGTGACTAGGTCCTGGGTTTAGAGTAATAGATGTGTCAGAGGCACATAAGTAAGTCTGAATTTCGGGGCAGGGGAGCACTTCTCATCACTGGAAACCAGTGGCAGCAGCATCGCTAGCAGCAGTCGTGGATTCAAGACCGGGCTGTGCATGCCATCAGCACAAAGTCATTCACAGTACTTCGTGCCATAGCTCTGCCATCCATGCCTGCTGCTGCCAACACTTAGTTCCTAGTGGGACTTTGCATCTCTGCGCCACCTACCATCTGACTCCTGCCAGAGGGCAGCGAGTCATACTCCGTGCAAAGTCAGATTGTTTGCAGAGTGCTGGGCAGTCTCATCCAAAGATGGACAGAAGCATCAGAGAAAGAGTTCGTGAATATTTTTGTTTAATGAATAGATGCATCTAAGATACTAGATAAGTGGGGCTTTTTTTTAAAAAAAGAGGATGATGAGACGACGGGTATTTAATCTCTGTGCAGTACTTTGATATGTGGGTACTGAGGAGTCGATGAAGTAGCCACGGCATGTGGTAGTCACATAATTCATCGATCTGCTACCACACTGACTTGGGATATGCGCCACTGACATGGTCATACAGACAGATAATGTAGATGGAACACACACAAGCATTTGTGGTTAGTTCCATTCATCTAATGTTTTCACTACTTGTGCCATGTAGAATTAAATCACAGTAGTGGAGTTTCCATTTCTCGTCCTGTGAAAATATATTCCAAAGATGCAGAGGCAAGAGGAACTCTTCTTGCAAATGGCGCAGTAGTTGCTGCCCAGTTGAAATGCTCATCCAACATTACCGTAACTCCTTCATTATTTTTTGATGTGGTACTGGAATACCATCCAGCAGAGTTGTAGGCAATCGTTCATGGAATTCTCAACTTAATTTGTGATGTGATACCATCAAGGGAAAGGGCTCAGACAGGGCCAACTGATATGGTTCCCGTTTGGCAGGCCACTCGTGCATAACCTAAAATGAAAGACTCTAAAGATATTTTGCTTCAGCAACCCTCATTTTTGAGAAAACTACCAGTAAAGTTCATGACCCACAATCAGCTCAGAACTGACACTTCCAGTTGCGACAAGGGTTAGTTTTCTCCCTAATGGGTCAATCCAAGTGAAGTGATCAATAAAAATTAAGTTGGTTACTTGACCATTTTGAAATATTTTGGTTTTTTATATGTGATTACCCTATAATTGAGAAGCTCAAAACTGTTTTTTAAATTTACCTTGCATCCTTACGGAATGGTGGCCATGTTTCTTTGTAAGTGCACGATGGTTTTTCAATTTTGAGACATAAGTGTTAATTTGAATATCTGTGACTGGGCTAAGTTACAACATTCCAGTTGACATGATTGTTTTCAGAACAGTCTCATCTAAAACATTGTTTATTACCCAAAGTACCTTAAATTAAAAAATAACCACCAAGGAGTGATTTGTCAGAGTATATTTTTTTAATCCAGTTAGATATTGTACACTACTAGCCTTATATAGAGCAAGAACATTGACATATGTTTCCTTAATTTTCTAATAAATTTTTGAAATTTGAAAAATCTTAATTTTTGTACAGTTTGAAGCTAGTTATCTCTGGTGGGCCTGTATATAAAAAATGTGATTTTTGCACATTTTGTACATCTATATGATAGCAAAGTACTGTAAAAATTTCATCTTTGATATCTGACTTTAAACAAAGATATAAATTTTTGAAAATGAGAAAATAATTTACATTACACTACAGTTGATCTTATGGCTCTTGCCTAATTCATGTGTGATACTGGCTAGACGAAGTCAATTATTATTGAAGTTAAGGTGCTGAATTATATGTAAAAACTTGAAAAATTACTGAACTAAACATTTATATTATCTTGAATAATTTAAAATAAATATTTTCAGTTTACATACTTTCAATGTGTCGTGCTTCCTAATCCTAGGTGTGATTGTTAAGAACACTTATTTCTTCAGACAGCTTTCTCCCAGTTGCTGTGCTAAGTACGTCACTAGTAGATTTCTTCCATGATATTCTTGGGACAGCAGGGTGGTAAAAATGCTTAAAAACATTATTGTTTTCCAAATGTGTTCTTTCACCATGTGCAAGTCACCATTGTCCATCACACACACATTCTGATATATCACTCAATGTTAAAGACAGAGACGTAATTCTACTTGCACAACGATCCTCATAAATTTAGGTTTCTGATGTTACATAGCATCGAACTGCATTTTCTGCAGTGCTGAGGAATTCGTGGAATCTCTTGTTCCTTTTATTGCTATACAGTTTTCAAATCTGGTTTGAAGTGTTGTTTTGATATGAAGGACTGAGAACTGTATCTTCTCGATAAAAAAAAAAATCTGTGGTACCTTTAATATTGTCCTTGCAAAAGGGATACATGTCCTCTGTTGTAAGAATTTGGTCTGTGGTCGTTCTTTCTAGGCTGGCTTTACTCACTTCATGTTTTGTTGTACCACCTCCTCCGTCACATGCAGTTTTACCACATCAAGAGGCAAAAAAGAACCATTCAACCTTCAATCTGAAATCAACTTTGTGGTTGCAAAGGTTTCAAAAATTCTTTTTGTTCTTGTATTGGCTACCACTTCCTTGTGAAAAGTATATGAGCTTCTCAACGTTGGGCAACTTTTCTTTATGTAATTTGTTACATACTTCTGAAATACATGGACATCCGAAGTGTTTTGTTCCAAGCAGTCACATGGAATGCAAGCTGAAGAACTGCAAACTTCATCATTCTCAATTTTGAAGCACAGACCAAATGGATGCACTGTTGCCTGGTCATTAATGCTGTGGTACCCAAGTATTTAATCTTTAACCACAAATTTAACATTTTCTGCAAAATCAGCTAGTACTATGCATTCGTTTCATAAAGTTGTGCTTTTTTGTTCTTCAAAAACTTGCTTTGGATTTTAGAAACGTAGTGACGACTTTTGATATTTTCTAAGTTATCAGTTACAGATTCAAAGTACTCTTCCTGAGATTTAACCATTGTTATTACTATAGCTGTGTTGGTTATGACCCATTGTTTGAAGGTAACATTGTCAGGCATTTCCTCGTCAGATTCCTTAAACAATCCAAGAATGGTTTCTTTACCAGAGCCTTTATCACACAAACTAATCATGCAGTCATAACTGTTAATGTCACAGACCATTAAATCTAGTAACTCCTTGTAATTAATGTCATTGAGTTTTGCACCTACAATCATTAGTTTGACTTTTTGATGACATAAACACATACAGTGTGTGTTCCTGAGGAGCTGACCAAAATACACCTCTTAGGATGAAGGTCACAAAATTTTGTCCTTCCAATTTTGCATTCAGGATGAGAAATTTTGAAAGCTACATAAAGTTCATTTAAATTTGACAGCACTAGACATTTCTGATTGATCCTTTAACTCCACTTACAACAACTCTTTTGCTGTCTTTGCTACCCAGACACATTCTGCTGTTTTATCATCTTCAAAAAATTGTTGTATCTATACAATCCTTTCTTCACTAATAGCTGATCCTTTTATCTTTCCTAAAACTAGTAGAAAGCCTTGCTCTTTTACAAATTGTTGAGTAAGTTTAACCAAATGATCAGAAACATTGAACTCATGAACTATTTTTTTTCTCTTCACCATGAATCTGGGAGCAAACTTAAATTTTTAACTTTATCTTCTTTAGGTGTCACTGAATTTCTTGATTAAGCTGAAATACTCAGTGTGAGATGATTCCGGAGATAGGTTTCCTTCTTTTTCATACATACTGTTAGTATCTGTGTTATTAAAGCATGAGTCTAAGTCTTTTGTAATTTTGTCTGAAATTTGTTTTACGTTGCTTTCTGTAGCTGCTTTTCTTTTTCTGCTACTCAATTTTCTCATTTTTGAAGCAGGAGATACTTCTAAACTAGAACTCGCAAAAACCAATTTGCTAATAGCTTTCTCATCGGGAGTATAAATGTCATTAACAAGGCTACATGCTTCTGGCCCCGCGGCATGAACCATGGACCTTGCCGTTGGTTGGGAGGCTTGCGTCCCTCAACGATACAGATAGCCATACCGTAGCTGCAACCACAATGGAGGGGTATCTGTTCAGAGAGGCCAGACAAACATGTGGTTCCTGAAGAGGGGCAGCAGCCTTTTCCGTAGTTGCAGGGGCAACAGTCTGGATGATTGACTGATCGGGCCTTGTAACACTAACCAAAACGGCCTTGCTGTGCTGGTACTGCGAACGGCTGAAAGCAAGTGGAAATTACAGCCGTAATTTATCCCGAGGGCATGCAGCTCTACTGTATGATTAAATGATGATGGCGTCCTCTTGGGTAAAATATTCCGGAGGTAAACTAGTCCCCCATTCGGATCTCCGGGCGGGGACTACTCAAGAGGACGTCGTTATCAGGAGAAAGAAAACTGGTGTTCTACGGATCGGAGTGTGGAATGTCAGATCCCTTAATCGGGCAGGTAGGTTAGAAAATTTAAAAATGGAAATGGATAGGTTAAAGTTAGATATAGTGGGAATTAGCAAAGTTTGGTGGCAGGAGGAACAAGACTTTTGGTCAGGTGATTACAGGGTTATAAATACAAAATCAAATAGGGGTAATGCAGGAGTAGGTTTAATAATGAATAAAAAAATTGGAGTATGGGTAAGCTACTACAAACAGCATAGTGAACGCATTATTGTGGCCAAGATAGACACAAAGCCCACGCCTACCACAGTAATACAAGTTTATATGCCAACTAGCTCTGTAGATGACGAAGAAATTGAAGAAATGTATGATGAAATAAAAGAAATTATTCAGATAGTGAAGGGAGACAAAAATTTAATAGTCATGGGTGACTGGAATTCGGTAGTAGAAAAAGGAAGTGAAGGAAACGTAGTAGGTGAATATGGATTGGGGGAAGAAATGAAAGAGGAAGCCGTCTGGTAGAATTTTGCACAGAGCACAACTTAATGACAGCTAACACTTGGTTCAAGAATCATAAAAGAAGGTTGTATACATGGAAGAAGCCTGGAGATACTGACAGGTTTCAGATAGATAATATAATGGTAAGACAGAGATTTAGGAACCAGGTTTTAAATTGTAAGACATTTCCAGGGGCAGATGTGGATTCTGACCACAATCTATTGGTTATACAGTAGAAGAAGAATGGGTAGCTTTGAGGGATGGAATAGTGAAGGCAGCAGAGGATCAAGTAGGTAAAAAGATGAGGGCTAGTGGAAACTCTTGGGTAACAGAAGAAATATTGAATTTAATTGATGACAGGAGAAAATATACAGTGCAGTAAATGAAGCAGGCAGAAAGGAATACAAACGTCTCAAAAATGAGATCGACAGGAAGTGCAAAATGGCTAAGCAGGGATGGATAGAGGATGTAAGGATGTAGGATTTAGAAGCTTATTTCACTAGGGGTAAGATAGATACTGCCTACAGGAAAATTAAAGGGACCTTTGGAGAAAAGAGAACCACTTGTATGAATATCAAGAGCTCAAATGAAAACCTTAGTTCTATGATAAGAAGGGAAAGCAGAAAGGTGGAAGGAATATATAGAGGGTCTATACAAGGGCAATGTACTTGAGGACAATATTATGGAAATGGAAGACGATGTAGATGAAATGGGAGATAAGATACAGCGTGAAAAGTTTGACAGAGCACTGAAAGACCTGAGTCGAAACAAGGCCCCGAGAGTAGACCACATTCCATTAGAACTACTGACAGCCTTGGGAGAGCCAGTCCTGACAAAACTCTACCATCTGGTGAGCAAGATGTATGAGACAGGCGAAATACCCTCAGACTTCAAGAAGAATATAATAATTCCAATCCCAAAGAAAGCAGGTGTTGACAGATGTGAAAATTACCGAACTATCATTTTAATAAGCTGCAGCTGCAAAATGTTGTTGTTGTTGTGGTCTTCAGTCCTGAGACTGGTTTGATGCAGCTCTCCATGCTACTCTATCCTGTGCAAGCTTTTTCATCTCCCAGTACCTACTGCAACCTACATCCTTCTGAATCTGCTTAGTGTATTCATCTCTTGGTCTCCCTCTACGATTTTTACCCTCCACGCTGCCCTCCAATACTAAATTGGTGATCCCTTGATGCCTCAGAACATGTCCTACCAACCGATCCCTTCTTCTGGTCAAGTTGTGCCACAAACTTCTCTTCTCTCCAATCCTATTCAATACTTCCTCATTAGTTATGTGATCTACCCATCTAATCTTCAGCATTCTTCTGTAGCACCACATTTCGAAAGCTTCTATTCTCTTCTTGTCCAAATTATTTATCGTCCATGTTTCACTTCCATACATGGCTACACTCCATACGAATACTTTCAGAAATGACTTCCTGACTGTTAAATCAATACTGGATGTTAACAAATTTCTCTTCTTCAGAAACGCTTTCCTTGCCATTGCCAGCCTACATTTTATATCCTCTCTACTTCGACCATCATCAGTTATTTTGCTCCCCAAATAGCAAAACTCCTTTACTGCTTTAAGGTCTCATTTCCTAATCTAATTCCCTCAGCATCACCCGACTTAATTAGACGACATTCCATTATCCTTGTTTTGCTTTTGTTGATGTTCATCTTATATCCTCCTTTCAAGACACTGTCCATTCCATTTAACTGCTCTTCCAAGTCCTTTGCTGTCTCTGACAGAATTACAATGTCATCGGCGAACCTCAAAGTTTTTATTTCTTCTCCATGAATTTTAATACCTACTCCGAATTTTTCTTTTGTTTCCTTTACTGCTTGCTCAATATACAGATTGAACAACATCGGGGAGAGGCTACAACCCTGTCTTACTCCCTTCCCAACCACTGCTTCCCTTTCATGTCCCTCGACTCTTATAACTGCCATCTGGTTTCTGTACAAATTGTAAATAGCCTTTCGCTCCCTGTAATTTACCCCTGCCACCTTTAGAATTTGAAAGAGAGTATTCCAGTCAACATTGTCAAAAGCTTTCTCTAAGTCTACAAATGCTAGAAACGTAGGTTTGCCTTTCCTTAATATTTCTTCTAAGATAAGTCGTAAGGTCAGTATTGCCTCACGTGTTCCAGTGTTTCTACGGAATCCAAATTGATCTTCCCCGAGGTTGGCTTCTACTAGTTTTTCCATTCGTCTGTAAAGAATTCGTGTTAGTATTTTGCAGCTGTGACTTATTAAGCTGATAGTTCGGTAATTTTCACATCTGTCAACACCTGCTTTCTTTGGGATTGGAATTATTATATTCTTCTTGAAGTCTGAGGGTATTTCGCCTGTTTCATACATCTTGCTCACCAGATGGTAGAGTTTTGTCAGGACTGGCTCTCCCACGGCCGTCAGTAGTTCCAATGGAATATTGTCTACTCCGGGGGCCTTCTTTCGACTCAGGTCTTTCAGTGCTCTGTCAAACTCTTCGCGCAGTATCATATCTCCCATTTCATCTTCATCTACGTCCTCTTCCATTTCCATAATATTGTCCTCAAGTACATCGCCCTTGTATAGACCCTCTATATACTCCTTCCACCTGCAAAATACTAACACGAATTCTTTACAGACGAATGGAAAAACTGGTAGAAGCCGACCTTGGGGAAGATCAGTTTGGATTCCGTAGAAATATTGGAACACGTGAGGCAATACTGACCCTACAACGTACCTTAGAAGATAGATTAAGGAAAGGCAAACCTACATTTCTAGCATTTGTAGACTTAGAGAGAGCTTTTGACAGTGTTGATTGTAATACTCTCTTTCAAATTGTAAAGGTGGCAGGGGTAAAATACAGGGAGCGAAAGGCTATTTACAATTTGTACAGAAACATGAAAGGGAAGCAGTGGTTGGGAAGGGAGTGAGACAGGGTTGTAACCTCTCCCCGATGTTATTCAGTCTGTATATTGAGCAAGCAGTAAAGGAAACAAAAGAAAAGTTCGGAGTAGGTATTAAAATCCATGGACAAGAAATAAAAACTTTGAGGTTCGCCGATGACATTGTAATTCTGTCAGACACAGAAAAAGGACCTGGAAGAGCAGTTGAATGGACTGGACAGTGTCTTGAAAGGAGGGTATAAGATGAACATTAACAAAAGCAAAACAAGGATAATTGAATGTAGTCGAATTAAATCAAGTGATACTGAGGGAATTAGATCAGGAAATGAGACACTTAAAGTAGTAAAGGAGGTTTGCTATTTGGGGAGCAAAATAACTGATGATGGTCGAAGTAGAGAGGATATAAAATGTAGACTGGCAGTGGCAAGGAAAGCGTTTCTGAAGAAGAAAAATTCATTAACATCGAGTGTAGATTTAAATGTCAGGAAGTCGTTTCAGAAAGCATTTGTATGGAGTGTAGCGATGTATGGAAGTGAAACATGGACAATAAATAGTTTGGACAAGAAGAGAATAGAAGCTTTCAAAATGTGGTGCTACAGAAGAATGCTGAAGATTAGATGGGTGGATCACGTAACTAATGAGGAGGTATTGAATAGAATAGGGGAGAAGAGGAGTTTGTGGCACAACTTGACAAGAAGAAGGGATCAGTTAGTAGGACATGGTCTGAGGCATCAAGGGATCACCGATTTAGTATTGGAGGGCAGCATGGAGGATAAGAATTGTAGAGGTAGACCAAGAGATGAATACACTAAGCAGATTCAGAAGGATGTAGGTTGCAGTAAGTACTGGGAGATGAATCAGCTTGCACAGGATAGAATGGCATGGAGAGCTGCAGCAAACCAGTCTCAGGACTGAAGATCACAACAACAACAACAACATTATTCTGATTCTGGATCCACCATAAATATTTTTGAGTAATGATTTGGGCAAAGAGAATTTCCAAGAGTCACAGTAAGTTTTACTCCGGAAGCTAATTTACCCACAGTTAACAAGGACACGTTTCCAAGTTTTATTATTTCCCTCAAACCTTTAATAACTGGCTTTTTATGAACATTGAGTGGATCAGAGTATTTTTTTTCCAAAAATGTGATTGTACCCCAGAATATGTTTTTTGTCATGATAGTCACGAACTGGTGACACAGAAGACTTACTTGTAATTTAAACAAAGTTTACCTATCTTCATCAAAGTCATTAACTTTGAAACTGAACCAGAAACTGTTTTGTGACACAATTCACTTACTATCTGTCCAATTGAGTACTGTTCATTCACTTTATTTCATTCCAATTAATCTTTGAAATTTATTTATTATTAATTTTTAAAATGATTTTAGTTAATTAAAAATTACACTCACAACAAAAGCACGTAAAATATTCTCCACTCTTAGTGAAGTATATACATCTGCTCTGAAAGAGGTTTCTGAGCAGACTGACTAAAACAGTGCCACACCCAGAAAATGTAATGGGGGTACACAGTTCATGTACAAAATGGTCACTGACGGCTGGGCTCCTGTGGAAACTTATAACTCTGTCGACTGAGCTTGTGTACACATCTGTCTTGAGGACTAAATTCATGCACAAAACTTCTCAACAATAGAGAAATTTCACATGTTTATTATGTTACTTTCATCATTTTAAACTTGTAATAATGTGCTGTGTAATTGCAAATAAACCAAGATGTAAATGGGCAATTTTTTGATGTATTATTAAGCAAAAGTTCCTACTGTTTAATATTTTATTATTAAAATAAATAAATAATACTAACTAAATATAGGATGTTAGTGTTAACTAAATATAGGTCACAGCTAAATTTTCTTACATTCAAACACTAAACAATTTAAATAGGCAACTTGTTCACAGTCAAATATCAGTGTAAAAATTTGTGCAGTACTTTGCTGTCATATAGGTGTACAAAATGTGCAAAAATCAAATTTTTATATTCAGTCCCACCAGAGATAACTAGTCCTAAATTTTACAAAAAATTAAGATTTTTCAAACTTAAGAAATTTATAAGAAATTAAGGAAACATTTGTCAGTGTTCTTACTGCATATAAAGCTAGTAGTTTATGATTTTGAACTAGAGAAAAAAATGTTCTCTGATAAATCAATCTTTGGTTGTTATTTTTGGGTAAAAAAGTGAATTGTTTAAATTTTCAGTGGCAATCTTTGGAGGTCATTTTGACTGGTTATTTTTTTAATTTAGGGTATTTTGTGTAATAAACAACTTTTCTAAAAACAGTCACGTCAATTGCAATGTTGTAACTTAAACCAATACAGAGTTATTCAAATTAATGCTAATATCTCCAATTTGAAAAACCACCATGCCCTTACAAAGAAACATGGCTACCATTTAGTAAGGGTTCAAGGTAAATTATTTTTAAAAAACTGTTTTGAACTTCTCAATTACAGGGTAATCACATATAAAAAAATCAAAATATTAAAAAAAGATCAAGCAACCCTCATTGGATCATTTTATATGTATTGACTCTAATGCTCTTCTTCAGAGTAATCTTACTCAGACTTGCTTTCATACAGTGAAGCTTAAAATTTTTTTTCGTTACTAGTCCAAGTCATTTGAGAAACTTATTTGCCTACTTGATTATTCCTTATTGATTTACTTACCTTATTAATCCTCTTATTCCTACCAATTTCAATCTGTAAATGAAAAAAGTAAAAACACTGCAGAATGCAACTGGCAGTCTAACAAAAGTTTCCTGCTTCCCAGGCAGATTGGTTGCTACAGCAGCTGCACTTTCATTAAACAGTGCATAACTTAAGGGTAGGTAAATAAGTGGTAATCAATCATTTCTTTCCTCAATTTGTATGAAAATACGCATCTGTGGACCTCTTATATGTTGATAAAAATGTACAGTCATCAATTATCTATCAATTCTGAAGCAGTTGTGTATCATGAACTTTAGGAATTGTTTTCTCAAACACAGGGAGGGGGAGTTGAGCCAAAGTATCTCAGTCTTTCTCATTGTACATAGTATACAAGTGACTAGCCAAATATGGGCGTGATTGGTTGGTTGTGTCTGAGGCCTTCCCATTGTAAAGTTACTTGCATAGAAACGATATTTATGGATGGACAGAACCAAGTCAATATCACTGACATACAAGGGAAACAAACGTGAGTCTGGGACTGACCCCTGTGAGACTCCTGAGAGAACGTGCTTTCAGGATGACTTTTCAATCCACAGACAATATATTGCTGTGTGTTTTTAAATAGCCTTCAAACCAATCCAAAACACTATCTGAAGAATTTAGTTGTCAGATTTTTCTCAGTAATACCTGGTGGTTATAATTCAAGTGCAGCTAGTCATGGAGGTCCGGTGTTGGCTGTAATTATCATGCGGCAGCAAAACTTAGTAAATATGCTGATGCATTAATGCAGAATTTGATTTAAGCTGGAAAACAATTACTTCCAATTTTAGTCACCAAACGAAAATCTGGTGCTGTACAGCATCTCTTCATTGTCTCTGGTGCTCATATTGAACAAATTGTGTAAGCGATAGTTAATAACAAAATCAGCAGTATGCCTTTCTTCTTTTGTTTTAAAACCCACACTAGATTTCTGCGAGTTGCTGCACTTTTATTAAACCAGCTGGTATGTCAAAGTTAAAAATATCAAAGGCTTTACTGAAGTAAGAAGACTGGACCTTGTGTCTTCACAGTTTCGATATGAAAGTGATAAGAATTCATTACGAAAGGACATAAAACTTTATTATGCGGTGGAATATTCTATGAGGTAAAAATAAAGAGATAAGCAGTAACTGTGTTTCTCAAAATTGTTAGTTAATAGTTTTCAACTGTGTTGGAAGAACTTGCCAACAGTCACTTAGAGTGTTCAGGCAGATTTCAGAAACTGAAACCAGGATTGCTAGAAAGATATTTGAAACTAACCCTCTCCCTTTGTTTGAAATAGTGGCTAAAACAGATGCTGAACAATTTAAGAGGAGCAGCAGTAGTTTTTTCTGTGTAACAGTTCCTCTCACAACGTACATACATGTAAATATAAAGCAATCTGTAATTAATTTTGTATAATTATCAGTGTAAGTAGATAGCACTAATAATTCATTGTTGGTATACTTTTCCGAAGTAGTTTACAGTGGCTGTTTCCATATTCTAATGTAAGAGATCTCTTCAAAAGAATTCCGGAACTTTGTCCACAAAATTTTTCTGCACTTACCTTTTACCTATTATACCTGGTGTCCTTCAAAATACTCTCCTCTACAGTTGATACACCATTCCCAATGCCGTTTCCACTTCCAGAAGCAGTCTTGGTGCGCCCCTTGTTGAATTGCGCGAAGCACTGTCTGTGATTTTTCTTGTATTTCATCTGTCTTTACAAATCGTCTTCCTTTTAATGGGGTTTTTAACTTTGGAAATAAGTCTGCAGGGGCCAGATCTGGACAGTATGGAGGATGAGGCAGCACAGTGATTTTGTTTTTAGTGCAGTAGTCACACGACAACAGGGATGAATATGTGGGTGCATTATTGTGAAGCAAGAGCCACGAATTGTCTTGCTGCATTTCAGGCCATTAACTTCTCACATTTTCACCCAGGCTTCGCAGTACGTCTCGATAGTACCAGTGATTAACAGTTTGTCCCTGTGGCATGAATTCCTGATGAACTAATCTTTCAAAGTCAAGAATATAGATGTTGAATGACGACCTGAATGAGGGTTATCTTTAACTTGTCTGGCCATTTTTAAACTGTTTGAACCATTCATAACACTGAGTACGGCTTAAGCACTCATCACGGAAGGCTTCCTCTATCATTTGGTATGTCTCTGTAAAGGTTTTCTTGATTTTCATGCAAAATTTAATGCAGACACATTGTTCCTCTAACTCTGTCATTTCGCAGACTGTGCGACACAGCATTTTGCTCCAACAAACCATTGGCACAAAATTACAAGTGTTCTGGAATTTTTTGAACAGACTACTTATAACTTGACTTGTTTAATACTGTCGCAGAAGGAGCTGAATAGCACAGTCACCGTGGTGTAGTGGTTATGATACTGGACTGTTGCATGGAGGGTCACGAGTTCAAAACTCACCTGAACTGTAACATTTTAATTTCTATATTCGGTTTGAGTACATTCTAGAAGTATCCACAAATGCCAAGAATCATTGTACTGGAATGTTCTGTAACTGTATATATACCATATGTGTTCTGGTCGGAGGCAGTTCGCTCCGCGCTTTTGTATGTGCAAGTGCTGAATAGACCTTCGTTAAGTGAAGTTAGTGTTCATCATTCATTTAATTACACCTTCCTCTATATGACATTATTCTGGTGGAGGCACCAGTTATTGGAACTCGTGGTAGCGCACATTATCGACGACACAGTGGCTCCCATCAGGCCACAACAGAGCCACTGTTTACGTGGCAATAAACCCGAGTTCGAGCCATATTCAACGGATTGCAATCTATTGGAGACAGAAGAAGAAGAAGAAGAAGAAGAAGAAGAGGAGGATGTTACGATGTCAGCAACTATGTGCCACCACATGAGACATCCTTCCGGGTCCTCTGGTGACAATGGCCAAGATCCAAACAAGTGGCTGAAGGTATATGAGCGTATAGCCAAATTTAACAAATGGGATGACACCGTGTGTTTGGCTAACGTATTTTTCTACTTGGAGAGCACTGCCAAGCAATGGTATGAGAACAATGAGGAGAAGTTCACAAGCTGGGAAGTATTCCAGGCGGAACTGCGCTAGTATTTCGGTGACACACGATGACAGAAGTGCAAGTCTGAAGATACATTAAATTGCAGGGTACAGCATCCAGGAGAAACTACAGCATCCTACATTCAAGACGTCTAGGAGCTGTGTAAAACAGTAAATCCTAGAATGGAGGAGGAAGATAAGGTTGCACATCACATGAAGGGTGTTACTGAGTACATGTATCAAGCCCTACTCCTGAAGGAGGTTTCAACAGAAGAAGATGTCATAAAATGATGCCAGTATATCGAGACAAGGCATCAAAAAAGAATTACACACAAGAAGTTTGAACAGCTTTCAAACGTCGTATTGATGTCTGTGATGGAGGAAGGGACTGATTTCACAAGTGTTTTTCGTCAGATAGTGAGAGAGGAAGTTCAGAAGGCACTTGGATTGCACATTGAGTAAAAAACTGAGACGCTTCAAGAGGTCGAAAGGGAGGAAGTGGAACAAACATTGAACCCAATCTCTCACCCTTCATTTCCCTTTAAAATGGTGAAAAAGTTGAGATCCAGGTAAAGTTACGTTCCTACAATGCCGCATGAGGAACCTGTCTGGGCACCAAGGAAGACTGACATCTGAAGGATCCAGGATAACCAACCAGTACGTTTTCACTGTGGACAACCAGGACATGTGGTGTGCTATTGTCAAGAAAGGCGCCCACGCCAGAAGACAGCAGACCAATCTTAGCTGACAGCATCTCCGCGACAACGAAGATAAACAAAATGATGTGGGTACAGGACAATGTAGGTCACCATTGCCACAAGCTAGCCCCTGGAGAGGATGCTCCCCAACACACCAATCAAGTTCTCCATCACTGTGTAGAAGCTCCAGCCGATCACCTAGCTTAACCTGGAAAACTGAATGGTGCGAACTTCCTTGGAGGCGAGGCCGCTGTAGAGAAAAATCCTCCGCCATCGATCACTACAAAAATGACAGGAAACTGTGTCGATATCCTCATGGATGGCTGACCAGCCCAAGCTCTTGTGGACTCTGAGCATCATATTCAGTCATTTCGGAGAAGTACCATCGCCAGCTGCAGAAAACGATTCTCATCGGCAGCAAAACATCTCTGCTGAAGGTGGCTAATGGGAAATATATAAAACCTACAGAAAGATGTGTCATTTGTGTGGGTATAAGTGGCCATTCACAGTTGTTACAAATCATCATTCACTTTGTTGGTTGACAGGTCTTAAGGATCCAACAGAACGACTCGCCAGGTGGGTACTATGTCTTCAAGAGTATGACATGACCATAGTGAACAAAAGTGGAAGAAAACACCAAGATGCCGACTGTCTCTCAAGAAACCCTGTGCAAGACCGTCAAGACTTTGATGAAGATAGTGACTGTCTCGCTGCACTCTAGGGTCTCTCTGCTGAGCAGAAGGACGACGCCAAGATATCTCAAATTATGCTTGCCTTAAATCAATCAGAGGATGTGAAAGGACAATTTAAAGTAGTTAATGGATTACTTTACAAGAAAAACTTTGATCCATTTGGAAAGAGGTGGCTACCAGTGATTTCTAAACACATGCGCTTAGATGTTCTACAGAAATTCCATGACACACCTAAGGCCGGACATTTAGGATTTATTATGACATATGATAGGATCTGCAAGAGGTTTTTCTGGTCAGATTTATTTAGGAGTGTGCATCACTATGTGTCACACTGTCGAGAGTGCCAGAGGAGAAAGGCAGTTCCTCAGAAACCACCTGGCCGACTCATACCAATTCCACCAGGCGAAATGCCTTTCCAGTGTGTTGAGGTTGACCTCCTTGGACGATTTCCAATGTCTGTTAGTGGCAATAGATGGATTATTGTTTGCACTGATTTTTGCTGAGTAGCACAGTCACCATGGTGTAGTGGTTATGATACTAGACTGTTGCATGGAGGGTCGTGAGTTCAAAACTCACCTGAACTGTAAAATATATTTGGTTCGAGTACATTCTAGAAGTATCTACAAATGTCAAGAATCATTGTACTGTATATATACCATATGTGTTCTGGTCGGAGGCAGTTCGCTCTGCACCCTTGCATGTGCAAGTGCTGAATAAACCTTCATTAAGTGAAGTTAGTGTTCATCATTCGTCTAATTTCTCCTCCTCCTATGTGTCAATATATCTGGTGGCTCTCCTTCATGCTGGAATTTACAGAACATGATCTGCATGTAAATAAATTCCTGAATCAATTCAGTGGCACATGAAATCTTTCTTGGAGACTATAAGTACAGCTAGTAAGCTATTGGAACATGCAAGATGTTCATATCTACTGAAAATGCTGAATTAAACGAGACTGTTTTTTGTGCCTGCCACACCATTTGATTACAATCTCTCTCTCTCTCTCTCTCTCTCTCTCTCTCTCTCTCTCTCTCTCTCTCTCTCTCTCTCTCTCTCTCCCCCCCCCCCCCCGTGTGTGTGTGTGTGTGTGTGTGTGTGTGTGTGTGTGTGTGGAGGGGGAGGGAGGGGGTGGAGTTTTATTTCTTTGTGTTTAAGACCACTAATACTTAGTCCAATTTACTTTGCAGGATGCAGCAGGAAGGACGAATTAAAAGTGTGCATGTATATGGTTACCAGAAACGTTATGACCCAGAAAAATATTATGTATATATATTAAGAGTGGAGAGAATCAATCAGCCAGATCCTACTTTCTTGTTCCGGTCCTATAAAGAGTTCTGTGAGCTTCATCAGAAGCTTTGCATCCTTTTCCCTCTGGCCAAATGCTACAGGTAAGTTGGCTCTGCTTTCTGCAGTAAACAGACTAGTTATGTTGTTTTTAAATGAGGGTTTAATATTGCATAGATTCCAAAGAAGCAAAATATTGCAACAACAATCATTTCGATTATAGGTATCTCTTCCATAGTAATTAATATTACTTAGTATTAGTTTTGTATAGTAGTACCTTCTCTTCTTTTCTATCAGAAGAAAAATACAGTTCAGAAAACTGTTGAATTACAAGGAAGCAGAATGGCCAGATACTACTTATCTCCAGGGGGTGGAAATTGAAGTACTGCTTGTAGAAAAACAGTAGAGTAGAAACAGCTGTTCTCAGTATTCCAATCCTTGGGGGAAGAAAAGGATATTTAGAGAATGTTAGAAAGGAAGGGAAAGTCACAGAGATTATAGTCACCACTCACCCTAACAACAATTGGATCCTTCTCCGTTTAGGGTTGAGTACCTTTACCATCCATTCCTGCTTTCTCCAGCCAATCCCTCGTCGCATCCAAAGGCAGGAACAGAAAAGTTCTATAACACAAGAATAGTATTTTCTGCTTTCAGTAGTTAATATCAGCAGTATTTATATTTTCACCTCCTGTGATAACCATTCACCAATGACTTCTTCTCATAATTAAAAAATATCTTAATTTTGTAGTTATAGGTGTGAACTACGCATAACATGGTTTCTACACCCTAGCAAAAGTGTCATTGTAATGGGATGAATTATTGTTTTTCAAATATCAGTATTCTGATAATATATTTTGAAACTATGGTATCATATTTTTTTTATATTGTCTGCCTGAGTAAATCTATTGCATCCTTGAGTACCGTTTTTGTTTCTTTACTTTCTGCCGCTGCAGCTTGAAGTATTAATGGAATTTTGTGGCAGATATGTTCAGTACTTAATTTTTGTCGTGTCTAGTTTCTGGTAGCAAAAACATTGGGTCACTGTTTATTCTTGTTCAGTAATGCTGCAGTTTGCTTGTGTTTATATTTTTAACAATGTAGGAAAGGACAGAATGCTACTTACCGCAAAGAAGACAGGTCAAATTGCTGACAGGCACAGTTAAGACATTCACATAAAGCTTTCAGGCCCAACCTTCATCAGTAAAACACACACACACACACACACACACACACACACACACACACACACACACACACAAAGTAAGCATACCTCATGCACCGCTAACTCCAGCATCTCGGGCCAGAATGCAACATCACATAGTATGCAAGCAGCAATCTGGGGTGTGTGGGAAGGGGAAGGGATATAGTGTACAGTTGGGAAGAGAGATGAATGCTGTCTGTTGGAGTGTGCAGGGACTAGACTATCAATAGCCATAGTGTCCGGAGGTTGTGGGATAGCAAGGTGGGGAAAAAAGGAGCAAAAAAAGATAGGGACGGGGAAGAGTGGCAGAAGGCTGCAAATAAACAGTGGGAGATGAGAATGGAGAGGAGATGAGAGGACATAGGTGTTGGAAGCTATTGGGTAGAGGGTGTGGGGACAGTATGTTACCGTAGATTGAGACTGGGATAATTATGGGAGCAGAGAATGTGTTGTGAAGTTAACTCCCATATGCACAGTTCAGAAAAGCTGGTGGTGGAAGGAAGGATCCAAATGGCTTGGGCAGTGAAGCAGCCATTGTAATCAAGTGTGTTATGTTCAGCCGCATGTTGTGCCACAGGGTGGTCTACTTCGCTCTTGGCCATAGTTTGGCAGTGGCCATACGTCCTTGTGGACAGTTGGTTGATAGTCATACTGACATAAAATGCTGTGCAATGACTGTGGAAGAGCTGGTAAATGACATAGCTGCTTTCACAGGTGGCCCGGCACCTGATGGGGTCGGATAAACCTGTGACTGGACTGGAACAGGAAGTACTGGGTGCATGGATTGGGCAAGTTTGCACTTGAGTCTTCCATGGGGATATGATCCATGTGGTAAGGGGTTGGGATTGGGAATGGCATAGCGGTGGACTAGGATGTTGTGGAGGTTGGGTGGGCAATGGAACACCACTTCTGAGGGGCGGAAAGAATCACTGGATCCTTCCCCACACCATCAGATTTTCCTAACTGTGCAGATGGGAGTTATACTTACAACACATTCTCCGCTTCCGTAACTATCCCGGTCTCATTCTACAGTAACATACTGTCCCCACACCCACCACCCAATAGCTTCCACCACCTCTGTCCTCTCATCTTCCACTCTGTTTATTTGCAGCTCTCTGCCAAAGCATCTGCCCCCCTGTTCCCGCTCATCACCTTTTTTGCTACTTCTTTTCCCATCTCCCTGCCCCACAAACTCCTGACGCTGTCCCTTTCGGTAATCTAGTCCATGCACACTCCATTAAACAGCATTTGTCTGTCTCCCTACCTGTGTGCTGTTATCCTTCCCCTTCCCTACCCGCTTTAGACTGCTGCTGCTTGCATCCCAAGTGATGCGTTGCAGCCTGAAATGCTGGAGTTTGACACTGTGTGTGTGTGTGTGTGTGTGTGTGTGTGTGTGTGTGTGTGTGCGCGCGCGCGCGCATGTGCGCGTGCTTTTTTTTAACTGACGAAGGTTGTGGCTGAATGCTTTATGTGAGTATCTTTTAATTGTGCCATCTGCAACTTTACGTGTCTTCTTTACATTAAGTAGCAATCTGTTTCTTCCTTCATTGTTTTTATCTTTTTATGATTTTGGATGGCTTTAAAATTGGCAAGTAGTTTTGGTTCTTGACTGCAACCTACCGTTCTTGACACAAAACACTTCAATCATGTGAATTACCCATACTTACCATCCTTTTTTAAAAGTTTTTCTCCCCCTTGTCTATCATAAGAAAATTAGATTTTGAAGCACTATATTTTGAGACAGAAGCTGTATGAATGGCATGAAACACAGTTACACTAATAACTTAAATTTAAATTCATAAATGGTTTCAAGATTGTCCTGCTCATTTTAAGATGGGGAACACTGATATTTTGTGTTACATTTAAATGGTGGTTTGGTTGTTGTGTGTGGCTCTATATATTACAACATATGAATAAGAAATTTTTGATATTAGATCATAATGTAAACTGAAATGAACGAATGGCTAGGATCTCCCATCGCATAGACTGGTTGCCTGGTGCAAGTCTTTTTAGTTGATGCCATTTTGACAACTTTCATGTCGATGGGTATGAAACGATGATGAAGATTCCCGATCAGAGGAAAGTCTCTGACCTGGTCGTGAATCGAACCAGGCTCCCTCTCATGTTATTCTGCCATGCTGACTGCTGAGCTGTGGAGATGGACAGATCATAATGTAAATGGTATTAGCATTGTTATTAATGATTAGAAATGGAAGTTAACTGAGATGGGAAGTGGTCATTTCCAATATAACTGACCCAGTCCAGCACTAGCTGCATGAAATTGGTACCAGTTGTAAAGAAATACTGTGTGCTACATGTAGGAATAGTGTCAAATTTCATAAAAAGAACTAGCAATGCAACAGCATTTACAAGGAATGACAAAACATAGAGTTAAAGGCTGAGCAGAGGTTCATATGTAGTTCAGAATGAAGTGAGTGAAACAGTGAAAAAATAAATCCTGAATGCAAAATTAAATTATCTCAGTGGGTTCTGCTGTTACTAAATAATAACATGAGAATTATAATGACTCATCAATAATTATCAGTTCTGTCATCTATATCTGCTAGAATGTGCCTTACAGGAACAGATACATTTTGGATGGAGAGTGGGAGTCCATTTAGTCAAACTCGAGTCCTTCTGTACAGAAAGTTGTGCATTAAGAATTCAACTTGAGGTACAACCATTGACCCATAAGGCCCCCCCCCCCCTTACAACCATTGAGTATTCTGTATTCTGTCCCTATTTCATGATTTAATTTGCTGTCCATTTTCCATTTGCAGATAAATTTTTGTTTCATCTTGGGGTAGATGTATAATGTTGATAGGGTCATTTCTATCTGATATTGCATCTTCTGGGGTCCCCAGCATTTAGTAAAAAAATGGCATAATACTTTTGGTTTGCATCAAAACTGTATTGGACTTGATGTCCAGTGATTCCTGCTGCCCATTATTTATTCTGTTAAGTATATGGGAGTTCTGTAGGATGTTCCCTGCAATAGTTGGAGAGTATTTCTGATGATTTTCCATAGTACAGTTCTGTTCTGCTTATCAGTAAATTTCTAGCCATACCAAATCAAAGATTGCATTTAATGTTACCATAAAATCTGTTACAGTGAACTGAGTGTTCACAACTCCTGTGAAGTCTCTCTGATGGTATATCTCACTTAGTGGCCTTGTCTCATCAGGCTCAGTTCTATCAACTGACTCATTGTAACAGAAAACGATTCCATGATGATGATTCAGTGAGTTTGCACATGTGTACACATGAATGCCTCAGTAGTAGCCACTCGAAGCACACTTAGTAAGATGTCCATTTACTTTAGGCTACCAAGTGTACCGACAGCACAGGTGTGGAGCTATTTTGCTATGTTTTAGGGCATACAGGAAGACAAATATGAAGTAGAAAGTGCAGCAGCTATGGAAGTATGCAGAATTTAATGATATTCATTTTGACTGTAATTGCTCACTGTAAGGGGAAATGACATTGTGTCACTGTAAGTGTGGATATAGCAGGAGCTCTTGATAGGAAGACTTAATCAATAAAGACAGTTCATGTCCCTGTTTAGCCTTATTTCATAATATGCGCAATTTAATGGAGTGACTTGAGCAGAACTCCCTTAGTTACTATCTGAAATGTGACACTTAGTTGGATAACTAATTGCTGAAGTACATATAAAAACTGTTTTA
The DNA here is from genome assembly GCF_023864345.2 of Schistocerca serialis cubense. Classification (NCBI taxonomy): domain Eukaryota; kingdom Metazoa; phylum Arthropoda; class Insecta; order Orthoptera; family Acrididae; genus Schistocerca; species Schistocerca serialis. The sequence goes on along the minus strand of NC_064644.1, from coordinate 544,883,747 downwards.
CTTGGGCTTCTGCCGTATTTGTGCCTCTATAGGTTTACAAGGCACTTGGCTGTAAAGAATTTTATGTAATAAAGCTGGTTCATAGATTACTGTGGACTTTGTGAAGTTAAATATAAAATTGTCCTACTAACATTTAAGTCAAAGTTGGCCTGTCTTTCTCCTTATTACTTGATCAATAGAAATGTGCTGACATAATCTCAAATAGATTTGAGACATAAAAGTGAGGACTAAAATATTCACATCATGGTAGTTATAACACGGGTTGGCGTTTCAGAGCTGGTACAGTATGAGGTAGAGGAACCCATGGTGAACACGATAAGAACTAAATCTTTATGGTGTCCATAATATTTATTTTACCATTTTAAAAGAATTGCAATAATTACAGTATCTTGGGATGATTCCTTCGTTATTTCTGTTTTAGTGTTTTATTTTCTGTACAAATGCCATTGTATATACATTCAAATTTAACTAATCTTGCACAAACACTGCTTCAGGTAAATTTTCATTGTTCATGGCTGAAAGTTTCTTTTGAAGAGTTGAAGGGATCGATGAAAGAAAGTGCTAACCTTCAAGTTAGTAGAGATTAGTCTGATCACACTGTCTGTTTAGTTTTCAAGTGTGCCATATGCTGTTAACATGTACTATCTGCTTCATAAATTTTGTCTTACTTTATGTATGTTCTTGTCATTTTATTTAACCAAAGATACAACCTGCTACAACTCAGTTAAACTGTTGTTGGCGAACACTTTCTTCTGTCGACCCCTAAGACTGATTGATAACCATTTGAGCATATTGTCATATTATCAACATATCTTCTTTATAAAAAAGTAATATACCATTTAAATCTTGAAGATAATGTTTAATGGCAGATCTGTTATAAGTGTGTCTTACACACATATGGTGCACATTAAACTTTTTAATCGTTTATGAACATCACTGTTGAAACTTTCAAGCCTTCCATAGGTTATTGTTGTTATCAATCTAAATTAGCACTTAGTTTCTGTGTTCAAGAGGAAACTATTATATGATCAGTTACATTTAAAATTACTGCAGTTAATACTGATGAATATATAATCACTTCACAGATAAGTCATTTAGAATCTCTGCCCTTCTAATTTTATTACATATAATAATAACAACATCTTTTTTGGAAATACTCTTCTCACAAACAACACAGAATATCAATATCAGACGAGATTCTTAATGAACAGAAAGAACTTGTGTTCTAGTAGAAAAGCTTTACGTATCAAACTCTTCATACTCATGAAATTTAGGATTTGTAAGGGCAGGTGGAGCTGGAGGTGCTGGTGCCTTGCTTTTTGTTTTATGTGAAACTGTTTTTGCACTCTTATTTTCCAAGAGAGATATGGGTTTTCCATTTGAATTCAAAAAGATAAGGTTGCCTGCCTCAGTTTCTGGTGCTTCAGTCTCAGGAACATTCAGTTTTGTTTTCACAGAACTTTTTGTTGTCTTTTTCTTCTGTTGTGACTCAGTTTGAGAATGATTTGCTGTTGACATATCTGGTGTGCTTGAATAAATGTCTCCATTTTCCTTCAGTTTCATTAGTCCAAAACTGGCTGCAGCAGAATTATGGTCCTCTGCATTTGATGCTAACATTCCAGTTTTTGATGAAGTTGACAAATTTTGTTGTACTGACTGTGTCTTTGTAGTTACATCTGCTATGCCAGGTGAGTCTTTTGGGAACGCATTCAAGTTTTCTGTTAGGTTTGGCATGCTTTTATGATGATTTTTCTGCTCAGTTTTTGGATAAAATGTTTGAACTTGACTCTCAAGGTGACTGCTATTACCAATTGGTCGATAAACACCAGCTACAGAAAATGTGGGTGCACTAGCAGCAGCCACTGAAGAGGATCCACTACGCATGGTGTTTGTATCAAATCTCATTCTGGCTCTGAACCAGCGTAATTTTATTCCAATGAAGAGTACAAAACAGAGAACAAATGCAGATGCAAAAGTGAGCATTTCTGTTGATTTCTTATGTGCGCTTGTTTCTGGAACAAATGAAATACCATTAAACATTAGAAATAAGTCTACAAATAAAACACTTATTTCATTAGAGAGGTGACACACTTCAGTAAGAAATAATAATAGGAAAGTTTGCATTAACAATCAAAATTAAGTGTAAAATAAATAGCAAATATTAACTATTTTTTCAATTTCCCTACTCATTTTTCATTATTTGAAAGTAACATGTACCATATTTACATGAGGCAAATTTCTAAATAATGCTGGTAAACATTCCCTTCTCTGGGAGGAAAGAGAAGTAGGTTGGAAAAGTTTAGAAAGGAGGGGCAAGTCACCCAGATCCCTGACTGAGAGACGCCCATGTGTTCTGAGGATGAGGAAGACCAAGTTTAATGCTGGATGCAGCTGGTAAGAAAGCATAAGGCATGTAATCCACAACTAACAATTGAGTGCCAAATACTGTAGCTCTACAGCTCCAGCCAACCATCATCAGTCGGGAGTGGCATTTAAGCACTCATGAATCAGCGTGGCTGCTCATGCTTTCATGTCTTGTGCAGCCTATGGCATCAGCATATTGCTGCTGTCATCAGGGTTACAAAGGGATGTTACACAATACTAAGTAACAATACATGACTGTATTCATGCATTAGGAGACTAGTGTCCAAGGAGGAATGGTAAGTATTCAGGGATATGATAGGAATGATCATTTGAAGCAAAAAGCTGTTATATGGACATATGCCCGATTGTGAATAGTTTCCAAGATTGAACACATTTAATGTACATTGTTATCTATTATCTGTACTATTCAGTAAATTGTCAGGTTCATATGTGCAACAGTTGATAAACATTACAACAGGCATGTTACAGAATATCAATTGAAAAATATTTATTTTTAACACATTCACCTCTAATCATTATCGTACGCATCACATTACTGCTGCTGACAGTTAACAATAAAGGTTTGAATCAAATATCCCACCCACTCCCCCTGCCCCCCACCCACTTCCTCCCATCAACTTCATTGCTTTGGTACACTTTTGGTAGAACATGTTGTGTTGCTTGTCTGAATGCCTCTGCATGTTCCCCAATGAGGGCAGCAGTGCCCATGATGCAAGCAAGCAGTTCATCTTGTTTGCACACTTTGTCAGACTTCATCCAACCCCATAAACAAAAATCTAATGTTGTAAAGTCTGGTGATCTTGCTGCCCAGTTAACTGTACCGCCATGACTAATCCATTGATTAGGGTAATTACTCTTGAGGTGTTCCCCTACTTGGGAAAGTAAATTGCAATAGAGATATGTTCTTTTATGATTACACCTGTAATAAGTGTAAGTGAAAGCATGTCATGTATATTTGACAGTGAGCACAGTCACATTTTTTGGGGGTTTGATACCTTTTTTCAACAGAAGTTAATTTGTAATTATCGATAATAGGAAATATGCTTCGTAAGTGTGCTGAAATAATGTTACAGCACATTTATATTCTTGGATGTAATCCATTATAAATATTTATTGTGACACTGTTAGTTTTGTATTCATGTTATGAGAAACAACAAAGAAGGCTTTTGAAGAAAGAACAAATAAAACAGTTAGTGGGAGTGATGACCAGTGCAATGGGGATAATTGAAGCAACAAATGAGGTTTGAGAAAAACATGAAACTGGAGCTCAAGGAAACCTTGGATGACAGAAGAAATATTAAACCTAATTCAGGAAATAACCCAAAAAGAAAGACAATGTTGATGACTACAAAAGAATTAAAAATCTTATCACAGGAAAATGCAGAGTAGAAAAGGAAGGATTATTGAAGATATAGAGAAAGATGAGAAAACGAGTGAACAAGATGAAGCTTATAAGAAAGTGAAGAGTCCTTCTGTACAAACCAGAACATAATCATTAGTAGTTACAAATAAAGAGGGAATATTGCTAATAGGCAATGGTGAAGTATGAGCATGTTAGAAAGAATACATAGAAGAACTTTACAACAAAAAGCACTTCGAGAATGGAATTTGAATGCATGAAGCATGAATTTGAATGTGCCCTTCAGAGTCTCAAACAAGAAAAAGCAGCTGGCTATGATGACACTCCTGCATAATTGCTGAAAAGTTTAGGTAAGAACTTGAAAGACCAATTATACAAACTAATAAATGACTCTATGAGAAATGAATCATGCCAGAAGAAATTACACAATGCAGAACCATTGCCATACCTAAAATAGGAAACACAATTGACTACATCAATTACAGAATGCTATCAATGTTATCACATACCTGCAAAAGACTCATTAATATGTTAAGAATAGAATAAGTGCAAAGGTAAATAAACATACTGAAAAATTTGAATTTGGATTTAAAGGAGACAAAGCAACAAGAGAAGCAGTTTTGTCCTTGCCCGTGTTATTGAGAGGAAGATAGATATGAGATGACTTATTTTACCTTCATTGACTTAGGAAAAGCTTTTGACGATATGAACATGGGGCTACTTTGTAGAAGTATGAACAAAGTAGAACTGGACAGGAACGATAGAAAAATGATTAACCAGAGCTCAATAGTAGATATCAGTATGCTAGAGGAGGAAGCCAGAATTAGGCAAGGAGCTGGACTAATTTATGTGTTAAGTGAGGAAGCTGTTCAGATCATGAAGAAGAAGATAAAGGGAATAGAAGCCAACGGTGAAAATATAAATTGTATCAGGTATGCTGATAATGTGCTAATAGTTACAGAGTCCAAAAAAGTAATTAATAAACTGCTGCAAGTGCTATCAGACACTATAAAACTGTGGAAGTTAAAAGTAGATATCCTAAAAATTAAAGTAATTGTGGTAGGTAAAAATTAGAAATGAAAACCTGTATAAAAATTGTCTGATTTCATCACCTGAAACAGCCTTGTTTACTTAGCAGTATTGTCACAGAGGACAATAGATGCTTAACAGAAGTAAAGGGAAGGAACACATTGGCAAAACAGGCATTCAAGATTTAAAAAAAAACCTGTTTACGTGGTGAACTCTGCTCTTTGGAAGTGAAAGTTGTACTCTTGAGGAAACTACAAAGGAATTGACTTGAAACTGCTGAAGTGTCAACATGGCAAAAAATGACGAGAATGAACTGAATGGAAAGAAAAACTAACCTGGCAGTCTTCAGGGATGTCAGTGAAGAGAGAAGCTTACTAAAGGAAATTGAGATTTTGATGGCGTTTGAAGAGCGAGGTGCCAAAGCAAGGTTGGCACCTTCAAATGCAACCACAATAAAATATTGTTATTGCAAGCTGCATCAATGAATGAGTGACACCAGTGTAGCCACGCCCAGAAACATTTCACTACACTTCCACATTGGCTCCTCTGGTTACAGACAAGCACAGGACCACTCAGCTCAGTCCAGTCCATGATCAGTCACTAAGACAACAGCCTTGTCTTTTAATAGACAAGCTGTGTGATCAATGTATTAGGCATAACTCAATGTAAAAGTTATTGTTAAATGCAATTGAAGTGAGAGACTTGTATTTTGCCTGTATCACATCATACATTAATACACTAATGTTCAGAGACAGTTGTGAATAGCCATGACATTTGTGTGGAAATGGATTGTACAAAGTTAAGAAGAATTATTTATCTATGTTGTAATAAAGTGAACTAATAATTTGTGTGTTATAATATCTACTCAGTTTCCTCCCAGAGCAAACCAAGGAAACCACCATTGCACCAACACCAGAGAAGAGAAAAATAAAATTTATTGGATGTGTCAACAGACAAAATACTTTCATCATTCACATTCTTGAAGAAAAAGTTCTGGAAAAGAAAGGCAAATAATGGCATAGGAAGATGTATTTGGAAGACATGGAAAAGAGGAGGATTTGACAATTGCATGGAACTGAAATGAATAGCTAATTACAGGAGGGACTGGTTGTATGATCAAGTGTGGTATGACGTATAACCCCAGTAGAGTGATGTATAACCTTATGTCTACACAAATGATGTTCACAATCGTAAACTGTATAACAGAATATGAAACTGTTTGTAGGTTTTTGTTAGCTGTTTTGCATGTGATGCGTGCATGGAAGGCCGCCGTGTGTCTTCAAGATGGGGCAGTGATAGCAGTATCATCATGAGTTGCCATACCTGCATGGGCTTTGTGTATTCTCCTGGAATCATGTTCCTAGGTTGTTGTAGTGGAGTGCACAAAAGAAGAAAAATATGTGCTGTAACAATATGGTGTGATGTCAGGGCAAGAAAGAAGAAATAACTTGAAATGGCATTACTGTCACTCTTATGTATAAGCTACAGATGTTCATTCAAGTAATGTTCCCTGTATTTCCAAGTTTGGACGAGGAGAACACAGTATCTTGGGAGATAATGTGCAATGTTTGATAATGAAGAAACACTTCATATTCACTTATAGAAATTTAGTATTGATTTAAACATGTTGATTCCAGCATAACTAAGACTGCATTGGTGACAAACTCCATCATAGTTGCACCAGCACAGTTTGCATCAAATTGATATCAGGTACAGACATTTGGAGCTACAAAAAGTCAATAAACTAAGATCTGAAAACATGTGTATTGTGAAACGGAAAGATTGTCCAAGGCAATAACCTTTAGAATAAGTTAGTTTGTATGTATGTTACTAAGTCATGTAAGAGGAAAGGGGGCAAGATATCATTATTGCCTTCATTAGTACAGAATTACTGTTTATTTTTGAGATATTTACTAATATCTTCAGAATTTGAAAAGAGTAAAACAAGGCTAATAAAAACCTTTTGTATGCATATCATCAGTACTTGCAACATTTTTCATTTGCCTACCAACTTAAAAAATTTCATTAAGGAAAAAATTAAAAAGTCAGAAGTATTTCCTTTCTTGGTAATTTTAAAACAGTTAGGAACTGATATTGGTAGGTTTCAATTTCACTTAGGAAGATATAACCATAGTGAAAATCAGCAGAATCAACTTGAAGCACTCTCTCAATCATGTGTGTTTGTGGAACATGAGACTTTTTTTAGGGGAATACTTTCTCCTAATCTGCAAAACAGTACGTAGATTTTTTTTTTTCAAATTTGTATCTCAGTTCTGTGAACAAATTATGATCACATTGGGCCACTACAGGACCGTACAGCAGATGTTTTGTCAAGGCACAGTTTTAAAAGTGATAGCTCACATTTGGAACGCTGTTGTGGACCAAGGCATTGATATGTGAAATAACCACACTTCTAAAAAGAAGTACTTCATATTTTTTACTTTCATCTCTGATGGTTGTCCCTTTATAAAAAAATCTGCAAAATACTTCCCATAATCTCCTTGTTGATTACATGGATTTTACTATATTGTTGATCCTCCTCAGAGTCAGTCCCTTGATCATTTTTTGGGTGGTGAGGTACCCGTACAGTCAGTTTCAGTCACAGTTAAGATAGGTTTAAGGGTTATGACTGTGTTGCATATGCAGAATTCAAAAACTTTTTATGCACTTTACCTACTATTATCCCAGACTTATGAAGAATATTCAGTGTTCACTGTTGTCTTTCATTCCTAAAAAATTCTTCAAGGCATATGTACCCATTGTGTTTGACAAGGTGAATCTTGCAGTAATCTTGTTTGTGATATGCTTGAAAAAGAATTGGGTTTACTTCTGTAATTTCTGGGTATGGATGTCCTTTTCCTCTGTGAGGTTCATCACACACTTTCTTTTCTAGCCCAAAATACTATGGATATTCATATTTGAATATGACAGAGAATCTTTGTCAGACACATTTATCACATGTTCGTAGTTTGTAATGGTTAGTTGCTTTTCTGCTTAAGGATGTTAACATCTTGCAGTATTTAGTACTTAATACATTATATACAGATTTGAAGGGCCATATTTAAAGCCCAATATGGAGAGCACACACCCTGCAGCATGATTGGAATCAAACGTATTTTCATCTGGAGATGGACATAGTCCCAATAGCTTCAGATTTATCTTCAGTTTTCTTTTAAATGTGCCAATTTGCTGCCACCTCTTCCACCTCATCCTCCCCCTCTCCCTCCCCCAGTTTTTAGCTCCACCATGGACTGTTTAGCCATTTTTAATGTGCGTATCAAATGTTCAAATGACTTAGAGGAATGCATTCAGATAACCTCCTTAAAAGCAGCCGTTATTTTGACAAGTAAACATATTGTCATTTTCAAGGTACCAATGCAATGAGTTGTCACTGTTTATGGCAGATCTTGACTATTATATGGATTTAATCTGTTGAAACATCAGCAGTTGTAGAGGATATTACCTAGCTGCATTTCCAAAAGTTATTTGAATGAAATAACTGATTCGTTCAGTTTTTAGCATGTGATCATCCAGTCACATTTATCTGTGGGTTACACCCCTTGTCGTTTATGTTACATTTTATTTCAATAGATAGGTACAGTTAAAAGTGAAAACACTTCTCCTAGGTTTCAGAACTATTAGTTCCTTCCTCAGGGAGGGAAGAGGGATAGGACAACAGGCACCTACCTGCTGAGAAGAGAATAGGAGACAATGATGAATGTAGTGGCTTCAAATATAGTAAAAGGTCAAATGTATAATACTGCTAAACACCGTGGCAGCTTCAGTCCTGAGAGGACAAGGAGAGAAACAAAAGATGGATAAAAGAGGTAAAATGATTGGTCCGATAGTTAGTATCCTCAGTCTTTCGCAGCGGCATGGCTGAAAAAAATCTTCTCGGTTTTCAAGCTGCATCAATTCTAATAAAATTCTTGACCTTTCAATGGCTAGCTCCACCATCGTGATCAGGAGTAAAACTACTGACTGCTGGGGCTGGGACTATTTTCGCTTATATACGTTGAATTAAGGCTGCTGGCAGAGCCAAAATGACGCATGTGCAGAAGGTGAGTTGGCAGCTCATAGCAGCTCTGGCCCACTGCAGGACCAAGTGACATCAGGTGACATGAGGGGCCAGCGCCATGTTTGAAACTGCCCCTCCCGCCTCCCTACCGCCATTAAGTATCTGTGATTGCTTGCTTTTGACATCCAACGCCCACCCCCTATGCCCTACTCACCATGGTCTCTGTTGAAATTGTTGCTGTTCATTCTAATCTCAGCTGCCTATTTTATAATGGAGTCCCAGTATGGTGATGCATGGGCCAAGATGCTTGTGTTCTCAAACTGTATTTTGTGTCCATTTTCAAGTCAATACTCAGCTACGGCTGACTTGTCATGTTCCCTTTGCTTAATATGCGTCTTGTGCTCAGTACATCACTCAGCAACTGTGTGAACTGTCTGACCAGTATTGATGCTGCCACACTCACAAGGGACACCGTACACACCGGGCACATAAAGAGCTATGTCATCCTTAACAGGGTGCAACATATCTCGTATGTTGGAGCCGGGCTAGAACACTTGTGTCAATCCATGTCTCTGCAGTATGTGGCTCAGAAATAGTACTGACATTCAGTTACACAGTAAATTTTACTTGAAGTAAATGTAGTAAAGATTGGTACAAGATGCTTTTCACATTTCTTGGCAGTGGATGCAAAGAAAATAAAAAATGAATTTCTTAGCCATGATTCAACAATTTTAAAAGGAATATAACTAAGTTTGTATGCTAATTTGTTGGCTTGTATGAAATGTGGATTGTCTACTTTATACCAGAAATGTAATGGCACTCAGAGTAAAAATTGGAAGCTGGTAGCCTTGCACCAATGAAGGCAACGGCTGTTTCATCTGATTGAAAGATAATTGCCAGTATTTTGGGGATGTGAAAAGGATTTTTCTCAATATATTACTCTCGGATCTGCCACCAGTGTAATGATACATATCTCACAATATTTCAACAAGCAACTGCTCGACATTGTCAGATGGTGACGGTTGATTATTACCAGCAGGTAGGCATCACCTAACAATGTTGTGAAATTTACAAAGTGTGACCTGGCAGCAGTTGCTTGAGTCATACGTTGAACAGAATATCCAAGAAAGCTTGAAAGGAATTTTTCTTAATGATTACTATGGATAGAGTAATATGTTACAAACACTATCTACATCTCGTAGACCAACTGGATGAAACAATAGATGCAACATGCCCTGGATTGCAAAAGTTAAAGCTTTCTTGAGGTCAATGCACCTGCCAGTTTCCCATGCAAGAAAACCTGGGCGCATGAAATGTGGCTTGTTGTAACATCCACAGTATTTGATGAATTTGACAGCCTCTGACTCTGTCTACTCTTCATGCAAGGAAACTTGTGCCTGCTAAAACGTTTGAGTTTAGTGAAGACATTACGATAACCACAGGTGCATATTTTGCAAATACTACAGAACTAGACCTAAAAGATGTAGTCCATTCACTGGAAAAATGTTGTATAAAATTGGCCCGAAAGGGGGCTGCTTTGTAAAATTAGTTCATATTTTACAACCACAAGCAATGTATTTCCTGTTCATAAATGAATCATTTACAAGTTCCAAATAGTAGAGATTGACACTTATTGTGTCCTCTCACGAGCCTTACTAAAATTGTCTCTTCAAGGGACCATTAGAAAAATGCTGAAATTGTGTCGTGTGGCTATAGCTGTTGAATACTGTACAGATGAAGTTGAATCTTTTTAAGTCTCTGCTTGTGATATTTTTTTTCTCTTGCCAAATCTATTATTTGTGCAAGAGTGTCCTAAAACATGCTAACAAAACAATAAATTCTTTTTTATGTAATATCAGATAGATCCGGCACCAGTCAAGTATATGGCTTTTGTTGTCTATGCCTGACAGTACTTATCCAGTTGCATAAGTTACTTGCCCTAAATCATTTCCTCATGTGAAAAAGAATAAAAAGAAAGCAGCATCTACTGTAGACAAGAAAAAGATAATGAAGAAAAATAGGCTTGAAACATTAATACAGTGGCTGAAGATCACAAACATTATAGGTGTTATAAATGTTTTCTAACAGAATCCTTAGTTTAAAGTCGCTGTGATGAAGAATGTTTAACTTCCTGTAAAATTTCCAACTGAAATTAAATTTCTAGTTTGTTTGTGCTCCTTGAGAAAAGTATATAATTGCTGGAAGATTAATTTTCCCCCTCTGTAACTCACCACAACTGGAAATAATACCAAACCTTAATATTTCATGCAACACTTCTCCATTTGTGCAGTCAGAATGGATGTAATTGGCCATACTATCCTCATAATGGTCAATGAACAGATAATTCTATTGCTGTACCACTTCTTAATTGCAAACATTTTTTAACAAGTATTACTGTTACTTTCATGACAGTAGTTTTGATACATGACGAACCTACATGACAAACACAGTACTACTGCCTCCTTTCTGCTGACACTAGGCAAGCACCTTGCAAGTGTTGAACATACATCCTTTGATGCCAGCCAATTGGAACAGTAAACAGTTATGTTAAATGTTAGTGTTTCCCATTGTATTTCCCTCTGTTTGAAGACAGTTCTGTTTATTGTGGTCAGTCTTATAGTTTTATTGATTGGAAACTGTCCACTGGGAAAATCTCAAAGAAGCAAATGTTTAAATTTTGCCAAATTAGCTGTTGGAGCCTTTTACTTATGAGTCCTTAGTTGAAAATTGGGTTAATGATAAACAAACCCCACATGAAAGCAATAAAGGGTAACAGAAAAGTGGAAAATTGGGTAATATGCAGTAAAAGTAATCAAAGAATACTATTGCCTAAAGAACCAGTTTTAACAAGATAGACACAGAAGGCAGCCAGGCAGGCTGGCAGACACCAGAAGCAGATTTTGGCAGGTGAAGATGACTTTCTTCAACAAGAGGGCTACTTGCTCATCCCTTCCAAATGTAATATTGGTAAAAGTTTCTGACACTGTACATGCAGTGTAGATAATATGAAATGTCGGAAAGCCAGAAGAAGAAAAAGAATTAAAAGTATGGTCCAGAACATAAAGTATTAAAATTGTCAATTGAATTTGGCAGACATGGCCTTCTCTCTCTCTCTCTCTCTCTCTCTCTCTCTCTCTCTCTCTCTCTCTCTCCCCCTCTCTCTCCCCTCCCCCAATCCCCCCTCCTCTCTCTCTATCTATCTATCTTTCTCTATCTTGTACTAAAAACTATCTGACATCATACCTCCAGACACAGCCATATTTCTTGGTTACTGAGGTGTTTCCTTACAAGATTTTGTGGCACATTTACTGCTTCAGTAGTGCATAACAGTTTCACCTAAACTATAGTCACTGAATATAATGAAACACATTTCAGTGCTCAGATAAGATATCATTATGAAACTAAGTCTTCTCCAAGAATGTCGCTGTTGACACTTGAATCTAAGACCTGTCATTTTCAGTAACCTGACATTGATATAAACATAAAATACAGTCTGCTGATAACATACAGGTAGGAAATAAGATTAGATATCAGAAGAACTGGGTGGACCTGTCTAAATCAGGTGCACGAGATTAGATATCACTTCATGCAGTGCTCTGCCAACCGTGAGACTACCTCTTCATGGATATTTCTTGTGCATAATCAGTTTGACTTCTGTAGTGAAAAGTACACTAGTGTGTACAGTTTTAACTGCAGTCACAAGAAAACTGAATGCAATGGAATCCCCACAATACAAATTAAATCCAGGATGTGATAAGAATATTTTGTGTTTGTAATTGGCTTTGTTTACCTTGAACAGAATAAAGGAACCCAGAAAATACTTTATATTCTAAAATGTGTCGCACTCTGACATAAATATAATCTAATAATTACGTAGTAAAACACTAACATACTTAACATTTATGTAAACCATTTCTGTTAGGTTGTTCTTTCAGCAGCATAATTTCAACTTAAATGATTCTGTTGATGAATTGTATATTGGAAATCCCTTTTTTTTTTTTTGCTCTATCAGCATATAACAACTTCTGTTTATTAAATAAGAACACATTCTCAAAATAAAACCAACAATCCTCTTTTCATTATTGCATAATATTTTGATCTTTCAACAGTGTCAACTGACTGATCTTAGCAACTAAATGATGTTTGTCTACTAAGAATAACAAATTTTGAGTCACGTTATGAGCTAATTAGATGTTTTCTTGTGAAAGGCAGCTTCTGTCATAATTATTAATTTGTGTCGACAAAGGATACCTTAATTCAAAGGGAGCATACACTGGCACACAATCAATATGTTTCCCGGTACTTGGCAACCAGTGTGCTTTTGTTCACTGGTACAAGTGTCATTAAATGTAGTCCTACTGCCCTGCTTTACATATGCCCCATTACACCCTTTTAAGGTTTTCTATCCTTCTTTTACTTCATCTTCTAATGCCTCAATGTCACATATTAGCAGTTTCCATTTTTCACTCTTCCCTCCAAATTGCTCGCCCATTCCATTTCTCTTCACTAGCCTCTTTATTTTCTTTGGTTATGTTTAAAGTCAGTTTGAAAGTTCTTTTTGTTTTTCCTGTTTGAACTTAAGAAACCTGTTCACTATGTTTCATATCAGTTGGTAAAAAAAACATGTCATAATGGCATTGGACCATGATGTAATACATCTTTCTGCTCCTAATGTTATGTCTTTTGATGTGGGAGACATCTTTAGAGGTAATAAGACAGTATGTTCAAATTAACTCATTCACTGCTTTTAATTGCCAGTCAGATGTAACATTATGAAAAAAATATTTCCTGCCAATTCATTTTCCAACTTGTCAAGGGGTGGAATAGCTTTAAAATGTGTACCTTAAGACCTGCGAGCACGTAAGTCATCTTTTTTATTGTGGAATGCATCTCTTCTACCAATAGTGTCCTCATAGCTCTTTAAAGGTGTTTATTGTCGAGCCCATGTTTACTAGACATTTTTACTTCAAAGAATTGTTCCTGTAACTCCCCAAATATTTGCCATTCCTCCTGGGACACCCTGTGTACATTCAGAAAAGCACTTGAATCATTTTTATGATCATAAATATTTGATATTTTGATAGATTATTTCCATGATGAGCTCTTTATTGTAACATGCAGATTTGAGTGTCTCGCGTGATGGTCACATGATGTGAACCAATTTGACACATGGTACATAGCAATAACAAGCAGCAAATTCCCACTGGCTCTCTGATTACTCACCTTGGGACACATACATATCAATGATAACGAAAGGGTTAAACAAGCTCAGTAAGCCAAACTGTTTATATGGATGCATTGCAACGTCATACAGTCGCTACCCAAGACACTTTATCTGTGTGCTTTATTTATCAATAATGCTCACAACTTGTCTAATTGCAGTCCTCCTCCTTTTATGCCAAAGTTGATTTTCGGTTTTTGAATGGTTCTGATCCCTCTGTATATCCAACATAGAAATGATTGGACTTTGATAAAACTGTGGTATCAGAGAAACAAACGGGGTGGTTCTATGGTCCCAGAGGATGGTCTACAGCTGTCAATTTATCTGTGTTGGCCAAACATTGGCACAGATACATGCATTAGCCCACTGCTTATATAACAAAAGTCCAGGAAGGATGTAAATGCAGATAGTGAAAGCCCACAATTATATACCTGCTGTTATATTATGTCTAATGTTATCTGGTTGCATTTTTAATGTGAAAATGCTTTCACTTGAAATTGTGCTAGTATAGTGGTTATTCCTCATTTCTCTTCATACCTACTATTAAAGTTCATGACTTCTGTTTCAATCGTGAACAGCATTTTTGTTATTAATCTCTTTTCTGCATACAAGATTTTGGCTCCATACATAGTTCAGTGTACTTATTACAGTTTCTTTTCATAATTTTACAAAATATATTTTTATGAACTGTATTAGAAATTTGTTTCCTCTTCTCTCATTGCATAGTCTTGTATTTCTTTTTTTATGTCCTTCTCCCTCACCATTTGACAAATTAGATTAATCTTACTTATATAGATGAAACATTTATTTCCTTTTGCTTGTCTCCTTTTTGTTCCTTTCTAGAGATGAAATTAGATTAGATTCAGTTTTCGTGCCATAGACCCAAAAATGAGATGATTCTCGTAGCTGTGGAACATGTCAGAAAGTATGACATAAAAACAAAAAAATTTGAATATAATGCTGACTACTGTGATCATTTGTCAGTAGATCGTCAAAATATATGAATATATTACAGTAAACTGGAACTGCTAATGTTCATAGATTTGATACACTGTCAGAATGAAACACGGTTATGCACTTTTAATAAATTTATCATACACAAAATACCTAAACTTGACTGTTGTGACCAAGTGCTTTCAAAACTGAAATCTGACAGACATTTTTATTTAAGCTCTGTTTAAACTGAGCTTTATCTGAAATCAAGTTTTTAATGGTTCTTGGCAATTTATTGAAAATGTGTGTTCCAGAATATTGGACCCCTTTTTATATTAAGGTAAGTGATTTTAAGTCTTATGTAGGTAGTTCTTATTCCTAGTATTGAACTATTGGTTGGAAATAGATATATATTACTTATAACAAATTTCATTAAGGAATAAATATACTGACAAGCAGTGATTAGAATACAGAGTTCCTTGGACAGGTTTCTACGTGATGTTCTTGAATTTATACCACAAATGATTCTTATTATATGCTTTTACACGCTGAAAACTTTTGTTCAGTTTGATGAATTACCTCAGAATTATATATATATATATATATATATATATATATATAGAAGGAAACATTCCACGTGGGAAAAATTATATATAAAAACAAAGATGAGGTGACTTACCGAACAAAAGCGCTGGCAGGTCGATAGACACACAAACATACACACAAAATTCAAGCTTTCGCGACAAACAGTTGCCTCATCAGGAAAGAGGGAAGGAGAGGGGAAGACGAAAGGAAGTGGGTTTTAAGGGAGAGGGTAAGGAGTCATTCCAATCCCGGGAGCGGAAAGACTTACCTTAGGGGGGAAAAAAGGACAGGTATACACTCGCACACACGCACATATCCATCCACACATACAGACACAAGCATGCATATATATATATATATATATATATATATATATATATATATATATATATATATATATACGAGGGTTATTCCAAAAGTAAGGTCCGATTCGCCGTAACTATTGAAATTTGGCGCCAATGACAAAACACGCATGCGCGCCGACTCCCGGCAAGCCTTGCGCGTCAAACGCCGCCATTCGCTTTGTTACTGTTGCTGAGTGTAGTTCACAGTGTCACTTTACAATGTTTAAGACAATTGATCAGCCCGCCGATTGTGAAGTAAGGGCAGTGATACGGTTTTTGTCTGCAAGAAACAATTCAGCGGCGGAAATCCATCGGCAGATTACTGAAGTGTACGGTCCTAACATAATGAGCGACAGTAAAGTGCGCAAGTGGGTGCGAGCTTTTAATGAAGGACGGGATAATGTGCACGATGAACCACGGTGTGGCCGACCATCAGTGATTTCAGATGATTTGGTCAATGCGGTTGACAAAAAAATTCGTGAAGATCGCCGATTCACTATTACAGACGTAGACATGCATTTTCCGAATGTGAGTAGAACAACTTTGTACAGAATTGTGTCTGAACATTTGAAGTTTCACAAATTGTGTGCCCGTTGGGTTCCCAGGCTGCTTACTGAGCCCCAACGAATGAAAAGAATGGCTTTTGCTCTTGATTTTTTGGAGCGATATCATAAGGAAGGTGACAGTCTTTTAGACAATGTTGTCACAGGGGATGAGACATGGGTTTCTCACATCACTCCAGAGTCTAAACGTCAGTCAATGCAATGGCGTCACACGTCATCGCCAGTCAAGGTCAAGGCAAAGCAGACAATCTCAACACGTAAGGTTATGGCGACTGTGTTCTGGGATAGACGTGGAGTATTGTTAGTCGACTTTATGGAGAGAGGAACAACGATTAATAAAGCCGCCTACTGCGCTACCCTGACTAAACTTCGACGTGCAATCCAGAATAAGCGACGTGGTCTTTTGTCGTCTGGAATCTTGTTGTTGCATGACAATGCCAGACCCCACACTGCAAATGAAACGCAAGCTCTGATCAAGAAATTTGGATGGGAACAGATGGACCATCCTCCTTACAGTCCGGACCTGGCGCCAAGTGATTTCCACCTGTTCCGTTACTTAAAGGAGTTTCTCGGTGGCAAGCGCTTCGACACAGATGATGAAGTGAAAGAAGCAGTTAAGGACTGGTTATCGTCACAGGCGGCCGATTTCTATAACATGGGCATTCAAAAGCTTGTTGAACGATGTGACAAATGTTTAAATAAGTATGGAAGTTATGTAGAAAAATAGATAAAGATGTAAGGAATGTAAATAAAACAATTGTTTTGAAAAAACATTTTAGTTTTGATTTTTTTTTTATAACCGGACCTTACTTTTGGAATAACCCTCGTATAATAGAAGGAAACATTCCACGTGGGAAAAATTATATATAAAAACAAAGATGAGGTGACTTACCGAACGAAAGCGCTGGCAGGTCGATAGACACACAAACATACACACAAAATTCAAGCTTTCGCAACAAACTGTTGCCTCATCAGGAAAGAGGGAAGGAGAGGGGAAGACAAAAGGAAGTGGGTTTTAAGGGAGAGGGTAAGGAGTCATTCCAATCCCGGGAGCGGAAAGACTTATCTTAGGGGGAAAAAAGGACAGGTATACACTCGCACACACGCACATATCCATCCACACATACAGACACAAGCAGACTCTTGCAGAGTCTGCCACTTGACTTTGTTAAACATCTCCGTAACGCTATCACGGTTACCAAATAACCCTGTGACGAAACGCGCCGCTCTTCTTTGGATCTTCTCTATCTCCTCCGTCAAACCGACCTGGTACGGATCCCACACTGATGAGCAATACTCAAGTATAGGTCGAACGAGTGTTTTGTAAGCCACCTCCTTTGTTGATGGACTACATTTTCTAAGGACTCTCCCAATGAATCTCAACCTGGTACCCGCCTTACCAACAACTAATTTTATATGATCATTCCACTTCAAATCATTCCGCACGCATACTCCCAGATATTTTACAGAAGTAACTGCTACCAGTGTTTGTTCCACTATCATATAATCGTACAATAAAGGATCCTTCTTTCTATGTATTCACAATACATTACATTTGTCTATGTTAAAGGTCAGTTGCCTGCCACTCCCTGCACCAAGTGCCTATCCGCTGCAGATCTTCCTGCATTTCGCTACAATTTTCTAATGCTGCAACTTCTCTGTATACTACAGCATCATCCGCGAAAAGCTGCATGGAACTTCCGACACTATCTACCAAGTCACTTATATATATTGTGAAAAGGAATGGTCCCATAACACTCCCCTGTGGCACGCCAGAGGTTACTTTAACGTCTGTACACGTCTCTCCATTGATAACAACATGCTGTGTTCTGTTTGCTAAAAACTCTTCAATCCAGCCACACAGCTAGTCCGATATTCCGTAGGCTCTTACTTTATCAGGCGACAGTGCGGAACTGTATCGAACGCCTTCCGGAAGTCAAGAAAAATAGCATCTACCTAGGAGCCTGTATCTAATATTTTCTGGGTCTCATGAACAAATAAAGCGAGTTGGGTCTCACACGATCGCTGTTTCCGGAATCCATGTTGATTCCTATATAGTAGATTCTGGGTTTCCAAAAACGACATGATACTCGAGCAAAAAACATGTTCTAAAATTCTACAACAGATCGACGTCCGAGATATAGGTCTATAGTTTTGCGCATCTGCTCGACGACCCTTCTTGAAGACTGGGACTACCTGTCCTCTTTCCCAATCATTTGGAACCTTCCGTTCCTCTAGAGACTTGCGGTACACGGCTGTTAGAAGGGGGCAAGTTATTTCGCGTACTCTGCGTAGAATCAAATTGGTGTCCCGTCAGGTCCAGTGGACTTTCCTCTGTTGAGTGATTCCAGTTGCTTTTCTATTCCTTGGACACTTATTTCGATGTCAGCCATTTTTTCATTTGTGTGAGGATTTAGAGAAGGAACTGCAGTGCAGTCTTCCTCTGTGAAACAGCTTTGGAAAAAGGTGTTTAGTATTTCAGCTTTACGCGTGTCATCCTCTGTTTCAATGCCATCATCATCCCGGAGTGTCTGGATATGCTGTTTCGAGCCACTTACTGATTTAACGTAAGACCAGAACTTCCGAGGATTTTCTGTCAAGTCGGTACATAGAATTTTACTTTCAAATTCACTGAACGCTTCACGCATAGCCCTCCTTACGCTAACTTTGACATTGTTTTGCTTCTGTTTGTCTGAGAGGTTTTGGCTGCGTTTAAACTTGGAATGAAGCTCTCTTTGCTTTCGCAGTAGTTTCCTAACTTTTTTGTTGTACCACGGTGGGTTTTTCTTGTCCCTCACAGTTTTACTCGGCATGTACCTGTCTAAAACGCATTTTACGATTGCCTTGAACTTTTTCCATAAACACTCAACATTGTCGGTGTCGGAACAGAAATTTTCGTTTTGATCTGTTAGGTAGTCTGAAATCTGCCTTCTATTACTCTTGCTAAACAGATAAACCTTCCTCCCTTTTTTTATGTTCCTGTTAACTTCCATATTCAGGGATGCTGCAACGGCCTTATGATCACTGATTCCCTGTTCTGCACATACAGAGTCGAAAAGTTCGGGTCTGTTTGTTATCAGTAGGTCCAAGATGTTATCTCCACGAGTCGGTTCTCTGTTTAATTGCTCGAGGTAATTTTTGGATAGTGCACTCAGTATAATGTCACTCGATGCTCTGTCCCTACCACCCGTCCTAAACATCTGAGTGTCCCAGTCTATATCTGCTAAATTGAAATCTCCACCTAAGACTATAACATCCTGAGAAAATTTATATGAAATGTATTCCAAATTTTCTCTCAGTTGTTCTGCCACTAATGCTGCCGAGTCGGGAGGTCAGTAAAAGGAGCCAATTATTAACCTAGCTTGGTTGTTGAGTGTAACCTCCACCCATAATAATTCACAGGAACTATCCTCTTGTACTTCACTACAGGATAAACTACTACTAACAGCGACGAACACTCCACCACCGGTTGCATGCAATCTATCCTTTCTAAACACCGTCTGTACCTTTGTAAAAATTTCGGCAGAATTTATCTCTGGCTTGAGCCAGCTTTCTGTACCTATAACGATTTCAGCTTCGGTGCTTTCTATCAGCGCTTGAAGTTCCGGTACTTTACCAACGCAGCTTCGACAGTTGACAATTACAATACCGATTGCTGCTTGGTCCCCGCATGTCCTGACTTTGCCCCGCACCCGTTGAGGCTGTTGCCCTTTCTGTACTTGCCCAAGGCCATCTAACCTAAAAAACTGCCCAGCCCACTCCACACAACCCCTTCTACCCATGTAGCCGCTTGTTGCGTGTAGTGGACTCCTGACCTACCCAGCGGAACCCGAAACCCCACCACCCTATGGCGCAAGTCGAGGAATCTGCAGCCCACACGGTCGCAGACCCCCCTGCGGGTCCGGGGATTAGAATAGGCCCGCGGTATTCCTGCCTGTCGTAAGAGGCGACTAAAAGGAGTCCATCCCCCTCACGGGGGTAGTTCGCGCCTGCGTCCGGAGACGGACGGTTCCACGACCTATCATCGTGGTCCTTTTGGTTTTTTCACTTCTCGTTTCTTGCTTCCTTTTGTTGGTTCCTTTCTTTGCTCTTCTCCACCTCACTGTCTTCCTTACTCTTTCCCTTGCCTTCTCCTTGCCTTCTCATTGCCTTTTTCTCCTTGCCTTCTCATTGCCTTTTTCTCCTTGCCTTCTCATTGCCTTCTTCTCCTTGCCTTCTTATTGCCTTCTTCCCCTTGCTTTCTCATTGCCTTCTTCTCCTTGCCTTCTCTGGTCTCCGCCTCGGCGTTTGAGACAGTCTGTCCTCTTTCTCCCTCTCTCTCTTCTTTTTCCTCTTCTTCCTTCCTCCCTGTGCGTGTCTGAAGGCCGACCCACGCGTTCGCACGCGTAGCCGGTGACGGGGTAACGCGTAAGTCCCCGCCCTGGGTAGACATGTAAGGCACGCGCGTACCCCCTGGTAAAGGCCAGGCCCGGGGAGGGGTGATTGCCTGAGCTGATACCTTCTGACCATGCCGATTGGTCCCTCCGTCTGTTTCTCGGGAGGTGTGACCTGAGGTGTAAACATTCACCTAAGGCGGGAGTGCCCTCTGAGAGGGTCCCCACAAGGAAGGAGCGCGCCATCGGAGACGCTGGCAATCATGGGGGATTCCTCCGCAATGGATTCTACTCCATCTCTTTCGACTTCGACCCAAAAACGGAAACGTGACCAGCCAACAGTGACAAAAGTACTACCGCCTGCCCCACAGTTCCTCGTAGTTTCTCGAACTGAGGACGGAAAGGATTTTTCCTCTGTCAACCCTTTCGTTATTCAGAAGGGCGTAGATGCCATAGCCGGATCTGTCAAATCCTGTACCAGGTTGCGTAACGGCACCTTATTACTGGAAACTGAGAATGCCTTTCAGGCACAAAAACTGCTTCGGGCCACCCTCCTGTACACGTTCCCTGTCCGGGTGGAGGCCCACCGAACTTTGAATTCGTCTCGTGGTGTGGTCTATACTGACTCCCTCGACGGATTGACTGACGAGGAGCTTCAATCATTCCTCGCTGAGCAGGGCGTGACGGCTGTCCATAGGGTCATGAAAAAGGTCAACAATGACCTTGTACCGACCCGGACAATTTTCTTGACCTTCGATAGTGTTAAGCTGCCATCGCGCATCAAGGCGGGCTACGAGGTTATTTCTGTTCGCCCCTATATCCCGACACCTACGCGCTGCTACCAGTGTCAGCGTTTCAATCACACTCGACAGTCTTGTTCCAATGCGGCTAAATGTGTCACCTGTGGCAGGGATGCCCATGAGGGTGACTGTCCACCTCCGTCTCCTCGTTGTGTGAACTGTCAGGGTGACCATGCAGCATCCTCCCGCGACTGTCCTGTCTATAAGGAAGAACGCTGTATCCAGGAAATTCGGGTCAAAGAGAAAGTGTCCACCTCGGCTGCTCGCAAGCTATTGGCTAGTAGGAAGCCCACGCTGCTCCCAGCGGGGAAATACAGTACTGTCCTCGCCTCTCCTCGGACTACCCGGGAGGTAGCAACCCAGACATGCGATCTGACCTTCAGCACCACGGTCGTCCGTTCGGCCAGTGCTAAGATCGCGCGGTCGACGTCTCCTCTTCCTCCCATCACCCCACAGACACGAGCACCTTCTTCAGCTTCTGCTAAAACGAAGACACCGAAGTCAGATGCACGGGCCTTCAAGAAGGAACCATCCCGTGCAGACTTCCTCCGTACCTCGACCTCACAGCCTTCGACCGGTACTTCCACTACACGTCCTTCCAAAAAGGCGCATAGGAAGCACAGTTCTCCTTCCCCGCCACGGCGCATTTCTTCTCTTGCGCCACCCAGCGGCTGCCGCCCCAGGCCGTCATCCGTTTCGCCTGGCCGCACCGCTGGTCGCCGTACATCTGGCCGTTCACTGGCGGAGGAAGCTCCCCCTCCCGGCCATCCTCCCGAGATGGCCGATGACCCTATAGACCCAATGGACGATGACTGTCCGCCTACTGATAGCGGCGGCAGTGCTCGCTCGAAGCCAGGCCCTAAGCGGCCTTCGAGGTGACCACTTCTCTCATCTTTCTTTTCTTACGATGGCACTTATTCACTGGAATATTCGCAGCATTCGCTCCAACCGAGAGGACTTGAAGTTGCTGCTCCGCTTGCACCGTCCGCTTGTCGTAGCCCTCCAGGAAACGAAGCTACGCCCATGCGATCAAATTGCCTTGGCACACTACACCTCTGTGCGTTTTGACCTACCCCCTGTGGTAGGTATCCCAGCTCATGGAGGGGTTATGTTGCTGGTCCGGGATGATATTTACTACGATCCCATCACGTTGCACACCGGCCTGCAGGCAGTTGCCATCCGCATTACTCTCCCCACTTTTACGTTTTCCTTTTGTACCGTTTACACTCCATCGTCATCTGCCGTTACCAGGGCAGACGTGATGCAACTTATTGCTCAGCTACCTGCACCATTTTTGTTAACTGGAGACTTCAATGCCCACCATCCCCTTTGGGGCTCTCCAGCATCCTGCCCGAGGGGCTCCTTGTTAGCAGACCTTTTCAACCAGCTCGATCTTGTCTGCCTCAATACTGGCGCCCCTACTTTTCTTTCGGACACATCTCACACCTATTCCCATTTAGACCTCTCTATATGTACTCCCCAACTTGCACGCCGGTTTGAGTGGTATGCACTTTCTGATACATATTCGAGCGACCATTTCCCGTGTGTTATCCATCTCCTGCAGCATACTCCCTCTCCGTGCTCCTCTCGTTGGACCATCTCCAAGGCAGACTGGGAGCTCTTCTCTTCCAGGGCTACCTTTCAGGATCAAACCTTCACAAGCTGCGATCGTCAGGTCGCACACCTCACGGAAGTCATTCTCGCTGCTGCTGAATATTCCATCCCTCACCCTACTTCTTCTCCACGTCGCGTACCGGTCCCCTGGTGGACCGCAGCATGTAGAGATGCTTTACGTGCTCGTCGACGTGCTTTACGCACCTTTAAGCGCCACCCTACAGTGGCGAATTGTATTAATTATAAACGATTACGTGCTCAGTGTCGTCGTATTATTAAAGAAAGCAAGAAAGCCAGCTGGGCTGCTTTCACAAGCACCTTCAACAGTTCTACCCCTTCTTCTGTTGTCTGGGGTAGCCTGCGCCGGCTATCTGGCACTAAGGTCCACTCCCCAGTTTCTGGCTTGAAGGTCGCGAATGACGTCCTTGTGGCCCCTGAGGCTGTCTCCAATGCCTTCGGCCGCTTTTTCGCCGAGGTTTCGAGCTCCGCTCATTACCACCCTGCCTTCCTCCCCCGCAAACAGGCAGAGGAGGCTAGGCCACCTGACTTCCGCTCCTCGAATTGTGAAAGTTATAATGCCCCATTCACCATGCGGGAACTCGAAACCGCACTTGGCCGATCACGGTCCTCCGCTCCAGGGCCTGATTCTATTCATATTCAGATGCTGAAGAACCTTTCTCCTGCGGGTAAAGGTTTTCTTCTTCGTACATACAATCGCATCTGGATTGAGGGACATGTTCCCGCATGCTGGCGCGAGTCTATTGTTGTCCCGATTCCTAAGCCGGGGAAGGACAAGCACTTGCCTTCCAGTTATCGACCTATCTCGCTTACGAGCTGTGTCTGTAAAGTGATGGAGCGAATGGTTAACTCTCGATTGGTTTGGCTGCTCGAGTCTCGACGCCTACTTACCAATGTACAATGTGGATTTCGAAGGCGCCGCTCTGCTGTTGACCATCTGGTTACCTTGTCGACCTTCATTATGAATAACTTCTTGCGGAAGCGCCCGACCGCGGCTGTGTTCTTTGATTTGGAGAAGGCTTACGACACCTGTTGGAGGGCGGGCATTCTCCGCACCATGCATACATGGGGCTTTCGCGGTCGCCTCCCTCTTTTTATTCATTCCTTTTTAATGGATCGACAGTTTCGGGTACGTGTGGGTTCTGTCCTGTCCGACACCTTTCGCCAGGAGAATGGGGTGCCACAGGGCTCAGTTTTGAGCGTCGCTCTCTTCGCCATCGCGATCAATCCAATAATGGATTGCCTCCCAGCTGATGTATCAGGCTCCCTTTTCGTGGACGATTTTACCATCTATTGCAGCGCGCAGTGTGCACGTGTCCTGGAGCGCTGTCTTCAGCGTTCTCTTGACCGTCTTTACTCCTGGAGTGTCGCCAATGGCTTCCGTTTTTCTGCCGAGAAGACGGTCTGTATTAACTTCTGGCGCTACAAAGAGTTTCTCCCACCGTCCTTACGACTCGGTCCCGTTGCTCTCCCACTCGTGGAGACAATCAAATTTTTAGGCCTTACCTTTGACAGGAAACTTAGCTGGTCTCCACATGTGTCATATTTGGCCGCCCGTTGTACCCGTTCTTTAAATGTCCTCCGTGTTCTCAGTGGTATGTCGTGGGGAGCGGATCGAACCGTCCTACTTCGTCTATATCGGTCGATCGTCCGCTCCAAGCTGGATTATGGGAGCTTCGTATACTCCTCTGCACGGCCATCCATCTTACGCCGCCTCAACTCCATACAACATCGGGGTTTACGACTTGCGATCGGAGCATTTTATACCAGTCCCGTAGAGAGTCTTCATGCTGACGCTGGCGAATTGCCACTCACCTACCGGCGCGATATACTGCTTTGTCGGTATGCCTGTCGGCTACTGTCAATGCCCGACCATCCGTCTTATCGTTCCTTTTTTGACGACTCTCTTGACCTTCAATACGGGTTGTATGTCTCTGCCTTGCTACCCCCTGGAGTTCGCTTTCGTCGCCTCCTTCAACACCTTCATTTTTCACTCCCTGCAACCTTTCGAGTGGGTGAGAGCCGCACGCCACCTTGGCTCCAGGCTCAGGTCCGCGTTCACCTCGACCTCAGCTCGCTCCCAAAAGAGGTCACCCCCGGTTCGGTCTACCACTCCCGTTTTTTGGAACTTCGTTCGAAGTTCAACAACATGACTTTCATTTATACAGATGGCTCTAAGACCAATGACGGGGTCGGGTGTTCCTTTATTGTCGGGGCACAAAGTTTCCAATACCGGCTCCATGGCCATTGTTCGGTCTTCACAGCTGAGCTCTTTGCCCTCTACCAGGCTGTTCTTTACATCTGCCGCCACCGACATTCTGCTTATGTCATCTGCTCAGATTCCCTGAGCGCCATCCAGAGCCTCAGTGATCCGTACCCGGTTCACCCTTTCGTACACCGGATCCAACGCTCTCTTCAGCAGCTGGTGGACGTCGGTACGCCGGTTAGCTTTATGTGGGTTCCTGGCCATGTCGGTATCCCTGGGAACGAAGCTGCAGATGCCGCGGCCAAGGCTGCGGTCCTCCAGCCTCGGACAGCTTCTTGTTGTGTCCCTTCGTCCGATTTTAGCAGGGTCATTTGTCGGCGCGTTGTGTCGCTGTGGCATGCCGATTGGGCTGCACTTACCGACAACAAGCTTCGGGCCTTAAAACCTCTTCCCGTGGCTTGGACGTCCTCCTCACGCCCTTCTCGGCGGGAGGAGGTCGTTTTAGCAAGGTTAAGAATTGGACACTGCCGGTTCAGCCATCGCCATCTGCTGACGGCTGCGCCGGCGCCGTTCTGCCCATGTGGGCACTTGCTGACGGTTAGACACATTTTAATGTCCTGTCCTGATCTTAACACACTGCGCCTCGATCTTAACCTGCCTAATACTTTCGATGCCATTTTAGCGGATGACCCACGAGCAGCTGCTCGTGTTCTTTGTTTTATCAATTTGACACACCTCGCTAAGGACATTTGATGATGTTTTTTAATCCTATGCCTGTCAGTCTGTCTTTTATTGTGTTTTCCCTTTTAGTTGTTGTTGTCAACTTGTGCCTCGCGGTGCATTCTTAGAGTAGTCAGGGCGCTAATGACCATTGAAGTTGTGCGCCCGAAAACCACAAAAAAAAAAAAAAAAAAAAAAAAAAAAAAACGGTCGCAGAACCGTCTCAGCCTCTGATTCAGACCCTCCACTCGGCTCTGTACCAAAGGTCCGCAGTCAGTCCTGTCGAGGATGCTGCAGATGGTGAGCTCTGCTTTCATCCCGGTAGCGAGACTGGCAGTCTTCACCAAAATAGATAGCCGCCGGAAGCCAGAGAGGATTTCCTCCGATCCATAGCGACACACATCATTGGTGCCGACATGAGCGACCACCTGCAGATGGGTGCACCCTGTACCCTTCATGGCATCCGGAAGGACCCTTTCCACATCTGGAATGACTCCCCCCGGTATGCACACGGAGTGCACATTGGTTTTCTTCCCCTCTCTTGCTGCCATATCCCTAAGGGGCCCCATTACGCGCCTGACGTTGGAGCTCCCAACTACCAGTAAGCCCACCCTCTGCGACTGCCCGGATCTTGCAGACTGAGGAGCAACCTCTGGAACAGGACAAGCAGCCACGTCAGGCCGAAGATCAGTATCAGCCTGAGACAGAGCCTAGGTCTTTCCAAAGTTTAATGACAGTAAATTAGCTTTAAATCATTTATTAATGTCAGTAAAAATTTGATTAGTGGCCATTTCTAAACCTGTAGTTAACTTGATACTTTTTGCAATGTTTGTACCATCTGTAAATGAAAGAAACTTAGCACTGGTAATGTAACAGTTGAGAGGTCATTAATGTACACAAGAAAAAGCAATGGACTCAAGACGGAACCTTGAGGAACACCGCATGTAATGAATTCCCACTCAGATGAAGACTGACTCCTAACTGGACAGGTATTTCACAATGACAGCTTTTGTTTCCTGTTAGTTAGATAAGAATCAAACTATTTTCCAGCACTGCCTGTGACACCATGATGATCTAATTTATTTAAGAGAATGCTGTGAATCACACAAAGGCTTTTGACAGGTCACTTAAAATGCCAGTAGCCTCTAATTTGTTATCTAATGAATTAAGTAGATTCTCACTGTACATGTGAATAGCTTTCTCTCTGTCAGAACCTTAAGAAAACCAAACTGTGACTTGGACAATATATTATTTGCAGTCAGATGCTTAAGGAGACCATTGAGCACAACCTTTTCAAATATTTCTGAGAATGCTGGCGAAAGTGGAATTGGTTGATAGTTTGATGGTATCCCTTTATCCCCATTCTTGTGAAGTGGCTTTTTTCAACATATTTTAGCCAGTCTGCAAATGTTCCACTGATAAGAGATTGATAACACAAAGAACTTAAGATAGACCTCAACTCGCATGAGTACTCTTTGATTAACTTCATTGATATGTTATCATAACCATTAGAATATTTAGATTTTAAGGATTTTATGATGGATGCTGCTACTTTGGGAGACATAAGAGTCATTTTCATTTTACTGAGGTAATTTGTAAAAGACAGGTCTCAGATACTCCATTGCACTGTTTACCCTACCTGATAACCCCAAGCTGTAAGTAATAGAAACAAAGTGCTTGTTTAAAAGGTTTGCAACACTACATGCACTTGTTACCAATGTTTCATTTATTTTTAGAGCTATCTTTTCCTCTTCCTTTTTATATCCCATACAGTTTTATTTTGTTGCCTGATTAACTATCTTCCTCTCATAATGAAGCTGCTTTGATTTCTGGATGACTTGCTTCAATATTTTGCAGTATTCTTTGTAATGCATTACAGTGCTAACATCAGAGCTGTTCCTAGGTGGCGGATAGTCTACTTTTGTCCCACATGATATGTTTTTTCTTTGTGTAATCCTCAGTTTATTTTTAGACTTCTATGTGATTTGAGTTACCTTTTAGGGGAAAACAATTTTCAAAAGAGGAACTATCTTTATTAATGAATGCTGTGTATTTTCCATTTTGAATCAGAAGTATTGTAAACAGCTATCCAGG
The DNA here is from genome assembly GCF_023864345.2 of Schistocerca serialis cubense. NCBI lineage: Eukaryota > Metazoa > Arthropoda > Insecta > Orthoptera > Acrididae > Schistocerca > Schistocerca serialis. The sequence continues at coordinate 544,855,484 of NC_064644.1, read as the reverse complement.
TCATGCCTTTGATCAATCTCATAAATTCTCAATTTTTAACTGATTGATTACTCTCCTATACTCAGATCTAATAGATTTTTTTAATTTTTTATTTTGGCAAGTTCCAACATTTAACACAAGATGCTGTGTGTCATGATCAGATAGCCCATACTATTGGTTTTGTGATATTACTTCCTTCCTAGATTTGTCTACGAAGATAATATAAATAGCAGTCTCATGGCATTTACGTGCCCTAGTTGCAAATTTCGCAGTAAGCATTAAATTGAATGACAGTGTTATTGATTGCAGTAATGTTCATTGACCGAGCTTTTCAATAAATCCACATTAAAATCACTAGCAACCACTGTTTCCTTGGTGTTTTTTGCTGTGAGATGGGACAACTATTTATTAAAACCGTTCATTCACTGATTTAGTATCAGTCCCTATTTTATTATATCCCTTCAGTTGAGCTATGTCTTTATTTCCATTTCATTTCATTTTACTTTCTGTTATGGTATGATTTATTGGGTGTCTACAGGCTTTCCCCTGTCCTAGTCAACTTATTTCATCAGTACCAAAACTGATCATTGAGAATAAAGATGATTATTATTAGCAATCGTGGCAAAGAAGTTTATTTTCTCTAATGGGTAATGTCAGTCACTTCTGAAGCAAAACATTCCTATTAGTATAGACCTGATCCATTCAGGTTTGGGGTGGGGTGGGAGGGAAGGGGGTGGTTATACTGTCAAATTTTCAAATGTTAGTCTAGTGCACTAATTGCTAATGTATTTATAATCAGACAAAAATAGTTGACATCACTGTAAACCAATTTCTGAATGGTGTCTCTGATCATGATAGATAAACATTTATGATTAAAGACGTAAATAGTAATGAGAACGAGGCTGAGTTAGAAAGAAGTTATGACAGTAAATGAGGAAATTATTGAGGCCTTTAAATCATATCTCCAAGCAGCAGATTGGAAGCCTATGGATGATGATGATGATGATGATGATGATGATGATGAGGCCAATTCCAATTTGTTCAGTGATGAAATGGCATTAAAAGTACTTTATTAAAAATGTTTTGCAGGGCTCAAACCAAAGAATCCACTTATAAGTTGTGGATCACCTCTGGTATAAAGATGTCACACAAAAGAAAGAGAGTTTTATGGTAGACTGAAAATTTATGACAACCTACCCCAGATCAGTTGCTACAAGTAGTATTTCAAAAACAAAATTACAAAGAAATCAAAAAGTGTACATTTAACCTTGAAAATAAGTAACTCTGAGTAATAAAATCAAAACTATCAGTGAGATAATAATAAATGAGACTGGCGCTGCTTATTCAAATAGGACTCAATATATTTTTATATAGCTTTATATTAATAATATATGTAATCAAAAGACAGTAGCAGCAACCTTCAGTGTGTGTTTCTTAAGTGTTACTGAGGAAATCTATTGTAATGGCTCTTTAAAAGTGCCACTAAATTACTGAAAGAAAATTTTCCTTGATCTGTTAGAACATTTACGTACAGCTCTGATAAATGAAGTACTAAAAAAATCACTTCTTTGAAAAGAAAAAGATCAATAGATATAGGCAATATTTCATGCACATACTGAAGATGATGATGATAATGATGGTTGGTTTGTGGGGCACTCAACTGCATTGTCTTCAGAGCCCGTACAAAGTCTCAATTTTTACACAGTCCAATTTTTTTCTCAATCCAATGTAGCCACTGTCACACATGATGATGATAAAATGATGAGGACAACACACACACACACACACAGTCCCCGGCAGAGAAAATCCCCAACCCAGCCAGGAATCGAACCTGGGACCCTGTGATCCAGAGGCAGCAATGCTAGCCACTAGAACACAAGCTGCGGATGTGCACATGCTGAAAAAAACCTGCTGTAATCAGCTAAGCAAAATTCTGTCCCATACATTGATCATCTTGATGACTCAAGTTGTCTTCTCAGACAGAATGAAGTGTCTGAAAAATTGCTACATGCCAGGATTGCAAAGAATTTTAACAACTTCAACAACTGAAACCATATTTTAATTTACAAATGATGTTTTGCAGTGCCTCAATACAAAAACATTTCCAGTTCCTCTATTCTGTGATCTACAAACAGTTTTCAACTGCGTCAGTCTCAAAATACCTCTTGAGAAAGTGAGTCCCCGTGGAATCAAAGGACAAGTAGGTAACTGGCTAAAATCTTATCTGCAGGGCAGGAAGCAAAAAATATTTTTAGATGTAGAGGCAGGGGAGGTAGCCTGATTGGAGAACCTTATGTTAGTGTGTCCCAAAATAACATTTATTTATTTATCCACCAGAATCTGTCTTCACTCCCCTACCATTTCTCAATCGCATTAATGATATGCATTAATGATCAACCTTTGCCGACAAAGCAAACAACTAACACAGCATTTGCTGAAGACGCAAGCATTGTGTCTGATGACAAACAGCCATCACTCTTAGAGACTAATGTCAAGCAGCTGGTTGCATGTATTCTGAATTTGTCGAAGTAAATTCACTAGCAAAACCAGCTACATCCAATTGCATCCTGACCACAAAAGCCCCCAGGAGATGGTTGGTGGACACAAAAGCCAGTAGGTACAGAGAGTATATTACTAAACATCCTTAGGTGTTCAAACAGATAGCAAGATTACCTAGGACAATAACATCCAAATCTTAAAAGTACTTGCTCAACAGTATTTGAAATTCGGATAATTTCAAATATTGGAAATGTCAGCATCTCAAAGTCTGCCTATTTTGGTTGTTTCTAGTCATCTTCTGGGGCAACTAACTAGCACTTGCCATACTGAAATAAGGCACCATAATTTTTCGTGCAATGTCTCCAAGAAAATCCTGCCATAGTTGTTGTAAACAAGCGGGATGCTGACTACCACCTCACAATACATCCGTTCAAGTATGACCTTCATAGCTGACAATCCTCACCATCAAACAAACATTATGTACCAGTAAATTACTTGCCGCTTCTGACCTGGCCTAGTTAGTGGTGGGTGTCTCCTGACCTGCTCCTCGAAGTATGGGACATCATCATCATCATCATCATCATCACTGACCTCAGGAGGAAAAATATGTTGTATTGCTGGTACACTATAGAAACCAGAATCAAACACAACCAGAAAATACTGGCTGGCTGGCCAAGGATTCAGACTGTCAGTTGCTGAAAACCACAGACAGGCAACTAGGAAGACAACATGACAGAATGATAACTCCGGAGAGTGAACCAAATTGAGAAGCTAGAAATAACAATATCAAGAACCAAGCATGATGAATACAAGAAACAGTAAAAGATTGCAGCAGTCAAAACACAACTGAGGTTCAAGCCCCTGCATTGTTAGCTTTACAGCATGGCCACGGGCACCAATAGGCTGACGCATGGTGCGTGGCCCACGCTTAGCACTGAGGCAGTAATAGCAATGCTCACAAATATTAAGGGCACTGCCTAGCAGCTATCATCTAAGTCCACTGGCTCTGGTGGGTTTTCAAAATTGTTGGGCCAGGATACCAGATCCCTCCTCCCCCACACCGAAATGGTCACATAGGGCCTAAAGCACCCTGGATAATGTTTCAGAAGGTGAACAAGAGGCACAGTTGGTGTCCTTGCAGGAGGAATCTACCAGCTGGGAAAAAGAATGTGGGATGTCGGACAATGCACTGGAGTGTGATGGTGTAGAAGATGACTTGTGAGGGTACAAATGCTGCAGTGAGGTCTCAACCTGCAAAGCTGCTTGCGTGGACTTGCCAATGGTGCCCAGGAGCACATATTGTACCCATGTCATTTAAAGGTGTGCAAGGACAGACACACCAGTTCCGAGTGATCCACCAATGATGATGCAGTCAGTAAGTGGGGAAGGAGGTGGTTGATGGGCCAACACTCCATAACACCACCAAGTATCGGCTGTCATAAGGCACTGCCCATGGGCAGCCACCATCATAGCTGGCATCCACGTAAGTTTTGCCCCGTAGGAATGTGCCCAGGCCACTGAACCTGGTGTATCATCCAGCATGTCAGATCCGGGGTTCCAAGGGCTGCAGTGCCAGGAGGTGGATTACAGTATGTGGAAGAACTCTGCTGGGCTATGGTCATGGACAGTGGCGGTCCTGTAGGTGCTCAGGAACATAGTGAGTGCCACTGCAGTGGTGTATGTGCCCACTGCATTCAACATTTGTTGTTTAAATGTACGCACCATCTGCTTCACTTTGCCATTGGAGAATGATGAAGGGGGGGGGGGGGGGGCTAAGGAGGAGTTTAATGCCATTGACGTTACAGGACTGGACAACAAGGTGGGTATCTGCCTCCACATCCAGCAGGAGAACATTAAAGTCAATAGACAAACTATGAGAAACGTGACCCCAGACCCAGAGTTTTGGTTCAGCATATTTCTAAAAATAAGTGGGCTACCCATGTAGCACATAGTATGTGACATGCCGTAAGATAGGGTCACAGCGCATGTTTGCATCGAAGTGAGTAGCAATAATTGGAAACCCATCCAAAATGCGTTGTCATTCTATGTCATTGTGGAAGCATGAGATCTCCTGTTGGTCAGATGCTGGGTCTGGTCCTGAGGGTAGACGAGAGAGCACATCCACGTTTGTGTGTTGTACAGTAGACTTGTAGTTAATGATATAATTGTTAGAACTAAAGAAAACAGCCCAATGCTGGAGCCTTTGAGCAATCCACTCTGGAAGCCAAGTGTATGGTCCAGGTGTTTGTGGTTTGCGATAAGTCATGAGGGTAGACTTATGTTAGTCCCAAAGAGTACACATGGAATTTCTTAACAGCAAAGATAATCGCCGAAGCCTCTTTCTTGATCTGTGAGTAGTTTCCTTCAACAGGTATCAGTGCTTTAGAAGCATAGGCGATGGATTACTCAGCTCCATCATCATGACAGTGCACCAGTACCGTAGGGGGGATGCATTAGCAGCCAAAACAAGGGGACATGATGGAGAGAAGGGCCTAAGGCAGGGCACTGTGTGTAATGTGCTTCAGCTGGGTGAAAGTGTGCTCACACTCAGCCGATCCCTGGAACTGAAATCCCTTCTTGCATAACTGTTTGGATGGGTGCATAATATGTGTGGCTTGTGGAAGAAACTTAGAATAATAATTCATTTTACCCAAAAAAACCTGCATCTCCTGTAGGTTTTTGGGATGTGGGAGGGAGGCAACAGCCGAAATGTTGTAGATAATGGGCTGAATCCTGCCTTTGTTGAGCAAGTGTCCAAATTTGACTTGCTACTAAAAAAAAAGAGTGAAGAGGATGCAGAGGTGGCACAGATGGTCTTGGGGTGTAGCACCCATAATAATTAAGACAGCTAGGTAATTGGTATTAGTGGGATGTATATCGTTAACTGTTCCAGTATCTCTGGAAGATTGCCAGAGTGGAAGAGATCCCAAAGAGCAAACTCCTATATTTGTACAAACGAAAGGGTGTATTGATGACCCAATGTGCTGCAACCCTTCATCTAGTAGGAGCTGTAAACAAGCATCAGCAAGGTCTAACTTATAAAAATATTCACCGCCTTATGTGGTATGTGTAGGTTTCCAACTGTGCCTGAGCATTGATTTTTTTTTTTTTACCCAAAATCTCCACAGAACTGGAGGAGACCATTTGCTTTCTTAACCATCCCAGGGGTGTGGCCCAACCACTAGTTTTGACAGATTCAATTACCTCAGCTTCATGAAGGCGGTCAAGTTCATGCTTAACTGCTGTCTGTAGGGAGAATGGAAGTCAACGTGCCCGACAAAAATTGGGCATTGCATCTGGACAGAGAGAAATATGCACCTCAAAATTGGTGATGCACCCTATACCATATGGATACATGAACAAGGAACAAAAATTGCCAGGTTCCTGGAAGGGAACTGGCCGAGACTACCTGGACTTTCTTTGTCCGTGACGGAGAACCCAAACAGTAACATGGTATCCAGACCAAAAATATTGCCAGCCAAGTGACTATTGATAACAAACACCATTATCAGCCTTGTAACCTTCTGGTACACTGTCATTGATATTTACTGAGCTCTGAGGGGAATTGAGCTGTCACCATATATGACCAACTTGTAAGAGTGTAGAGCAAATACTGGGTAATGCAGACAAGCATATGTCGAAAGGTTAACCTGCGAAATCATTACTCTCATGTCTGCTTGAAACCAAATGTCCTGATGCAGTATCATGAGATCAATAAACAACTTGGTACCAGGAGAATTGCCCTGGGGAGCAATGGTGTGAAGTTCATGCATCTTCTCTTAATGTAAGTGTAGAGTGGGGTCCAAATGTCCCAGTGCTTGATGCAGATAGTTCAGAGATACCCATTCTTTCCACAATGGATACAGTGTGCCCAGCAATCTGGACAGTTTGCACTTTAGTGATGAATCACCACAATGCCACAGGGAAAAGGACTTATGAGAATTTTGACCCCTTGGTAGTGGTTGAATAACAGCCATGTGGGGATGTCTATATAATCTCGAAAGAGTGCACAATTTTCAGAATATCGTCCAAGGAAGGATTCTCCAGCTTGAGGACACAGTGTGTGCTTCCGGATCCGGGGCCAATTGGACCACCACACCTCAAATCAAGGAATCTGTATATGAGGTTTTGCAAGACAGGTTTGCACAAGTGAAATCACAATGTTGACTCAGCCCCTGCCAATCCTGATTGTGATATTGATGGAACTCGTGACACAATGCAACCACATCAAAATGTTGTGAATAATAGTTTGACAGCAACGAACGCATCTCCTCAAATGTGATTGCAACCAGATTTGAGAGGGAAGCCAATTTCTTTAGTAAGAAATATGTCTCCGAGGTGTCCCAAGAAAGACAGCATCATCAGAAACCCAAAAAGCAGCAAAGTGCTGTACCAGCCACTGCAAATACATGTCCAAATCTCCTGTGGTGTCTTTAAATGGCGAAAATGCATGTGAGCAGGACTCTTCCTGGGAAGTGACCATAGCCTGAACGGGTTTTGAACCCTGAACCTGCAAGCGTTCCAACAAAAGTTGAATTTCTTGATGTAACAAGTCAGTTTGCTGCCATAGCTGCTGTTGAAACTGCTGCTGCAGGAGCAACTGCCGCTGTTGATGTGCCATGAGTGCCACATCCTTAAGACAGTCAATTTGTTCCTCATTGTCTATTATAGTAATCAGAATTGGACACAATCAGTAGACAGTGGTTGACTGGTCAAGAGCATCAATGGCGAATTGCCGAAAACCTAGGACAGACAACAACAGTCATGGACAAATAACAAAGACAACACAACAGAATGACAAGTCTGGAGAGTGAACCAAATCGAGAACCTAGACATAGCAGTTTCAAAAACCAAGCAACACTGAATACCATAAGAGAGCATGGTCAGAACCAAATGAGATCCGAGCCCCTGCACTGCTAGCTTTATAGTATGGCTGTGGGCACTGATAGGCTGGTGAGTGCATGGCCGGCACCTAGCACTGAGGCGACGTCAGTAGTGTCCAGCGGCTGTAATCTACATGCATGCCTTCTGTTGGGATTTCGAACTCATCAGGCCGGCATATCAGAGATACAGATAAAAGTAGAAGAGAGACACCACCTAGCTTTTGGAACTAAAATATCACCACCATCGGGTAGGAGAGAGGAATATGAGGGAAAGGTTAAAAAGAAAGGGCAGCTCACTCAGAGCCCAGGATGAGTGTGCGAGGTCTCATGCTTTGGTCTAAGTGTATTTGCATGTATTTGCAAACAATTTGTATGTAAATTAATGTGACACAAATGACATTGATGTGATAAATTATATTTTTTTGACACATTCCAAACACTTTTGTCTACATATGCAGACACATCTATGGGATGTGTGTCTGTGTGTGTGTGTGTGTGTGTGTGTGTGTGTGTGTGTGTGTGTGTGTGTGTGTAGAATAGAATAAATAAAACAAATGAAGTTGAATTTAAAGTGTCAAAATTCTGGATGAAGTAAGAACCCCCCCCCACCTTTTTTTTTCTTTCCCCAAAAAAACATTCCTGGCTTGAGGTACAGGCTGACATAAGATGGCACCTTGATTGGCGTTTATAATGTGTGACTTAAGCCCAAAAAAAATTCAAAAATGTGTGTCCCAAGGTTTTGGTATTTTTTAATGTAGATCAGTACCACACAAAACTACATTCTCTGAAGAGAACTTCCACTTCTCCATTTTAATTGGTTTTATGAATATTGGCAGGAAAATCGTGTGTGAGTATTATCAGAATACATTCCAGGCCATATGCCTGGAACTCGATGACAGCTACTAGATGCTACTGCTATATCTCGGAGTGCTAGAATTGCCTCTGCAGTGCTGGCCTCATGACCCCTCAGGGCCATGCTCATTTTGCTGGCTAATTAGTGCTAATGGATGCTCTATAAAGCTAGCTGTGTTATAGCTCTGCCTTCAGCTGTTCACTGCAGTCTCACATCTTTCACACTATATATTGTATGTCCAGTCTCAGATATTGCTATGCCTTTAGTTTTCACTCTTGGTTTACTCATTTGAACTTTCTTATTCAGCTGTGCCATTTCCATTGTCCGTTTTTCTCTTGTTGTTATCCTCCTTTTGAGACTCCTCTAACCACTGTTGACAGCCCCATGCTGATCGGCTAGTCTCTGCTGATTCTTTGAGTGGTTTCCAATCTGTGTCAGATTTTGGTAACAGTAGTTTACAACAATAAGAATACTGAAATATATATGCAGTATTTTTACAGTAGTAGTAGTAGTCGTCTTGTGCTTTGCAGCTTCCACAGTTTCCCTGTCCAGTCTTCTTCCTGAAAGCCCCTTGAATTCATCACGTAGTTAACGTCTTGCATCCATCATCTAGGTGGTCTTCCATAATTTCTTCACTCAGCTGGTGTCCATTCATTGATTCTTTTTACTCATCACTTATCATCCATTCATTGGAGATGGTAAATAAAGTTAATATTTTGCTATATATAGCATCTTTTTTCGTATAATTTCTCCTATTCTCTTATTTCTGATGTGTACTAGTCTGGAGATGCGACAAGTTCTTCACCAAAAATCTGACTCAAGGGATATCAATTTATTTCTCTCCTTTTTGGTTAGCTTCAATATTTTAGCATCGTTTGTAGTGATAAGCTCTATGATGGACTTGTACAGCATCACTTTTGTTTTCTTGATAATTTTGTTGCTCCTTGACAAGGAGTTAAGTTGGCCAATTATTCTTTTTCCTTGTCAAGTTTTGTTTGTGATGACATACAAAATTAATTTTGCTTGCTTCATTATTATATTTCTTAGCAAAATAACCACTAAACAGATTGATGTATTGTTGTTGTTGTTGTAGTCCTCAGTCCTGAGACTGGTTTGATGCAGCTCTCCATGCTACTCTATCCTGTGCAAGATGCTTCATCTCCCAGTAACTACTGCAACCTAAATTCTTCTGAATCTGCTTAGTGTATTCATCTCTTGGTCTCCCTCTACGATTTTTACCCTCCACGCTGCCCTCCAATACTAAATTGGTGATCCCTTGATGCCTCAGAATATGTCCTACTAACTGATCCCTTCTACTAGTCAAGTTGTGCCACAAATTTCTCTTCTCCCCAATCCTATTCAATACCTCCTCATTAGTTATGTGATCTACCCATCTAATCTTCAGCATTCTTCTGTAGCACCACATTTCAAAAGCTTCTATTCCCTTCTTGTCCAAACTATTTATCATCCATGTTTCACTTCCATACATGGCTACACTCCATACAAATACTTTCACAAACGACTTCCTGACATTTAAATCTATACTCGATGTTAACAAATTTCTCTTCATCAGAAATGCTTTCCTTCCCATTGCCAGCCTACATTTTATATCCTCTCTACTTTGACCATCATCAGTTATTTTGCTCCCCAAATAGCAAAACTCCTTTACTGCTTTAAGGTCTCATTTCCTAATCTAATTCCCTCAGCATCACCCGACTTGATTCGACTACATCTCATTATCTTCGTTTTACTTTTGTTGATGTTCATCTTATATCCTCCTTTCAAGACACTATCCATTCCGTTCAACTGCTCTTCCAAGTCCTTTGCTGTCTCTGACAGAATTACAATGTCATCGGCGAACCTCAAACTTTTTATTTCTTCTCCATGGATTTTAATACCTACTCCGATTTTTTCTTTTGTTTCCTTTATTGCTTGCTCAATATACAGATTGAATAACATCGGGGATAGGCTACAACCCTGTCTCACTCCCTTCCCAACCACTGCTTCCCATTCATGTCCCTCGACTCTTATAACTGCCATCTGGTTTCTGTACAAGTTGTAAATAGCCTTTCGCTCCCTGTATTTTACCCCTGCCACCTTCAGAATTTGAAAGAGAGTATTCCAGTCAACATTGTCAAAAGCTTTCTCTAAGTCTACAAATGCTAGAAACGCAGGTTTGCCTTCCTTAATCTAGCTTCTAAGGTAAGTCGTAGGGTCAATATTGCCTCACGTGTTCCTATATTTCTACGGAATCCAAACTGATCTTCCCCGAGGTCGGCTTCTACTAGTTTTTCCATTCGTCTGTAAAGAATTCGTGTTAGTATTTTGCAGCCATGACTTATTAAACTGATAGTTCGGTAATTTTCACATCTGTCAACACATGCTTTCTTTGGGATTGGAATTATTATATTCTTCTTGATGTCTGAGGTCTGAGGGTATTTCGCCTGTCTCATATATCTTGCTCACCAGATGGTAGAGTTTTGTCAGGACTGGCTCTCCCAAGGCTGTCAGTAGTTCTAATGGAATGTTGTCTACTCCCGGGGCCTTGTTTCGACTCAGGTCTCTCAGTGCTCTGTCAAACTCTTCATGCAGTATCATATCTCCTATTTCAACTACATCCTCTTCCATTTCCATAATATTGTCATCAAGTACATCGCCCTTGTATAGACCCTCTATATACTCCTTCCACCTTTCTGCTTTCCCTTCTTTGCTTACAACTGGGTTTCCATCTGAGCTCTTGATATTCGTACAAGTGGTTCTCTTTTCTCCAAAGGTCTCTTTAATTTTCCTGTAGGCAGTATCTTTCTTACCCCTGGTGAGACAAGCCTCTACATCCTTACATTTGTCCTCTAGCCATCCCTGCTTAGCCATTTTGCACTTCCTGTCGATCTCCTTTTTGAGACATTTGTATTCCTTTTTGCCTACTTCATTTACTGAATTTTTATATTTTCTCCTTTCATCAATTAAATTCAATATTTCTTCTGTTACCCAAGGATTTCTACTAGCCCTCGTCTTTTTACCTACAGGGCTATTACAAATGATTGAAGCAATTTCATAAATTCACTGTAGCTCCATTCATTGACATATGGTCACGACACACTACAGATACATAGAAAAACTCATAAAGTTTTGTTCAGCTGAAGCCGCACTTCAAGTTTCTGCCGCCAGAGCGCTCGAGAGCGCAGTGAGACAAAATGGCGACAGGAGCCGAGAAAGCGTATGTCGTGCGTGAAATGCACTCACATCAGTCAGTCATAACAGTGCAACGACACTTCAGGACGAAGTTCAAGAAAGATCCACCAACTGCTAACTCCATTTGGCGATGGTATGCGCAGTTTAAAGCTTCTCGATGGCTCTGTAAGGGGAAATCAACGGGTCGGCCTGCAGTGAGCAAAGAAATGGTTGAACGCGTGCGGGCAAGTTTCACGCATAGTGATGTGAAAGATTCAATGTTTAAACCTCCTCTACCAAGAAACGTGCCAGAACTGCGAGCTCGCATCAACAATGCTTTCGAACTCATTGATGGGGACATGCTGTGCCGAGTGTGGGAGGAACTTGATTATCGGCTTGATGTCTGCCGAATCACTAAAGGGGCACATACCGAACATTTGTGAATGCCTAAAAAAACTTTTTGAGTTTTTGTATGTGTGTGCAAAGCATTGTGAAAATATCTCAAATAATAAAGTTATTGTAGAGCTGTGAAACAGCTTCAATCATTTGTAATAACCCTGCACTACTTCATCCCTCAAAGCTACCCATTCTTCTTCTACTGTATTTCTTTCCCCCATTCCTGCCAATTGTTCCCTTATGCTGTCCCTGAAACTCTGTACAACCTCTGGTTTAGTCAGTTTATCCAGGTCCCATCTCCTTAAATTCCCACCTTTTTGCAGTTTCTTCAGTTTTAATCTACAGTTCATAACCAATAGATTGTGGTCAGAGTCCACATCTGCCCCTGGAAATGTCTTACAATTTAAAACCTGGTTCCTAAATATCTGTCTTACCATTATATTATCTATCTGAAACCTGTCAGTATCTCCAGGCTTCTTCCATGTATGCAACCTTCTTTTATGATTCTTGAACCAAGTGTTAGCTGTCATTAAGTTGTGCTCTGTGCAAAATCTACCAGACGGCTTCCTCTTTCATTTCTTCCCCCCAATCCATGTTCACCTACTATGTTTCCTTCTCTTCCTTTTCCTACTACCAAATTCCAGTCACCCATGACTATTAAATTTTTGTCTCCCTTCACTATCTGAATAATTTCTTTTATTTCATCATACATTTCTTCAATTTCTTCGTCATCTGCAGAGCTAGTTGGCGTATAAACTTGTATTACTGTGGTAGGCATGGGCTTTGTCTCTTTCTTGGCCACAATAATGCGTTCACTATGCTGTTTGTAGTAGCTTACCCGTACTCCAATTTTTTTATTCATTATTAAACCTACTCCTGCATTACCCCTATTTGATTTTGTATTTATAACCCTGTATTCACCTGACTGAAAGTCTTGGCCCTCCTGCCACCGAACTTCACTGATTCCCACTATATCTAACTTTAACCTATCCATTTCCCTTTTTAAATTTTCTAACCTACCTGTCCGATTAAGGGATCTGACATTCCACGCTCCGATCCGTAGAACGCCACTTTTCTTTCTCCTGATAACGACGTCCTCCTGAGTAGTCCCCGCCCGGAGATCCGAATGGGGGACTATTTTACCTCCGGAATATTTTACCCAAGAGGACGCCATCATCATTTAACCATACAGTAAAGCTGCATGCCCTTGGGAAAAATTACTGCAGTTGTTTCCCCTTGCTTTCAGCCGTTCGCAGTACCAGCACAGCAAGGCCGTTTTGGTTTAGTGTTACAAGGCCAGATTAGTCAATCATCCAGACTGTTGCCCCTGCAACTACTGAAAAGGCTGCTGCGCCTCTTCAGGAACCACATGTTTGTCTGGCCTCTCAACAGATACCCCTCCGTTGTGGTTGCACCTACAGTACGGCTATCTGTATCGCTGAGGCACGCAAGCCTCCCCACCAACGGCAAGGTCCATGGTTCATGGGGGACGGGGGGGGGATTGATGTATTATAGCGATAATATTAGTCTATTTCAGAGATGAACAGGTGAAAAGACATTGAAGTAAACCTGAAATTTAATTTGATTTTGTATAATCTCATCAGTATTTTAAAACTCCTAGAGAAATATCTCTCTCTCTCTCTCTCTCTCTCTCTCTCTCTCTCTCTCTCTCTCACACACACACACACACACACACACACACACACACACACACACACACACACCTAAAAAGGAGAAAAATTATTTAATAAAATATAAAATTTTAATATAACATTTTTAAATCAAAATAATAAAGTATCAAATAATTTCACCTTTCCCTCTACAGACTCTTAACCTCATACAGATAATTCTGAAAATTTGTGATTGTGAATTTTTAATAACTGTGAAAATCCATGAAAGATGTATAATGAAAAATATGGGGTGCAAGCAATAGACAATAGTTACGTGATGAACTATTCGTGCATCAATTATGTTATGTATCTTACAAGTGTTTTCATAGCTATTAAAAATTCAGCCACAAATTTTCAGAACTGTATGAATGAGGTTATGAATCACAATGGGGCTAAGCGAAATTATTTTATACTTTCAGGCAGATTTAAAAACATGTTATATTAAAAACTTATTTTTATTTAAATAATTATTAGCTGTCATGTCTAATTTCTTTACCGCCTTTGTTTTATATTCTGTTGTCTCAAAAGCAGCATCCAAAAATTATCAAAATTTTGGAGATGGCATGTATCCAGTGGTTCTACATTCTCTTGAAAGGATAATGCACCACATTGGTTCTCTCTCTTTCTCATCTACTCATGGACAAATATGACAGAATAAATGGAACTAAGTAAATGTTGTTACTCTGTGCTGGCTACTGTACGTAGGTTCTACCAATTCATCAAAGATCTTCAAAAGAATGTGAAGGCTTGCAGATAATTCCAGAATGTAACAGGACTTTTGAGAACAGTCAAACCATCCAGTTAATGCTTTGTGTTTGGCTTCACGCATAAAAGTGAGAATACATGAAATGTCATTTCTGTTGTCAACAGGCAAACAGAGACAGCAGTCCCCCAAATTTGTTGTCCAATAGTACCAGTAAGCTTTTTGAAAACTGTACTGTTTGGTTGAACTTTAGGGTATTTTCACAGGAGAGATTGTGTTTGAATGTTTCCTGATTGGGAACACAGATGAGTTGAAGTGTGCTGACCATTTGCATAACCATAAAAGTGTGATACATAACATTAGCAACAAAGGAAAAAAGTTTGGAGTAGATTGCTGATTTCAAGAAATAGTTCAGGGTAAAGATGTTGGCAGTGATGGTTTTCTCTGTTCTAATTGCTTTGGCAGAATATTTTTGGCAACAGTGAGTGGCCAGAAATTAGTCTCGTATAGTGTGAATGGTGTAGATTTTAGGTCTGCAGTTGTAGAACAACATTCTCTGAATTGGTCAGATGTAGAAGCTGGTGCTAGTCCTGTTAGGAAACCATGGTCAGTTAACTTATAAACTATGTGTAAACTGCCAGGAATTTTTATCAAACATCAGTTCAGTTATTGAATTGTGTGTACCCTGTAGTGAAAAGATGCAATTTCTAATAGCTATTAAAGAGTCCTTTGAATGAAATACATTCCATCTCTATAAGAAATGTGAGGACTGCAAAAGAAATGTTTGGAAAACCAGATCATTATAGTCACCTTGTGCACAAACCACATGTTCAGATTGCATAGTCATTTTATCGGGAAGGTAAATGAGACTGTTCTTGCTAGAGTGCTGACAAAAATGACACTATTGCAGGAGGAAAAGTGGAGAAAGTCAAAACATATATCAACTACAGTAGTAAAAAAACTTTTTCCAGGTATGAAAAGAAACATCCAGTATATACACTGAAATATCAAAATTTTATGCGCTATGGTCTAAGTGGGTAGTTCCACACTCATCTAGTGATGCCTGTTCATGTGTGTACTGTGTAAATTTTGAATTCTGCATAGTAGCTTTATGCCCTTGAAGCCATGACATACGACACCTGGGTTTGACAAGTGAAGTTGTTAGTAGCTTGTTTTAGAAATGTGCTGATTATTCTGGAAAGATATTATGAGGGAGACGTTCACATTACAGAAACTTATCTGTAAAATATAGCAAATGACTCTTCTGAACTTAATGGTGCAACACAGTAGGAGAATATACTTGTTAAGAAAATTGTCATTGATGCATACACTGATGAAGTTGGAAAATAAACAGTTATAGTAGTAACACACCAAAATCTGAAGAAAAAAAAAAAAAAAAAAAAAATGCAGCAGCAACTACATATGAGACAAGTGAAGAGATGTGTAGAGGTTGATCAATTGTGCTTGAATGCTTCACTGTGACTTTGCTAAAACTGGTCTGTGATTCTGGCACAGGAAGTGCAACTGTTTCATTGGAATGATTACCAAGTTTTAATATTTACAGAAGAGACATTTTCGTAACCACAAATTTTGCAGTTACAAGTGATGATTGAGAATGTAACTCAATATGTGCATGTGTGTGTGACCACTGTCTCTAGTTACTAGACCCATCCTGGATTGTCCATTGTTTGATTTTGCACTGTAATATTTTATACACATGATGAATCTCATCCAAGCACCATCTTTGAGCCAAGAAGTTTTTGCTCAGAATGAAAGATATTGGTTTATGACTTTGTCTTGAATTTTAACATACAGCAGTGTCCCGCTAATCCGAACCCCATTAATCCGAATGTTTGGTTAATCCAAACATGAAAAATGTTAGTCTAAGTATGGAAAACTGGGGAGTAAACTACTGTACATACACATTATTTTAATTTGCACAGTATGTATTAGAAAAATTGGCAAGAAAACATTAGTTTTAAACAATGCATAAAAATGAAAGAAAATCTGTCAAACTTACTAAAATACAGCGGACATTTTATCCCTACTTTTTAAGATGACAAAAACTCAGTCATTGTTTTTTGGCGTAATGAAGACAGTCTGTTATATGATGCATAGTTGCGCCATCATCTCCTAAACATCGAATCGGCAGGTGTAGCAGTGGGCTGTTGATCCAAATAACATAGTGCAGGGTCAAGGGCTTCCGCTGCATCACTGTGTGGCACCAGCTTTCAGGCTCATTGTCACTTCTGTCACAGCAGTCCACTTCTTCCTGGTCTTAGTCACAGCAGCAACTATATCCGCGTCAGCAAGGTACTCCACACATGCCCCATCCACTCAATCCACTCATCTACATCTCCTTCACTAGCTTCTTCACATCCAGGGATTGTCTGTATCATTTGTAGTAGATTTTCCTCTTCATTTTCAACTAGGTTGTGCTGAAATTCAAGCGGTGTCCACAGTTTTCTCCATGATTTTCTCAAGGTATTTTGTGAAATATTCTGCCATGCCTCAGCGGCCCAATAAACAACATCCTTCACATTATTCTTTTTTATTTTGTCCATTAAAGGAATGCTATCATCTTGGATCAGCATTCTTAAAAACTGTTTTCCTTAAATCAGTTTTAATGTTTGCAGTATGCTCTGGTCTATCGGCTGTAGAAGTGGTGTAACATTCGGCAGCAAAAACTTCGCCACAATTTCTCCATCACATAATTCTTCACTGCTGAGGTGAGATGGCGCATTACCAATCAAAAGGATTGCACAGGGCGACAAATGATTTTCCTTAGAAAACTTTTGAACAGGGGAACAAACTGGCCGTGAAACCATTCTGTGAACAGCTTACCATCCATCCGTGCTTTTTTCTGGTTGTGATAATATACAGGCAGGGACCTCATGTTGCAGTTTTTAAAAGCTCTGGTTCTAGCAGATTTGCCAATCAGCATTAAAGGCAGCTTGTGATTACCAGCAGCGTTGCTGCATGCTAGTAAAGTCACACAATCTTTGCACATTTTAAAACCAGGAGCATGGTCTTCTGCTTTTGATGCCAGGCTTTTTGTTAGCAGTGCCCTAAAATTAAAGCTAGTCTCATCAACGTTATAAATTTGTTGGGGGAAATACTTTCCCCCCTCTCATCCTTTTTTCAAACTCACCGAAGTATTCCTTCACTGCATAACGGTCAGAAGAAAGTCTCTCTCCAGTAATTGTTAGCTGACAGATTCCATGACACATTTTGAATCTGTCCAACCAACCCGTACTTGCACTAAAAGACTCATCACCAGGGAGTGTGCTCCCTGCCGCCGTTGGATAAGCAGCTGCAGCAGCAAGTCGTATACTCCTAGCTCACTCATTTGTTACATAGTTTAATTCTTAATTTCTTTGAGTGTTTTTGGTACTTGCATTGTTTAATTCATAAATTTCGGGCGTATTATAGTATTTGAGAGTTGTAGCATCACGTTTTAGTACCTGAATAGTGTAAATTCACGTAGTCGTTTGTCTTCTGTTTTTGTTTTGAACGGCCAGTGTCGGTTGGTCACAGTTAGTGTGCTCCCTGCTGCCGTTGGATAAGCAGCTGCAGCAGCAAGTCGTATACTCCTAGCTCACTCATTTGTTACATAGTTTAATTCTTAATTTCTTTGCGTGTTTTTGGTACTTGCATTGTTTAATTCATAAATTTCGGGCGTATTATAGTATTTGAGAGTTGTAGCATCGCGTTTTAGTACCTGAATAGTGTAAATTCGCGTAGTCTCCTTCCGCCGCCGAGCAGTGTCAGCAGTGCGCAAGTAGCAGCATTACTGCATTTACTAGGCGATCTTGTATTTTAATAACCGTTTAAATTTTGTCGATTTGTTTGCGCTCTCTGTAGATTAGTTCAGACGTTCTTTGCAAAACAGTTTTTAGCATGGATAGGGACTGCAACTGCTGTGTTCGGATGCAGGCTGAGTTGGCATCCCTTCGCTCCCAGCTTCAGGCAGTGTTGGCTTCGGTCACACAGCTTGAGGCTGTTGCCAATGGGCATCACTGTGGGGGTCCGGATGGGGGTTTGTCGGGGATGGCCAGCTCGTCCCACGCATCCCCCGATCGGACTACGACTGTGGTTGCCCGGGATACTGCCCGCATTGAGGCTGATCCCTCACCTGTGGTAGAGTGGGAGGTCTTCTCAAGGTGTGGCAGGGGGCGAAAGACATTCCGGAGGGCTGAACGGAAGGCCTCTCCAGTTTGTCTGACGAACCAGTTTGTCTGATACTGATCTTCAGCCTGACATGGCTGCTTGTCCTGTTCCAGAGGTTGCCCCCTCAGTCTGCAAGATCCGGGCGGTCGCAGAGGGTGGACTTACTGGTAGTTGGGAGCTCCAACGTCAGGCGCGTAATGGGGCCCCTTAGGGATATGGCAGCAAGAGAGGGGAAGAAAACCAATGTGCACTCCATGTGCATACCGGGGGGAGTCATTCCAGATGTGGAAAGGGTCCTTTCGGATGCCATGAAGGGTACAGGGTGCACCCATCTGCAGGTGGTCGCTCATGTCGGCACCAATGATGTGTGTCGCTATGGATCGGAGGAAATCCTCTCTGGCTTCCGGCGGCTATCTGATTTGGTGAAGACTGCCAGTCTCGCTAGTGGGATGAAAGCAGAGCTCACCATCTGCAGCATCGTTGACAGGACTGACTGCGGACCTTTGGCACAGAGCCGAGTGGAGGGTCTGAATCAGAGGCTGAGACGGTTCTGCGACCGTGTGGGCTGCAGATTCCTCAACTTGCGCCATAGCATGGTGGGGTTTCGGGTTCCGCTGGATAGGTCAGGAGTCCACTACACGCAACAAGCGGCTACACGGGTAGCAGGGGTTGTGTGGAGCGGGCTGGGCGGTTTTTTAGGTTAGATGGCCTTGGGCAAGTACAGAAAGGGCAACAGTCTCAACGGGTGCGGGGCAAAGTCAGGACATGCGGGGACCACACAGCAATCGGTATTGTAATTGTCAACTGTCGAAGCTGCGTTGGTAAAGTACCAGAACTTCAAGCGCTGATAGAAAGCACCGAAGCTGAAATCGTTATAGGTACAGAAACCTGGCTTAAGCCAGAGATAAATTCTGCCGAAATTTTTACAAAGGTACAGACGGTGTTTGGAAAGGATAGATTGCATGCAACTGGCGGTGGAGTGTTCGCTACTGTTAGTAGTAGTTTATCCTGTAGTGAAGTAGAAGTGGTTAGTTCCTGTGAATTATTATGGGTGGAGGTTACACTCAACAACCGAGCTAGGTTAATAATTGGCTCCTTTTACCGACCTCCCGACTCAGCGGCATTAGTGGCAGAACAACTGAGAGAAAATTTGGAATACATATCACATAAATTTTCTCAGCATGTTGGGAGCTCCAACGTCAGGCGCGTAATGGGGCCCCTTAGGGAAATGGCAATGTACAGAACGGAATCAGTGATCATAAGGCCGTTGCAGCATCCCTGAATATGGAAGTTAGTAGGAATATAAAAAAAGGTAGGAAGGTTTATCTGTTTAGCAAGAGTAATAGAAGGCAGATTTCAGACTACCTAACAGATCAAAACGAAAATTTCTGTTCCGACTCTGACAATGTTGAGTGTTTATGGAAAAAGTTTAAGGCAATCGTAAAATGCGTTTTAGACAGGTACGTGCCGAGGAAAACTGTGAGGGACAAGAAAAACCCACCGTGGTACAACAACAAAGTTAGGAAACTACTGCGAAAGCAAAGAGAGCTTCACTCCAAGTTTAAACGCAGCCAAAACCTCTCAGACAAACAGAAGCTAAACGATGTCAAAGTTAGCGTAAGGAGGGCTATGAGGGAAGCGTTCAGTGAATTCGAAAGTAAAATTCTATGTACCGACTTGACAGAAAATCCTAGGAAGTTCTGGTCGTACGTTAAATCAGTAAGTGGCTTGAAACAGCATATCCAGACGCTTCGGGATGATGGCATTGCAACAGAGGATGACACGCGTAAAGCTGAAATGCTAAACACCTTTTTCCAAAGCTGTTTCACAGAGGAAGACCGCAGTTCCTTCTCTAAATCCTCACACAAACGAAAAAATGGCTGACATCGAAATAAGTGTCCAAGGAATAGAAAAGCAACTGGAATCACTCAATAGAGGAAAGTCCACTGGACCTGACGGGATACCAATTCGATTCTACACAGAGTACGCGAAAGAACTTGCCCCCCTTCTAACAGCCGTGTACCGCAAGTCTCTAGAGGAACGGAGGGTTCCAAATGATTGGAAAAGAGCACAGGTAGTCCCAGTCTTCAAGAAGGGTCGTCGAGCAGATGCGCAAAACTATAGACCTATATCTCTGACGTCGATCTGTTGTAGAATTTTGGAACATGTTTTTTGCTCGAGTATCATGTCGTTTTTGGAAACCCAGAATCTACTATGTACGAATCAACATGGATTCCGGAAACAGCGATCGTGTGAGACCCAACTCGCTTTATTTGTTCATGAGACCCAGAAAATATTAGATACAGGCTCCCAGGTAGATGCTATTTTTCTTGACTTCCGGAAGGCATTCGATACAGTTCCCCACTGTCGCCTGATAAACAATGTAAGAGCCTACGGAATATCAGACCAGCTGTGTGGCTGGATTGAAGAGTTTTTAGCAAACAGAACACAGCATGTTGTTATCAATGGAGAGACGTCTGCAGACGTTAAAGTAACCTCTGGCGTGCCACAGGGGAGTGTTATGGGACCATTGCTTTTCACAATATATATAAATGACCTAGTAGATAGTGTCGGAAGTTCCATGCGGCTTTTCGCGGATGATGCTGTAGTATACAGAGAAGTTGCAGCATTAGAAAATTGTAGCGAAATGCAGGAATATCTGCAGCGGATAGGCACTTGGTGCAGGGAGTGGCAACTGTCCCTTAACATAGACAAATGTAATGTATTGCGAATACATAGAAAGAAGGATCCTTTATTGTATGATTATATGATAGCGGAACAAACACTGGTAGCAGTTACTTCTGTAAAATATCTGGGAGTATGCGTGCGGAACGATTTGAAGTGGAATGATCATATAAAATTAATTGTTGGTAAGGCGGGTACCAGGTTGAGATTCATTGGGAGAGTCCTTAGAAAATGTAGTCCATCAACAAAGGAGGTGGCTTACAAAACACTCGTTCGACCTATACTTGAGTATTGCTCATCAGTGTGGGATCCGTACCAGGTCGGTTTGACGGAGGAGATAGAGAAGATCCAAAGAAGAGCGGCGCGTTTCGTCACAGGGTTATTTGGTAACCGTGATAGCGTTACGGAGATGTTTAACAAACTCAAGTGGCAGACTCTGCAAGAGAGGCGCTCTGCATCGCGGTGTAGCTTGCTCGCCAGGTTTCGAGAGGGTGCATTTCTGGATGAGGTATCGAATATATTGCTTCCCCCTACTTATACCTCCCGAGGAGATAATGAATATAAAATTAGAGAGATTAGAGCGCGCACGGAGGCTTTCAGACAGTCGTTCTTCCCGCGAACCATACGCTACTGGAACAGGAAAGGGAGGTAATGACAGTGGCACGTAAAGTGCCCTCCGCCACACACTGTTGGGTGGCTTGCGGAGTATAAATGTAGATGTAGATGTAGACATTAATTTGTTCAGGTAAACATCCTTCTCCTGAACCAGTGCTCCACTCAAAGGAGTTCCCCTTTCTCTTTCCTGTGTAAACCAAAGGAAAAGAGCTTCATCCACTTTATCATACTGGGACTGTTTCAAAGTCTGCTGAATTTTGAGTATTTTTCCCGAAGACATTGCACAGGACTCTTTGAGCTTCATTCAGTTCTTCTTCCAATCACAAATGGTTGCTTCACCAACACCCATTTCCATTGTCAGTTTAGATACATTCTCACCATTGTCTATCCACTTCAAAGCATTCAATTTTTCTTTGAGAGTTAACGTTGTAGGTTTCCGTTTACTCATGATGAAATTACATACACCACTACACCTGAATGAATGCAATGCAACTGTTACCCATGCCAGCGATCTATAACTGGCATAACCAAGCACTTTGCAAGCCAACTGTCAGTGCACTGACCTCAGATACTACAAAGTTTTCAACAATGCGCGTGAACAAGGGCAGGGAGTGAGAATGAGAATGAGCCATTGTTCGTACACTTGTTCCTATTTGTTACCATGGTGTATCTACTTATTTGCTTGGTATACTTCATACTAGAAACTCGTCACCATAATTCCAGCTAATCCGAACAAATCGGTAATCCGAACAAGGTCCGGTCCCAGTTAGTTCGGATTAACTGGACTCTACTGTATGTTAAATTCAATAGCAACTGAGACCAATAATGAAATAATTTTTTTTCTCCCTGCATGAATCGGTTTGGTTGTAAGGTCTGTGTCATCTGATTTTGCCCAGTCTAAACTACAACAAATTTCATGGTTCCTAGTTGTGCCACTTTTTTCCTTGTACTCCCACTGTTGCAAATGACTATTTTTGTGAACGCTGAAATTCTACTAGAAACAAATAAAAATACCATTTCGTGCACATTGTTCACTAGATGTGTTAAATGCATTACTGAAATAGGTGCTGTGTCCAATGAACTTAAGTGTACTATGCAGGAAATTGTGAAAAGCTGCTTTATTTCAAAATTTTGTGGACTGGTGCAACACAAACTGTAAACACAAAAGTATCATACTAATTCAAAGAGTGCTTTTAATTTCCAAAAAGTTAATGACAGCTGAAAACACAAATTTAGCAGAATGCATTTGGCTTCAGATTAAAAGTTCATTTATTGCACTTCGAAAACATGCCAAAGCAAATCTTTTGCTCTTAGAAAAGGGAGTAACAGTCATTTAAAATATGAATCGTATCACTTATCAGATACTTACTGCTGAACTTTCAAATATGAAACCTGAATGATTGAAAATGAAATTTCACAGTCCTAAGGAAAGTTACTTTCTCATTACAGTTTGCCAACAGGATTATCAATGGGTCGATCAAATATAAAACAAGTAGCTGAAAAGCGGCGAGTAGATATTGAGCGCTTCCTGAAGTCTTTATTTGAGATGGCCGATGAAATATCTCATTCTGATTTGGTTTATACTTTTTTTCACCCTCTCCTGAGAGATCAACAAGAGGCAGATATACGTGCAAGAAAAGTGAAAGGTATGCATGCCATCCATATCAGTTCTTTCTTTTTTTGAAAAAAAAAAAAATATATA
Organism: Schistocerca serialis cubense; assembly: GCF_023864345.2. Classification (NCBI taxonomy): domain Eukaryota; kingdom Metazoa; phylum Arthropoda; class Insecta; order Orthoptera; family Acrididae; genus Schistocerca; species Schistocerca serialis. The sequence continues at coordinate 544,832,158 of NC_064644.1, read as the reverse complement.
CATATAGCACCTATTACCTGAATATATATATATATATATATATATTTATATTTTTTTTTTAGCAGAGCCAAGAGTACGTCGAGAAGATCGTGGTGAAACTGGGAGAGTCCGAGGGCAGTTGAAGCTCTCCCTGCATTATCAGCGAGGTGTTTTTATGGTGATGGTTTATCATGCCAGAGATTTGCCTTTGGTCGCAGGAGGGCAGGAACCTTCTACTTACGTCAAAGTGTATTTACTTCCTGATCACAATAAGGCTACAAAAAGGAAAACAAAGGTTGTTAGGCGAACATGTCATCCATCATTTATGGAAATGGTGAGTGTTTTATTCATAATATTTATATAAACAGTGCTCAGATGGTTTTCTGGTAACATGTGGTGTGTTGTGTGTGTGTGTGTGTGTGTGTGTGTGTGTGTGTGTGTGTGTGTGTGTGTGTGTGTGTGTGAGAGAGAGAGAGAGAGAGAGAGAGAGAGAGAGAGAGAGAGAAAAGGGGGGGAGGGGGCAAAGGGGTAGTAGTTTGCATTGATTTAGTAAGTATGCAAATTCTCTATGATTTAATTCAACTTCATTTGAAGATCCAGTCTTATTTAGTAAAGTTGTTGTTGTTTTTGTTGCTGCTGTTGTCTTCAGACTGAAGATTGGTTTGATGCAGCTCTCTATGCTGGTCTGTTCTGTGCAAGCCTTTTCATCTCTATCACCACTGCAAGCTACACTTGTCTACTGCATTCCTCCCTTGGTCTCCCTCTAACACACACACACACACACACACACACACACACACACACACACACACACACACAGCCATAAATTTTTTCTTTCCCCAAATCAATTAAGCACCACAACTTCAATTTTTCAATTTATTTGTCTAGTCTTCAGTATTTTTCTCGTAGCACCACATTTCAAATGCTTCGATCCTCCTCTTGTCAGCTTTACTCATTGTCCACGTTCCACTTCTGCACTAACGTATCCATGCAGATACCTTCAGCAAAGACTTACTAACATTTAAATATGTTAGACATTGACAAATTTCTCATTTTCAGAAACAGCTTTCTTGCTATTGCCAGTCTACATTTTATATCCTTTTTCCTTTAGCCATCATCAGTTCTTTCGTTGCCCATATAGCGCCCATTTCTTTCGACTGATCTCCCAAGTCCTTTGCTATCTCCAACTGTATCAACAGCTAACCTTGAACTTTTTTATTTCTTCTCCCTAAACTGTGTTTGCAAATTTCTCCTTCACTTCCTTTACTGCTTGCTCAACATACAGGTTAAGTAACATATGGGAGTGACTACAACCCTGCCTTACTCCCTTCTCAACTACTGCCTCCTTTTCATGTTCTTTGACTCTCACAACTACAGTGTGCAGAGTGTATTCCAGTCAACAGTGTCAAAAACTTTTTCTGAATTCACAAAGGCTATCAGTGTACTTCGCCTTTCTGCAGTATTTGTTGTAAGACATGTCATAGGGTTAACTTTGCCTCGTGTCTTCCTATATTCCTCTAGAAGTGATACAGGTGTTTCCCAAAGTCGATTCCACCAGTTTTTCCACTCTTTTTTAAGTAACTCGTCTGGAAGTCTAAAGGTATTTTGTCTGCTTCATCTATCTGCTCACAATGTGAAATAGTTTTTTCGTGGCTCGCTCTCCCAAGGATTGCAATTCTAGGATAATGTTTGCTCCTCCAGTAGTTTTGTTTTTACATAGTTCTTTCAATGCTCTGTCAGATCCTTCCCACAGAATGTTATCTTCCATGTCATCTGTATCTACTTCCCCTTCTCTTTCTATAATAGCAAAGGTTCTACTGTCTTTCTCTGTCTCATTTCTGTGATCTTTTCTAACAACTTCGTGATGTGTGACAGCAGCGTGATGCCTCTGTAATTTCCACATGTTTGTCGATTGGCATTTTTGAACAGAGGGATGATGACTCCTTTGCTCAAATCTTCTGGGATTTTATCTTCTTCCCAGATCACTGATATCACACTATGTCGCTAATGTAAGTCTAATATTCCAGCTGATGTCATCATGTTTGAACTGAGATCATCAGAGCCTACAGACTTTACATTCTGCATGCTCTTTAATGCTGTTTCTACCTCACACCATGGTAATGGGTGTTTATTGGCTTGGAATTCATTAATTACTCTACAATCTTTGATGGTTGTGTTGTCCCCATCACCATCATTCACTTGAGTAAATCTTGTGTGGTGCATCCATACTGTGGGAGTGGGCATCCTCCACATCAGTAGGCCGGTATGAAAGGATGGCTAAGTTGAGGCAGGGACCCAGCTTCATGGGTTTATAATATGGAACCCATGCCCTGGGTTACGCGTGAAGACCTTAATGGCACCTTCGGCAGAGAAGGAGACCTTCACAATGGGGGAGATGCCAGATGATGTAACCCATTGTCCCTGGAGGTAATTAGAAGGGGACGCCACTGCCTTGTGGAGGAGAGAGCTCTTCAAAGGCTAAGGGAGTAAACCTTGAAAAAAAAAAAATCCTCTTCTGTGTTAGGCCTAGCAAGTCAGCAGCTGATCAAATATATAGTGCTTTCAAACCTTGCCTGCTTTAATTGCTGCATTTTTATGTTTACTCTTTTCATCAGTTATATTCAACATACTGTATGTTATCTATGGATTTCTACTAAGCCTTATCCTTTTGCCTATCTGATCCTTTGCTGCCATCCCTATTTCATCTCTCAAAGCTAATTGTGTGTCTTCTATTATATTCCTCTCACCTGTTTCAGTCAATCATTGCCCAATTTTACCTTTGAAACTCTCAACCACCTCTGGTTCTTTCAATTTTTCCAGGTCCCACAACTTAACTTTCTACCTTCCCTAATTTTTTTAGTTTTAGTCTGAAGTTCATAATCAATAGTTTATAGTCAGAGTCCTCATTTGCCCTGAAAATATTTTTCAGTTTAAAGAATGGTTTTGAAGTCTATCTGAATCCTTGCAGTGTCTCCTGGCCTCTTCCATGTATACAACCTTCTCTCATGATTTCTAAACCAAGTATTGGTGATAATTAAATTACGCTCTGTGAAAAATTGTACCGGGGCACTTCCCATTTGGTTTCTATCTCACAGTTCATGCTCTCCTACTACTTTTACTTCTCTTTCTTTTCCGACTATTAATTTCAAGTCCCTCATTACAATTGAATTTTCATCTCCATTAACTCCCTAAACAATTTCTTTTGTTTCGTCATGCATTCTTTCAATCTTGTAGCCATCTGTGGAACTAATATTTTAACACTGTTGTCGGTGTATGCTTTGTATCTGTCTCATCTACTTCAGTGCATTCACTATTTTCTTAACAGCAGCTTACCAACTTTCCTGTTTCCTCCAACCTATTCCTGCATCACCTCTATTTGATTGTTTCTTTATAACACTGTACTGAATGAGCAGAAGTTCTTCTTGCCACTGCATTTAATTAACTGCCACTATTTCTAACTTCAGCCTTGTAATTAAAGACTGTTCTTTCTTTTTTCTTAAAAAGAAAAAAGAAAAGTTTCTAAGACTGTGCATCTTTGGACTGGTTGCTTGGGTGCAACGGAAGGCGAATAAACACGCACAAAAACTTCACGCTATCCATTTCCCCTTTTGAATTCTCTATTTGCAGTAAAAACTCACATCGGTGTAAACTTTGCCGACAGTTTAATAGATACTGTAAATTCTTTAGTCAGTAAAAATAGCTTAATAATGCACTTAAACATAGGTGGTGTGTCGGGAGAAATGATGAACAAACCATATGACTTAGAAATACTCTTAGGGCAAATTAACTCTGTAAAAGTCATATGTTTGAATGAACATTGGCTTAAATGGGACAATGTCAAGCTACTAAATTCACTCTCAGGATACAAGTTAGCATCGAGTTTTTGCAGAAAAAAGGGGTATGGGGGATCATGTATATTAGTTGAACACACACAAAACTTCAAAGCCAAAACAACATTCAATTGTTTAAATGAGGAACAGGTATTCGAAAGCTGTTGCATTGAGCTGTCTGAATACGGTTTACTAATCATAGCATATATCATGTCCCGGAATATTGGGCTACTAGGGCATTTCTAGAGAAATTTGAAACTCTGCTAAGTAGGTTGCAGGTAGGGAAACCATATAAAAAGATTGTAATTTGTTCTGATTTTAATATAGATATAAGAGGCGAAAACAGATTTGTTACCACCCTGGCTACAAACGGCTTAACACTAAATTTTACTGAGTACACCAGGGTAACAGCCACTTCTGCCACAAGTATTGATAATATAGTGAGCAGCAAAAATTATGGGAATACACAAAAAGATGTTTTAGACTTAGGAATATCTGATCACTCAGCACTTTTTATGTCATTGCCATACATAGACAAAACATATAGGCCCACAGTGAAATTGGTCAGCCAAATATAAACACATTTATCTTGAAATTAAAGGAAACCCATTGGACCTTCAGCAACCAATGTTCAGTAAACAATAATTACAATACTTTCATATCTAAATTCAAGAACATTTTCAATGAATGCTTTCCCCTCGTATCAACAAGTGATAAATACAATAAAAGTAAGACATGGATTACGGAAGGTATCAGGATCTCTAGTATTAGAAAGAGGGAAATGCATAACCGTGATGCTGAATTTATTAGGTACAAAATCAAATACAAAAATATGTTTGATCGGGTAGTTAAACAAGCAAAACAATTGGCAAACAGTAAATATGTAGCTAATGCCTCAAATAAATCAAAAGCAGTTTGGCAGGTTGTCAAGAAAGAAACAGGTACTGAAGAAACAAAACATTTTAATTACAAACTAGAAATTGGTGGGAATACTGTTACTAACACTCGGCACATCTGTGAAGAATTTAATAAGTACTTCATAACCACAAACAAAATTCATAACTTCTTACTTTCACAAATAAGACCTGATGCAGTACGGCAGGAATCAAGAGAGTTTAAATTTACTGCAGTATCATGTCATGAAGTAGCTAACATCATACAATCCTTAAAAAATCTTAAATCTGTGGGCTGGGATGAAATTCCAACAAATACCATAAAGACAGGAAGTGACAGCATTGCACCTCAACTCTGTAAAATAATAAACCAATCACTTGATGAGGGCTGCTTTCCAGACAGACTGAAATATGCTAAGTCTGTCCAGTCTACAATGATTTAGTAAATTTCCGCCCAGTGTCTATACTCCCAGATTTCTCTAAAATAGTTGAACGAATAGTATGTAATCAATTAGAAAAGTACAATAAGGAAGGTAATATTATTCTCAATAACCAATATGGGTATAGGAAGGGACGAAACACTTTACAAGCTGTAAATGAACTAATCTCCAAAGTAAGTAAATGCCTTGACAACAAACAAAGTGTATCTGGTATTTTTTGTGATCTCTCAAAGGCGTTTGACACAGTAAACCATAAACTACTGCTCCAAAAATTTGGTACCTATGGCTTCCATGGAAAATCTATAAGATGGTTTTCATCTTATCTCAAAAACAGATACCAAAAGGTGGTGATACATCAAAAGGGAGAGAAAACTTGCTCTAGCTGGAAAGCAATTCAAGCAGGCATGCCCGAGGGCTCGATATTAGGACCACTTCTGTTCTTATATTACATAAATGACCTGCCTAGCAAAGTAAATACAGATACAATACTTTACGCAGATGACTCAACTGCTGTAGTCTGCTGCAAAAACACTGATGTATTAGTAAGGCCCACGAAACAAACTCTACAAGAACTTGAACAATGGATAAAAGATAATGCTATTCGACTCGTTCCACATCATTATGAAATATCGTATTCATGATCCATGTAACTAGTATTAATCTAATCTAATCTAATCTATGAAATTAAATCTTGAAAAAACCCAAATCATACACTTCAGGACCAAACAAATTACTGAATGTATATCACAAATAGAATATTCAGGTAAAGAACTGACCACAGTTGATTCTGTAAAATTTCTTGGGATAACTTTAAATAAAAACTTGCAATGGACCGACCATGTGGACAGTTTACTGAAGAGATTAAATAGTTTAGTTTATGCAATGAGGGTAATCAGAGCAATGACAGGAACCAATAGTAGACATTCATGCAAACCACTATTCAAAAGCCTGGACTTCATGACAATCCCTTCCATCTTCATATATGAAATACTTCTCTTTGAACAGAAAACTCACATCTGCTTTTGAAGGAAATACATTCACACATGCCTATGAAACTAGGCATAAATTGAAATACATGCTACCTTGTCACCGACTCACAGTATATGAAAATACTCCATATTACATGGCTCTGAAGATCAGAAATAAGATAAGGTCAATATTTGGGGAATCCACATTGGAGACCATTGGCACATACCTAAAAAGCAAATGTTGTTATAGTCTAGAAGAAGTATCGTATCTTATCTTATCTTACCTTACATGCCTCATTGAGGCATCTAACATTACATGATCCAGCCTCTAAACTGCCAGTTTTTTTCTCCTGCTGACAACATCCTGTCAAGTAGTCTCTGCGCAGAGATCCAAATAGGGAACTGTTTTATCTCCAGACTACTTTACGCAAGAGGATCCATTCATCATGGGTCATACAGTAGAGCTGCATGTCATCAGGAAATATAACAGATATAGTTTCTCCTTGCTTTCATCATTTCACAGTACCAACATAGCAAAGTCATGTTGGCTAATGTTACAAGGCCACATCAGCCAATCGTTGTTGTGAGGGTGGTAGGTTATAAAAAAAACTGTTTAAGATAATGACAAGAGGCAAGTGAAGTCACTAGCTAAGCCTGACAGAAATGCTTAAGACTTTCATGTACAGGGTAAGGCGATTGAAACTATTTTGTGAAATATGTGGGAAACTACACATTGAATTACAAAACGGGTTGTAATAACAGCCCTTCATCTCAAAGAGCGACATCCAGTGACACTACACTGTCCCCCCATGCCCCACCTCCAGATGGTGCGAGAAAGATCAACTTTGAAATCTTCAGTAGGAACCCCTAGTTTTTATTGCAGATTTGGAGTCTCTAGGAAAATATATGTAACTATCATATGGAATAATGTTACCATTGTGTAATAGATGGTGCTATAATTAACACAGATCAAAATGGGTTACAATCTGTTGAAACTTGACAGTATCTCAGGAAATTAAATAGGATCCTAGGAGCATAGAAGGGCACTATTCTTACATTCTGTAATGTGACACCAGTGTTTTGTGCCAAATCAGCATTATTCTCTGAACCATAACCTATTACAGTGTCCACATTATTGGTGTAATTACCTTCACAGATGGTTGTGAAGTGGAAAGCGGTTGGAGCAAGTCATTGGTGTGTTTTATCAGCACAGTAACAACTATATTTAGCATTACCCTGGAATGATGATCTGGCTGTAATAGTGTTTTATTCTCTTTGGGTACTTTTATAATGTGAGTCTCCTTGTCCTCACCATTGGGATGCTTGTTTTAGGTGCATCCCCTTGCCTCTCACCATCAGGGTTCTTGTTTTACGTGAGTCCCCTTGCCTCGCACAGCTCTTCATGTTTTAGTGAAACAAATGTTTGGAATGGTGCCTGTTTGCTGCAGTACGAAATGGTGCCTGTTTGCTCCAGTACACATTGCAAACCTTTTTGTTACAGACAATCCTATATCTCTAACTCTCTCTTTGCTGATGTTTGCACATATAGTGAAAATTCGCTGCTACATATTTGCTCAACCGAATGGAGATTCTTTATGCCCAGTAATTTATATTATGCCAATTCACATGACCACAATTGGTAAATGTTGTTTCATCAGGAAGAGTACCTGCGAATGAAAGTCATAATTGACTGCTAGTTGTTGTTGTTGTTGTTGTTGTTGTTGTTGTTGTTGTATCCAATTGCAAAAGTTCACGTTGCTTTGGAAGTCACCCTCATGTAGGGCTTGAGGCAATGAAAGGTGATATAGGTGGTATTTGTGTTCATGCAGTATGTGCAAAAAACTTTGTTTCAAAATTTCTGCACCTTATGTGATTTGTTGCGAACTAATGTGAGGGTATGCAGTAATTACAGCTAAAACATTAGTTGTGCATCACAGACAGTTATTAGAACGGTACAAATTATATTGCAGACATTGGTTAACATATTGAACATTCCCCTATCACTTTTCACTGGTATATAACCAATTTTAATTTGTGTTGATTACAGTTCTTCCATAACACAACGATGAAATTGTTCCATAAAAAAGTTGTATATGTTTTCCTGTAGACTCTAAATCCACAATAAAAATTGGGGCTCCTATTGAAGATATCAAAGTTGACACCTCTCCCACCCCTTGGGGCTGGGGCACGGGGGAGGGGGGGGGGGGGGGGTGTTGAGTTTGGTGTCATTGTGTGTTCCCTTTCGAGATGAACAACTTTTATTACAAGTATTTAAAGTAAATAGTTATCGTTGTCATAAAAAATATTTATTTTATCTAATATTGTCAAGGCTGTGTTGTTTTTCCTATTTAGTGATCGTGTCTTTTTCCTATTTAGTGATCGTGTCTTTTTCCTATTTAGTGATCGTGTCTTTTTCCTATTTAGTGATCGTGTCATACAAAAATACAGTGTTGTTCAACCATTTGCCTGTTAATCTCACTCATGTTTGTCCCCAATCTTGTCATATTTCTGCACTCCTCATTAACAACAGTACACTATAATACCCAACTCGTACATTGTCATAGCCCCCATCCTCACCCGACTCTAATAATCCCCAGAAAACTGCAGCAGGCTGGTTCCCAATGGTACCCTGTAGCTCATACTGAAATCTGGAGCTATTGTGCTTGGACAATCATTCATAGCAAATGCCTGAAGATCTTGCCCCATATTCTAATGAATGGATTTGAGGCACGTCATCTAGCTGATAATAAGACAGAGCCATCTAGACATATCCGAGCTGCCCAAGTACTGGCCTCTTCTTAATTGAGATCTGTGCATCTGTAGTGCAGTATTAGGCCTCTCAGCAAAAAAATTTATTGGAAGGAAAAGAATGCATTGCGCACTTTGTATGTGTTCATGGCAAGTCTTCAGTCAAGCTCATTAGAGAACCATCGTCATCTCTGGTTAAAAGTTTCCACTTAGTGTAAAAAATTGACTTCTCAGTGACCATCATTTTCAGCCTTCCTGGGTTTCTATCTACATACATACTCTGCAAGCCATCATATGGTGTATGGCAGAGTACCTGGTACAACTACTAGTCATTTCGTTTCCTGTTCCGCTTACAAATAGTGAGGGAAAAATTATTGTCTGTGTGCTTACTAACAAGCCCTAAATTCTCTCATCGTACCAAATGCACATTGGTGGCAGTAGAAGCATCCTGCAGTCAGCTTAAATTGCTGGTTCTCTAAATTTTCTCAATAGTGTTCCTTGAAAAGAATGTTGTCTTCTCTCCAGGGATTCCCATTCGAATTCATGAAGCATTTCTGCAACAGTCACATGTTGATCGAATCTACTGATAACAAATATAGCAGCACACTTCTGAATTGCTTTGACGTCAACACACACTGGTGGGGATCCCGAATACTAGAGCAGTACTCAAGAATGAGTTGCACTAGTGTTCTGTATGCAGTCTCCTTTACAGATGAACCAAATTTACACAAATAAACCAAAGTTAACCATTCGCCGTCCCTACTGCTGCACTTAAATGCTCGTTCCATTTCATTTCACTTTGCAACATTACACGCAAATATTTAATCACTGTAAGTGTTAATCAGGACTCTACTAATGCTGTATTCCAACATTACAGGATTGTTTTTCCTACTCATCTGCATTTACTTACATATTTCAACTTTGAGAGCATGCTGCCATTCATCAGTTTTCTCTGTCATTTCATATCATCCTACAGTCATACAGTATTGACATCTTCTTGCCCACCACTGCATCATCAACAAATAACCGCAACTGTCTGTCAAATTATTTATGTATAAAGAAAATAAGATCAGTTCTATCGCACTTCCCTGGGGCACTCCTGATGGTACCCTTATCTTTGATGAACACGTGCTTTCGAGATCATCATCTTGGGCTCTATTACTTAAGATGTCTGCAAGCCAGTCACATATATGGGAACAGATTCTATGTGCTTGTACTTTCATGAAGTCTGCAGTGGAGCATTGTGTGAAACACTTTCTGGAAATCTAGGAATGTGTAATCTGCATGTTGCCCTTCATTCATGGTTCACAGGATATCGTATGAGGAAAGGGCAAGTGGAGTTTTGCACATGCAGTGCTTTTTTATATATATATATATATATATATATATATATATATATATTTTCTGATTTCTGGACAAAAGCTTTTCCTTGTCAAGTGAATTTATTATACTGAAACTGAGAATATGTTCAAGAATTCTGCAGCACACCGATATTAAGGATATTGGTCTGTGATTTTGCAAGTCCATTTTTTTACTGTTCCCTCAGTAAAACCAAATTGGAATTCCGTGTGGACCTTGCATCATAACAATGCTTCCTTTGTTGGTATTTTACATAACATTCTTAAGCATTTCTGGCTGTAATGCATAGATTTCTTGCCAAATATTGTCCCTGACTGATTACAAATCATTCTTTGCAATATATCCCAGTGGAAAAAGTGATGTACGTCCAACAGAATAGCCAACACTGGTGGTACAGTGGCTGTAAAGAAACAATATTTCAAGAAATCTGGACTTCAGATGCCTACAAGTAGATGGAGGTTGAAAATTTGTGCTGGACTGAGACTCAGACCAGGATGCTCCACATCTTCTAAATCCCTGCAGGGTTTCTCGAATGCTGTGAGCAGTGGTGCTAATGGAAAGATGCCCTTCTTGCACATAATAGGTTGAGAATTTGTGTTGGGCAGTGAATTTATGGTAGTTTTAAGTGCCAAAACTGTGTATAAAGTCCCAACAAGAATTTCTGCTTAATAATAATAGCTTTGAGCATACAGTGTGAGTAGTGGCTCCATCTTGCACAGACCAGCATGTTGGTTTGTTATGAATAGTTGATCTGAAAAAGAAATTGATCATGTTGTGATATTGATCCCTAATTGTTGTTTTGTCATCCTTGCAATTCTGTTTATTAGCCATTCAGTTCAAGCAAAAATGAGATTTTCATATCTTATTATCAGATTCTGAAGGAAGCCACGTAGTTTGTCACCAACTTTTGAAAATGAACTTGCTAAATTGTACACCATTAATTTGGAAAGCTTAAACCATTGAAACCTTTGAGGAGCCAATACAAATAATAAAAAACCTCATTTATAATGACCTTCAATTCATCCCAAGCTGTATCCCAATCTGAGGGGCCTATCTTCAGTTTGACGTTTCTGAACTTTCATTAATGTGTAAGTTTTCATTTGCATTTAAATATCTTCATTGGAAGCCGCTGTACAGTGTGTGGTGGAGGGTACCCTATGACAATATTAATGGATTTCTATCCTCTTCCAGTAACATATAGGCAATGGGGAAATGACATTCTATGTGCCTTTATACATGCTCTATATAGTCTGTTTTACCTTATTCTCAGTATCCCTCGTAGAGATATGCAATGGAGATAGTATCATTATTGCACATTCTTCTTCAAATAGTAAGAGGTATTTGCTGGAAGAACGTTCTTTCTTCCACAGATTCACATTTACACTATTGTTCTAAAATGTTGCACATCCCTAAAGATCTTTGAGAACTTTGGTACACAGTTTCTAAAAACCCACTTCTCTTTAAAATTTCAAATATTAATTAAAGAAGAATAATATACAAGACCACCTCTCATGAATCATGGACATTGCCATTTGTGGGGAGGCTTGCATGCCTCAGCAATACAGATAGCTGTACCGGAGGTGCAATCACAACGGATAGGTATCTGTTGAGAGACTAGACAAATGTGTGATTCCTGAAGAGGGGCAGCAGCCTTTTCAGTAGTTTCAGAGGCAGCAGTCTGGGTGATTGATTGATCTGGCCTTGTAACATCAACCAAAATGGCTTTGCTGTTCTGGTACTGTGAATGGCTGAAAGCAATAGGAAACAACAGCCGTAATTTTACCCGAGAACATGCAGCTTTACTGTATGGTTAAATGATGACAGCATCCTCGTGGGTAAAATATACCGGAGGTAAAATAATACCCCATTTGGATCTCCGGGTGGGGACTAATCAGGAGGATGTCATTATCAGCAGAAACAAAACTGACGTTCTGTGGATTGAAGCAGCATGCAATGTCATATACCTTAATCTGGCAAGTAGGTTAGAAAATTTAAAAAGGGAAATGGATAGGTTAAAGTTAGATATAGTGGAAAATAGTGAAGTTTGATACCAGGAGGAACAAGACTTCTGGTCAGGTAAGTTGTTGTTGTTGTGGTCTTCAGTCCTGAGACTGGTTTGATGCAGCTCTCCATGCTACTCTATCCTGTGCAAGCTTTTTCATCTCCCAGTACCTACTGCAACCTACATCCTTCTGAATCTGCTTAATGTATTCATCTCTTGGTCTCCCTCTACGATTTTTACCCTCCACGCTCCCCTCCAATACTAAATTGGTGATCCCTTGATGCCTCAGAAAATGTCCTACCAACCGATCCCTTCTTCTGGTCAAGTTGTGCCACAAACTTCTCTTCTCCCCAATCCTATTCAATACTTCCTCATTAGTTATGTGATCTACCCATCTAATCTTCAGCATTCTTCTGTAGCACCACATTTCAAAAGCTTCTATTCTCTTCTTGTCCAAACTATTTATCGTCCATGTTTCACTTCCATACATGGCTACACTCCATACAAATACTTTCAGAAATGACTTCCTGACACTTAAATCAATACTGGATGTTAACAAATTTCTCTTCTTCAGAAACGCTTTCCTTGCCATTGCCAGCCTACATTTTATATCCTCTCTACTTCGACCATCATCAGTTATTTTGCTCCCCAAATAGCAAAACTCCTTTACTACTTTAAGTGCCTCATTTCCTAATCTAATACCCTCAGCATCACCCGACTTAATTAGACTACATTCCATTATCCTTGTTTTGCTTTTGTTGATGTTCATCTTATATCCTCCTTTCAAGACACTGTCCATTCCATTCAACTGCTCTTCCAAGTCCTTTGCTGTCTCTGACAGAATTACAATGTCATCGGCGAACCTCAAAGTTTTTATTTCTTCTCCATGAATTTTAATACCTACTCCGAATTTTTCTTTTGTTTCCTTTACTGCTTGCTCAATATACAGATTGAACAACATTGGGGAGAGGCTACGACCCTGTCTTACTCCCTTCCCAACCACTGCTTCCCTTTCATGTCCCTCGACTCTTATAACTGCCATCTGGTTTCTGTACAAATTGTAAATAGCCTTTCGCTCCCTGTATTTTACCCCTGCCACCTTTAGAATTTGAAGGAGAGTATTCCAGTCAACATTGTCAAAAGCTTTCTCTAAGTCTACAAATGCTAGAAATGTAGGTTTGCCTTTCCTTAATCTTTCTTCTAAGATAAGTCGTAAAGTCAGTATTGCCTCACGTGTTCCAGTGTTTCTACGGAATCCAAACTGATCTTCCCCGAGGTTGGCTTCTACTAGTTTTTCCATTCGTCTGTAAAGAATTCGTGTTAGTATTTTGCAGCTGTGACTTATTAAGCTGATAGTTCGGTAATTTTCACATCTGTCAACACCTGCTTTCTTTGGGATTGGAATTATTATATTCTTCTTGAAGTCTGTGGGTATTTCGCCTGTTTCATACATCTTGCTCACCAGATGGTAGAGTTTTGTCAGGACTGGCTCTCCCACGGCCGTCAGTAGTTCCAATGGAATATTGTCTACTCCGGGGGCCTTGTATCGACTCAGGTCTTTCAGTGCTCTGTCAAACTCTTCACGCAGTATCATATCTCCCATTTCATCTTCATCTACATCCTCTTCCATTTCCATAATATTGTCCTCAAGTACATCGCCCTTGTATAGACCCTCTATATACTCCTTCCACCTTTCTGCTTTCCCTTCTTTGCTTAGAACTGGGTTTCCATCTGAGCTCTTGATATTCATACAAGTCGTTCTCTTATCTCCAAAGGTCTCTTTAATTTTCCTGTAGGCGGTATCTATCTTACCCCTAGTGAGATAGGCCTCTACATCCTTACATTTGTCCTCTAGCCATCCCTGCTTAGCCATTTTGCACTTCCTGTCGATCTCATTTTTGAGACGTTTGTATTCCTTTTTGCCTGTTTCACTTACTGCATTTTTATATTTTCTCCTTTCATCAATTAAATTCAATATTTCTTCTGTTACCCAAGGATTTCTACTAGCCCTCGTCTTTTTACCTACTTGATCCACTGCTGCCTTCACTACTTCATCCCTCAAAGCTACCCATTCTTCTTCTACTGTATTTATTTCCCCCATTCCTGTCAATTGCTCCCTTATGCTCTCCCTGAATCTCTGTACAACCTCTGGTTCTTTTAGTTTATCCAGGTCCCATCTCGTTAAATTCCCACCTTTTTGCAGTTTCTTCAGTTTTAATCTACAGGTCATAACCAATAGATTGTGGTCAGAGTCCACATCTGCCCCTGGAAATGTCAGGTAGGTATGGGGTTATAAATACAAAATCAAATATAGGTAATGCAGGAGTAGGTTTAGTAATGAATAAAAAAAATAGGAACACAGATAAGCTACTATGAACAGCATAGTGAACACATTATTGTAGCCAAGATAGGCACGAAGCCCACACCTACCACAGTAGTACACATTTATACGCCAACTAGCTGTGCAGATGAGAAAGAGATTGAGGAAATGTATGATGCAATAAAAGAAATTATTCAGATTGTTAAGGGAGATGAAAATTTAATAGTCACGGGTGACTGGAATTCGGTAGTAGGAAAAGGAAGAGAAGGAAAAATAGTAGGTGAATATGGACTGGGGTTAAGTAATGAAAAAGAAAGCTGCCTGGTAGAATTTTGCTCAGAGCGTAACTTAATCTTGAATAACACTTGGTTTAAGAGTCATGAAAGAAGGTTGTATACGTGGAAGAGGTCAGGAGACACTGGAAGGTTTCAGATAGATTATATTATGGTTAGACAGATTTAGGAAGCAGGTTTTAAATTGTAAGGCATTTCCTTCACAGATGTGGACTCTGACCACAATTTATTGTTTATGAACTATAGACTAAAACTGAAGAAACAGCAAAAAGTTATGAATTTAAGGAGATGGGACCTGGATAAATTGAAAGAACCAGAGGCTGTAGAGAGTTTCAGAAAGAGCATTAGGGAGTAGTTGATAAGAACAGTGAAAAGAGGTACAGCAGCAGAAGAATGGATAGCTTTGAGAGATCGGAAATAGTGAAGGCAGCAGACGATCAAATAGGTAAAAAGATGGGGACTAGTAGAAAACCATGTGTAACAGAAGAGGTATTGAATATAATTGATGAAAGAAGAAATTATAAAAGTGCAGTAAATGAAGCAGGTGAAAAGGAATACAAACGTCTCAAAAATGAGATCCACAGGAAGTGCAAAATGGCTAAGCAGGAATGGCTAGAGGACAAATGTAAGGGTGTAGAAGCATGCATCACTAGGGATAAGATAAATGCTGCCTACAGGAAAATTAAAGAGACCTTTGGAAGAAAGAGAACCACCTGCATGAATACCAAGAGTGCAAATGGAAGACTAGTCCGAAGTGAAGAAGGAAAGCTGAAAGGTGGAAGGAGTATACAGAGGGTCTATACAAGGCTGAAGTAGTTGAGACGATATTATGGAAACGGAAGAGGATGTAGATGAAGATGAAATGGGAGATATGATAATATGTGAAGAGTTTGACAGAGCAGTGAAAGATCTAAGTCGAAACAAGGCCCATGGAGTAGACAACATTCCATTAGAACTACTGATGGCCTTGGGAGAGCCAGCCATGACAAAACTCTGTAAAGGAAACAAAAGAAAAATTTGGAGTAGGAATTAAAATCCATGGAGAAGAAATAAGAACTTTTAAGGTTTGCCAGTGATGTTGTAATTCTGTCAGAGATAGCAAAGGACCTGGAAGAGCAGCTGAATGGAATGGTCAGTGTCTTGAAAGGAGGATATGAGATGAACATCAACAAAAGCAAAATGAGGATAATGAAATGTAGTCTAATTAAGTCAGATGATGCTGAGGAACTAGATTAGGAAAAAGAGACGCTTAAAGTAGTAGATGAGTTTTGATATTTGGGAAACAAAATAACTGATGACTGTCGAAGTAGGGAGGATATAAAATGTAGACTGGCTATGGCAAGGAGAGCATTTCAGAAGAAGAGAAAATTGTTAACATTGGGTATAGATTTAAGTGTCAGGAAGTCTTTTCTGAAAGTATTTGTATGGAGTGTAGCCATGTATAGAAGTGAAACATGGACGAGAACTAGTTCAGACAAAAAGAAAATACAAGCTTTTGAAATGTGGCGCTACAGAAGAATGCTGAACATTAGATGGACAGATTACTTAACTAATGAGGTAGTACTGAATGGAATTGGAAAGAAGAGAAATTTATGGCACTACTCGACTAGAAGAAGGTATTGGTTGGTAGGACATATTTTGAGGCATCAAGGGATCACTGATTTAGTATTGGAGGGATGCGTGGAGGGTAAAAATTGTAGAGTGAGACCAAGCGATGAATACACTAAGCAGATTCAGAAGGATGTAGGTTGCAGTAGTTATTCGGAGATGAAGAGGCTTGCACAGGATAGAGTAGCATGGAGAGCTGCATCAAAGTAGTCTCCGGACTGAAGACTGCAAAAACAACAACAGTGCACAAGAAGAAGGAATGTTATAATGAAGGACAAAATTGTTTCTAATATTTTAATTCAAAGAAAATATCAACAGTATGTACATGCCATGTCATTGACAATATCAAAGATAAATATTAAATGTGTTGATGAAATTTTCATTTGATTTGGTCATAGTGTAAAATATTGTGTATCAAAAGTGCATTATTCAGTAGTCATACTTTAAATGATCTTAACCAATGGAAAATGCAGGATGGAATGTAACAATATTATGAAATGGATAGTTAAAAAATCTGCCAGGAAGTTTCATATCAGCGCACACTCCGCTGCAGAGTGAAAATCTCATTCTGGAAATGGATAGTTGCTACTCACCATATTGCAGAGATGCTGAGTCGCAGATAAGCACAGTTAAGAGACTGTCGGAAAGTGAGCTTTCGGGCTACAAGGGCTTTGTCAAAAACAGACAACATAAACACACACACACACACACACACACACACACACACACACACACACACACACACACACACACACACACGACCACAGACTCCTGCAGCTGAAGTCAAAGATAAAATAACCAAAACTCACCTTTTTTGTGTGTGGCAGGGAACCAAACCCTGTTTGAGAATCCACTGTGCACCCACCATGAAAATCATCAAATGCAGTAAACTTACCTTCAGTTGAAACTTCCTGGCAGATTAAAACTGTGTGCCAGACCGAGACTCGAACTCGGGACCTTTGCCTTTCGCGAGCAAGGGCTCTACCAAGTGATCTACCCAAGCACGACTCACACCCCGTCCTCACAGCTTTACTTCTGACAGTACCTTGTAGCTTCAGTTGTCAGAGATTTTGTGTGTGTGTGTGTGAGTGTGTGTGTGTGTGTGTGTGTGTGTGTGTGTGTGTGCGCGTGTGCACACGCGCGCGCGCAACAAAGGCCTTGTTGGCCGAAAGCTCTGTTTTATACAGTCTTTTTGCTGCAACTATCTGTGACTCAACATCTCCACTATATGCTGAGTAGCAACTATTCTTTTCATAATTTTGTTTAAATAATCTTAGCATTTGTTGTATGCCTTGTCCTTTACAACAGCCTTCACTGTGTCTGGAATGGAGTCGATAAATTTTCTAATGGTACTGATGTCAATTTCATGGTGCCAGAATTCCACAATCCCCTCCAACAGCTCCTGTTTTGTTGCTTACTTCTTATACATTTTCTTTTGAATACCTTTCCCAAGTCAACACATATTGTCAATACTGATAAGATCGGGCAAATTTCCTGGCCATGGAAGTTTTCTGATACGCAATTGAGTCATGACAGAATGAATCAGAAATGATAGATTTGGAAAATATGTAACAGCAGTAATCTTGGAAATTCTATTAAAAAGATAAAATAATCAAAACTCCCTTTTTTTGTATGGCAGGGAGCCAGATCCTGTTGGAAAATCCACTGTGCTTCAGGGGAAGCACCCTGTGCAGTAAACATCAGAGGGCGCTGAATCACAACTTTGTATTGATTACTGTTCATTGTTTCCTGAACAAAATGCAGCCTTCTAACACCTTGGTATATCACTGATGCCCAGTCCATTACCAGTGCAGCATGTTTCATGGTTTGCTCGGGATCCATCCTTTCATTGGATTTGCACCTGATGAGGTGTTTATTTTTCATCATGGAAACTTAGCTTTCATATGAAAAGACCACAATACTATACTGCTCTTTTGTCAAATTTACTTGCAGTCTGGCCCATGCCAGCCGCTTTTTCATCACTGCAGCAGTTAAAAATGCCTTCTTCTTGGCAACTCTAGTCTTCATTCCCATTGCACAGAATCTTTTCCTAACAACTGATGAACTGGAATCAGTTCCTGTTGCGTCTTGCCATGCTTCAGCCAGTTCAACTGAAGCAGTACTCCTCTTGTTCCAGCTTAGTCAGTCAAGTATTCTGTCCTCCCAGGGCGAAGAAATGAATGAGCGTCCACCATGTGGTACATTTTCTGTATTTCCATTGGCCATCACCTTCTGCAAGTTTCGCCTCACAGCTGACCTTGAACAGTTTAATCTCTTGATAATACCAGCATTGTTTCAGACTTCATTGTGCATTTTTTTTATTTCTAGAAGTTAATTTGTGAGTTTTCACCATGATGGTAAACACAGACACACACAGTAGGAAGAAAATTTAAAAAATCCAGCCATATTTCCAGACCAGATCTAGTGAACGCCAAACCTCAGTTCAAACAGGGGACTTTCTGAAGCAATAATCGACAGTATGAGATCACATAGTTTCTAAGCATCGTCACAAGGCACCCCCCTCCTCCCCACCACCACCACCACCACCACAAAAAAAACCACACACATTTCTGCGTGAAGATGTGTAACTAACAAAACTACACATCATTGCAGTCAAGGATGTGCAATACTTTAGAACAGTAGTGTATGTTCCCTGAATATCTCTGCCTTTTTCACTGTTTTGAGTTTCATTGACTTTTTATGATTGTAGCAGCGTATCTTTGAATTTTTCTGTTGTCTTGCATACTTTACGAGGACACGAAATCTAGAGCAGTAATCTACAGTCAGTTGCACTAGTGTCTTGTACATGATTTCCTTTGCAGATGCGTTTCACTAACCTAAAATCCTTCAAACAGATCTAAGTACCTATGATCCTTCCACGCTATAGATTTTCTATATTTATAATATTTCATATTGGTTTTTAATTTGATTCCTAAATATTCAAATGATGTGATGGTCTTCTGGAGTTCATCAGTAATTTCGAAACTGGGTGCTGTCAGATTCTCTCTGTTTGTTGTGGGCATTAGTTTACATTTCCCCACATTTAATGTGAGCTGCCATTTATGAAGCCTAGTGGAGTTTTTGACCAAGTTATTCTGTATTTTCTTAGAACCAATCGTCAAATGATGATGCATTTCTGTTAACGAGAGTATCTTCGGTGAAATATGAGGTCAATGTTAATGTACATTAAGAATGTAAGTAGCACTAACATGCTTTCTTAGTGTACACTTAATGTGTATTTTGTTCCTGTTGAACATTTGCCATCCAGTATAGCATACTGAATTCCATTACTCAAATACTGAGGCAGTTGCCTATCTGTGAAAGTACTTTCTATGATAATTGTTAGTTGACATTGTGGTATGATGTTGAATGTCTTTCAGAAGTCTTAAAGACTAGAATCTATTCATTCACATGCATATATTATTTGAAAGATATCCTGTGTGAATTTGACTAACTGTTTTTGACCTGAGTGGTTTTTGCTGAACCTGTGCTGATTCTTAAAGACAAATTTCTTTCTGGCCAAAAAGTCATCATTTTAGGGCTTAAAACATGGTCTAGGATCCTGCAACAAATAGATGTTAGAGATAATGGCGTATAATTCCATCCTCTTCTAATGGTTGCAAGAGTTGTCATATCTGTCAGTTGCCCTGCATTCTCTTTTTCAGCAAGAGTGTAACAGTATTTCATTTCTCAGCTTCCTCCAAATTATACCATTGAACCAAAGTGGGTCTTCACTTTCTTCCTTTTTTTATTGTGTTACTTAGTGTAGTAGGCTTAAGCGAATGAAGTGGCGCGCGCGCGCACACACACACACTTCAACATTTATTAAATGGTTAAAACATGAGCAAATGAATAGTCACTTGCCAGCTGTTATCGGATTAGTAGTAGCATTGTGTTAGGTCCTCCTGTTCTCACTGCGAGCCTTCCCAGCTCTGGGACAGAGCTTGGTGTGTGGCATCTTAAAAGCACGTGCAGAGGCTTACATTTGCTTGCAACGAGTCGAGTGGAGGCAGCATCCCTTGGTGACATCTGTGGCGCCACCTGTTGGAAAATGGCAAGTGTGAAGAAAGCTAGGTTCATCGCAGCAATGCTGGTGGGGATGTTTAAAAGTCTTGTCTTCTGTGGTGGTATGTGTGGCACACAGTGTGTGATATGGGGGGAAGTCTGTGCAATGGTGCAGTTGATGGAGTTTATTTTCGCGCAGGCATATGGCGCCAGTGAATCCACTTTCTGACATTTGCCTTGTGAACCAATGGAAATATCTGCCAACAAACTGGAGCTAGTATGTTCATCAAATGGCATGTGCAAGTGCAGCATTGGTGCTGCTGAGGATTTACAAGGCTTTACAGCTGATGGAGGCTCGATGTCGGTGACAGACATCACATCGCTGTGAATGGTGACGGATACTGTGGCAGCAGCTGAGTAGGCAGGCAGGGGTCGACTTCCATGGTAGAATCATTTGTTTACCCCTGTGCCTGAAAGTCAGGCACTGACGAGGGCTGCTCAGAAGTAGCGGTCAGAGTTGTAGACAGCATTTATGCAGTATGAAAATCTATGGAAGGATCACAATAACTATGGAAGCAAAGTTTATTGGTGTCTACTTAGCCACAATCATTGTACTGAGCTCAGCCAATCATCTGAGTGGTGATGCCAGATTCCCAGTTGTGAGACTTGTTATTGGTGTGATAGAACACTTTGTCCTTCATACAGAACC
Organism: Schistocerca serialis cubense; assembly: GCF_023864345.2. Lineage (NCBI taxonomy): Eukaryota > Metazoa > Arthropoda > Insecta > Orthoptera > Acrididae > Schistocerca > Schistocerca serialis. The sequence continues at coordinate 544,811,004 of NC_064644.1, read as the reverse complement.
TCATTGTGAATTTGGCGTATGAAACAGACTGTCAAAAGTCAGATAGATGCAACAAAATGCAGTGACAATGAAAATGTAATAATTCTGCCAATGAAATGACATGAAAAGGCAGTTTGTCATAAGTGCTGATAAAACAGTGTGTTTTCGTTGAGTGCAGCGTGTGGAGTTTGGACATCTGAGCCTTGAAACTGTGAATGAAAATTTCAGTTTCACTATATGATTGAGGAGAGAACGCAGACATTTAGATATGTTGAATTCCATTATGATGACAGAATTGTTGAAATTCTAACAAATAAATCAGATGACCATTGTCCTAAACAATAGTTTGTCGCAAACCATCGAAACAAGACAGATGTGGGTGCTTCTGTAGTGTTAGAGCTAGTTCTCAAATTCATTTCAATGAAAATGTACTGTATGCTTCGACAGTGGTCAGCTACCTTGTGTTCCAGAAAGGACCAGCAAAATCAGTGTGGATGCATTGCCAAGGACCCTCAAGTCAAGGCCAATTGGAAAATTCCTGGTGGTGTGCTGTCTAATCATCTGCATGTGCATGGAAGAGGCCAGTCATCTGTTCAGTCTGCCCATCGAGGCCAAGCCACATACAATGTTGGTGCACTGGATACTTAGTTTCAATGATTCTGCAATGTCTTCTATGTAAGATTTTCAATACATGTTGATACAATGATTTGGGAATCACGACTTGTCTTTGTTCATTAGGAGCATGTGATAAAATTGCATCATTCTGGTTAATAAAGGCTGTTGTCCTGAGAATAGTATTTGCATATTAATGCATCCAAAATTGATTTCAGATCATGAGGCCAACCCGTCTATATCTAATAATTAAGCAATTGTAGTGAATGATTTTGTTCAGTAACTTGCATGAGTTGGAAACATTCAGTGGGGAAACGTTGCTGTTCTTGCATATCAGATTGATCAATTTGAAGCAAGGAGCTTCTGATGCATGGAACTGCAGATCACTTCCCATAGGTCTGTATTACCATGCTGTGCTCTATGCCAATGAAGAATTTTCCTTGAGTGTCTTAAAGAATCACTCTGCAAATAATTCAATATTTGAACCACAGTTTCATGCAGCCTTGAGAGAATTAGATCAGATGAGACTTGCTTGTGATGATAAATTCCTCATATATTCAGACTCCTCATTTGCCATTCAATCGGTGCAGCATGCGTAGCAGTAGACAAAGAGGTCTAGACTGTCTAGGTCACATTCTTCCATCTACAAAAGATGGGAAAGGTGGTGTCATTCTGTTGATCTCCATACAGCATGACCCAATGGAAGAATTACCAAAAATTCATAACTCTGTGTGCCATCCCCCTACATGCTCTCTTGTTATTGAGGTACAGTTAGGTATTGGTGAGAAAAGCAGTGATTAGGAATGGTTGAGGGTCCTCCATACTCAACTACGAATTCAGTGCAAGCCAATGAAACATTGTTTCCTGCTTCAGCAAGAATACCTGCACTTCTGGCATACCTATTCCTGTACAGCATATTTTAACAAATTGTGCTTCATGTTCATTTCACTTTCTGTTGAAATAACACATAAAATAACAATTATAATGTGTTCTTAATGGAAATCGGGGAGATATTTATTTTCCCACATCTTTGAAAATGTTAATAGCATTATTCTGTGTCATTGCATTAATAGAAAAATTGTCATAACTGTCTATTATAAAATGTTTTACTGTACAAATAGAAAGTAAGCTAAATTTTTATTATCAGTATTTGCTTAAATAACTTCTGTGTTCACTTTCAGTTGGAGTATCGAATGCAACTGGATATTGTGAAATCTCGAAAGTTACAAGCAACAATTTGGAATCACGACACCCTCCAGGAAAATGAGTTTCTTGGAGGTTTCACATTACCACTAAATGCAATTGATTTGTCTCAGGAAACAATAGAATGGTATACTCTTACTAATATCAGCAGATGAAGGCTGCTGGAGTGTAGACGTCTATCTTTTAGTGATCGTTACATGTCCAAAGAATTTTTAATGTGTAGAATCACTCAGAAAAATTTAGCTTTTGTATACAACTGTGTGTGGCTTTGAGTGATTTGTGAGAAAGTATTTTTCTCATTTTTAAGACTTTTGTGCTGCATCAATGAAATGAAACTGTATGTATGGTGTATAGTGACTTGTATAAAGTTAGGTGGTAACTTACAAACCCATGTTCCAATCAAACCAAAAATTCCCTTGCATTCATTCTTTATACCTCCTCTACCACAACCTTGCCACTGTAACATATGAAATTGATAGTCATATTTATTTATCAATTATTTATTCGTAAATGATGTAACATAATATTTGCCAAAATGCTTTTATAATAATGAATTCTTTGCTTTTGTTACAATTTATATATTTTTGTTATGAACAAGAATTTGAAATAGATATTGATAAAAAAAATGAGCATTTCAATTTTTTAATTCTTTTTGGATTAAATGCTGCTCCTTAGCTTATTAATGGTTCCTGCTTATTGAGATAGAGTACAGATACATCTTACAAGTATTATTTATCATCATCAGAGTTGTTACTAATACTTTATATGAAAAAGAGTGTTTCCTGACATAACAAGAAGGGAATGAAGAAAGAAGGATGACAAGGACTTTGGTCTTCAACTCTCTTCTTGACTACATAGTCACATAGTCATCAGGAATAGAGCAACACAGAAGGGAGAGGGAGGAGGAACCACTGCACAACTTTTTGTTGATTTTTTTATTTGTATTGGACTTCTGTGTCATTCTGAGTAAGATGGAGAGTTTGTAAGTTACTAGACTCATTTGGATGGGGTGGGCATCAATTCATCCATACAAATTTAGGTGTGCTGTGGTAATCCTAACCACTTTAATGATAAGATAGTTTCTTTAATTATAACAGAACAGACTTCATTTGCCATCCTTGATCAATCAGAGCTTCAGTTCAGTTTCTAATGACCTAATCATTTCTGTCATTTTACTTTCCTGAAATCTTCTTTTCTTTTTTCGTGTGTGTCAATGACACATGATCATTTAACAAACTGATATGTATAAAAAAATATTTAAAAGAAAAAATCAGAAATGCTTTGAAATAAGAAATTCCTAAATGAAAATCATATGCAAGTATTAGAGTTTTACTTGCAAGACTTGAAGGAAAAGTAACAAAGTCAAATATAACTTCTCTGCAGAAGTCATTTCAGAATTTGCCGAGAATTATTGGTAAAAACTATTGAAAACACACTCAGAAAGATGGACCAAGAAAGGATGTCTGAAACCTCTTCTAATAGTTTTTTCCTACTGTTTAATTCCACATAATGAGCTATAAATATTGTAACACAAACAAATGGACTTAAATTATTCAACTATATCTTCTGCATTTGTATAAATTTCTATGAATTGTCCCCATAAACATTTAACAGGACCTAAGTATTCCTGCAGGAAATAAGAGTAGTTTCCCAAAAGGAAAGTCTTAGTTCTGGATTTGAAAACCATTTTGCTGCACAATGCCCCTTTCCTCCACCCTCTTTTCACACTATATGCCTTCACCCTGCTTCTGTAATTTGCCCTCTTGTATCCAACTTGCACAAAACTGAACTCTTCAATGTACCCCATCCTCACACTTCCCAGTTCACTGTGGCCTTCCACCAAGCACAGCCATATACACCATTCCTACCACAATGGATCCCTGCTCCATCTTTCTGCACAAGTTCAGAAAAGTATTCCTTTCCCTGGCTAAAACCTAGTCTGACATCCTATTTCTTATATATCGCCTAAACCTTGGAATACCCCCCAAATGGACTAGCCATTTTTCCTTTCTCTGGATCCCACCCCTCTTTTCACAACAACCTTCACCTTTTCAGATTCCATCAGTCCCTGGCTCCTCGCGCAACTTTCCTAGACATTGACCACCTCCTTTTTCATCACTCCATCCACACCTCTGTTCACATTAAACCCACCAACTACCAAAAGTACATGCATTTAAAAAGCTGACATCCCTTTCACACCAAAAAATCTCTTCCATACAGCCTGGCCACCCTGGGGCGGTATATCTTTAGTGACAAGAACTCCATTGCCCAGTATGCTGAAGGTCTCAAGAATGCCTTCACAGACACCCACTATACTCCAGACCTAGTCTGCAAACAGATTCCCCATGCCATTTCCCCTCGTAGTCCCAATCCTCCAACCACCCAAAAGAACCAGCTGTGAAGAATTGTTCTTTCCATTACCCAATACCATCCCAGACTAGAACAACTGAACCACATCCTTTGCCAGGGTTTGATTAACCATCATCATGCCTGAAATGAGGGACACCCTATCTGAAATCGTTTCCATCCCTCCTAAAGTCGTGTTCCATTGCCCACCCAAATTGTGCAACATCCTAGTCTATCCCTCTGCCACTCCCAATCCCAACTCCTTGCAGCAAGGACCATATCCCTGTGGAAAACCCAGGTACAAGACCTCCACAACCCACCCACCCAGCACTTCCTATGCCAGTCCTGTCACAGGTTTCTCCTATCCCATCAGGCACTGGGCCACCTGTGAAAGCAGTCATGTCATTTACCACCTCTGCTGCAATCGCTTCTTTGGTTTTTATATTGCTATGACTGCCAACCAGCTGTGTGTCAGAATGAACGCCATACTGTGGCCAAGAGCAAAGTAGACTCCCTGTGGCATAACATGCAGCTGACAATAACATGCATGATTTCAAAGCCTGCCTAACTATCAAAGCCATCTTGATACTCCCTTGCGCCACAAACTTTTCTGAATTGCGCAGATGGAAGTTATCTTTACAACACATTCTATGCTCCCGTACTTATCCTGGCCTCAACCTACAGTAATGTACTGTCCACACACCCTCCACCCAAATGTTTCCATCCCCTCTGTCCTATCACCACCTCCGCATTCTCATCTCCCACCCTCCTTGTTTGCCACCCTCTGACAAAACACCCACCTATCTTTCCCCACTTCTCTCATTTTTCACTCTGTTTCCCTACCTCCCTGCCCCACAAACTCTTGGCAGTGTGCCTATTGACACACTATTCTCTGCACACGTTGCCAGACAGCACTCCTCTCCCCCCTCACCTGTACACTCTATCCCTTCCCTTTTCCTGCCCCCCCCCCCCCCCCCCCCCTCCAGAATGCTGCTTTCATCACACATGATGATTGCATTCTGGCCTGAGCTACTTGAGTTATCCGTCTTGTGTGTGAGAGGTGTGCTTGTGCGAATGAATGGTGTGTGTTTCTCTTTTTCTGGTAAAAACTGTGGCTGAAGGCTTTGTGTAAGCGTCTTTTTATTGTACCTGCCTGCAACTTTAAACATGTCATCTTAATGGTAAGTAGCAGCCTATCTTTTCCTGCATTGATGAAATGAGTAAAAATATTTGTCTTTTCTTATCTCTTAGAATCCAGCACAGAACTTCTGTGATCCATTTACTGTCCATCCACACAGTGCTGCCCATTGTCACTAAAATGTAATTAATTTTCTGTTCTAGTTTGTACTGTGATCCATTTGCCTGTATTCTTGTCTCTCCTAGTAACACTGTGATCTTTTCTTCCCATTGCTCACAGAACAATCCCCAAAATTTGAGTGGATTTTGTGTAAAAAGTCAGTATCTCTCAGCTGAAAGTTATAACTACCATTGCATACTGATTGTAACCTTTATGCTTCAGGGACATCAGAAGCTTAATTTTGAAAAATGTTTCTTTCCTCATCCACCCAGATATTGTTTTCAACTGCTCTTAAATTGGTCCAACAATTTCACTGTTCAAATGTAAACACTTTTTATGTATTGATTGTAGATTATTTAACTCCTGTTATAACCAATTTTAAGGTCTGCTTGCAAACTTGCGGAATTAATTCACTACTGAAATGTATCTGTTGTAACAGGAAACAGCACAGGGTCACTAGAAAAACAAAAATATTTCAGTGAAACTGGTTTAAAAGTATTCTTTCTTTGTTTTCTCAAATGAAAGATCTAAAAACTTCCTCTGTGACCTGAGAATAGTTTTGGTGACATGAAATTTCTTTGCCTGGCTTTTCTTTCAGTTCTCAATCTCCCACTATTTTGATTATCTGCTGTAAGTTGTAACACGGACATATATATTCTTAAGTATACTAACATTGGTTGAACCACTTCCTTGTTTCTCTGTGGCATTTATTACAGCTTCTGTTGAAATCAAGTCTAAAGTTTTCGCAAGATCTTAGAATCCTAGACAGTATTGTAATTCATTTGTATAGCTCCAGTGCACAGTCTAATTCAGGATTTGAAAAATGGTCCATTGTGTTACATCCACTTGTAAAGCAATATGGTTCTACTGCTTGATTAGTATGAATTGATAGACAATAATTTTAGATATTGTTCTGTACCTTATAAGAGAGAGCTCCTGGATTTATATTGTCCAAATAGTCATTGTTTTCCTTAACTTTCTGTGTTTCTCATTCACCTCTTGAATTCTACAAATATTTAGAGACAATGATTGATATTTTTATTTTTTTTTTATTTTTATGATCGTGCACCATAGCCTCACCTACAACACAACAGTGAGAACTGTCTAGTGCCTCTATGACACTGACACTGCTATGGACGTTGTGTAATGGCAGTATTTACCTAATGCAGATAACATTGACCTTGAGATTGCCCTACACTTACCATATACTATCTGTTGTTTCATATCATCTCCACTTGTTGGTGCCACACCTAGATTAAATGATAGGTCAAGATTTTTATTAGGCATTTGGAGGGAGTTATGCAGAAAATTTCAACTGAGAAATAAAATTTATTCTTCTTATAATAATTTCCGGGTATGCAGCCGGATCCCGTCGACATTCTGCCACGATATTTCGGCCCAGAGACGTCCGGCCATCATCCCCTTCCTCCATGAACCCTAGACCTTGCCAAGGTGAGGTGACTTGTGTACTTCAACAATATAGATAGTCATACTGTAGGTGCAAGCATAATGGAGGGACATCTGTGGAGAGGGCAAACTAGGTCATGGTTCCTGAAGAGGGACAGCAGCCTTTTCAGTAGATGCAGGGGCAACAGTATGGGTGAGTAACTGGTGTGACCTTGTAACATTAGCCAACATGGCAGTACTATGCAGGTAGTGCAGAAAGACGAAAGGAAGGGAAATTACAGCCATCACGTTTTTCCTGACAACATGTGTGTCTACTGTGTGGCTTAATGATGCTGATCGCTTGGGTAAAGTATTCCGGATGTACCTCCACATTCAAATCTCTCTGCTGGGACTATGAGTAGCAAGTTATCATCAGAAAAAGCAAAATTAGCGTTGTACTGGATGGAGCATGGAACATTACATCCCTCAATCGGGTAGATAGCTTAGAAGAAAATCAGCTTAAGTTGTGGGCAGAAGTAGTGAAGTGCAGTGGCAAGGACAACAGGATATCTGGTCAGGTCAGTACAAGGTTGTCAACACAAAATTATATAGGGGTAAGACAGCAGCCCAGTAATGAATAAGAAAATAGGAATGTAGCTTAGCTACAGTGAACAGCATAGTGAATGGTTTATCTTACAAGGAACCCCTCGAGTTCGAAGTCGCAAAAGGCCAATGATGTTTACGGCATTTGACGTCCCAAATATTGTCTATCGTGTAACCACGATATTGGCAACGGGGTGGGACGGGAGGTATTCAATGGTGAGCACAGCATAGGCTGCGGGGCATAGTTGAACAGCCTAGTCAATGAGTAACTCTCAACAGTGCTATAGTGCTAGTGGTGTCGATACAAAGCAGAGCAGTGGCAATGATAAACAAAGCAGACATTGCATTGTACCTACAACAACAGTTGCTGAAGTTGACATTTTATCAGAAAGGAACCCAAGGACTTTCACAAGGTGAGAGAGAGGTGGCAAATGAAATATTAGTGTTTCTGCAAGATGAGTCAGTGGCACGTGTGTTATCATATAGGCTCGACTGTGCAGACGATGTAAGTAAGGATTAGAATGACGACGATATATGATTAACAAGTGAAAGTGATATTGAAACAGGTGTCCATGTAGTTCATCATCCATGTTGGACAGGAAGAAACAAATCCTGCCTCCAGTGGAATGTAGTAAAGGACAATCATTGTCCAATGGATGAGTACGAAACGTAATTACATTCATGGGAGATCATAAATTTTTTACTATGCTGCAGATGAACAGATTTCGAATAAGTATGCAGCAATACAGCGATGTATTGCATAAGAAAAACTACGGATATTCAAGGAAGGACAGGGTGCACTTCTTACAAAAACTGGTGTCTGCAGATTTCAAGGATGCTCAATAAAATTTACAGGATGTGCACGATAGTGACCTACTGCGTTATATACATCAAACTGCATGTGACATGTGCTGATCACCCAGAACATTATGACCACTGACCTACTATCATTACAAGTCCATTCAGGCAATAGCAGCATCACCTGGTGAGGAATGACTGCTAGTCCATAGTCCACACATGCAGTGCATGCAGTATCAGTGAGCATCCTGTCGGTGCGTAGAATGGGGAAGGCTCACAAACTATACAAGTATGACCGAGGGCAGATTGTGATGGTCTGGAGGCTCAGCAAGAACATTTTGGAAACTGCAGGACGTGTTGGGTGTTCAAGGAGTACCGTGGTGAGTGTCTTCAACACGTGGCAAAGCAAAGGTGAAACCACGTCCACACATAATTGGGGTTAGACGGCAACCCTCATTACAAATGTCGGATGTTGCAGGCTGGACAGACTGGTAAAACAGGACAAGCGGCAGACTGGTGGAACTAACATCAGACTTCAATGCTGGGCAGAGTACAAGCATGTCTGAACACTCAGTGCACTGAACACTCCTAATGATGGGCCTCCACAGTCGACAACCCATGTATGTGCCAATGTTAATACCATGACATCAGCAACTACGACTGAAATGGGCATGCCACAGTGGCAGAACATTTGTCATGTTGTTGGCTGGGGAAGGGGGGGGGGGGGGGGGGGGTGATTCCGTCATCTTCTAGGGGGGAAGTGCATCACATAACAGGAATATGTTGTCGACCCACCTAACTTGTACACTTGGCGAATGGGTAAAGAGATTCTTCTACCTTGCCCGATTTAGGTTTTCTTGTGGATGTGATAATCACTCCCAAAAAACTGATGGAAACATATGAGTTTGTCACGTAAACTGAAAATAAAAAATTAAAATTTTCACTCAAGGGAAGACTTGAACCAAGGTCCTCTCGTTCCACAGCTCCTCACACTAACCACGGGACCACAGCAATCCTGTGCTCACACTATCCTTCATGTTGCCTATCTTGCGCATAGACTACTCAGTTTGTATATTTTGCTTATTTTTTCATAGTTCCACACAACTTCCTGTTTTCTCGATTGATGTGTGTTCAGTTTTTCAAGGTCTATCCACTGTGCCAACTTATAACTAAATCTGAGGGGGGTGCGATGGGGAGGTTCCTTTGTGAGAAACTTAAGTTGAAACAAGTAGATAACATTCCGTTAGTGCTACTGATGGCTTTGGGAGAGCCAGCCATGACAAAACTCTTCCACCTCATGAGCAAGATGTATGAGACAGTTGAAACACCTGCAGACTTCAAGAGGAATTTAGTGATTCCAGTTCAAAAGAGGTGCTGTCAGGTGTGAAAATTATCGAACTATCAACTTAATAAGTCACTGTTGCAGAATACTAACACAAATCCCTTACAGAAGAATGGAAAAGCTAGTGGAGGCCGACCTTGCGGAGGATCAGTTTGGATTGCGGAGAAATGTAGGAACACATGAGGCAATACTGACACTACGACATCTCATAGAAGATGGGTTAAGGAAAGATAAAACTACGTTTATAGAATTTGTAGACTTAGAGAAAGCTTTTAACGATGTTGACTGGAATACTCTCTCTCAAATTCTGGAGATGGTAGTGGTGAAATACAGGGAGTGAAGTGCTATTTACAATTTGTACAGAAACCAGATGGCAGTCATAAGAGCCAAGGGGCACGAAAGGGAAGCAGTGGTTAAGAAGGGAGTGAGACAGGGTTGTAGCCTACCCCCAATGTTATTCAATCTGTACATGGAGCAAGCAGTAAGGGAAACCAAAGAAAAATTTGGAGGAGGAATTGAAGTCCAGGGAGAAGAAATAAAAACTTCGAGGTTTGCTGATGAAATTATGATTCTGTCAGAGACAGCAAAGGACTTGGAAGAGCAGTTCAATGGAATGGGCACTGTCTTGAAACGAAGATATGAGATGAATGTCAACAAAAGCAAAATGAGGATAAGGGAATGTAGCTGAATTAAATTAAGTGATGCCGAGGCAGTTAGATTAGCAAATGACACTTAAAGTAGTAGATCAGCTTTGCTACTTGGGAAGCAAAATAACAGATGATGGTTGAAGTAGGAAGGATATAAAATGTTGATTGGCAATGGCAAGAAAATCATTTCTGAATAAGAGAAATTTGTTAACATCGAATATAGATAAGTGTCAGGAAGTCCTTTCTGAAAGTATTTATTTGGAGTGTAGCCAAGTATGAAAGTATTTGTATGGAATGTAGCCATGTATGGAAATGATACAATTTACACAAAAAGAGAGTAGACACTTTTGAGATGTGGTGCTACAGAAGATTGCTGAAGATTAGATGGGAAGATCATGTAACTAATGAAGAGGTACTGAATAGAATTAGGGGGAAGAGAGATTTGTAGTAGAACTTGACTAAAAGAAACGATCAGTCGGTTGGACACATTCTTGAGGCATCAAGGGATCACCAATATAGTACTGGAGGGAAGCTTGGAAGAGAGGGGGTGGGGGGGATCATAGTGCAGATTCAGGAGGCACCAAACCAGTCTTCGGGCTGAAGACAGCAAGAACAGAAATTCCTATATGGAATACTACATAAAATAAAGAACAGTCAACTTCTCCCTATCACTAACTGACACATGGTGCATAGAAACACATGACAGAAAAATATTCATACCGGCTTTCGTATTTCACTCTTTCTCAAGTGGAAGTAGACACATTCACACACAGTTACTTATATGTACATGCCTGTGGCCACAACGTGACTGACTATTGATTACCAGTAGCAGTTGTCTGGGCATATGCAGGTGGGGAGGGAGCAGAGAAGGAAACATGAGGCGAGGAGTGATTGTGTGATAGGTGTAAGACAGGCCTTCTAATAGATGACTCAGTGGCTACACACCAATATGAAAGAAAGTTTGAACACATGAGGGAGGGGGCAGGGGTAGGAGGATAGCGGAATGGAGAGAGACAGGAAGGAAAGAGAGAAAGGAGGGTTTGAGCACCTGCATTGGGAGGGAGGTGAGGAAGAGAGGTGGAGAACGCACTACATGATCTGCGTGGGGAAGGAATGTTGTGAGTAGTAGAGAGAATGGAAAGGTGAGGTGAGGCAGTGGGAAAAGAGGTTAGTGGATGTTCAAGCCAGGGGGATTGTGGGAGCACAGAATATGTTGGAGACCCAATTCTCATGTGTGTAGTTTAGAGAAACTGGTGCTAGAAGAGAGTATCCAAATGTCTCACATAGTGAAGCAGCTGTTGATCATTTGTGTTGTACACATCATGTTCAGAAACTGGATGATGAAGTGTGTTGATTCTAAGAGTTTGTCAGTGGCCATTTGTGCATGGCTGTTTTCACATATCGCCCTCCCTTTTATAGAATAGGACGTGCCTGTGGCTGGAATGCAGTAGGAAATGGTGGTTGGGTGACTGGGACAGGTCTTGTATCTAGGTCAACCACATGACAACATGGGAGTGACTCTTTGGGTGCAGGATTGTGAGCAGTGTTGGAATAGAGATGGACAAGGATATTCTATAGGTTGGGTGGGTGGTGGAACACAACTTTGGTGATATGGGTAGGATTTTTGGTAGGGTATTCCTCATCTCAGGACATGAGAAGAGGTAGTTGAAGCTCTGGTGAAGGACATGGTTGAGTGTTTCAAGGCCAGGGTGATAGTAGGTGTTCAGAGGAGTGCTGGTTAATAATTGTTAACTGGGTTACTGGTGTCGGAAGAGGAGATGGCACCATAAGATTTGTTTATGGATGAGCTGGATACGTTATGGTCTGTCAATAAAGCCTCAGGTAAGGTTATCAATATGTTTCGACAACTCCTGCTTTCCATTTTAGATGCGGTTTTGATGAATGGTGAGAATGTTGATAGTTGGTGCAGTGAACAGATATATTTATGGAGCCATCTGAGAGGTGGAGATCGACATCTAAGAAGGTGGCTCGTTGAGATTAGAAGGACCAGGTGAAGCAGATTTTGTAATAGGTGTTAAAGTTATTCCACAAATCCAATCTCACAGATGTCCATACTGGTTACTGCATTGTGGCTGGATACAACGCTCCCACAGAATGCACCTCACCTTTGTCAACCAACACCTCCAAACTATTGTCCATAACCTCTAATCCTACAGTCAAGACACCGACCACCTTCCTCATGGCCTTTCCACAGTTCCTATCATGTTACCACCAGACTCCTTGTAGGTCACTGTGGGCACAACGTCCTTGTACATCAACATACCTCAAACATGTAGCCTTGTGGCCATGGAATACTAGCTTTCCCAGTACCAAATCCACCACCACTTTCCTAATCCTCCTAGCCAACCACATCCTTACACTAAAGTATTTCACTTTCGAAGGCCAAATGTATCAACAAATCCATGGTCCTGCCAAGGGTACTTTGGTGGCACCATCATATGCCAACTTATTTATGAGCCATCTGGAGAAATCCTTCCTCTGCAGTCAACACTTAAAACCCCTTATCTGTTTCAGATTCATTGATGACATATTCATGATCTTGACTCATAGCAATGACAACCTTTGTTCTTGGTTTTCTTCATGACCTCAACATCTTCCCCCAAATCTGCTTTACCTGGTGTTCTTGAGCTCAATGAGTCACTATCCTAAATGTCAACCTCCACCTCTCAGATATCTCCGTAAATATGTCTGTTCGTATCAAGCACACAAATTCCAACAGTACCTCAACTTTGACAACTATCATCCATTCTGTGTCACAGTGTCAAGTCCTTACAGCTTTGCCACCGGTGGACATTGTATCTGGAGTGGAAAGTGGAAGTAGTCAAAATATGTTGATAACCTTACTAGAGTCATTGACAGAAAGCACTGTATGCAGCTCATCTATAAACAGGCCTCCTGTGCCATCTTCTCCTGTGACACAAGCCAGCATTAACAACCAAACCCAATTCAAAAGTAATAGCAGTGTGCATAACTACAATACTAGGAGAAAGGATGATCTTCACTATTCAAGATTAAATCTAACTTTGGCACAGAAAGTGGTGAATTATACTGGCACTAAAGTCTTTGGTCACTTACCAAATAGTATCAAATGTCTGACAGATAACCAACAAGTATTTAAGAAGAAATTAAAAGAATTTCTGAACGACAACTCCTTCTACTACATAGTTTAAAAAAATTAAAAAACACAAAAAAAAGTTGTTATATTAACTTAAGTATGTTGTTAAATTAACTTAATTATGTCATGTATTGGAAAATTTGACTCGTTCCACATCATTACGAAATATCGTATTCATGATCCATGGAACTAGTATCAATCTAATCTAATCCACTGTTCAGTGCTCCTCTGGTTATCTAATATTGCCTTGGCCTTGAAAAGTTTGATCAAATCCTTCATCATGGCTTCCACTACCTCTCATTGTGCCCTACAAGGGATATCCTGCACAAAATCCTACTCACATCACCAAAAGTAATGTCTTACTGCTCACCCAGTCTGCAGAATATCCTTGACCATCCCTATTTCAAGCCTGCTCCTGATTCTGCACCCCACAAGTCGTTCTCTCATTATCAAACTCGGTGCAAGACCTGTCCCGTTCACCCACCTATCACGTCCTAACATCCAATCCTGCTCCTAATCCTGCACTCAGTGTCTCATTCTTTTGCGGTTGACCCAAGTGCAAGACCTGTCTCGTAGACCTACCCACCATCTCCTACCACATTTCGTTCCCTATAAAAGGCAGGGCCACATGTGAAAGTATCCATGTTACTGTATATATCAGCTATGCTGCAGTTAGTGTACAGCTTTCTATGTGGGAATGGGCACTGAAAAACTGTGGCAAACCACAAACTTGACCATCCAGTTATCAAAAATGCTGCTGACAACAACACAAATAACTATAAAGCTGCTTCACTATGTGAGCCATTTGGACACTCCCTTTCAGCACTAGTTTCTCCGAACTATGCATACAGGAATTCTCTCTCCAGCATATCCTGCTCTCTCTCAATCCTTCTCATCCTAACCTCTGCTAACCTGTCTCTCTCTCTCTCTCTCTCAATCCTTCTCATCCTAACCTCTGCTAACCTGTCTCTCTCTCTCTCTCTCTCTCTCTCTCTCTCTCTCTCTCTCTCCACTCTTAACCTTTTTGAAAAATGTTGGGGTTATGGGTATCGGCCTGGGGAGTGTTTCCTCTGATTTTTGACAGTGGTGATAACTGGGATTTATGTGATGCTAGTAGAATTTACTAAAGTCATACTGTTTAAAAAGAATATTACTGAGCAAAGTGGCACAATGGTTAGGACACTGGACTTGCATTCAGGAGGACCCCAGTTCAAACCCATGTCTTGTGATCCTGATTTTGATTTTCCCTAAGTAGCTTCAGGCAAATGCCGGAATGGTTCCTTTGAAAGGGCACAACACATTTCCTTCCCCATCCTTCCATAATCTAAGATTGTGCTCCGTCTCTAATGACTTCGTTGTCAACGGCACTTAATATGATATTGCAGTGCTTGTGTTATTCAGAAGTGTTGTATTTATCCACTGACACTGGATATGTGACTTTTAATTAAAATGTCTCCTCTGTGTGGGAATATACATAATCCATATATGAGTGCAGGTTGTAGACACGTGATTGATGACATATAAGGTGCAATAAGTGGGAAATCAGTGTTCAAGTACCAGTCTGGCACAGATTTTCAATGTCATCACTTCATTATACAGCTGATGGTTGGTCATATTCACAACTGTCAATACATTTTATGATGCTGTTTCATGTGTAAAATAATGATGGATGGTAATGAAGGGGGCTTTGTGATGGGGTGTTCTTCTTCACCAAGCAAGTTGATGAGATGAAATGGGGAACTGTGACATGATTTGTAAAATGTAGTGAACTTCTGTTTAGTGAGATGGTAGATGGTTAGGTGACCCATCATGGTTCTAATTACGTCACTGGTAGTGTATCTTGGTGTGTCAGATATTATGCAAAGTAATTCATACTTTAAACCCTTTCTGTTATGGTAATATTTGTGTCTGCTGCCATGCTCCACACTTCCGAGCCACAAAGTATGTCTGGTAGAATGATGGTTGCCTCTATTCTTATCTTAACTGCTGTTGAGAGCCCGTACCTTTCAATATTCAGTACAGATAAAAAAGCCTTACACAACCTTTATTACTTGCCTCCATTATATGCTGCCTGAAAGTAAGAGGTTGTTTGATCTCTAGGCCAGGGTAGGTGGTTAAGCCTCTCTTGTTTATAGGACAGGGGCACACCTACTTCTATGTTCCTGATGGGAAGGTCTGCTCCACCTATCAATGTATAAAACTTTCTGGCTACAAAGTATTCCACGACAGAGTCTTTACATAAAAGATTCTCGATTTACCTGCCACATCAGATTTGGATAAAATTCTAAGCTTTCAATAATCTTTTCCATCATTGGCTAAAACTGTCATAAAATGGCAAAGGCACCACTTCAGTCTACATCTTTTCTGTGATGGCATGATGACATAATATACTGTAGGCAATCAGATTTGTCCTGTGGGTATAAAAGCAGAAGTGTCGCCAGTTCACGTCAGTCAGTTTTATCCCGACAATGATGATAGAAGCAATCATTGAAAATTTAGAATTTTATTGGAGTTTGACTTGGCAAGTGAATGAAGAATTTTTATGCAATAAAACTTTCTGTTCATCATCTAGGACGTACCAATTTTTAATATGCTAAGTGTGCAGTTGTACTTAAACATCTTGTACAATAGACTGCCATGCCGAACGTGGTCAAACAGCTTTTCAATGTCCAGTAAGATGCCTCCTGTGCTATTTCCCTGTGTTTCTCTGAGCATACATTTTCTACCATGCAATAGCATGCTGTATAGTGTTATACCCAGCACTGAAACTGAATTGTTTAGGCGTAAGGATAGTATCCCCTCCATGAATCTTGGCCCTTGCCATTGGTGGAGTGGCTTGCGTACCTCAGTAATACAGATAGCCATATTTCAGGTGCAACCACAATTTAGGGATATCTGTTGAGAGGTCAGACAAATGTGTTGTACCTGAAGGGGGCAGCAGGCTTTTCAGCAGTTGCAGGGGCAACAGGCTGGATGGTTGACTGATCTGGCCTTGTAAAATCAACCAAAATTGCCTGGCTATGCTGGTATTGCAAATGGCTGAAAGCAAGGGGGGGAGGGGGGGGGGGGAGGAAAGAGCTGTAATTTTGTCTGATGGCATACAGACCTACTTTGTGGTTAAATGATGAGGCCATTCTTTTGGGTAAAATGTTCCAGAGGTAAAATATTCCCCTATTTGGATTGCCAGATGGGAAATACACAGGCAGATGCTGTCATCAGGGGAAACAAAATGCATTCTGCAGATCATAACACGGAATGTTAGATTCCACTAGTCGCATAGGTAAGTTAGAAAATTTAACAAGGGAGATAGATAAGTTGGATATAGTGGGAATTAGTAAAGTTCAGTGGTAGGAGGAACAGGACTCCTGGTCAGGTAAATACAGAAGTATAAATACAAAATCAAGTAGAGGTAATGCAAGAGTGGGTTTAATAATGAGCAAGAAAATATGGAATGAGAATAAGCTACTATGAATAGCATAGTAAATACATTATTGCAGCCAAGGTAGATATAAAGTCAACAGCCATCACAGTAGTACAAGTTTATATGCCAACTAGGTGACAAAGAGATTGAACAAATGTGTGAGTAATTAAAAAATTATTCAGTTAGTTAAGGGAGATGAAAACTTGTGATTGGGGACTGGAATTCAGTAGCAGGAAAAGCAAGAGAAGGAAATAGTTTGGGCGAATAAGTACTGGGGGAAAGAAATGAAAGAGGAAGCCACCTGGTAGAATTTTTCATAGAGAGTAATTTGATCATAGCCAATACTTCAAAAATCATGAAAGAAGGCTTTTTTATGTGGAAAAGAGCTGGAGACCAGAAGGTTTCAGATTGATCATATACTGGTAAGATAGAGATTTCAGAACCAGATTTTAAACTGTAAAACATTTCCAGGGGCAGATGTGGACCCTGAGCACAATTTATTGGATATGAACTGTAGAGTAAACCTGAAGAAATTCGGAAAAGGTAGGATGTTAAGGAGATGGGACCTGGTTAATCTGAAAGAACTAGAGGCTGTTGAGAGTTTCAGAGTGAGCATTAAGCAACAATTGGCTAGGCTAGGGGATATTAATACAGTAGGAGACAAATGCATAACTTTGGGAGATGAAATAGTGAAGGCAGCAGAGGATTAAATAGGTAAAAAGAGAAGACATAGCAGTAATCTGTGGATAATTTGATGAAAGGCAAAATATAAAAATGCAGAAAATGAAACAGGTGAGATGGAATACAAACATCTTAAAATGAGATTGACAGGAAGTGCAAAATGGGTAATCAGGAATGGCTGGAGGACAAATGTAAGGGTTTAGAAGCATATATCACTAGGGGAAGGATAGATAATGCCTACAGGAAAATTAAAGAGGCCTTTGTACGAAAGTGAAGTGTCGGTCTGAATGTCAAGAGCTCAGATGGAAAAGCAGTCCTAAGCAAATAAGGGAAAGCTGAAAGGTGGAAGGAGTATATAAAGAGTCTCCACAAGGGAGATGTAGTTGGAAGCAGTGTTGTAGAAATGATGGAAGACATAGATGGAGATGAGTTGGGAGGTATGATACTGCAAGAAGAATTTGACAAAGCACTGAAAGACTTGAATTGAAACAAGGCACTCGAAGTAGATGACATTTCATTAGAACTACTGATAGCCATGAGAGAGACAGCCATGATAAAACCCTTTCATCTGGTGTGTAAGAGATATCAGACAGGCATAATACCTTAAGACTTCAAGACGAATATAATAATTACAACTGCAAAGAAAGCAGGGGCTGACAAATGTGAATATTACCAAATTACCAGTTTAATAAGTCATGGTGACAAAATACTAACATGAATTCTTTGCATAAGAATGGAATAAAACTTGTAGAAGCTGACCTCAGGAAATATCAGTTTAGATTCTGGAGAAACATAGCAACGGATGAGGCAATTCTGAACCTACAACTTATTTTAAGAAACAGGTTAAGCAAAGGCAAACCTACATTTATAGCATTTGTACACTTAGAGAAACCTTTTGACGATGATGACTGTAATACTCTCTTTGAAATTCTGAAGTTAGTAGGGATAAAATACAGGAAGCATAAGGCTATTTACAACTTGTACAGAATCCATATGGCAGTTATATGAGTCAAGGGGCACGAAAGAGAAGCAATGGTTGGGAAGGGAGCAAGACAGGGTTGTAATCTGTCACCAATGTTATTCAATCTGTACATTGAGCAAGCTGTAAAAGAAACAAAAGAAAAATTTGGGTTAAAGTCCAGGGAGAAGAAATAACAACGTTGAGGTTTGCTGATGACATATTTCTGTCAAGAGACCGTGAAGGACTTGGAAGAGCAGTTGAATGAAATGGACAGTATCTTGAAAGGAGAACATCAACAAAAGCAAAACAAGAATAATGGAATGTAGTTGAATTCAATCAGTTAATGCTAAGAGAATTAAATTAGGAAATGGGACACTTACAGTAGTAATAAGTTTATTATTTGAGCAGCAAAGTAACTTATGATGGCCAAAATGTAGACTGGCAAAGACAAGAAAAGTGTTTCTGAAGAAGAGAAATTTGTTAACATCAAATATAGATTTAAGTGTTAGGAAGTCTTTACTGGAGGTATTTGTCTTGTGTGGAAGTGAAATTTGTATGATAGAATTCAGACAACAAGAGAATAGAAGCTTTTCAGATATTGTGCTACAGAAGATTGCTGAAGATTAGATATGTAGATAATGTAACCAGTGACAAGGTACTGCGTAGAATTGGGGAGCAAAGAAATTTGTGCCATAATTTGAGTAAAAGAAGGGAACGGTTGCAGAACACATTCTGAGACATCAAGGAATCACCAATTTAGTATTGGAGGGTCGTGTTGGTTGAAGGGGAAAATTGTAGAGCGAGACCAAGAGATGAATACAGAAAGCAAACTCAATGGATGTCGGTGTCTTCTGTTGTGTAAACTAACCCATTCACACCATATAGCTAGGTATAGAAAGCTTCTTGAAACCTGAAATTGATAGCAGTGAGATTTTTGAGGAAAATTTAACTTATATTGAAAGGATAGGCAAATGGGAAATGGATTGTGGTGTATTTGTTGCAGTAAGGAAGAAACTCAAATCCATCAAAATACAAACCGAAGCTACAGGTGAGACAATTTGGGCAAGACTTAGTATCAGGGGTGGGTGTAAAATGATGACCAGATCCTTGTATTGCCCACCAGACTCATCTCCTGATGTAACTGAAAACTTCAGAAGAAACCTCACTTCACTTGTACATAAGTTACCCAATCATACTGTGATCATTGGTGTAGCCTTTAATCATCCAATAATTAGTTGGGAAAATTACAGTTTTGTTAGTGGTGGACATGATAAGACATGCTGTGAAAATTACTGAATGCCTTCTCTGAAAACTACCTTAAACAGATAGTTAGGAATCCCAATCATTATGAAAATATATTGAAACTATTGGCAACAAATAGACCTGACCTCTTGAGGATGTGCTCATCAAACTGTTATCAGTGACCATGATGCAGTTGTGGCAACAATGATTACCAAAGTATGATGCACAGCTAAAACAAGCAGAAAGATATGTATGTTCAAGAAACTAGATAAAAATTAGTGGTGTCGTATCTCAGTGAGGAACATGAGACTTTCAGTAAAGGAACTATGGCTCAGGTTTAAAATAATATTTAATTTTGTACTGGATAGTAGAACAGTTCATAATGAGGAGTAACCCCCATTGTATA
Organism: Schistocerca serialis cubense; assembly: GCF_023864345.2. NCBI lineage: Eukaryota > Metazoa > Arthropoda > Insecta > Orthoptera > Acrididae > Schistocerca > Schistocerca serialis. The sequence goes on along the minus strand of NC_064644.1, from coordinate 544,790,944 downwards.
CAGTCATTGTAAAGAAACAGAGATTACTGCATAATAGGTGTAGTAGGGCTATATATAGAGAGATGCCGAATGAAATGCTTTTGGCTGTCAAGAGAGATGCTGTAGCAGAATATTGTCAAATGATATTTCACAAAACCTAAAAACATTATGCTTGTATGTAAAGGCTTAGTGGCACCAAATTTAATGTCCAGTCCCTAATGAATGAGGCAAACTAAAATTGAGGGTGTCAAAACAAAGGTAGAAATGCTTAATTCCATTTTCAAATGTTCCTATACAAAGAAAATCCCAGGAGAATTGCCTCTATTTAATCCTTGTACCACTGAAAAGATGAATGAAATAAGTATTAGTGTCAGTGGTGTTGAGAAACAGCTGAAATTGTTAAAATTGAACAAAGCTCCAGGACCCAATGGAATCCCTGTCAGCTTCTATACTGAATTTGTGGCTGGGTTAGCCCCTCTCCTAACTATAATGTGATGTAGATCCCTCGAACAAAGAACTATGCCCAGTTCTTTGAAAAAGCACAGGCCACACCCATTTACAAGAAGGGTAGTAGACGTGATCTACAAAACTACCGTCAAATACCCTTGACACTGATTTTCTGTAGATTCTTAGAACACATTCTGAGCTCAAACGTAATGGGGCACCTGGAACAGAATTATCTCCTCAGTGCCAACCAACATGGATTTCAGAAACATCAATTATATGAAACCCAAGTTGTGCTTTTCTCACATGACATACTGAAGCTTTAGATCAAGAGTCAGGTTGACACAGTATTTCTTGATTTCTGAAAAACATTTTAATTGGTACCACACCTATGCTTATTGTCAAAAGTATAATGGGGTATCAAGTGAAAGTTGTCACTGGACTGGTAGGGAGGACGCAGCATGTTACCTTGGATGGAGAGTCATCATCAGATGTAGAAGTAATGTCAGATGCCCCCAGGGAAGTGTGTTGGTACCCTCTTTGTTCATGTTGTATATTAACAACCTTGCAAACAGTGTTAATAGTAACTGCAGACTTTTTGCAGATCATGCATTTTTCCATAATGACGAATTATCTGAAAGAAACTACATAAATATGTGCACTTCACAAAACCAAAAAAATGCATTATCCTATGACTATAATATTAATGAGTCATTATTGGAATCAGCCAACTCATAAAAGTACCTTCTTGTAACACTGTGTAGGGATGATAGGAATGATCACATAGGCTCTGTCATGGGTAAAGCAGGTGGTAGTCTTTGGTTTATTGTTAGAATGCTGCAGAATTGCAATCAGTCTACAAAGGAGTTTGCTAGCAAAACACTCATGTGACCAGTTCCAGAATATTGCTCAAGTGTATGGGACCCATACCAAATAGGACTAACAGGGACACTGAACATACACAGAGAAAGTCAGAATGAATAGTCTCAGGTTTGTTTGATCCATGGGAGTGTGTTGCAGAGATACTGAAGGAACTGAATTGGAAGACTCTTGAAGATAGTGTAAACTATTCTAAGAAAGTCTGTTAGCGAAGTTTGAGGAACTGGATGTAAATTGTAACTCTAGGAATATAGTACAACCCCCTATGTATCGCTTTCATAGGGATCATGAGGATAAGATCAAAATAATTAGAGCATGAACAGAGACATTCAGACAGTCATTCTTCCTGCACTCCATATGTGAATGCAATGGGAAGAAATCGTAATAACTGGTACAATGGAATGTACCACCTGCGATGCCCTTCATGGTTGTTTGCAGAATATGTATCTAGATGTAGATGTAGTGGATTAATGGCTTTCTGCAGTTGTCTTCTTGCTTTGAATCAGCTTCAGAAGTGGTCCAGACTCCTTTCTGCTTCTTGTAGGCCATGGTTCCACTGGACATTTGTTAGTGGTTGTCATCTTTGTCATAGTTCATGAGCTATTGCTCCATATTTCTCCTGTCTGTGGGTCTCTGAGTTGTTGCCACGTATGACATGTTTGTTTCTTATCCATAATTAGTTGCGCAATGTCGGAAGGTAGGTCATCACATCCATCTTCATACATATTTTTGGTTGTGGCCAGTGGGCTACAGTCACTACACGAGAAAGTCCTCAATAGCAGCATCTGTGTCTTGTCTGTGGGGCATCTTTGGGGTGAAGTTAGATATATGATTAGTTACTTGTACGTTTCACAGTTGGTGGTAATGTTACTGTTTTCTTTGTGCCAGAGCCATTCTGTTCATCAGTGAGTCTCAGAATGACCCGGTTATAGTCTGAGTCAAGCACATTAATGACCTCTCTCCCCTTACCTCTTACATGCTTTTCAGCTTGTTGTGTAGCTGCTACGTTATCTGTGAAAGTACCTGCCTCAAACTCTCATACTACCTCCTCCTTGCCCCATTCATCCTTTCTTACCCCTTGTCACCTTCATCTGTCCAGGCAACTGCTACTGATAATCAACAGTCAGTCTCACTGTGATTACATGTGTGTGCATTTGGGTAGATTACAAAATCAATATACGGCTCTCAGGTCTGCTGCAGGACCATGTTGTTTGAATTCCACAATATTTCTTCGAGATAGCTTCTCGGCATCATAAAGTAATTGCTGCTGGTTACTGTTGGCAATTAGCAGCTGGCAATGTCCAAAATGCGATGGTCATTATTTATAGGCCTTGTCCATTAGTGAGGTGGATCATCCTCTGTGTTGTGGTGCAGCTGTTTGTCTAATGGTTGCAAGTGTGGGATTCCAGGCTATACTTAGATGGTAACCTGTGTCCTTATGAAAGATTATCCACCATGGGAACATCTATCACCTCCTTTATCACATGGCCCCAAAAGGATGAAACTGAGTATGTAACCTTTGACTTCTCATACATCATGTTGCATCCTGTAATAAGACAATGCTTTGCTATTGCAGGTGTATCTGCCTGTGCCAGGTTTGTATGACATGTCTGGCCAATATGTGACATATTACACTCACATAGAATCTTGAACAACCTCTGTTTCCTGCAGCTGAGATCATCTTTGACAGTTCCCAATAAATTTCTCAGTTTTACAGGGAAACCAAGGACACATGATGTGTCTGTCGAGGACTCTTCAGATTCATAAGGAAATATCACCAAATGACAACAAGAAACCTGTGGTAGTGGGTGCCTCTGCTTCTTGATTTTGTTCCTTTTGTTGGTCTCATTTTCACTGGTAAACATGAACATTTTGTTTTCTGAAATAGCCAGTCTGTAGGAAAACTGTCCACAGATGTCGAAGCTTGTCCAACATGCAGGATATGCTTCATGCTCTGTGAACCATTGTGAGTAATACACAACCACATTGTATGCGGTGATGGCAGTTGTAGCCCACAAATAAAAATTGGTGTGAGTTGGCTGATACATGCTATGCCTCAACATTCGATCAGCTTCCCTTTGTACCACAATGCCCACTAAGGGTTTCTGCCTTCATCATAACATGACTATTCAGATAGAGAAAATTTAAGTGTTGAAGAATGGAGGTAATGTTCCTATTCCATGTGATCACACTGCGAAAGTCCTATCCACATACCACCAAATGCAAGTTTGAAGGCTGCCAACATTAGTACTTTCTCTTCAAAGTCTTACATAAAATAGGTAGTCACTATGGGAGGCAGGGGGCTTTTCATGGTGAAACTGTCTACTTTCTGAAAGTAATGGTCATTAAATGAAATGGATTTTGAAATTAGCACGTTTAAAAAGCACCTCAAAGTTGCTGCCAGTGGGTTCTAAAGAATTCTGCAAAGAAATTTTGTAAATAAAAATGCAACGTCAAAACTAGCTACAGGACTCTGTTTATTTATTTATTTATTTATCCATCCATAGACAATCAGGATTGTATGGATGCTGTCAACATAATAGGTACACAAATTTATAATTATCACAATCAGAATTCATTAATATAACATAAAGATACATTGTTAAATCACTTAATAATGCAGGTGATAATTTTTACATATAACTATATATTAACATCATTCCAAATAATACTTGACAGTATAAAAACTTCCTGAAGTTATCTATTTTTCTTATGTCTTTGATCCCTTGTGGAAGATTGTTATACAATTTAATTCCATTATATAACATGCTATTGTGAGTTTTTGATTTGTTTTTCCCATAGATGTGTAAGTGTTGTCCGTGTCTGGTTTCATGTGCATGTATGGAACTGTTTACTGGGAACTGGTCAGTGTGTTTTTCTATGTATATTACTGTCAGCAAAATGTATTCACACAGAACTGTCAGTATACTCAAAGATTTGAATAACTTTGTGCAATGGGATCTATTGCTACTTTTCGTTATGATTCGTATGGCCCTTTTTTGCAACTTAAATATTGTTTGACTGTTCTGCTCTGTTGATCCCCAGAATGATATGCCATAATTGGTGTCTGTTGGTTTCCAGGTTCCCTATAAAACTCTGACAGTTCTGGATGTGGTGGTCGCATAGGCATATGAGGAGTTCCAGAAATGGTGTAATGTGTTTAGCAACAAAATAGGGAAGTGCTCCAATGTTAGGTTATAATGAGGTGAAGGGAGCCTATGTCTTTATGGACTTTTGGTAAGCCCATATAATCTTGGAGTAACAGCAGCCAGCCAATGCAAACTCTTAATGACATTGCGTGGAAAAAGTGAATTCTTCCTGAGAAGAGCTAGGATTTTCTTGAGCAGAAATGCTAATCATTTGCGTATTCAAATATATGAGGTGCTATCCAAAATTTTCAGGACTGGTGCTGTTATCTGTTGAAAATCTTACCTTTGGATTAATGGTCACCATCGCCCTCGAAGTAGTTCCCATCCGGACATACACACCGGTCCCGGCACTTCTGCCACTGGTCAAATATTTTCTGGAAGTCCTGTTCTTTGAAGGTATTTATCACCGCCAGCAATGCTTCTTGAATCCTCTCTAGAGTGTTGAACCGATGGCCTTTCAACTTGAGTTTCATAGCACGAAGTCACGAGGTGCCAAATCTGGCGAGTATGGTGGGTGGGGTACAATCGCCATGTTGTTTTTTGCCAAAGAGGTCCTGGTGAGCAAGCACGTGTGGCATTGTCGTGATCCAGTAGCCAGTTCCCTTGATGCCAAAGTTTGGGCTTCATCGCCGCACATTTTCATGGAGCCATCGCAAAATGTCACAGTAGTATGCAGAATTCAATGTTTGGTTGGGTGGTATGAATTGTCTCTGGGTCATAACCATAAATCCAGCTCTTGTTGCCAGTGATACCCCATGACAAGAAGGTTGGATCATCAGATGTGGTGTGACAAAGGTCCGTGTACACTTCAACACGCTGTGCCTTCTGATCCACCGTAAAATCGCCACACACCAAATACAGAGTAGTACTGAAATCACAGTGGACACACAACACGCCCTCCCAGCTGAATGCCACTCCGCACACTGACTCATCAGATATGCAGCTCTTTCCACCTAGTGGTGCAAAGATCTACTACTCCTACTTTCCAGATGGCAGCACCAGCCCTGAAAATTTTGGATTCCACCTCGTATAGTACACACTCCATACCAATTTGATGTTTGTCACTTGCCACGTTTATGATGTTAGAATATTAGTAGCTATTTGTGTACATACAAAACATCAGTCACAAATCTACTTTCCGTATCTTTTGCCACTAGAGCTGCAAAGTGGAGCATGCATAAAGTCTCGGAGCATTTTAAGATTTTTTTCTTTCTATTTTATCAGGTTCCATTGCACAATGAGAGAAAGCTCCTAGGTCATGAAACACATCAACACAAAATTAACAGAGTGCCAGTGACAAAATTGATAAATTAGAGAAATTAATAAAATGTAAAACATGTGTGAGAATATATGAATAAATTAGATGTTACAGAAAAAACTTCTCAACTACTGCGAAGAACTCCTGTATGGAATAAACGATGTGTGTGAGAACTTAGTTTTGGTGCATTATGTTTACCATTTTAATCTTTTTCTTTTGTTTTTCCCCCAGTTCTTCTTTCTGGATGACACTTAAGGATGTGTTTTCCAAGTGCAAATCATTTTTACATCTATTGTTCACTGAACGAATTTAGCAGTTTCTTCTGAATGAGTCAATAGCGTCAACAACAAATTCCATGATGAAGGATATGTACAGGAATGACAGAACTAGAATTCCAAGATACCTGAATAACAGCCTATACAAAGTGTGCCCTAAAATATGATATCATTGGAGATCAAAGAGTGAAAGTAAACAAGCCTTCACATTTCAATGTCAGAAACTGGAGATTATTCTCATAGTGAAGATAGCAAAGTTCAGTTTCTGCACAACATTTGGAATGTGAAACCTACAAGTAAACTTTTATCTATTCTCAGTCCTGTGAATTTAAAGTGTCGCCTTCACTGACTGTTAGACATCTTGGGTCAGTAAAATTCCACTTTTACAGGAAAGTAACATGTCAGAAACTGTATGCATTGTGTTTTGTTGCTGTTAAATGTTGATCTTTTCTCTGAAAGCCATATGCTGATGCAACTGCCGACTTTATTAGCTAGATGATTTATGTTGTTTTACCCAGCGGTCACAATAACACTTACATCATCTGCAAAGAGAGCAATTTTTGTGCCATTTGATGTTTCCCCGTTGCATTTCTAATTTGTAGAATTCCAGGTGTCCAGCTAAGTCACATTGCAATTACGCCATGATATTTTGGCAGACAGACTTGTTGCCATCTTCAGGCTGTCTCTGTTGACTGCTGCTCCACTCCTGTCAGCATCTTGTATATGTTGGCCATTACCCCGAGCATCACACTGTTCCTATTGCTATCTGCATGGCTGCCATGGTGGATGATGGCAGTGATGGTGAGAGTTGTGGGCCTGCCTCCAAACTCTGATCTCCAGTATCTGTGCTATTGCTGTCAGGTGTGGACCTCACTGTATGGGAACACTTTTCTTATTCTAGATTCAGTGCAGAGTTCCACACCTGACTAAATTGTAGACCACTATCTTCATTAATTAGACCATTTTGGGCCCTAATTTCAATGGCCTTCTTATCATGCAGTCCCAAAAGGAGCAAGATTGCCTAAATATTTTAGTGTTTCTGAAATCCATAGTATGGCCACATTTTATACTGTGGCCAGCCAAGGCTGATTTTGGTGGTCTGGTTTAATTGAATGTGGTGTCTATGTTGATGCAAAAATAAAACAAACATCATCTATACAGGCCTTGAAGGCCCAATGGCACTGACTGGTAGCAGCCATGTCACCCTCAGCCCTTAGGTCTCACCAGATGCGTATATGGAGGGACGTGTTGTCAGCACACTGCTCTCCCAGCTGTTGTCAGTTTTCGTGACCAGTGCCGCTATCCTCAGTCAAGTAGCTCCTTAATTGGCCTCACACGGGCTGAGTGCACCCTGCTTGCCAACAGTACCTGGCAGAACTGGATGGTTGCCCATCCATTCTAGTTAAGTCTGACAGCACTTCGGTGATCTGATGGGAACTGGTGTTACCACTGTGGCAAGGCCATTGGCATGTTAATGCAAGAACTGTTAGGAAACTCCAGCATGAGGTGCTGTGTCACAATGACTATATGGGCTGCAAAAGATACAAAAAAGGGTACTCCATTGCGACCCATAGTTATCAATACAGGAGCTGCAACGTATGGCATGGCCAAACACCTGACTGCTCCCATGAGTTCATCTGTGGGGAAATGCGGTTCGATTCAGCTCAGTGATAGTGACCTGTTAGTTTCAACACAGTATGACTCTTCACCAGGGTGCCACAACAGGGTTCCATGCAACTGTCAAGCAATAAATTCAACATTACCCTGATGACTCTTAGATTTGTGGTTTGGCTTGATGGAAAGTATTATTAACAGATGGATGGCATCACCTAGGGATATCTCCTGTTACCAGTTGTGGCGAATTTGTTCATGGAGGATATTGAGGAGAAGGGCATGAAACAAGCCTCACTAAAACCAAATTGTTTCAACCATTATATGGATGACACATTTGTTGTTTGATCACATGGATGAGACAACTTGAGTGAATTTCTCCGTCACCTCGACTCGCTTTCACCCCGACATACAGTTTGACATGGAGGTAGAATAGGATGGTGCCCTCCCATTTCTTGATGCCCTTGTGAAGCCATATGACAAGCTGGGACATGGTGTGTACAGGTAACCTTCACACACTGATCTGCATCTTCATGCCTCTTATAGTCAACCCAACTCCTACCATGAAGTCTTTTATGCACACTTGTTCACAGCAGGATCCATCAATTAAAAAATCACTTAATCAATATTCGAAATTCAAATCAGGGATCATCAGGTGAAGCCACAAGAATCTACAAAGGTGTTTACATTTGCGTAGCAACAAATTCACTATGCAGCACCACCGAGGAAGACATTGTCAGTGGCACTAGAAACATAATCTGATCAGCAAGAAACTTATACAGGTCTTCAAGAACTGTAATCAGTAGAATAATCTACAGAAGGTCTGTGAGTGATACTTATATAGAGAGGAAAAATTGTAATATTCGTGAGACATGTAATAATCTAGGAGCGATATTTATCGATACAAATAAGTTTTTAAGCAACAAATGTCTGGGGAAAGATGGTACTCTCTTAGACAGGTTAGGCTCCAAGACCTTCACTAAGATGATTATTGATATTTGCAACATTATAAATAATAAGGGAAACTAATAAGCAGAAAAGGGGATGATCATGCAGAAAACATACCTGAAGAAAGCAATATTTCTTTCCTGCATTGTAATGTATAGGCATTAGGTAATAAGATTGATGTTTTCGACCACTATCTTACAGATATTACGCCCCACATACTAGTTGTCAGTGAACTCCAAAAATCTGCAGATAACATACACTTGTTTAAAATCCAAAATTATTCATAGCTGATTTTTACTGTCATTCTAACTGTAAAGGTGGATGAGTGGCTATCTACCTGAGAACAAATAACTTAGTAGAATCTTATGAAGATATTGCTTGGGTAATAGAGTATTCCTCTGATGTGCACTGTGAAATTGTAGCAATTAAGTTAAAATTTTTGTCTGTTGTTTACTTTATCTTAGCATTATATAGATCACCAAATGGAAATTTTGAATTATTTCTTAGTTCCCTTAATATAGTATTATGTAAATTAATGTTCAAGCAAGAACATATAAAAGTTATATTATTAGGGGATATTAATGTCAACATGTTACAAGATTCCGAAGAAAGCAAATGCCTCAAAGACTATCTATTCTTATGGCACAAAAGATCTGTTGGGAGACACACCCACTAGAATCACTCCAACTAGTATAATCTCTATAGATCATGTTATTACTAATTGTGAAAACATTGCCACAGCTGCTGCTGTAAATAGTCACATCTCTGACCATCTAGGCCAACTATTAGTGCTAAAGGGAGGTCCTTGTATAAAACCAAAAAAGAATTATGAATCCTAAAGAAATCTCTCTGTTATCAACATTGCCAAACTGAGAGAGAGCCATGATCATGAATCTTGGTATCTAGTATTTCAAGCCGAAGGAGTGAATAACAAATGGTATGCCTTCCTAGATACATTATCCTTTCATCTAAATAATACTATTCCCATCAGAAAGATAAATATTTATAAGAATAAGGCAAGACAAACAAGACCCATGGAATTTGATAATTCTACCAAAGAACTGAAAGAAAAAATGGTAGTAATGTATATGGTACAAAGAGAGACCAAAAACAATGAGCACAGGGATAAATACAAACAATATAAGTACCAGTTTCAGTTTCGCAAGTAAGTCAAAAGATTGGAGGCTGAAAAGATTAACTCAAAAATACAAAACTCAGATCATATCTCCAAGACCTGCTGGTCAATAGTAAATGAAATAGGAGACAATAAAACAGAACTAAAAGATAACATCAACATACAGATGTCTAATAACAATATTGACGCCACCAGTCCTCAGGAGATGAGTAACATTTTTAATGACTATTTCATAGATATTATAGAATCTGACTTTTGTACCACAGATAAAGTACCTGTTGGAAGTCTTGCTGAGGACACTTCTGAACCTAATCAACTCCATGAACGTAAAAACAAGGAAATTTTGCAGCTCATCAGAGAATGTAAAAACAAAAAATCCGCTGGCTGGGATGAAGTTTCTCTATTTTTACTTAAACATGTAACGCTACCGCCCTGCTCGGACGTACGTTAGCTCTATAAAGCCTGTACTGCAATAAGTTCACGGGCTTCACCTTATAAACAAGGATTTTAGTACATTAGTTGACCGCGTGTACCTAATAGAAGCAAGATCGGACTTATACTCAGTCAATAACTACAGTGATGCATCAAGCAAATGTAAAGTATAATTACTCTTTCGCATGGACAAGAAGTACACACAGTAGATGCTACCTATAATTAATAATTCGGTCGCCAGCCTACTTAGACAATGAGTGAGTTTTTCCTTGTACAAGTGGGTGCATGTACAAGCATAACTACACGTAGTAACGTTGCGTGATATGGCAAAGTTTGGAACCAAAAAAAATCCACTGAACTAAAGTTTTCTCCTTTTGTATTAATTTGGACGAGCTAAAGTTACACAACACCACACAGTAATGATTACTACGGACTGCATTTTGTATGTTGAGCAGACTGAAATCGGGCATAGATTGCCGTAGCATCGACAATCTTGAAAGTACACACACAATATCACTATTAATGATGGAAAAACACTAATACACTTAGGATTAATATAGACTTAGCTTTACTGGTCAAATCTGATCAACACATTTCAAGGTTTGAAAGAATGGACAAGAGAAGGGGGGGGGGGACCCTGAAACTGTTATGGTCGTTAAACTGAAACTATTAAGTACTGAAGGCAAATTAACACTCAAAATTGTCAATCTATGGATAACTACTCTTTTGTCTTACTTCTGAATAATTTAACTGTCATTATTTCTGTCTCAAATTAATTAAATAACATCGCTAACTCAATTCAAAAAACTCTCCTCCAATTTAGTCATGCTTTTGTTCTTTACCAACATTTGCAATAACACACAGAACTTTAGACTCCTTTATGGCATAGATTAATCTGCTGATAATTTTCATTAACACTAACATTAAACTTTCAGTTCAGGATACTCGGGTTGCACAATACGAGGTAAGGACCCTGTCTAGGTCAATGATCAGGATAAGTCACGGCTAAGGCAATGCTGGTAAAAGTCACGTTATTATTGAACAGTCAGAAACATTTTCGACACTGGTCCACACAGATACACTTCTAAAGATGAAATAAATGTTTGACCTGTGCAAGTCGGTGTGGCGGATGGCGGGCAGCGAGATACCGAGAAGCACGGCACACATGCAAGCACGGCTAAGGCTCTCACTGCAGCGGCACTTTCCTTCTTCTTAGCGTCGTTATCTTTCCAACTTTGTGCCTCAGAATATAGCCATGCCAAGTAGTCGTCGGAATCGGTTCATCTGAGGCTCAATGGAATCCACTTTTCCTGGGTAGCCTCCTCGGTACAGTACGTGTACTTCCGAACGATGCCCAACTCCAACTGTTGCTCGCCTCCGACTGTAATACTGTGCCCGTTGTGCCGAACCGCGCCAGTGTGTGTTTTCCCGCCTCGCCTGCCTCCACCTTTTCCCGCTCCCCTACAGGTAGGATATTCACCACAGGTTTTCTACTACACATATCCTAATGTATTACCTACTAATGGACCAAGTGTATAAATTACAATTTTCACATCTTACAATAGTTTTAACATTAAATACACTTTCCTTTGATTACCACATTATTTGAAATCTAACATAAATAATAATATTCATTTCAAAATTTGCTCACAGCCTCTTTAACATAACGATACAAACCGAAAAAAAAGTTCAAAACATTGCTTACATTGTATGAAGGCTTTCACGACCGGATGACATATCTTCTGGTAAACCTTGCGGGATGTAAGGTCGTGGTCCACGAAACTCTTCAGCTCCTAACGTTTCGTCCAGTGCTTCGCTGGACATCTTCAGAGGGGTGGCTACTCAAAGAAAGAAGTAAGCAGAATTCTGCACCCAAACAACAAAAAGGTTAAGGACAAGTCCGAAAAACGATGGAAGAATACAGTCTCTCTCCCTTTTATAAAGAAAGTAACGGATCAGATTGGAAAGATTTTAAGTAAACACGATATTAGACCTGTTTTTAGACCAACGAAGAAAATTTGTCATGTTCTTCGGTCTGTAAAAGATAAACGCGCTCCTCTATCAGCCAGTGGCGTATATAAAATTCCGTGTACATGTGGTAAAGTTTATGTTGTAACAACAAAAAGAAGCGTAAATACACGGTTAAAAGAACACAGAAGTCTTTGCCGATTAGGAAAAACAGATAAATCGGCTGTAGCAGAACACGCTTTTCAGCCAGGAAATCATCAAGTGAAGTTTTCAGAAACAAAAATTTTATCTACGACGACGAACTATTACCCACGGCTTTGCAGAGAAGCAATTGAAATATATAAACATAGGGATAATTTTAATCGGAAAGAAGAGACCATGAAACTTAGTGATATTTGGACAGTAGCACTACAGAATTGCTAGACAGTTTTTATCCGTGACAAGATTACGATCGATAGTTAAGTTTTATCTCTGACAAAGGTTATCTCTGCATATCACGTGTAACTCTGGTCACGCCCACTTTCTACGATACATAAGTCGCTCTCAGACGTCCGACCCGTCAGTCGGCAAGACTCACCGGAGGAGAAACACCCCTCTGAAGATGTCCAGCAAAGCACTGGACGAAACGTTAGGAGCTGAAGAGTTTCGTGGACCACGACCTTACATCCCGCAAGGTTTATCAGAAGATATTGCTTACATTAATTTATCTAAATTCATAAAGAAAAAAATTATTATATGTACAGTTGTCGTTACAAACAGTGTGAAAATAATCTAGCATATTCTTTGGTGCACCTAATAAATAGTGTCTTAAAAGAAGGTGTGTTCCCAAACATACTAAAATTAGCCATTGTTAAACCTCTCTACAAAAAAGGTGACAAACAACTACTAGAAAATTACAGACCAGTCGCTTTAACTTCCGTTTTTAGCAAGTTAATTGAAAAAATAATTCTGAAATATATGTTAGAGCATTATAATAAGCACAACATAATGCGAGATTTTCAGCATAGTTTCAGAAGTGGTCGTAGCATCATGACTGCAACACTTCAATTTATGCTGAAAGCTCTTGACAAAATTGATGAAGGCATGCAAGTAGCTGGAGTTTGGCCTAGACTTATCAAAGGCTTTTGATAGGGTTGATCAAAAGGTACTTTTGTCAAAACTGGCCAGAGATGGCATAAGTGGAAAACTATTGGGCCTCATCACATCATATTTAAAAAACAGAAGACAGTGTACCTCAATCTTACACATTAAAAAGTTATATATCAAGGGTCAGGAATATTAAATTTGGTGTGCCTCAGGGATTAATAATTGGTTCCTCCCTTTTTATGTGTTACGTTAATGACTTCCCAAAGATAGTAAAAAATAAAAAATACCTTCATTACAATGTATGCAGATGACACTTCAGGCCTTTGTTGGGGAAATGATATTCTTAATCTCGGCATAGAGATAAAAAAATTATATATATTGCAAAGGAAAAGTTCAAAAATGACCATCTAAAAGTCAACTTACAAAAAATAAATGTAATCCCCTTCAGTGTTGGTGATTTGCAAACTTGTATTGATTTTCAAGATAGTAATATTTTAGGGAAAAGCTGCAGTGAGTGTAAATTCCTAGGTATATGCATAGATGGCAAACTACTATGGACACAGCAAATTGACAATGTATGTGCAAGTCTATCATCTTGTGTATATGTTTTAAGAAGAAAAGCTCCATACGTCAATACCCAAACCATGAGGATGATGTATTTTGGTTTAATACATCCATTTCCAGCATATGGTCTTTCATTGTGGGGCAGGGCTTCCAAAACTCATGTAGACCGAGTATTTAAATTCCAGAAAAGAGCCTTGAGAATATTAGGCAAAAAAGATGCTAGAACATCATGTAAGGGATTGTTTGTAGAATTTAAAATTCTGACTATTCTATGTATATGTTTGAAACAATAGTATTAACTGCAGAAGATAAGAAATATACATGTCATAATGAGAAATTCATGATCACAATACTAGACAAGTGCAAAATTACCATATGATAAACAGAAGACTGAAAAAACAGCAAACAGTCCATATATTAATGGAGCAAACTACTTCAATGCGCTGCCAAATGAACTGAAGGTAATAACTGGAAAGACATTCAAAAAACATCTAAAATCATGGCTCATTGAGCAGTGTTTCTATAGGTTACTGTAGAAACTAAAATCTAAAGTATTGTTACGTCAAATAATTTGGACTACATTCTTAAGTTCTTATTATAAAGTAAATTTAGATTGTATACTGTTGTATTGTACTACCAATTGCTATGCATGTTATTACATGTTTCACACAAATAAATCACAAAATTACAAATTAGGTTATCCATCTGTAACAGAGACGGCCGTCAAAATGAGCTGAAGCATCTCAAGATGACAGCCCGAATAAATGTGTACAGTAGCAAGCAGATAGGGTGTGTATTTAGACAGACTGCACCCAGACAACAATAGGAAGGGAACAAAGAGCACAAATCATTAGACTGCAGCTCATTTGTCAGCAATACTTCCATAAAAATCAGCAGGATCTTGGAGTGACATAATGTTAAATGTGTGTTTCACCCATCCCCTAAAGGCTTGACACTACAAGGCTCAGTGAAGGATGATCTAGGTCTTTGCAAACCGTGTATGTACTAAATCTCCTGCCAGTGTGACAAAGCATACATTGAGGGAACCGTTTGCATAGTAGAAGAGAAGTGCCATAAACATAGACACCACACTGACCTACACCAGAACAACGAAACAGGTGTGGTTAACCACAATATGAAAACTAGCCATTCTCTGAATTACAAAGACACTAGAATACTTAGCAATATTCTTCCTTCTTGGACGGTGTGATTAAAGAAGCCATTGAAATTAGGGTCCTAGATGGTTTAACTGATAAAGATAGAGGCCTACAATGAAGTCAGCCATGGAACCCAGCGATGAGCTTAGAAAAAGTAATGCATTCCCATACAGTGAGCTCTGCACCCAACATTGATAGTGTGGGCAGTGGACGCCAGAGTTCACAACCAGGTGCTGCAACCACCACAACTGCTGCCATCCATTCTGGTAGCCACATGGATAGTGATAGGAGTGGAGTGGTGGAGGGGTAATGGCAATCACATATAAGTAGGGCCCAGATTTTAATTACCTAAAAAACAATGAAATATGCAAGCATTTATGACCTAAAACTTACATAAATATGACCTTAAAAAATTAAAATATGACTTAATAGAAGTTTATTTAAAGCATTCTTGTTTGTTTATTTAATTTTTTGTTTACCATAAAGTAATACAAAATTCACTTCTCAAAATACTGTAAGTATAGTTCTTTCTTTCTGTAGGGTTTGTGGATAATTTGCATCTATTTTTTGAATGTCTGAATGTTTTATTTTCTAAACACAAAGTACAGTGAAAAGATCTTTCATCAAAACAGTAAAACAATGTTTTTATTTCTACGTAGTATTTAAAGCATTTCACATTATTTAATACCATATGTCAATCTTCAGTATCTGCAAAGTTGCACTGGATCACAAGGTGCATTTTCAGGTTTTCCATTGTCAAAGATCTACGGTTGTCACTGAGGATAGTTTTGTACCTGGAAAAGCTCCTTTTCACTTCACAAGATGTCACTGGAGCGTACTTGAAGGCAGCCATGTCACTGGAGTTCAGCTTTGTTTCAGTATCTTCAAATGTTCCGGCATTTCCTGAAAGACTGTCACTAATTTTGCACAGTGTAGAATATCCAGGACTCCATTGGAGAACATTTTGCAATTTGGTTTTCACTTTGTCAGCCAATGACCATGAGCTTGACCCAACTCACTCTGCACATGTTGCACAATACTCAGGGCCTCACATAGCTGAGTGTCAACAGCTTCCAGTCATTTGATGGCTTTTGATATCGCTGAAAAATTGGCGTTGATGTATGCCAAGTTTCAAGACAATGTATCTGTAAAAACTTCTTTCACTTGAATCATCACTATCAAGCTCACAGAAGATTGCCTTTATTTGGGTGTAGTTGGTGCAGTAATGCTCAGCAGCATTAAGCCAAGAACCACATTGTGTAAGAACAGGTTTAGGTGGGAGGGGTGTTGAAGGTGCTTGTTCCTTGAATTTCTGCACCCGTAGTGGAGCCTTCACATAGATTTTCTTGCCACAAGAAATTAATTTGTCCATGTCAGGGTAATTTGATCGCACCTCTTCAGCAATTCTGTGCAACGCATGTGCAAGGCAAGTGGCGCACGCCATACTGGGGTAGAGAATCTGAAGCTCTTTGGCTGTTTTAGCCATATATGAAGCATCATCCGTTACAAGCAGCAAAACGTTGTCTCTTTTCACACCATCCAGCCATATATGAAGCTGCTGTGGATACAGAGAGCTGTCAAACAAAATAGCAATTGTCGAATTGTTTACTCTATTGAGAGCTTCACACATTAGTAGGAACATATCTCCAGGGCCATCAACTCTTAGAACGCCAACAAAAACATTTGCAATGTATCGCCCACTAATATCCATAGTTTCATCTATTGACAGCCAGATCTTTTGCTCAGCAATAGTAATTCGTATTTTGTTGAGCACATCATTGTAACATACTGATAAATAGTTCTTTCTCAGTGTAGATTCATCTGGAAATGGATTGGTTGTGTACTTCTCCAAGAAGTGTCTGAAGTGTGGATTCTTCAGCTTTACCAATGGGATGTTGCAGGACACCATCATCTCTCACAAATCCTTGCAGAATGATTGCATGGTTGACGATTGACCTGTCTGTTCAAATAACAACATTTGCCTGCTGTTATTTTCAGCACTTCGTTTCACACAGCTGCTGTGTTTAGCTGTATTACAGTGCTTTTGCACATTAAAGTGCTCTGCTGCACTATCTTTAACTTCACATGGTTTACAAAATAATATTTTCCCGTCAGTATTAAACAACTCCTCTCCTAATTCTCGAACATATCCTCGCAACTTCACGCTGTTGGAGCACTTTGCTTTAGGCATGTTGAACAAGGAAAAGGCTGTATTCAAAATGGTTACTGGTAACACCTGTGCAACTGTGATTATTATTACAGCAGAAGCCGCCTTTGTTGGCTCTGAGAGTATTGTTGACCTGCGCAACAATGTTTTATGTTCGCGAAGTGACTGTTGTGGTACACCGATTTTCTGCTATAGTCCTGATAAATAAAGCTGTGTACTAATTTATCTGTTTATCTTTCATAATAGCACATTAAATATTGTCTCGTGAGCAACATATTCATTTTCTTATTCGTGTGTCCCATAAGATACGAGGAAAACGGTATATGCATTTTTGGCAAAAGTTGATGGAAATATGACCTATTATATTAAAAGTTAGCCGCAGTATGACCTATTACTAAAATTTGCTGAATATGACTTTGTATGCACAATCAAAATACATTTTTCGACACTAAAATGCCTAGATTTGTGTATAAATTGTTCTAAAATTCACCCTATAGTTCAGAAAAAAAATGTGACTTGTCATTAAAATCCAGGCTCTACATATAAGACACTGACAGGAACTCAGCAGCAGATATCAGGGATCACGTGATGATGGCAATGAGCCTGTTTGCCTAAATATGAGGAAATAATTATGATGTGACCCAACTGGACACCTGAATTTTGTACAAGAACAATTTTTGTATCATGTGCTGTGTTTAGTGGCAGATAATTTATATTTGTTTAAAGAAAAGCAATAGATCCAGAACAGGACCATGTGCCCCCCCTCCCCCCCCCCTTACTCCCCCTCCCCCCCCCTCCCTCCCACTTTATGTGGCGTCATGTCTGTAGATCTTCTCTGTTTTTAGGCACTGGAGGATAAGCTGATTTCTGCTTTCCAGATATGAAGTTAATCATTACTGAAGTTTTTCTTAACCTGGTAAAGTTCTAACTTATGCAAGGATATTCCATGGACCTCATAATCAAATGCTACATAAAAGAAAATACCTACTGTGCTCAATCTATAATTTAATCCTGTTAATACCTCACACACAACAGACGAACTTCCTTTTTCAGTCGGTACTGTGTTCCTGAAGCCAAATTGCTAGTGTGACACAAATTATAGAGGTATGGTGATGAAATCTTTTGTGTTTTGAAGAACAGGGGCCTTGCTTCACCACCTGGCCCATGAGGAAGGCACACATCTCTACAAAAAATCGCCAACTTGAATGTATGCTATTATGCTGTGGTTGGCATGCCACTTGAGGTTGGCACTACTTCTTGTTGTGAGTCATGGTACATTGGTGGGTAATGAGGTGTTTATCTAGCAAGCACAAAGCAGGAAGTGAGGAGTGACAGTTACAGATCGGAGTCGGCAGATGTGGTGTGGCAGTCATATCAGAGTGTGGTTTGCAACCAATCCATTGGGCAGCTTTGGAGCCCTGGCTGTCTTGTTGTATGCTAATGTGACCATGATATTTACAGGTTTCCTGGTGGAAGATTGTTCTTTACTTTTCTGGTGGAAAAATGTTGTTATTCTGTCGATGAATTCATTGAGGACAGCTTCACAGTCTGAACATAGGGATTGTATTGCATGTATTATTTTATGTACATGTGTAGCTGTAACTTAGAAATGTAAAATATAATGTAAACTTTTGTATTTCTCTTAAAAAAGAAAAAAAAGGTTCTTTTGTAAACCTTGACATGTATCCTGTACATCAGATCAAATGATTTGAAAATTGTACGTAATGAGATGAATAAATCACATATCATATATGGATATGCTTTGGAAGTGGCTGTACTCTGGTGGTGCTCCATTGTACCACTATTTTATAGCTTATGAAATAGGCATGAAGTGGAAGCTTTTGTGAAGAATGTGTTCTAAGGTGTTGCAAAACTGTTTTTCCTGGAAGTGTCAAACTCCAGTAAATTTGATGCATTGGGGTCTCTGTAATGTGCTGAATTTTAGTGTGTTCGAGTGCAAGTATTTTACTGTGGTTTGGGCATGAATCAAAATGTCATGCCATATTGGAACCAATGTAATAAGATTTGGTGACATTTAGCTAAACAGGCCAACTTATCAGTGATGACATTTGAGAAGACAATTACTAAAGGTATTATCTAGAAAAATTTCATCTAATCCTTCTTGAACTTCTGCACTGATAAAGTTGTTGTCTATAACAGTGTTCATTATATTGTATATTTGGACGTTGAGCATGTTTAACTAGTGAGCTGTTGCAAGCTTGACTCTTAGGCAATATCTAATTGCATTATTTGACTGTTAAGCTTTTTATTGTTTGCTGATTTCTATCTGCGAAGGTAAACTTCATGTGATTGAGCTAAAGTAAACGTCATCTGGGGATTAGCAAAAATATTTTGCTTCATTTAAAGGATCATTTTTGTTTGAAATGTATATGCTCACCAAGAGAACTGAGCAGAGTGTGATTGTGAGCTGTGTGCTTCAGAACATGAATGTGACATGTAATCATCCTGAACCTTGTGTACTCATGTAAACCTATCTGTTACAGAAATTTGCTTAGGCGATGTAATGCCATAACACATGTGGGATACTAAAGAATTGTAATAGCCATCTTTTATGACTTTTGAACTGTGAACATTGACAATATATTCAGAGTTCACATCCGGTTCCAATTATGGAATAAGTTTATCAGAATTTCTTTTATGTTTATCTGTTTCAAATAGCTATGTTGTGTTTAAACTGGCACCCCAGCTCAATCAGTCATCCCACCCTTTCCTAAGTTCCAGCATCCTGCTAAACTACATATTGAGTTAAAACAGTCTCTAGTGGACAACTTCTAGACCACATGTCATCCTTCCTCCCCCCCTCTCCCTGGCCCCCAGTCCCCATCCCCAGTTGCATAAAGCTTGCTCAGCATGCAGGGCTTTGTCTTGGTTGACATTTGTTTTCCTAGCAGCTTGTGGGGTATGTATGGAGTGACCTCACCTCAGTTCACACCTATTCCTGATGGGATGGGTGAATACCGTAAGATAGTACCTACAACCTGCCCAACACAGACAGATTGGTTGGTCATTCTGCGAAAGAAGAAGCCTCAGAGTTATAGTAATAGGGCACTAATCTACTATAACATTTTCATTGTAATCATGAGAGCAGAGGGAATCTTTTAGAAGGTCTCCCCTTTCTATATTCACAAGGCTTTGGAGGGTATTGCTGGATCCTTAAAAGCATTAAACAACTTTGAAATGGAACACATCAGACAAAGCACCTAACCTTCTGGTATGCAAAATCTTATGTGACTGTTGTGAATGAGTGCATAACTCATTTTACTTCTGCTAAGGGATGGATACCTGCTCTGACAAAATGAAGATAGACCCTGATGAGATGCATGAAGAATGGAAAAATGTGGGTGTCACAGAAGTGTGCAGAATTGTGTGAGGAGCATCAATGGCACACTGGAAGAAATTTCAACATTTATTTTAACATTCAACACACTGTAATTACCTGACCACATTCTTGCAGGCTATAACTGTCTTAAGGTCCAGCTGTTGAATCCCAACCCAGTGCGATACTTTAAACATCGAAGACTTGGTCATGGAAATTGTGAAGGCTCAGCTCACAAATTGGGTAACTCTTGTACACTTCCTCCAAAATGTATAAAATGCTCTGGCAATCACCCAGTATGGAGCAGCAAGTGTGGAGTGGAGAAGGAAAGGGAAATTCAGGAATTGAAAGTTACAAAACACATACCCCATGGTGAAGCTAAAAAAGCTTTCAAAGCTTTACAACCTCCAGTGTTTTCTACTTCTTTTGCACCACTTCTCAGTGTACCTGTAGGGGAAAGCTACACTTGAACCATCCAGAAGTTGTCAGTCACAGATTTGGAATCTCAGACACATACCAGTACATACCATGAGAAGTCCACTAAGCCATCCTCTCTACCTAGCAAGCATCTCCTCCCATAAGTAAGAAAAAGTCACACAAAAAGACGTTCAAAATTGAAGAAAGTGGCAGCTTATCCTTTGGATTGGCGAGCACCCTCCCTTGCCGATTGTGATTTCACAATTGAGTGCACTGATACTGACATGGAGGAACTGAAGAGTTGGGCACAGTCTGATGTTCCCCCTGCCCTCTAGGATCAATCATCACCACTGTGGGAGAAGGACAAGGTCAACCATTGGAAACTTAAATGGATACCGATTGCATTTGGAAGAATTACAGCTCCTGGTGCAGGAGGGACCATTCTGCATCTGCTTACAAGAAACTCATTTTAAAGTCACATTTGCATTAAGGGGCTACTATCCTACAGGAAGTATGATGTTAGTGGAACAGGTGGAGTGGCTGGTTTCGTCAATGACAGATGCCACTCCTCTCCTGCATCTCTTACGACAGCTATACAAGCTAGGAATGGCAGTTATTACTAACAACTGGCTTTTGGTTATATCAGTTTTTTTCCATGCCAGTTTCACCTGATCATTAAAGCTGAACAGAATAACCAGTTTCTGAAATAATTGATTTTTGGTTTTATATTCTTGTTATTTCCTACAATAAATGTAGAAATTGAACAAAAATTTAGTTTCTCAATTTCAAGCTACATAGAATAAAAAAAACTCAATTGAACAGGCAAATAAAGGAAAACTTAGTCCATCCACAGTTTACAGCTTTTCACGAAAAGTGATAAGTGGTTCAATACTACAAAAAATTGCCAGTATTCTCCTATTGATTCTAATTTTTGAAACACTGCTCAAAAAGTATGTTGTAATCAGGGAGCATACCATTATTTTGGCAGTATGAATAATTGGTGTCAAAGGGTGAAAACTGAGGTTGAAGAAAACTATTTTCCATGTTAATTTGTCTGTTTTCAGGGGCTACAAGCAGATAAAGGCACATTACATAGAAATAAATAGCGAGCAACTACCTCTTATTTTTATATTATACTATGAATAAATTATTTTTAAGTTTTTAATTCATTACTAGTACCATTTTATCCTTCCTCTTTCATTATTTCATAGAAATGGCAGACAAATGTTTAATCTTTTAAAGCAAATGAAACACTGTACTTCATTGCTACATAACTTTGTAAAAATATTTCCAGGATAGGGTTGACACCATTCTGCAATATAATGGATGTCCAGTGACAATGGCAAGGAACTACTGCATAGACCAGGTGGAGGCAAGTCCCCCACACTGCACATGTATGTGTACCTTAAGCCATGATGCACAGCAGCAGGGGCACTATTGTCCTATTGTCTCAGCAATGCTGTATCAATTCTTATGTCATGTGTTTGTTGCTTGCTCCTGTCAGCATTCCTATTAAAACAGCTCTGATCACTTTTCCCATTTTTATAACAAAGCAATATTTGGGACCAATGCAAAGTTTATGAATAAAATTTTCTCCTTTTTAAAAAAAGAATAATTTAAAAACTAAAAGCTTTGGCACTGCAGCTAAGCTAATTGATGTTTTGGTTTCTTTACTCAGTTTTTTGTAAAGCTAAAAAATACCTGTTATAACCAACAGAAAATGAATACCAAAAAATACAAGTATTGCTTTTAACCAGTCAGCATTTTCCCATCCCTTATACAAGCAGTTGCAGTGGAAATTCACATGCCAGTTAAAATTGCAGTGTGTTCTTCATATCTTCCATTTTATGATGCACTGGATGCAGATGCACTGATAGAACTCTTCTGAGCACTTCCACGCCCAGTCTTCATCGTGTGTGACTTCAATGCACATAGCGCACTGTCAGGCTCTGCTACCACATACTCCAGGGATGAATTATCAAATGCCTCATTCATTCAGAGAATATCTTTTCATATGATAAACTTTTCTACACCTACAGGGTCATTTTCAGCCATTGATATTTGTTTTTACTCCCCTGCTATCACAGACTCAGTTCTGTGGGAAGTGGCCACCTATTTACATTCCAGTGATCACTTTCTGATGTGTATTGATATGCTAACTTGGACAGTGGCCACAGGAGACCACAGAGATGGATGGTTCAAAGGGCAAACTGGCTGTTACGAGGGTTATCCACAAAGTACATTATGCTTTGGAATTAAAAATAAATAAAGTATTGGAATTTTTTTTATTATATACAGATGAAAGCCACACTTAAATACTACTTTTCTACATAGTTGACATTTAAACTAAGGCACTTATGGTAGCGATGGACGAGCTTGGAAATTCCTTCGTCATAAAATTTGGCCGCCTGCGCCTTCAACCACGTGGTTACCTCTTCTTGAAGCTGTGCGTCATCATCAAAACGCTGCATAGCCAACCACTTCTTCATTGCTGGGAATAAGTGGAAGTCCCTCGGTGCCAGGTCAGGACTGTATGGCGGATGAGGAAACAACTCCCACTTAAAAGATTTGATAACTTCACGAGTGGCATTTGCCGTGTGGGCCCGGGCGTTGTTGTGAATCAGCAAGATCTTTGAGCCCAACTTTCCCCTGCACTTGTTTTGTATTGCTCTTCTGAGATTGTGCAGAGTTTGGCAATACCTTTCAGAGTTTATTGTAGTGCCTCTTTCCAGGAAATCCACAAAAATCACACCTTTTCTGTCCCAAAAGACAGTCACTACGTGGTTGAAGGCGCAGGCGGCCAAATTTTACAACGAAGGAATTTCCAAGCTTGTCCATCACTACGATAAGTGCCTTAATTTAAATGGCAACTATGTAGAAAAGTAGTATTTAAGTGTGGCTTTCATCTGTATATAATAAAAAAAATTTCCAATACTTTATTTATTTTTAATTCCAAAACGTAATGTACTTTGTGGATAGCCCTCGTACATGGTCAACTGCTGAAACTGTCTGTTTTATGGTCAACTGCTGGTCTTTGAACAACAGGATTGAGCCCAGGAGATAGAGGACCACATCCTCTGTGTGATCCAACAAGCTGCCAGAGATTCCATTCCCCAGTCTGACAATCACCTCAGTTAATGTCCTGTCCCTTAGTAGAGTAATGAATGTCATTCAGCTATCAGAGCCAGTCATGCAGCTTAGTGGAAGTTCAAACATCATATAGCAGTAGAAACCCTTCATGCCCTCAGGTGTATGAGAGCAAAGTGGTAAAAGAATGGAAGAGGAGGCCCTAGAAGGAATTCACAATTCCATTAATCGATCCACTTCCACTGCACAAGTTTGGGCCTCAATAAGGTGGATTTCAGTAGTGCACCTCCCCTTACAGAACAGCCTTGTTGAGAAAGGGTCCCTCAGAGAACACAGCTAATGACATGACTCAGGTTTTAGCTGAACACTTTTTTATGGTCACTCCATCATCCAGACAAACTCCTGTATTTCAAGTGTTCCCTAGGAGTATCGAGATGAGAAGGCTCCACTTTTTCTCGTGTAATGTGGGGATTTACAGTCTTCCATTCTGCATGTTGGAATTGGAATCAATTCTGTTATCACCAGAGACACTGTTCCAGGACTGGACCAGATTCATTATGCCATGCTCTGTTGTCTATGCCCTGGAGATAAAGGCGAGCCCCTATATTGTTTCAATCAGGTCTAGTTTGATGGACAGTACCCCCTGACTTGGAAGAAGGCACTATAAATTCCATTACAGGTACCAGGCTAGAAATGTACTGACCCTAGCAGTTATTAGAGTGTAGGCCTTACCAGTCATTCATGTAAGATTCTTGAGCACATGGTCAACTGCCATGGTGGCTCCTCAAACCTTGGGGTCATCTGTGCTTCTCTCCATGTGGTTTCAGATGCTACCTTTCTGCCCTTAACAACTTAAATCTACTAGAGATGGTTTTACAGTTTCCTTCTTATGCCAAAAATGTTCAATTGTTGTGTTTTTTGATCTTGAAAAATTGTATGACATCTCTTGGAGGTAGGGATTACAGTTATTGCTGAAACAACCAGTTTTCATTCATATTGGTTTTTTTTTCCAGCACCAGTTTAACCTAAATGTTAAAACCGCACAAAATACCTGGTTTCTGAAGTGACTGATTTTCAGGTTTTTTATTCCTATTGTTTTCTATAACAAACATGTATATCGAACATAGACTGAAAAATTTTGACTCCTTCCGTTTCAAGATACATAGAATCAAAATATTAAATTAATTTGGCAAAGAAAAAACACTCAGCCTGTCCACCATTCACTGTTCTCAAAAAGTGATATGAGGTTGAATACTACAAAAAATCACCAGTATTCTCCTATTGAGTATAATTCTTTGAAACTCTGCTCAAAAATCATGTTGCAATCAAGGATCATGCCACTATTTGGGCATTACAAATAGCCAGTGCTAAGCGGTGAACACTGAGGTTGAAGATGTTGTGTCTTGGAATCCTGCATACTCAGTTCACTGGACAAACAATCAAAGAATTCGTATTGATGAGTTTTATTTCAAAAGACAATTACAATTACTTAACTTTGATATGTATCACAAGGAAAAGGGTGACATGCAAAATAATCAGTCTTCTTCCCAACAGACAAAAACAAGTCTGTGCTACATAGAGATCACTAACACTGGCGCTGCTATCAAAGTGGGTGCTGACTTGGCACCATAACAGTAGAACTCTGTTTTTCCCTTTAATTTGTCTCTCTTGAAGGGCTACAAGCAGATAAAGGCATATTATGTAGACACAGGCAACAGATCAGCTACCTTCTATTTTTGTTGTAAACTGTGAATGAATTGTAAAGTTTTAAGTTTTCTCTTTATACAATGTCTCAGTTTTCTTGAGGCTCCTCCTCTTCTTATCCTTTTAAAGCGGATAGAGTATTGTACTTCACTGATATTGTACTTCATAAAATACTTTGGAACTAGGCATGGTGTCATTCTTTAATACAACAAATGTCCAATAAATGTGAGAAACTACCACTTAGACCAGGTGTGGCAAGTGTTGCACACTACATATACAGGCATACCATTCAATGGCTATGCCACTTGGTAACAGGTACTTACCGTATTTACTCGAATCTAAGCCGCACTCGAATCTAAGCCGCACCTGAAAAATGAGACTCGAAATAAAGGGAAAAAAAATTTCCCGAATCTAAGCCGCACCTGAAATTTGAGACTCGAAAAGTTTTAGGCAGCACCTCCAAATCGAAACAAAGTTGGACCATTCTAATATGAGACACAATTTAGGTATAATGAATGACGATACAGCTACAGTAGTTTGGTTCGAGTCCTAAGCTTAGCAGTTAAGCTTTACCACGTAGCCATTGCTATGCGTCAGGCGCTCCGTCCGTATTTATACGGGTACCCTTCTTTTTTCACGTGCTTCGTCTGGTTTGGATCGATTGCTTATTTTGCTTTGATCTGATAATTGCCGTTTTCTTTGTTATAGGTGTTTACATCACTCTAAGCTGAAAATGCATTACTGTGCTGTGTCATACATTGTTTGTCGCATTCTGATAGTGCGTGTTTACGCCCTGTCGCCGCTCGCAGCATGGCTTGCTTTTGTGCGCGCTACCGCCGCTTACAATTAAAAAACAAGAGAGAGGAATCGTCTCATTAGCGAAACAATGGCAAGAGACTATTTGTTGTTACTTACACTGCTGCTTTCTTTGATAATGATCAACAAGAACCAAATAATAGACTGCGTATGATAGAACATGTTCTGAACGAGAGTTAGGCGAAAATTTTTCCCCGTTTGAAAATCTTTGCGGCCGCTTCTTTAGTACGTCAAATTCTGCACAGAAATTAGAGTCATCTTAGATTTAAAAATCTAGTCAGTTGCCGTGCTTCATTTCTGACTGTATCACTACTAGGCATAAGAATAATATATAAACATGACACGATACGTATATTTTTCCGGGTTTGCTGTTGTCTCTAGTTTCGTAGTTTATTAGGCAGACAGGATTTAAATGAGATAGCAGGAAACACGAAAGAATACATGGTAAAATGTTTATATTTGTATTACTCTTATGGTGAAGAGAATACTGCATGTGATTCACATTTCATCAGGTTCCTATTAGCAACCATCTCTTCTCACAGGTAGGAAAAAATTCAGAACTTAGAGTTGGCCATATTGACAAACATCTCAAACAGTCTTGCCAGTCAGATTTTCGTAGTACATTGAAATTCTGCTACATTCGAAGATGAACAATTCGGAATTTGTATTATTTCGTTGAATGATGTATGAAAATGCAGTGGTCGAAACTCGGGGCGGAGAAAAAAAGCTCGTCTTCCATCTTTTTTTTCTTTAAATTTATTTACTGACGCATTGGTTTTGGCGCCAGTATTTATCTTTGTGCCTACAAAGCATGCCTGTGTAGCGCTACATATATTCGACGGCAGAAGTTAGTTGTGGTGGCACCTACCAACATTTTTCAGAACTTCCACTTGTTTTGCACTCGATTCTAAGCCGCAGGCGGTTTTTTGGATTACAAAAACCGGAAAAAAAGTGCGGCTTAGATTCGAGTAAATACGGTACTGTTTGAGCAATGCTGAACCAATTCCTAGACCACATCTTTGTTGCTCTTTTCTGTTGGCATTGTCAGTAAAGGAAAACTTGTTGCTTTTCCCATAATGCAATATTTCAAAGCAATGGAAATTTTATGAATAAAAATTACTCTTTTTTTTTTAAGTTTACTTATAAACCAAAAATTTTAACACTGGTGCTGTGAATAATTGATATTTCAGTGTATATACCCCATTATTGGTGCTGTTGTGTCTGATGGCTATGTTCAGAAGAATGGGGTCCTCCAAGATGGTGTACTCAGTGTCACACTGGTTGCAGTAATTATTAACGGCATCTCATCTACAGTCAGCAATTCTGTTAAATGCTGTTTGTTTATGTATGACTTTGCAATCTTCTACTCTTCTTCTGGCCTTATAACAATGAGGCAACTATAGCTGACCATCAGGAAACTGGGAACTTGGGCCAATAAAACTGGTTTTAGGTTCCCAGCAGAGAAGACTGCATGTGTCAATTTAACTGTGCTCATCAAAGTTTTAACCAACCAGAGCTCATAATGGGCGACAATATTTTGTGTTTTAAGGACAATGTGCACTTTTTGGGTCTACTGTTTGATTCCAAATTAATCTGGCTCCTGCACCTGAATTTTGAAATACTTAATGGGAAAGGTGAGGGGAGCTGACAGATCCCACCTCCTGCAGTTTTGTAGGGCATTTGCCAGATCACAATTAGATTATGGTAGTGTGATTTATGGATTAGCTCATTTTCCCTACCTCAAGATGCTAAGATGTTGTCCATCCTGAGGACATTTGGGTATTGACTGGAGCATTTTGGATGAGTCTAGTTCAAAGTCTATGTGTAGAGGCTGGTGACCCACCACTCTGGATTTGGCAGTGCCGCCATCTGGCAATACAGGCCCTGAAAATCTCAGCATTGTCTCACTCATTAGCATTTTTGCAGCAGTCCACCCCAACTGACTATCTCAATGCTCTGGACATAGCAGACCTCCAAATACACTGCCAGGGTGGAACAAATTTCCACTTCGGCATCTTCAGTTATTTTAAGCTTGATGCAGTACAAGAAAACTTGTGCTCCAGATGACATTTTTCCAACTTGAGCTTTAAGCACGTACCACAGTATTATCATTGTTTGTATGGGTGAATCTCAGCAAGAGAATGTGCTTGCTTGTTCAGCTTTTTTCCCTCACAGAGTTTTCAAAATGTGCCTTTCAGAACACTTTCCAAATTGTGATGCTGAGTTATATAACATTATGAAGACACTGGAGTGGATTCACGGGCCTCACAGTACAAGATTTCTCACCTGTTCTGACTCACTCAGTAAACTACAAATGACTCAGAAAATGTATCAAGCATATCAATTGATTATTCCACTCATCCATGATTTCTTAGAGTGGCTCCAACCCTGTGGTCTTTTGCTGGGTACCTGGACACATCAGGATACAAGGAAGTGGCATAGGCAACAAAGCAGCCAAAGAAGCATGTCGAGATGATGATGTAAATTGGGTGTACTTTGTCATTTCATTATCTGACAGACAAACCATGCATCTATGGGAAACTGAATGGTGAAGGTGGCAGAAAGCAAACTGCAGCCACTCAAATTGACTACACAGATGTTGCAGACTTCACGCCACCCTCACTGATGGAAGTATGTGTTACTCAACAGACTGAGAATAGGGCATAGCCCTTTAACAAACAGTTTCCTCTTCTGGCAGGAGGATCCACCACTGTGAGAAGTTCATGGTGTGACACTTTTGATTCAGTGTAGTTTGGCTATGTGTGTTATATACTGACTTCAGGGCAACCGTAAGTTTGGCTGAATCTCTGCCCACCATCCTTGTCTAACTGACACCAGTGTTACATTACTTCTAAAATTTTGTGATCTGTTGTGCCTCATCACTAAAGTGGGCAGGAAGACTTTAATGAAATGTGAACTACTCCACATGTGGGAAAGCCCCATCTCCCATGAGAATGGCAAGCTGACTTCTTTTCAGGACAATGATGATCATGATGATGAGCACCCTGCATCTAAAATAATCATAATCATCACCATTATCATCACCATCACCATTTTTCACAGCTGACCAAAATAGTTTTTAATTTTGTTCTGAGAGCTATCTTTTCTATTGGTGTAATGCATTGTGTTAGCCTACCCAACAAAATTCCTCAACACTTTGCAGTAGTATCAGTAATATTTATTTATCTTATGGCATATATTAAGAGTTTTTGGATCACAAGAATAGCTAATACATATCAACACTACAACACAACTCTCCAGCAGAATATGATAAAAATGACTAGAGCCATATGCGAATATCAAGATCTTGTGCATAGTTTACCACTCCACTCATCACTGACAGGAAATCTCTGAAAGGGCCATTATAGGCACATGTTGAAACAGCGTGAGTACCTGCCTGCCATTCAGCACCACAGCCTGAAGATGGTGAAGAAGATTTGCTCCACTTGTGGAGAGTTTCTGCCATTGCCCATGGCCTGTTCAGATGTGATTCAGAGTAGTCAAAAAGTTTCCTGAGGCTGGTTAAATACGTGAGTCTTCTCCTGGATGCCAGGTAGTTTCAGATATTTTGGAGGACAGTTTTGTTGTCAGCAGTGTCTCCATTCATCCATGGCACTGGATTGGTTTTCAGTGAGAATCCTGGCTGTGATGAGCATAGGATGTCTTGATCTTAATCTTTTTTGCTCCACAGAGAATATATCATTCAATATTGGAAACTCATGGTTTTCAGCAATCTCAAGGATCTCCTGCCTAGAACAATCATGACACAAGGCATGAACTCACACACTTCTGTGAGAAGTTCATGGTGCCATTGTACACTGAAGAGCCAAATAAACTGGTACATCTGCCTAATATCATGTAGGGCCTCTGCGAGCATGCAGAAGTGCCTCGACACAATGTGGCATGGACTCAACTAATGTCTGAAGTACTGCTGGAGGAAACTGACACCATGAATCCTGCAGGGCTGTCTATAAATCTGTAAGAGTACAAGGAGGTGGAGATCTCTTCTGAACAGCACATTGCAAGGCATCCCAGATATGCTCAATAATGTTCACATCTTGGGAGTTTGGTGGTCAGTGGAAGCGTTTAAACTCAGAAGAGTGCTTCTGCAGCCACTCTGTAGCAATTCTGTATGTTTGGGGTGTTGCATTGTTCTGCTGGAATTGCCCAAGTCCATTAGAATGCACTAGGACACGAATGGATGCAGGTGATCAGACAGGATGCTTATGTACACGTCATCTGTCAGAGTTGTATCTAGATGTATTAGGGGTCCCATATCACTCCAATTGCGCACACCCTACACCAGCTTGAACAGCCCCCCGCTGACATGCAGGATTCACGGATTCATGAGGTTGTCTCCATACCCATACATGTCCATCCACTCGATACAATTTGAAACAAGACTTGTCTGACCAGGAAACATGTTTCCAGTCATCAACATCCAATGTCAGTATTGACAGACCCAGGTGAGGTGTAAAGCATTGTGTCGTGCCATCATAAAGGGTACATTAGTGGGCCTTCTGCTTCGAAAACCCATACTGATGATGTTTCACAGAATGGTTCGCATGCTGACACTTATTGATGGCCCCGTATTGAAATCTGCAACAGTTTGCAGAAGGGTTGCACTTCTGTCACATTGAACAATTCTCTTCAGTTGTCATTGATCCTGTTCTTGCAGGATCTTTTTCAGGCCATAGCGATGTCGGAGATTTGATGTTTTACCGGATTCCTGAAGTTCACGGTATACTCGTGAAATGGTCGTATGGGAAAATCCCCACTTCATCGCTACCTCAGAGATGCTGTGTCCCATCACTCATGCACGACTGTAACACCACATTCAAATTCACTTAAATCTTGATAACCTGCCATTGTAGCAGCAGTAACTGATGTAACAACTCTGCCAGACAATTGTTGTTTATATAGGCATTGCTGATTGCAGTGCCGTATCCTACCTGTTTACATACCTCTGTGTATGAATATGCATGCCTTTACCAGGTTCTCTGATGCTTCAGTGTATTATGACACAGTTCCCATTTCTTCCTAATTGACAGTCTAATGCCAATAGCTATCCAATTGTTAGCTTATTAGTACTATGTATGTGCCTCCACTTTTTTTAATGAGAAAGAGCTGTTAAAGAAAGTGACTAAGGTTTGAAGAAATATATTATATTTGTTGTTCAAGTCTGTGTTGTAGACTTCTTGTCAAGTTAGCCCTTTGGAACTGTCTTCAAATGTCTGCATAGATATGATGTACCTTGATTCCTTTCGGTGTTAGTATCCATGAATCCTGGGCTGACAGGCCATTACCAATTTTTCTCACACTGTGCCGCTGCAACTTCCCTTAACTGAAGTTGCAAAGTGTACTGTCTAAACCACATTTTAAGATTCAAGTGACTCCATGAACATTCTTTTCTCTGATGTGATACCCTTCAAAAGCAGTGCTTGATAGATGTCCTTCATCATGCTCTTCGTTAGGTGTGTTGGCTTCTGTCATGTTCAGATTTACTGTCGGAAACAGCCTGAAAATACTCTGTATTTATGATGGCCTAGTGAGTTGGTGCAGTGGACTCACATCCAGGAGGCTGATGGTTCAAATCTATGTCCAGCCATCCTGATTTGGGTTTTCTGCAGTTTCCCTAAATTGCTCCAGGCAAACACTGGGATGATTTATTTTGAAAAGGCACAGTCAGTTTCCTTCCCCATCCTTGAAACAATCCAAGCATGTGCTCCATCTCTAATGACTTGATGTTGAGAATACATTAAATCCTTCCTTCTGTATTTATGAGGGTGCCATCTACCTCTGGCACTGGATACCATTCTTAAGTTGATATTCAACTACACCCATTTGCTGTTGATTGTCATCAAATGTATTCTTCTTTTTTTTTAATTTCTGCTTGAAACATGCCACAGCTCTTGAGATTTTCCTCATTGTTGTCAAACCACTGTGAGCTGTAACATCCAATAAAAGTAATGTTGGCATAACATGTCATATCATACCACCTATTTATTTGGTGAGAAGGTTGATTCCCATTTGATATTTCATCATTGTTTTCCAGAAAATCTTGAAAACTGTGCTGGATGTCTGATGTCCATCAGACTCACCATTGCGTTTGTACCTTGACAATGTAGGCCATAGAATGAATGTACCATTTGTACTTGGGTCCAGGTACATGAATGTGACAGGTTTTGCATAACCTTTTGGAGCCACAATGATGTTGATGTCAGAGAAACCTGGCATGTTCACTAAACTGTGTGATGTAGAATCCAGTATTTAGTACCAGTTATAAAAGTGGAGTCTCATCTAGAACTAACATTTCACATTGAATGTACATTTATTGAGAACACGTGGATCTGACTTACCTGGCTCAGCAGAGAGTGTTCCTGTTTATACATACAAAAAATGTTCAAGGAAATCCCAAAATTCCATTCAAAAAACATATTTAAGGGTAAATAACTGCAGGAAGAGGAAATTGAAACAATGATCTATATATCACCAACCAGTGACTAGAAGTGCTATACCAGGGCACACATTTGGCAATATAGAGCAGAAAATGGGAGGTAGATGGTCAGAATGAAGATATGAGAAATAAGTGAAGAAAAGTAACACTTCGGTTTTATTAAAAAGCTGGCATTTATCTCTACTGGTTGCTTGATTAGAATGGAATTTTTCAAAAAATTTTCTCTACATATGCAGCAAAAGAGGTCTATTTACAGTACTTTATTGTTTTGAATTGCTGTAGAGTCTTGAGAGAATCTCCTGGAATATATTTCCACCAAATCATGTAACTTCATTCTGAATCCATAAAAGGAGGCACGGTGCACATAAAAATTATTTTTCTGTCTTATGGTGTCTTTGCACAAATTGCACTTTAGCTGAAACTAATATTTATTAATAGAAACGAAGACTGTTAAGGAGTAAATGTGCTTGTAAGAGTGGGAAAGATGGATACAAACATTTCCTCAAAAGCCAACCTAAAAAATCTCAAGAACTTGTTTATGTGATCAATCTATAAATATGCTGCAAAACCCTTTGTACGACTATTGATTCAAGAGTAAGCTTCCAAAACAATAGATTGGATGGAGATTAGTAGGGTTCCCCTTAATAGCTCAGGCATGCACTACACAGAGCAAGTAACTACTAGGGTAATGGAGTAAGTGTGGCATGCACAAGGCAGCTTTTTGAGTTGGAGGAACTCCCTTGGGATCAGAGATGCATTGCCTGCCGAAATCAAAGTATATCAGCCTCACAGACTAGCTCATAGAGAAGGTTAATGTGATATTAATAAACTGCAGGGGCATCCAAGGAAAGGTCCTAGAATTAATATTGCTTATTGAAGTCTATAATGTCCAGTTGGTATTAGGAAAAGGATGCTGGTTGAAACCAGAAGTGAAGAGCATAGAAATTCTAATTCCAGATTGGAATATTCATTGTAAGGATAGGTTAACCACCAAAGGTGATGGTATATTTATTTCAATAAAGAATTCAATGATATCTAGTGGGGTTATCACAGATTACAAATTCTTAACTTCATCCAGAATTAATGCGGATGAAGTTAAGCATCATAGATCAGTCTAAAATACTAATCAGATACTTTTATATGCTGATTGCATCAGAAGCTGTAGCTGTGGAATGTTTCAGAAACAACTTGGAGATTATTGTTAATAAATTTCCTGATCGAGCTGTTGTAATAGGGATTGATTTCAACTCACCAAGTATAGATTGGTGAGTCATGCTATCAAAACTGGTGCTAGAGACAGAGAGATTCACATTAGAATGAAAGAAAAGAGGGTTCTTGAGGTGGAACTGCTCCAAACAACTTCCTTTATGGTCTACCACCCTAATGTTGTTCATAATAAATGTCACCTACTTTAATCCTGATGGCTGCCTTTCATGGTTTCTTGATGCAGTGGACCTGTTATGCAGTGTTACTGTTTCTGGCTGTGTAACTTAGTTTCCATTGCAGAGCGTTGAAGGCCATAAGAGAATGTACAGTTATTCCAACTTGCTATGAAATACTTCTGTATTCTGCTTCTTTCAAAAACACTTAAAACTGTGGGTATACAGATGGCTGTGCTGCTACTCTCATGTAGTTAGACTTCTGAAAGAAGCTCTATACAAACATGTTAGGACAGAGTAATAAATAAATTAGAGACTGTTTTCTTCTGTTTCTAGACATGACCATTGTCACCAGCACCCCTTATCTCTTTGAGTTCCAAGACACCAGCAAGCCATGTCTTTAATGCATAAACAGGACTCCCCAAAAGGTGTAGATGCACAATCACTGGCATGCCTTACCAGTGTTTGGACTTCACTCCCCTGTTCACAGATCAACACACACACTGTAAGGGTGCAAACCGTTAGCTGTCCTGCACTTACTAACTGCTTACAATACTTTTTTAACACTCTTGAACATCTGTCATCAGCATAAGAGGTAATAGTGGAACATGTTATTCTGAAGACTCTCCTTACATTGTAACATTACCCTAAATGTTTTGTCCAAAAATTACTTTGAGCAGATAATTAGAGATCCAATTCATGTAGGTAATGTCTTAGACCTCCTAGCAACCAACAGTCCTGAACTTATTGACTCAGTTAACACAGAGTAAGATATCAGTGATCATAAGGCTGAGATAGCAATTATGACTATGGGTATTACAAGGAATGTTAAGAAAGGTAGGAAAATATGTTTGCATGGCAAGAGCAACAGGATACAAATTTCAAAGTATCATTCTGAGCAAAGTGATAAGGAATGGGAAAGACCCTCTGTGGTTTAATAGCTGTGTTAAAAAACTGTTATGTGAACAAACAGATATTATCACAGATTCAAGAGAAGTCAAAACTTAGCTGACAAGTAAAAGCTAAACAAAGCAAAAATGAACATAAGGAGAGCAATAAGAGAAGCGTTTTATGACTTTTAATGTAAAATTTTATCAGCTAATCTGACTAAATCCATATAAGGCTTTGGTTTTACATAAAATCAGTAAGCAGTTCAAAATCAACTATTCAGTCACTCAGGGCCCCACCTGGCACCAATACATAAGTTAACAGAGATAATGTTGAAATGCTGAATTCAGTCTTGCAACACTGTTTCACCATGAAATATTGTAATATGGTACCTCCTTTAAACCACTGTATGATCATCAGAATAGCAGATATTGAGCTAACCAATCACAGAACAGAAAAACAAGTACAATTGCTTAATAGTGGAAAGGCATCAGGACCAGATGAGATATCTGTAAAATCCTACAAAGATTATTTGAAAGAACTTACTCCCCTTCCAGCAACAGCTTATCACAGTTTTCAGGACCAACAAAGAGTACCTAGCAACTGGAGAAAACTGCAGGTCATTTCTGTCACAGGACAAATTATTGGCTTATACTGTTGATGTCAATCTGCTGTAGAATTAAGGAACATATTTTATTCTCCTATCCCCATGAACCATGGAACTTGCCGTTGGTGGGGAGGCTTGCGTGCCTCAGCGATACAGATGGCCGTACTGTAGGTGCAACCACAATGGAGGGGTATCTGTTGAGAGGCCAGACAAATGTGTGGTTCCTGAAGAGGGGCAGCAGCCTTTTCAGTAGTTGCAGGGGCAACAGTCTGGATGATTGACTGATCTGGCCTTGCAACACTAACCAAAACGGCCTTGCTGTGCTGGTACTGCGAACGGCTGAAAGCAAGGGGAAACTACAGCCGTGATTTTTCCCGAGGGCATGCAGCTTTACTGTATGGTTAAATGATGATGGCGTCCTCTAGGGTAAAATATTCTGGAGGTAAAATAGTCCCCCATTCGGATCTCCAGGCAGGGACTACTCAAGAGGACGTCGTTATCAGGATAAAGAAAACTGGCGTTCTACGGATCGGAGCGTGGAATGTCAGATCCCTTAATTGGGCAGGTAGGTTAGAAAATTTTAAAAGGGAAATGGATAAGTTGAAGTTGGATATAGTGGGAATTAGTGAAGTTCGGTGGCAGGAGGAACAAGACTTTTGGTCAGGTGAATACAGGGTTATAAATACAAAATCAAATAGGGGTAATGCAGGAGTAGGTTTAATAATGAATAAAAAAATAGGAGTGCAGGTAAGCTACTACCAACAACATAGTGAACGCATTATTGTGGCCAAGATAGACACGAAGCCCATGCCTACTACAGTAGTAGAAGTTTATATGCCAACTAGCTCTGTAGATGAAATTGATGAAATGTATGATGAGATAAAAGAAATTATCCAGGTAGTGAAGGGAGACGAAAATTTAATAGTCATGGGTGACTGGAATTCGAGAGTAGGAAAAGGGAGAGAAGGAAACATAGTGGGTGAATATGGATTGGGGGAGAGAAATGAAAGGGGAAGCCGTCTGGTAGAATTTTGCACACAGCATAACTTAATTATAGCTAACACTTGGTTCACGAATCATAAAAGAAGGTTGTATAAATGGAAGAATCCTGGAGATACTAGAAGGTATCAGATAGATTATAATATGGTAAGACAGAGCTGTAGGAACCAGGTTTTAAATTGTAAGACATTTCCATGGGCAGATGTGGACGCTGACCACAATCTATTGGTTATGAACTGTAGACTAAAACTGAAGAAACAGCAAAAATGTGGGAATTTAAGGATATGGGGCCTGGATAAACTGACTAAACCAGAGGTTGTACAGAGTTTCAGGGAGAGCATAAGCGAACAATTGACAGGAATGGGGGAAAGAAATGCATTAGAAGAAGATGGGTAGCTCTGAGGGATGAAGTAGTGAAGGCAGCAGAGGATAAAGTAGGTAAAAAGACGAGGGCTTGTAGAAATCCTTGAGTAACAGAAGAAATATTGAATTTGATTGATGAAAGGAAAAAATATAAAAATGCAGTAAATGAAGCAGGCAAAAAGTAATACAAATGTCTCAAAAATGAGATTGACAGGAAGTGCAAAATGGCTATGCAGGAATGGCTAGAGGTCAAATATAAGGATGTAGAGGCTTATGTCACTAGCGGTAAGATAGATACTGCCTACAGGAAAATTAAAGAGACCTTTGGAGAAAAGAGAACCACCTGTATGAATATCAAGAGCTCAGATGGAAACCCAGTTCTAAGCAAAGAAGGGAAAGCAGAAAGGTGGAAGGAGTATATAGAGGGTCTATACAAGGGCGATGTACTTGAGGACAATATTATGGAAATGGAAGAGGATGTAGATGAAGATGAAATGGGAGATACGATACTGCATGAAGAGTTTGACAGAGCACTGAAAGACCTGAGTCGAAACAAGGCCCTGGGAGTAGACAACATTCCATTAGAACTACTGACGGCCTTGGGAGAGGCAGACCTGATAAAACTCTACCATCTGGTGAGCAACATGTATGAGACAAAATACCCTCAGACTTCAAGAAGAGTATAATAATTCCAGTCCCAAAGAAAGCAGGTGTTGACAGATGTGAAAATTACCGAACTATCAGTTTAATAAGTCACAGATGCAAAATACTAATGCGAATTCTTTACAGATGAATGGAAAAACTGGTAGAAGCCGACCTCGGCGAAGATCAGTTTGGATTCTGAGAAATGTTGGAACACGTGAGGCAATACTGACCCCATGACTTATCTTAGAAAATAGATTAAGGAAAGGCAAACCTACATTTCTAGCATTTGTAGACTTAGAGAAAGCTTTTGACAATGTTGACTGGAATACACTCTTTCAAATTCTAAAGGTGGCAGGGGCAAAATACAGGGAGTGAAAGGCTATTTACAATTTGTACAGAAACCAGATGGCAATTACAAGTGTCGAGGGGCATGAAAGGGAAGCAGTGGTTGGGAAGGGAGTGAGACAGGGTGTAGCCTGTCCCCGATGTTATTTAATCTGTATATTGAACAAGCAGTAAAGGAAACAAAAGAAAAATTCAGAGTAAGTATTAAAGTCCATGGAGAAGAAATAAAAACTTTGAGGTTCGCCGATGACATTGTAATTTTATCAGAGACAGCCAAGGACTTAGAAGAGCAGTTGAATGGAATGGACAGTGTCTTGAAAGGAGGATATATGATGAACATCAACAAAAGCAAAACGAGGATAATGGAATGTAGTTGAATTAAGTCGGGTGATGCTGAGGGAATTAGATCAGGAAATGAGACACTTAAAGTAGTAAAGGAGTTTTGCTATTTGGGGAGCAAAATAACTGATGATGGTCGAAATAGAGAGGATATAAAATGTAGACTGGCAATGGCAAAGAAAGTGTTTCTGAAGAAGAGAAATTTGTTAACATCGAGTATAGATTTAAGTGTCAGGAGGTCGTTTCTGAAAGTATTTGTATGGAGTGTAGCCATGTATGGAAGTGAAACATGGACGATAACTAGTTTGGACAAGGAGAGAATAGAAGCTTTTGAAATGTGGTCCTACAGAAGAATGCTGAAGATTAGATGTGTAGATCACATAACTAATGAGGAGGTATTGAATAGGATTGGGGAGAAGAGGAGCTTGTGGCACAACTTGACTAGAAGAAGGGATCGGTTGGTAGGGCATGTTCTGAGGCATCAAGGGATCACCAATTTAGTATTGGAGGGCAGCGTGGGGGGTTAAAATCGTAGAGGGAGACCAAGAGATGAATACACTAAGCAGATTCAGAAGTATGTATGTTGCACTAAGTACTGGGAGATGAAGAAGCTTGCACAGGATAGAGTAACATGGAGAGCTGCATCAAACCAGTCTCAGGACTGAAGATAACAACAAGAACAACAACAACATTTTATTCTAATGAATTATGAAATTCTGGAGAACAAAAACCTCCTCTATAAAAATCAACATAGGTTCGGGAAACAGAGATCCTGCAAAACTCAGCAAGCTCTGTTCCTCCGTAAGATCCATAGTGCTGCAGACAGTAGCGCTCAGGTTGATGCCCTGTTCTTTGACTTCAGCAAGGCATTTGACACCACCCTGCACTTCAGTTTGGTGGAAAAATACGAGTGTACTGATTATCAGATCAGATTTTCAACTGTATTGAAGGCCTCCTTGCAGATAGAACCCAACCCATTGTTCTCAATATAATGAAATTGGCAGACCTAATGATAATATCCAGAGTACTTCAAGAAAATGTCATAGGAACTTTACCATTTACAATGTATATAAATTATCTAGCATAAAATGTAAGCAGCTGTAAGACTGTTTGCAGATAATGTGATTGTCTATAAGAAAGTAATAATGCCAGAAGACAGTATCGAGTAGTAGAATGACTACAGAGGATTGATGAATGGTGCAGGCTCTGGCAGCTGATCCTGAATGTCAATAAATGTAACATATTGCACATACTCAGGAAGAGCAATTCACTACTGTAGAACTACACTACTGATGAGAATCTGCTGGAAACAGTATCTACCGTAGAGTATCTAGGAGTAACTATCCAGGGCAATATTAAATAAATAACAGGAAAAGCAGATGCCATACGGAGATTCACAGGAAGAATCTTAAGGAAATGTAAGTCATCTGTGAAAAAAGTAGCTTGTAGAGTGCTTCTTCAACAAAATGTTCATCAGGTGAGAGAGAGAGAGAGAGAGAGAGAGAGAGAGAGAGAGAGAGAGAGAGAGAGAGAGAGAGAGAGAGAGGAGGAGGAGGAGGAGGAGGAGGAAGGAAGAGGAAGATTCAATGAAGAATGATTTGTTTCAATTTGTTTCATCATGGGATCATTTAGTCTGCACGGGAGCATTACAGATGTACTCAACAAACTCCAGTAATAGATGCTACAACAGAAGCATTGTGTATCACATAGAGATTTACTACTGAAATTTCAAGAGAGTACTTTCCAGGAAGAGCTGAACAACTCATTACTTCCACCCATGAAAGTCTCACAAAACGACTGCAATGAGAAAATTCAATAAATTAGAACTAATACTGAGGTTTACCAACAAATATTCTTCCTGTGAGCCATTCACGAATGGAACAGGGAAGGGGGGATCAGCTAGCTGTACTAGAAGTACCATTGATCACACACTGTAAAGTGGCTTGCGGGGTACTGATGTATCTGTAGATCCATAAGAAGAAGTGTTAGGCAAAATCTAGCAACAATGGTGTGTGCAACAGCTCCTCTACTCTTCATCCCAAATTCCCCACTTCTCTCTGCCATTCAATGTTCATCTAACAACCATCCACAGTGAAAGTCCTGATCACCGCTACTGGCAGCTGTGAAATAAGTGTAGTTATTTAGTTTTTAAACATGAAAGGGAGTCCACCTATAGATATTCATCATCAATTTGTCAGGTTTATGGCAGAAAGTGTGTGGATATTCAACATGTCCTCAAATGCTGTAGAGTGACCATTGTTGGTCACATAGACAGTTACAATCAAGACCAGAGTGGAAGACTGTCTGTTTCAGATGAGACTGTTGAAGAGGTCTAGAGACCACTGCTGAAAGATCAAAGGATCACCACCTATGAACAGGCTATTCAAGTTCCTGAGATTTCTGCAAGCTCATTTGTGAGAATTTTGTCTGAAAATTTGGTGTGTCACAAGATGAGTCAATCTGCGAGTGCTTACAGAAGACTATGAGTAGCAAAGTGTTGACTGTGCCTGCCAATATCTTCAACAATGTGGAGACAAGAGGGGGAGGGGGGGGGGGCATTTCTGGACATAACTGTTACAGGTGATGAAATGCAGGTGTTTCAGCTCACACCTGAAACAAAATAACAATCGTGCAAATGGCTCCACTTGTCTTCACCAGAGATAAAAAACTTTAAACAAACACAATGCGCTGGCAAAATGATAATATTGCTGCTTGAC
The DNA here is from genome assembly GCF_023864345.2 of Schistocerca serialis cubense. Classification (NCBI taxonomy): domain Eukaryota; kingdom Metazoa; phylum Arthropoda; class Insecta; order Orthoptera; family Acrididae; genus Schistocerca; species Schistocerca serialis. Next base: position 544,749,792 of record NC_064644.1, on the reverse strand, counting down.
TTTATGCCTCCTGTAATGACTATAAATTTGGGACAAATATTGATTTGCACTAAGGGAACTCAGATACGCAATCCAGAACTGTTGGAGAGGAAAGCTGAGCAAAGTAGTATATTGCCTAATAATAATGCTCAACCTCACATCTCTCATCAAACCTAGGACTTGAATGACCTGTCATTGTCTAGCTATGGTACTGTCCATAACCTGGTGCCTAGCTATTACCATTTGTTCTCAAAATTGAAGGAATACTTAGATGGTCCATGCTTACACACCAATGATGATGTCAAAAAAACCTTTCATTCACTATTTCACCCCCTTAGGAGTGGAATTTCAGACAATCCCTCCCTAAACGATGCCTACAGTATAAGATCCACACCATATCCAAACTTCAAGTTTCTATCCTTAGTGGTCTGGGCTGGGAAATAATCAGTCAGTGACTCAATCTGACCCTACCTCGCCCTCTTAGGGATTTAATTTCTGGAAGCAGTGAAACATGTATTTTTTTCATCTCCAACCAAGAAGAAAAAGAACAATTTTTAAAGATTTAGGTTTAAAAATGCTTTCACATTGAAACATCTTCATAAACCATTTCACCCCTTTAGCAGTTGAATTTCCACAAACAGTGACATGCATATGTTTTATTTCAACAGAGAAGAAAAATACACATTTTCATAGGTTTAGCTTCAAAAATGCTTGCACAATGAAATATTTCCATAAGAACTTTCATTCCACATTTCACCCCCTTAGGGACTGAATTCACAAAAATCCCTTCATAAATGAGGCCTTCAATATAACATCCACATCTTCCCCAAATTTCAAGTTTCTATCCTTAGAGGTTTGGGCTAGGTGATGAGGAGTCAGTCAGTCTGTCACGACATTGCCTTTTACGTTCAGAGACACTGCAGTGTTATCATTATGTTGTACTCTGTGTTAGTACTGCTATGCATATGGCCACCTAGAGTAAAAATAACTGTACAAAGAATGTAATGTTAAAATAGAACGGAGTATCTACATACACTTAAGACTCATATAGAACTGGTCATGTATATACTTGCAAAGCTAAAACAATAGAAACAAATATGTATCACAATAAAAGACATAATTAAAAATATGTGGTTAATGACATCATACAAATAAATATCCACTAATATTGGGCATGATAGTACATACAACATAATTACAAACATAACTAGTGGTCTATGTTTTAAGCAGCAGAAAGAACAAAAATGCATGTCCATGTACAGTATAGAAGTTAAAATAAAACACCAAGAGACCTAAGCAAATACAGAGGACAAAACCAAGCACAAGCATATAAAAGCTGGTATGAAGACAAGACAGGGAGAAGAGGACCAATGAATGGAAAAAGTACCATTCCTCAAAAGTGTCACTCTGTTGAGTCATGAGGTATAAGTGGATCATGCAGGCATGACCAAATTACTAAAATGTCAATGCTATTGGAATATAGTAATGAATGAAGTCTAAAATGTGAAAATTCACATTAATATGCGTTAATGATAACACATATGGGTATCTGAAATATACAAATCATAAAATGGGATGGGACCTGATCAGGTAAAACAGTGACAAATAAAAAACATGGGGTTATTTATATATTATGTGATGCATTAAGTGGTAACAAGGCAACTAGCATTGTAAGTTTCACCAAAAATAGGCCAAGAAAGAAGGGAGTAAAAATACTGGTTTGACATGTTAAGTACTTAAACCATTATCTGTGCAAAACAGTCTTGTAGTGGAATCCCTTCACAAACTTGCAGACATATATGAGAATAGTGGACTAACTACTCCAAGAACTACCCAGTAAAGTGGGTTATATGTCGGAGTTCATTAGCAACAGTTCAAGATACCTGAATCGGGCCTGTAGATCAGAGGCATGAGATGAAATCATTGTAATATACCTACTAGCTGAAGACAACAGTAAATGGTATGAGAATAGGCTGAATCTATGTTGCACATAGCACGGAAGAGGGAAAATGGAAAGAAATTTGTGCTACCTGCGTGTTCATATTTTAGGATTATTAGACATGAACTGAAATTGGTGACTTTCATGTAGTGACTATGGCAGAAAGCAACTGCACTGAAGTAGAATAACTAATATTGGTGGGTCGAATATAGGGAGTAACAGCCTAGATCAAAATTGTAAACAGGAGGAGAATCCATTACATAAATAAAACCTGAATGTAATGTAAAATAAACATGATTACAAATTTACCAACTAAGCCACTATTATCTTATATCTATGTACACGATAAGTTCAGAAACTTCCGGGACACATGTAATTTTGTGCCAATAGTGTGTTGAAGCGAAATGCGATTGGCATCCCTGCAACTGAATGTGTTTAATGTGTAAATGCTGGAAGTTTCATTGTTGCATGTCTATTAGTTATTGTTCAGTTCTGTATTGAGTAGAATGTTACGTCACCCAGTTTGTGACTTTTGAAATGGCAGAGTTAGAGTAGCAATTTGTCTGCATTAAATTTTGAATGAAACTTCAGAAACCTTTACAGAGACAAGGCAAATGATGCAGAAAGCCTATGGTGATGAGTGCTTAGGCCATACTTGGTGTTATGAATGGTTCATATAGTTTAAAAATGGCTGGATGGAAGTTAAAGGCAACCCACATTCAGGGCGCCCTTCGATGTCTACTGATGACACTCATGTCAGGAATGTCAATGAAACTGTGCGTGCCAATCGAAGACTGACTGACTAAGAGACTGCAGAAGGATGTAATATTTCAGTTGGATCATGTCATGAAATCCTGACACAGGATCTTGGAACATATAGTGTTGCCGACAACTTTGTCCCACAGCTCATGAGTGAAGACCAGAAACACCTTTGCCTTGCGATCTGTGAAGAGCTTGTGGAATGTGCAAATGAGAAGGAGATATTCCCCTGTGGACTTTTTTTTTTATTTCAAATGTTGAGAATCCCACTGAAAGGATGAAGATTTGCAATGACAAACAAGATAAAAGAAAATTTGCAGATGGCACTTCACATGATCCAGCAACGGGCATACCAAGATTGCTTCCGGAATTGGAAACAGTATTGGGAGCAGTGTATCAATTTTCAGGAGATCATTTCGAAGGAGACCATGCACAATAAGAAAAAGCTAAGTGTAGGAAAATTTTGTGGACAGTGTTCCATAATTTTTTGAACAGACCTCGTACAACATAGATTCAATGTATTTTCATGCCACTTTCTGTCATCTTTGGCTAGTAGGTATACTACAATGACTTCATCTCAGCCTACAGGCTTTATTCAGGTATCTTGAACGGTTTATAATGGGATCCAATATGTAGTCCACTTTATTGGTTAATCCTTGGAGCAGTTAGTCCACTATTCCCATATATGTCTGCAGGTTCTTGATGGGATTCCACTATATGAAGAGGAAAGTTGCTACTAACCATATAGAGGAGTTGCTGAGTCGCAATAGGCACAACGAAAAGATTGTCACAAATAAAGCTTGTGGCCATTAAGGCCCTCATCAACAATAGATCTCTCTCTCTCTCTCTCTCTCTCTCTCTCTCACACACACACACACACACACACACACACACACACACACACACGTAAATGCAACTCACAAGCATGACTACAGTCTCAGGCAACTGAAAGCAAACTGTGAGCAGTAGCACGAGTGCATGATGGGAGTAGTGATGATGGGAGTAAGGAGGGGGCAGGGCCAGGGAGGGGGAGGGATAGTATAGTGGGGGTGGTGGAGAGTAGACTGGATGTGATGGTGGAATGACAGCTGTGTAGTACTGGAATGGGAACTGGGACGGGGCTGGATGGGTGAGGACAGTGACTGATGGAGGTTGAGGCCAGGAGGGCTACAGGACCATAGGATGTATTGCAGGGAGAGTTCCCACCTGTGATTTTTGTAAAAGCTAGTGTTGGTGGGAAGGATCCATATGGCACAGGCTGTGAAGCAGTCATTGAAATGAAGGATGTCAGTGTGTTCAGTAGCAGGGTGGTCCACTTGTTACTTGGCCACGGTTTGTTGGTGGCCAGTCATGCACATACACAGCTTGTTGGTTGTTCTGCCTGCATAGAATGCAGCATGGTTGCAGCTTAGCTTGTAGATCACATGACTAGTTTCACAGGTAGCCCTGCCTTTGATGGGATAGATGATGTTAGTGACTGGACTGGAGTAGGTGGTGGTGGGAGGATGTATGGGACAGGTCTTGCGTCTAGGTCTAATACAGGGGTATGAGCCATCAGATAAGGGGTTGGGAGCAGGGGTTGTGTAAGGATGGATAAGTATATTCGGTGGATGGCAGAATACCATTGTGGGATGGGTGGGAAGGATAGTGGGCAGGACATTTCTCATTTCAGACATGATGAGAGATAGTTGGAATCCTGGTGGAGAATGTAATTCAGTTGCTCCAGTCATGGGTGGTACTGAGCTACTAGGGGAATGCTCCTCTGTGACCAGACAGTGGGATTTTGGGAGGTAGTGGGAGACTGGAAAGATAAAGCACGGGAGATTTGTTTTGGTACAAGGTTGGGAGGATAATTACAGTCTGTGAAAGCTTCAATGAGACCCTCGATGTATTTTGAGAGGGATCGCTCATCACTGCAGATGCGATGCCTACAGGTGGCTAGGCTGTACGGAAGGGACTTCTTGGTATGGAACAAGTGGCAGCTGTTCAAATGGCGGTATTGCTGGTGGTTAGTAGGTTTGATACTGTTCTGTTGGCAGAAGAGCCAACACCGCGTTACTAGTGGAGGCCGAAATGCACGTGTATTAGCTCATGCAGGCTGGCGTGAGGAGGGAAGAATTATACTGACGTGAGGTCTGGAACATGACAAGGAATTGGAATTCAGAAAGCAGACATAATTAGTTTGATACTTAACTTTAATCCATTAATGATGAACGTCACTCATGACGGTACATGATTCACAATATTATCTGTTCAGAATACGTTCTTGAAGAATATGGTGCCTTGCTGGATCGTAGCAAATGACGTAGCTGAAGGCTATGCTAAACTGTCATCTCTGCAAATGAGAGTGTATGTAGACATCAAAGTCGGCTGTACAACTGGGGCGAGTGCTAGGGAGTCTCTCTAGACTAGACCTGTCGTGTGGCAGCACTTGGTCTGTGATCCCTGCTAGTGGCGACACGCGGGTCCGACATATACTAACAGACCGCAGCCGATTTAAAGGCTACCACCTAGCAAGTGTGGTGTCTGGCAGTGGCACCACGTTCCTCCCCCGCAAATCAGCATATGGTTGTGGTATAAGGCCTCCATCCACCGTGGGGAGGATCCCATGTTGACGTATGCGATGAGGTGGGGAGCCTAACAACAGGCGAGGCCATGCCACCTGCACCCTGCCATTTGGACCACAGGGAGCTAGGGAACGCCTGAAAACCTACTCCAGGGTGCATGCCAACATGTGATGTACGTGCCCGTAGAGAGACAGGAGGGGCCGAAGGGTCGACCTCCATCGGACCGGGGCACCCGACGGCGCGTCGCCATGGGGCAAAATGGAAGGCAGCGTCAGTAACACCTGGGCTGAGGCGAGCCAGTAGATGGTGCTGACCGGACGGCACCATCGCTGGAAGCAGACGGCGAGTGGCAGATCCTGTGCGACGACAGAGGTGCAGCTGATTGAGATGCTGGCGCACCTCACCAGAGACCCCCAAAACCAGATACATAGTACGTCCGAGGCAGCGAAGAATGCACCCTTCGAGCCAGCTCCGTGAACCTCGATAGTGGTGGTAGTAGACAATGTCGCCTGAGGCAAAAGCAGGTGTCTGCCTCTGCACAGGAACCTGAGGCAGCAGATGTAGCAAAGACATCAAGGTTCGATGATGGCGACTGTGGAGCAACTCAGCCAGCGAGCTACCATCTCAGGGCTGAGAGCAATACGAGGACAAAAAGAGCAATAACACATTATTCCTAGAACACTTTTAACTTCAACATCTGTGACTTGAAAGTCCTGACCTATCGTTCAGCGGCACCGTTTGACTGTGGCGAAAACAGCACAGACGTCAGATGTGGAATACCATTGGCCTTGCAGAATGACTGAAATTCTGCAGACATGAATTGTGGGCCATTGTCGGAAACAATTGTCTGTGAAAGACCTTCAATGCAAAAGATAGCAGATAACACTTGGATGGTGGCAGATGATGTCGTGGAAGACATCCGGACAACAAAAGGAAAATTACTGAATGAATCTATCACAACCAACCACCGAGCATTGCAGAATGGATGAGCAAAATCGATGTGTAAACGTTGCCAAGGGAAAGTGGCTTTTGGCCATGCAAAGAATTTCTGCGGTGGTACTGATTGTTGTTTGGCTCACACCATGCAAGAAGAGCACATATTCGTAATTGCGGCATCGATTCCGAACCAAGTACAGTGCTGATGAGCAAGTTGTTTCATTCTCACTATGCCCCAATGTCCTGGGTGGAGAAGCTTTAGGACAGAGGACTGTAACAAACGTGGGACCACGACCCTGGACTGATCATTATCAGAACGCAACAGCAAAACACCTCGTCGAACAAAAAGGCTCTCCTTGTGAGCAAAAAATCTGTGAACCAATGGGTCCCCGATCCATGACATTGACAAGGGCCATTGCGTAGCAACAAAACGCAGAACAGTAGCAAGGACAGGGTCGGCAGATGAGGCTGTAGCTAAACGACGAAAATCAATCGGAAACTATTCGACCACGTCATTGGTTTCTGAATCAATGAACATGCAAGCAAGTTAGGAGGTATCGAATGCCCTATCTTCAGCAACAGGCAAATGGGACAATGCATTGGCGTTACCGTGCTTAGCAGTGGATCGATATAAGATATCGTAGCGGTACTGCGAGAGGAAAATAGACCAGCGAATGAATTTCTGCACTGTACGTGGAGGTACTGGCTTGTTCAGATGAAAAAGCGACATCAAAGGTTTGTGGTCTGTGATTATGGTAAAGTGATGACTATACAAGAAGTCATGAAACATTGTAACACCAAATACGAGAGCCAATGCTTCTTTCTTGATCTGTGAATAATTTCTTTGCACAGACGAGAGCAATTTGGACACAAAGGCAATATGCGATCGTGCGAGCCATCTTTGTACGCAAGCACAGCACCGATCCCGAAATCTGATGCATCCACCATCAGCAAAAGGGGCTTCTGGGGATCGAATGGTGTAAGGCAAGTATTGGAAAGCAACGCCGATTTCAACCGGTGAAAGGCGCGTTCGCATTCCGTCGTCCAGACGAACGGAACACCTTTATGTCGTAAGTGATGAAGTGGAGCTGAAATGGAAGAGGCATGCGGCACATACCTGTGATAGTAGTTGATTGTTCCCAGCACACACTGTAGCTGCTTCAAAGTCTGCAGCAAAGGCAAGTCTTGTATGGCACGGAGGTGCGTGGGACTGGGATGTATGCCTTGGGCATTGAGTACATGTCCCAGGTATGGCAAGTCACGATCAAAAAACACACATTTTTCCTTCCGTAAGCGAAGACCATTTTGTCGTAAGACCTGAAATAATGTTCTGAGATTGGCTAAATGTTCTTCTTCCATCTTTCTGGAGATCACAATATTGTCCAGATAGTTTGCTGCAGTAGGGACCGACGCGCAAACAGTTTGTAGATATTGCTGAAACAATGCAGGGGCGGATGCACACCTGAATGGCAGTTGTTTGAATTGATACAAACCTAGATGTGTGTTAACCACCAAAACGCGCTGGGATTCTTCGTCCACTGGTATTTGCAAGTATGCATCTGCTAGGTCCAACTTTGAAAAATATTTGCCCGGGCACAGTTTGTCAAAAACATCTTGTGGCTGGGGTAAAGGAAAAGCTGCAATCACTAGTTGTGGATTCACTGTTGCCTTGAAGTCCACACAAAGTCTCAATTTTCCCGAAGGTTTTGGCAAAATTACTAATGGTGATGCCCAGAGAGAAGCCTGCACACGTTCATACACACCTTGTGATTCCAAATCATGTAATGTTTTTGCAACCTCATCACACAATGCATGGGGAACATTGCGTGCTCTGAAAAATTTCGGTTGCGCATTTACTTTCAGTTCCAAATGTGCTTTATAGTTCTTATTGCAACCGAGGCCCGGTGCAAAAATGTCTGCAAATTCGTCACATAGACAAGAAATACTGTCTGAAGGCACAGTCTGGTTCACTGATAGGACCTGATTTACTATAGACAAGTTAAACAACTGAAATGAATCGAAACCAAATAAGTTCACTGCAGAAGAAGAACGAAGGACGTAAAATGACACAAGTTTTGGTTGTCCTTTGTATGTTGCAAGAAGGCTGCACTGTCCTAACACAGGGATCTCTTGACCAGAATAGCTAGTTAACTGAACATGTGCGGCACACAACGGAGGTGTGCCTAGCTGTTTGTAAGTGTCTTGATTGATCAGTGAAACTGCAGCTCCGATATCGAGCTGGAATGGTATCACTTTGCCGTCAATGTCCAAGTCTACAAGAAGTTTATTGTCCTGCTGACGACAAGAGCTACTGTCTCATGCAACGTGAACTGACACTGGTACATAATCACTTGTGACTTGACGGGAGTTCTGGCGATGTCGATGCACATGATTTGTGGGACGAACACAGACTCTGTTAGAGAGAGTGGCACTGGGCGGAGTGGAATGAACGACATGAATTTCCATGGGCGAAGGTTCACGAGCCTGAGTATCCTTGGTTTTATTCTGATTCCAGCGCAAAGCTAAGGGCCTGGAATGGTTTTGAGTTTCTGATCTGAGCTTTTTCTGGCAAACACTCTGAACATGCCTTTTTTTATTACAGTAAAAGCAAATAGCTTGGCATGATGGGCAATTCTCACGTGAATGTTTATTAGCGCACCGCGGGCATGATTTGAGCACTGTATGTGCTTGCCGGCGTGGCACACTTGGCTGAGAGCCTGGCGGCAGCGGCGCGGGCGGGCACGAGGGCTCTTTACTGCTCCGTGCAGCTTGCCCGGCCGGCCGGTTAACCTGACACATGGGTGGCAAAGTTTCAAATGATTCCTGAGCAAAGTCAAGTGTGTCCTACCAATCCAATATGTCCATCACTTGTTGAAGGGAGGGATTGACTAGTTTCAAAATCTGTTCCCTTATACAAACATCAGAAATGTTCTGTGCAATTGCATCATGTACCATAGTATCTGAACATTGACACTCAAAAGCACAATCCCTAGTAAAGCCTTGCAAGGTTGCAACCCACTCCCGATTAGTTTGACCAGCCGTACGTTTTGTACGAAAGAAGGTATACCGTTTCACAACTACACTGACTGATTGTTTGAAATATGCATTTAATGCAGACAAAATTTCTCCGTAGGACAGAGTTGCTACGTCGCATCAGGGAAATAATTTGACTATCACACGGTAGGTTTGCACACCGATGGACAACAAAAGAAAAGGCTGCCACTCATTACCTTGAATTCTGTAGGCGGCGAGATGGAATCCAAATTGGTGTGTCCACTCCATCAAGCTTTCCAGTGCAGCATCACGTGAATGTTTAGTAGCGCACCGCGGGCATCAAAATCCAGTGCAGCATTAAAAGGTCTGAAGGTCAGTGCAACTACTTGTTGTGGCTGCATTAGCGGTCGTTTTGCGTTGCATGTTGACCCTGGACGAGCTGTCTGAGGGCATCCAGTAATGCCTGCGTCTGCTGATTCTGTAAGCGATAAAATTCGGACAGTACATCTGGTGATTGTGGCAAAGCCATGACACAATGAAATCAGGGCAGTATAGATAACAACACCGTTTTTACATTCATCGCCAATGTTGTGTTGGCAGAAGAGCCAACACCGAGTTACTAGTGGAGGCTGAAATGCATGCGTTTTAGCTCACGCAGGCTGGCGTGAGGAGGGAAGAACTATACTGACATGAGGTCTGGAACATGACAAGGAATTAGAATTCAGAAAGCGGACGTAATTAGTTTGATACTTAACTTTAATCCATTAATGATGAGCATCGCTCTTGACGGTACATGATTCACAATATTATCTGTTCAGAATACATTCTTGAATAATATGGCGCCTTGCTAGGTCGTAGCAAATGACGTAGCTGAAGGCTATGCTAAACTGTCGTCTCTGCAAATGAGAGTGTATGCAGACAGTGAACCATCGCTAGCAAACTTGGCTATACAACTGGGGCGAGTGCTAGGGAGTCTCTCTAAACTAGACCTGCCGTGTGGCGGCACTCGGTCTGTGATCACTGCTAGTGGTGACACATGGGTCCGATGTATACTAACGGACCATGGCCGATTTAAAGGCTACCACCTAGCAAGTGTGGTGTCTGGTGGTGACACCACAGATATGAACAGAGGCACTGATGTAGCCATCTTTGAGGTGGAGGTCAACATCTAGAAAGGTGGCTTCTTGGGTTGAGTAGGACCAGGTGAAGCAAATTTGGGAGAAGTTTTTGAGATTATGGAGGAATGTGGATAGGGTGTCCTCACCCTCGATTCAGATTGCAAAGATGTCATCAATGAATCTGAACCAAGTGAGGGGTTTAGGATTCTGTGTTTTTAGGAAGGATTCCGCTAGATGGACCATGAAAAGGTTGGCATAGGATGGTGCCATGTGGGTGCCCATAGCTGTACCTGAGATTTGTTTGTAGGTAATGCCTTCAATGGAGAAGTAATTATGGGTGAGGATATAGTTGGCCATGGCAACTAGGAAGGAGGTTGTTGGTTTGGAATCCATTGGATGTTGGGAAAGGTTATGTTCAATAGCGGTAAGGTCATGGGCATGAGGGATCTTAGTGTAAAGGGAGGTTGCATCAATAGTGATGAGCATGGCACCACGTGGTAAAGGGACAGGAACTGTTGAGAGTCGGTGGAGGAAATGGTTGATATATTTTGTATAGGAGGGGAGGTTCTGGGTAATAGGTTTATGGTGTTGGTCTACAAGAACAGAGATTCTCTCAGTAGGGGCACAGTAACCAACCATAATAGGGCATCCTGGGTGATTAGTTTTATGGACTTTAGGAAGCATGTAGAAGGTAGGAGTGTGGGGAGTGGTAGGGGTGAATAGAGAGATGGACTCTCACTGGAGAGAGATTCTGGGATGGGCCTAAGGATTTGAGTAGTGACTGGAGATCCTGCTGGATTTCTGGAATGGGGTCACTGTGGCAAGGTTTGTAGGTGGAAGTATCTGACAGCTGGTGAATCTCAGATAAATTTGGATGTCTCAGCTAAGTTATATTATCAATAGGTACACGTATATGGCAGAATTATTTCATATATACAGATTCCTAATAATGAGAGTATTTCATGCTAGTAATGTTGGTGTATTTAGAGTATGTGGAGCCAAAGTTTACAGGATAAATTGGTAGCTAAATGTAGTGATAATTCACTTCAAAATGTAACTAGTACTCAGGGTATGGTACAACTTTCATTGTTCATAATCTGGTAATATCTTCTGTATAGAAGCCATATTCAGGAATTCATGTATTTACAGATTATAATTGTCATTTTGTCAATTAAAATCAATATGAGTACTAGTTACTCTTGATAAAATATAGACAGTTTCATTCTCATGAATATTCTTCAAAAAGGGGTTCTTCATGTAAATAGGTGTCCATGCACAACATTCAATATTTATAAATTTTGTAGCTCACCCAGCAGTCTTGTTGTATAATATTCACTGCATGGTATTACATTACCTTCATCATCAACAGTTAAGACATAAGTTATTTCAGACATATGATCAAATGTGTGTTTATGTACTGCCAATTAAAGCATAAGTCAGTTCTGCTCCATCTGTTACAGACTTACATTAATGCTGCTTTCACAATAGGTCAACAGTTTTTTTTTTACAAAGTTCTGTATATCTTCACAAGGTGGTTCACATCTCACTAACTTCTTCTTTGATATGGAAATTAGGTAGGGCTGGTGAGAAGTAATAGGGGAAAACTTTTGCAGGCTCTTTTTCACATACTGATGCGTTAGTTATTCACTTGGAGATTGACATTTTATTTCAAGATAGATATTTTTCATTTCATGTAATTTTTAGAATAATAAATAATATGAGTACATTTGTACCTTTATGATCATATAATCAATATGTTTTGTAAAATAAGTGGATCATTCTTTGCACTGAGGTAGGAATAGTCAGGAAGGCTAGGAATAACAAGGCTGCCCCCCCCCCCTTCCAAACTAAACAAATTTACATGTTGATCTACCACCAGGTATATAAAGGTGATTCATATTAATGCTTTCTCTTTCTCTGTCTTTTGAGTAAATTTACAATCATTCTTCATTCCACAAAAATGTATCCTCATGCAAAATGCCATCAAATAATGTAGTAGTGTACTTTCTCATAGTAATAATGGTATGACAGTTTCAAGATACTGATAGCATAATGCAGCACTTGATTTGTAAACACAGGAGGTTCTGGTAAAGTGACCTTCTAGGGGATATTTTTGAAACTTTGACTTCTTAAAATGTTATTTTAAAGCTTTTCTGGGCATTTCAAAGGCATGAATACAACATTTGTACTGGTACAGAATAAAGTTCTATCTAATCACATCTCGTAATCTGTGATTCTGATATTTTTGTTGTTGGAGGTACCGGTATTGGAACCAGGGTGTTTCATCACAAATAAAGCACAAGCATTATGTACATAACATGAGCAGTAATTTCAGTATCAGTCAGTATATTCATATAGTAGATTTCATTATTACAAATATCCATATAAATCTTATGTCAGTTCACGTGTAACTTGTGTAAGCATATCATATTAAATGTCGAAGTGTCAACTATACCAAGAATTTCTAACTTTACAAATGAATATGCTGACTGAATAAATGTATTCCATTACTCGAATGGCCTATGGCCAAACGAAAATTCATGGTCAGTACAAACTTTTGATAATATGTATGGCTTAACATCACAGAGGAAACAAAATAATATCTCATTTCCAGAACATAATACCACGTTGAGCTATGGTTATTCCATAATAAACATAAGATATATGGTAACAGTTACGTGATAAATCCTGAGTCAGTGAGCTAACAATGCAGACTATGAAAGACGTAACAAGTAAATCTGTACCAAAATAGCACAGCGATCTGACCTCATCCATTATAACATAATAGTGAAGTAGTAGCTCATGAATATTTAAGTGCTTGCAATCATTATAACGGCTGTGTAGCATATCAAAGTGTAATGTAATTGCATAGATAAAAAATTTACTCACCAAGCAGTGCCAGGAGAAAACTCATAAGAAGGTATTGAAATCTGCCCCTTCTACTAGCATAAGGATGGAAGGGGAAGGAAGAGAAGTGAAGGAAAAGGACTGGATGTATGGCCCAGTAAATCTGCTTTTGAACTATGGCGGTGGTGTAATTACACCCAGTGAAGGCTAAGGTGAGAATTGTGGTGTGTTGCTGTAAAGAGTTTACATCTGAGCAAATACATTTGCCTCAAATACCATGGCTGTATGGGAGCAAACATCTGATGTGAAAAGGGTAGCAACTGTTACAATGTAAGAACTGTTGTTTGTTAGTACACTTAATTTGATAAGAAGTGTTTAGCTGACTGTTGGTGAGGATGAGGTCAAAATCATGGACAGTGGCCATGGATTTGAAACAGGCCCATGTGAAATTTATTTGGGAGAATGTGTTTAGCGTTTCTAAGTATTTTGACAGTGCAGCCTCACCATGAGTCCATATGGCAAAGATGTCATCAATGTATCTAAACCAAGAGCTTGATGCTTGTGGACTCCAGGAAAGCCCCCTCCAAGTGACACATGAAAAGTTTGGCATAGGAATGAGCCATCCTTGTTCCTGTGGCTGTGCCATGGATCTGTTTGTATGTCTGCCCCTCAAAGCTAAAATAGTTGCTGGTAAGTATAAAGTTGTTTAAGGCGAGCAGTAAGGACATCATAGGTTTGGAATCAGGGTACACTGATAGAGGAAATGTTAAGCAGCAGACGGCCCATGAACATGGAGAATGTTGGTGTAGAAGGAAATAGGATCAATGGTGACATGCAAGGTGGGCAGTGGGAGTGGAATGAGCACAGATTTAAGATGATGTAGGAAATGGTTGATGTCTATAATATAGGAGGGACGCCTTTGTACTATAGGTTGCAGGTGTTGATCAACTGTTGATAACACTGTATTGTTGTGACTGGTTCTCCTGATCACAATTTATCATTGCTCTGGGAGGCAGTGGTAAAGGCTGGTGGATGGTTAAGAGGGTTTGACAAGCTCAGTTTGTAGGAGAGGAGTGGTGGTTAATGGAGTGACTGTATAGACAGCTCAAGAAGGACTGGAATGGAAATGTGAGGAGAAGATTTGACAGCTTTTTGTAGTCAAATCTGGTCTGTTGTAGCAGTTTGAAGTTTGCTTGGTGAAGAGTGCCATCCAAAGGACCATGAGGGACAGGTACCTGCAGCATTTTGTAAGAGGATAGAAGTCTGGTGGGGTGGAATTGGAAGATGATGCACACAAGTTACAGATTTGTCAGATAAGTGCAAAAGATAACTGTATTTGAAATTGTAAAAGGGACTGGTGTAGAGTAGGATTACATGCAGGAATGAGAACTTTCATCAGTGTTAGACTTTAGGAGTAACTTGCAGGGACAAGCAGGTTTCAAGGCACAGAATGTGGGACCTGAGTTTTGTTAGAGCAAAAGCATGTTTTTGAAAGAAATTAATGTAATACCATATATGATGGGATTCATCATGGTGGGAGAGGGGGGGGGGGATTGTTAGATATGAGGGCAGTGACAAAAAAGAAGCACAAGGGGAAAAATATAGAGAAACAGGGAGAATAGCAATGAAGAAGATTTGATTGTACAAAAGTTTGGAGAACAAACAAGGGTTAACAAGACGTAATGAGTGGTCAAGAATTTTTCATGATGAAAGTGGACTATATGATATGAAAAAGTTATGATGGGAAAAAAATGTAATTGGGAAAGTCATAAAAACAGATAAAATTTTGGAAACAATGCAAATGGAAAGAGAAAATCATTGGAGAAAATGTAATCTACTGTGTTTGTCAAATAAAAAAATGCAGGAGATGGCAGTAAAAGTCGATCAGTATGGTTTGTCGAAAAACAAATGCACAAAAATGTGAAAGAATTGTGTTGAAGCAAGGTAAGTGGAGGGAGGAAAGAAAATTTTTGTCAAATTTGTAAATAAATCAGTGAAAGATTGCTGGATAAGGTCTTGCAATATAGTGAACCATAAACAAAGCGTTGTATGCAAATACGTAAATAACAGAGATCTGTCTCACCGCATGGAAATCAGTACTAGAACAGATGTAGGGGGCAAGGTATTGGTTAATCCAAGATAAGACAAGATAATTTTATTGTCATTAACCTATTACAACAATACCCCATTGTTTTATCCAGTGTCATCATTACATTGCGAAGTAGAACAGTACAATGTGTCAGTTTTTAGTTTACATTTCCATGTCAGAGAAAAAAAAAAACCTTGGCAAAAGCACTTTATTTTATGTTTACCTCAATGCGTACTCTGGAAGGTCTTGTACCATGCATCAACTGTCGACAACTTTTTTTCTAAATCCATATTTGTTACATTAAATATCCCAAGTTACTCAAAATGAGCAGACTGTTGATGGTTAATGATGTAGTCTATTATTTTGGTCAGAACTGGAACTATTGACATTGGTCTGAAACTTGCAGGGTTGTCTTTGTCACTCTTTTTATGCACTGCAACCAGCTTAGATAATTTCTGCTCCTCTGAAACATATCCCTCCGATATACATTTTTTTATGCATTGAGGCATTGGTAAACAAGAGAGTCCATAAATTCCTTTGGCATGTTGCAAGACATGTTGTAAAAAGCTGGCTGCAGTGGCCGAGCAGTTCTAGGCACTTCAGTCTGGAACCAGGCTGCTGCTACGGTCGCAGGTTTGAATCATGCCTCGGGCATGGGTGTTTGTGATGTTAGGTTTAAGTAGTTCTAAGTTTATGGGACTGATGACCTCAGCTGTTAAGTCCCATAGTGCTTAGAGCCATTTTTGTTGTTGTAATTATCAATACTATCTATTTGAGGTTCCTTACTATTTTTGATACAATACTAGGTGTAACCTCAGAGAAAGCGAGAATATTACTGCAGGGTATTCCAGTATAAGTTTTTCTAAGTGTTCTAATGGATTTGTATCAGGTTTACTGATGCTTTTGCTTACTTTCTCCACAGATTTAATAAAATAATCATTAAACTCTTATGGAGAGAGATTTATTTTGACCTTAATCACTATTCACATTGTTCATGAGATTCCAAGCAACTCTGCATTTATTGCTATTATTGTTAGAACACTCAATGCACTAGGCATTGTGTGACTTTTTATCTTCAATAACTGCATTTAGAATCGTTTTTCCATCTTATATACAAGGATTTTGCATTTTCTGATTTAGTATTATTATGTACATTTAACAGCATCATTACATGATCTTTCACATTGGACAGTGTTTAGTGTACCAAGAACTTTTCTTTTTTGACACCTTCATTTTACAGCCTCTGCCTGTTACTTTACATCATGAGATATTTGCAGAAATGAATTAAAAAATTCAAAAATTATTTTAGTTGTCTCATTATTTGATAGAAAATGATTAGCAACATTTCTTTGGCAAAACTAATCTCTATCCGCAAAGGATTTCCTGAACCTATCTATTTTTCCATTGCTCATTGGCCTAGTGACCACAATTTTTGATTTGGCCAAGGCATCACTAAGATTGACTGAGCTGATCCTATTAGCAAATATTAAGGCATTTATTTGTGGTGGAAACGGGATACATTGTTACGTCACATTGATATTGGGCACATTTAAAATCAACAAATACATTGAGTTAAGCATGCTAGTTTCCTGAGTTGGGTTATAGTTAATGCACTATAGGTTGAGCTATTGTAATAGGTTTTTCAATCACTAGCACTGCACTTATCAGCTGATATGTCAAAATCAGAATTAAGACCACCACCTATTGTAGTATCATAGTTGGTATATCTGTTCTCATTAGTCCAGGATGTTCAATCTTTTTTAGAGTACCCTAATTATACCACTGTAAGACCTTTACAGTGATACTAGTATTAGCTTCATATTGGTAATAACTACACCAATAGCATCAAAATTCAGTTCTTCACATAAATAATCAGGATCTAAGTTATCAGTTGAGCAATTTATTGATCTGCCAACATAGATTGCTATACTGCCTCTGTTGTGAACTCTTCTGCAGTAACTGCTTAATGGACTATGATTTTCTAACTAACTAACTCCAAGTTTGTTTTCAGTGGCCACATGTTCACTTGAACACAATAAGACAAACTTATTATCTGATGAAAAGTCATTAAATACCAGTTCCTTGTTATTCAATCCTTGTATGTTTAAAAAACCAATTTTAGGTCTATATTTGGTCTTCCTCGTTTTATGGCTCATGCTTATTTTTTTATCTTTTAGCTGGTTTATCCAGTTTTTCATCCTCAACAGGCCATTTTAGTTTCCCTTCTTTACTATTCTTTTGAAAACATCTGCAAACATCCTACTTTATATTAGAGACCCCAATCTATTTAGCTGCAGACCATCCGATCCTAGGCACTTTTCTTTTAGGAATTAATTTGGATCTGTGGACACTGCTTCAAGCCTATTGTCCTCTTATAACTCAGTTTACTTTGCAGATATATTTATCACATACAGATCTACTTTTTGTTATTCCACTGATTATGAGATGGGAATCTATGTACACACATCTATCTGAGTGAATCATGTTTCTTGTCTCATTGATGATTTCTCCTTCACTGCTACTTTTTACTGAATTTCTCACAATGTGTATTAACACCCTGAGAAGGAAGTTCGGGTTGGTTACACCAAACAAGTCCCATTTTGCAATAGTTCATTTATTCACCTAAACACAAGCAAGGCTCGCAAAGGACTGACATGGCGGAACAGCCCAAAGACAAAGCTCAGAGTCCAAAGATGATGCTCAGAGTCCACAGACGAATGCATATTGATGCTGGTGTCGGCCTCATTGGCACCACATAGCCTCCCCCCCCCCCCCCCCCCCTCAGTACGGAGTACTCTTGCTCTTGAGAGGCCAGGGGGAGGGGGGGTAACTAAGGCATCGGCAGGGATGGTCTGCGGGAGCCGGACCACAGTCAGCTCGACAGCGTTGTCGGGGAGCTGTGTAGGTAGATGTTGTGAAGGAAGCTTCGGCCACCAAACCTAGAAGTCGTTGAAGCGAACTGGGCGTCGTACTGGGCGTGCTGGTCGTGCAGTGACAGGTAGGCCGGCAGTTTGCGGGTGCAACTGAGCGACAACGACGATGTCTCCGGTGGACGTGGCGAACACACAAAGCATGTCGAGGTCGACGTCAGGTGGGAGGGGAACACATTTCACCAGGTGGCAGGGAATGGTGGAGGTTGTGTCATGAGCACTGGATGAAGAGAAACACACAACGAACAGTGTATCATCGCGCAGTATTATTGAGATGTCGTGGATTATGTCTGGGGGGACAGGCACAAACACCTCAACCGAGGGCACATTCAAGATGGGGGGGCATGAGAAACCTCGACAGGGCGAGGCGGGGACGGTGGAGAGGTTGAAGGGACCAGCGAAGGGTCAGGCGGCGAGGGTGTGATTGTAAGTAAGCTCGACGTGGGGAGCATGTGGTCACTCGACAGAGTGCGTGAGACTGGAGCAGAGGGTGAGGTCGGAGGAGAGCTCAACGATTGGAGCTGGAAGTCATTCGATCGAATGTGTAAGTCCGATGTGGAGGGAGTAGTCGCAGCGTCGTGAGCCATGACAGTGAGTGGCATGGTCGTAGCCTGAAGGGGGGTAGAAGAAGGCTCGACATAAGCATGCTTAAGTCTGTTGAGAGAGACTGTAACAGCTGAATCTTTCATCTGGATGTCATAGATGTTGGCTGAGCACCGGAGTACTTGGTACGGGGCAGTATATGGAGGTTGGTGGGGAGCACAGACAGTGTCATCTCAGAGCATGACGTACTCACAATTGTCCAGAGATTTCGGGACGTGAACCTTAGGGCGGGAATGACTGGCAGGCGGAGGATATGGAGGTTGATGAATTGGCATCTGACACAGTCTATGAAGGAAGGTAAGTCAGACTGAGAGAGAGAAGCAGAAGGGCTCACAAGTTCACCAGGGAGAACAATGTTCTGGCCATATACGAACTCAGCTATTGTGCCTTTGAGGTCTTCCTTATAGATCGCACAAATGCCACGTAGTGCAAGGGGAAGGGCCTCTGTCTATAGAGAGTCATGGCATCAAAGAGCCGCCATGAAAGTGTGGTGCCAGCGCTCAACTAGCTCATTACTTTGCGGGTGATATGCTGTGGTATGGATGCGCCGAATGCTGCAAATGCATGCAGTTTGAGGTGCCACAGTCTGGAACCGCGTGACCACTATGGTCGCAGGTTCAAATCCTGTGTGTGATGTCCTTAGGTTAGTTAGATTTGAGTAGTTCTAAGTTCTAGGGGACTGATGACCATAGATGTTAAGTCCCATAGTGCTCAGAGCCATTTGAACCATTTTGCTGCAAATGTTACAAATCTCGTTGAACAGGGCCGACTCAAATTGTCTGCACTGGTCAGTCGTGATGATAGCTGGACATCTGAAACGCGATACCCATGACTCGACAAAATCTCGAGCAACAGTTTCTGCCATAATATTGGGGAGGGGGACAGCCTCGACCCAGCGAGTTGTTCGGTCGATAGACGAGAGAACATAACAAAAGCCGTTAGAGGGTGGGAGAGGGCCGACAATTTCAATACGAATATGCTGGAAATGCCCAGGAGGGATCGAAAAGGCGCCAGCCAGGGTGGAGGGGGGGGGGGGGGGGGGTGAAGTGTGCATGTGTACTTTGCAGCGTTGGCACACGATGCAGGAGTGTGCCCATTGCTGGCAGTCCTTGTTGACATTTCTCCACACAAAGCGTTCCACTACAAGGCGGGCAGACACATTAACACCGGGGTGGGCTAAATTATGCAATGCATTGAAGACAGCTCGATGGAGCATGGTTGGGATGAGGGGGCGTAGCATGCCCGTACTGTTGTCGCACCAGATTTCACCAGAAATGCCCAGGGAAGGTGGTGCGGATGAAGTGTAATGAAGAAGTAGAGTCTGAAATCAGGTTTTGTGTTTCCTCGTTGGCGGGTTGGAGGTTAGGCAGTTCAGAGAGGTCTAACAGCGAATGGACAGTGTCGACTCATGAAAGGAAATCAGCAGCTATATTGTCAGCACCCTTTATGTGTCTGACATCGGTGGTGAACTGAGATATGAACTCCATGTATCTGAAGCGGCGAGGAGGCAGGTCAGCTGGCGGGCTTGTAATGGCGGCAGCCAGGGGTTTGTGGTCCGTTGAAACATAGAAAGGGCATCCCTCAACGTCAGTCTTAAAATGCTTGATTGCTTCGTAGACTGTGAGAAACTTCCTGTGAAACACGGAATATTTACGCTGTGCATTGGTGAGCTTGCACGAGAAGAACTGCAGAGGCGAAGTTTGGCCGTCGATTGTCTGGCTAATGACAGTGACCATGGCAGTATCGCTCGCGTCTGTGGTGATGAAAAGCTGCACATTGGGATGAGGATGCGCAATGGTGCAGGCCTCGGCAAGAAGATTTTTGAGGGCAGTGAAAGAGTCAGTCATAGAAGGGGTCCATAGAACGGGCCGAGATCCAGAAGTGTTGGTGCCTGCCAAGGCGTCCATCAGTGGAGCCTGAATCTCCGCAGCTCGAGGTAGATGTCGGCGATAATAATTAACCATCCCCAGAAAGCGCCAGAGCCCTTTGAATTACAAAGGTCTGTGTAGGTTTAGTATTGTTTTTAGTATTTTGTACTTTCTCAGGGGGCAGTGAAATGCCGTCGGCAGAGACCCAAAAACCAAGAAATGTGACAGCGGGTTGATGCAGCTGCAATTTACCCTGGTTGGTCTCGATGCCTGCTGCCGCAAGAGTGTTCATAACAGTTTGCACATGTCGAATGTTGTCCTCGACAGAGGAGCTGAACACAAGAATGTCATCAAGATATGCAAAGCAGAATTTTAGGTCGAATAGCACTTCGTTGATGAAGCGTTGCCAGGTCTGGGTTGTGTTTTTCAGACCGAAGGGCATGAATCGAAGCTGAAATAACTCGTTTGGGGTGGTGATAGCTGTCTTCTCGATGTCTTCAGGTGCCATGGGGATCTGGTGGTAGGCCTGTTTGCAATCAATGACAGAGAACGTGGTCGGACCTGTGAGGGAACTGGTAAAGTCGGCAATATTGGGTATGGGGTAGGCGTCCATAATTGTTCAAGCGTTTAGTCGACGGTAGCCTCTGCACATGCACCAGGACCCGTCTTTTTTGGGTGTCATATGTATGGGCGCAGACCAGCTATTGGCAGAGGGTTCAATGACGCTGGAGCTTAGTAGTTCAGAAATCTGATTTTTAAGGTCAGAGAGGCGCTTGCGACAAAGTCGACATGGTTTACTGGAGATTGGGGGACCTGGCGTGAGGTGAAGCTTGTGAACTGTGCCGTTGGTGACGACGGAAATGTTGCCGGCGGCACGGGAGGTGGTTTGTTTACAATGTGAGGTGGGCGGGGCAGGCGAGGCGTGCTCGTGGTGTTCAGAGCCACTCGGCAGATCCGACGGGAGCTGAGGTGGCGAAGTGTACCAGGAGTCAATGCAACAAGATAGCCACGAGCCCGAAGCAGTGGCACTGTGGTTGGGTGAGCTCGGTAGAGCTCATGAGCCATTAGTGAGTCCATTGTTTGAGGGCGCGGCCTGTGGCAGCACGGTCGCGAGCGAAACGCTTGGCGTGAGTACACTGTTTGTGTTGTCAGTGGCGGTTGCACGGCGGCGTGCAGGAGCCGATGTTGCATAGTTTGAGGTGCTGTCCGCGAGGGGCGGGGTAGGAGCCGTCAGTTCGGGAACACGTGTCGCTCGTCGCGCATGCGCACTTGTGTTCGGCCGAGTGTCAAACGCTGCCATGTTAGGAGGGTGTGGCCCTGCGGACCTGTCAGTACACGTTATGGCAATCTTGATCACACAGTTGTGAGGGGTAGCAGGAGGTAAACACATGGAGGCTCGATTGCTGGGATTACAAGCAGATTCGGCGCACTTACTGACCTGTCTGTAATTCCTTTGCTGCATCGGAGAGCTAGAGCTGTGTTTCATGGAGCCAGAGGGAGAGCTCGAAGTTTTCCTTGCGTAGGCGAGTGACGTGTTCAAGCTCGAAAAGGCACTTGTGTGTGGTTTCTTGTAACATCTTCGACAGAGACGAGCATGTACGGATGAGATGAGACTGGACCGATGTGTCACGGGAGGGTTTGCTCAGCGGAGCACAGGGGAAGTGAGTCTAGGACGGATGATGAAACATAGTGTTTCACACTAGGTCCGGTGAAAGTTTGTGGTGTCGCAAGAAGTCAATGCCTAGTATAGGTCCGTCAATTGCGCACACTAAAGATGTCCACTTGAGTCTGCTGTTGGCGGAGAGTGAGACGACGTGGGAAGTTGAACCTGAGCATTGTAGTTTAGTTGAATTCACGGCTTGCAGTGAAGCATGATGAGGGCGGATGTTCGACGATGATAAGGACGTAGGCAGCAGCGAAACATTGGCGCCTGTGTCCATGAGGAAAAGGTATCCTGACGAAATGTCTTTAATGTAAAGTCGTCCTCAATTATCCGATCATTCCTGGACAGAATGGAGCACTGGGGGGTGCCTGTCATGTTGCGCGCAGAAGGTGGCATCCGGACCTACCTGCGACTGGCGTTTGGGAAGTAGCAGGGTGGTCTGCAGTTCTGTGCCGCCTCACCAAATCATGTGTGGAAGTAACAGTACAGGTAGTGCGGTTGCATTTCCTGTGGAAAGTTCGTTGCCAGTGGCGGTGGCTGGGGTTCGGTGGCTGCAGCAGGTTTGGTTGCAGGAGGTGGCGAGACCGTGGGTGGAGCCGGTGGCATCCCAGTTGCTTGTTTACTGCTTCACGGAGCGATTGGAATGGTCGGCACAGTACGGCTCCAGCCACAGGGCGATGAGGCTGAACCTGAGACTTGTCAGGTAGGCAGTGGCTGGCAAAATAGAGCAGTGATTCCTCGTGTAGCTTGTCAGCAATTGTCATTGTTTGCTCGACGGGTTCAGGAGACCTTTGAGCCAGAGCAAAGCGGATGTGAGGGGATAGTTTATCTGACCAGATGGCGAGGAGAGCTGTGTCAGAGAATAGATCTGCACTGACCAGGGCACGTAGCCGTCTCCAGAGCTGGAAAGGTTTTTCATTGCCTAGTTGCTCGACGTGGAGCACTTGCCATATTGCTGCCTCAGCTGAGCATGCAAGCCGACGAAGAACTGTCTTTTTGGCTGGAGTGTATAGGTTAGATGAGTCCGGGGCGTCGACCAGGTCAGTAATCAAGTCCTCCTGGTCATGCAGGTGGGTGATGAGGCACAGAAATCTGGTTGAGTCGTCAAGTTTGTAATGTTCGAACACTTCATCCACAATTTTGAACCAGGTTGTTGCTCTGTCGGGATTAAACGGCGGCAGTGTCGGTAAGCATTGTAGAGTGTTCGGAAGAACAGGTTGAGTAGAGTTCGTCGGGACACTGCCTGAATCGAGCTGTTGTTGCTGTAGTATTCCAGGAGAATGTGACTCCAGGGGATGTGGCAATGATGGCTGTTTGGGTGGCAGTGTGAAGGTGACACGTTGTGGTTGAGCACGATCCATTGTGACACAGAAGGCCGACATGGGTGAGACACCGTAATGGGTCGATTTTGGTTGTGGAAGCTCAACACGTTGCGGGTGTGTTCGGATTGACGCAGCACGGAAGACCGACGTGGATGAGGCACCAAGATGTGCCAAGAATGGTAGTGGAAGCTCAACTGGACATGGCGCGGGGGTGACAGGTGAGAAAAAGTTCAAAGTTTGGGAACGCATGTTAGTCCGCGGAAAGCTCGATGTATGATCAGAGCCGGGAGGCTGCGGAGGTGCGGGCTGTCCAGAAGCACAGTGTGGGAAATGATGTCGAATGTGGGATGGAATATGTGAATGTTCACTGTTCATAGTCACTCAACTAAAAACGGTGTGCGGATAAAGTGAATGTCGTGGCACAAAACACTGAGGCATAGCAGTGGGACAGAGATGGAGGTCAGGCACAGATAACAAGTTATTGTTCCTGTTGCAGGCTGAGGTATCGAAGTAGGAAAGCATGTGCTGATGCTGAACCAAGGCAGGAGTGGGCATGGTCGGATGCTGAGGAGACAGACTTGTGAACGAAGCAGTTCCAGCCACGTGGCAGGTATCCGCATGGTACTGCACGGACTGCGGCATGGTAAATCGTTGTCCTGGCTGTAGTAGGTTGTTTGAAGAAGCATTTGCAGATATCGGCATTGGTCCCGCACTACATGGAGATCCGTAAGAGGTAACTGCACAGTCGATGAGGGGGGCATATGTGGTGGGAACAAAGGCGTTTGATAGCTGGAGTCATGTGCACTCCTAACCTCACTTATTGTTGCAGGCTCAAAAACGTCCAGCGAAATCGGCAGAATCATCGAGTGAGAGGCATGGCAGGTGTACATCGCCCGCAACATGATGCATGTCAATCACAAAATCCTGCGTTAGGTGCTGGGCTGAAGTCATTGTTCAAATGCTGTGTCGATGTAATACACCCGAAAATAACCAACGCGGAGCTTGCGGACACAGTAAAACGGCGAAAATGGAAGGCGTAACAACTCAGGGTCAACAGTGAGGAGGAAGTTTGGGTTGGTTACACCAAACAACTCCCATTTTGCAATAGTTCATTTATTCACCTAAACACAAGCAAGGCTCACAAAGAACTGACATGGTGGAACAGCCCAAAGACAAAGCTCAGAGTCCAAAGACGACGCTCAGAGTCCACAGATGAACACATATCGATGCTGGTGTTGACCTCACTGGTGTCACAAACCCACTGTAGTTGTGCCTAAGTTCATTTTCTGCAGTATTCTGTTTTGAATTTTTCATGTTTTTGAAAATGCAGTGCTTATTTACCAGTTGTATATTAATTCCTGGTTGCACAGATAAATAAATGAGCAAACTAGCACATAAGGTCAAAAACAGATGACAGTTTGAACAAGATAAATGACAACTAAGACTGATAAGAGGATTACATAAGAGGAAATGATAGCCACACAAGCTAATACATCAATGAAAATAATCAGTTTTTGAAAATATAATGTAATTGGATAGAAAAAAATCTATTTACCAAGTGGCAGCAGGAGAAAACACACATAAAGGTATTGACATATGTAAGTTTTTGGAGTCAGTGCCTTCTTCTGCTGGCAGAAGGGCTGAAGATCAATGAAGAGGGGGAAAGGAAAAAGACTGGTGAGGTTTAGGAAATGGGGAGAGTTCAGAAAAGTCAGCCAAAACTTTAGGTTTGGGTAGACAAACAGGACAGGATGAGAAGGAAAGACTGATTGTTGGGGCTGCAACAGATAAGATTTGAAATTATGAGAGCTTAAAAATGGAAGATAGGGTAATATGCAAGACAGAGATCACTAACACATCATGCACAAGTTAATAAGAGCAGAAATCTGAGTGCATTATATGTGGCAGAGGTGGTGGTGGGGAATTAGACAAGTCAGAAAATAAAAGACATAGAAAACTAAATGGGCGTGAAGGAAGGAATAGTTACTGGGAAGAAATGCTGAGACCAAATAAATTAACATGAATTAAGGCCAAGGTGGTGAGAACCAAGGGCATGTTGTAATGCCAATTCCCGTCTGAGGAACTGGTGTCTGGAAGAAAAATCCTGATGGCACATCTGGCAAAACAAGCATCAATGTTATGACTATCATGTTGCAGGATGCTGTGTGTTGCAAGTATACACTCCATGCCTTTGCCTATTCATCCTAATTGATAACTCAGTGGTAGTCAAGCCAATTTCAAAGGCCAAACTGTATTTAGTATTTTAAACTGTATTTACATAGCAACTGGTACTGACATGTGTAATTTCACAAGTGGCTCCTCTTTGATGGCATATTCCTTGTGAGTTACAGGGCTGGTATCTTTTTCCTCACTTTTCTTCCTTATTCTCTCATTTTTCTCCCTGTGCTTCTGTTTTGTCCATCCTATAATTCTAACATTCAAAACCTCCTCTCTTGCCATGATGAATCCCATTACATATGGTAATGTATTTGGTCCTTTCAAAAACATGCTTTTGTACTATCAAAACTCAAGTCCCACACTCTGTTCCATGAAACCTGATTGTCCCTGGGAGTTGCCCCAAAGACCTAACATTGAAAGTCACTGTTTCTGGGTGTATTTGTACTCTATACCAGCCCATTTTACAGGTTCAAATACAATGATTTGTTCCACTTACCTGGTTAATCTGTGGCCTACATATCTCATCTGCCAATTTCCACCCCACCAGACTTCTCTCCTTCTACAAAATTATGCAGTTGTCTGTCCCATATCATCTGCCAGGTGACTTCAGACTGCAACAATGCAACAACAGGTCAGACATCATTACAAAAAGCTACCCCACCTTCTCCTTAACTACCTAAACATTGGTGTTTTCATTCCTCTCCTTCTGAAGCTCACTAAACAGCCACACTGTCACCCATAACTCCTCTTCTACAAATATAGCTAGGCAAACCTTCTTAAGATCCCCCTATCCTTTACAACTGCTTTCCAGAGCAATGTACTCATGATCACAAGAACCAGTCACAACAATTCAGTGTTCTTAACCCCTCATCTAAGGCACTCTCTCCCGAATTATGTGTATTATATAATGGTATCACTTTGAGCCCTAAACCTACATCTAATCATGCTGCTTTGGTGAAAGACTTACTTTCCTTAACATGTAACGTCAACTATAGACACCACTTTGCAACCCAGTCCCAAAACCTTTCCAACAGTAAACCAGACTCTGAATTGAACAGTTCTAACCATTATTCCAACTTGATCCACCACCTCTACCTCAAAATCATACCTTACAAGCCTTCCAAGATTCCTAACATCCAGCATTGCTTCACAACTCTTCTTCAGGCCTTTCTCTAGGAACTGATGTCCCCATCAGCAGACAAGAGATTTTGTCATTGTGGTACTTGGCTCATGGAAGTATGTAAGTGAGGATCTACCCAAGCTGTTTGACACCACTACATACAACATCTGCCATCAAATTCCCATCCCTGTGATACAAACTGACCTATAGTCCCTCTTTAAAACCTGAGGCCCCTCACAAGTGCTAACACTTCAATCTACAGAACTTCTTAACTCACCGAAACAAGGCAAACCACCCCTCCACCCCACCCCACCCCCTTCCACACACACATACAGACCCAATAACCCTGCTTGTTCCACAGTTGCTGGCTTCCAAGCACCCTCCAAATGTATATTTGCCTTAGTTGATCAACATCTACAACCTGTTGTACAAAGGGATCGCTCCTATATTAAAGACATCAACAATTTCCTACGTCATCTGAAATCTGTGCCCATCCCACTCCCACCACCCACCTGGCAAGTCACCATTGATGTCACTTCCCTCTATACCAATATTCCCTATGTACATTGTCTGTCTGCTGCTGAACATTTCCACAACCAGTGCAACCTGATTCTAAATCTGTGACATCCTTCCTGCTCACCTTAATCAACTTTATACTTACCAGTAACTACTTCATCTTTGATGGACAGATGTACAAACAGTCACAGTAAACAGTAAGGATCCTTTGTATGCCAACCTTTTCATGGGCCACTTGGAGGGGGTTTCCCTGGAATCCACAAGTAATCATCTCTTGGTTTTGTTTAGATACTTGGATGACATCTTTGCCATATGGACTCATGATGATGCTGCATGGTTAAAATTCTTGGGATCTCTAAATACATTCTCCCAAATAAATTTCACATGGTACTAGTCCAAATCCCATCTCCACCTCAATAGTTGCTATCCTTTCCAAATCAAATATTGACTCCCATACAGCCTTGGCATTTGAGACAAATGTATTTGTTCAGATGCAGAATCTTTACAGCAATACACCACCACTATCAATTCAGCCTTCACTGGATGAAATTATCCCACCAGCTTAGTTCAGAAGTAGATTTCCCAGGCCATCACATCCAACCCTGATACTGCTGATCCCTAAATAATAATAATTTTAAAAAATTAGGAGTACACCTCATGATGTTCAGTATTATCCTGGTTTTGAATGTACTAATCAGCTACTTCAACAAAGCAGCTACTTCCTAAAAATATGCCCTGAAATGAGGTCCATTCTGTGAGATATTTTTCCCACCACACCTAGAACAGCTTTTTGCACCATCCCAATCACTGCAACATCCTTGTTAGCCCCTGTGCTGCTCCTGCTTCCAATTCCCTACCCATAGCTCCTACCCCTGTGACCATCCCCTCTGTAAGACTTGCCATATGCAACCTCCTCCCACCATCCATATCAACCTCATAACTAGAAAAACATATACTATCAAAGGGAGTGCTACCTGTGTAACAACAATATCATGTACCAGCAGTTATTTAAACTCTGTCTGGCCTTTAAATTGGCATGACTATCACCAAGTGATCAGTTAGGATGGATGGGCATAGGCAGAGGGTATATACTGGCAACATGCAATATCCTGCTGCAGAGCACTATCTATGACATGATAGTCATGCTACAGATGCCTGTTTCACCAGATGTGCCATCAGGGTTTTTCTCCCAGACACCAGTTCCTCAGAACACCAATGGTGGGAACTGATTTTTCAGACTTTACAGGCAGGAGCAACATGTCATTGGTTCTTGCCACCCACCCAGTCTTAACTTATGTTAATTTCTTTGGTGTCAACAATTCTTCTCAGTAGTTATTCCATTCTGCACTGCCTCTTAGTTTTCTACATATTTTATTTTCTGACTTGTCTATTACTGCCCCCATCAACCATATGCACTGCACTTGTCTTTCCACTCTTATTGACTCATGCAGCATGTTTTGTCAGTAATCTCTGTCTTGTGTATCATCCTATTTTCCACCTTTAAGCACTCAGGTTTTCAAATATCATCAATTGCAGTCCCCAACAATCACCCTTTCCTTCTCATCCCATTTGATAAGTCTCCCCTGGCCTGGGTTTCTGGGCAACTTTTCTG
Organism: Schistocerca serialis cubense; assembly: GCF_023864345.2. Classification (NCBI taxonomy): domain Eukaryota; kingdom Metazoa; phylum Arthropoda; class Insecta; order Orthoptera; family Acrididae; genus Schistocerca; species Schistocerca serialis. The sequence goes on along the minus strand of NC_064644.1, from coordinate 544,720,752 downwards.
AATTTTCTCCATGTCTTAAACCTCAACAGTCCTTATTCTTCACCCCTCGTCCTCCACTCTGAACCATTCTGCCACAAGAAGGAGCTTGCAAATTTGAATACCCTCATATATGTTTCTCCTGCCAGGCAAATAGATTTTTTAACTGTCCAACTGCATTTCACTTTCAAAAAGTGGTTGATATAGTAGCGAAGCATAAGTAACATTATAAGCTGTAATTACTTGGCACATAGATATGCTTGTAAGTGGTCTATCATTGTATATATGACTTTTATTAAAAAACAAGGTGTGAGTAGGGGTTTTGCTGATTAATTAATAATTTTAAGAATAATAATTACAATGGAAATTTGCTTTCACCACACAAGAGGTGCAAAAATAGTGAGTTCACTTGGGAATGTGTGTGAGCTAATTTATACACAGTGACGCACAAAAGATCTGTAACATTTAATATTAGATTATTAGATGATAGTTCTTCTAGCCTTGAAGTTATTTACCTCTTCTTCTTTGTTGAAGACAATGTTATGGCATCCAGCTTGCTCTGTTTAAATTTCTTGCTTCTCTGAAGTATTACAGGTATTGGTTGTGCAGGTAGATAGATCAGAGAAAGAAGTAATTATTAAGTGAAGTGGACTTCATACCATAAGAAGTAATATATTTCACATTATTAATGAACTAAACAGAAATCCATGCCCTCTCTCTATCATGGACAGGAAAAGACAGACAGTACAAGTTCAATGAAGCATCTGATAGGAGTATTTATAAACATAATAAAATTAATGTTTTTCATCTTTTCTTGTGAGCTTCACAAGCTTGACTGCTGTGGGCATACCACATTTTAATCTTTGCTGTAAATTACTTAGGCAAATGAATGGATAAAAATAGACAGAAAACAATAAAACATCTATCTCTGTAGGTAAACCAGCATAAGTTCCAATACACCTGCCCCCCCCCCCCCTCTTCCCTTATTGTATACTGGTCCATGATCACTGGACAACAATAAACAATAGTGGTGCCCTTTCTACATACAATCATGACATATTAACATTTATTTCAAGTTATAACTTATATTGTATCTTTGGCCTGACTGGGGTTTAAAATACCTTTATTGATGGCCAATCTTATTTTAATGTATACCCTAGACATGCCAACTCTCTCCTATTTACAGCTTTATTTACATGTTCTGAAAGTTTAATATTCCAAGTCAGTGCTGCAACAAAGGGCATGTTCAATGTTAGAGTCCGCAGCTCCATTATTGTGGACTAATCACTACATGCCTCTTGCAAAGCTATGCTCACAAATGTTAAGCAATGTTTTCTGAGCCCACACTTTGTAAGTCCATTGGCGTAACATGGCTCGGCAAAACAATTTGTTTTCATGTCCTCAAAATGCCTAGAGCTGCTATGTAGGATAGTGTGTATAGGCAAGTGTATGATTGAGAGTTTCCAATGCTGAAGCAGAAAGGCCCATCTTTTCTGACCTGTAGTACTGGAACAACATCCTGCATCACATATTTCAGTGTCCAAGGCCAGCTAGTACATTCACCATCACATTAAGATCTCACCAAATTTCATGTAAGCCCATAAATATTTTCACCTTATATGATCCCTTGTAGCAAAGTCTAGCATCCCTTGCTGCTATAAACAAATCGAAAATGTTTGGCTCATTGTAAGCGGCCACCCCTTCACTCACTATAACATATGTAAATGTAACCTTTGTACAGCACATGTCATGCAGTGATAACTGAATAGTTCTGTTGACATCTGTTTTGTCAATACATATGTGGTTTCACATAATGTATACAAAACAAAGCATTACAGTTTAACATTGTTTGATTTAACCTAAGCATACATAAGCCGATGTCTACATTTTGCTGACACATTCGATACATTTATGGTACAGTTTATACATATTCACACCTAGATTCATTATAACATTTATAACTTGTGCATAAAACAATATTTCAATATTACTGTATGTCCTTTAATATTATACTTTCACCCTTATGATGCATATAACAACATCTTATGACATTTTAAATATACAATACTTGACATTTTCTCTGACCATTCGAAGGCTAATTGTCTCTTATAGATTTCTCATGAGTAGGCAACTTTCTCAATCTTTGAGTTCATGCCATAGTATTACCTTACACAGAATAAAAGTTTTTTTTCATGGTCGAAAGGTCAATATATACATATACAGTTTATACAGTTTGATGATATACATAAACCACCGTCCTCACCTTTCGACTGACTCATGCACCTGTAAATCCAGATTGCTAGTGAAAGAGGAGAAATCTTCTTTACATATTAACCAACACAAGCAAACTCAGTTATGTTTAGCCCCACATCTCTCAAGTCTTCTAGGAATGTGTCTGCTGAATTGCAAGGAATTGTGACAGGGAATGGAAAGAAGCATTCTTTTATCTGTTGCTGAAATCCACTGTCTACACACCATAGAATAATTGAGTAAATCTTTGTGCACACTTCTTTGTATCTTTGTGGAACTACTTATGTAGTGTTTGCTGAACTACACTCCTGGAAATTGAAATAAGAACACCGTGAATTCATTGTCCCAGGAAGGGGAAACTTTATTGACACATTCCTGGGGTCAGATACATCACATGATCACACTGACATCCGTGTGCATCCGTGCGTCGCTGCGGTCCGGTCCCAGGTCGACGGGCACGTGCACCTTCCGCCGACCACTGGCGACAACATCGATGTACTGTGGAGACCTCACGCCCCACGTGTTGAGCAATTCGGCGGTACGTCCACCCGGCCTCCCGCATGCCCACTATACGCCCTCGCTCAAAGTCCCTCAACTGCACATACGGTTCACGTCCACGCTGTCGCGGCATGCTACCAGTGTTAGAGACTGCGATGGAGCTCCGTATGCCACGGCAAACTGGCTGACACTGACGGCGGCGGTGCACAAATGCTGTGCAGCTAGCGCCATTCGACGGCCAACACCGCGGTTCCTGGTGTGTCCGCTGTGCCGTGCGTGTGATCATTGCTTGTACAGCCCTCTCGCAGTGTCCGGAGCAAGTATGGTGGGTCTGACACACCGGTGTCAATGTGTTCTTTTTTCCATTTCCAGGAGTGTAATTGGAGAACTCAGACCATACACTCTCATATAAGTTATCAATGTTACTTGTTTGAAAGTATCTTAGCGAATGTCATTCAGTGTACAAGCAAATGTCATTCAGTGTACCTAACTTATATCCATATCTCCAGGATACCAGTCTTGGTTGTATAATACAATTAAACATGTTACTGCAAAGGTTGTGCTGAACAAATATTGTAGAAGAACATTCAGATAAGTCATAATCCTGTGCAAATGCATATTTGGTGCTCATATCAATAGCTTGCTCTTTCTAATAAGTGATCTGACCCCTTTTTGCCATGGCAGTACTAGACCTAAACTTCATTTAACAACATTTGATGTACTATAATCTCTTTATATACACACACTCATTCACACTGACAGATTCATGCACATATTTCTACATACAATTACTCATTTTGCGGTGTGGCCAATTTTCTTTGGTACCAGCTACCTAATTTTCATTCCTGCCTTTACCACGGCATGTTCTAACATCGTTACCTGGGAAAGAAACTTAATAATAAACTAAAAACATAGTCACTCCATGGCTAACTGACTCACATGCATATATTTTTCCTTTAAGTATGTGTATGTGTAAATTCATCAACTCCTTTTTAGTTCTCAAAACCAATTCTTCTTCTATAAGAGGACAAATATTCAGAGCATATCTATTGTTTTGACTTACCTTTTTCTGTTCTTCCCTTCCATGTTCATACTACAATTACACCTGCAATTCATAAGTGTTATTGTAAATGGGCACAGCCTCATTATTTTTTGTAGTTTGTCCAGAATGTGACCACACTCTTCCAATTATTCTTTCTTTCATTGTGTATACTTTTCTTATAGTGTTTTGTTCTTTGTGTATATAATTGCAATGTAAATTTGTATGTACTGTAGATAGTACTTTAGTGTGTAGATAGGTTGCTGTGGTTAGTCTTTCTTTCTGCCGCTGTAAATCTTCTTATATTTTAAACCTCCTCACTATGTTAGTTTGGACTCCTTCAGTTTAATAGTAATTAACTTAGACTGAAACCTCCAGAATATAGCTTATTTGGTGGCTAGATGCCAAGTTTGTATTGCATCTGGCATGCTAAATGGCATGTTGGACTGAACTTTTTCTGCGAATACTCTGAGGTTGCTGACCTATGTGTTAGCACTTACTGCGCCTGTGTGTCCTCTCCCCACATAAAGGTATTTCATATGTTTACAGCTTAAGTGCACTATCACATTGTATTTGGGAAACATATGTATTGTAGAATGAATCATCACTGCTATGGTCATGTTTGATTTTCAGGTTTCATATAGCCTTTTGCCCTTAAACAGAATCTTAAATTACTCTAACTTACATTGCTTCCATTTGAAAACACATAAATAAATAAAATGTAAATTTTCTCTTAAAACTAAGTGAGCAATTGCTATATACATATTATATTGAGGTATTTCATTTGATCATGTACAGTACTTCAAATGAGGTTTGATCTTTGTCCAATCCTTTTAGAGTACAAATTTTCTTAGATCCTTGTGTGGATAAAGTCCCCTGTTCTTTCCACTATTAGGGTAGGCTCATCTATATGCTCTTGGATGTGGTATTTTAGTAAGCACAAATGGCTCAGTGTACAAAAGCTGTCATTTATGATAGAACTTCCCATATTTTATAGATTTAGGGTGTGTTCATAGCAAGATCTCTTATCCTGCTTGAAATTGTACAGTGTGCCCTAATCTTTGGCATATGACTTTTTCCTCTGTTCAGAATTTTTCTCCAGATTAATCAAAATCCTGGTGTACAGAACTTCCCATATGTTATAGATTTAGGGTGTGTTCATAGCAAGATCTCTTATCCTGCTTGAAATTCTACAGTGTGCCCTAATCTTTTGTCATATGACTTTTTCCTCTGTTCAGAATTTTTCTCCAGATTAATCAAACTCCTGGCGTACAGAACTTCCCATATTTTATAGATTTAGGGTGTGTTCATAGCAAGATCTCTTATCCTGCTTGAAATTGTACAGTGTGCCCTAATCTTTTGTCATATGACTTTTTCCTCTGTTCAGAATTTTTCTCCAGATTAATCAAAAGCCTGGTGTACTTTTTCTTCAAGTGGCATCACTACCTGGGTATCTTGGGCAATTGCTTTTTCCACTCATTGACTTCTCTGCTTTTGAATGCCAATTCAGTATGTAGAAACCCAGTTAAAGTGTGTGGTAAGTTGTTAATGATGTGTTGAAATAGTGAGACAAACACAAACCTATTTTGTGTGCTTCTGGGGTGTATAGATGTGCATAAACCTGTTTTATTCTTTGAATATCCTCTCTGATGGGCTTGTCTCAAGGTGAACTCTGGATACTAATGTGTGTGTTATCTTGTTTGTATTAATAAATTCCTTCTATCTATTGCCTATGAAGTATGATGCATTGTCTGTTAGCAATATCTGCAGCTTTCCCACTCTCGGGAGATAATCTTCTGTAATTCACCTACTAGTTGAACCTGCAATCACAGACTACATTGCATGCAACATAACATATTTTGTGAAAACATCATACAATGCAGTAACATATTTGACACATCCCTTTCCTTGCAGGTGGGATCTGGCAGCATCCAAGCACACTAATTCTAAAGGTTTTGTGGGCACTACAGGATGTAGTTCAATCAACTTGGACTTACCCAAGTGCTTCTTCTTTTAGCAAGTAATGCACTTCTGAATTACTTGAAGAACTCTTCTCTGCAAGTTGGGAAATTGCAGTGCATATTTATCTTGTTGGTGCATTTGGAAACCTCATTGTGACTTCACACATTTTGAGTGTGCAAAAGAAATCATCTATGTAACTTTCTGGTAAACACACACACACACACACACACACACACACACACACACAGACCACAGTTCTTGATTCAGTGTATGATGATAAAAGAGGACTCCCTTGTGTATAGCATAGAATTTCTTCAAATTTTCATTATTCTCAGAGAGTTTCAACCTTACCTTTCTCCATTGCAGGTCTCCCTCCAACAACTGCTCCAAACTCTTACACATCTTTACATAATACGGTTGTTGTCTCTTGTCCTGCAAGAGCAGAACACTAATTTTAGAATTCTGTTCTGTGAATTCTAAGAATTCATTGAGCCATTGAGGTAACCTTGACAAGGCATCTGCAATTATATTTTGTTTACCCTTGATGCACTTGATTTCAAAACTGAACTTGTGCAAGCATATGAAGCATCTGGCTAACTGTCAGTGTAATAATTTGCATGTTAACAGAAAAGAAAGTGCTTGATGGTCGCAGTAGACTTTGGTGTGCTTGCCCCATAAGTAGTACTCAGATTTCTTAAATGCCCATATAACCCCAAGGATCTCAAGCTCTGTACGGAATATGACCGCTCGGATTCAGAAAGTGTTTGACTAGCAAAACTAATTATCTCAGATGTCAGTTTCCCATTGTCTCTGGTGTTCTGAAATAAGCATGCTCCTAGTGAAGATTCATCTGTACTCAAGCAAACACCCTGTGACATGCCAGGATGCTGTCATTTGTTTGCACATAGTAAGGGTTCCTTTATTTTGTTGAATTCTGTTTGACACTGATCAGTCCATATCCATGTATTGTTTTTCCTCAAATGATTCAGCAGTGCATCTCTATTTAATAAATGATCTGAAAAGAATATCCTAAAAAGTGAAATCAAACCCAAATATTCCTTGAGTTGTCTTTTATTCTGTGGTGGTGGGAAATGTTTGAGCACATCAAGTTTTCCTGGTTCAGGTAGTATACCCTGTAGCAAGATAATATGACCAAGGAATATGACCTTCTCTTTTCCAAACTCCAACTTTGTTAAATTAGCTGTGAACCCATATTCTGTAAATTGGTATAATACATGTGCCAAAAGCCTCACATGTTCTTCCCCCTGTGGGAGTAGCTATTAACAGGTCATCAACACAGAGAGTAGCTCTACTGATGAGTTCTGGTCACAAAATTTTGTCCAATGCAGATGTGAAAACACCTGCACTCATGTTCAATCCAAGTGGCAATACACAAAATACATAGTTCCTGCCCCCACATGAAGGCTGTTTAGGAATGAAGGAAGGTTGGGTTTAACATCCCATTGACATCAAGGTCATTAGAGATAGAGCACAAGCTTCGATTGTGTCAAGGACGGGGAGGGATATTGTCCATGCCCTTTCAAAGGCATTAGCCTGGAGCAATTTAGGGAAATTATGGAAAACCTTAACCTGGATGGCTGGACACAGGTTCAAACCATCATCCTCCCAAATACGAGTCCAGTGTGCTAACCACTGCACCACATTCGCTCGGTGTTGTATACTTCCTACTATCTTCATGTTATACTATTTGCCAATAAGACACTTTTAAATCAATTAAAGTAAGTTATTTAACACTGTGAAATTTCCGTAACTGTTCTTCAAAGTTGCCAGGCATGCCCTGACAGGAAAATGATTTTGTTTATACTTCAGGTATATTTCTGCACAAGCGTGATGCTATCATTGGCTTGGTGATGGCTAAAATAGGGCTGCAATATGGGAAATAGGAGAGTTGTATGACATTTCAATTTATCATCCTTTCAATTTCTTTTCTCGCAGCTTCTATTTTTGCCCAAGGAATTGGATACGAAGAAAAGTAGAATGTCTCATGTGGTTACACGTCCATTTTATACTCATAACCCTTTATTGCCCCAGGGTGCTTTCTAAATACTTGTGCTTACCAAAATATTATTTATTATAATTCCTCCTTCTGATACTCTGACGAGCAAGCAGATTCGCTTTTGTTGATTTGGACAGTCACTGGGTTCATGTCTTCCTCAGACAGCTGCTCACCCTTTTTTGTGTCAAGAAACAGTATATTTGGATATGACAACTGTACTCTCATGCCAGTACCAGTTTGAGTGTATTTTCAGTTGTACTGGTTTTAATTAAATTTACTCCTAACCTCTGTTCATTGATTGTAAAGAAACATTTTCCTTGCCCTATGTTAATCTGTACTTTATATTGTCTAAAGGTATCCATTCCAATAAGACAGCAATACAAGTTGTTCCATTACCAGAAAAATACACTTTAGAGAAAAATTGCTTATGGGGATGGGTATTAATGCCTGAAGTTTAACTCCTTTCAACTTATTGCCCACTGCAATCAGAATATGACAATTCTGCACTGGAAAAGTTGGTCTATAACATCATCTTTGAAGCTTATTAAATAGTCTTTGTATAATAATATAATGTCGTGTGATGAGGGCCTCCCGTTGGGTAGACTGTTCGCCTGGTGCAAGTCTTTCGATTTGACGCCACTTAGGTGACTTGCGCATTGATGGAGATGAAATGATGATGATTAGGACAACACAACACCCAGTCCCTGAGTGGAGAAAACCTCCGACCCAGCTGGTAATCGAACCTGGGCCCTTTGGATTGACATTCCGTCGTGCTGACCATGCAGCTACCAGGGACAGAACAGTCCTTCTGATATTATATTTGTTGATGCACCTGTTTCAAGTACTACAGGTACATCTATATCACATATCTGGGCATTAGTTACAACTTGCACTGACTCCTCATTATCCATGTCTAAGTTGTTTACATTTTGTTGGCCAGTTCTTTCATATTTACCCCTAGGTCATAAAATGAGAAAGTAATTTGGAATGGCCCCATCCCTTTTATTGGTCTATGAATGGAGGCTTATCACTACCTGATCAAGTTTTTCTGACTGGTCAGGAGGTTAGCCTCTTCATTGTGAGTAACTTCAACAACCTGCACATTGTTGATTTGACCTCTCCAGTTCATGTCCTGTGTTGCCCTGGAAATATATTCTTCTTGACCTTGACCCACACTGGATATTTAATTGTAATTCTCTTGATTGTTGTTGCCAGGTGGAGGACTGTCAGATGCTATATTTGGGTCAGTTTCTGCCAATTATTGTGTTATTTATTGTCACCTGCAGGAGGTGTATTGTGAACTTGTAGGCCAGTGCCCATCTGTGTGGTTTAAGCCAGTCTATTGTTATTCTGTTCATGATTTCTTATAAACCTTTTTTGTGCTTTTAGTTTCTTCCCTTACCATAATTATTTTTTGTGTTGTTATTGTTTTTACAATTTCCAGGGGCAGATATGGACTCTAACCACAATTTATTGATTACAAACTGTAGGTTAAAACTGAAGAAACTACAAAAAGGTAGAAATTTAAGGAGATGGGACCCAGAGGTTGTAGAGAGTTTCAGAGAGAGCATTAGGGAATGGTTGACAAGAACAGGGGAAAGAAATACAGTAGAAAAAGAATGAGTAGCTTTGACAGATGAAATAGTGAAGGCAGCACAGGGTCAAGTAGGTAAAAAGGCAAGGGCTAGTAGAAATCCTTGAGTAACAGAAGAGATATTAAATTTGATTGATGAAAGGAGAAAAAATAAAAAGCGGTAAATGAAGCTGGCGAAAAGGAATACAAACATCTCAAAAATGAGATCGACAGGAAGTGCAAAATGGCAAAGCAGGGATGGTTAGAGGACAAATGTAGGGGGGTAGAAGCATATATCACAAGGCTTGAGATAGATACTGCCTACAGGGAAATTAAAGAGACCTTTGGAGAAAAGAGAACCATTTGTATGAATATCAAGACCTCAGATGGAAAACCAGTCCTAAGCAAAGAAGAAAAAGCAGAAAGGTGGAAAGAGTACATAGAGGGTCTATACAAGGGTGATGTACTTGAGGGCAACATTATGGAAATCAAAGAGGATGAACCTGAAGATTAAAAGGGATCTTGTAAATAATTTGACAGAGCACTGAAAGACCTAAGTCGAAACAAGGCCCTGGGAGTAGACAACATTGCATCAGAACTACTGATTGACTTGGGACAGCCAGCCATGACAAAACTCTTCCATCTGGTGAGCAAGATGTATGGGACAGGCAAAATACCTTCAGACTTCAAGAAGAATATAATAATTCCAATCCCAAAGAAAGTAGGTGTTGACAGGTGTGAAAATTACTGAACAATCAGTTTAATAAGTCATGGATGCAAAATACTAAGCTGAATTCATTACAAATGAATGGAAAAACTGGTAAAAGCCAACCTTTGGGGAAGATCAGTATGGATTCCAAAGAAATGTTGGAACTCGCAAGGCAATACTGACCCTACGACTTACCTTAGAAGATAGGTTAAGGAAAGGCAAACCTACATTTCTAGCATTTGTAGACTTAGAAAAACCTTTTAACAATGTTGAGCAGAATACTCTCTTTCAAATTCTGAAGGTGGCAGTTGTAAAACACAGGGAGCAAAAGGCTATTTACAATTCGTACAGAAACCAGATGGCAGTTATAAGAGTCTAGGGGCATGATAGGGAAGCAGTGATTGATAAGGGAGTGAGTCAGGGTTGTAGCCTATCCCTGATGTTTTTTAATCTGTATACTGAGCAAGCACTAAAGGAAACAAAAGAAAAATTTGGAGTAGGAATTAAAATCCATGGAGAAGAAATAAAAACTTTGAGGTTTGCTGATGACATTGTAATTCTGTCAGAGACAGCAAAGGATGTCAAAGAGCAGTTGAGCGGAATGGGCAGTGTCTTGAAAGGAGGATATAAGATGAACATAAAAAAAAGTAAAATGAGGATAATGGAATGTAGTTGAATTAAATCAGGTGATGCTGAGGGTATTAGATTAGGAAATGAGAGACTTAAAGTAGTAAATGAATTTTGCTATTTGGAGAGCAAAATAACTGATGATGGTCAAAGTAGAGAGAATATAACATGTAGACTGGCTATGGCAAGGAAAGCAATTCTGATGAAGAGAAATTTGTTAACTCTGAGAATAGATTTAAGCATCAGGAAATAGTTTCCAAAAGTATTTGTATGGAGTGTAGCCATGTATGGAAGTGAAACATGGACAATAAACAGTGTAGACAAGAAGGGAATAGAAGCTTTCAAAATGTAGTGCTACAGAAGAATGCTGAAGATTAGGTGGGTAGATCACTTAACTAATGAGGAGGTACTGAATAGAATTGTGGAGAAGAGGAATTTGTGGAACAACTCAACTAAAAGAGGGGATTTGTTGGTGGCACACATTCTGAGGCATCAAGGGATCATCAATTTAGTATTGGAGGGAAGTGTGGAGGGTGAAAATCATAGAGGGAGACCAAGAGATGAATACACTAAGCAGGTTCAGAAGGATGTAGGTTGCAGTAGTTATTCAGAGATGAAGAGGCTTGCACAGGATAGAGTGGCATGGAGAACTGCATGAAACCAGTCTCTGGACTGAAGACCACAACAACAATACATTGTTTTCACATGGAGCCCACAGGTGCCAACAGTGTTGGTTATTGCCACTATTGCCATTCTGCTGTTGACTATTTTGTGGAGGTGCACACTATGCATTATACTTCTGTGGTTGCAACAGCCACTCTTCATATATTAGGTCAATTGAGTTGAGTACAGATAAGAAATAGTCTGTATCATTTTCACAGTTAGTGATCAGAGTTTCGCTGATATAGGCAGGCTGGTGACTTTTTAGTATTTTCAGTCCGTCCATGAGGGAAACTGTTTTTGTCCAATATCTGTCGTGTTTTTAGGTATTTTTTGAAATACTTCCTCAGTCCCCCATGTTTACTACTGAATGATGATGGAATGAGAACCTCTTGACGTAGGCTTTCTTCGACTGCTGTGGACCAACATTTATCCAAGAAAGCCCATTCAAATTGATTATAGGTATGGCATGTTTCAGCCATATTTGTTGCTGACAATAAAACTTTGCCCTATGTGTACCCCACAGTTGTGGGGTAAACCCTTGCAAAAAGCTCTGTTAAACACTAGGGGGTTAATTCCCTTACCCTCAATCAAAAAAATGGAAAATTGTCTATGATGGAACAAACCATGAATTAAGTAGACAAACATGCAGTATTGTCTGTTGCTGCCATGGCATTGCTCAGATGCACATTATTATACTCTGGGTATGTTCGTGCAAATGGTATTGACATTGAAAGAACCTGTTGCATTTTGTAATTCCTTTCCTCTGTCTTAAGGGTTCATATCAAATGGTTAATAAGTTTTACCACTATCTATTCTGCCTGATGGCACCTGACTGCTTGGTACAGGCATCTCCCTTTTGACATCAACAACATTAATTAGACTGCTCCACAATTTCTCTTCCAGTGCCTTTAAGCCTATCTCAGTTCCAGCAATCAATTACTTTTCCCTTTCCTTTACTACCTCTTGAACTTCTTAAACATAGGTCTTACACTCTTGCATGACCTTTTGTGAGTGCTGTACCCTTAACTAGCATTCCTGCTTCAGCTGTGCCTTTAAGTTCTTCACCTTACTTCTGATTTTTTTGTGCTTTCTTTATGAACTTAGTGCCTAAATCTAAATTACTCAGTTTTACTGACAACTCCTATATTTCTTCTGGCAAATCTTTGCATAAAGATTGCAACTCATTAACAGTACCTGCCATAGGTTCTAAATTTCTGCAAATTTCTGACTGATCCTCTTGCATCTGAGTCTGCATGTCACCCACAACTGTTAGTTTATATGCCATTTTCTTTTGTGACCTATCTATAGATGACACATTGTGATGTAGGTTGTTTATCTCCTGAGACAAATCAGTGAATAATTTCACCTTTAATTTCTTCCCCATATCTGCAAGTTTGCGTGTTACATCATTAGAAAGGTCAGTGCATAGATTTTGACCTAAATTATCAAACCTCTGTGATAGGTCTTTCTTAAAACCATTAAATGTTTGCTTTTGTTCATTTTTAAAACCACATAATTTTTTTCGAGTTTTTCAGTTTGTCGTGTAGAAAAATTATTAAATAAATTCCTCATTAGGCCAGTGAGGCCTTTATCCATGTCCTACATAGAAAGCATTGACACATTAGTGTCTTGTGTACCTGCAGTGTCTTGTTCTGTCACATTTGAAACAAATTCTGTAATTAGTCTCGTCTACTGTGAACATGCAAGCATCATGAGGTAAGACATTATCATGATCATCAGCAGCAGCATAAACTGAATTTGTGTAATATTCCTGGCTGCCGTCGATATGATCAACATTTTTGGTGCCACCATGATTTGTCATTGCACCCATTACGGTGACATTTTGAATCTCTAGACTAGTTTAATCAGTTGACACAACCTTTATAACTGGTTCCCTTTTTTTAAATATTTTTTAAAGTTATAAATATGAAATAAAATTGAATTTTAATCTTAAAACTGATTGCAAGAATTTTCCCGATCACTACATGATGTACTCCCCATTAGTACTGCAGCTTATTGTTACCATTTACAGTTTTTTTACCCAGATCCCAAAAATAAAAAAATGTTAACACAAATCTCTATTGGTTTAAAAAAATGCTTGAGATTTATGACTGTATAGGGTAAGGTATGGATACTACAATCAATTGAGGTGTTACCAAGAGCAGTCAAATGGGCTGTAAGTTGGAGTTCTTTCCTACTTTAAAGATGATATTCTAAAATTACGTTAGTACAACTACAATTCCTTCAGTTAACTATTTGCAAATTATGCATACCAAGTGGTGTTTGCCGGCCAGAGTGGCCAAGCAGTTCTAGGCGCTACAGTCTGGAACCGCGCGACCGCAATGGTCACAGATTCGAATCCTGCCTCGGGCATGGATGTGTGTGATGTCCTTAGGTTAGTTAGGTTTGAGTAGTTCTAAGTTCTAGGAGCCTGATGACCTCAGAAGTTAAGTCCCATAGTGCTCAGAGCCATTTGAACCAGCCAAGTGGTGCTTGAAACTGGTTTTCTCTCAGCTATATTCCAATCAAGACACAAAGTAAATAAAAAACAATTGTTGATGTTGTTGTGGTCTTCAGTCCTGAGACTGGTTTGATGCAACTCTCCATGCTACTCTATCCTGTGCAAGCTTCTTCATCTCCCAGTACGTACTGCAGCCTACATCCTTCTGAATCTGCTTAGTGTATTCATCTCTTGGTCTCCCTCTCCGATTTTTACCCCCCACATTGCCCTCCAATACTAAATTGGTGATCCCTTGATGCCTCAGAACATGTCCTACCAACCGATCCCTTCTTCTAGTCAAGTTGTGCCACAAACTCCTCTTCTCCCCAATCCTATTCAGTACCTCCTCATTAGTTATGTGATCTACCCATCTAATCTTCAGCATTCTTCTATAGCACCACATTTCGAAAGCTTCTATTCTCTTCTTGTCCAAACTGTTTATCATCCATGTTTCACTTCCATACAAGGCTACACTCCATACAAATACTTTCAGAAACGACTTCCTGACACTTAAATCTATACTCAATATTAACAAATTTCTCTTCTTCAGAAACGCTTTCCTTGCCATTGCCAGTCTACATTTTATATCCTCTCTACTTCGACCATCATCAGTTATTTTGCTTCCCAAATAGCAAAACTCCTTTACTACTTTAAGTGCCTCATTTCGTAATATAGTTCCCTCAGCATCACCTGACTTAATTCGACTACATTCCATTATCCTCGTTTTGCTTTTGTTGTTGTTCATCTTATACCCTCCTTTCAAGACACTGTCCATTCCGTTCAACTGCTCTTCCAAGTCCTTTGCTGTCTCTGACAGAATTACAATGTCATTGGCGAACCTCAGAGTTTTTATTCTTCTCCATGGATTTTAAGACCTACTTTGAATTTTTCTTTTGTTTCCTTTACTGCTTGCTCAATATACAGATTGAATAACATCGGGGAGAGGCTACACTCTGTCTCACTCCCTTCCCAACCACTGCTTCCCTTTCATGTCCCTCGACTCTTATAACTGCCATCTGGTTTCTGTACAAATTGTAAATAGCCTTTCACTCCCTGTATTTTACCCCTGCCACCTTCAGAATCTGAAAGAGAGTATTTCAGTCAACATTGTCAAAAGCTTACTTTAATGTCTACAAATGCTAGAAATGTAGGTTTGCCTTTTCTTAACCTAGCTTCTAAAATGAGTCATAGGGTCAGTATTGCCCCATGTGTTCCCATATTTCTACAGAATCCAAACTGATCTTCCCCGAGGTCAGCTTCTACCAGTTTTTCCATTCGTCTGTAAGGAATTCATGTTAGTACTTAGCAGCCATGACTTATTAAACTGATAGTTCGGTAATTTTCACATCTGTCAACACCTGCTTTCTTTGGGATTGGAATTATTAGATTCTTCTTGAAGGCTGAGGGTATTTCGCCTGTCTCATACAGTTTGCTCACCAGATGGTAGAGTTTTGTCAGGACCGGCTCTCCCAAGGCTGTCAGTAGTTCTAATGGAATGTTGTCTACTCCTGGGGCCTTGTTTCGACTTAGGTCTTTCAGTGCCCTATCAAACTCTTCATGCAGTATCATATCTCCCATTTCATCTTCATCTACATCCTCTTCCATTTTTATAACATTGCCCTCAAGTACATCGCCCTTATATAGACCACTTATATACTCCTTCCACCTTTCTGCTTTCCCTTCTTTGCTTAGAACTGGGTTTCCATCTGAGCTCTTGATATTCATACAAATGGTTCTCTTTCCTCCAGAGGTCTCTCTAATTTTCCTGTAAGCATAATCTATGTTACCCCTAGTGAGATAAGCCTCTACATCCTTACATTTGTCCTCCAGCCACGCCTGCTTAGCCATTTTGCACTTCCTGTTGATCTCATTTTTGAGACATTTGTATTCCTTTTTGCCTGTTTAATTACTGCATTTTTATATTTTCTCCTTTCGTTAATTAAATTCAATATTTCTTCTGTCACCCAAGGATTTCTACTAGCCCTCGTCTTTTTACCTACTTGATCCTCTGCTGCCGTCACTACTTCATCCCTCAAAGCTACCCATTCTTCTTCTACTGTATTTTTTCCCCCGTTCTTGTCAATTGTTCCCTTATGCTCTCCCTGAAACTCTGTACAACCTCTGGTTTAGTCAGTTTATCCAGGTTCCACCTCCTTAAATTCCCACCTTTTTGCAGTTTCTTCAGTTTTAATCTACAGTTCATAACCAATAGATTGCGGTCAGAGTCCACATCTGCCCCTGGTTCCTAAATCTCTGTCTTACCATTATATAATCTATCTGAAACCTGTCAGTAACCCCAGGCTTCTTCCATGTATACAGCCTCCTTTTATGATTCTTGAACCAAGTGTTAGCTATGATTAAGTTGTGCTCTGTGCAAAATTCCACCAGGCGGCTTCCTCTTTCATTTCTTACCCCCAATCCATATTCACCTACTACGTTTCCTCCTCTTCCTTTTCCTACTATCGAATTCCAGTCACCCATGACTATTAAATTTTCGTCTCCCTTCACTACCTGAATAATTTCTTTTATCTCATCATACATTTCTTCAATTTCATTATTAAACCTACTCCTGCATTATCCCTATTTGATTTTATATTTATAACCCTGTATTCACCTGACCAAAAGTCTTGTTTCTCCTGCCACCAAACTTCACTAATTCCCACTATATCTAACAATTAGGAAAAGAATATTACACAATATGTTTTATATCATTTAATTATTGGACCTGTCTAACCTGTCTTGCACTGTCCAGGGAACAGCTGCCAGCGCTACTGCTTGATTAATAATTTTCAGAATAATAATTACGATGGAAATTTGTTGGCAGTGCACACAAGGCACAACAATAGTTAGTTCAGTTGGGAGAATGTTTCTTAGCTAATTTATGCACAGTGACACACACTCCAGACATTCAGGCTTATGATCTTTTTGCATACACAAAAAATGTATAATATTAGATTATTAGATGATAGTTCTTCTATCCTTGAAGTTATTTACCTCCTCCTCTTCATTGAAGACAATACTAAGGTGTCCAGCTTGCTCTGCTTAAATTTCTTGCTTCTCTGAAGTATTACAGGAACTGATATCACAGATAGGTAGATCAGATGAAATAAGTAACTATTAAGTAAGTGAACTTCGTGCTACAAGAATTAATATATTTCACATTATTAATGAACTAAACAGAAATCCACATCCTCTCTTTATCATGGACAGGAAAAGACAGACAGTACAAGATGAAACATCCGATAGGAGTTTTTACAAACATAAGAAAATTAATGTTTTTCATCTTTTCTTGCTAAATTCACAGGCATGATTGCTGTGGGCATAACACGTTTTAATCTTTATCATAAAATACATAGGCGAATGAACGTATAAAAAGAGATAGAAAACAATAAAACATATACCCTTATAGGTAAACCAGCATAAGTCGCAATGTAGGTTAAAGTATCGTATTTGATTCCCATTAGGTTCTCCATTTTCCTCACAGACATTTTGAATTAATGTTAATATCCTTCCATATTCAGTTATGAGAACAATTGGGGTGTAGTGCAATTCTTCTTATTTTGAATGTATGTGTTTAGATACATACTTGAGTGTTACACCAAACATACAAATATTTCAGTGATTTAAGCTGTTGATGCATTCTAAAGTGTAAGTTTCATACATCTCAACTTCAAAACCATCCCTCCTATCATTAATGGTCTTTATAAAACAATGTAGGCTCGGCATGATGCCAGACATCATCACATTGTGAAGACAGTAAGAGATGTCTGTTTTAGAGGAAAGGATAAAGAATGATGTGGCTCTGGAAACAGAAAATTTTTAAGTGAGAATCACATACTGTATGAGCTTTCAATATGCGCATATTATACCCTGGTGCTATATAACATGTTCTTGAGACTGATGGGCTTTTTTTCATGACAGTGTACAAATGAAGCAAATCTGCATCCCTTGCTGATGTTGCGTTTGCAAATAGTTCTCTTTCTGCATAAAAAAATTAAAAAATACATTTTCACACAGGCTGAGTCATAGGCAAAGCAGGTGAGGGACTCTGGTCCATTGGAATGATACTGAAAAAATGCACTTAGCCTAGAAAGGAGAGTCCTTATAACACACTCATGTGACCCATCCTAGAATATTATCACATTCTAACCATACTCAAACACAAATCCAAACACATGGTGGTGAGTGAAATATAATACTTAGCACTGAAAGCACATTTGTTAGGCACACCAATGCACAGCCAGCACAGAACTGAATTATTGGATGGAAGGTGCTGCTATTTATACTAACATCAAATATTCCACAGTATACAAACATAAATCATTTTGAGAGCCATCCAGAACTGATAAATACACACATCAAAAAAAGTTTTGCATCACCTCGGTTCCAAGATTTCTGGAACTTGTACAGAAAATTGGACTAGAGATCAACATAAACATCATTTCCACCCTTGTTATTGCTCATGAAAACCACACATTGCATGTTGTACCACCATACAGTGAGATCTTCAGAGGTGGTGGTCCAGATTGCTGTACACACTGGTACCTCTAATACCCAGCAGCACACCCTCTTCCATTGATGCATGCCTGTATTCATTGTGGCATACTACCCAGATGATCATCAAGGCACTATTGGTCCATATTGTCATTTGGCATAGATCCCTCAGAGTGGTTGGTGGGTCACATCATCCAAAAACAACCCTTTTCAATCTATCCTAGGCATGTTCAATAGGGTTCATGTCTGGAGAACATGCTGATCACTCTAGTTGAGTGATGTCATTATCCTGAAGGAGTTCACTCACAAGACGTGCACAATGGGGGTGTGAATTGTCATCCATGAAGACGAATGACTCGCTAATATGCTGCTGATATGGTTGCACTATCAGTCGGAGGGTGGCATTCACGTATTGTACAGCCATTATGACGCCTTCCATGACCACCAGCGGCATACGTCGGCCCCACATAATCCCACCCCAAAACAGCAGGGAACCTCCACCCTGCTGCACTCGCTGGACAGTATGTCTAGGGTGTTGCCTCCAAACACATCTCCAACAATTGTCTGGTTGGAGGCAAGTGCAACACTCATGGGTGAAGAGAATGTGAAGCCAATCCTGAGCGGTTCATTCGGCATGCTGTTGGGCCCATCTGTACCGCACTGTGCTGCATGGTGTTGTGGTTGCAAAGATGGACCTCGCCATGGACGTCAGGAGTGAAGTTTCGCATCATGCAGCCTATTGCGCACAGTTTGAGACATAACATGACGTCCTTTGGCTGCACAAAAAACATTATTCAACATGGTAGCATTGCTGCAGGGTTCCTCCAAGCCATAATCCATAGGTAGTAGTCATCCACTGCAGTAGTAGCCTTTGGGCGGCCTGAGTAAGGCATGTCATCGACAGTTCCTGTCTCTCTGTATCTTGTCCATGTCTGAACAACATTGCTTTGGTTCACTCTGAGATGCCTGAGGACTTCCCTTGTTGAGAGCCCTTCCTGGCACAAGGTAACAATACAGATGCAAATGAACCGTGATATTGACCGTCTAGGCATGGTTGAGCTACAGGCAACACGAGCTTTGCAGCCCTGTCCTGGTGGAACGACTGGAACTGATCAGCTGTTGGAAACCCTCTGTCTGATAGGTGCTGCTCATGCATGGTTGTTTAAATCTTTTGATGGGTGACATCTCTGAACAGTCAAAGGGACTGTGTCTGTGATACAACATCCACAGTCAACGTCTATCTACAGGAGTTCTGGGAACTAGGTTGATGCAAAACTTTTTTGACGTGTGCATTAAATAACAAATAACTGCTGGTGGTTGGGTTTGAACTAGTGACTCACAGCACACCAGCCAGTGATGCTAACCAGCATGCTGTACCGCATGCAGTGTTGCTTTCTCTCCTGCCTGGAGATACTGTGAGTCGTTTCATTTCTATCTGGTACCGACAACAGCATCCTGGATATAGATCTTACTGATGTTCCTCTGAATGGAGGTGCTGGTGTACCCTCATGTTCTGGTCATGCTGTAGCATCCACTTCATTATGATGAACATCAGAGGTAGCTCCCTCCTGTGAAAGCTTCAAATCATTGAGCTGGTCTTCATTTTCCTTGAACGAGAAGCTCTCATCACAATCTGCACTTCAGGATTGTAGTAGGGCTTCATGCAGAGGACATGGACAATGTCTCTGAGCTTTTGTCTTCTTGATGAAGGATCATAATTCTCAACTTTATGTGTGATGTCTGAGAAGCACCAAAGGATACAATTTGTACAATTAGTAACTTTTCCAATGGTCTCATTTTCCACACAAGTTAAAATCCATGCCAAGTCTCTCAAGCTGTATTGCAATGGCCAGTGCTTGTCGTTACGGGGTTCTCAGTCTTTTACGTGGGCATCCAGGGCCTGTGTGCAAGCCAGCTGTCTTGCTTCTTTGGTCCTGGTGATGAGCTGTTTCACATAGTCATCTCGAGTATCATTCCGTTGAAACAGGAACATTGTATCCATTGTCATTTTGCCCTCATGGTCTTGGAGCAGAAAGAACTCTGTGAAGCCTGTAGTGTCTTGCTTCACTGTTTTGTATGCAAATATCATGTCAAGGCAATGTATGATCAAAATCTCAACATCAACACACATCAGTGGGCTATTTGCCAACATCGTATTAAAGCATTCTGCAAGGCCATCCATCTACGAGTGGTAAGAAGCTGTCATCCTATGGGTGTCAGTGCAACACGAAATTACCTCTGATACTAGTCTCAAGTGGAAAACTTCTCCACAGTCAGAGATCATCACAAACAATGATCCATGCTTCAAAATAAAGTCTTCTACAACAAACTTTCCAATTCCTAGAGCTTTGACGACAGTGTAATGGGTGAGATAGTTGATGCAGACTCTTATCCAGTGATTCCTGTTTGTCAGCTGTGGGGATCTCCCCAAGAGATCAATTCCAATTTGCTGAAATGGCACTGCTGCAGGCAGAATTGATACCACAAGCACTGGAGGTAATTGCAGCACATGCTTCCATTACTGGCATTCCTTGCGGTGATTCACATATTGTCTAACAGATCAGCAGAGATTTGGTCATTGATACCTAAGTCTGATTCTGTCTAGAGTCTTCGTGAGTTTCAGATGACAAGATGTATGAGCTTCATGAAAATACTAAAGGATAGCTGGCGACAAGTAAGCTGGGATAATGAGGAACCATTTCCACTCCAATGGGTCACAGTTCCTCTTATACAAAGTTCCAATTATTAATTGAAATTCTGTTTTGGTCAGTTCCCCTTCGTCAAGGGTTTTATGTTTTCAGAAGTGCTGGATCTTACCTCTGTTCAGCAACAATGGCATTTTCTGCGTTGGTGTCTCATGCGTCATCCACATTGCTGTGTTCTGCCAAAGGATTCATTCAAAGGCAGTCAGCATCATTGTAAATGCATCTGCTTTTGTATACCACTGACATCGTACTGCTGAAGCCTCAGTACCGTACTTATCTTTCCAGCTGATCTGACAGACACTTCAGAGTAGTCAGTCAGCATAGAGAATGGTGGTCTCTCACAACAGTGAATGGTTTGCCAGACAAATGTGGTTGGAACCTGTTGATGCCCAGATAAGTGCAAGGCATCCCTTCTCTGTTATAGAGTACTTCATCTTGGACATGGAAAGCACTGTGGATACGACATGGTACTGAAGTCCTTATGAATCGCTAGTATGAAAGTGTATGTGATTGATGAAATGGCTAAAGAAAACTTTTCACATCGTGAATGTGCTTAGGAGCTGGAAAATCTGTAACATCTCTTATTTCCTCTGGATCAGGAGGGACTCCATTGCCATTTACCATATTTACTCAAATCTAAGCCGCACTCGAATCTAAGCCGCAACTAAAAAATGAGAGACGAAATCAAGGGAAAAAAAAATCGTGAATCTAAGCCGCATCAGAAATTTGAGACTCGAAATTCAAGGGGAAAGAAAGGTTTTAGACCGCACATCCAAATCGAAACAAAGTTGATTCATTGTAACATGAGACACAATTTAGGTCGAATGGATGAAGATACAGCTACAGTAGTTAGATTCGAGTCGTAAGCTTAGCAGTTAAGCTTTACCAGGTAGCCATTGCTATGCATCAGGCGCTCCATCCGTATTTATAGGGGTACCCTTCCTTTTTCACGTGCTTCATCTGTTTTGAATCGATTGCTTATTTTGCTTAGATCTGATACGTTCCGTTCTCTTTGTTATTGGTGTTTACGTCACTCGAAGCTGAAAATGCATTATTGTACTGTGTCATTCATTGTTTGTCGCATTCTGATAACGAGTGTTTACGACCTGTCGCCGCTCGCGGCATGGTTTGCTCTTGTGCGTGCTACCGCCGCTTACAGTAAAAAAAAAAGAGAGGAATTGTCTCATTAGTGAAACAATAGCAAGAGACCGCTATTTATTGTTACTTACACTGCTGCTTTCTTTGATAATGATCAACAAGAACCAAATAATAGACTGTGTATGATAGAAGATGTTCAGAACGAGAGTTTAGCGAAAATTTACCTCCGTTTGAAAATCTTTGCCGACGCCTCTTTAGTACATTACATTCTTTAGAGTCATCTTAGATTTAAAAACCTAGTCAGTTGCCGTGATTCATTTCTGACTATATTCAGCATAAGAATAATACAAATATAAACATGACATGATATGTGAATTCTTCCGCGTTTGCTGTTGTCTCACTCTAGTTTTGTAGTTTATTAGGCAGACAGGATTTAAATGAGATAGCAGTAAACACGAAAGAATACATGGCATAATGTTTACATTTGTACGAGGCGTGTTTTTTAAGTAAGGTCCGTTGGGTTGTAGACACTATAGTTCAATTCTTTTATCTTGGCGGCTCGCGCATGCCCGCCCAGACGCGGGAGATTGCTGCGTTGCCAGTTGCAAATGACGCATACGCCAAGAGTAGCGACGGCCTAGCATAGTATAGTTCGCAAAGTAACGTTTAGGGGCGAGCGCGCAATTAATGAAGTAAAGCCACCACGGCCGCATTAACCCTTTCGCTGGTACAGAGACGTGCTCCCCGCATTCCGCGGTGTGCGCGATTTTGTCATCACTACGCTGCTCGCCTGTGCGGACATGGTGTTCCGACTGCTTTGACACACTTATCATTCGATTTCACAAAAACTATTTGGCCCAAAAATTTGATTTTTACACATGTTCCTGACTGAAACCTTCCCCCCATAAATGACTTAATTTTGTTTCGATGTTCAACGCAGTTATTGTGCAGCATTAAATGTAGTAAACCATTGCACGAAATTTTGAAGAGTTTGTAGAGGTAAAAGTCCATAGCGTATACTTTCCGTATGGTCGATTTTAGTGGCTATAATGTTGAGAATGAAATGTAGACAAGATACGTAAATGTCATATAAAATTTACTGTACAACAATATCTCATTTAAGTACCAGATACGTGTCGTATGTAATATTCAGAAATATTCCGTCTTTCGCGACTGTAATAGAAGTTTTATTTATGCCAGAGTCATTTCGCTTTTTTCTAAAAAGGTCTTGATTAAAACAAAGTTGGCGAAGTACACAAAACTGAATTGTGGACGTAATAAAACATGGAAACTAAAATATATTGTCAGTGTGGCGGAGTGCGCACACAATTTGTGTTTGTCACAACGGACAGCAAATACTTGCCAAAACATAGATCAGTCGACGAAAACATGGAATATGATGATGTTGCCAAAGCAGCAAAGAAAAGAATTGCGTCAGACAATCAAGTAGTTCGGCAACGTACGAGCCGAAATTCTGCTCTAAATAATACTTTTAATACTGTCGCAAAAGAATATATCTCAATATGAATACTAAAACAGTGACTGCGGAAGAGAAGATATACAAACAAAAGAGATAACATGAATATTGTATGTGTGCCTTTTCATTTTTTTTTACGTATTTTATTTTACATTTGCCAGTGCGGTAGTAGATGGGCGACACGGCATCCTTTATTTTTTATGAAAAAAGGAATAAGGATTTTGGAAGTTTTCTTTTTCTGTTTTTTTATTTTTATTTTATTTTATTTTTATACAAATGGATTAAGGAAAGTTGTTTCTCTTCGGCTACATAAACAGAATAATAGGAAGTCATCCCGTTACAACAAAGGATGCTCCATACTATAGCCCGCTGCGAATTTTTCGATTACTGTTGTCTCGATGCTGTGTTGTGTCCGTTGTTTGTTCAATCTCATAAAAAAAGGGAACTGTAAAGGGGTGCTATGGTTGTCTTCTCATGTCATCGATAATCCAGCTGCGTGGCTGATTATGGATTGCACACCAAAGAAAATTAGAAAAATATTGCCTGTATTTAGGGTTCTTGATGGTCGCACAATGTCGTTCGTTGAGGTAATACCAAAAATCGGGTACTGCCTTTTCGCCATTACCGAATAGGTTGTGAACAGTGTGGCCGCTAATCCATGTTACAGAGTTCGTTTTTGCTCTTGGGAAATACATCTCATCAGGGAAAAGAAGTGATCGGGTAGTTATCCTGTCGGGAGACGTGTGTGTGAGAAAAGCCAATATCTGGCGCACCAAATACCAAACGTCCTTTGCCAACCCGCATTCGAAATGATGTTCATCCGTGTCAATCACTTGGCATGTGGCACACAAGGGTGAATCAGCGAGGTGGATGTGATGTAGGCGGGACTGGCACAACTGTTTCCCATTAACAGTTACATAGCATGCGGACTGCACGTCAGTATCAAGGGTGGTAGCATTCACTGCCTGCCACACAGCACGCCACTTTGTAGTGGGGTGTTTGCTTTCAATCACATTCGGCATCCTGTGCATTTGCATGGCAGCATATATCGCACTCATCATCATCAAACGTGTGGGTAGTAGTGCGGTATGGATGTAGCTTAATTAAAGGAAGAATTGGCTAATGTAGAAGAAAGGTCCTTGGATGTCCGATATCATCACAATGGGGTGCGAGTGAGGTCGGTCGAAAGGCCTTGTGAGGCACATCGGGTTTTGTCGCCACAGTTGCAGGTGACAGCTGACGAACAGGCCCTTCGCTCTGTTTTGAACATGACAAAGGCCTGAACCTCCTCTGCTCCTTGGGAGGGTTAGGGACTCGTAACGAATCTTAAATAACATGCCCGTATTAACAAAGGTGAGCAAGAGCAGTTGGTATCGGGAGTATCTGTGCAAAATGGGGGATACGTTACGCCAAATAGATGTTAGGATATCACGTCCATTGCAGGAGGTCTGTATGTCTAAGACGATGGTCACTTATTCCTGCTCTCATCTGATTCAATAAACGCCTGTAGTTAAGGGCTGTTGAACGCTTCATGTCAGATGTGAATTCAATGCCAAGACAGCGGATTGTGTCACTGATTCATAGTGGTGTGACGCTGTTGTCGGGTAGACCTCTTCCTATTGACAGAGCATGCGATTTGTGGAGATTGAGTTTGCTCCCCGATGCTGCGCCATAGGTCGCCACCCACGCCAGTGCTGCACGAACATCGTCATTACTGCGAAGAAGGAGTACCAGATCATCTGCATAGGCAGTGCAGCAAAAAGTGTGTCCACCAAGGGACATCCCAGTCAGGCATTGTCGGAGGCCGCAGAGGAGTGGTTCCAAGACAAGGGCATACAAAATCGCCAAGGGCAGCCTTGTCGCACCGATCGCTGGATCTATATTGGCGGCGTGAGACGGCCATTATATAACACCTTGGACGTCACTCTACGTAGGAGACGCATCAGTACTTTAACTATGATGTCTGGATACCCCATGTGTCACAGTACCTCCATCAAAAATGTGTGGTCGACTCTGTCAAAGGCATGGCTAAAGTCGAGTGAGGCCAAAACTCCTGGCAGTTGGCGAGCTTTAGCTAGCACGATCAAATCTCGATATCAGCACAGTGCAGCACGAATATTATGGTCACCACCTAATGATGCCTGGTCCTGCGACACAACATATTGTACCGATCGCTTTAGGTGTGCCTCCAGAAGCCGGGTGAAAATCTTCAAGTCACTGTTGAGTAAGGTCAAGGGGCGATAATCACTGATTCTGGATCCACCTCATAGTTTGTGTATGGGCACAATCAGTCCTTCTAGGAACGCCCCAGGGATCTGCGTCATGGGAGACATGAGATCGTGGCAAATATCAGTCCATGCTAGTGCCAGAAATTGATGATATCTCCGGTAAAATTCCAGAGGAAGGCCATCAGGTCCTGGGGACTTACGAGCAGCCCCACCTGTATTGCTTCAATGATTTCCCCTTCCGTTACATCTGCAGTCAAATCTGCCGGCGCTGTCGGAGAGAACGTGCCATAAATGAGTTGAGAGACTTCAGTGATCACCTCTGGGGGACATCGGTGTTCCGAGTACAGCCTAGTGTAGTGAGCATGAAGGGCGTTTCCTATATCGCACTGGGTATCAAGGCGCCATCCATCTTCCGTCGTGATAGCTTGGATCACTGTCCTGCATCGGCGCCATCGTTCTGCAATGACGTGGTACTTGGACGATTCCTCCTGGGCCGCTCTGTCTTGAGTGCATGCTCTGACGATCACACCCTCAAGGTGGTAACGTGTTAATCTGATGATCTGTGCCTTGGCATGGTTCACCGTCACCTGCCGTGCAGGTGAGTACGGCAATGTTGCACATTCCCTTAAGATGCTGTAGTAAAAGTCCATGGTATGTCTCTTCCATGCTGCAACATCTCGACTGTAGCCTATCAAGGTCTTCTGGATGGCTGGTTTGGTGCAGAGTAACCACCATGACAGTGTAGACCGGTAGGTGCCACGCCGGCAGCTACAAGAGTCCCACGTGTTCTATATAAGGCGGTGGCATTCCTGAGAGGCTAGGTGAGCGACGTTCAACTTCCAAGGACCACGGCTGTGCCATACCTTCTGGCGGCCGAGGGTAATGGTACAGATGTAGGCCTTGTGGTCAGAAAACGCTGTGGGCCAAACTTCGGCAGCTCTCGTCCCCACAGCTATGGATTGCGAGATGTAAATCCGGTCGATGCGGCTGGAGGAATGGTTGGTGTAGTGACTAAATCCTGACCGATCGCCACTAACATATTTCCATGAGTCCACCAATTGAAGATTATTTATAATTGTGGCAAGTTCTGTGCAGGGATAATGATGTGATAACTGATCCTTAGGTGCTTGGCTACAGTTGAAGTCCGCTCAGAATATCAAGGCATCCTGATGGCCCATAAAGAGGGGCGTGATTGTATGAGCAAAAAAGGTGTATCGTTCGCGACACCAACCAGATCCTGACGGTGCATAGATGTTAATAAGTTTGACTCCTTGGATAGTAAGAGCCATGCCTCTGGCGTCAGGGAGATACTCCACATCTTCTGCGGATATGCCTTCGTGGAGGAGGATCGCTACACCACTGTCATTGTCTGACACATGTGAAACCCAAGTCTTGTAGCCATAGGGTTCCTTGAAGTCCGCAACATACACCTCTTGAAGGAGCGCAACGTTGATGTCTGCTGCGTTGAGCAGATCCTGTAGCATCGCTAGTTTATGTCGGGCACGTATGTTGTTGATGTTAATCGTCACTAGACAGTATGTTTGGTCAGCCAGGTCAGCAACTGGGTTGTGTAGGAGGCCAGGTGTTGGTGGCAGGGGCGGCCCCACAGAGGCTGACGATACAGCCGTAGTCACTGTGACTGGTCAGTGCTGGGTACAGCCGAGGGAGCATCTCTGCCCTCGGCATCCTTCTGGTGCTGTGGCTCATCCTCGACATCATCTGCCCAAGAATCAGATGCAGCAATTGGTAACTGTCGATTAGTTCTGTCAGTAGAACGCTCGCGCACACGTTCAGTAGCAGAAGCGTCATTGTCAGAGCGAGGCTCAGAAATTGTATTCGCCGTAGCATTGTGACAGGAAGGGTGAGTTATGGTGGAAGAGTCCTGAGTGTCGTCCGACGCTGAATGTTCGTCCGGGTCACACATCCGAAGCAGGCAATCATCGGATGGCGTACGGCGCCGTTTCTTGCGTTTTCGAGGGGACCGTTGTTTTCGGACATGTTGTTATGTGTCAGAGTGCGGGCGGCAATCGTCTGATGCGGCCTCCATTGGTAGGAAGGCAGAAGTCGGGACAATTTCCGTTTCTACTTCCATCTTCTCTTTAGGCTCGTCTCGGTGGCACAATTGATCACTGTCTTGACGTTAGTCTGCCGATGACGTCGTAGAGGGGGATACGCTGTCTGCCACACTGTCATCGACCACTGACTGCAATATAGTGATTTGATCCTGGGCAGGAACAGCTGTGGCTGTTGCAGCTGCTGCATACGTAATGGGGAGTGAAGTAGGTGTCACCGTGGATGGAACTTCATCAACCGGCGTCTGACTCAGTCAGCGTTGAATGCAGGCTGATCAGACATGTCCTTCCTGGCCACAGCCGGCGCAAGTACGTGGTTGTACGTCGTACATGAAAAAGGCTCTGCAGCCGCCAATTACTAAATAGGATGGCACATGCTTCATCAGTTCAATCTTAATTTGTCGCACTCCATTTAAGACGGGGTATGTCTCAAACGTTTGCCATTTTTCAGCCATGTGGGTTAGCACATTGCCGTATGGTTTGAAAGCTGTCATCACAATACCCGGCAGGACTTCGAATGGCAGTTCGAAGACCCTCAGAGTGCGAGGGTCTAATCCAGCGTGGTCGATCGTGACAGTTCCTATGTGGCCATCAGGATGCTTAAATTTAAGTCCATGAGTTTGGCGGCAAACAACATCAGTGCACGCCTTTTCATTGATCAATTTTATGTATACGACACTTTGTGTTATAGAAAGCTGTACCCAATGATGTCCTGAGGTGCAGTATGAAGTTCGTCCCAGATGAAACATTCAATGTCAAGTGCTCGAGGTCTTGTGTAGTCCACTTGAAATGTGATCTTAATTGTGGACTTGCAGTACGATTGTGCCATGGCACTACCGAGACACGGACGCGTGACACTCGCCGCAGCGGAAGGCAAACACTCGCATGCATGCTACGCTAACGGGGGGACACAGGCACGACGACCTTTCCCCACTGTATAAGTTTATAGCTCACGACGATTACCACTTTTTTTTTTTTTAAAAAAAATCTCATTTTGTTCATTTTCGTTCATTATAACTGCTCTGGGCGGACATCGAAAGACACCCGTTTCAGTTCATTGTTGATCCATTAACCAAGGTTTTTTATTACAGAGGGCAGCTATCCGTCTGACCGAACACGCTGAGCTACCGTGCAGGCGAATTTATGAAGTAAAGCCACCATGGCCACATTAACCCTTTCGCTGCTACAGAGACGTGCTCCCCGCATTCCGCGGTGTGCACAATTTTGTCATCACTGCACTGCTCGCCTGTGCAGACACCTGGTGTTCCGACTGCTTTGACACACTTATCATTCGATTTCACAAAAACAATTTGGCCCAAAAATTTGATTTTTACACATGTTCTTGACTGATACCTTCCCCCCATAAATGACTTAATTTTGTTTCGATGTTCAACGCAGTTATTGTGCAGCATTAAATGTAGTAAACCATTGCACGAAATTTTGAAGAGTTTGCAGAGGTAAAAGTCCATAGCGTATACTTTCCGTATGGTCGATTTTAGTTGCCACAATGTTGAGAATGAAATGTGGACAAGATACTTAAATGTCATATAAAATTTACTGTATAACAATATCTCGTTTAAGACCCAGATAGGCGTAGTATGTAATATTCAGAAATATTCCGTCTTTTGCGACTGTAATAAAAGTTTTATTTATGCCAGAGCCATTTCGCTTTTTTCTAAAAAGTTCTGATTAAAACAAAGTTGGCGAAGTACACAAAACTGAATTGTGGACGTAATAAAACATAGAAACTAAAATATATTGTCAGTGTGGCGCAGTGCGCAAACAATTTGTGTTTGTCACAACGGACAGCAAATACTTGCCAAACATTGAATATGATGATATTGCCAAAGCAGCAAAGCAAAGAACTGCGGCAGACAATCAAGTAGCTCGACAACGTATGAGCCGAAATTCTGCTCTAAATAATACTTTTAAAACTGTCGCAAAAGAATATATCTCAATATGAATAGTAAAACAGCGACTGCGGAAGAGAAGATATACAAACAAAACAGATAACATGAATATTGTATGTGTGCGTTTTCATTGTTTTTAATTGCTGTGAAAAGAAATATTGGAGGACAAAATTAGAAAAGCCGAAAACTTATTATGATTATAATGAAGAAAGAAAGCACTAGAAATTTCAAAAAATTACATTCAAACGAATAAAATTCATGAAGTTTTCAAATAAAGAAAATATTAAGCAATGCACAAGGTTTGAACTCAGAAACTTCGCTTTGCAGCCAAACATCTTAACTATAATGTTAACACATCTTGTCATTCAATATAAGTCCTGGAGGACTCTAAACGATCTAAAAGTTCACGCAAAATACCGACAAACGCTGTTGGTATGATTATGAATTACTCACATTTCGTCGAAGTACAATAGGAAATAAACAATTACCACTGTTCTTTATTGCGAAAAAACGGTTCGTGAGAATGATACAAACACCTTTCCTTGCTATTTCCTGAATTAGGAGGCTTATTGCTTGTTTGGTTTCATCAATTAATAGAATATGAAGCAATTGTTATAAAGAATGCTTTTTCCAAACTTTCTATACATGAAAGTCTGCTATCAAGACATTGCTTTTGTTCAATTACTTTATTTATGACTTGACGTTTCTAAAACTGAAGACACATGTCCGTGTTCTGCACTGCAGTCGAGCTCTGGCAACGTCGTTCTCTGTTTATTGGCTGACTGTGTTTTGTGACGTCAGATGCACAGAACGAACCTAAACTAGGCCGCCGTCGTAAATGACGCGCACTATAGTAGTTCGTGCGCTTACCGCAACCAACACATGCGTCGTGAACGGGCATGCCTCGGGAACAACTGTGCTCAATTTCAGCTCTGTAGCTAACTTGTACGATTCTGTTCTGTGCTTTCAAAATGTTTAAGACTATCTACCTGCCCGCCGCATGTGAGGTTTGCTCAGTGATAAGGTTTTTGTCAGCAAGGATCCTGTCTGATGCGGAAATTCATCGACAGATTTGCGAAGTGCATGGTCATACTGTTATGAGTGAATGCAAAGTGCGTAAGTGGGTACGAGAATTCAAAGATGACCATGACAAAATCAAAGATGAGGACCGCCCCAGTCGCCCATCTTTGATTACAGATGATGTGGTGGCTTCAGTTGAAGCGAGGATTCGTGAGAACAGGCACTTCACAATAACAGGTCCCTCAAACGAATTTCCTAACATGTCGAGATCAGTGCTTTACAACATTGTTTCTGAACACCTGAAGTTTAGGAAACTGTGCTCCCATTGGGTCCCGAAACTCCTAACAGAGGACCATAAAAGCCAAAGATGTGAGTGTGCTATGAAGTTCTTGTTATCATGAAGAAGGTGATGGCTTCTTGAGTTATATCGTAACTGTAGACGAAACATGGGTTTCACGGATCACGCCATAATCGAAGCAAAAGAGCATGGAATGGAGACACACACACACACACACACACACACACACACACACACACACACACACACACATCTGTAAAGGTGACAGACTCTGTCGCAGCGCAAAATCATGTTGTCGGTGTTTTGGGAAAGGCATGGTGTTTTGTTGGTCGACTTCATGCAACGAGGAACCACTATCGATGCAGAAGCATACTGCCAAACCCTGAGAAAGCTACGCAGAGCGAATCAAAAGATGCGGCACACTGACAAAGGGAATTGCCCTTCCGCATTACAATTCAAGCCCTCACACTGCAGGTCTGACCCGCGATTTATTGGATAGTTTTGGCTGGGAAGTTTTAGACCACCCACCCTACGGTCCTGATTTTGCGACGAGCGATTACCATCTGTTTCTCCATCTCAAACAACACCTCAGTGGCAACTGTTTACAATGATGACGACGACGCGAAAACGGCAGTGAACTCTTGGTTATCGGAGCAGCGGCAAGTTTTTATGAAGAGGGCGTTTCAAAATTGATTGAGAGGTATGATACATGTTTCAACAAACTTGGCAACTATGTCGGAAAATAGAGTGAAGTATGTACTTTCTGAAAATAAATTTACTTTTCTGAAATAACCTTTTGTTGTATACTTATGTTCAAACGGACCTTACTTAAAAAACACACCGCATATTATTCTTACGGTGAAGAGAATACCGCATGTGATTGACGATTCATACAAGTTCCTAATAGCAACCATCTCTTGTTACAGGTAGGAAAAAATTCAGAACGCAGAGTTAGCCATATTGACATACATCCCAAACAGTCTTGCCAGTCGGATTTTCATAGTAGATTTTTAGTGGTGACTTCAAATGCAGAGTGTGTTCTTGTTGCCTTTAGTCCGTAGACTGGTTTGATGCAGCTCTCCACGCTTTTCTATCCTGTGCAATGCATAGAAGCAACACTTATAAAATAAGAATGAAAGTAACTTAGAAATTAAACGCTGAAATTTATAACATAATTTTATTGGGTTTGTAATACACCTTATACGAAATGTTTAAAATATGAGTCAAGATTCTGAATCATTATCGCTCGATTCTTTGTTGCTCATTTCTTCATACAGAGCATCGTCCTCCGTACCATCTGGTGCATTGTATATCGAACATTTTTAAAATGCTTGTTGCACAGTCTGATTTGGAACACACTTCCATGCATCATAAATCCACTGGCACACTTGCGACAAACTTGCGCAGTTTACATGTCCTGTTGGTTTTAGTTGTCAGTCGCTTTTCGAAAGCCAGTCTGTGTACATGGGTTTGAGCTTGTCCTTAACTGGTTTATTCAAACAGCCGTCAAGTGGTTGCAGAATTGACGTCATCCCGCATAAAATTACTGACAAGTCCGTTTTGCTTTCCTCTAATTTTCGTTTTACTGCAGGTGTTGTATGGCCTGCGTACGCATCTAATACCAACAGACTGCATATATCGAGCATTGCGCCAGGACGATGATTCCACACACACCTAATCCATTCCAGCACCATGTCCTCCGAACACCACCCAGTTTCATTTGCTTGTACAATTACAGTTTTTGGAAACACTTTTGATTTTGGTAAAGTCTTTTGCTTGAAAACTATGAATGGGGCAAACTTATGTCCATCTGCTGTGCAAGCAAGCATGACAGACATCCGCTGTTCTTCACCCCCAGATGTAAGAACACTTCTGTTTTTCTTTCCTTTGGCGTCAACCGTATAATTTAACGGCATGTCAAAATATAAGGGAGTTTGGTCAGCATTTCCTATCTGACCAAGAAGGTATTGCTTTTCTGTGCGCTGCCTAATTATAAAGCGCTGAAATCCACAAGTTTTTCTTCATAATTTTTCGGCAGCTTCTGTGCAACTGAAGTTCGCCTCCGAAGTGAAAAACCCCAGCGCTTCATAAACAGATCAATCCAGCTGCGACTAGCCTTAAAATTTTCGATTTTTTCTCTCTAGCAAATAATTTTTAAAATTTCGGCTTTCACAGGCAGGAATTTCTGATGCTGTTCCTTAACAAATTCATTTAAAATCACTTCTAGTGCATGATATCGGCCACACTTTGGCCCATTAAATGCTTTCCTGCTACTTGCACATTCAAGTAATTTCTCTCTCTGCAGTCGCCATCGCCTGACGTTACTCTCATCAATCTCGTATCCCTCGTGCAACAATCCTAAAGCCTTGTGCATTGTTGGTATTTTTGTGTAAAGCAACAAGTATTTGAAAGGCTGATACATTCGAAGATGAACAATACGGAATTTCTATTTACTTTGTTGGATAATGTATGAAAATGCTGACACAGAGGTTTTGGCGCCAGTATTTATTTTTGTGCCTGCAAAGCATGCCTGTGTAGCGCTACATATATTCGATGGCAGAAGTTAGTTGTGATGGCACCTACCAACATTTTTCAGAACCTCCGCTTACTTAGCACTCGATTCTGAGCCGCAGGCGGATTTTTGGATTACAAAAACCAGAAAAAAGTGCTTAGATTCGAGTAAATACGGTATTAGGTGACCTAAGAATTTTATTTCTTGGCTGTCAAAAATACACTTTTTTGAATTCAGACAGAGGCCTACAGCTGAAAACAATTCAAAACAGTTGTCAGGGAGCTCAAATGTCTTCAGAAAATGACAGAATCATCCAGATGACAAAGACATGTTGTCCATGATACTTCTGAACTGGAGTGTTACACAATTCAGACGGCAAAATTTCGAACTCAAAGAGGTCATCAGGTGTTATGAAGACAGTCTTTTCCCAATCAGCCTCGATTTGCCGATAGCCTGTCTACACGTCCATAAACGAGAAATGCTTTGCTCCTAAACAGTCTAGGGTGCAATCACTGCACGGCAATGGGTAGAAATCTGTTTTCATGATTTTATTCAGCGACTGATAGCCAACACAAAATATGACATATGCTACATTTCTTCTTAACCACAGGCCAGAACCAATGACTCTTTTAAGGTTTAATGATATAATCTTGCAACACCTTCTCCACTTCTTCCTGGATTATCTGTCATTCAGCTAGGGACATCTTATATGAGCACTGGATGTTTATACAGTGTTCTACCATGGGCTGCTTGGTTTGTCTTTCTCCACTCTATATTTGAAAGTGTCAAAATATGGCACAAAATGGCTAACGCTTGCTTGATCGGCAGTTCAGTGGTGACTTCCTTCGTTATATTGTCTGTTGTGATAGCACAATTTTTTATCAGTGGTACTAAGCTGTTTCAGCTGCCCCATTGCACAATACTTATGACTGTCATTGGTATGTAGATTTCATTTGTAAGCCTGAGTAGCTTTTTCAAATTAACAAAAGCTTCACAATTCAACTGAACACCTTGACTGATGACTGGAACTCTTCTCACTGGTGGCAGCTGGATAATAATGTCTTAAATACCAAATGGCTTTGTCATCTGGAACTCTGATTCCCACAGTTTATGACTGATTGTGATACATGCAGGAAGTCCCATCTGAGAATAACATTATGACAATATTGTGCTGAAATAACAAATTCAAAGTGCTGCTTCTGTCATTCATGGTTATTCTTGCAGCATAAGTTCCTATGGGCTGTGAGTATTTCTCATTTAAGACTTTCAGCAAATTCACTTTCATGTCACAAAACATAGCATTCTGTAGCTGGCAATGATAAAAACTTGACATTACAGAAAAAGAAGCCCCCCCCCCCCTCCCCCGCCCCGAGTTGACTGGCAACTGGTAAGGTTGGCTTTCGATGATGATGATGATGATACCAATGTATCTTAGTGTCTATCAAACATGGAGATTTTTCATCTGTGGTGGTCTTACGTCCACAGATGGTTGCCTCAGTTAGTGTTTGTGGATAGATGAGCAGCTGGTACTTCTGTTCAGCAATGGGGAACAGGTACAGTATGTTGAGGAATTACCTCATGCACGGTGCAAAGATGGTTTCACCCCACTTGTCAACAATAATCGACTGCAGTTGACTGGCATGTCTTGTGATGCTGTATTTGCCAACACCTCTCTTCTTTTTGTAACAGCATACATGTTCAGGATGTCCACAGTGGAACATATCAGTCTGTTGCTCCCTATCTTCCAAATGCCTGTTCTTCTGCAAAGTGTTATACTTGGTGGATTGGTGGGTTGTACTTGCATTGGTCAGGTGCTGGGTGTGGCAGAGTCCATTCCTCCTGGTGTGCTTGATTGGTGGCAGAGATTACTGTTAGTGATTTGTACATCTCTTCTTGAACATTTACTGTTACCTCCTGATGTATAGAGTTGACATTCATGGCTGCTATCTCCTGATTACTCGATTTTACGGTTTTGGCTGCTGTAAAATGCTGTATCTCTTCTCTAACAACCTGGTGTATGAGAGAGGTGA
The DNA here is from genome assembly GCF_023864345.2 of Schistocerca serialis cubense. Classification (NCBI taxonomy): domain Eukaryota; kingdom Metazoa; phylum Arthropoda; class Insecta; order Orthoptera; family Acrididae; genus Schistocerca; species Schistocerca serialis. The sequence goes on along the minus strand of NC_064644.1, from coordinate 544,685,094 downwards.
CATTATGGTGGTCTTCCACAACTGCCATATAGATTACACTCTGGATGCAGTCATACCTCTTTCAGCTTTGCTGTTGCATTTCCTCATTGCAGTGGCCTCACTCGATGAATTTCTTTGTTGTGACATCCATTACCATAATAGCTTGGTTCATGTCTTCTCTTGCATCAAGTGTGACATTTTGTAAGGACTTGTCATATTCAGATTCACAATGTGGCATAGTGCTGTAACATTCTGCATGTCACTTCTCTATAATTTTGGGGCCTGTTGTTGAATTGTTCTTCTTCTAAGTGGGCTTGCAGCTGATTGTGACCAAATGTTTCCTTCTGTTCAATGTGGAATGTACCCCAGCCATTTCTCTTCATTGAGCTGTACTGTCAAAGTACACGTTTTCCAAAACATCATGTCATCCCATCTGTTGTATTTGACGACCTGGTTGAATCCTTTCAGCCATTTTGTCAGGTCCTGACAAGCACCTCTGAAAAACATTGATGGATACCTAATGTACAGCTGACTTATTAGTGTTTTGGAATCTGTTGCTGTCCTGAATATATAGTCTGCAGCAACAATGCACTGCTCGTATTCTGATTCCAGGTTGTGTAGGTGTCGACTTCCACACTGCCTAATTGGATGATGATGGTTGGTTTGTGGGGCACTCAACTGTGCGGTCATCAGCACCCATACGTATTCCTAATCTGTACAGTCCGATCTAGCCACTTACATAAATGATGATGGAATGATGAGGACAACACAAACACCCAGTCCCTAGGCAGAGACAATCACCTAATTGGAGACACACTGATGTTGGTGTTTTGAAATACCTGGCATTTCTTCCAAACAATGTCACCAGAATGAAGTCCCAATCCAAAAGTTCTGCCCACCTACTCCCAAACCATGGGCTGATGAGGGTTGAGGAGCAGTGAGGGGAAAACAAGTGGCACATCTATCACACAGAGTTGGCACTACACTTGTTTCCTCAGATCAGTTTATGCTCCAAGCAGCATTGACAGTGCCATCTATTCCAACTGCTGTACAAGCTGTCAGCTGCTATGTGTCACACATCCTTAAAAGTAAAGAGTGAGATAGGAGCATAACAATAGCTTATAGGATTTAGGAAATTGAAACTGAGTTGAATAATGGTGCTTGTTGCTACTAATTACAAAACCTTCTTTCAAAGGCAATTCAAAATTAAAAAGAGCTAGAAGTAAAACTGACATTGTGGCAATAAAAAGAATGATTAAAATTTTGAACATTTTTTAACAAATGTAATGATGAATTGTAAGTAGACACAAAACACTCGGAATCATTCTCATTAGGCCTATATTCCTCATCTGTGCATGATTCATTATTATCATTGCTGCTGTCTGATTCAGCAATATTAATAGTGATTTTGTCTGTTGTGAGTTTGATAACACCACTTCACCTCCAGTTATGTTTTTCCGGTTGATGGACCTTCCTGCAGTACCATTCTCTGTCTTCAGCAGTTACTGGCAGAAGGGATTCATTGGAATTCTTAAAAAGGTTGTCACTGGACATGTCCCCTGAAATGTGGCGCTCCATAAACAGTGTTTTCACTTTTGCCCATGCCAGTTCCACTGCACTTCAATGACAATTATAGGGAGACAAACAGGCAACTGTGTGGCCTTTTTCTGTAGCTATTTCATCAATCACATATACTTTTTTAGCAGGTTCTATGTCCTTCAATTAAAGAGAACTGAGCCTGCTTTTCCATACTCTCATTGCAGGCAACACATCTCCCTACTGTGAGTATACATGTTTGAGAGAGAGAGAGAGAGAGAGAGAGAGAGAGAGAGAGAGAGAGAGTGTATGTGGGTGTGTGTGTAAACAAATTCACGGGAATATGTGACTGGCTGATCACTTACAAAAAACCTGGATTAGCCAGCCACCCTGATGACACATTAAAAACATAGGGAATAAGTGAGAGAATTCATAGAACCTTACAAGTCATTCAGCATTTGTTTGATTGTAATTAAAATAGGGGGGAAATGAGCTGCTGCCCTTTGGTCTGAAAATAAAACACAGTCTAGTAAAGCTGCTGAAATGGGTGGCCAGCAGAGCTAACTGGATGCTGTTCAGCCACCTGGCTCTATTTGAACATTGAAGCAATGTCCAGGAATTAGTGGGTCACATCACACAAGTGCTCCACCATGACACTGACTTTATCCATCCCCAAGTCATCTTAGGAGGCGACCTGTACGTTGCTGTTCTGATGAGTGCTACTCAGCAATCAGGTGTGGAGCTCTATATTGGTTGACATGCTGCCCAACAACAGACAACCTCACAGCCTTTTGAGTTGTGAGAGCCAAGGATCAGTGCATAATTAAAGATAGTGAAAATGGGTCATGGCAAGCATTCCTGGACTCTTATCAACCATTCTACTTGTACTACAATTGTATGGAAAGCCACAAGGGGGATTTCTGGTACATGCAGTCACTTACCAATAGCAGCAGTGCTGGAACTGGGGTGTCTCCAAACCAACACCCCGAGACATCACCCAGATGATGGCAGAATGTCTTGGAATGACTACAGCTACAGTCAGCCAGCATCCAAGAATCCACCAGTATTGCACAACCATGAAGAGGGGCAAACTGGACTTCACACTCAACAATTCTGAGTCATACAACTGCCCTTTCTCCAAGTGCGAGATGGATTCGGCACTGTCTGTGGCTTATGATACTGTGCAATGTCATGACCAAATCCAGTACAGCACGCTTCAAGATTTGCAAGCAGCATCAAAGGAAATCGTCTTTGAATTTTTTTAAATCTTATGTGGCAGACAGGCCTCTTTGCCTTCAATACCTGTACATCTTTGCTCCCATTCACTGTACCTAGTTGTCATCAACTGAACATGCCGCCTTCCTAGATGTTGACCTACACTTTTAACTGAGCACCAAAACTCTACAGCCGACTCCACTGGTTGCTCTGTTGTTTTCCAGGATCGTGTCCTCAAGATCTGACAGTGGCTTCCTTTAAAGTAGTGCTCCATCTGATTAGGGGGGGGGGGGGGGGGGGGTTAATAGAGATTCATGCCAAGATGGTTACAGGAGTGAAAGATGTGTTGTAACGATCTGTGTAGTTAAAAAAAAATGGCGTTGGAGGGATGGATTCATATGGCCTGGGGTTGTGAAACAGCCACTGAAATTGAGCTTGTTGTGCCCAGCTGCTTGTTTTGCCATTGGGTGGTTAACTTTGTTGTTAGTCACAGTCTGGACATGGCCATTCAAGTGGGTGGACTCTGATGGCATGGAATAAGTCTGTGACAGGTCTGGAATAGGACATGCTGGGAGGATGGATTGAGCAGATCTTGCACCTGGATCTTCCACAGGGATTTGATTCCTGTGGCAAGACGGTGGGAGTGGGAGTGGCTGGCATAGGAATGGACTAGAATGTTGTGAAGGTTGGCTGTGTGACAGAAAATCACTTTATTGGGGTGCAAGATTTAGGCTGGGATGCCCTCATTTCACAATGTGATGACAGATAATCAAAGCCATAGCAAAGTATATGTTTCAGCTGTTCCCAACCAAGGAGACATTGAGTGCTGAGGGGGCACCACTTGTTTGTAGTTGATTCTTTGGGGTAATGGGAGGATTGCAGGCGTGAGAGGATATAGCAGAGGAAATCTGTTTGCCAACTAAGTTTGAGGGATAGTGCCTGTCAGCAAACACCCGCATGAGAGCTTGAGAATACTGGGAAATGGAGTTATTGTTACATCAGATACATAATCCAGCCTCTATGGGAGGAATTTCTTGAAGTGGTAGGGATGGTGGCTGTCGAAATGCATGTGCTGCTGGTGGTTGGTGGTTTTAATGTGGACAGATGTGTGGAAGGAGCCATTAGAGAGGAGGAGGTCAACATCTAGGAAGGTGGCACATTTGGTTGATGACAACTAGGTGGATGGGAGCAAAGATGTACAGGTATTCAAGCAGTGAGGGCAAGGTGTCTTGGCCCCGAGTCGAGATCATGAAGATATCATCAAACCACATTAATCATACCAGGGTTTTGGTAGCATAGAAAGGTTTCCTCTAGAAGTTCCATAAACTGGTAGGCATAGGAGGGTGCCATGCTAGTGCTCATGGCTGTGGTACAGATTTTTTTATATACCTTGCCCTCAGAGGAGCAGAATTTGTGCATCAGGATATAGTTGAGAAGGTGTATGAGGAACAAAGTAGTAGGTTTGGAATCTGAAAGACGTTGCAAGCAGTAGTGTTTGATAGCAGTAAGGTCACAGACATGATGGATGTTGGTGTATGGGGAGGTGGTATTAACAGTGACATGACCAACATAATTCACCAGATCTGGAGAACAAAGAAGTTGCCAGAAGGATGGAAGAATGCAGTTGTAGTACCAATACATAAGAAGGGGGACAAGGGAGATGCAAACAACTACAGAGGAATATCGCTACTAGAGGTCGGATACAAGCTGCTGTCAAAACTATTGCTCAAGAGAGCAGAAGAACAGGTAGAATGTACAGTTGGCAACTACCAAGCGGGATTCAGGAAGGGAAGAGGTTGTATAGAACAGATATTTATCCTGAAGCAACTGATAGAACATAGGGCCTTAAAAAACAAAAAGACAGTAATAACCTTCATGGACTTCAGAAAGGCATACGACTCCATCAACAGACAGACTCTTGTTAGGATCATGAAGAACAGAGGACTTGATGGAACTACACAAGAACTCATAAAACAAATTCTGACAGACACAAAAGCACTGTCACAAGAATTTGAGATCAATACTAGTGTTAAACAGGGAGATGGATTGTCACCATTGTTGTTCAATATAGCACTGGACGAAGTGATCAGGCAGTGGAGAGCAATAAACAAGGAAATGGGAACACCAAAGACCCATGTGGTGGACAAAAAGGACAACAGGGCTCAAGTGGACTGCCTAGGCTTTGCAGACGACATAGCAATAGTAAGTGAGATGGAAAAAGACGCAAAGACACAATTCGACAACTTAAGTAAGGTAGCCAGAAAGGTGGGACTGAGGATAGCCTATAACAAGACAAAGACATTAAATACCACTGCAGACTGGGAAACACCGCAAGGCACTGTGGAAATGATGGACAAATTTAAATACCTGGGAGAATTTATAATAGGAAGGAACAGGAGCAAGGAGGGAATAACAGAGAGGATAAAGATGATGAGAGAGATATACAATAAAAAGAATATGTCCACAGAGACAAAGACAAGCCACTACAAGGCAACGGTGAGGAATGCAGTATTATATGCTGCTGAGACGATGACAGTAGGGAGAAATGGGGCAGAACAACTAGAGAAAGAAGAGAGGAAAATACTGAGAAAAATACTAGGTACCAAAAGATGTGGACAGAAGTGGATGCGTAGACCTAGGGAAGAACTGTACTGGAACACGAGAACAATATCCAGGGAAATCAGACTCAAAAGGGCAAGGTTTGCTGGACATGTAGTTAGCATGAGTATGGACAGAATGACGAAGAGAGTGTGGGAAACAACAGAGAGGACAAGGGGAAAGACAGGAACCAAGTGGGTTGTCGAACTTCAGAAGGACTGGTTGGAATTGGGGATCAAGGTCGAAAGAAAGGAAAATTGCAGGAACAAATATACACCTACCAATATACCGGATATCAATGACAGAGAAGAATACAGGAAAAGATTAGAATGTCACCAGTGGAGCCGACAGGAGAAACAGACACTGAAGATCTCGGAAGAAGAGCGGGAGAGATGAAGAGAAAGAACGAAGAGGTTCTGGGAGAAGAAAAGGAGAATGCAGTCCATGAAGGGGCTACCCGTGGTCCTACAGAGGCCGTAACGCAAGAGCAAGAAGAAGAAGAAGAAGAAGAAGAAGAAGAAGAAGAAGAAAAAGTGACAGGTAGAGATCCAGGAGGTAAAGGAGTGGAGATGGTAGATAGTCAGTGAAGAAACTGGTTAGGATCTTTGATATGACAGGCTATATTTCATGCAATGGATCAGAGATGTTTGTCAATAAGAGCAGAAATTCTTTCCGTACAAGCACAATAACACGCTACAATGAGGTGTCCAGAATTGTCCAGTTTATGGATTCTAGGAAGGATGTAGAAGCCGGGTGTGTGGGGTGTCATTGATGTGAGAAAGAAATGGACTCAGGGAAGAAGTTCTGGGATGGGCCTAAGGATTTCAGTAGATAGTGTTGGACTTTTGGGATGGAATCACTTTAGCAATCACATCACAATAGTGGTGGAGCCTTTGTCTGCCAGGAGGATAATTAGTCCCATCCCAGATCCTCTACCCCTCTACCCACCCCAACTGCCACCACAACCCTACTCTGCCCTAGTCCACCCGCCAAAAAGGAATTTCAGCATTGTGCATCCTACCAGTGCTGTGAAGGGACAACAAACTTCATAAGGGAGGAAATATACCGTGATGCTGTCATCAGTATAATGAGCTCTCTCTAAGAGAGTCTACAATGGACAGAACACTTAACTCTTATTACATGCTTCTGTACAGCAAATACCCTTATCCTCGGTATTGAGTTACCCCAGAATGTGCACAAGACGAAAGGTATCAAAAATAGGCAAAATAAGTCAGCTTTCTGGCATTTCCAGTTTGAAAATCTGACATTAACTATACACGAAACTTGCATAACATGGTGTTTAAGATGATAACATCTGATTTAGTTCAAATCCTTATCAATATAAACACTGAAAATTTAGAAAACTCTGTTTAATTTACTGATTTTCTCCCATATATTATTTCTAATGGTGTGGTTAGCCTTTCTGCAGTCCTGAATTGCATTTTATCTAAATTCAGTGACAGTCTATTTGCAGAGAACTGGTTATTAATTTTCAAGAAAATATTATTTAAATTTTCATCTGTTGCAGTTACTTCATTATGATCCTTTATCATGCAGCGATTATTCCTCGTTCTGAAGATCGCGTTTTGTTTTTTATACCCCCAGCCTAAGTTTCTTCATGAAGCACACCGCTCCATTTTAGTAATATGGGATGAAACCAGTTACCAGCAAGATCTCTGGTACTATAATATCTAGGTTCCCTAAGAGAATACTTTTAACTGCCCAATGAAATGCTTTTAACAAGTCATGGAAAATGCCACTTAGCAACAATACTTTGTCATTCAAATTTTGTATTATCTAATTTGTGAGCTGAAAAATACCATGTAATCTGGAGAGATCATACTGAAAATCAAATCCAGTTGTTCACTGATGATGTTGCCTACAACAAATTATCATCATTGCATGATTGCATGGAAATGCATACGAAGTTACAGTATTTCCACTTCATGTAATCAATAGCAGCTGTCATCATAAGAGAATAAATGAAAGTTGTTGCCCATAACAAAGAGGAAACCCTATCAGCTGATGTGTAAAAAAAAAAAAAAAAAAAAAAATAAGTTTATTTACTGTCTGTACACTTAATAATTGATCCTTATGTAGCACTGAGTTATATACAATGAGAGTAAAGATGTAACTCATAATTAAGCCTATAGACCAAAAGCCTATTGAACACTGAATAGTAACTATTTTTCCTCAAACTAACTTGACAACTGACAAACTGCTTTGTCACTATTAAAACAAAGTATAATGCATAAAATTCAAACGACCCAGCCATTTGATCAAAGGATAGTTAACATTTGCTGACCCTAACTGGTGTCTTCCACAAGCAACCAACCCCCAAAACCCCCTCTGGGCACCATGAATGTGTAGGGACTTAACGCTGCATGTGTCAGACTGCTCTTGAGCATGTCACTGGACGCTCTGCCTCTTTTTACGGTCCTGGTTAATATGGTAGAGGTGGCTCAGTTGCCAATTGTTCTGCCTCCTTGTCAAGTGGGATCGCTGTCTTTGGTGCAGTAGGCCTATTCTCCTGCTGTTGCGTCTGTTGAGAGCATATATGCAGGCTTAGCCCATTACCATGACATTGTCAGAGGCCGGCCATTGTACTCTATTTGAACCATATGTTCACTGTATCTTAACACCTGGAAAGGTCTTGAGTGTGGAGGTTGCAGTGGTGAGTGATAAGTGTACAGCATCGGTTTGCAACATCACGTGTGAGCATATCGCAATGTCCCTGTGTGACATACACCTTTCGAACTCCATGATATGAAACCGTGGCTGGGAGTAGCTTAGCTATTTGCAGACTCAGTTGCTGTAACATGTATAGCAGCTCTGATTCCATAGGCATATGCTTTTCTGAAAAGAACTCCAATGGCAGACACCACTTTTTTCTGTAAACCATTTCAGCAGTCAGTGCGCCAATGCCCAGGTTACCTGCTGTGTGCAGTCCTAACAAAACTAATGGCAGTGCTGCTGTCCAGCAATCACCACGGCATGCAAGCACAGGCTTCAGAGTTCTAGGCCATCTCTCCACTATTCCATTGCTTGATGTGATAGTTCGTGTTATGGTGGTTTTGGAATCCACATAATACAGACACCTCTAGTATCAACGTTGATTCAAATTGTCACTCTGGTCTGTTTTGACATGTGCGGAACAGCCGTGTTGTGAAATCTACGTAGTCTTGCTGTCATCTCACCTGATACACTATGTGGTCGAAAGTACCCGGACACCTGTCTGAAAATGACTTAATAGTTCATGATGCCCTGAATAGGCAATGCTACAATTTAATATGGTGTTGGCTCACCCTTAGCCTTGATGACAGGTTCCACTCTCACAGGCATACATTCAGTCAGGTGCTGGAATGTTTCTTGGGAAATGGCAGCGTATTCTTCACGGAATGCTGCACTGAGGACACACATTGATGTCAGTTGGTGAGGCCTGGCACGAAGTCGGCATTCCAAAACTTCCCAAAGGATTCAGTTCAGGACTCTGTGCAGGCCAGTCCATTACAGGTATGTTATTGTCGTGTAACGTTCCGCCACAGGCCGTGCATTATGAACAGGTGCTCGATCGTGTTGAAAGATGCAATCGTCATCCCCAAATTGCTCTTCAACAGTGGGAAGCAATAAGGTGCTTAAAACATCAATGTAGGCCTGTGCTGTGATAGTGCCACATAAAACAACAAGGGGTGCAAGCCCCCTCCATGAAAAACAAGACCACACCATAACACCACTGCCTCCAAATTTTACTGTTGGCACTACACACGCTGGCAGTTGATGTTCACCGGGCATTTGCCATACCGACATCCTGCCATCGGATCACTGTATTGTGCACCATGATTCGTCAATCCACACAATGTTTTTCCACTATTCAGTTGTCCAATGTTTACATTCCTTACACCAAGTGAGGCATCGTTTGGCATTTACCAGTGTGGTGTGCAGCTTATGAGCAGCCGCTCAACCATGAAATCCAAGTTTTCTCACCTCCAGCCTAACCGTCAAAGTACTTGCAGTGGATCCTGATACAGTTTGGAATTCCTATGGTCCAGATAGTTATATGCCTGTTACACATTATGACTCTCCTCAACTGTTGGCAGTAAATGTCAGTCAACAGATGAGGTCAGATTGTATGCTTTTGTGCTGTACATGTCCCTTCACATTTCCACTTCACTATCACATTGGACCTAGGGATGTTTAGGAGTGTGGAAATCTCACGTACAGGCGTATGACACAAGTGACACCCAATCACCTGACCGCGTTCGAAGTTTGTGAGTTCCGCAAGCGCACCATTCTGCTCTCTCACAATGTCTAATAACTACGGAGGTCACTAATATGGAATACCTGGCATTTGGTGGCAGCACAATGCACCTAATTGGGAAAACGTATGTTTTTGGGGGTGTTCAGTTACTTTTGATCACATAGTGTATATCACCCACTGGAATCACTTTGCTCAATATGCTTACCTGTCCACAAATAATGGTATCCTTCCGATGGTGGAAGAGAGCCCATGAAATATATGGGTACGTGACAGAATTGAGTTCTCATTTCTGGAAAGTCTCCCACTAGTTGGTGCACAAGTCTGCCAACTTTGCATCATTGACAGGCCGTTCATGCCTTTGCCAACATGTGGTAATGCTTCTTTGTACCTGGTCTTACAAACTTCTCTGCCATCAGCTAGACAGTGGTGTATGTGCTGGAGGTTGTGAGGCTGTGGTGCTGGAGTTTGTGAGGCTGTGGACAAAAACTGACTTTCATAGGGACTGGGCCACAAATGCCTTGGTATGGTCCTGGAACCAAATTAGATCTCACCTGCCCATCAACCACACTGGTTTGAGTTTGAGGATGTTGAGTTGTTTCACAACAGCAGTTGTAGCTGCTCATCTGTGGGTTAATCAGCTCTTGACTGATCATAAATAACTTTGGTGGAAATTATGCCAATCCTCCAGAAAAAAATCAGCTGCTATGTTGTCTGCCCCCTTTATTTGCTTAATATCGGTGATAAGTTACCTGATAAATTCTAGTTGACAGAACTTCCAAAAAGAACAACCCTTTTTCATACCCTGGAAAACATACACACTCCATTTAGTTTGAGCTTCTGACAGCTTTTGTGAAAGAAACCCTAAAGGCTTCAAACTGCTTTCAATGATTTGCTGGAGAGCTGTGACAATAGCCAACTGGCTGGCATCCATGACAATTGCTGACAATGCATGATGAACAAGGTGAAACAATGGTTTCGCTGTTTTCAAACGACAAGTTTTTTCAAAGGCTCGCTGCATGATCGGCATCCAAAGAAGGAGTTGCTTACCTGTTGCATTGCTGCCTGCTAATGTATCCATCAGTGATGGCTGTATCTCTGATGCCCAGGACAATGGCATCTATACAAATTGACAATGCCTAGAAATTGACACAACTGTTGATAATCTGAACCAAACCAGGGATTTAGGGTTTTGGGAGGCTGGGAGGTTCCCTCTGGTTGCCCCTTAAACAGGTTCGCATAGGAGGGAGCTATGCAGGTGCCCACGGCTGTGCCATGGATTTGTTTGTATATTTTCCCTTCAAAGAAGTAGTAGTTGTGAGTTAGGATATAATTAGTAAGGTGTATGAGGAATGAGCCAGTAGGTTTGGAATCTGGAGGACAATGGGAGAGGTGATGTTCAATAGTGGCAAGACCTTGGGCGGGAGAGATGTTGATGTATAGGAAAGTTGCTGAAGGAAGTGGTTGGTATCTTTGATGTGGGAGGACAGGGCAATAGGTTGAAGGTATTGGTCATTGAGTGCCAAAATTCTTTCAGTGGGATCGCAATAACCAGCTACAATGGGACGTCCAGGAGTTTTGGGCTTGTGGATTTCAAGGAGAATGTAGAAGGTGGGTGTGCTCGGAGTGAGATAAGGGTGAATAATAAGGTTTCTAGATACCAAAAAGTTTATGTCCATCAATTAGCACGATTTTAGAAAGCACTGCTCATGTGAAACTCAGTTTGCCCTTTTCTCACTGATATACTGTTAACTATGAATGAATGTTAACAGGCAGATTCCATATTTCTAGGCTTCCAGAAAGTATTTGACATGGCACCCCACTAATGAAGATACCAGCACATGGAATAGGTTCCCAGATCTGTGAGTGGCTCGAAAACTTCTTAAGTAATACAACCCAGTATGCTGTTCTCAACAGCAAGTGTTCATCACAGACAAGGGTATACTCAAGTGCGCCCCATGGCAGTGTGACAGAACTGCCATTATTTTCTATATGCATATATGATCTGGTGTAAAGAGTGGGCAGCAAGCTGCACTTGTTTGTTAATGATGCTTTGGTATATGGGAAACTGTTGAAGATGACTAACTGTAGGATGCTACAAGATGACAAAATTTCTAGTTGGTGTGAAGGATAGCAGCTGGCTCTAAAAGTAGATAAATTTAAGTTAATGCAGGTGGGTAGAAAAAACAAACCTGTAATGTTTGGATAGGGCATTAGTAGTGTCCTGCTCGACACAGTCAGCTCGTTATGTCATTTAAATTCTGAATGTAACACTGCACGGCGATATGAAATGGAACGGGCATGTGAGGACTGTGGTTGGGAAGCCAGTGTCAACTTTGGTTTATTGAGAGAATTTTTGGAAAGTGTGGTTCATCTGTAAAGGAGACTACTTACATGACACTAGTGCGACCAATTCTTGAGCACTGCTCCAAGTGTTAGGGCTATGCACCAGGCTGGATTGAAGAAAGACATCAAAGCAATTCAGAAGCAGATTGGTAGATTTCCCACCCTCCTAAAGTAGTCTTTCATCTTCCCATCCCACCTCCGCAACATCCTAGTCCATCCCTATGCCACTCCCAACTGCCTTGCCAAAGGGATCATATCCCTTTGGAAGACCCAGGTGCAAGACCTGCACCGTCCACCCACCCAGCACTTCCTATTTCAGTCCTGTCACATGATTATCCTACCTCAACAGAATCTGGGCCACCTGTGAAAGCAGCCATGACATATACCAGCCCTGTGGCAATCATTGCACAGTTTTTTATATCTGTACAACTACCAACCAGCTGTCCACCAGGATGAATGGCCACTGTCAAACTGTGGCCGAGATCAATCTAGACCAACCTGTGTCACAACATGCAGCTGAATGCGACTTGCTTAATTTCAACGGCTACTTCACATCCTGGGCCATCTACATCCTGCTCTCAACCACCTGCTTACCTGCTTTTATCCGCAACCTACAGTACCCTACCATCACCACATTGTCCACCCAACAGTTTCTGCAATCTCTGTCCTATCACCTCTCAGTTAACATCCCATCACCCTCATTGTGCGTTGCTCTCTGCCAACTCTTCCACCCGTCTCTGCTCTTCTCCTTTTCCACTCCCCCCTGCCTCCCCCAGAGACCCCTGATGCTACAGCTGTCAGCCATGTCCTGCCACCATCTAGTCCTTGCACACACTGCCAGGCAATGCTGACTTCTCTCCCCCCACCTGAACCCTGCTGTCTCTCACTTCCCTGCCCCACTCTAGATTGCTGCTTCCACTGATGCAACATAACTGCATTCTGGCTGGGGAAGTTGTCATGTTTGTGCGAGGTGTGCTTGCTTGTGAGACTGTATTTCCTTTCTGAAGAAAACTCAAATGTGTAATAGTCTTTTCGTCATCAGCGACTCAATGTGTCATCTTTATCATGAGTAGCAATTTATCTTTTTCATAATACTGTTACAATTAAGTAAGCCCTTCATAGTGGTAATGCTTAGTACTGTCGTGTTAAATCAATGTAATTTCCGCAGTGCTGTTTTTTGTAGGTACTAATGTTGATAGGATTCCAAATATTGACTGAGTCTTTGTGAAGCTCTGAGTGTGGCTGCTGAAAAAGATGTAAAGATGTGCCAGTGGGCAGTGGGGGAATAGGGAGGAACAAATGGAAGATTTTTGTAAGTTTCTGGGACGGTATTGTGCATACATAAACTGGATACAAAGTGGTGCTGCAATCAATTCTAGAAAATTCTAGGTTTTAAAAAAATAATTCAGAGGTACCCTGTTATTATTATTACATGTTAATGCAACACATACAAACTGGAATAGTATGAGGGGATAAAGGCTTGTGCCCAGGTAGGTGGACAGTCATTTATTCCTCCTCATATGGTAATGGAACAGGACAAAAAAGTTGCTAATATATGTGGAAAGTACCCTCTATCATGCAGTGTACAATGGCTTGTTTAGTGTTTACGTATATGATATTGCGTGAGTAGAGTATATCTATCTGTATCCAAGTTGTTTGGTAACAAGTGTTGACGAGGTTCATGTCATTCAGGAGAACAGCCCTTCCACTTTAAGTCCAATTCTCTCACTAAAAGAAGAGGTAATTTGCAGTGGCGGCTGGTACTCCGTTACACTGTTGGGGCCCAGGTGAAATGTCAGTAAACTTAATAATGGAATTGTTCCAAACTGTTTGCTTCATAACCCCTATTTATCCATACTGGTTAAGTGTTAGGTGCACATCAACAAACTTGTTGATGTGCACCAAAACCACTTGATTTCTACCTTCTCTTCTGTACTTAATAAAGGGTGTTTTTAGCAAACAATCTACTTTATTCTTTTTAAATATCACTGTAAGAATACTCGAGTTTCAACCACACAGTTCCACAACACGGAAAGCGATGCGATTGAAAATTGGAGCTACAGACAGAGCCGTACTGAGGCCATGGTGAGGTAGACACCCCCTGAGGACGTAGGAACAAAGGAAGTGCAAACACTGATCGATAAAGATGATTTAAGAATCAACCAGGAGAGGCTCCTATCTTCTGCCTGCGAGAAGAAGCCTTTGCCTTCACCCAAGACTGCAAATGCATGCTATTATCACAGCGTCATTTCGTAAAAGTAGCACATAAAAAAAGTTACTACTGCCAAACAGGCAACACTTGGGTTATGTGTCACAGTGTGCTTGGTTCATACAGCTGCTGCCTATATAGCTAGCATGTGTTCAACAATGGCACTTTTGCTGCTACTTCACTACAATATTGTTGGGATCTCCAAGCAAATAAGGTGCTGTTTAACTGTAGGCTTCCTATTTTTACCAATTACTGCCAACTGAGGACTGGAGTGAAACTTTCTACACTAGACTACTTCAAAATATTTGTGAGAATAATAAGTAAAATTGGAAACAGATATGATATATAACACTTAATTTCCTATCAGGAGGGCCCTGTATCTTACTTTTGAAAAATATGCAGCAGATTTTAGTGACAAATATAACATGAACATCAATACAACAGAGCTAGTTAAAAAAACCGCTACTGTCATATTCCAGTAGAAAAAAAAAGGTGGTGATGAGTACTGACACAGATTTTTTACTTTTTTTATAGTACAGGTTGCAAAATGCTTATCCAGACATCAATATCACTTAAGAGGATACTTACGACAATTTCAACATAATTTCAGCAAATTAAAGATGATCAACAACTAGTTAAGATCAAGTATAGGAAAACCAGACTCAAATATGGCTATCTTGTCAACAGAATGTGACATGACTGATAAATTTAGTTTCAATGACATTATCAAAACTGACTGTGCTGCACTCAAAATAAGGAAATGGGAAGGAAAATTGTAAAAGCAACACAGTTCTTGGAAAGGAATGTGTTGGCAACACTTAATTACAGCCCTATTTCTTTTATTTACTATTAATAATTCATATGCTGTTAATAATTTAACAGGAGCAAATTAAATGTGTTCTTATTATACACACAATAAAATCAATGTACAATAACTGGCACTAACAATGACTTTCATTTCTTGTAATTTATTTAATACAATGATACATGAGAACCTGATGAGTGGTACTTTGAACATTCCCCTTGCCATAGGCTCCTATAGGGCATGCAGGTCAGAGTCCATTGTACTTGTTGTGTGTGCACTGTGAAGCAGGAGTTCTGAAAATGATCCGATCTTCAAACTTATTTTACATCCAAATGAACATGGGTTTCATTCACAACTTTATCGACTACGTCCCTCTCTATAACTCCAAGAAGCCAACAATGGGAACTGTGAAACACCCCATGTAGAGGGACCCACAGTTGATTAGATTCAGTTTTCGTTCCATTGACCCAAAAATAAGATGATTCTCTTGGGTGTAAAACATGTCAGAAAGAATAACAAAACATTTGAATACAATACTTACTATCTTTGTCATTTGTCAAGATTGCCAAAATAGGTGAATACACTACAGTAAACTGGAATTGCAAATATTTACAGAATTAATACACTGCCAGAATGAAAGATTAGTATGTACTAATTATACGTTTATCATACACAAAATACCTAATCTTGACTGTTGCGACCAACTGCTGTCAAAACTGAAGTCTAACACACATTTTTACTTAAGCTGGTCTAACAGTTCCTGTAAAGATATTCATCTATAGAGTAGGAGGAGTTGCCTATCAAAAAGTCTTTCAAACTTTGTTTAAAATGCGCTTTATCTGAAACAAAGTTAGCTATTACCATCACTGTTAGTTCATAGATTTTCCAGTTTAAGTCTATCATGAATACATTTTTATATGTATGGGAGGATGTGTTATTGTAAAGCTGTATGACATGATACATACAGTCCTTACTCTGTAATGTAGAAATAGCTTTTAGTAGACAAGCAGTTTTACTCCAGAATATCACCCCATATGCTACACAGGACTGGAAGTGAACAAAGTATGTCATTCTAACATGTTTCGGGGGCAAACCTTGAAAATGATTCTCAGAGCAAAAACCACAAAACTATGTCTGGTGTGTGTGTGTTTTTTTTCCTTCCCCCTTACAAGAAGTCAGTATGATGCAGAATGTGTTTGTAGGTTTAAAAATAACATACACTGCATATGTGAAAACATGGGCACGTGTTTTTTTTTTAAATCTAAAACAAATAATTGTTGAATGTAACTCAACCACATACATAATATCTACTTGGAAATTCAGCTCAAGAGTAGCAGTCGTCAAGTAGAAATGACTTGAGTTTGTTTGTGAAACTTCCATTGCCTGACTTTAATTCACAAGGGAAGTGGTCAAATATTTTTATAGCTGCACACTTTGCTCCTTTCTGTGAAAGAGTAAGTTTAAGATGTGGATAATGGAGACTGTTTTTGGTCACAGTAATTATTTATGATCCTACTTTCAAACAGTGCCTGCTTATTCGTAATGGAGAAAATGTATTTTGTGGCTGCTATTAGTATGCCTATTTTTTTTAAACTGTTATCCACCGACATCAAGGTATTATTTATTTCCCTTACAGCACATTTCTGTGCAACAAAGATTACGAATGGAAATATGAGAAGTAACATAATTTTTTAAAGTTTTTATGATCGAAATTGGCAATCATGTATAGAGTAAATGTTGCCAAGCCCAAATGTTTGACAAAAGAGCCTTATTTTCTGCCTGTCAATTGATATTTTTATTTCACACTGACTGGTTTTGGGCAATGTCACCCATCGGCAGGTCTGTTAAACAATGAAAATAAACTTCAATTGGATTTTAATCCAGTGTTCACACTATGACAAAAAATTCTATCTAATCTTAATACAAAAAAATAAGCCAATTTTGTATAAATAAAGATTGTGGATAACTTTCCCGAAGCAAATGTGTCCAATTTTGATAAACCAAGCGTTTCAGAGTACCTATAATACATAATTTCCAAATTAAGTTCTGATTAATATGTTGCTGTTGTGGCCTTCAGTTCCAAGACTGGTTTGATGCAACTCTGTCCTGTGCAACCCTCTTCATCTCTGAACAACTACTGCAACTTACAGCCTTCTTAACCTCCTTACTGTATTCACCTCTCGGTGCCCTACTACAGTTCCCCCTCCCCCAATTCCTCCCAATACTAGATTGATAATTCCTTTATGTTTCAGAATGATTCCTACAACGGATCACTTCCTTTACTCAAATAATGCCAAAAATTTCTTTGTTCACCAGTTCCATTCAGTACCTCCTCATTGGTTATATGACCTACCCACCTGATCTTCAGCATTCTTCTGTAGCACAACATTTCAAAAGCTTCTATTGTCTTTGTATCTGAACTGTTTATCATACACATTTTACTTCCTAACACTTAAATCTATATTTGATGTTAAGGAATTTCTCCTCTTCAGAAATGCTTTTCTTTCCATTGTCAATCTATGTTTTATATCCTTTCTACTTTGGCCATCATTAGTTATTCTGCTGGCCAAACAGCAAAATTCATTTACATTCCACACATAGCTACAGAAGCATTTACAGAGCACTTCTACTGTATCTGAATGCATTGCAATACGTTTCACGGCATAAGGTATGCCAATCATGTATGATACATGAAGCAATACCTTTTTTTGTTGTTTCAATGAATGTTAACTTCAAATGTTAATACCATTACAACTCATCTTTCCAGAGAACTGTAAACTGAAAATACAAACAATTAGAGAAACTAAAAGAAATGCGTCATTATTGTCAGGTTTTTCTAAATTAAAAGGCTAGCTGTCTTCCTGATTAAAAATGCCTTGTACAAGAATGAAATAAGCTGTGGGATATTCTTAGATTTATCTAATGGGTTTGATTTAATCAGCCATGACTTATTGCTTATGAAACTAGAATTTCATGGGGTCAGGGAACTCGCCTTCAATGGTTAAAGTCTTATATTTCTTATAGACAACAGAGAGTACAAACTGACATTTGCAGAAACAGTGGTATTTGCTGATGACACTAGCATTTTAATAAAAGGATACACCGTGGATAATCTACAGCAGTGTCTCTAGGGCTATAAATGAGACAGGAAAATGGTTTAGCGATACTGCTTTGATCATAAATAAGGATAAAACGGTATCGATGAATTTCAGTAATATTAAAAGTAAAGCTAGATGAAGAGTAAAAGCACATTTAGGGAACTATGTTATTGCACAAGCTCCATACATAAAATTCTTAGGTATATGGGTGGACGAGCACTTGGGATGGGAAAAGTATCTAGAAGTTTTGAGTAGAAAACTACA
This sequence comes from Schistocerca serialis cubense, assembly GCF_023864345.2. NCBI lineage: Eukaryota > Metazoa > Arthropoda > Insecta > Orthoptera > Acrididae > Schistocerca > Schistocerca serialis. Next base: position 544,666,789 of record NC_064644.1, on the reverse strand, counting down.
TAAATGCTGCTATGTGCTAAGAATGCTTCGGGGCTGTTGCAGCACTGAATCATTGCTGTGTGCCTATTATGCTTATATGAACAGTATGCTTATGGTGTGATCTTCTAGGGAAATGCAGGTATGGCAAAACAAGCTTTCAAACCTCCAAAAAGAGCTATTAGAATAATGAAATAATTTAAAATAATTACTCTTCCTAGATAATACATCTATGAATGTGTCTGCTTTCTGAAAACTCACCAGGAATTCTCAACATTAAATAATCAGGTTCATAACCGTGGACAAGGATGAGACGAAGTTGTCCCATACTCCCGAGGAATGTAGGAGGCGATGCGCGAGACCCACACTGCCTACTAGGCAAGGTCATAGCGGTGGTGGTTGACAAGAAGAGATAGAATTTTCACATAGACACCCAGAAAGGAGCACTCTACCAAAAAAGTGTAAACTACCAGCCCAAAATACTTTTTAGTGCATTGCCTGCTACAATACAGAAAATTAAAGAAATTCATAAATTCAAGGTTGATTCAAGGTTTACTAACACACAATTTTATTACACTGAAGAATAAAATAGTTGTATTTATTATCCAAGTTTTGAAACAAATTAAATATAAGAAATTATATTGTAATTGACGACACCCATACAATGTATATTGTTAACGGATGAATAAAGAGATTGATTCATTGATTGGTTAATAATTATGTCATAAACGATTAACAACAATGATCTGCAAAAAGACAACGGGAAGACGATGGTACCACTCATCCTGTCACATCAAAGTTCTGTAACTCGTGTAACAAACAGTATATTCAACTTGTTGAGACAGGCAACTGACTTTAGCACCCATTTTCGATCTCCACTTTATATTTTCTGTTGTTTGAAGCTCCAATACAAACCGTATTTCCGTCTATGATCACTGGCTTTTGATACGGATTGGACGATTCAAGAAACGCGAAAAAAAAAAAAAACCGAAATCACAACAAAAGCCTTTTTTTTCTTTTATCAGATATCTACCACTACAAGAATCATTCTTGGATTAATGAACATTGCCGTCCCATGCTCTTAACTTCTATTGTCCATTGATAAGCATTACATGCACCACCTTGTACGATTCATCATTCAGTTTTTTGTGTTAACCTTTCGTGCATATGTCCTAAGTTACATATTTTGATAGATTACTGTCGAGCTCGTAAGACGACAAGAAAAGCGCCACATTCGAGACAAATGAATCGTAGAGTGGACTTCTACGTTACTACACCTTTGAGGCAATCTTCTACTGGCATTGACGGCCGAAGACCCAGCTATAATACTTCCATTTTTAACATAAACGAGCTATGTATCTAGCGTTCATCGTAGTTATGCTGACTGTATTCCGGCAACTTTATCCATAAATTCACATACGCGATTAGCAATAAACACCACCAGTGAACCGCAACACTTCCGATTATAGCTAAATTAAGCAAAGAGATTGAATACTGTCATTTCTGTTGTTCAGCAGAGGCGGTATGAAACATATCACTTCGGTCTGTGCAATCTCTCTGATTCGTGCTTGCCTGCCTGCTTGGAGAAAATAGACAATGGCGACAAGCAAGTGGCGTGTGTTTGGCTGTGGCAAAGTTTAAATAATCCTTTATGTCTGTTGCATCTTTGCGTTTTTACTTTCCTGTTGCCCCTATCATCTCACAACGATATCAAGGGACGCTATCACGGTTGAAACGAATGCAAGTTCTGTATAAGAACTTGTGAAGAGTAAAGGTATTTGTGTCCAAGCTACAGGCCCGCACCCGAAAAGTGACAAATGCAACTGATTGAGACACAGTGTTGGAACTAAAATGTTAAAGTAAGTCGATCTTACTTATGTTGCCATTGTATTATAGACAATATGCTCCGTGTTGAAAGTGTTGATGCAGTTTCATGTTTGCGTCAAGTTCGTGCAAGACAGATTGAAAGGTTAGGTGCTAGCGGACGTACGCTACTTCTACTTCATTCATGTCATGTTCAATCAGTGGACGTTGCAGCAGTGTTTACATTGTAGCTCATAATCTTCTTGTTGCAGGATAACGTTTATTTATAATTTGAGAACAGACAGAGGAGGTTAAGGAATATCAGAGGGATGGTAAAGTGAAGGGACATGAGCCATAACATTGCAGGGATGGCGCCCTTTGTGAGGTATGACGAGCTATTGAATACTACTTATTTCTTAATTATTTTATTGCTGTCTTTAGAGAGGTTGCAGATTGTCACAACCAACTGTTTCAGCATGCCAAGGGGGAGGAACCACATGTATTTCCAGGGCCCTGGGGGAGAGCCGCAACACATTCAGCGAGGACCCTGTTTTCATGATGAAAGGAATGATAAACATCTGCCGAATGCATGTGGGTAAGTCACCAGTTGCTGTTGTACTCAAGTTTTTGTGTAGTTCTGTTATCAACAATGGGGCAGAATGGAAAATATAACTTTCATTTGTCTCTGGTACTACATTTTTTGTAGCTTTTATACACTTCAAGACCTTGCCATTAAATGTAGAAAGACAAGTAAATTATAGAATGTTCACTTTCGCCCAAAAAAATGTGTTTTCGTGGCAGTTGATACAGGATGATGTAAATATTGAGTTTGGTAGCAGCTAAGGAGTCAAAATAAGTTACTATCCCATCATATATTGGGAATCTCTGCAGTAAAAAAGCGAATATAATGGACTAGTGCATGAAGTGTTGCAGTAGTGAGGTTGTAGAGTATCAAAAAGGAAATGAAGAGAAAGAAAACGTGTGGAATATCCTTAGAAGGTTCTCATCTCAAGCTTCTTGTGGAAGTGTGTTGTACTTATTTCGAAGCGCACCATAAGTTTTGAACAATCCAAGTTTAGTAGCCATTTCAGTGCCAAATTTGTTGTTTGTATATTTTAGTTATGTTTCAGCAATTCCATTATACAGAGGAAGAGTTCACATGAAGCCCATAAAATTGTATGGGGTACTAATTAATGTGCCTTCTGACTGTTTGTTAAACTTCTGTATTAGAGGTATAGTTTGAGTGTCTGTTGATGAAGAAGTAAGTTGTATGCCATTTAGTTAATAGGAATGCAAATTTCAGATACAAATAAACTTTCTTTGCACTGCACCAATTGCTTAGTAAATATAGTTAAAATAATGAGCCCCACATAGCAGTTCCTCCTTTAATAAGATAAATAAAATTGTAACTGGATATATTTCAGTAACTGAAGGAAAGTATACTTTATTATTGTTTCATGGCTTGCCCAACCAAAATCGTCACTATTCATTGCTCTATTAAGGCATTAATGTTCTGCGCTGTTTCGTCAGTCATTCTCTTGTGGAATGAAATAGTTTCCATGCACTTCAGTGTGTATAGAATATGTTTGTAGAAGTAAATGTAACAAAATGTTATTCAAGACAGTGTTCAGCATTGAAAATTAGATGAGCTTGCATGGTATTAGTTTTTGACTTTTAAAAATTTATGTATGTACTGTATCATGGTTCTTTTGTCAGCTGAATAAAACACCTGTGATCATGTGTTCTAATATGTCGTGGACCTTTTTTAGCTTGTAGTCAGAAGTGTTCTTAAGCATTAGCTTGGTATGTAATGGTCTATGTTTGGTACTATTACCATTTTTATGAAAATTTTGCAGAATGCCACTTGGAGGACTTGGACCAGAATTCAAACCACCTGTGGTGGGAACTGTCCCTGATCCTCCACCTCCGAAAAAGAAGCGGCGATCATCAAACGCGAACACCACCCCTGTTGTACAGGCGCCTCCTCCAATGCAAGATCTCCTTCCACCACCTCTTACTGGTAATCAGACATAAATTTTAGATTTTTATAATTTCACATGTTTCTCAGTTACTGATATTGCACTGTTTTATTATTATTTTGAATGTAGCAGTTACAAACACTATGCAATAGAACAGAAAAAATAACAGAAAGAATAGTATTTAATGCCATTTTCATAAAATAAACAGTTCAAGACTTCTTAATGAGTTCCATGACATAAACTTGGAAACAAATACAATCACAAATGTGTTGATAAAATAAAAGTTCCCACCATTTGATCATGTGGCTTATGCCAATTGCTATGCATCTCAAATGCAGTTTAACACTTTTCTTTTCTGTTAAAACAAAATTGTGATCATTGTTGTCATGTTGGTATTATACTTTGCTGTAGAGTGCCTGTTTTGTGCTCTACTACCTATAAAATTGACCTGTCAATGCTTGAATGAATTCCTTGTTTTGAACATGGGATAATTTTAATTACTAATCAGACGTGCAGTTGCCAGGTGAGATGGCACCATGCACAAGATATGGGACTTGTATTGCCACACATTTAGTAGGAATAGTGTTCAAATCTTTGACTGGCTGTAGGTTCATTATGAGCTATGCCTTTGCATTAATGACCTCACTGTTGACATTGCGTTAGATTCTAACCCACATATTCAGTTTTCAATCCCAGCACTAAGTGTGTGAAATAGTTGTCGTGTCATGTGTATGGAAATGGAGCAGTGTTTATCTGTACTTGTCTGTGTAAATTATGTGAAAATACATTGTAAATTGCTCATAGTCAATGGGTGGACTTCATCTCCCCACAGTAGTACAAATGATGATATATCATGATGGGACAGCGACAAAAATTTGGAGTTGCAAGCAGGCAGGGCCAGGATATCTTTATGAAAGTGTCAGTTTGTACATTTGTATTCTCTTTTGAGTGTTCTTTCAATGAGGCCTTCAGTAATAGGATTACTCCCTCCTTATGACTTATTTTCGTTTGCTGTGCCCCCTGTTTCTTCCAAGAATCTTCCCTCTTTATGCGAAAACAATGAATGTGCATTATCATAAATTTGTGATTCAGGCAACTGTGAACATTTCACAGAATCTTAAAAATCAACTGCAGAAACTAAAGGAATCAGTTTGTCTGATTTATTGTTACCACAGGTGTTTGGAAATTAGATTTATGATCATACCTGCCTCTCCTTGGGGAGGATGCAAGGAATTATATATTCGTTCTTCTGGAATTGTATCAAGACATACAGATTTTGTGCGTACATACTGACTGAAAGTAAATCAATCATATCAGGTGTCAGCTCAAATTTTATTGCTTCAAGATAAACAAGAGAAGCTATGAATCAAAGATAGTAACAACAATAAAACTGTAAACAAACTATGATGTTTCGTGTAGTATGTCATGCACAGCTTCATCTCTCAACTGACTGCAGTAATATTCATGATATTTCTGCATAATCATCTCTCTTCACACATTATGAGTGGATCCATAAGTTTTGTTGCTGCTGTTGAAGTTTTTTCTGGTATACCTTGAAAACACACATTTACCAAATGGCATCCCTTTCTAACAAAAATTGTCACTGAATGCTATTTCTTTTGTTTCATAGAATACTGAAAGAGATGTCAGGATTGCAAAGTGCTGGAAATCTTGAACTTGTCGGGGAAATTTGGAAAAAAAACTGGAAAAATCTCATTTTTGTCTCAGTAGATGAAATGGTTCGTTTACTGAGATGTCATGCATCACCGCTGGCTGGACGCAGCTGAGATCGTGCACCACTTCCCTACTCCCTCATTCGTACTGCTTCTCCCCTTTCTACCACTCCTCTCAGCTTGCAGTCAGTGCTGCCACCACTTCTTTCCCCTAGCCTAGCAGCTGCCAACAAGAGGCACTGAGGCATGAGGAGTGCTTTGTTTGTATCCGATTGTCACAAATTGTTGATGCAGCAGCCAGAGACAGTGGTTATGTGTGCACAAGTTGTGTGTGAGTGATTGTGTGAATGTGTATCTGTTCTCATTTTCTGACGAAGGCAATGGCCGAAAATTTAGTTGTGAGACTGCAATTGTCTTCTCTACAAGCCTGTCTGTAGCTCAGTGATCATGTTTATGGTGAGTTGCTACCTATCCCCATTATAATTGATTCTCAGAGTTTTTGTGTAAGTTATCTATTGCATGGATTGATCAACTCGGTCTCATTTCATCAACATGCTGGCTCTTGACACATGAATATCTGACCATATGAGTGGATTATTGCAATGGGCCAAAACCGCATGCCATTTCTGCAGGTATCTCTAGCGGATTGGGCTTGTCGATCTGAAGCCCATCGTTTCCCACTAATGTGCGGACCTTGCCCATTGGATATAGTCTCACCAACCTACCTGCTGGCCGGGTCTTGTGTGTGGCATAATACGGCAGATTTTCGTGGTTTTTCCATGGACCTAGGACCCAGGTCCTCGTTGGCAGGGTGGAGGCCACGAGCGATGGACTTCAGGAATTGCGACAGTATGGCATTTTATAGACATCCTATTTATTGTAGTACATTTTTAAACTTCGAAAGTAGTTTATATATTAGAAAGTCTGGACAATAAGAAGAAAATTGTGGCAGTCGCTGGCGATTTGTGTGCTATATACCCATATATTTCTCAAAAGAAAACTCGCACAATACTTCTAAGGTAATAGAGATAACACAATGGATGATAACCAACAATAACGAACCAGCATTTTCTTGGTTGGTCTACACAACTCATTCCTGCCTTATCCACCTCTTTCAAGAGGCCTGCACTTTCCTGAAGTTATTTCTGAAATCAGTGAAGATATTTGAAATCTGTCTTGTGACCCCAAGGAAATGCATATTTTTGACACCAGATGTGTTTCGTTTTATTGAAATAAAATAACATCAGTGGTCTTAATGAAACATACATACCATTTGGCTTGCTTCCTCTATCTAACAACAGTTAATTACAAAACACATTGATGCTACTACTTAAGATTTTTGCTCACACAGGGGAGAAATACAGAACTGCTTACACTTTTTTGTCAACTTAATGTTTTCATTTACCTTTGAGATCTCAACATTTGTCAGGGAAATAGGCTAAAACTTTCCTGGAAATCAGGGAAATACCAGGGAATTTCATTTGGGGAAACTTGTGGTGAACCTGGATTTCTTTCTTTGTGGAATTGCATTGGAATTTTGGAGACACCTTTCTGATAATTTTTGAAGTTTAAAAAAATCTTTGTATGGCATAGCGTGGATGACGAAAGGACAAAGGTTCTTCTGGAAGTTCGAATGGTTATCACCAATCCTGCAGGGTGGTACACTGGTACATTCTGCTGTCTGAATTTCGCAGTGCCTAAAATACTGTCACTTTCAATTTTGTTCATCTTATTTCCAGTATCTCATCTGAAGTATCATTTAAACTGACACTAATGGACTTGCTGTGAGAAGAGTTTTGTTACTTGCCTGGCTACAAGTATGTAGCAAGACATTACACTCCTGCTCACCTTTGGCTCTCTGGTTCTTACTCAAAAACTTTAACTCTCTCTAATCCAATTTTTGTACTCATTGTGTTCTCCCCAACTCATTTATTTTATGCGGGTAAAGATGTAAGGGATCACCGGTTATTACACTACTGTTTTAAGAAAACATAATGCAATATGACGTCACTTCACAACTTTTTTTTCCCCATTCTCCTTGATGTCGGACAATGAAGATCTTCCTCTCTTCTTTGAATTTGCATTTCTCTCCTGGTCGACTAGCTGTCTGATTATATTTCCTTCACTGTAAAGATGAGTATGTAGATGTTCTCCACATTCATATTTTCCTATTGAGCAGTGGAGATAACTGTTCACTATAGCAACTTCAGTCAGCCAAAAGAATAATTTTTTCACAACTTATGACTGTCGTGTAAAACCAAAGCAGTAACAGTACTGATCAGCCATGTTGACTTCTCCCATAAACTTAGTGTATTCCAATGCAACGGTGGCTTGTGTATTCCAAAGTAACAGTGGCTTTCAGGAATTTCACAGGATATTTCTTCCTATAACCAGTGATCAGCTGGGTTTGAGGACCAAAGAATGTATTCAAAAATGTCACTAACCTCTTGTCACAGGATGAACGAGACATAACTCATATTCAGAAAGTTTCGTCATCGTTGAAGAGCATGGGAAATGCTTCCTAGAAATCATAGCTGTATCTGTTAGATGAAATTTCGTTTTGTGCTATTCCCCAGGAAGTTTAAGGATTGTGTAGAACCTGTCAGTAAAGATGTGACAGCCAGGAACACCAGCACAAGCTAGCAATTGCTGTCCAAATGAACCACTGTTTGGGTTGCAAAAGATAAATGAAGACAAATTGGACTTCCTGTAGTTGTCGTTCCATAATGTGGAATATGAGAAAAATGTAACAGTTTGCTGAATCGCACAGCCAGAAAACTCATAAACCCCGCATCTTAGATGTCCTTGGGTTGTAGCACTTGAATTGGATACTCCCTTTGAATACCATAGCCAAATTCCTTTTTGGTGCATAAAGTTCTTTGCATTTACTGTTAATGTACCCACTAATGTTCTTCACCTTGCTCCCTCTCATATGTTGACACCCATGAGCTGTGACAGGTGGAACTAAATGCAACATCCAAAATATTTGGGGACGGGGATTGGAAATGGAGACGAGAGAACATGGTTGAAATATGGAGTTCATTCTTGCTAGTCTCCTGTAAAATAACTAATTAACTTTGCATTCAAATTCATGGCTGTGCCCAATATTACATATAGGAAAGTCTTCAATTCTTCTAATGAAACATCCCTCTATGATTGCCAGATTGAATGTTTTGTAAGTGGAGTAACTTTGTGTCCTTTCTTTAGCATACATGTTTGTAGCATGCATAATTTCACTAAGATTGTCAATGAAGAAGAGTTGGAAATATGCAAGTTTGGATTTTGGTTGAACACCATGATGAATGGTGAAAACTTGCTGTGTGACAGAAAAAGGAAATTTCACTAGATCAGCATCTCTATCATGATAAACCTATACAGGTTGTCTCTCTCAATCAATTTACACTCTGTCTGTAGATTCTGATCCAATAGAACTTACATCACTGCACACGGCAGAAGTTTCTCCCAGATCATTTCATCACTAAATTATCCTTAGTGCTCAGTATCTTCCAGAAGCCACTTGGCAATGTCATCACTTACATGTTTTCAGTTGGCTTTTACCTTACTACAAGCATGCGAATGCAGCACACTGAGTTGTCAGATCTTTGTACAAAGTGCTGCCATGCGTCTTGTGAATTCCAACAAGGAAGTAGACTGAGGCACAATAATAGAAATGTGTCTGACATCATTTAACATGTCGGACATAGTCCAACAGTGGATCTAAAAGGATTAATGTGCTGGTGCATAAACTAAGTTGACACTCGGCACAGTGGCTGTTGGGAGTGACTGTAAAGGCATTTCCCATTTAGAGTCAATCCCAACAGCCACCCACCGAGTGTCGACTTAGTTTGTGTGCACTATAGCTGAATGTCAATATTTAACTGCCATTTGTTAATTTTGAAATAATTCCTGTAAATAATTTAGGAATAAAGATTACAGCTCACCGAATAGTAAGGGTGTTGAGACTTCAGTGGGCACACATGGAAGACTGAAATTGTACTAGCTTTCACATGAATTTTTTTTCAAGCTAGAGCATGCACCTGTTTACACAATTTCTCCCCCCTACCCTACTTAAAACCTAGTACAGTTACATTGTGCCAGCCACTCCACATCACTGTTGTCATGTGCTGCACAGTCACTGGTGCTATTGCCTATGTGTTGCATAACTGTCTTGTGCATCTGCTGCATGCCTCGGAGCCATCAACCATCCTTCTCCAATCCTCGCTCCCTGCTCCCCACCACCTCCTTTCTTTCTCCTCTTTCCCACTCCACTCTGCCAGAACCCCCCCCCCCCCCCCCCCACACACACACACACGAGAGAGGGGGGGGGGGGGGGGTATTTGCCCATAAGCTAATGAAGTTTTCAGCCTTATTTATGAGTATGTGCTGTCAGGGACTCAGTTTGTCTTCTCTCAGTCTGTCAGACCTTGCCATTACTGTATTTCAATATTTCTACATGTTTTTTTGTCTTAAGTAATGTTCCAAAATTCGTTAATGAATTCTATTTGATCATACTAAGAGTCACCAGTGACTAATATCTACATCGATACTCCACAAGCCACTGTACAGTGCTTTGCTGAGGGTACCTTGTATCATTACTAGTCATTTCCTTTCCTGTTCCACTGGGGAATAGAGCAAGGGGAAAATAACTATTTGCCTCCATATGAGCCCTAATCTCTCGCATATTATCTTTGGGGCCTACGAGCAATGTATGTTGTTGGCAGTAGAATCGTGTGGCAGTCAGCTTCAGATGCTGGTTCTCAAAATTTTCTCAGTGGTGTTTCTCAAAAAGAACATCTCCTTTTCCCCTGAAGCACATTCGTAACATGTTTTTTCAAACCTACCGTAACAAATCTAGTAGCCCGCCTCTGAATTGCTTCAGTGTCTTCCTACAGTCCGACCCGGTATGGATCCCAAACATTCGAGCGGTACTCAGAATAGGTCACACCAGTGTCCTATATGCAATCCCCTTTACAGGTGAACCACTCTTTTCTAAAATTCTCCCAACAAACCAAAGTCAACCATTCCGCTTCCCTACCACAGTTCTCAGATGCTTGTTCCATTTCATATTGTTTTGCAACGTCACATTCAGATATTTAAAAGACTTGACTACACCAAGCAGGACACTAGTAATACTGCATCTGAACTTTACAGGTTTGCTCTTCCATCTAATCTGCATTAACTTACTTTTTCCACATTTAGAGTTAGCTGTCATTCATCAAGCCAACTAGAAATTTTGTCTAAGTTGTCTTGTATCTTCCTACAGTAACTCAACTTCAACATCTTAACTATACACCACAGAATCATCAGCAAACAACTGAACTGTAGATTGCTGCCCACACTGTCTGCAAATTATTTGTGTATGCAGGGAACAACAGTGGTCCTATCACACTTCCCTGGGGCACTTCTGCCGATACCCTTGACTTTGATGAACACTCACCGTTGAGGGCAACTTACTGGGTTCTATTAATTATGAAGTCTTCGAACCACTCGCATATCATATGCCACATTCTCATACCTTCTTTAACAGCCTTCAATGAGGCACTGTGTCAGGTGCTTTCTGGAAATCTAGAAGTATGAAATCTTCCTGTTGCCCTTCATCCAGAGTTCACAGTGTATTTTGTGAAAAAAGGACAAGCTAAGTTTTTCATGAATGAAGCTTTCTAAAACCACGCCGACTCATGGACATAAATGTCTCTGTCTCAAGAAAGTTTAATATATTCGAACTGAGAATATGTTCAAGGATTGTGCAGCAAACAAAAGTTGGGGGTATTGGTCTGTAATTCTGTGAGTCCTTTCTTTTACCATTCTTATATACTGGAGTCACCTTGTGGTCCCCCCCACCCCCCACCCTTCCAGGTGGAACACTAGCCATTTATGTGTTGTCAGTGACTCTTCTCCTAACGTTTGCATTCTGTCAGTTCTTGCTATTACCATATATTGGGTATAGCATGTGAATCTTTGTCTTGTTAAAGTTGTAAATAACTGATGTATGAAGGTCTCCTCCTTAGGAGCTTCTTTTCAAAAATGTCAGTTGAGAATTTTAGTAGCTTGTGAAGAATGAGTCTTGGCAGCTGTTATAGTATGACAGAATCTGACAGTTCTTTGCATTTACAATTTTCTGTGTGTTCATGTCTGTCAGTTCTTTCTTGTTGGACCATTATTAAGATTGTTATCTGACTTAAGAGTCCTCAGGCTGAACTCTACAATCTGTGGAATCACTAAAGTCAGAAAATTTAAAGTTACTACTGAATGTCACTCAAAATCATTTGAAAAAATGTAAAACCTTAAAATTGTTGACACTTGTACCTCTGTAGTCATCACCCATATCTTTTGTGTTGTTTCTCAATATGCCTGATTCAGATTGTCAACCCACTGTCCCTTCCTAACTCATCTTTACTGTAACTAGACTCTGAGTAAGTATGTGACCAAGCTAACAGATCTACATCTGTTTACACGTATACTCTGCCAATCACTGTCACGTTCCTGGTCGAAAGTTCATCGAACCACTTTTGCACTGTCTCTTCTGTTCCATCCCTGAACAGTTAGTAATCTAACAACACTTAAAGTACCAGGCACTGGAGTGATAAACTGAATTTTCACAGAAAAAAGTTCAAAGTTTCATCTGCAGGGACACACACACATACTCATTATAAATATAACACACATAGTATATATATATATTTTTTTTTGCTGTAGCTGCATTTGTCATTTCTGATGTTCATGTACATACACTGCGAGACTGGTGGCAAGTAAACAGAAAACCCAGACCACATATTGCATACAAATTAGTCACTCACCAAAATGGCTTTTGGCTTTGAGATGATCACATTACTAATATTTCAACATAGATAGTGCAAACATGCTGTATATCCCAATAAAAGAGGTGCCTTTAAGCAGTAAAATTGGAAAATGCAGAAAGGGCCATCCACATAATGTATCATTAATAAATTTCACCACAATAGGCACAAAAATGTTACACAAGTACACTGATTATTACCAGATATGAATGTGTGGCAATACCGGAATGTGAAGAAAATGTCATCCTGAAAATGTAAATAATTCCAATGTTAGTTTGTTATTATTTCTCTTGATATTGAATCAAAAGCATCATTACGTTGTAGGCTTTACTAGTGTGTGTGTGTGTGTGTGTGTGTGTGTGTGTGTGTGTAATACATCTAATGAAGGGAGTATTGCTTATTCTCTGTATTCTCTAGTCCATTTTTTTTAAGGCTATGGAGGCATCTAAAATCATTTGTCACAACATTTTTTGTCCCTTATTTGTATTGTTATTCCAGGCCAATCTTCTTGAACCTGTACCTCTTTCCTCTCTTAGGACTGAGCTAATTGATCAAAAACTTCCTTGATAGGCAGCGGGCATTGTGCATGTATAATCAGTTACATAATCATCATAATGAGTGAATATAGATTGATTTTTATGATATTATGAAACAAAAATAAGGTAATAATTTTTTTCAAAAAAATTTGTGCCTGTAATATGGTAATGATAACTGTTTTCCAGAATAAAAGTAACTATGGGTGTGATATCAGATGCTTCATGGAATAATAATTTGCAAACTGTGTACAACGAAGACTTTGAATATGTTATTCAATTCCATTTATGTGTAATGTTATTTCTGTGAAGGTTTTGTGTATATGGTGAACTCTAGTTATTAATAGAATTTGGTTGCATACATGGTAGCATATGAAATATTTAAAAATGGTGACAGTTTGGCAATCTGATGGATGTGCATTGCAGAAATAAATTGCACGACAGCAATGGATTTGGGATGGCAGTATCCAGATTGTTCCATGTTCGCTCCGTTCATACGATAGTGGGCAAAAACAGTTCAGGTCAGGACAATTTTTACAATAAGCTTGATGGATGATCGGCCCTTGTTAATGAACATTGCAGACGATGATGTAAATGGCCACTGTTTTGTGCCATTTTGGCACTAAAGTTTTTGTAAACTTCCCTGGAGGTTTTGACAGAACACTTCCAGTCTTAAACTCTAGACCAAACAGTTCACTACATATTCTGTATGAATTGTGCTTCTCACAACGCTTGACAGTGAACGCATACTGTTTTAGCATGAGTGCCCTTTTGTGTTTCATTCAGTTGGCTATTTAACACATATGCTCCTTCCAACCACTCAAATATATTAAAGTAGAAGAGTGAAAGGTATGTGCTAAGGTCTCATCAGGGGGTAGTTGCCGACATTGTGTTGATCAGTGAAGATACAACAGTTTGTTTCTAAAGATGTATATCATGTTAAAATTTTGTGTATTCGTCCCAAACTCTTTATCATAGTATCAATATATGATTATATTGCCTTGATTTACAGATCAAAATAATGTGTTTTACAGGTTATGGTGATACCATTGTGGCGTCCAATCCTTTCGATGACACTCCACCCCAGATGTCGTCGATGAGCATGAGTCACAGCCATCACGTCCACATGAATCACCACCACCACCACCATCACATGGGTGGTCCTCCTATGGGAGGCATGAGTCCCATGGGCAACATGGGTGGGCCACCTATGGGCAGCAGTAGTCACATGAGTGGCCCACCGATGAACAACATGGGCAGCCACACCATGGGAGGACCCATCAGCAGTGGCCAGATGGGAGGTCCACCCATGAGCAGTGGTCCTCCAATGGGCAGTCCTATGAACAGCTGTCCTCCTATGGGAAGCCCCCTGAACAGCGGAACTATGGGTGGTCCTATGAGTACGAGTGGTCCTATTGGTAGTCCAATGAACAACATGGGTAGCACAATGATGAGTGGAAGTTCAATGGGCAGTCCAATGGGTGGCCCAATGGGAAGCCCAATGAGTGGTATGGGTGGTCCTACAATGAACAGCAGTCATATGAATAATGGTCCAATGGGTGGACCATTGAACAGCAGTCACTTAGGAGGTCCATCCATGAACAACATGGGTGGTCCAATAGGTGGTCCACCAATGAACAGTAGTCCGTTAAGTGGTCCTCCAATGAACAGTAGTCCCATGGGTGGCCCAGCAATGAGCAATAGTCCTATGGGGGGACCTCCAATGAACAATGGACCAATGGGTGGCCCATCTATGAACAGTTTGTGTGGTCCGCCAATGAACAGTGGTCATATGGGAGGTGGCATGAACGTCACACCGATGAACAACATGGGCTCAATGAGTCCTATGAATCACCACCATTCTCCGCACCCTCATCCTATGGGAAACATGGGACCTATGGGTGCTATGAGTGGTAACATGGCTCCTAACATGCATCCCATGGGGATGCATGGACCATCACATCCACCGCATGGCTTCCCTGGACCTGGTATGGGGCCAAAGCCAATGCCAGTCTCAGCGGGAAAGGTAAGTACAGAGATATCTAAATTTTATTGTAATTAAATGGATATTTTAATTGTGTTTTTCATTTTGATCTGTTGTTCTTTCTTAATAATGCATGGTGCAGGTTTATTCTGCCTAAATGGACTGCAGAGGTGTGTGTGTGTGTGTGTGTGTGTGTGTGTGTGTGTGTGTGTGTGGATTTAACAACATGCGAGTTATATAGATTGTAGGTATTTATTTATTGATTCATCTATTTTTTCCCCTCCTAACTTGAGAAGGAACGGAGTGATATAGTTGTATAAATATTACAGTTAGGAAACCTCACTCTTTCGCAGAGTGTGATTCAAATATTTGTAAAAGTAATTTCCAAGGCTAGTTTCAGAAAAAAATGTGAGCTACTGGCAGACTGAATTACTGAACCAGTCTGTGAACCTTGTGGAGGTGACAGTTTTTTGTTTGGGAAAACCTGGGGTGAGGCCGGTTCCGTATCCAATGGACAGTACTTGGATGACAGGAGTAGACTCCTGGCTGAACACAGTTAGGTATCCATTTCTCAAAATGTGTGTTCATGTATTTGGAGCTTTTTAATTAGTAATAAATAAGGTGGTCTTGTATAGAGCTAAAAGAATCAGATTAATGATAAAACTTGGCACAAGCTGTGCCATATGAAAAGTGTCCAAATAATTGCTTGCTGCAGTAACATGTTTTTCTCTTAAATGACATAGAAATGCTTAAAAGGGCGTCCCCACAACTTCCGATATCCATTATGTTCTTAGGAAGGTATGGAAAAGTAGAATTTTCCTGTTACCTTAATGTCTGTCACAGATGTATTATTTCCCACATTGTCGTCCCTGGTTTAAATTTTTTTAAACCATTGTGTGACTTAAATTGACTGTTGGGACTTGTTCCTTAGCTTCTTCAGAAAGCAGTGCATATGGCTGTATTTCTAGTCTTTAGTTAAATTTGTCGATAGAAATACATTCTCCTTTTGTTTAGCATTTTTCACACTGAATGGTAAAATTGATGCAGCCGGGTTTGGTGGTTATTGTGATGCTATTTCAGTGATTACCAAATCGAGTAAAACTTACAAGGAACTTAGCAGCATGAGCCCACTTGTCTTATAATGTTGCTTTCCCTCTGACCTTGATGTATGCCCCCATTCAGTTGGAAAAAGCACCGTAAAGTTTTTGCATCATCCCCTGAGGCAAGGTGGCCCACAAATTTTGTAACAGGTCCTTGATATACTGGACCGAGTTGATGTCAGAGCAGGTACCGCATGCATTACATTGGGGCCAAATCTGGGTTTCTTTTTGGCAGGAGTACGTCAACAGTTCATAGACATGTGTCATGTAGAAGAATGTTGTCCTGTAGTAAACTGACATTTCAATACAATCACATGAGAGGTAACACAAGATGTAGGATGTCTGTGACGTACAGTTGTGCCATCAGAGTTCCCTCACTTATCATCATCCTCATACCCAATGGATCACCACGCTGTGATGCCAGGAGTAAAATTGCTGTGTTTCTCCAATTCATTGAAAGAATGGGACGTCTTTGCTGGTTGCCACCGTGTTCACTGACTAGAGTCGTCCTCAGTAGTGCAGAACTGCTATTCTTTACTGATCACAATGCGATGCTATTTGTCAGCAGTCCACAGGTGGGAACAGGTTATTATGTGTTTGGTGAATAATAACTCTGTCTGATGTGGTTAGACTGTGTTGATCAGAACCTTGACAAGTATAATGCCCTTGTGATCCCATCTAATCTAACATCAGGACATTGTTGCAGCCAAGTGCCCTACAAATCTGGATATTGCATGATTCGACCAGCCAACCAAATGGACACATACAATGACAGTCACTTGCTGATAACACTGTCTCACATGAGTATGAGGTATCTGCATGCCCTTCACAGTGATCACTCAATATCTAGTGCTGCTCATGCCCCTGTAGACAAACAGCAGTCCCGGGTGTTAGAATAGGCCCGAGGTATTCCTGCCTGTCGTAAGAGGCGACTAAAAGGAGTCCCACATGTATCAGCCTTTATGTGACGGTCCCCTGTTGGGTTTGACCTCCATTTTTCAAAATTTTCCCGAAGAGCGAGCCAATTGGGGAAGGGCGCTTTACGTAGTGCACAGTGTCCAACATGCGCTGAGACCTCTCGCGTGCTTCTTTGGCATGGATCTGCACTTCCGCTCATTCTCCAGCTGTTGGGCGTTGTCACCCTCCTGGGTGCATTTTCCTCCATCCTCTGTGCAGTATCGCTTTCTGCACTGTTCATGATAATGGACTACTTAGCTTGTTTGCGCCTGATATCCAGCACGTTAGTCAGACTGTTGTGGTGGGGGCCACCATGTACCCTGTTGGTTGTAGCCCGCTGGCCACACAGGGATCTGCTCTACTGATGCCTGCACCATTAACTCCCCATTTATGCCAAGGAGGAGATGCCCATCACCCTGTGGCATCGGGAATCCCAGCAATGGCCATCCTGTCAGGTGGCCTTTGCTGCGGCTGGGTGGCGCCTGTGGGGAGGGCCCCTGGTCGGAGTGGGTGGCATCAGGGCAGATGACACGCTATGAAGTGTTGTATGTCATCTCTTGCTGGTGGTCAAACACCAGCAGTCTCTAAGTGGTCTAGTTCTAACTTCAATGCTAAGAAATACGACCCCAAATCGTCCCCCCCCCCACCCCACCCCCCTCCCACCCCACCCCACCCCCTCCACCCCCGGCCACATCATGGAAGGAACGCCAGGCTAAGGATGGCAGCGAAGCTTATTCACCCCGATACCTCGTATGTATGAGAGTTGGTGGGGAATCTTTCTTGTCAATGAAATCTCAGTTTTTTGTGGATCATTTAGAGGGCAAGTTTGGGAAGGAGGAGGGCTTGTCCAAAATGCAGTCAGGGTCGGTTTGCATCAAAACAGCATCCACTGCCCAGTCACGGGCACTACTTGCCTGTGACAAGCTGGAGGATGTTTCTGTTTCCATCACTTGCCTTTAGAGCTTAAATACGGTCCAGGGTATCATATTTCACAGGGACCTTCTTTTGCAGTCTGCCGATAAGCTGTGTGCCAATTTAGAGCGGCGAGGTGTCCATTTCATCCGGCGCGTCCACTGGGGTCTGACAGATAATCAGGTTGCCACCGGTGCCTTCATTTTGGCCTTTGAGGGTGACACATTACCCAAGAAGGTCAAGGTGATGGTCTATCTCTGTGACGTAAAGCCATATATCCCTCCCCCGATGTGGTGCTTTAAGTGCTGGTAGTTTGACCATATGTCTTCCTGCTGTACTTCCAGCATCACTCGTTGGCATTGTGGACGTCCTTCAAATCCCGATACTCCCTGTGCCCCGCCTTCCATCTGTGTCAACTGCGAAGAGCACCATTTGCCTTGCTCGCCAGACTGCAGGAGTCTCCAGAAAGAAAGAAAAATAATGGAAGACAAGACCCTGGACTGACTGACCTACACTGAGGCTAAGAGAAAATATGAGAGGCTACATCATGTGCATATGATTTCAACCTACGCCGCTGCTATGACAGTGGTTCTACCATCTTCCATTCCATTAGGAATAGTTGACTCTGAGCCGTCAGTTTCCACCTGCCCCCTTGATGGTGGGGGTCAGTTCTCTCCCTGTTGCTCCTGCACAACCTTCTCCAGGAGCAACCCCAGCCCCCCCCCCCCCCCCCCCTCGTCCACCCACCCACACAACCATCGTGGATGTCAGTCCCCACTTCTCAGCTGGATCCTCTTGCCAGGAAGGGATCCCTTGGGTCACTCCCTTCCCAGGTTCCTACCAGTGGCAAAGCTGACACCTGTCAGTGACTGAAGCAACCACAGGTAGCTGGTTGTGTGGCTTCACAGTCCTCCTCAGTTCCTGAGACTGAATCAGTGAAGCCCTCCAAGCCGGGCAAACCTAAGGAGCAGTGAGAGAAAACTAAAGAGAAAAAGACCCTCAAGAACCAAGACACTGAGGTGGCACCCACACCACCACTACCTACAAGCTCTGTGTCAGGATGAGGTGGAGATTCTGGCATCCGCTTGAGGATCTAGATCTCGCTAGGCCCTCAAACACAATGGATGTCGATCACACAGGTACTCATATGGTGGCAGCAGGTGACCCTGAGGCGTAGACTGCCTCATCAAGTGTTTCATGCCTTCCCAGTCTCACGATCATGTAATCCTCCAGTGGAATTGCGGTGGTTTTTTCCACCACCTGACTTAGCTACGGCAACTGTTAATTTTTACACCTGCTGTCTCCAGTGCCTTCCAGGAAACCTGGTTCCCAGCAATGCGGACCCCTGCCCTCTGCAGCCATAAGGGATGTTATAGGAACCGTAGCGACTAGAATAAAGTCTCAGGTGGAGTTTGCATCTATGTCCTGAACGCAGTATGTAGTGAACCTGTGCCGTTTCAAACCCCTCTTGAAGCTGTGGCTGTCAGGATAAGGATGATGCAAGAAATAACTGTCTGCAATGTGTATCTTCCTCCAGATGGTGCAGTACTGCTGAATGTATTGGCTGCACTAATTGATCAACTCCCTAAACCTTCCCTACTTTTGGGAGATTTTAACATGCATAACATTTTGTGTGGTGGCGCCATGCTTAACGGCCAAGGTAGGGAGGTCGAAAATTTACTGTCACAACTCAACCTCTGCCTCTTAAAATACAGGTGCCGCCACACATTTCAGTGTGGCACATGCCAAATATTTGGCCATTGATCTCTCGGTTTGCAGTCCTGGCCTTCTCCCATCTATCCATACTTGACGACCTGTTTGGTAATGACCACTTCCCCATCTTCTTGTCATTCCCCTGACGTCATGCCCACAGATGCCTACTCAGATGGGCTTTAAACAAGGCAGACTGGGAAGCCTTTACCTCTGCTGTCACTGCAGAATATCCCCCACATGGTGCCATGGATATTGTTGTTGAGCAGGTCACTACAACAATCGTTTCTGCGGCAGAAAATGCAATCTCTCGTTCTTTAGGGTGCCCTCGGCGAAAGACAGACCCTTGGTGGTCGCTGGAAGGCTCTGAGGCAATTGAAGAACATCAGCAAGCTCTACAGAGACGTTAGCGGCACTCTTCCCTAGAGCACCTAATAACTTTTAAGCAGCTCAAAGCCCACATTCCCCACCTTATAAAATGACAGAAACAGGAGTGTTGGGAGAGGTATGTGTCGACCATTGGGTGCCATACGCCACCTTCCCAAGTCTGGATGAAGATTAGACATCTTTTTGGGTACCAGACCCCAACAGGAATCCCTGCCATTAACATCAATGACGTGTTATCTACTGACGCAAATGTGATTGCTGAGCTCTTTGCTAAGCGCTATGCTAGAGCCTCTGTGTTGGAGAACTACCCTGCAGCCTTTCACACACTCAAATGGCGGATGAAAAGGAAAATCGTCTCGTTCACTACACACCACAGTGAACACTATAACAGCCGATTTACAGAGTGGGAACTCCTCAGCACCCTTGCACATAGCCCTGACACAGCTCTTAGGCCGGATCAGATCCACAGTCGGATGATTAAACATCTCTCATCTGACTACAAGCGACATCTCCTCGTCATCTTCAACCGGATCTGGTGCAATGGCGTCTTTCCCTCACAATGGCGGGAGAGCTGCATAATTCTGGTGCACAAACCTGGTCAAAACCTGCATAATGTGGATAGCTACTGGCTGATCAGCCTCACCAACTTTCTTTGTAAGCTGCTGGAATGTATGGTGTGTCGTCAGTTGTGTTGGGTCCTGGAGTCACGTGGGCTACTGGCTCCATGTCAGGGTGGCTTTGCCAGGGTCACTCTACCACTGATGATCTTGTGTCCCTCGAGTCTGCCATCTGAACACTCTTTTCCAGATGCCAACATCTTTTTTTACTTATGTAAAGCATACGACACAACCTGACGACATCGTATCTTTGCCACATTGTACGAGTGAGGTCGCTTGGGCCCGCTCCCGATTTTTATCGAAAACTTCCTGCTGCTCCGTTACTTTCCATGTCCAAATCGGTGCCTCCCACAGTTCCCCCCATATACAGGAGAATGGCATTCCATAGGGCTCCGTATTGAGTGTCTCTATTTTTAGTGGCTATTAAGTCTAGCAGCAGCTGTAGGGCTGTCGCTCACCTTCTCTGTATGCAGATGACTTCTGCATTTTGTACTGCTCCTCCAGCACTGGTGTTGCTGAGCGGCGCCTACTGGGAGCCATTCACAAGGTGCAGTCATAGGCTCTAGCCCACTGTTTCCAGTTTTCAGCCGCAAAACGTGTCTCATACATTTCTGTCGGCGTCGTACCTCATACATTTCTGTCGGCCTCGTACCGTTCATCCAGAACCGGAACTTTACCTCTGGTTTTCAGGGCCCGATTGACTTGGCTATCTCACCTTCATCAGCTTAAGCAGAAGTGCTGACAACACTTCAGTGCCCTCCACTGCCTGAGCAACACCAACTAGGGTGCAGATCGCTCTACGCTGCTGTAGCTCTTCAGAGCCCTTGTTCAATCCCCTCTTGACTATGGGAGTCTGGCTTACGGTTCGGCGGCGCCCTCAGTGTTGCGTTTACTTGACCCAGTGCACCACTGTGGCGTTTGTCTAGCGACGGGAGCTTTTAGAATGAGTCCAGTGTCCTGGTGGAGGCCGGAGTCCGTCCATTTAAGGTTAGTTGTGCACAACTGCTCGCCAGTTACATTGCACATGTTCATAGTTCTCCTGCGCATCCGAATTACTGTCTGCTTTTCCCAACCATGGCGGTTCATCTCCCACATCGGCATCCCAGGTCAGGGCTTTTGATTGCGGTTCGCTTCCAGTCCTTTCTGTCGGAACTGGAGTCCTTACCGTTACTACCTCTCCTCGAGGTCCATTCACGTACACCTCCACGTTGTACACCGAGGCTGCAGATTCTTCTGGACCTTTCACATGGTCCTAAGGACTCTGTTAACCTTGCGGCTCTCCGATATCATTTCCTCTTGATTCTTGACATGTACTGTGGACATGAAGTGGTTTACACTGAAGGCTTGATGGCTGATGGTCACATAGACTTTGCGTTTGTTCATGGAGGACATATTGAACAGCACTCCTCGTCAGATAACTGCAGAGCTGGTGGCCATATGTCGTGCTCTTGAACACATCTGCTCATGCCCCGGTGAGTCATTTCTCCTGTGCACTGACTCCTTGAGTAGCCTACAAGCTATCGACCAATGCTACCCTTGCCATCCTTTGGTAGCGTCCATTCAGGAGTCCATCTATGTCCTGGGACAATCCATCATTCAGTGGTGTTTGTGTGGACCCCAGGACATGTCGGAATCCCAGGCAACGAACTTGCTGACAGGCTGGCCAAACAGGCTACGTGGAAACTGCTTCTGGAGATGAGCATCTCCAAAACTGACTTGCATTCTGTCTTATGCCGCAGGGTTTTTTGGCTCTGGGAGACAGAATCAGTTGTCCTCTGCCGACTCCGCATTGGCCGTACATGGCTGACGCATGGTTATCTCCTCCGTCGCGATGACCCACTTCGGTGTTGCTGTGGATCGCAAATGACGGTCATCCACCTCTTGCTAGACTGCCCACTTTTAGCCGCCCTGCGACAGTCTTTTACTTTTCCCAGCACCCTACCTTTGGTGTTGGATGACAATGCCTCAACAGAAGCTTTGGTTTTAGGTTTTATTCGCGAGGGTGTATGTTATCATTTGAGCGTAGTTGTAGCACATGTCCTTTGTCCTTCTGTATCCTCCACCCTAGTGCTTTTAGTATGGAGGTTTTAATGTGTTGCAGAGTGGCTGGCTTCTCCTTTTTATACTCATGGTCAACCAGCCATGGTAATCTGCTCTCTTGTTTTGATCTCTTCTACATGTTTCTAGCATCTCTCTGTGGTTTTTCTTGTCTGGTTTTGTCCATTTCAGTGTTTGTTGCCCTTCTGTCATTCTTGTGGTTTTCGCCTTTCTTCCAGCTGTGTTTTGTATGCCTTGATTATTTTGCTTCCACTTTTGTGGATTTATTTTAATTGGAACTAGGGACTGATGACCTAGCAGGTTGCCCCCCCCCCCCCCCCCCAACACCCCTCCCTTTCTAAACCAACCAACAAAGATCCATATGTGCTTTGGTGGGCATTCTACGTATCACTGATAATTGCAATTCTTATCATTTACATAACAGCTAGTGGTGTGTGTGTGTGTGTGTGTGTGTGTGTGTGTGTGTGTGTGTGTGTGTGTAGTTGCATTGACATGTGTTAGGCAGTGAATATTCTCAGTCAAATCCTCTTTTTACTGCTGGATGAATATGAATAATGTTATATAATTTGGTTGTTGTGGTTGTGGTCTTCAGTCGTGAGACTGGTTTGATGCAGCTCTCCATGCTACTCTATCCTGCGCAAGCTGCTTCATCTCCCAGTACCTACTGCAACCTACATCCTTCTGAATCTGCTTAGTGTATTCATCTCTTGGTCTCCCGCTACGATTTTTACCCTCCACGCTGCCCTCCAATACTAAATTGGTGCTCCCTTGATGCCTCAGAACATGTCCTATCAACCGATCCCTTCTTCTAGTCAAGTTGTGCCACAAACTCCTCTTCTCCCCAATTCTATTCAATGCCCCCTCATTAGTTACGTGATATACCCACCTAATCTTCAGCATTCTTCTGTAGCACCACATTTTGAAAGCTTCTATTCTCTTCTTGTCCAAACTATTTATCGTCCGTGTTTCACTTCCATACATGACTACACTCCATACAAATACTTTCAGAAACGACTTCTTGACACTTAAATCTATACTCGATGTTAACAAATTTCTCTTCTTCAGAAACGCTTTCTTTGCCATTGCCAGTCTACATTTTATATCCTCTCTACTTCGACCATCATGAGTTATTTTGCTCCCCAAATAGCAAAACTCCTTTACTGCTTTAAGTGTCTCATTTCCTAATCTGATTCCCTCAGCATCACCCAGCCCCCTGCGGGTTCGGGGGTTAGAATAGGCCCGCGGTATTCCTGCCTGTCGTAAGAGGCGACTAAAAGGAGTCTCAAACGTTTCGGCCTTATGTGATGGTCCCCTCTCGGGTTTGATCTCCATTTATCTAAATTATTCCGAAGAGCGAGCCAATTGGGGAAGGGCACCTTACATGGTGCACTGTATCCTTCGTGCAATTAGACCTATAGCCGTCTTTCTCGTCGTTGCAATGGTGTCCCGCTCGTTTTCGATCTCTTGGGCGATTACCACGCTGCACTCTGCAGTGTTTCTTTTAACTGTGACGACGACCTTGGCCATTTTTGCACCTAAGATCCAGCACGGTAGCCAGTCCGTTGTGGTGGGGTCGCCATGTACTCTCTTGGTTGTAGCCCCCTGACAACACAGGGATCGCTCTACTGATGCCTGCGCCGTTCACTCCCCACGTATGGCAAGGAGTAGATGCCCATCTCCCTGGGGCATCAGGACTCCCGGCAATGGCCATCCTGCCAGGTGGCCTTTGCTGTGGCTGGGTGGCGCCCGTGGGGAGGGCCGTTGGTCGGAGTAGGTGGCATCAGGGCGGATGACCCGCAATGAAGCGTGGTACATCATCTGTCGCTGGCGGCCAGCCGTCAGCAGTCTCTAAGCGTTCGAGAGCCCATTTTAAAGGTAACGTTTATGACCCCAAATCGTTCCCCTCCCTCGCCACACCATGGGAGGAACGACAGGCATTGCGTGACACTGAGACGTATTCGCCCAGATATCTTGTCTGTACCAGAGCTGATGGGGAATCTTTTCTATCCGTGAAGCCTCAGTTCTTTGTAGAGCATTTAGAGGACAAGTTCGGTGAGGTGGAGGGCTTGTCCAAGATGCGGTCAGGATCGGTGTTGATAAAAACGGCATCCTCTGCCCAGTCACGGAGGTTGCTCAATTGTGACAAGTTGGGGGATGTTTCCGTTAGCATCACGCCGCATAAGAGTCTGAACATGGTCCAGGGTATTATATTCCACCGGGATGTTCTTCTGCAGTCCGACGAATTACGCGCCAACCTCGAACGACGAGGTGTTCACTTCGTCCGGCGCGTCCATCGGGGTCCGAGGGATAATCAGGTCGCCACCGGTGCCTTCATCTTGGCCTTTGAGGGTGATGTCTTACCCGAAAAGGTTAAGGTGATGGTTTACCGTTGTGATGTGAAACCGTATATCCCTCCTCCGATGCGGTGTTTTAAATGCTGGAAGTTCGGGCACATGTCATCTCGCTGTACTTCCAGCATGACGTGTCGGGATTGCGGGCGTCCTTCGCATCCCGATACTCCATGTGCCCCGCCTCCTATCTGTGTTAACTGCGGAGAACACCATTCCCCCTGCTCGCCGGACTGTAGGATATTGCAGAAAGAACGGAAGATAATGGAATATAAGACCTTGGACCGGCTGACCTACCCCGAGGCTAGACGGAAATATGAGAGGCTCCATCCTGTGGCAATGCCGTCAACCTACGCCGCTGCTGCAACGACGGTTCTCCCGTCATCACGAATCGGCTCTAAGATCGGTCAGCTTCCACCGGCCCCCTTGCTTGTGGGGGGCACTTCACACCCTGTTGCTCCTGCTCCATCTTCTTCAGGAGCAACACCCTCCCAACCTTCGGGGACATCAGCTCCCCCTTCCCAGCCGGAGAAGCGTAAGACTTCTTCGGCTGCTCTCGCCAGGAAGGGATCCCTTGGGGACCTCCCTTCACAAGTTCCAACCAGTGGAAAAGCGGACGCCCGCAAGTGGTTGAAACAACCGCCAGTCCCTGGTCGTCGGGCCTCGCGGTCGTCGTCTGTCCCTGAGACTGACCCAGTGAAGCCCATGCAGCCTGAAGCGCCGAAGGCACAGAGTGACAAGCAGAAAAAGAAGAAAGTCCCCAAGACCAACGGTAATGCGGTGGCATCGATCCCGCCGCTTCCTACAAGCTCTGCCTCTGAGGACGAGGTGGAGATTCTGGCGTCCGCTGAGGACCTCGCTCTTGCCGGTCCCTCGGACGCAATGGATGGCATTTGCACGGATGCTCCATCGGAGGCAACAGGTGACCCAGTGGCGTAATCTGCCTTCCCAGTCCCGTCCCGCCTTTCCCAGCCATGGACAACACCATCCTCCAGTGGAACTGCAGCGGTTTCTTCCACCATCTACCTGAGCTCCGCCACCTTATCAGCCTTCACCCTTTCTTCTGCATTGCTCTCCAGGAAACTTGGTTTCCAGCAATGCGAACCCCCGCCCTCCGTGGCTATCGGGGTTATTATAAGAACCGAGCAGCTTATGAAAGTGTGTCTGGTGGCGTCTGCATATATGTCCTTCACACTCTGCACAGCGAGTCTGTCCCTCTCCAGACGCCTTTAGAGGCTGTCGCTGTACGCGTGTGGACGCCACAGGCTGTTACCGTCTGCAGTCTTTACATTCCACCGGATGGTGATGTCTCGCAGCATGTCCTGGTTGCACTGGTCGCCCAATTGCCGCCACCTTTCTTGCTATTGGGCGACTTCAACGCTCATAACCCTCTGTGGGGTGGGTCAGTGGCAACAGGTCGAGGCGCCATCGTTGAGCATTTATTGTCGCAGCTCGATCTCTCGCTGTTAAATGATGGTGCCTTCACACACTTCAGTGTGGCGCATGGCACCTACTCCGCCATTGACCTTTCAATCTGTAGCCATAGCCTCTTACCGTCTGTCCAATGGAGTGTGCATGACGACCTGTGTGGTAGTGACCATTTTCCGATCATTTTGTCACTACCACAGCGCCACTCTTCTGGGCGCCCTAGCAGATGGGCTATGAATAAGGCTGACTGGGGCTTGTTCTCCTCCACTGCCGCTTTTGAGCCTCTCTCTACCGATGACATTGATGCGGTGGTTGAATCGGTCACCACCGGCATCGTTACTGCCGCTGAATCTGCCATTCCCCATTCCTGTGGGTCCCCTCGGCGGAAGGCTGTGCCTTGGAGGTCGCCTGAGATCGCTGAAGCGATTAAAGATTGCCGGCGGGCGCTCCAGCGTCACAAGCGACACCCCTCCCTCGACCACCTTATCGCCTTCAAACGGCTGCGTGCGCGGGCCCGCCTCCTTATCCGCCAAGGCAAGAAGAAGTGCTGGGAGCGGTATGTGTCCACAATTGGCCTCCATGTCACTCCATCGCAGGTCTGGGCCAAGATTCGACGCGTCTACGGCTATCAGCCACCTGTCAGCGTCCCTGCGCTCTCACTGAATGGAGCAGTTTGTACTGACTCCGACGTCATTGCAAATCGCTTAGCAGAGCATTTTGCTATGAGTTCCGCTTCTGCGAATTACCCCCAGGCCTTCCGCTCCATTAAAGAGCGGATGGAACGTCGGATCCTTTCGTTTCGCACCAACCACCCAGAATCTTACAATGCTCCATTTAGTGAGTGGGAATTTTGCAGTGCCCTCGCTGCTTGCCCTGATACCGCTCCTGGGCCAGATGGCATCCACTGTCAGATGCTGAAACACCTTTCAGTGGACTGCCAGCGGCGCCTTCTAGATCTTTACAACCGTCTTTGGGTGGAGGGGGAGTTTCCGTCGCAATGGCGGGAAGGCATTGTCATCCCCGTTTTGAAACCTGGAAAGAACCCTCTGGAGGTGGACAGCTACCGTCCCGTTAGCCTCACCAACGTTCTTTGCAAGTTGCTTGAACGGATGGTGAGCCGGCGCTTGCATTGGGTACTGGAGTCTCGGGGCCTTCTGGCTCCATCTCAGGGTGGGTTCAGTAAAGGCCGCTCCGCCGCCGACAATCTGGTGAGCCTGGAGTCGGCCATCCGTACTGCCTTTTCCCGCCGTCAGCACCTGGTCGCTGTCTTTTTCGACATGCGGAAGGCGTACGATACGACATGGCGTCATCACATTCTTTCTACGCTTCATGGATGGGGTCTTCGGGGTCCTCTGCCGATTTTTATCCGCAATTTTCTGTCGTGTCGTACCTTCCGCGTGCAAGTCACGGCCTCGTATAGTTTCTCCCACGTCCAGGAGAACGGTGTGCCACAGGGTTCCGTTTTAAGTGTCTGTCTGTTTTTAATAGCCATTAACGGTCTTGCTGCGGCCGTGGGAAACTCAGTCTCCGCTTCCCTGTATGCTGACGACTTCTGCCTTTATTACAGCTCTCCCAGCATTGCAGCTGTTGAACGTCAGCTACAGGGCGCTATCCGTAGGGCGCAGTCTTGGGCTGTAGCGCATGGGTTTCAGTTTTCGGCAGCCAAGACCTGCGTTATGCATTTCTGCCGGCGACGTACTGTCCACCCGGAGCCGCAGCTTTCTCTTAACGGCGAACTTCTTTCGGTGGTGGAATCGCACAGGTTTTTGGGGGTGGTTTTCGATGCCCGGTTGACTTGGCTGCCTCATATCCGGCAGCTCAAACAGACGTGTTGGCGGCATCTCAATGCACTGCGATGTTTGAGCCACACCCGCTGGGGAGCCGACCGCTCTACCCTGTTGCGGCTCTACCAGGCGTTAATCCAGTCCCGTCTGGATTATGGGTGCCTGGCATATGGCTCAGCATCCCCGTCTGCGTTGCGGGTGCTGGACCCAATTCTCCACAGCGGGATACGCCTTGCCACTGGTGCTTTCCGCACCAGCCCTGTGGACAGCTTACTCGTGGAGGCAGGTGTCCCTCCACTGCGGTTCCGACGCCAACGTTTGCTAGCCGCTTATGCTGCCCATGTTCTAAGCTCGCCCGGGCATCCTAACTATCGTCTCCTGTTCCTGCCGTCAGTCGTCCATCTGCCGGAACGTCGGCCCTGGTCGGGTTATCCGATCGCCATAAGCGTCAAGGAGCTTCTCTGCGGGCTTGGGTTTTTCCCTGTTCCGCCTCCTTTCCAGGCGCCTCTGCGTACACCCCTGTGGTGTGTTCCTCGCCCTTGCCTTCGGCTCGACTTGGCACAGGGCTCGAAGGACTCGGTCCCTCCAGAGGCCTTCCGCCGCCGCTTTTATTCCATCCTGGCCACGTATCAGGGCTCTGGCATTGTTTACACCGACGGCTCGATGGTTGCTGGTCGAGTCGGTTATGCGCTCACTCTAGGGGACCATTCCGAACAACGTTCCTTGCCGGCTGGCTGCAGCGTTTACACTGCTGAGCTGGTCGCCATCTTTCGAGCCCTAGAGTATATCCGCTCCTGCTCAGGTGAGTCCTTCGTTATCTGTAGCGACTCCCTGAGCAGTTTACGAGCACTCGACCAGTGTTTTCCTCGTTCTCGTCTGGTGATGGCTATCCATGAGTCCCTGCATACTCTTGCGCGTTGCGGCCGCTCTGCGGTCTTCGTGTGGACCCCAGGCCATGTTGGGATCCCCGGCAACGAGTATGTTGACCGGCTGGCGAAAGAGGCGACTAGTGCACCATCTCTGGACGTTGGCCTCCCGGAGACAAATTTGCGAGCGTTCCTACGCCGCAAAATTCTGGCCCTTTGGGACACTGAATGGCGCGGCTTGCCTTCACGCAACAAACTTCGGGCCATCAAGGGGGCTACCGGTGTGTGGCGCTCCTCCTTGCGGGTCTCTCGCAAGGAGTCTGTTGTCCTCTGCCGGCTGCGCATTGGGCACACTCGGCTTACGCACGGCCACTTATTGCGCCGTGAGGACGCGCCTCTATGTCGCTGCGGCTCCGTTTTATCCGTGGTTCATGTTTTATTGGAGTGTCCGTTTTTAGCCGCGCTCAGGCAGTCGTTCGCACTGCCTGACTCGCTCCCTGCCCTTTTAACAGATGACTCGGCTATGGCTGACTTAGTTTTACGTTTTATTCGGGCAGGGGGTTTTTATTCTTTAATCTGAGTGTTTCTGTTTTTATCTTATTGTTTTGTGTTGATTCTGGCCTTTGGCCTCCGGTTTTAAACTGATTTTTTAATGTGTTTCTAAGTGGTTGGCTTTTCCTTTTTTATTTCTATGGTCGGCCAACCACCGTCACACTCTGTGTGGTTTTAGTTCGTTTTGTCTTGTCCTTGTTTCAGTTTCTCTTGTTCTGTATCGTCTGTGATCTCTTCTGTTCCTCGTTTTTATTCTCTGTGGGTGTTCTTTGTCTTTGGAAAAAGGGACCGATGACCATGGCAGTCTGGTCCCTTTCATCCCCCAAACCAACCAACCAAGCATCACCCATCTAAATTCGACTACATTCCATTATCCTCGTTTTGCTTTTGTTGTTGTTCATCTTATATCCTCCTTTCAAGACACTGTCCATTCCGTTCAACTGCTCTTCCAAGTCCTTTGCTGTCTCTGACAGAATTACAATGTCATTGGCAAACCTCAGAGTTTTTATTTCTTCTCCATGGATTTTAATACGTACTCCGAATTTTTCTTTTGTTTCCTTCACTGCTTGCTCAATATACAGATTGAATAACATCGGGGAGAGGCTACACCCTGTCTCACTCCCTTCCCAACCACTGCCTCCCCATTCATGCCCCTCGACTCTTATAACTGCCATCTGGTTTATATACAAATTGTAAATAGCCTTTCGCTCCCTGTATTTTACCCCTGCCAACTTTAGAATTTGGAAGAGAGTATTCCAGTCAACATTGTCAAAAGCTTTCTCTAAGTCTACAAATGCTAGAAACATAGGTTTGCCTTTCCTTAGTCTTTCTTCTAAGATAAGTCGTAAGGTCAGTATTGCCTCACGTGTTCCAATATTTCTACGGAGTCCAAACTGATCTTCCCCGAAGTAGGCTTCTACCAGTTTTTCCATTCATCTGTAAAGAATTCGCATTAGTATTTTGCAGCTGTGACTTATTAAACTGATAGTTTGGTAATTTTCACATCTGTCAACACCTGCTTTCTTTGGGATTGGAATTATTATATTCTTCTTGAAGTCCGAGGGTATTTCGCTTGTCTCGTACATCTTGTTCGCCAGATGGTAGAGTATTGTCAGGACTGGCTCTCCCAAGGCCGTCAGTAGTTCTAATGGAATGTTGTCTACTCCTGGGGCCTTGTTTTGACTCAGGTCTTTCAGAGCTCTGTCAAACTCTTCACGTAGTATCGTATCTCCCATTTCATCTTCATCTACATCCTCTTCCATTTCCTTAATATTGTCCTCAAGTACATCACCCTTGTATAGACCCTCTATATACTCCTTCCACCTTTCTGCTTTCCCCTCTTTGCTTACAACTGGGTTTCCATCTGAGCCGTTGATATTCATACAAGTGGTTCTCTTTTCTCCAAAGGTCCTCTTAATTTTCCTGTAGGCAGTATCTATCTTACCCCTAGTGAGATAAGCCTCTACAGCCTTACATTTGTCCTCTAGCCATCCCTGCTTAGCCATTTTGCACTTCCTGTTGATCTCATTTTTGAGACGTTTGTATTCCTTTTTGCCTGCTTCATTTACTGAATTTTTATATTTTCTCCTTTCATCAATTAAATTCAACATTTCTTCTGTTACCCAAGGATTTCTACTAGCCTTGTCTTTTTACCTACTTGATCCTCTGCTGCCTTCACTAATTCATCTCTCAGAGCTACCCATTCTTCTTCTATTGTACTTTTTTCCCCCATTCGTGACAATTGTTCCCTTATGCTCTCCCTGAAACTCTGTACAACCTCTGGTTTAGTCAGTGTATCCAGGCCCCATCTCCTTAAATTCCCACTTTTTTGCAGTTTCTTCAGTTTTAAATAACAGTTCATAACCAATAGATTGTGGTCAGAGTCCACATCTGCTCCTGGAAATGTCTTACAATTTAAAACCTGGTTCCTAAATCCCTGTCTTACCATTATATAATC
Organism: Schistocerca serialis cubense; assembly: GCF_023864345.2. NCBI lineage: Eukaryota > Metazoa > Arthropoda > Insecta > Orthoptera > Acrididae > Schistocerca > Schistocerca serialis. Next base: position 544,635,368 of record NC_064644.1, on the reverse strand, counting down.
TATCTGATACCTTCTAGTATTTCCAGGATTCTTCCATGTATACAACCTTCCTTTATGATTCTTGAACCAAGTGTTAGCTATGATTAAGTTATGCTCTGTGCAAAACTCTACCAGACGGCTTCCTCTTTCATTTCTTACCCCAAATCCATGTTCACCTACTATGTTTCCTTCTCTCCCTTTTCCTACTCTCGAATTCCAGTCACCCATGACTTATAATTTTCGTCTCCCTTCACTACCTGAATAATTTCTTTTATCTCGTCATACATGTCATCAGTTTCATCATCATCTGCAGAGCTAGTTGGCATATAAACTTGTACTACTGTGGTAGGAATGGGCTTTGTATCTATCTTGGCCACAATAATGTTTTCATTATGCTGTTGGTAGTAGCTTACCCGCACTCCTATTTTTTTTATTCATTATGACACCTACTCCTGCATTACCCCTATTTGATTTTGTATTTAGAACCCTGTATTCACCTGACCAAAAGTATTGTTCCTCCTGCCACCAAACTTTACTAATTCCCACTATATCTAACTTTAACCTATCCACTTCCCTTTTTAAATTTTCTAACCTACCTGCCCGATTAAGGGATCTGACTTTACACGCTCCGATCCATAGAACGCCAGTTTTCTTTTTCCTGATAATGACGTCCTCTTGAGTAGTCCCTGCCCGGAGATCCAAATGGGGGACTATTTTACCTCCGGAATATTTTACCCAAGAGGACGCCATCATCATTTGACCATACTCTAAAGCTGCATGACCTCGGGGAGAAATTACGGCTGTAGTTTCCCCCTTGCTTTCAGCCGTTCGCAGTACCAGCACAGCAAGGCCGTTTTGGTTAGTGTTACAAGGCCAGATCAGTCAAATCATCCAGACTGTTGCCCCTGCAACTACTGAAAAGGCTGCTGCCCCTCTTCAGGAACCACACGTTTGTCTGGCCTCTCAACAGATACCCCTCCGTTGTGGTTGCACCTATGGTACGGCCATCTGCATCGCTGAGGCACGCAAGCCTCCCCACCAACGGCAAGGTCCATGGTTCATGGGGGGGGGGGGGGGGGGGTACCAACATGTTAAAATTGTCATTTATAAACCCACATCTTTCCTTAGTATCCAGACTCTCTTCCCTTAACTTCTCACGATTTTTAATACTGAAAACATACAGACCACAACAGTTTTAGATTCCTACCTTCACTCCTGTTGCTCGGCATGTGAGGTTCACAAACACTTATTCAGAATGTTAGACTATATTAATGCAAAAAGTAAGACTTCCTGATGTTGCGTTATTGACAAAAGTCACAAACCTAAGTGTTGAGGCGTGTAACATGTTTCTGACAGATCTAGTGTGTTAAACTAAATTTGAACTGTTGTTTTTAAACAAAACTGCATTGAAAGCATATGAAAAACACAAGATATATTTTGCAGTTATTCAGGTTTCTTCCAGTACTCGGAGGTTGTTTTCATCCTGCTTGTAAGTTGGAGTAAGGCCCATGTAGTGGTAAAACACTGCACTTGGCATTCTGCAGTACTGCAGTTCAAATACCTAGCTGGCCATCCAGGTATAGGTAATCTGTGGTTTTCCTAAAATGTTGTAGATAGAAGCTGGTATGGTTCCCTTAAGAAGGATATGGTTGACACTCTTCATTCTGTACTTCTGGCTACACCGGAATTTTATGTCTTTCATTCAGTTTTGCAGTACCTCACTATTTACAGTGTAGGAAAAGATAGATTGCTACTTACTGTAAAGATGACACCATCTTCTTCTTCTTCCATTTCAAGGAGAGGATGTAGGCCCATTTCAAAATGAAAGGAATTCAACAATTTTGTTTTCTGTGTCTCGTTACTGACCATGCTCTATTCTGTCTTCCAGTATGCTTGAAATGTAATGCGTAATGCTTGCCGTGGCAGGTGCTCCGGTGGCAGCCTTTGATGTGGTCATACCATTTTTTGTGATAGTGTCTAATTTCTTTTATTGTTGTTGTTTTCACATCTAACTGCTATTTATGTCCTTGTGTTAGTACAAGATGTGACCTCAGAAACCTCATCTCGGATGTTTCAATCTTCGATTCTCTCCTTTTCTTAGAATCCAGTTTTTGCTATCATGCACGAGGGCAGGCTTAGCCACTACCTAGTACAGTCTGTGTTACCTCTGTCCTTGTAGTTCTACCAAGATACCTCCTTATACAACCGTTTATAGCATTATATTTGTTTGTATATTGAACCACATTTGATATTTCTGTTCTGAGATATTTAAACAAATTCAGCTGTTTGTTATCTTACTTATTATCAATATTTTTGCTCTTTTTATGTTTCCCTTCCATTGCCATTACTTTTGTTTTATTTACAGGTATAACCATGTGAAAACTTAATAAAACATTATTCAAATTAAACATAATTTATTGTAAAGCGTTTCACTATCTGCTGGGAGAACCTGGTCATCTGTAAATAAAATTGTGTTCATAAATTTATTTCTTTATTACATTAATTTAAAAGTTATGCTCTCCATAGCATTTTGATTGATATGATGTGAAAGCATAGCAATATTACTGTAATAAAGCTCCATTTACATAATGTATTACTAAATTGTTTGTTATATTAATAAACTGGGAAGCTTTAGGTGTCGGTACTGAATGATGGACTTCGTTCATTTTGACATAATTTTACTAAAGATATAACATCTATTTTTATCGTGCAAATCGGCTTATCAAATGGGTCTGCAATTGATATTTCATGGCAGGAGGTCATAGATTTTTTTGCGGGGCTAATACTAGAGCAATTCACAATCCATTCAAGTAATTATTGCTTTTTCACTTACATAAATCCAAAATTCTTTTTTGCCTATTGGCAAGTATTGCAACCCCATATAAAAATACAATTTTTCCATGCAAAATAGTTATTATTGGTATTAACGTGTTTACCAACGACTTCTGTGCCTTTCATCTTGAGCTGTTACTTCTTGTCTTCGACCAAAGCACTGAAAACTCTCCTTTTGAACCCAAAAAACTCCTTCTGTGTTCTGGTGTACCTCATTAATGAGTTATTGCTAATACATTTCATCACACTACCCCGTTTTGTTTGTTAGTTGTTTCTCATAAGGTTACTTTTGGTTGTGGAGATCTTCAGTTTACTTGTTTGTATGGAAGTGAATAATTCTGTGCTCGGACTTTTCTGTTCCATTAACAGATGCTTGTTAAACATTTTATTGATTTTCTGATGCTTATTTTATATGTCTTTCTGTAAGAGTGAGCCTTCTTTGTGGAAGATCTGAGTTTCTCCCCATGAAACACAAAATAGTTGTTATGCTGTACTGAAGCATATGTCTGCTCATGATAAATAAATTGTTCCATTGTGGATGTTACACTGTTTGATTCAGCATAAATATACACTGGTACTTGATATTCTTCAAATAACTTTTTCAAACAAATTAAATGGAGATTGTGTATGTAATAATACCACTCACGCCAAAAAGGCAGTGAATGACTGTGAACAGTTGCCATAGTAAATGTACTACAGCACTCCCAGGTATGTGAAATAATGTAATGTCTTTTCAAAACAAGTCTTTATCAGTCTGTCTAAAAGACACATTCGGCCCTCTAATTCTTCGGCTCAGACCACTGTTTATTGTAAAAATTTGGTCAAATCTTTAAACTTGTTTAAGGTAATTGAAGTATGGTAAAAATTATCACCTAGTCCACTTGATCTAATTAGTTATGAAGTAATTTCAGTAATTACTATCATAGTACTATGCAGTTTCAGTTACTATATTGTTATTTTGCATCAGCACCAGATAAACATTACTCATTATTTAATGATTTTTGTCAGTTGTAATTTCTGTATCACAAAATTTTGGCAGTGCAGGTTATTTTTGTGCTTTTTGTGTTAGCTTTTACTAATTTTAAATACTGTCTTTTTATACATGTCATTTTAACAATGCATTAATATTCCTGTACCATTTTGATGAAATAGAGCTAAATGGTGCAGAATTAACAGTACTAAACTCTTCTAAAGGTTGCATAAAGGACTTGGGGGGAATAAAGTTTTTCCAAAAGAAAATGCCAGTTTTCATACCACAAGGAGTGAAAAGTGAACTAGTTTCTTGTTTCTCATGCTAAATGTTTCTTTTATCGAAAGAGATGACGCAGTGGTAACACACTGGATATGCATTCAGGACTACTCCTAAATCAATGAAGACAAATGCCAGGCTGGTGCTTTTGAAGACTACACATCGGATTTACTTCCCGACCCTGTCCAGTTTGAGCTTGTTATGCCTCAAATGAACTTACTTTTTATGACATGTCAAATGCTACATGTTTTCTACTTCATTCAGTGTGTTGGTCCCTAGATATTTTTATTACCTCTGTTTATTTTTTGGCCATGCTCTTCTTGAAAGTGTGAGAGACAATTTGGCACAGACTGCTTTATAATTTGAGACCCGAATTTTCTCCTGGCGTATACAACTTTCAAGTAACTTCCGGGAATTCAGCCAGGTAACACTTTCAGCGACCGCCGATATTTCGACGGGAGAACACCCCACCATTTTCAAGGCAAACTACAACAGACAGGTGACGTACATGCAAATTTAAAAACTCAGTTCTCGGACTGCACACGCACACACACACACACACACACACACACACACACACACACACACACACACACACACACACACACTAGTGCCACGAAAGATGACCAAAGTCAGAGATATTGATAGTGAGACTACGAACTCGCAAGTGAGGTAGCATCGACTCTGTCCCTCTGTTTTTTAGCAAGGAGGCGAGCCTGATTCCAAACAGAGTTTAAACAAAAACCTCCATCCCTGTTAATGAGGTTGCTCGCTAATTTAATCTTAACTGCCTCCTTAATAACACAGTCCCAATAGCTGGATGGGCATGCCAATATCTCAGTGTTATTATACAACATGGGGTGACCAGTATCCAAGCAATGTTCGGCAATAGCAGATCTATGTGGCTGCTGTAATTGTGTGTGCCATTTATGCTCAGTACATCGGTCCTCCACGGTCAGGACTGTTGAGGACGAATGTAGTGAGCATAAATGGCACACACGATTACAGCAGCTAAGTAGAACTGCTATTGCCAAACATTGCTTGGATACTGGTCACCCCATGTTATATAATAACACCGAGATATTGGCATGCACGTCCAGTTATTGGGACAGTGTTATTAAGGAGGCAGTTGAGATTAAATTAGCGAGCAAACTCGTTAACAGGGATGGAGGTTTTTGTTTAAACTCTGTGTGGAATCCGGCTCTCACCCTTGTTAAAAAACAGAGGAACAGAGTCAACACTACCTCACCTGTGAGTTCGTCGTTCCACTATCAGTATCTGTGACTTTGGTCATCTTTGGTGGCACTGGTGTTCAGTGTGTGTGTTATCTTCCCAGCATCAGTTTGAGAACCGAGGTTTTAAATTTGCATGTGCATCGCCTGTCCATTGCAGTTTGCCTTGAAAATTGCGGGGTGTTCTCCCGCCGAAATGTCGGCGGTCGCTGAAAGTGTTACCTGGCTGAATTCCCGGAAATGATTTGAAATGCTTCATAATTGCAGTAAAGGGCCTCTTTATTACTACTCTAACTGTTCTTGAATAATACACAAAGGTCAGTAACAATATTATAAAATGGATAGATTGCTACCTACCACTGTCAAACAAGTAAGCTTTGAACCAAAAGGGCCTTCATTGGAATTACCCACCACAACCACCACCACCACCACCACCACCAACAACAACAACAACAGTAGTGTCTGGCTGCCTGTGGCAGATTTATGGTTTTCTTTTCAAGTATTATTTGGCAGGAAGAATATGTAAGGGATACACATCACTCCTTTGGAGTAGCATATCACCACACACTCCGCCATGTAGACGGATAATCTTGCAGTAAATATAGCCACTTTTCTAAATTCTTATGTCGGTATTCTACAATTCAGGCAATCAACAACAAAATCTTTTGATAAGTCTGCCTAATTATGTATACATATAGTTAATAACCATTATATTGTAAGTAGAGTTAAGATGCTTCTCATTTTGCACTTCTGTATGGTCTTTTATCTCCTTACGCTTTTCTCCATTCTTCTGCAGAGATAGTGCTCCTATACATAATATTCTTTCCTTACCTCAACACAGGTGTAGGTCCTTCCTCCTTGGTACATCTTCCCTATTTCCTTCCACACTCTGCTACCACATTAGCCTTAAAACATTGTTGCAATTTAAAGCAAATGCTTTTAAAATTGCATCTAATATTTTTCTTCTGAAAAGTATTTTGAGCTTTAATGGCAACTGCCGGTTACTTGTAATAAACTGCCTGTACGTTTTCAGTATAATGCTATTTTAACATTACACTATTTTAATTTTTCATAGGAGTATAGATGTAATAATGTTTTGAAGAGAAACTTTTTATGTAGTGTAGTTTTCATGGGAAAACACATCATGACTAACTTTTAATTCTATATTAGTTTTACAGTTTCGTCTTAATAACTGTATTGATGGACTTACCTTCTGAGGATACAGCAATCGTAAATTTTCATATGACCTTTGTGGTGTAGTTTCATTGTCTTTTAGGCATATATTGCTTGCACTGTACAAATTTGGACATACTCCCTATCTTTAATATTTTCCTGTTTGTTAAAGTTTCTCAAGCTTCTACTGCTTAGGTAGTTGCATTCCGCACAACATTTGAGCAAGTGTAATGTTCCCTACTGAGTTCTTACTAAAATTAAACTGCACATCTCTTGCTCGAAGCATATTTCTCTAATCTCATTACACTTTCCTCCATTTCTCCGCAGATTTAGTGCTTCTACATATAGTATTCTTCCTCTATCTCAACACAGGTGTAGGTCCTTCTTCCTCAGTACACTTACCTTATTTCCTTCCACACTTTACTACCATGTTACATGGATTTGGGGACACTATTCAGTCTGTAAAAGAATACTTCCTCCTTTTATACACTTTATTTTTTAAATTGAGAAACACTTAAGGTGCATCTGCACAATGCCTTTTTTTCTGGTCACCTTTATGCATGGGCTTCCATTTCCAACAGCACAACTGTGCACCGGCATTTGTCTAAATGTAATTGTCTCAAAATGGAGGCCATGCATAATTGTGCATTGCTTCCCATTTTTAAGTAGGAATCGCTTGTGCTGTTTAGCAAAGGACAGGCAACTAGGACCCTTGTGTCTTCTTGTGGTGTCTGTTAAGGCTGTGCTTTCAGGTGATTCACATACAGTGATGTCTGTTGATTCCAAAGAAAGCATACTGTAATTGTAGATGATTGCAGACAAAGAATTCATATGGAATGCCACTTCTGAAGATTATTTGAATAAAAATTTCATGTGTGATGCTCTGATTGCTAAGTATTAGATAAAAAGTTTCTTATCATGTTACTGTAATGAATAAGATAAGTCTTGAAGTAGGAAAACTAACAAGAAACAGCTTACAAACTTATGAAGACTTCGTGCGGAAATTTGGACAAATATTTGTGTTATGTCAACTTAATAGCAGAACAGTTGAAGAGATTGACATCTGAGAAAGAAGAAAGGATGGGGTATTTGTAGCTTCTTAGCAAACTGCAAGACATTGAAATGAACATTAGTGATGCAAAAAATACAAAACTGATAAATGCAACCTCCATTGTTGTGGATTCTGGGGTCCGTGACTTTCCCAGATTACTTGAGTTAGAGGGCGTTAATCTATATGTAATCTTTTATGGTTAAAGATGCATACACAACTTTTTAACAAGATACAAGTGACATATTAAAAGCCAGTTAACCTACACCTAATGACATACGGCCTTCATTAATTATTTATCAGTTTCAGGAATAGTCACTGAAATGAAATGCTTTGTTGTGAAATATGACATTATAGTTCAAACTGGTATGTGTCACCTGTTACCAGCTAGTGAAATGTTATGCCAGCCCTGTCACTTCAGTTTCCAAAGCAGAAAAACTAAAATCTATCTGTGATCTCTTGAAATTTGCGAACTAAATGTCGCTTTGTGTAATCCTCATTCCTCTGTCCACATAAATACTTTATTCATAGTTGCCTTTGTGTTTTCCGACTCAGCAAAAAATCCTCAGCAAAGAAAGGGGCCACATAGGAGACTGCTTTTGCAGTCAGGCAATATGTGTGCGCTGTTGTTCTTGTGTGTCCATGAATGTGCACAAGGAAAGAGGCATCATGTGCACATGCTTTACTCTGACTTGCAAATACACACATCTGGATTTATTTTGTTTTATGTTACATGTCTAGTTCCATAGAACTGAATTGAGGAGCAAATGGCCATGAACAGGAAATGAGTCAGTATGTGACACTGGATAAAATCAAATTTATACAAATGTTATGCAGATGACAAGCTGCTGAGTATATATGCCAATGTAACTCAGGAGTGGGCTTAATTGTTTCCAGGGACTGCTCGACAGAGTGAGGCATGAGCAAATTCTTAAGTTTGGAACTAAAAATTTGATGACTACTGCTAAGAGTTTTTAACTATTGTGGTAGTGTATTGAAAATGGATGCAGCGATACATTGCACGCCTTTCTGCACAAGTTTAGACTAAACATGCCAGTGTCAAAATTCCCATACTCTTGAACAAAGTTTGGCAAGAGGTCCATGAACTTGAACCACATTCAGGTTAACCTGCCCAGTTATGAGCCAAAAATGGTCTTTGTGAATGGGAATGTTGCTCAGAACATAATGCCATGTGTTGTAAGTGAATGAAAATAAGCAAAGTAGACTAAATTTCATGTTGGACACTTATTGCAGAAACTATTCTGATGGTAAATGTAGCAGCTTTAAGTTTTTCAACAAGATTGTGAACATGGGCTTTCCATGAGAGCTTACCATGTCAGAATTGCCTAGAGATGATGCAGTTGTTATTGATGGTTTCTCGAAGCAAATCTTTACTTATCAAGCAACGTGTGGTGTTGCCACGTCTTGCTAGAATATATTGGTATGGACACAGTAGTGTTCTTGCAAAGCTGGAGTCATGTATTGTACATCACGGTCCTTATAACATGCAGACGTCACTGTACACCAAACAGGCCTGTGAGATGTCATCTCCTCAATGAACCGAGAATCAAGGTGCTTGTGAAACCACTCCACCATAGTCACATAAGCTGAGTGCAGTGGATGTTCCTGCACAACATGTGGTGGGTTAGAACGCAACATGTTACAGTTATGTACATTCGCGGCACTGTGCAGAGTGAAATACGCCTCGTCTGACCAAAGAATATTCACCTGTCACAGGTTGCCAATATCCATTAGAGTCAAAAAAGCAAAGGGTAATCAGTGTTGTAGCCTATCTTGGGCCTCTGTGTGGTGCACATTCTGAATCTTGTAGTAATATAGGATACCACTGTAAAATTCGCTACAAAATCTTTTGTACCATTGACCAGAAGGGATACTATTCCCTTGAGAGCTTGAGCACTGGCTGGAAAATTTAAGCCGTGTGCTGTGTGATTGGCTATAGGTACAACAACTTTATCAACTGCCATGGGAAAGGGCCACCTCCCGCTCCCTGCTGCACCATCTACTCCACTTGTTCTTCAGATTTCTTGATCATAATCTTTAGCTCATTTATTGACATAGGGCCTCTTTGCAGCTGTTTCTGGGAGCAATATTTCCCCAATGTAGCACTGCTGTTTCTGCCGTTCTGATAAAACAACTTTACCAGCAGTGCACAGTCGTACCTTTGTACTGTGGAATAACAGGAGTGGCTTACAGTTAGTTCTTCTCATATTTTACGAATTGACAGCAAAATGTCATTCTCCACAGTAATGAAAATAGCTATAAGCTGGCGTCTGATTGGAGCCAGTTAAGTGAGGGTGCCGCAGGGGTCAGTGCTGGAACCACTACTGTCCTTATACAGGGTGTCCTACCTAAACTTTTCACTGCCAATATCTCTGGAACTATAACAGATATTGACAAACAGCTTTCACAGGTATGAATGGACAGCAGGAAAGTGGAACTGTTACTTTTTTCAGCATACTCCATAAGTGCACCGATTAAGACCTACAATGTTTCAGTGTCCTGTGATCTGTGCAGCCCACACTGCAGCACACTGAACATCATCAGTTTAATTGTAACCAACTGCCATACCGGGTGTTCCACCTAAACTTTTAACCATCAATATCTCTGGAACCACAATAGAATTTGACAAACGGCTTTCACAGGTATGAATGTATGACAATCGCTCACGAAAGTAAATACTATGAGTCATTCAAAACCGTGTGCAAATATTGGTTTCAACACAGACTTATGTTTTCTTTAAATAGACACCCGATATTACTCTATACACAATCTAACATGAGAAATCACAATAATAATGGTGCAGGTTGTATCACAATACGTCAGTTACTCCTGAGAAATGGGAGCGCGAAGTGCAGTAGCAGCATGTTTCATTCATTTCAGACATCAGCTTCATGTTCCAATTTCTTGGGATGTAATTATGTCATTATTATTGTGATTTCTTGGAGTCCATTTAGAAAAAAAAGAGTAGTTTCTGTTGAAACCGATATTTGCACATGGCTTAGAATGTTTCATAGTATCCATGTTCGTGAGCCCCTGCTGTACGTTCATACCTGTGAAAGCTGTTTGTCAATATCTGTTATAGTTCCAGAGATATTGGCAGTGAAAAGTTTAGGTGGGACACCCTGTATGAGGACAGTAGTGGTTCCAGCACTGAGCCCTGAGGCACCCTCACTTAACTGTACTCCAATCAGACGCCAGCTCATAGCCGTTTTCATTACTGAGGACAATGACATTTTGCTGTCCATTTGTAAATTATGAGAAGAACCAATTGTGAGCTACTCCTTTTATTCCATAGTGGTCCAACTTCTGCAGTAATACTTTGTGATCAGCACAATCAAATTCCGTAGTTAAATCAAAGAAGACACCTGAAGTTTACAACTTAATCCACCCAGTGCCTCAGAGAGAAAGGGAGAATATAGCATTTGCAGTTTTTAAATTATTTCCAAAACTAAATTGTACACTTGACAGCAAATTGTCAATTGAAAGGATCAATTACCCTTTCCAATAGCTTTTACAAAAACCAATGACATGCAATGGGTTTCAAATCTTGTACATTATTCCTTTGTTCTTTTTTGTAAAGTGATTTCACTATTGAATGTCTTAATCATTAAGGAAATTAACCATTCCTAAAGGAATTACAGATCTCGCAAGTACTGAGCGAACATATGCAGTAAAGTGCTTTAGTGTTGTGCTAGATACACAACATATCCATCAGTCAAGAGTCTTCAGTGATTTAACTATGGACATATTCCACCACGTTAGTATCATGGAGGTGCATTCCAGATAGTAATCTTGGAATGCCACTTTCTAGGAGTGTTGTACGATTTCCTGTAGAAACTAAGTTTTTGTTCAGCTTACCTGCTATATTTAGAAAGTTATTATTAAATATCTGACCTACCAGTAACAAATAATTTAAGAGTAAAAAATACCAGTCATCAAATACCAGAAGCATCGAGTCGTCAACGGACGCACACAAAAGTGAAAGAAAATTTGCTAGCTTTTGAAATAAGTCCTTTGTTGAGTTAGATTTCTCTCTCTCTCTCTCTCTCTCTCTCTCTCTCTCTCTCTCTCTTTCTTTCTCACACACACACACACACACACACACACACACACACACAAATTGCGGACATTCTGCCTCTCTCTTATAAGGAACGCCTTCAGTTCAAGGTCCCAAGTTCAGTCTTTCGTAAGGCTCATTTGAAAGTGTTGTGTTACCAATTATGACAGGAAAAATATTAGCTGCTAATGACTCACCAAGTGCATCACGAGGGCTACAGAAAATGAGTGTCCAGGAAGTGCATTCAATGGAATGTATGTGTTACACTACACAAAATGGACATCGTCGACATTCAAGAAATATTCAAAACAAACCTTTAACTTCCCCTTGAACATTGAATGAAAAATGGCTTGCCACAGTATTCACAAAGGCTCACTCCATCAAGATTGGAGGCGAAACTCCTGGGAGTCACAAACTGTGCAGGACATTCAGCAAGGTATCCACTCTTAAAGAATGCATGTAGAATCATATTGGTGTAAAGGGGTGGTGAGAACAAATGGTATGTGATGGGATGCTGCGAAACAGTCTGTTGTGGAGCTTATCGTGAAACTGGCTATTCTTTAAGGCGTAGTTGTAGATAGTGTGATAATCTTTTATAGGCACAGAAAAAATGAACATCCAGATGTTGAATTTGTCCAGTGGTTCCAGATAGTGTTAATTGGAATCTCTCTCACTTTTCAAGAGGGATAGCTTGCTCTAAGGGAGTATGATTTTTACACACAAACTGTGAATCAAGCAAAAGCAAGTTATTTTGACTAGCTGTTGGCCAAATTCAGTGTTAAACCATACTTGTAATTCTCTTATGTCCATTTTCCCCAATCTTTCTTGCTGTGACATAAGTATTCCCTACTGCCCTTACAACGTCACGCACACAAGAAAGAATTGTAGAGGGCAGAGCACCTCCAACTTCTCGCAGCACAACAAATAACTTTCCCACCAATTTACCATCCAAATTAACTGTTGGCATAATTGTATATGAATGCCTTCAGGCATTGATAATGTTGATCTTGATACAACTTTCATGTTACCTCTAATTTCCTGGGTCCCTTTCATTTGATTTTCTTCAAGTCCCGAATGATGGGACAAGTTTATCTCATCTACAAATTTTCTGCCTGATTCTGCAGTTTGGTATTAGTCAAGTTGATGCTTTGTTGAAATTTTGTTATCTTATGTCTTCCAATATTGTAGTACTGATTGAAGTTATGTGACCATCCACTGCTTCCCTGGAAATCAGTGTAATCCAAGTCATGCGCAATTTGATGTGCACAACATAGTAGGTCACTGTTGTGTACATCGTGAGAGTTGTGTTGAGCATCCGTGAAAAATGCAACAAGTGTGTCTTGTTCTACCTTGAATATCTGTAGTTTTTCTTATGCACTACATGATCACATTGCTGCAGATTTGTTTGCATAATTGTGTTGGTATTTTTTCATATGCTGTGGATGATCTTCCATGTAAGTAATTATGTTAAGTACCCACTCCTTGGACAACAGTTGTCCTTTTCTGCATTTCATTGAAGAGGGAATTTGTGGCTCCCTGTCCGATAAGGATGATGAATTACATGGCTCGATATCAGCTTCAGTATCATTTCAATTGTTAAGCACATATCATTATCTTTGTGCTCATGTATATTGTCCGCACAGTTGAGAACATACACCACCACACATTTCTATGTCTCATATTACAGAACCACCAGCATTTCATCTGCCACCAATTTCTCTGTCTGCGAAATTCCTTGTGTTACATTCTGATGAAATGTCAACTTCGGCAACTGTTGTAAATATAATGCAATGTTTGCTTTGTTTTGCATTGCTCTGGTTTATAACACCACCACTAGCACTGTAGCACTGTTGTGAGTCACTCGTTGACTAAGCAATTCAACTATGCTCCATAGCATCATGGTGTGCTCGCAGTTGGATACCACCAGTCCCGCACCCTGTTGCCATTAGCAGCCAATATTGCAGCTATTGTGTTCACATACCATGTGCTTTTTAGCCTTCCTAATGACATTTCTAAGAACCTTACAGTACTGTTTCTCCAATGTGAACGCTTTGATAAAATTCCGACACTGTTCTACGTGATATCCTTATGCAATTAGTAAGCCGCCCAGGTTGCCCGTTAGTACTACTACCCTGTTTCCATCTTTCAAGTAAAAAGCACCTTTCAAAGCCCACGAGAAATGTGTGTTGAGGAAAGCATTATATTTATTATGTTATCAGCACTGTAAACATCCTGCCACTATTGTTCTTTAAAGAGGATTAAAAAAGTGCATGGTACTTATCCAAAGTACCCATCTAAAACACTTTTAGGTAGTCTTCTAAGGACTAATATACATTATTTTTGGAGCAACCCTTTTGAGTAGAAGTAATAGTAGCATGCCACAGGTGGTATTCCTGCATTTATGAAAATATATAATTATGAAGTTTATTATTCACTTTTTAATTATTTCATGATGCCTTCAGCTGACATTTTCAACTGTCTAAAACAGAAACACAACACATCGGCTACATTAGAGACACTTGTGATTTTGACAGAGGAACAAGTTACATCTGCAGATATACTAGGTGCATTCTGACTGACTTTACAGGTGATTTTTCAGTCGTATGTCATGTATGTCCTTGCATGTAATGCTCATAAAATAGAAATTTTTTGCTGTTTTAGGAGTGCATCACTTTCAAGCAGTTGTTGCAAAGCTCAAATATATAAGGTCCGTGTTTTGTCATATTTAACACTAGGAAGATTATAATAATTTTACAGAAATTATTTAATTGACCTACATATGCCTTTGTTCTCAGTTATGTTTAAGTATGGTTCATCATTGGTGTAAATATGACTGTAAGTAATTTCTTTAAAATAACTTGTAAATATTTTTTCTCTTATTGTGGGAGCACATCGTTTTTGAGTAGTTGTTACAAAGATCATATATGTAAAATCAACCACAGTATTCTAATGAAACAATACTGAAAACTATGAGAGTCGAGTGAAAACTGCTTTACACTTGCGTGATCCTTTGCATTACAGTCATATTTATTAATGAGTGCAGTGATAACTTTACATTTTATGGTTCTGTAACACTTCATTGTAGAACTGCCTGTTGTCCAGGAATTACCAGTTTCGCAGGTCTTTCTGCTCATTTAAAACTGTCTGGCTGGTTTTGTAGTTAGATGTAAATTTAAATTTCTTATTTTTTCTTTCTGTAAATTATGTAGTATTTCAAGTGATTCACCTACATTAGGTATTTTGTGGTTCACGTCTTTTAAGTTTGTTGCAAAAGTGGATGGGTTACTGTTGCGTATTGTCGTATGCCACTCGAGAGCACACAAGCTAAAACCAATTAAACATATGCCAGTCCCGTAGATGAAATAACTTTAACCAGACAAACAAATGAAACTCAAATTTCTTTTATGGCCTTATCTAGATTTTATTTCCAACAAAATTACTTGATGTTTCAAGAATACAAAATCGTACACTAGCTACAGAAGCACTAACCATCTACAACAATTATTGAGAACACATACCATGTAAATGAGAGCCGATTTCACAATTGGGAATCTACAAAATTAACTATGTAGCATGCTCAAAATTTTATATTGGACATACAGCAAGGAAAGTTTGTATAAAATTTAAACAACACACAGCAATAAGAGACAGCAACCCATCCATCTTTGCTGCCCACTTAAGACACCAACCACAAAATACCTAATATAGATGAATCACTTAAAATGTTATGTAAGTTACAAAAGGAAAAAAAACCATAAATGTAATGCAAGAAATTGTCATTTACATCCATCTAAAAGAGTCAGGCAGAATTTTCAATGAACAAAAAGACCTGTGAAATGGGAAATTGCCAGACGACTTTTTACCAGTTCTACGATGAAGCATTACAGAATCACAGAATGTAAAATTACAAATATTACTGTAATGCGAAAGATCGCACAACCATAAAGCTGTTTTACTTGACTCTTATAATATTCAGTGCGGTTTCATTAGAGTACTTTGTTTGATTGATTTTATTATAACGTCTTTATAATAACTATTCAAAAATGATGTGCTCCCACAATAAGAGGAAAAATATTTACAAGTTACTTTAAAGAAATTACAGTCATATTTGCACCAATGATGTATGATAATTAAATATATTTGAGAACAAAGGCATATGTAGTAGGTTAATTAACAAATTTCTGTAAAATAATTATAATCTTTCTAGTGTTACTTATGTTAAAACTTGGACCCTTATATATGTGCTTTGCAGCAACTGCTGAAAAACGACATGCTCCTAAAATAATGAAAAACCTCTCTAATTTATTTTATGAGCATTACATGCACTCATAGGAGCAAGGCATACATGGCATAATGTACTACTAAAGAATCATAGTAAGCTATAATGTGCCTAGTATATCTATAGATATGACTTGTTCCTATGTCAAAATCACAAGTGTCGCTAATATATCCATTGTATAATGCTTTTGTTTGAAATGTCTGAAAACGGCCTAAGACCGAGATTGTCAGATCACACACGAAATAAAGAGAATTGCAGCTGCAGGCCTTATGACATTGAAAATTTGCTATTGATGTTACCTCTTGTCAGTCTATGTGAAATCGACTGGTGGTGTGGTTCTTGACACATCAATTTTGATAAATATTATACACGTGTAGTAATAGTTGTTTGCATGAAAAAATTCCATGTTAAAAGTTTTTGGACCTTTCATTTTTGACTTATTAATACAGGCACTGCAATATGGAATCTTCTTAGCATCTAAAATTATGTATTAACACTTTCCCAAGCAGTAATGACATAACTGAGTTAACAACATAACCTAGTTCTCCCAAGCAATAATGACATAACTGAAATAACAAAACATTCTTTTCCAGTATAATCTGAGGATTTTCACAGCTCTTCTTCTGATAGTCTATATATTCTTCCAGTCCGCCTCCGTAGCGCAGAGGTAGCATTATCGCCTACAACGAAGGGGGTCTGGGTTCGATTCCCGGCAGGGGAATGGGTGTTGTGTGTCCTTCATCATCATTTTCATCATCATTGACACGCAAGCCACTGAAGTGGCTTCGACTAAAAAGACTTGCAATATGGCAGCCGAACCCTGAAGGGGATATCCCGACCAATAAATGCCATACGATCATTTCATTTCATATATTCTTCCAGTGGCAATACTTTACAAAGTATGAAGTTTTTATCAGTCATTTATCTGGTCTTCCTAGTTATGAAAAAGAAAGAGTTGGGGCAAGGGAGTGATGGGTAAAAAAAAGGTTTACTTCTCATTTTCATCTTTAGGTAGCACAGAGGCCATTCACTGTTTGTTGTCATAAGCACAAGCAACAAGTCTTGTAAACTGTTCAAAAAGAATGTAGCATCTCGACCCACTTGAATTTTATGAACATAAAAATCCTTAAAGTAAGAAACAATTTTTGCATTACCCTTTGCTTGCCTCATGAGAGTAAATGCAAGATACAGTCCCTGTGGCTACTGTGGCTTTATAAAAATTTACTGCCTGTACATCATTTGTCACATAGAAGTGACTGATGGCATTCACAAGTGCTAAGAAAACCACTTTGACTATTATTTCATGTGCATTTATTAAGCCATTGGTTTCATTTGATACGAACATGCTCAGCTGATAAAGTGGCACAAATTTGCCAGTGTCATGATTTAAAATGCTTAATTTCCCAATAAAACATTGAATTGCTTATGTTGGAATAAAACAGTTTTCCACTTCGCAGGCTGTGCTTGGTATTTGTCATATTCCAAC
Organism: Schistocerca serialis cubense; assembly: GCF_023864345.2. Classification (NCBI taxonomy): domain Eukaryota; kingdom Metazoa; phylum Arthropoda; class Insecta; order Orthoptera; family Acrididae; genus Schistocerca; species Schistocerca serialis. The sequence continues at coordinate 544,618,012 of NC_064644.1, read as the reverse complement.
ATGTGCTTTTCGACGTTTTATTGGACAATTAAGCATTTTAAATCATGACACCAGCATTTTTCTGCCTCTTTATCCCCTGATCTGATGTGCTTAGAGTTATACACACTTCCTCTTTCCCTTTCCCTCACCAGCACTTGGCTAATTTTATCTCAACAATTCATCACTACTGGAGTGAATTACTGTCAATAGAAGTTAATGTAAATATCTCTCTCTCTCTCTCTCTCTCTCTCTCTCTCTCTCTCTCTCTCACACACACATACACACACACACACACACACGTTGTTGTTCTGTAAATGTTAACTACAACTTCTGCGGTTATTGAAATTGTTCTCTCATCTTGAGGACATGCGTTGTACCTTGTTATGATTCTCCATATGCAAATAAAATAACAGATCTGCACAATATTTGTGCTCTCCTCCATGACCTCTTAATTCATGGTTTTCTGTCACCAGTATCGTTCTTGGTAAGAAGATATAGGGATACACATCACTATTGTGGAGTTCCATGTAACACCACAACACTAATCTTTATGATTCTCTCTCTGTTGTAACTGTTCTGCTATATTAATTGTCTTGGTTGGGATGTATTAATTACGGCAGGAAAAAATTCATATCGAAATAAGTTGAGGAGTACAATGGGGCATTACAGGTTTGAGAACATGGAATTTTTTCATATCATTGAAATTTCTTATGATATTCTTAAGTTCATTTTGATTTTATGTTGTTCTCCATGAACTACATTAAAACTTGACTCTAACTTCTTTTAAAGTAAGTTCTCTAGAAACTTATATTTCAAACATATTAAAATGTTGATGGTACATAATTTCCATATATGGCAGTTTCTAGGTAAACAGAGTACATTTGTTCAAAATACAAGTCTTTTGGACTATCAGGTCAATTTCGTAAATGTGTATGGGCTTAAAACTTTGACAATTTGGAAAAAGACTAAATAAACTGAATATGTGTATGTTAATTAAAATCAGTATTGAATAGACTGAATAGAACCAGCTTGCTACTTTTCAACCACTTCGTAGTCTGACAGCCATTGGATTGACTCTTGGTTCTAAAATATCTGTATAGATGTTAGCTTTTATCATTTCATTTCATTTGTTGATAGTTACATGCTTCTTTGAAGCTGATAGCTACACGCAAACATTAAGCTACATGCACAATTCTGTCACAGAGATGTTTGTTTAACATGACACAAATATCTGTGCTAATCACAGATACAATATAAATTTGCTGTTAACTTTCTCACACGTTATTTTAAGTGTCTGAACAGCCACATTACATTTAAAAAAAGACAGAGCAACAGATTCAAGATTACTGATACACAAGAGACCTGTTCATCTGTAGACTTCAGTGCTCCCTTACAACTGCTTTGAACTAAAGGCATCCCCCCTGCGGGTTCGGGGGTTAGAATAGGCCCGCGGTATTCCTGCCTGTCGTAAGAGGCGACTAAAAGGAGTCTCACATGTTTCGGCCTTACGTGATGGTCCCCTCTCGGGTTTGACCTCCATCTTTCTAAATTTATCGGAAGAGCGAGCCAATTGGGGAAGGGCGCCTTACATGGTGCACTGTATCCGTCGTGCAATTAGACCTTTCGCCGGATTTCTCGTCGTTGCAATGGTGTTCCGCTCGTTTTCGATCTCTTGGGCGAGGATACGTCCCTGGGTGCGATTACCACGCTGCCCTCTGCAGTGTTTCTTTTCACTGCGACGACGACCTTGGACATTTTTGCACCTAAGATCCAGCACGGTAGCCAGCCCGTTGTGGTGGGGCCGCCATGTACCCTCTTGGTTGTAGCCCCCTGACAACACAGGGATCGCTCTACTGATGCCTGCGCCGTTAACTCCCCACGTATGCCAAGGAGTAGATGCCTATCCTCCTGGGGTATCGGGACTCCCGGCAATGGCCATCCTGCCAGGTGGCCTTTGCTGTGGCTGGGTGGCGCCCGTGGGGAGGGCCCTTGGTCGGAGTAGGTGGCATCAGGGCGGATGACCCGCAATGAAGCGTGGTACATCATCTCTCGCTGGCGGCCAGCCGCCAGCAGTCTCTAAGCGTTCTCGGGCTCAATTTAATGCTCAGAAGTACGATCCGAAAACGTTCCCCTCCCTGGCTGCGCCGTGGGAATAGCGTAAGTCTCAGGCTGGAGGTAACAGTTATTCGCCCCGATTCTTAGTTTGTACAAGAGCTGATGTGGAGTCTTTTCTCTCCACAAAGCCTCAGTTCTTCGTCGAGCATTTAAAGGACAAGTTTGGGGAGGTGGAGGGCTTGTCTAAAATGCGCTCTGGGTCAGTACTGATACAAACGGCATCCTCCGCCCAGTCACGCAGGTTGCTTGCTTGTGACAAGTTGGGGGATGTTAACGTTACTATTACACCACATAAGAGTTTAAATATGGTCCAGGGTGTTATTTTCCATAGGGACCTCCTTTTGCAGTCTGATGACGAGCTACGCGCCAACTTAGAACGTAGAGGTGTTCATTTCGTCCTGCGCGTTCATCGGGGTCCGAGGGACAATCAGGTTGCTACCGGTGCCTTCATCTTGGCCTTCGAGGGTGATACGTTACCGGAAAAGGTCAAGGTGATGGTCTACCGATGTGACGTCAAACCCTATATCCCTCCCCTGATGCGGTGCTTCAAGTGCTGGAAGTTCGGCCATATGTCTTCCCGCTGCACTTTCAGCCTCACATGTCGAGATTGCGGACGCCCATCTCATCCCGATACTCCATGTGTCCCGCCTCCCATCTGCGTCAACTGCGGGGAGCACCATTCACCTTGCTCGCCAGACTGCAAAGTCTTTCAGAAAGAGCGCAAAATCATGGAATATAAGACCCTGGACCGGCTGACCTATACTGAGGCCAAGAGGAAATATGACATACTCCATCCTGTGAGAATGACATCTTCTTATGCAGCTGCTACAACACCTGTGCTAGCCCCATCAGTTTTGAGACTTCCAGCCAGCTCGATAAGCAGTAAGACTCCTCCTGCCCCCTTGCCAGTGGGGGGCTCTACCCACCGGGTTGCTCCTGCGCCACCTACCTCAGGGGCAACACCATCCCCCCCATCAGGGACGTCCGTCCCTGCTTCTAAGCCGGAGAAGTGTCCAACTTCTTCGGCTTCTCACGCTCGCAAGGGGTCCCTCGGGTCCCTCCCTTCCCAGGTTTCCACCAATGGGAAGGCTGACGACCGACAGTGGCGTAAGTGCCCGCAATCAGCTGGTCGACGGGCTTCACGATCCTCCTCAGTCCCGGAGACTGCATCGGTGAAGCCCTCCCAGCCAGTTAAACCCAAGGAGCAGCGTGAGAAATCAAAGAAGAAGAGCTCTAAGCCCAAGGAACTCGCGGTGGCAGCCACCCCACCGCCACCTTCCAGATCTGCGTCTGAGGACGAGGTGGAGATCTTGGCGTCCGCTGAGGACCTCGATCTCGCCGGTCCCTCAGACGCCATGGATAGCGCTAGCACGGGTGCTCAATCGGAGGCAGCAGGTGACCCAGCGGCGTAATCTGCCTTCCCAATCCCGTCACGCCTTTGTCCGCCATGGACACTACCATCCTCCAGTGGAACTGCAGCGGTTTCTTCCACCATTTAGCTGAGCTCCGCCAACTTCTCAGCCTTCGCCCTTTCTTCTGCATTGCTCTCCAGGAAACTTGGTTTCCAGCGATGCGAACCCCCGCCCTCCGTGGCTATCGGGGTTATTATAAGAACCGAGCAGCTTATGAAAGGGTGTCTGGTGGCGTCTGCATATATGTCCTTCACACACTGCACAGCGAGTCTGTCCCTCTCCAGACGCCTTTAGAGGCTGTCGCTGTACGCGTGCGGATGCCACAGGCTGTTACCGTCTGCAGTCTTTACATTCCACCGGATGGTGATGTCTCGCAGCCTGTCCTGGCTGCACTGGTCGCCCAATTGCCGCCACCTTTCTTGCTATTGGGCGACTTCAACGCCCATAACCCTCTGTGGGGTGGGTCAGTGGCCACAGGTCGGGGCACCATCGTTGAGCATTTATTGTCGCAGCTCGATCTCTCGCTGTTAAATGATGGTGCCTTCACACACTTCAGTGTGGCGCATGGCACCTACTCCGCCATTGACCTTTCCATCTGTAGCCATAGCCTCTTACCATCTGTCCAATGGAGTGTTCATGACGACCTGTGTGGTAGTGACCACTTTCCGCTCTTTTTGTCACTACCACAGCGTCACTCTTCTGGGCGCCCTAGCAGTTGGGCTATGAATAAGGCTGACTGGGATTTGTTCTCCTCCACTGCCGCTTTTGAGCCTCTCTCTACTGATGACATTGATGCGGTGGTTCATTCGGTCACCACCGGCATCGTTACTGCCGCCGAATCTGCCATTCCCCGTTCTTCTGGGTCTCCTCGGCGGAAGGCTGTGCCTTGGTGGTCGCCTGAGATCGCTGAAGCGATTAAAGATCGCCGGCGGGCACTCCAGCGTCACAAGCGACATCCCTCCTTAGCGCACCTTATCGCCTTCAAACGGCTGCGTGCGCGGGCCCGCCTCCTTATCCGCCAAGGCAAGAAGGAGTGCTGGGAGCGGTATGTGTCCACCATTGGCCTCCATGTCACTCCCTCGCAGGTCTGGGCCAAGATTCGACGCGTCTACGGCTATCGGACCCCTGCCAGCGTCCCTGCGCTCTCACTGAATGGAGCCGTGTGTACTGACTCCGACGTCATTGCAAATCGCTTAGCAGAGCATTTTGCTATGAGTTCCGCTTCTGCGAATTACCCCCAGGCCTTCCGCTCCATTAAAGAGCGGCTGGAACATCGGAGCCTTTCGTTTCGCACCAACCACCCGGAATCTTACAATGCTCCATTCAGTGAGTGGGAATTTCGCAGTGCCCTAGCTGCTTGCCCTGATACCGCTCCTGGGCCAGATGGCATCCACTGTCAGATGCTGAAACACCTTTCAGTGGACTGCCAGCGGCGCCTTCTCGATCTTTACAACCGTCTTTGGGTCGAGGGGGAGTTTCCGTCGCAATGGCGGGAAGGCATTGTCATCCCCGTTTTGAAACCTGGAAAGACCCCTCTGGAGGTGGACAGCTACCGTCCCATTAGCCTCACCAACGTTCTTTGCAAGTTGCTTGAACGGATGGTGAGCCGGCGCTTGCATTGGGTACTGGAGTCTCGGGGCCTTCTGGCTCCGTCTCAGGGTGGGTTCCGTAGAGGCCGCTCCACCACCGACAATCTGGTGAGCCTGGAGTCGGCCATCCGTGCTGCTTTTGCCCGCCGTCAGCACCTGGTCGCTGTCTTTTTCGACATGCGGAAGGCGTACGATACGACATGGCGTCATCACATTCTTTCTACGCTTCATGGATGGGGTCTTCGGGGTCCTCTGCCGATTTTTATCCGCAATTTTCTGTCGTGTCGTACCTTCCGCGTGCAAGTCGCGGCCTCGTATAGTTCCTCCCACGTCCAGGAGAACGGTATGCCACAGGGCTCTGTTTTAAGTGTCTGTCTGTTTTTAATAGCCATTAACGGGCTCGCTGCGGCCATGGGAAATTCTGTCTCTGCTTCCCTGTATGCTGACGACTTCTGCCTTTATTACAGCTCTACTGGCATTGCAGCTGTTGAACGTCAGCTACAGGGTGCTATCCGCAATGCGCAGTCTTGGGCTGTAGCTCATGGGTTCCAGTTTTCGGCAGCCAAGACCTGCGTAATGCATTTCTGCCGGCGATGCACTGTCCACCCGGAGCCGCGGCTTTATCTTGCCGGCGAACTTCTTTCAGTGGTGGAATCACACAGGTTTTTGGGGGTGGTTTTCGATGCCCGGTTGACTTGGCTGCCTCATATCCGGCAGCTTAAACAGGCGTGTTGGCGGCATCTAAACGCTCTGAGATGCTTGAGCCACACCCGCTGGGGCGCCGACCGATTTACCCTGTTGCGGCTCTACCAGGCGCTAATCCAATCCCGTCTGGATTATGGGAGCCTGGCTTATGGCTCAGCATCCCCCTCTGCGTTGCGGGTGCTGGACCCAATACTACACAGCGGGATCCGACTTGCCACTGGTGCCTTCCGCACCAGCCCTGTGGACAGCATCCTTGTTGAGGCAGGTGTCCCTCCACTGCGGGTACGACGCCAACAATTACTGGCTGCTTATGCTGCCCATGTTTTTAGTTTGCCCGGGCATCCAAACTACCGTGTCCTGTTCCCGCAGTCGGTCGTCCATCTGCCGGACCGTCGGCCCCGGTCGGGTTGTCCGATCGCCGTACGCGTCAAGGAGCTTCTCTGCGGGCTTGAGTTTTTCCCTGTTCCACCTCCTTTCCAGGCGCCTCTGCGTACACCCCCGTGGTGTGTTCCTCGCCCTTGCCTTCGGCTCGATTTGGCACGGGGCTCGAAGGACTCGGTCCCTCCAGAGGCCTTCCGCCGCCGCTTTTATTCCATCCTTGCCACGTATCAGGGCTCTGGAATTGTTTACACCGACGGTTCGATGGTTGCTGGTCGTGTCGGGTATGCGCTAACTCTAGGGGACCATTCCGAACAACGGTCCTTGGCGGCTGGCTGCAGCGTTTACACTGCTGAGCTAGTCGCCATCTTTTGAGCCCTAGAGTATATCCGCTCCTACTCAGGTGAGTCCTTCGTGATCTGTAGCGATTCCCTGAGCGGTTTACGAGCTCTCGACCAGTGTTTTCCTCGTTCTCGTCTGGTGATGGCTATCCATGAGTCCCTGCATACTCTTGCGCGTTGCGGCCGCTCTGTGGTCTTTGTGTGGACCCCCGGTCATGTCGGTATCCCGGGCAATGAACATGTTGACCGCCTGGCGAAAGAGGCCACGTGTAAACCATCTCTGGATGTTGGCTTCCCAGAGACTGATTTGCGGGCAGTCCTCCGCCGAAAAGTTTTTGCGCTTTGGGACGCTGAATGGCCCGGTTGGATCACACCCAATAAACTCCGTGCCATTAAGGAGACGACGACTGTGTGGCGGTCATCCATGCGAGCCAACCGCAGGGACTCAGTCGTCCTTTGTCGGCTCCGCATTGGCCACTCCCGGCTAACACACAGTTATTTACTGCGCTGGGAGGACCCTCCTGTATGTCGCTGCGGGGCGGCTTTGACAGTGGCCCACATTCTGTTGGCCTGCCCCCTTTTAGCTGTGGTCAGGCAGACATTTGCGCTGCCTGATACGCTCCCTGCCGTTTTATCTGATGACCCTGTTATGGCTGCCTTAGTTTTACGTTTTATTAGGGCAGGGAGTTTTTATTCTTTAATCTTAGTGTTGCTGTTTTATTTTATTGTTTTGTGACGGTTTTAAACTAAGTTTTTAATGTGTTTTCGGTGGTTAGCTTTTCCCTTTTCTTTTTTTTTTGTTCCTATGGTCGGCCAACCACCGTCACACTCCGTGTGATTTTATTTCGTTTTGTCTGGTCCTTGTCTATGTTTCTTTTGTTCTGTGTCGTCTGTCTCCTATTCTGTTGAAAATTTTTTTTATTCTCTGTGGGTATTTTTAGTATTTTGGAAAAAGGGACCGATGACCTCTGCAGTTTGGTCCCTTTAATCCTTAAACCAACCAACCAACCAACTAAAGGCATGTGTCCACTGCCAAGTAACCTTCAGCAAGTAATTTGCAGAAGCGACTTCTGTGGGTTGTCTGATGTGGAAACAGCTGCAGCAAGTTAGTGGAAACATTTGCATGCATCTTTCTGGAAGTACTTGCAAAACTAACCAGTTCCTGGAAGTTTTTCACAAACTTGCAGAAGTTTTGTGTGTTCAGTACTGGTGCAGAACTATCAGCATCAAAAAGAGATTGGTGCAAAGATAGATGGACTAAAATGAATCTACCATTGAAACCCCTAAACATAAATAACTGGCCACCACAGCCAAGGAAATGTGCAATTAGTTTACAGATTACTTCCTTTCATCAGAAGGAGAGGAAGAATGGCAATACACGGCATCAGTAAATTTATGCCAATTTTTCATGTTAGCAAAAACATAAATGCATTATATTTGTAATTAAGGTAATAAATACTGTTTGCATAAGTCAGTTATTAGAAGGCATCTCTTGGCAGCGTAGCTTGTCCCATTCCTGTGTCGGATTGTGCAGTAAACAAAAAATGTTCCAAATTAGCATACTCAAAAAGTTTTTAACCGGAGCAAATTCCTCTGTTTTTTCTTTTCATTCAGTAGCATTTCTTAATACCTTAATTGTGTACACTTCTGTACCCGTTTCTTTGCCCAAATGTTTTTTTCTTAACTTTGTGTGATGATGTACTTTTTTATAACGATTTTTCTTCAATAGTAACAATGTAACAACAGTGGTGGATGCTCCGTTTTTTTCCATGACATTCTTAACTTCCACTTGTCTATCTCATGGCACAACTAGTGGAGACACTTCACGAGTATTTTCAGCAAATTAAGAAATTAACTTACCAAGTGACATGTGGAAATAAACTTGTGCAAGTCTTTGTTCTAATGTAAACCGCTCAGTAAGTGCTTGTTGAAGTTACTTGTGAAAGTTACTTGCAAAAGTTATATGCTAGTGTACACATGCTTTAATATGGGTGATATAGAAAAGACTTTAAAAGTGAGTAATGTAGTGCATCTGTTTCAATAACTAGGTATTCAGGTTCTCTTGTATTCAGTTTTCCTCTTTGTGGTTCATTACATCATCATTGGGTTCAAGAGTACCTTGAAAGAAACAGGTTGCAGTGCTTTCCAGTCGCTAAGTATTTATGGAAATTGAATATACCTCCTAATCTCCTCCTCACCCTCTTGGCCTGTTTCCTCCTCCTCCTCCTCCTCCCCCCCCCCCCCTCTTTGTCCACTTCATCCACATCATCTTCCTGCCCCCCCTCTTTGTCGAACTCCTCTTCCTGCTCCCCCCCCCCCCCCCTTGTCCATCTCTTCCTCCTCCCTCTCACACCACCACATCTGTCTGTGTGTCAGTCCCCTCCTCGCCCCTTCTCTCTGTTCACCTCCTCTTCTCCCCTTCTCTCTGACTTGGAACATTGTTTATTGTTGTTGCAAACGAAACCTTGGTTGGAAATTGAACTCTCTTAAACTGTATTCTAATCATACGTCAATAAGGTATAAATACAACTTCCCTATTTTCAGTGAAATTGGACTACGAGGAAGGAATCGGCGTATTTTCACAGCACGACACTTTCTCACTATCGATTTTAGTAGAAAACCCGAACCTTGTTGTTTAGAAATATATATTGTGTAAAATCCTGAAGCTAATCTGCAGTCTCAAAGTGTCTCAGCCAAGGGGAAAGAACCCCCACTCAGCGTTAATTATCAGGAACTCCTTATGATTCCATATTTGGAATTTTCAGGAAAATTTTTGATTTCCTCTCTCTCTCTCTCTCTCTCTCTCTCTCTCTCTGTGTGTGTGTGTGTGTGTGTGTGTGTGTGTGTGTGTGTGTGTGTGAGAGAGAGAGAGAGAGAGAGAGAGAGAGAGAGAGAGAGAGAGAGAAAACAACAGTTCAAATTTTATTCAACACACTTCACCTGTCTTATCAAGCATGTTGCTCACTTGACCACTTAGGATTATGATGTTTGTCAATATTGGAGCAATCTGAATTATGTAATCGTGCAGAAGAATATTACTTTGTTGGCTGAATGCTTTTGTAGAACCTCGTACTGGGAATGTATTGAGATCAGCAACTTTCACTCACTGCCTGTTGGCAGAAATTAAGCACAGCATTCTGTTGACTTAGTGATGCGGACAGGAAAAAATCATTTTATTTAATAGCCAATATTAGTAGTATTTTCTGCATGTTTCAGCCTTCTTTCCTGTCAATTTTTTTGTATTTTGGCTGCTTTTGATCTAGTTTCTGAAAGCTAATTTTGAAATACTGTATGCTTCTATTTTCATCTTATTTCAATGTTTTTATGTTGAAAATTAAAAAATGTACCTATCAGTTACATTATATTGTTTGGCATTGTAGATCACATTTATTTACATACCAAAAAAAGAAATTTATGATATTAAACTCATTGAATTTAATTTACAACAAAAAAAAGAATAATAATACTTTGCAGCCATACACTGTTGAAAGTTTTTCGAAAGAAAGCTTTGTCATAACTTTAGAGTTCTCTTTTGAGTCATTATGCCACCAGGCAGTCAACACATTACTGTAGTGTGTAAACTGCCATCTGGATATGAACATATAAGACAAACTGTTTTCAGCACACCACCAGTCATTTAACAGTCTCCACGTATTCCACTGACATGGAACATTATTTTTCCACTAAATTATGGATTTATACTTCTTAAACAGCTGAGATCTGTCATTCTAGGTACACCTACATACTCTGTCATGTCTGAATTAATAGAGTTCATTATCATCCCATGGTTTGAACAAGAACATAGAGCTATGAACACAGACTTACGCGGATATGTGACTATCAGAGTTGTTAACATAATTTTAAGATGCAACATTCATTGTTTCCCCCACCTCTGCATGAAAATATTTTGGTTTAATTCATAGAAGTCCATTTTTGCACAATAATGAAGCAGTATTCACATTTTACCTAGAACACAGGTAAAGGTTTTATCCAGCGACATCAGATATTCCAGTACTTATGTGCAACACGCCGGTGTTATGCAATGTAAATATGAAAATCACCAAATACAGCACTTTTGCTTCACAAATGGGTAAATTGACGTAGTGCCCACTTCGTTTGCTTCTGTCAGTCAGTCACGGCACAGGACATGTGACACTGTGCAGATGAGTTTCTAATGGTAAAGTGGAACACTGAATATTTTTCTTTTGATATTTATTAGGTATCATTTTTAGGGTTCTGTACTGAAGTCTGAAAAACAGAACCCCTTGTAGGATCACTTTGTTGTCCATCTGCCTATTTCTCTGACTAATCAAAACACTTTTTCTCAGGAATGTGTAGATATATCATGTTGAAATTTGTCACATATTAAGCTCTATGGTCCCTTGGCAACGTACAGAAGTGAAGCTTCTGAGTAAAAACAATCAAAATATGCAGTGATTTTTGTCATATCTTGTGATACTCATCAAATCATATAAGGTTGACCTAAAATCCTGCAGGTTGGCAAGAAACAAGGTTTCACATACAACCAAAGGAAAACATTTGAAAATTGTGTTTTTCTAGTTGTATGACATGAAAAAAAAGGCCATTTGTTATCACAGTCTGTCGACCTGTTAAGCCCCATTTTTCTCAGTAATGAGTAAACGTATCAACTTGAAATTTGTGTCACATACTAAGGTCTATAGACCTTTGGTGGTGTAAAAACGTTTAGCTTGTAAATCGCACACTCGCTCATTAAAATGTGTAGGGTACTTCCCTGTGATGTAGAATCATGAAATTTGCCAAGAAGAAAGTTCCACAGTATAAATAAAGGAAAAGAATAAGAAATTATGAATTTATAACTATATCACTCAAAAAAATATTTCTTTCATTATTTGTTATCCGGCTTCAAACTGGAAATTAAAACATTCTCAAAAGTTTTGGAATCGTTGGGACCACTAGCTTGCCAGTATCGATTCTGATAACAGATGAGAATCTTCAAGATCCTAGATTCCTGGAATGGATGAAGTATGTACATAATTAAGTATGTCTGGAATCCTGAGTGTGGGAGTCTTACTTGCAAGTGGTCAATTTTTTCATTATTATATTGTGAATGAAATTTGTGGTGACAGTGTGATCTGTTGCATAGATAGAGGCCTAGGTTAGCTTGACAGGTAATCAAATGCTATATTCCTTTACAAGTTTCCCGAAGTAAAGTGCTATATTTGCTGTTTTTCATATTTATACTTGCGCACTAAGAAAATATGTAGTTTAACTGATGCATTGCGTTAAAGGTATCTCAAAAACGTCATTTTTTTGTACAGTGGTGTTGCAAAATTGTCACAAAATGTCACGACTATGACTAAAACTATTACTGGCATAGAGTTAATTGAAAGCTGGATATTTTCATTTGAAGTCTCATCTAGATTCATAGTTTTTTTGTGGTAAATCAGCTGTCATTTTAAGAGTAAACACAATTCTCAGAGATGAGGAAAAGAAGTCGGCATTCAATAACAGTTTGTTACCAGTAGTACACAGTCCAGACACATTAATGTGACCACCGTCTATGTTAAACATCAACATGCAATAACCACTCACCAACAGCAGGTGAGCGGCAAGTGGCAGTAGCATTGGATGTTACATAGTTTTATAGTGGCAGTGGGGGGGAGGGGGGGGGGGAGGCGGTGGCGGCAATGTGGAAAACGGTGTAGATGTTGTCATAATGCAGAAGTAGACTGATTTATCTGATTTCCAAAAGGGTATGATTGTTGGTTTTCAGGCCAATGGTGGGAGAATTTCCAAAATGATGGCGTTTGTAAACTGTTTGCATGTCACTGTGGTTAAAGTATATTGTGAATAACAAAATGGTGCTATCCAAAACAGGCGGCAAGGCAACTGTGGTGCACCTTGGGCTATAGATGAAGGGTGAACAACGTGCCGACTGCTGTTCATTGGCGATGAAGGCTGGAATTTGCATGCCAGTACCGCAGTTGGCCATCCACTGAGTGGCGACAGGTTGCTTTTTCAGATGAATAACTGTTCTTGCTCCACCAGGCTGATGGCTCTTGGCATATACAGCATGAAACGTCTGGAAGCAAACACCCTGTGATGGTAGTTGAAAGGGTCCAGGATGTAGGAGGGAGCTTTATGGTCTGGGGACAGTTTTCATGGCATTCCTTGGGTGATCTTGTCATTCTGGAAAAGACAGCTGATCAATGAAAGTAAACATCTGTTCTTGGGGACCATATGCACCCTTACATGCAGTTTAGTCTTCCTTGGCGTGATGGCATCTACCAGCAGGACAGTGCAGTGTGTGACAGAGCTCACAGTGTATGTCTGTGGTTTGAACAGCATCAGGATGAGTTTGTCGCATTTCCTTGGCCACCAGACTTCCCAGATTTAAACCCAATCGATCGGGCTGTACACACAGTGGATCCTCAACTGAGAAATGTAGCGCAGCTGCCCACGGCACTGGAGTTTGAATGGCCTCACATAGCAGTAAACTTCTACGCTCTAGTTTACTACATTTTTACACAAGAATGGGAGAAATGCAAGTTTCGTGATAGTTTGTAAGAACCACTGTTTAGTGTTTTGTGCTAAAAATTGTAGATTTCATATTATTTTTTTGCTTTATTGTTCACATGAAATTTTTCTGTCCCTACTTACTGAACAATGACAGTCACATAGTTAAGTAGACCACACCATTATGACTACTCCTTGGATGATACTATTCACTAATCTTGTTGTAGTGAAAACCAGTCAACTGTGCGAGTGATACAGCTTGATATTATGATGCCGTCTGTTCTTGATTGTACTTTTAAGTATTGTGCCTGTTAGGAAGAGTAGCATGAAATTTTAATACTTTAAACAATCAGTTTCATTCGTGTCATTGGGCATTAATGTGTCACATAGCATTGTCCGCTGCATGAGTGTGTTAGTTATGTTGCATATATGGGCTCCTCGCTTGCTTATCTGGGTAGCTTCCAGAATGCTGTCGTATGTAGTTTCTGAAATGAGCACATGTGTAGACTTCACAAAATGAAGTCTCTAGTGACTCCTGAAACATCAGTCATTCATAATACTTAATTATGAGACTGAATGAATGGTGTTACTTCAAAACAATAAAAAAGTTAATTGGTGATCATATTGACAAGATTTTTTTATGAGGAACAAATCACTTGTCATTTTCACGGGAAGCAGCTACTGACAAACAGAACTTGCCAGGGGAGAATAGTACACCCAGATTAATACCTCCTATATTAAAGTGTAGTATAGTGGGTAGGGAAAAGCACTGAGAAAACAATAGCTATGTAGTGAAAACAGTTACTCAGAGTAGTACCAGTAACTAGCATTATCTACAAAAATTATATTAGTGAGGAACTGACTATTAACTGATATCTTTGTGGTTGATTATTTTATGATCATTTGTTCCTTTTTTAAGCTATTTACAGGAGTACGTGTAAAAACAAGTGGAATCATTCATAATATGGAGTGTTATTGGTTACAGATTCATGTATAATCATATTCAAAAAATGTAGCAGAATTTTACCTCAAGTTAACTTGAGCATAAGTTTCACACAGTCAGATGAAATTAAGTCTTCATTAGGTATTGTACTATCTTAGTACAAATTTTGACTCTATACATGCAAAATATTTATTTCTGTGGTTGCAGTAGTGTGTTAAACATTAAAATATGTGTATTATAGAAGGACCTATAGCATTAAACACGTACATATTGCCGTCTCAAAGTATTAGGTTGGCACATAGGTCTAGTGTTTTTGCTTTGCATGTTGGTATTTTGGTTGCTGCGGGTTTATTTATTGATGTTATTTTTTTATTTCTAATTCACTGTGGCTATTTGAGTTTGCAAATTGTCATTTCGAGATAGTGGGTGGAGCTGTGGAAACTAGAAAATGGAGAAATCGAAATACTTCCAACATGTTCTTCTGTTTGAGTTCAGTAGAAGAGTGACAGCAGCAGAGGCAGCCAAAAACATTTGCACTAATATATTGGGACAATGTCATTGGACAGAGCACACTGAGGAAATGGTTTTCTCTTTTTAAGGAGAATAGTTTTGACATTACTGACTTTCGACATTTAGGAAGATCTTTGGGATTTGATGAAGATCATTTAAATTTATTAACCCACAACGATCCATGTAATTGTACTCGATAACTGGCAAATGTGATGGATTGTAATATTTTCATACAATGGGAAATGTTCAAAAATCAGGTGTATGGGTATTGTATGCCCTAAGCCAAAACCATAAAAATCAGCAGGTGGCTATATGTGCATCTCTGCTGGCTCATCATTGTGCTTGCTCATGAACAACACTGTCTATTCCTATCCTGCAGTGTTACTGGTGATGAGAAATGGTGTCTTTATGCTAACATAAGGAAAAAAAGAAGTGTAGAGCGCACACAAAGCAGCTACTCTCTGTACAGAGACCTGCGCACATCCACAAAAGATAATGTTATGCATCTGCTGAAATAGCGATGATATGGTGTACTGTGAATTGCTTCCCCTGGGTGTAACCATCACTGTTGGCACCTATTGTTAACAACTGGGATGTCTTCCATTTGCAGTCCAATAACAATGACCAGGAAGAGTGTGTGAATTGATGGTACTCTATCATAATGCCCACCCCCAGTTAGACTGATGAAACACACATTACGGAAGTTGGGTTGGGAAGTCATTCTGCACCCATCATATTCACCTGATCTTGTACACTCAAATATTCACCCCCCCCCCCCCCCCCCCTCTCTCTCTCTCTCTCTCGAACATCTTTCAAGGATCTTCCTTTCCAGATGAAAATGCACACTGAACATGGCTCAACAAGTTCTTTGCCTCAAAACCATGTGATTTCTACAGCTGTGGAAGTGAAAAGTTACTCCTATGTTGACAGACTGTTGTAAATAGTGAAGGAGAGTATATTATTGATGATGACTAAATTCTCAATTGTGTGTATCTGTATTGTTATTAAACTTGTGGGGAAAATGCTAGATACTTATGCACTAACCCAGTATTTCCTTCTCATTTGCATCACACAAACAAGAGCACTACCTTTTCAAGTCTTTTTCCTTTCTATAGACGGTGAGATCCGTGAAATCTCTTGTTAAAACACAATGTGTTGAGGCCTCTCCCAGTTGTCCACTTGTTGCAGATCATAAACTACCATATACTTCCTCTTTATTGCTACATTTACAGCAGAAAATATGAGTTTTCAGGGCTCTTTTTGAAACATGAATAGTTTTGTTGCATTGAACTGTTTTTGATTTCATCGCCTTGTTACAGCATTACTGGACTTACGATTTTAGCATTGTCTGAGTTGAGCTGTGCAATGTCCATCTTATCTCTCCTACACAGAGCTGTTATTTTGTCATTGTCTCCTGTACTCAAATTTTTGCTTCTTATCTCTGGTGACACGCCTTCCCACTTCAGCTTGATAGTGCTATAACAGTCCATTCAATAAGTTAACAAAATATCTGTGGGTGTGTAAAAGGTCTCTTGTCAGGCAATATCCTTTACCCAAAAAAAGTTTTTACAGTGTCATTACAACAGCTTGAGGTACAGGAAGATATTTTTACTCTTCATCAAACTTTGTGTTGTCTCAGTATATATTGAAGTACAATATTACAGACACATATTTGAGTTCAGATAATTTGATTTTATGTCCGATCTGGTTCTTTTTAGCAGCATATGATTTACCCAGCTAACTGTTTTTATGAAAACAGAAATTCATCTGTGATAAGACATTTTGCAGGCCATATAACTTCTTATACTTTTTTTGTAGTAGTTTATGAAGTGTGGTCCAGTTGTTCCATTCAGGATTGGAATGATTTGATTACACATCTCATTGTTTGCAAAAACGTATAAGAATTCTTTCAGTTGACTGCATCTACAGGAGTACATTGTGTTTTCCATGAAGGGAACATCAATAATTTGGTTGCATGGTGCAAATTAATACAAGATTTGTGAAATTCAGAGTTGTAAAAATATATATTTCTTCACTTATTGGTCCTGCTGTTCTACACTGGAACTGCATTGATATGCATAGTTGTTAGTCTCTTCATCTAAAAAGTTGATCATTATTCCATCATTCAGGAAGAACTTGAAGATCTATATAAAACATAACCTTCCTCTGGCATTTCAAAGTGCAAGATCAGTGACCCGGTGAACAAAAAACAAGCTGGTGGTCTGACAAGCATAGGTACTTCAAGGCAATGCCACTGCCAGACCTGTGAAAGTTCCACAAGCTTTCAGAGCTGGAACTAAAATCTTCAAAGAGGTCTCAGATAGCCCATTTACAAACTGTGAAATATACCATCTCTGTCACATTCATCGTAAGTGGATGTATATCGTTAATCATTTTGTTGGTAACACTTTAGGTCCTGAGCAGCTGTGATGTGGAAATCTGTGCATAGAAGCTTCACAGTTTTTACAATATTTTCATTTTTAAATATATCTTAAAATGTTTACAGCATATTAATAATATTCACATTAATGAAGTATTTTGGTTTTAGTACTGAAAATGATTGGTTAATGTCTTGCTCTTGTATTAAAATGTTCTTTAATGAAGTAATCTCTTCATAACATTATTTTTGGAAAGAGAGAAATTGGCCAAAGGCATGTGCACATAATGCACAAAATATTAAGTGATGAAGTGTAAAGATTGGCTTGTGTACAGGTAGCACATTGAGAACCCTTCCTAAAGGTTTTCTACCTTGTATGATAAATGTTGACACATTGTAATTCAGTGTGTGTGATTTTGCACTCCCTACACTGGTAGCTTGTATCATTGTCACACATTTCATCAACTTCTTGCTTCTCTGAGTTTATGCTACTTACTGTCTGTATGGTCCTGAAAATACAATAGTATCTGACACATGATAAGCAGTTGTCCAGTTTTTGTTATAGTCTTCCATTGTCATTAATCTGCATATGCAAGTCTCTTTATCTAAGATGTTAACTAATCCTTCATCCAGGAAGAGCTTGAAGACGTATAAAACATAACTGATCAGTTTAATTTTGGATTAAACATTTTGATTCATATTCAAACAATGGAAAATCCAGGATGGAATAACAACAATATGCAAAGGATAGACTGCTTACTCACAACATAGAGGAGGTGTTGAGCTGGAATAGGCTCAGTGACCAAGAATACTAGAAATATTTCTGCCTTTGAACAAAGTCCTTCAGAAATAGAAAACCGAGATTCATCCACTGTCTCCAGGTGCTAAGGCACGGAGACAGTTGTCGTGTGTGTGTGTGTGTGTGTGTGTGTGTGTGTGTGTGTGTGTGTGTGTGTGTGTTTAGTTTTCTACTTCTGAAGAATGGCTTTGTCCGAAAACTGAAATATTTCTAGTGTTCTTTTTTATTGTGCATGTCTGTGACCCATTGCTTTCTCTATGTGGTGAGTACTAATCTATCCTTTACATATTAGTTTGTTTCTTATAAAAACACATTTTACCATGCAGGGCTCAAGCAATCACTGATCTGAAAGCCAGAGCATAATATGAAAAGAGGAAAAGACAGTTACTCATCTAAGCATAACTAGTTGATATTAATACTAATGAAATTAGGTGATAATAGTGTTGGCATGGATTACATTTTGAATTCACTTTCTCTAAACCATACCACCAGATTGACATCCCCCCCATACAAATTTGCAGTCAGGGTGCATGGGATAACAATGAGAGCGCTTCTACTGTCACATGAAATTGCACCCCAGACCATAACTCCAGGTGTAGAACCAATGTGTGTAGCATGCAGACAGGTTGGTTGCAGGGCTTCAGCTGGCTTCCTCCTAACCAACACATGGCCATCAGTGGCACTAAGGCAGAACCAGCTATCAGCAGAAAACACAACAGACCTCCACTCTGCCCCCCAGTGAGCTCTGCTTGATACTACTAGTCACACATGGTGATGGTTTGGGGTTAATGAAATGGATGCTGCAGAGTGTCTGGCTTGGAGCTGTCCTTGAAGTGACCAGTTTGTTGCATTTGCTGTGGTGCCAACTGCTACTCAATTGCTGATACAGGTGCAGTACAATGTAGCAGAGCCATATGCCAAACATGATGGTCTTACCTCTTGATAGTGCCACATGGGCCATGTGTCTTCTTGGGACCGTACATTTTCATGACTACCACTGCCAGAATTTGTGTGCAGTGGCTACATTCCTGCCAAGTCTTTCTGCAGCATTGCAGAGGGAACATACAGCTTCCCGTTGCCCTATTACACGACCTTGTTCAAACTCAGTGAGGTGTTGATAACTGCATCATTGTTGCCATAAGTGTATTGTTGACTAACATCAACTCACAGATCCAATCTCAAAGCTAACTAACACTTATTCATGACTGGTACAGTGTGTATTTAGAGCAAACCTGATTTCCACCACTCTTATGCAACTGGTGTAAAATTTGAAGAGACATCATATTTTAGATGTAGGAACTTTTGTTTATGTTACACAACTGCTTTTTGGTGTTGCGATATTTTTCCCATCGGTTTATATATAAATGAGAACAAAAACATGGTCCAAGGAGGTTGTATTCTTTTTATTATCTGTGCGATCAGCTAATTTCAACCTCAGGTCATTTCCAAGCGTACAATTGCTGGTACATATGGGGAGGAATATGTAATTGCTGGTATGTGTGGGGGAGGAATATGTCTTATTTTTGTGCATATGTCGTGCAACAAAAGCAATACTGTATTATACATAGTTATGACTGTTAGGTGACACATGCACAAAATGTCATCTCATAGCATCAGATCACATCTTTCTGTTTGTGTTGGATAATAGATGTAACCACTTTCAGTATTGTATTGTTTTTGTCCCACATATGGAGGTGAGGTGATAGGGAGTGGTTTTTGGGACTGCCATGTTGTGGTTCTGACAGATTATGCTCTTGAGAGAAAACCATTACAGTAACATACTCCTGAAATTTCGTGATGAAGTTAAGGAGGTTGTTGAGATGAAGCATTGTTTGAAGTTTTCTGTAGGAATGTTTTTGCTGTGTGACACCCAAGCTCGTTTTGCACAGGTCATACGTATGCTGCCTCTTTGGTTATTTAATTTTGTCTCAGCATCATTCAAAATCCAGTTCAGTTGTTTGTGAATTTGCTCACTTATTTAATTGAATGCACCTACAATAAGGTAACAAAAAATCCATCCTACCTCTTCCTTCAAATGAGATGGTGTTTTGTTCTTCACACTAGGTAGAGTGGAACTCTTCTCAATGTTCATTCTTGCTTCTCATGATTGGATGGTTTTCATGGTGATTTTATTTTCAGAGATGTAGCAGTAGAAATAATGAATTTCTCCTGTATTATTCTAGTTCAATACTTTATTATTTGAATCAATTGCTCCAGTAAATCAATAATTTGCTTCTGCTTATTGCAGTCTTGCCTGTTTGATCAGTTTTTTCCCCTTTATTATAATATATCCTTAATTTGATTCTTTTTGTATTGATTGTGGTAACCACTATATTTCTCTTACAGTTCTTGTGAAATAAATACTAACAAAGAGATAGAGGGGCTGCCCAGTACTTACCTCAGCTCAGTACAGCCGATAGTCACACAAAACAGAACAGAAAATTTACATTCCTGGCTTTCGGAACTTTGTTCCTTCATCAGGGAGGAGAGATGGGAAAAAAGGGAAGAAGGGAAAGTGGATTCAGTTACTCACAACCCAGGTTATGAAGCAACAGGGAAAGGTAAACAGGTAGGGTAGCAAGGATGGAGGCATGGTTGTCAGAGGGAAGCCAAAGATATTCTACTGTAAGTACTGTGCCAGCTTCAAACCAAAGAGGATGCATGCAGAAGGAAAGAGGTATATAGTATTAATATAAACACAACTATGCAGAATGAAAAGATGCGTGAATAGCTAAAGAGGAGAGGGAAAAAGAAGACTGAAGAGTAAATGGGAGTGAGGTTGGTTAACGTAGGTTCAGTCCAGGGGGATGGCGGGATGAAAGGATGTGTTGGAGTGCAAGTTCCCATCTCCGCAGTTCTGAGGGACTGGTGTTGGGTGAGAGAAGCCAAATGGCACGTACGTTGTAGCAGGTTCCCAGGTCCCTAGAATTATGTTGGACGGCATGCTCTGCTCCTGGGTATTGAACATCTCCTAGGTGGACAGTTCGTCTGTGCCCGTTCATGCGCTCAGCCAGTTTAGTTGTCGTCATACCGATGTAAAAGGCTGTGCAGTGCAGGCATGTCAGCTGATAAATGACGTGTTGTTTCACATGTGGCCCTGCCTTGAATTGTGTGTGTTTTACCAGTAGCAGGGGTGGAGTAGGTGGTTGTGGGGGGGATGCATAGGGCAGATTTTGCAGCGGGGTCGGTTACAGGGGTAGGAACCGCTGGGTAGAGGTGGTGGTCTGAGAATATTGTAGGGTTTGACAAGGATGTTACAGAGGTTAGGGGGGCGACGAAAGGCAACTCTGGGTGGTGTGGGGAGAATATTGTCAAGGGATGATCTCATTTCAGGGGTTGACTTGAGAAAGTCATATCCCTGGCGGAGTAATTTGTTGAGTATTCGAGGCCAGGATAATACTGGGTGACAAGGAGGATGCTTCTGTGTGGTCTGGGGGTAGGAACATTGTTTGTTGGACGGGGAGGAATTTATTGCTCGGGAGATCTGTTTGTGGACAAGGTCTGCAGGATAGTTGTAGGAGAGGAAAGCAGTGGTCAGGTTATTGGTGTAATTGTTGAGGGATTAGTCACTGAAACAGATACATTTGCCATGAATACCTAGGCTGTAGGGAAGGGAGCGTTTGATGTGGAATGGATGGCAGCTATCAAAGTGAAGGTACTGTTGTTTGTTTGTGGGTTTGATGTGGACAGAGTCGTGGATGTGAGCTTCAACGAGATGGTCAACATCCAGGAAGGTGGCTTGGGTTTTGGAGAAGGACCAGGTGAAATTCAGATTCGAAAAGGAGTTGAGGTTATGGAGGAAATTAAGAAGTGTTTCTTCACTATGAGTCCAGACCACAAAGATGTCAGCTATAAACCTATACCAGGCCAAGGGAAGCAGCTGTTGGGTCTTCAGGAAAGCCTCCTCCATGCAGCCCATGAAGAGGTTGGCATAGGACGGAACCATCCTGGTTCCCGTGGCTGTTCCCCTGATTTGTTTGTAGGTCTGGCCTTCAAAAGTGAGGTAATTATGGGTGAGGATGAAGTTGGTAAGTGTGATAAGGAACGAGGTTTTTGGAAGATATTCGGGTGGGCGTTGGGAGAGGTAGTATTCAAGGGCAGAGAGACCATGGGTATGTGGGATGTTTGTGTAAAGGGATGTAGCATCTATGGTGAGAAGAACAGTTTCAGGTGGGAGGGGAGTGGGAATGGATTTGAGGTGTTCTAGGAAGTGGTTTGTGTCTTTGATGTAGGATGGGAGTCTGCAGGTGATAGGTTGGAGGTGTTGGTCTACCAGAGCTGAGATACGTTTGTTGGGGCTTTGAAGCCTGCCACAATTGGACGGCCAGGATGGTTCTCTTTGTGGATTTTGGGTAATAGGTAGAAGCTAGGGGTACGTGGCTCAGGTGGAGTGAGTAGGTCTATGGAGGCCGTTGTGAGGCCTTGTGAGGGACCTTGGATTTTTAGGATTTTCTGCAGCTCAGTCTGGATGGAGGGAATGGGATCCTGGGTAACAGCTTTGTAGGTTGAGGTGTCGGAGAGTTGACGCAGGCCTTCTGCCACATACTCCACACAGTCAAGTACCACAGTTGTGGAGCCTTTATCCGCCGGGAGGATGACAATAGAGCAGTCTGTTTTCAGCTCCTTAATGGCACGGGATTCAGCTGGGGTGATGTTGGGGGTTGTCGGGATGTTCTTCAAGAAGGTGTGGGAGGTAACACTGGATGTGAGGAATTCCTGAAATGTCTGCAAAGGATGGTTTCGGGGGAGGGGAGGAGGATCCCTTTGGGAAGGTGGTCGGAACTGTTCTAGACAGGGTTCAACTCTGGGTTTAGTATTTGGGGGCTGTGTTCGGGTGGCAAAGTGATATTTCCAGTTGAGGTTCCAGGTGAATGAGAGGAGATCTTTAACCAGAGCAGTGTGGTTGAATTTAGGTGTGGGGCTAAAGGTTAAGCCTTTTGATAGACCAGATCTCTCTGGAGGAGAGGGATCTGGATGAGAGGTTTAGAACTGAATTGGGACTGGTGATATGTGGCATTTGACTGTGGTTATAGTTGAGATTTGGTCTGTGTGGGGTATGTGCTGGGATGGGGAGATTGAGTAGGGTGGCTAGGCTAGGTTTGTTGGCTATGAGGGAGGGGGGGGGGGGGTTGTTAAAGGTTGGTGTTTGTGAGGGATAGGGAGAGGGACCCCACTTCTTAGGTGTTGCACTAGCACTGTGGATAGTTTTTTCAGGTGGTGTGTGGCATGGAACTCAAGTTTACAGCTGGCTTCTAGGATGATGATCCTGAGTGTGTTCTCCAAGCAGGGCTGTGAGAGGTGGAGGACTTTGAAGAGAGAGAGGAGCTGTTGGGAGTGGTGGTTACACGAAGTAGTGTAGAGATTCAGGACAAGTTGGGTAAGGGCTACGGATTGAAGGTTCTGGAAGTCCAGGAGAGACTGGTGGAAGGAGGGATTGCACGCAGAGATGGGAACTTTCTGTTCTGTTCTGTTTCGTGTAACTATCGGCTGTACTGAGCTTAGTACTGGCCAGCCCCTCTCTCTCTTTGTTAGTATTTGTTTCACATCTGTCTTTGAGATTTTCCATTAATCATTTAGTTCTTGTGAAATATTTTTTTTATCATCATTGCCTTATGAGGAGGTTCAAACAAGACATAGCTTTTGATTTTTTGCTAGTTTCTCAGATTTTTACAAAGCTACACAGATTTTCTCACCATGACCACATCAAGGATATGGCAAAGCGGACACATTTACAAATATTCTGAAATATTATGGATCTAAATGGCATCTATCCTAACCATCCTTATTTTTTCAACTTGTACAAAGCCTTTGTATGTGAGCAGTAAAGGTGGTCTTCACAGTAGAGATTGTTTTATGTTGAATTTGATGACTAAATATACTTTTTTGGGAAAAAGTTCTAGCCTTTCCAATTTACCTATATTATGTGCTCAAAAATGGGAAGGCTTAGTCAACATTTTTAGTTCTGTAGTAAGATGGCTGGGCTACATTATTATATCCAGAAATATGAGCTATTATTGTTTAAGATATATGACTCACCTCCTTTTAGGAAGTGTTTCTACTTCTCAGAACTAAATTTCATTCTGTTGTTAGTCTGTAATACTATTTCTATTGTGGAATTCAGTTTATGTAATTGTTCTGCTTTGTAAATGCATATGAGAGAACTCTCAAATAATAATCATCTTCAGTGTTGCAGATGTCATCTTTATTGGTCCATACAAATGCAATGAATTCATTGCAGAATTCTCAGAAATCGAAAAGAAGGGGGGAATGGAAGTGTAAACTTTTTCCTCCTCTCTCTGCCCATGTCCTCCTCCACCCCTCCCTTTGTTTATCTCCTCCTCCTACCCCTCTTTCTCCATCTCCTCCTCCTGCCCCATCCCCCCTCTCTTTGTCCATTTCATTCTCCCCCTCCCCCCCTTCTGTCCAACTCCTCTTCTACCTCTCTCTGACTTTGAGCCTTGTTTATTGTTATTGCAAATGAAAAGTTGATTAGGAATTGAAGCTACTTAAAATTAATGGGTAATTGGTTGGGATCACTTGGTATACAGGGTAAAAGACCACTCGAGCTGTGAAAATATTTCGTGTGGTTGTAATCTGTGACTGGGCAGGATTATGAAGTTCCAGATGATTCAGATTCCACGCCTGTTTTCCGTAAAACCGACAGCGAGGAAGAAAATAAAACAGTACATCATTGTGTATACAATTTTTGGTTGAAATTATATATGAAGAGAGAGAATATATATTGTAGAAACAATTTGTCTAATGGTTTATACGCCCCACTACCACTGTTGAAACTGACTGTGAGTAAGAAAACAAATCAGCACATTTTTACAGCACAGTGTAGCATCTTCTTTCTCAGTCAATTTTAACAGAAAACATTTATATTGCTGTTTAAAAATGGAAAATCCACAATGGGCTCAGCAGCCTCAGACGGTGGTCATGTGTGTGGGTGTTACATGTGTTGCGCGTGTCTGTGCATGCGCGCGCATGCTTATGCGTGAATGTGCGGGCACTCGCTCACTGTTGTGCCTTTCTGCGACTTGCCATTCCACTGTATGGTGAGTAGCAACTATCCTTTCACATAGTTCCTTGCTGTTCAAAAATATATATAGCCTATGCTCATCTGAATGTTATAGAGCATCGTGTAAAACTTTGAAGTAAATCAGTCAAGGACTTCTTGAAATTTTTGTTAACAGTGTTAAAAAATGGTGTGTCTTTATGTAGTAATATAGATTAAGGCTTTGGAGAAAATATTGTGTGACTGTTACATTGCTCTATAAATATTTTAATGTCTCGCGCCATATAATACCATCTTTTGTGAACCTCTTCAGGAGGCCATTGCAGTTTCAGCATTCCGTTAGCAAAAAATGCTGTGGCAATAAAATATTTTCTTGCATCATGAATACTCCACCCTTAATTACCAGAAATAAAGGTATATATCACTCATCATTTTTACCTATGAAGAGTGAATTTACATGTCGTTTCAGTACTTAACATGTCTAGATAGAAATTTAAGAACTACGTCTCGAACTGCAAATGCATTTAATGGTGTTGAAATAATTTGAACCATAGTTTAATAGTGATACAAAGTAGGCTGAAACTGAAAATAACGAGGAAAAAGGTCTTAAACACAGGACTAGGATGCTAACAAATGGAAGTTGATTTAATGGAAAATGTTTGAAACCATGACTGTCAGGTTGAGGAAGAAAAACGGGCTACAGTTTAACACCTCAAGAGTGAGGTCATTAAAAACAGATCACAATTGTAATAGGATATTCTTGAAGAAGGAAATGAACCCTTCACACTGAGGAACTGTACTGTGGCAGTGGTTTGAAGGGATCTAGGGAAACTACATCAATCTACACAAAAGTTTGTTTGATGGTGAGTAGTTCTCACAACGTTTTAAGAGATGTGGAGGAGATCAGTGTGGAAGTAGTTGTTCTTCCAGTAACACAGTCAACACTTAGCAGAACCCTAAATGATTATAGCTTGAACAATTCACCATGATTTGGTGATGTACATTCAGCATTATAAAAACAGTGGGAAATATGAAAACCAAATGATGACAGAATTAAAAAATAAAAGCAGTAGACACACCATCAGATTTCCATAACTGTGTTATGCATGTATGTCAAATGTATGAGCAGATAATTGTCTGATTCGTTGAAATGATCACCTCATATTTGACATTTATAAATTAGTAATCTGAATAATGTAAAGAAATAAAAAAATGAAGTTTTACTAATTAGATGTTATTCTTCAGACAAGCTAAATGTTTTAGTGAAGGGATTCTGGTCTTTCATTTAGTAATGAAATAGATAATAAAATAACATTATGTAATTCAGAAGGCAGGAAAAATCTGAAAACAGAACAGGCTGGTATCTAGTCCCTGTCTACATCTACAGGGTGTCTGACTTAAGAGCTCTCAGGTACATTTTCTCTAGTGTTTCAGTAGATATTTACAATTTCGGTTTTACTTTGTGTAGCTGGAGTCAGCCCAAACATACAGTGCACAAGCTTTTCATGCGACATGCTGATTTGTTTCCCCGTTACAAACAAAATTATTTTTAAAGTGAAATTTTATGTCCCAATTTGATGTAGCGGTCCCAGATTAGTATAGTCTGATATTCATTTTATCAATATGTATTAACAGGGACAGTTAAATATGAAGAATAACCAGTACTCTAGCAATGGCAGCACTGCCCTGGCCCATGCTGACTGCTGCTGCCAAGTATCCAGCACTACTGAGTTGCTGCTGGATCACTGTTTATTCTTTGTGTTTCACTGTCTCTATTAATACATATCGATAAAACGAATATCGAACTAACTTGGGGGCATTCTATCAAATGGGCACGTAAAATTCCAATGTAAAAATAACTTTGTTTTTAATGGCAAGAAAACCAGCACTTCCTGTTGTCACTGATGAGTAGTAATTGTTTGGGCTGACTCCAGCTATGCAATACAAAAACAAAATTGCAAATATGTGCCAAAACATGAGAGAAGATGCACCTTATGACTCTCAGGAGAGACACCTGGTGTATAACTGCTCCACAGTTCTCACTTCAGTGCTTGTCAGTGGGTGCTTCAAACCACATTTAGCACTTGGGAAAAACAGACACTTAAATCCTTCTGCGGAAGCTCTGACTTCTCATTTTACTACAATGGTAATTTCTCCATATGTGGGTGGGAGTTGACAAAATATTTCCAAATTCAGACGACAAAGTGGGTGACTGAAACTATGTGAAAAGATCTCTTCACAGTGAAAAGCACTTTAGCCTTAATGCTTGCCACCCAAATTCGCATATCATATCTAGGACACTCTTTCCCCTTTTACATGATAATACCAAAAGAAGCTGCCCTTCTTGGAACTTTTTCAGCGTCCTCTGTCAATCCGACATGGTAAGGACCATACCATGCAGCAGTACTCCAGAACAAGACTGACATGCATAATGTGTAAGCAGTCCCTATAGTAGATGTGTTACATATTCTATGAATTGTCCTAATAAAATGCAGTTTTCAGTTTGCCTTCTGTTTCGTGTTTCCAATTTTAATTGTTCTTAACTGTAATCCTTATGTATTTAGTTGAAAGAACAAATTTAAATCTGTGTGACTTACCATGTAACCAATATTTAATAGGTATCTTTTAGTACTTGTGTGGAGGACCTATGAGGAGGGGGAAAACATAAAACAAAACAAAACAACTGAATTATGTTTCTGGATCTGCTGAAATCCTTTGAGGTGATATGTGGAATAACACATTTAGACTCCCAAAGAGGATTGGGAAGATGTACACAATTTAGTAAGTTACTAGAACTAAGGATCAATGAAAGCCGAAAGTTACATATATGATGCAAATTGTGGAAGTTGAGTTTACTATGTACACTCATTGCTATTTCAATTACGACAAAGTAGCAATGAATGATGTAAAAGAAAATATAAAAATAATTATGCTGTATGTCCTTCTGGGTCAAAGTAAGGAAATATTCTTAACAAAGAATTTTGGTTGCTGTTAAATGAAAAGAAAGCGAAGGGGATGACAGTAATGTAAAGCAAAATTTCAGTTTGCCAAACATCTAACTTCATGACGACACTACAGAAAACGGAAAAACTAGGTAGCAAAGTTACATATGTGACACACTATAGCGGATTTTATTTTGTGAACTATATGTAATGACTTTTTCAGTGACTTTATAGAAGTGGATTAAACAGTATGAAATTCCTAGGAATTATCAAGATGGCAAAAGGGGTGGTGGGAGGAACAAGCATGAGAGAAGCCATAGGTAAAGCAAGATTCCTCTAATGAAACACATGTACTAGTATCGAATATGGTCATAGGACAAAAATATCATCTAAGGCATATTGAAGCAAAGTGTGGACTATTCGAAAACTGGAGAACTAAAGAGCAATTTTTTTTTAACTTTGGTAGAGAAGCCCTTTTGGATTAGGATAATGACATTATAAAATCAAAAGAGAAATGAAAACAGCTGTGACACTACCTGCAAGACTCGGATAATTGTTCTACTTGAATGTTTTGATCTACTATATTTAGAAGTCAGTCCTCTCACGAACTGAAATTTTTCTAGGGAGTAGTAAACCTGTATCCCTGAGTACCATTTAATGGGAATCACGGGAAGCATATAAAATTATTGCTTCTTCATCTGAATGGGTAGAGTTTGTCTAGTATATTTAGTTTGAAAGTCATACATTATTCCACATAGCGTTCTATCTCGTATAAATGGTAAGCTTTGTTCTTGTTAATCTTAAAAATCTGGATGAACAATTGTTCTGTGAAAACGCATTTCTGTAGTATGATCCTCACATAGACAGAAAAGATTTTTAATCAAATTCTGATTAACTAACTGTCTTGCATGAGTTGTTTCATTGAGGATGGGCATTACTCACTTTCTGTACATTCAGAAAGTGAGAAGGGGCAAAACAGGAGTTTATTGTTCAACCTGAAGACAGTTAGAAACATTACATGGATTTAACTTCCATAGATGACTACCAACTGTAGTGCACTTCCTATGTGGAAAGTGCTATTTGAATGTGCAGTATTAGACATTTTCGTTCAATACAGTACCACTCTGTTGACTATCTCTAACACTCCCCTCTCCTTTCTCCCTCTCGTGTAACTCAAAATTTTTAATGAAAGAAAGCAAATCTCTCGTATTATTCAGAAATATTCATATCTCATTCACAAAATTTATATTCCTGTGATAACTGAAGATATTGTGCATAAAATCTGTTCTTTCATTCCATCCCTTCAATCTTTCCAGCAATAGTGGTAATTTATGAGAGAGGATTTCAGTATTGTAAGAAAAGCAAAATCAGATAAAATAATATACAAATAAATAACTTGATGCTTGTATTTTTTTGTCATTAGCTTAATCATTGGTCATTAATAGTTTGCCTTATCACCCTGTAGCATAATAGGGTAAAACGGCAGTAAGAGGTGTTTCTGTTGTGTGGTGCAAATCATTCACACGGCTTAAGAGCTCCCCTCTCCCCACCTTTCGCCACATCTGCAATATTCTATAGGCACCCTAGATTCCACATCATCTTGATTAGGTAAGAAGCCAGTGTACTTCGCAAATATTGATCCATTTTTCTTACTACAGTGTCCTGCTTTCCTCCTCGTGCTGTAGAGGGGGAAAAGACAGTTACTATTATCATCATCCTCATCGTGTTACAGGACATTGATGTTAACTTATGTAAAGATATATATCCCTTCCATGCTTGAAAATGATATATATCTTTGAATTGAAAATTTTTAATCATAATAGTTACATACATGATTGTATTTTCAGGTATATCCTCCAGATCAGCCAATGGTGTTCAATCCCCAGAATCCCAATGCACCTCCTATTTATCCCTGTGGAACATGCCACAAGGAAGTCCATGACAACGACCAAGCAATTTTGTGTGAATCGGGTTGTAACTTCTGGTTTCATAGGTAAGTGACTGACTCAACATTTTTATAACTTGGAAAACTCTTACCAATAGCAAATTGAAGCTTAACTGTGACCATCTCTTACAATTAACTTAATGCCAGTGACCACCCTGCTTCCAAACAAGACAGTAGTATAAAGTCTTTATGAATGAGAAATAAATATTGTTAGAGCTATATTTTGGACTGGGACTATATTTTGTGATTATATCTTGTCTGTACTTCGCAGGGTTTGCACAGGTTTGACTGAAACTGCCTACCAACTCCTGACAGCAGAAGTTTATGCTGAGTGGGTTTGTGACAAGTGCTTAACTTCCAAAAACATACCACTAGTGAAATTCAAACCGTAACAGACATCAGCAACAATTTGAGTTTCCTGCCTGCAAATGCTATTTGCCACCTAGGTTCTTTTTTGTTTTAAAAAAAGTTTGAATGAGAGTGTGCATTGTGCTCTGTATGGTTGAAAAACTATTGAAGACACAAAAGTAATTGTAATCCATTCATTCTTTCCCTTTATGTCTGTGACTTTTGAATATATTTTCCTGTTAATACTTAACAAACAGTGCTTTTGACAAGTGTGTTGTTTTTATTTCTTAGCTTTTAGGCAGCTAACAAGTTTTTTACTAAGTGACAACACAATCAAATTGGTGACTATTTGTATGTATAATGAAATTGTGTTCACATTACATTACACTTTGTTTTGCAGAATTGGTAAAAATACTTGACTGTTTTTGATATATATATTTTGAGATAATTTTTGTACATACAATGATGAATGGTTGGACTCTTTGTGAAATAAGGTTTGTTTCTTCTTCCTATGTAAGATAAATGAGTGGAAGAGTCTCCTTGAAAATGAGGTCACAGAGAAAGTTTTAAGTTTGTAACTTGGTCAATACTAAGCAGCGTATAATTCTGTATGATCTTGTATAAAATTATGAAAATATCATCATACTTAAAAACATTTACCTGAGTATGTGAAACTGAAATGAAAGAAGTGCATAGTTTATTTTTTATCATGTGAATAAAATATATTAGCAATAAATTTGTTATACTTTAAAAATGGTTTTATTGCCTTTTTTGTTGCATGTAAACAAATCAGGTACTATCCAAAACAGGAAATTTTCTCATTATTTCTTGAACTGCTTTATTAAATTTAACACTTCATTCCATGTGAACAAAAACACAAGACTTCGCCATTCCTGTTCCAACTTTGTGTTTTTGCAGCTGAAGGTAATGGAATGAGTCAAAGACAGATGGAACTTTACGTCATTCAGTCATTGATGTTGGTGGTGCTCTCTTTTCTCAAGTTCCTGTAATCTGAATGTATTAGTCAGACAACGGACTGCCTGAGTCTTCGTTGAACGGATATCTCCTTCTTTTCCATTTTCCTCCGCATAGACATTTTGTGATATCTGTGGCCGATTGAGAATTGGAACGTTGTTGCAAGTCACTTTCAGACCTGTAAACATTAATAACTGCTAGAAACAAAAATGTAAAAATTGAGAGTAGAATGTGTTAAAATGTGAAGAAGACTGACCCTAGTAAGGAACTGTAATTAAACTATAATGAAAATTCAGAACAGGTAATAATTAAGTTGGAAGACTCTAGCCACGTTCTGAGAAATGAGGAGTGAGATAAAAGTGACAGTAGTAAAAATACAGTCATTTACTGTTTCATGAGTAAATGCTGATTCATACTACTTTGACAGCCCATAGAAAATATCCAAAGTAAATCAAAATAAATTAAAGGCAGAATAACTTTTGTTGGCAGATTGTAGTGATTGACAGGAAAAAGGTAACTGAAACACGCTTTTGAATCCAGCCCGCAAAAGAAGAGAAAATAACTTGACAAAAAAGGAATGTTAGGGAGTAAGGGAAGTCATTCAGGACCCTCAGTTACTGTTAATCTTTTCCTTGTCTCATTCAGATGTTTTTCTGTTCCTTGATGATGATCTAAAACTGCAGACAGTAAAAGAATGAACAGTATAGTCCCGGGTTTGTTAAATGATCAACAATAAAAGTTAAATGTGCACCCCAAAGCACATGCAACAGACAGATGCGGTAGAATGACACTAACCATTCGTATAAAGACAGCTTGTACAATTGGCTGATATGCCAAAATCAGTTGGTAAGTTTCATAATATCACCCTTCCTGTTAGGGCTACTCTTGCTGGACAAGGCATGATTTATTTGAAAAGGAAGTTGCAAATATTTCATGATCAAGATATACAGGGTGGTCCATTGATTGTGACCGGGCCAAATATCTCACAAAATAAGCGTCAAACGAAAAAACTGCAAAGAACGAAACTTGTCTAGCTTGAAGGGGGAAACCAGATAGCGCTATGGTTGGCCCACTAGATGGCGCTGCCATAGGTCAAAAGGATATCAACTTCGTTTTTTTTTTAAATAGGAACCCCCATTTTTTATTGCATATTTGTGTAGTATGTAAAGAAATATGAATGTTTTAGTTGGACCACTTTTTTCGCTTTGTGATAGACGGTGCTGTAATAATCACAAACATATGGCTCTCAATTTTGGACGAACAGTTGGTAACAGGTAGGTTTTTTAAACTAAAATACAGAACATAGGTACGTTTGAATATTTTATTTTGGTTGTTCCAATGTGATACATGTACCTTTGTGAACTTATCATTTCTGAGAATGCACGCTGTTACAGTGTGATTACCCGTAAATACCACATTAATGCAATAAATGCTCAAAATTATGTCCGTCAACCTCAGTGCATTTGACAATACATGTAACGACATTCCTCTCAACAGCGAGTAGTTCGCCTTCCGTAATGTTCGCACATGCGTTGACAATGCGCTGACGCATGTTGTCAGCCGTTGTCGGTGGATCACGATAGCAAATATCCTTCAACTTTCCCAACCGAAAGAAATCCGGGGACGTCAGATCCGGTGAATGTGTTGGCCATCGTATGGTGCTTCGATGACCAATCAACCTGTCATGAAATATGCTATTCAGTACTGCTTCAACCGCATGCCAGCTATGTGCCGGACATCCATCATGTTGGAAGTACATCGCCATTCTGTCATGCAGTGAAACATCTTGTAGTAACATTGGTAGAACATTACATAGGAAATCAGCATGCATTGCACCATTTAGATTACCATCGATAAAATGGGGGCCAATTATCCTTCCTCCCATAATGCCGCACCATACATTAACCCGCCAAGGTCACTACTTGTCGCAGCCACCGTGGATTTTCCATTGCCCAATAGTGCATATTATGTCGGTTTACTTTACCGCTGTTGGTGAATGACGCTTTGTCGCTAAATAGAACGCGTGCAAAAAATCTGTCATTGTCCTGTAATTTCTCTTGTGCCCAGTGACAGAACTGAACACGACGTTCAAAGTCGTCGTCATGCAATTCCAGCAAAGTCGTCGTCATGCAATTCCAGCAAAGTCGTCGTCATGCAATTCTAGGTGCATAGAAATATGGTACGGGTGCAATCGATGTTGATGTAGCATTCTCAACACCGATGTTTTTGAGATTCCCGATTCTCGCGCAATTTGTCTGCTACTGATGTGCGGATTAGCTGCGACAGCAGCTAAAACACCTACTTGGGCATCATCATTTGTTGCAGGACATGGTTGACATTTCACATGTGGCTGAACACTTCCTGTTTCTCTTAAATAAAGTAACTATCCGGCGAACGGTCCGGACACTTGGATGATGTCGTCCAGGATACCGAGCAGCATACATACCACACGCCCATTGGGCATTTTGATCACAATAGCCATACATCAACACAATATCGACCTTTTCCGCAATTGGTAAACGGTCCATTTTAACACGGGTAATGTATCACGAAGCAGCCCATTGGGCATTTTGATCACAATAGCCATACATCAACACAATATCGACCTTTTCCGCAATTGGTAAACGGTCCATTTTAACACGGGTAATGTATCACGAAGCAAATACCGTCCGCACTGGCAGAATGTTAAGTGATACCACGTACTTATACGTTTGTGACTATTACAGTGCCATCTATCACAAAGTGAAAAAAGTGGTCCAACTAAAACATTCATATTTCTTTACGTACTACACGAATATGTCATAAAAAATGGTTTTTTTTTTTTAAAAAAATGCAGTTGAAATCCTTTTGACCTATGGCAGTGCCATCTAGCGGACCAACCATAGTGCTATCTGATTTCCCCTTTCAAGCTACACGAGTTTCGATCTTTGTAGTTTTTTCGTTTGATGCTTATTTTGTGAGATACTTGGCCCGGTCACTATCAATGGACCACCCTGTATAATAATTAATTTGCATCTTATGGTGTGGCTTTTTGCAATATTGATGGTTTAATTCATTTATAGATAAGACGGTGTAGTGCTCCAAATCTAGGGATGGGAACAAGTGCTTACTTCGAATCTCAAAAATTTCTCAACAATATTCATAAAGTGTCCCCTGTTGCTGTTCTCAAAAAGATGAGCATGCTTTGATGTCTTTCTCAAACCAGGCAGTATGCTGGATGCTATATGAAAGTTAAGTATTTGTGGGTAATGTACATAGAGCCTAGTAGGGTTGCAGCACCACTGCACGAATGAGGAAACATTGCCAACATTTCAGTCAAGCCTGATCATTCAGTTGGTGCAGAAAAGACCTGTACACCAGTTTTTATGTACTTTTGATGCTTACAATGCCACAATTACGACCCTGGCTTTGTTTAAAGTACACTCCTGGAAATTGAAATAAGAACACCGTGAATTCATTGTCCTAGGAAGGGGAAACTTTATTGACACATTCCTGGGGTCAGATACATCACATGATCACACTGACAGAACCACAGGCACATAGACACAGGCAACAGAGCATGCACAATGTCGGCACTAGTACAGTGTATATCCACCTTTCGCAGCAATGCAGGCTGCTATTCTCCCATAGAGACGATCGTAGAGATGCTGGATGTAGTCCTGTGGAACGGCTTGCCATGCCATTTCCACCTGGCGCCTCAGTTGGACCAGCGTTCGTGCTGGACGTGCAGACCGCGTGAGACGACGCTTCATCCAGTCCCAAACATGCTCAATGGGGGACAGATCCAGAGATCTTGCTGGCCAGGGTAGTTGACTTACACCTTCTAGAGCACGTTGGGTGGCACGGGATACATGCGGACGTGCATTGTCCTGTTGGAACAGCAAGTTCCCTTGCCGGTCTAGGAATGGTAGAACGATGGGTTCGATGACGGTTTGGATGTACCGTGCACTATTCAGTGTCCCCTCGACGATCACCAGTGGTGTACGGCCAGTGTAGGAGATCGCTCCCCACACCATGATGCCGGGTGTTGGCCCTGTGTGCCTCGGTCGTATGCAGTCCTGATTGTGGCGCTCACCTGCACGGCGCCAAACATGCATACGACCATCATTGGCACCAAGGCAGAAGCGACTCTCATCGCTGAAGACGACACGTCTCCATTCGTCCCTCCATTCACGCCTGTCGCGACACCACTGGAGGCGGGCTGCACGATGTTGGGGCGTGAGCGGAAGACGGCCTAACGGTGTGCGGGACCGTAGCCCAGCTTCATGGAGACGGTTGCGAATGGTCCTCGCCGATACCCCAGGAGCAACAGTGTCCCTAATTTGCTGGGAAGTGGCGGTGCGGTCCCCTACGGCACTGCGTAGGATCCTACGGTCTTGGCGTGCATCCGTGCGTCGCTGCGGTCCGCTCCCAGGTCGACGGGCACGTGCACCTTCCGCCGACCACTGGCGACAACATCGATGTACTGTGGAGACCTCACGCCCCACGTGTTGAGCAATTCGGCGGTACGTCCACCCGGCCTCCCGCATGCCCACTATACGCCCTCGCTCAAAGTCCGTCAACTGCACATACGGTTCACGTCCACGCTGTCGCGGCATGCTACCAGTGTTAAAGACTGCGATGGAGCTCCGTATGCCACGGCAAACTGGCTGACACTGACGGTGGCGGTGCACAAATGCTGCGCAGCTAGCGCCATTCGACGGCCAACACCGCGGTTCCTGGTGTGTCCGCTGTGCCGTGCGTGTGATCATTGCTTGTACAGCCCTCTCGCAGTGTCCGGAGCAAGTATGGTGGGTCTGACACACCGGTGTCAATGTGTTCTTTTTTCCATTTCCAGGAGTGTATGTGTTACAGGAAGCAAAATCGGAACCCGTTCCACAACATATCTCTTGTAGACAAAGGATATCTCCCTCCTTAAGTTATTGATATTGGAACTGTTCATGTAGATAACACACCTACTTGGAACTTGTTCAAAATGTGAGGTAACTGTTATTTAGACAGATTTTGCAGTCAAATTTTAAGTTTTTCCAAATCTGTTTCTTGAAGCAACTATCTTTTTTAACCAAACGTATCATTCACTTTATCTTTCTGTTACTATTCAGTTATTAATAGATTTATTCATGTTAACTCTTATTCCATTTTATCAAATTACAGTAAAATTCTAAGGTGTGTTGTGCTGAGGACAATGTAATACTCCAAACTAAAGCTTTGTGAAAGCTTCCAACTGCTGGGAACCTGAAATTTCATATATTTTTTTTCAAATATGTTTTACAATAAATTCTGTCAGTAATTCAAGATTTTTATACTGTATAGCTTGACATATAGCACTAGCCATGGCTGCAGCTGGTGGCCAATAGTAGCATCTTTCACCGTTTGTGAACTCCAATCTCATCATTGTTCTGAAAGAAATTCTGTGTTGAATCACTTGTCAATAACATGCCTTATGTGGGCAATTGGGGGGATGTTGAAGTGGTTTCGAGCCTCTCTCTCTACACATCAGAATGCATTTGTACGAGAAAAGTTTGTAATTTACGTTAAACTGAAACTTCACAAATCCATACCTCCTGTGGTCTACAACTATGCCAGTGAGCAGGACCAAAAGAACATTTCCTGCAGGCAGTGTTCAAACAAAATGCAACAGCGTTACGTAATATTTGGTTTAATTCAATCCTTTAACCAACTAAATGAGTACTGCTGTATTCATGAGTACTGCTGTATTCTTACATTACACCCTGCACCGATGTCCTAACTTTCTAAAATCTTTTGTTTTACATTCACAGTAGAATAGATAGCCTGGAACAAGAGCAATGCATAATTTTCATTAACATGATTTCCTGATAACAGCAAACATGCTTTTGCATTTTAATGCACATTTCTCCAAGCAGGCATGTTAGTCATTTATCAGTATTACTGATCTGTAATACAGTTTTTCAACCAGCCAAATGAATTCTCTCTCTCTCTCTCTCTCTCTCTCTCTCTCTCTCTCTCTCTCTCTCTCTCTCTCTACATTAATGCTTTGTAATTTTAAAAATTTTCAAGACAATACTGTTACACAATAATTTCAGAATTGTATCTTGTTGTTGGTGTATTTATATTGTCAAATTTACTTCCAATGATTTACATGTCTTCCTGTTATTGCTATTTGGTCCTCTTTGTGCTACATTAATACAATCAACTACTCTCTGTTCAATTTGTCTCTTGTGGAATAATGCTTAAAAAGTAACATGACTTCAGGTTATTTCAGATGGTGGGTGCCTCACAGTACTGTACTAGCACTGGCTGAGTATATTATCTGCTGAACAACTTTACATCCATATGAAGGGTGTCCACAATATCCCTTACAAAAATATGTCTCTCTCTCGTATTCAGTTTATTCACTCATTGGACATTCTTGTCTCTTGTAGTAGATCAAGATGACCTGTGTGAAACCAGTCTACAATAACAGCATTTCTACCCTTAAAATGTTTTATCCATCTCTTTATTCTACTTAAAACTATCTACCACTCACCATACTCAACAACTGAAGTTAAATGTATGCCTTACGAACTTCCTCCTTTAAAATTGATTGTCATTGCAGTGGTGAAATTGAAAGTATCTGTTGGTTGCTTTCTTGCAATGCAGACTATACAGCTGTTAAATGTGTATCGAGCTCCAAGCATAACTTGACAAGCTGAGAAAGCTCAGCAGCAGTCGCACATGATCGGGGAGCAAAATGTTGGTCATAACATCTGACATGACTGGCATATTTTAAAAATTTCTGTACGGAATAACAGGTACTTTGCAGTCAGTAAAAATACTTGGAAACAGAAATTTTTCAATAAAGACCCTCGCACATTAGGCCACCAAATTTCAAAATGAAAAACGTTAGGAAATATCCAGCCAACAACATTCTTAATTGTGCTACACTTGTTTGTGTGGGACAATTTAATGTTACAAAGAGAACTTATTATTACATAGGAAATACTTGCTAATGTTCTGCAATATTATATTTATTTGGTCATGAACTACCAAACTGGCTTTGAGCTACTTTGCTCATCATGTGACAACTGAAAGTGCAAACAGAGTTAAAATGAAATGAGACATAGAGAAGATAACACAGATTGTTTACATTTGTGATGGATGACAGTGAGCCGATGTAGCGGCACTGAAAGTAAAGGTGTTCTAATGAAGGGAAATACAGTTGTGTTTCTGACAGCTCTGATTTAGTCTGTTTTCCTTTTTTGTGAATGTAAATTATTTGATTAGATATTCTCATTATCTCAGTTACATTATAAATGTCAATAATTGGTAAAGCAGTTTAGCATTCTGCATTAACTTCAGTGGTGATCCCCGTTTTATGATCATAAAGTAAATCAAGTCCGCAATCGAAGACAAGAATTTATAGACAGTTAAAAGATACTAGGAAGAAGGAAAGAGTAACATACAAGCCGCCCCAGTCAAAATTTCATCTGCATCACTCACATCAGGTTTGGATCTCACATAGGTTTGATCTTTTCATCTGCATCAGTCCATAATAGGATTGGATCACACACAGGTTTAATCTTGCAAGTGGCCCTGCATTTACTGCTGATTTTAGGCCACAGAATCCAAAAAACACAACTGATAGCAATTTTTTTTCTGTAGTGGAATAACGAGCAATAAAACAAAGTTCACATATGTGATTAGCCAACTTGATCAAAACTTTGATCTATGATGCAAGATATCAAGGTCGCTCCATCCACCTTCCAGTTGTTATGAACACTTGAAGTAGCACTGATACAATGGGTTCCAGATAGAATAGTAAAACTACTGCAGGCTACCATAGAGCATCATAAGTAAGCATAGACTACAGTAGTTTTTCTAGTAGCTTTAGTCAATTAAGGTCATTGCCACATTACCTATACATTAGTTGCATAGCATACCTACTGGGTACCTCACAACGATTACTTTCTTTACGTATTATTGTAAAGAAACTGAAAAGGTATAGCAAACATTGCTTCAATACTTTATTTGACTTAATATAAAACATGTTTGTGTTATTCATACACAACTTTTGCATTTATCAATAATAGCAAGAAACTCTTGCCTTTGGTCATGATGAATCAGTTACACATACTTTTAATGATTGTGCATATAAACTATACTTGCATCAACTAATTCTTATTACTCACAAAAGGAAATGTATATTCTGTAAGGATATAAAGTACGCAATAGACAAACATTGAATGATGTGCAGTTCAAATTGCATGCAATACTACCAGTAATCCTGCCATTTACTCTGTCATTTATCTACTGCACCAAAACTACCGAACTGTAGTTTTGCTAAAGCGCATCTCTGGTTCCAGATCAGTGGAACAACAAATTCTCCAGTGGTTATTTCTTTATGATTCCCAGGGAGCAAGAAGTGTCAGTGGAAAGTTACTGTAGCATATATATATCAGAGCCAATAACAGGAGCAGATTTCAGTTTGCTACTCAACATGAAGAAAGGTTTTTTAAATTAATATAGAGTTAGG
Organism: Schistocerca serialis cubense; assembly: GCF_023864345.2. Lineage (NCBI taxonomy): Eukaryota > Metazoa > Arthropoda > Insecta > Orthoptera > Acrididae > Schistocerca > Schistocerca serialis. The sequence goes on along the minus strand of NC_064644.1, from coordinate 544,578,644 downwards.
AGTGTATGGCCTCTATCATGGCAGGTAAGCTGACTGTGATAGGTCAGGGTATATGGGAGGGTGTGGCTTCATTAGGCTGGTGGCTGGTGTCAGGCAGTGGACTGTCATGGAAGTAATTCTGTTTGAATTAGTCCTTTATTTCATAACAGTGGAGGAGCTGGAAAGGGACTTTGAAAATTTGTACCATGTATCAATACTTGCCATGGAAAATGGAATTATTGTATAGAGTTGGCCTCTATTAATGCTGATTCCTGTTGCTGCAATGGGATAAAATGACAACAAGCGTTGCCCATTCAGTTTAGCTACATGTTGCAGTTCCACTGTTAGTTTCTCGTGAACTTTCCGTTGGCCAACCATGAATTGTTCTGGGGGTAACAATGTGGGAGACAACTTCCCATGTACTATATGGCAGATGACCTGTAATGCTGTTACCTTCATCTAGCATCCTCTAGCCATTCTAGTATTGTAACAGATGTAGGTAGGTCTGTATCACATTCAGATCTTGATTCACCATGCTCATGGTTGCTTTCACACACCCCATCAGCTTTGTCGTTAGTTCTTGCAACATTCAAGTGTTATTCAGCATGGCTTCTTTCAAGTTTCTCAGTTGTGTGGTATGCCACTTAGTTATAGCTTTGTTCCTGTTGGCTGTTCCCATTCTCAAATATCATCAGTATCTCTGGTCCCGAATACCTTCAGCAGCCTACTCACGTGCATCCAGCCATCCTCTCTTTCAATGTAGCAATATCTCCTCCAGCCTCTGTACCTCATTCCTTACTTCCCACACGTTGTATGTCAACTTCAGCGCCAAAGATGACAGGTTAGGATGACACCCTCCTGTCTGGAGAACAGTAACCCTCACTCCAGTTGCTGGTTCTGCAATGTTTCTGCCACTTCCTCACTGAAAAAGTGTAGCACTGCCTGAATTATGACATATGTCATTGTTGTCCTTGTTTGTAATGCCACCTGGGGAAAGCAAGCCACAACACTATTCCCCCCACTCTTGAAAATTCTGGATGCTCATGACGTATTACCCACCATGAATGATATAAATCCTCCTGTTATGCCAAAACATCCGTGTCTTACCCAGTTCCATACACAATCACTTACCATCCTTATTACTATTACAAAGTACATCACCATAAATCTGCCTGTAATAATGAACAGTAAAACAGCAAAACAAGAAAAATGAACAAACATAATGTTCCACAAGGTTTGCCATGAAACCTTTATTATCTACATAATTAACCATAAAAAAGGCACATGTAACTATCTACTTCCTTGATCTCAGTGTGTAAGATGTCTCGAGGACGAGTTTCTATATCCTTATTCCCTTTTTGCCCCTCTACCTTCTACCCATGTAGCGGTGCTGGTACCTGTGGTAAAGTATCCAGCGTGCATTCAAAAATCGAGTGCACTTCATGTGGACAATAGTAGTCAGTGTTGGCAATTGCAATTTAACATTTACTGATTGTGTAATTTGCACAACTTCTTGCCGCCCCTGACATAGCATAATAAATTTATTCCTCGTACCCATGGATGTATGTAGGCAAGTTGACATCACCCACTCACCCACTGGCCAACCTTATACACTCGAAACTTACCACTATACTGTTCCATTTTCTCCTGATGTTCACACATCCTTTAATGTTCTAGCAAAGATCCATACAGTTCTTCCTGTTTTCTTCCTACCTTTGGCTAAATAATGTCAAACAGTAGTACCTCCTTTCCTTACATTACCTTGTATGGCAAGAGACCAGTGCTGTCATGCACATTTGAATCACATACAGCCACAACATATTTCCAGTAAATATCCCATTCATTATAGTGACTCATGACGTAAAAGCTCAGCATCTTCCCAAACTTTTAATGAATGTGTTTAATCATCTTCTTAGTCTGCATGTGCGATGGAATAGTTCTTAAGTTTCCAGACACATGTGACATGGTTATTTAATTCTCTCTCATTGAAGTTGGTGCCCTGATCCATGACTGTCATTTCCAGGATGTGGAACTTCAACAACCAAACAACTCTAGGTAGGAATATCAACAATGTAGGGAAATACAGATTGCTGCTTACATAAAGAAGATACAGTAAGTTGCAGACAGGCACAATTAAGACACTTACATAAAGCTTCTGGCCACAGCCTCCATCAGCAAAAGAGAAACAAACTCCATTCATAAACACAAGCATGCACATCTTATGCACACATGACCATCAACTCCAGCATCTTGGGCCAGAATGCAACTATCACATGGGATGCAAACAGCAGTCTGGAGAGCGCAGGGAAGGGGAAGGGATAGTAGCGGACAGGTGGGGACAGAGGCGAACACTGGTGGACTGTGCAGGGACTAGAATGCCAATAAGTGCAGTGTCGTGAGGTTGTGGGGCAGTTAGGTGGGGAAAATAGGTGCAAAAAAGGAAAGGAATGGAGAAAGACGAGCAGGTGTATTGCCAGGGGGCGGCAAATAAACAGAGAAGGAGATGAGAATGGGGAGGAGATGATAGGACAGAGAGGATGGAAACTGCTGAGTGGAAGGTGTGGGGACAGTATGTTACCGTAGGTTGAGGCCGGGATTATTACAGGAGCGGAGAAGGTCTTATAAGGTTAACTCCCATATGTGCAGTTCAGAAAAGTTGGTGGAGGAGGGAAGGATCCAGATGGCTTGCTTAGCGAAGCAGCCATTGAAATAAAGTGTGTTATATTTAGCTGCTTGTAGTGGTCTACTTTCTCCTTTTGGCCACAGTTTGGCAATGGCCGCTCATCCTGGGGGACATTTGGTCGGTAGTCTCATATATACAGGGTGTTACAAAAAGGTACGGCTAAACTTTCAGGAAACATTCCTCACACACAAAGAAAGAAAATATGTTGTGTGGACATGTGTCCGGAAACGCTTACTTTCCATGTTAGAGCCCATTTTATTACTTCTCTTCAAATCACATTAATCATGGAATGGAAACACACAGCAACAGAACGTACCAGCGTGACTTCAAACACTTTGTTACAGGAAATGTTCAAAATGTCCTCCGTTAGCGAGGATACATGCATCCACCCTCCGTCGCATGGAATCCCTGATGCGCTGATGCAGCCCTGGAGAATGGCGTATTGTATCACAGCCGTCCACAATACGAGCACGAACAGTCTCTACATTTGGTACCGGGGTTGCGTAGACAAGAGCTTTCAAATGCCCCCATAAATGAAAGTCAAGAGGGTTGAGGTCAGGAGAGCGTGGAGGCCATGGAATTGGTCCGCCTCTACCAATCCATCGGTCACCGAATCTGTTGTTGAGAAGCGTACGAACACTCCGACTGAAACGTGCAGGAGCACCATTGTGCATGAACAACATATTGTGTCGTACTTGTAAAGGCACATGTTCTAGCAGCACAGGTAGAGTATCCCGTGTGAAATCATGATAACGTGCTCCATTGAGCGTAGGTGGAAGAACATGGGGCCCAATCAAGACATCACCAACAATGCCTGCCCAAACGTTCACAGAAAATCTGTATTGATGACATGATTGCACAATTGCGTGCGGATTCTCGTCAGCCCACACATGTTGATTGTGAAAATTTACAATTTGATCACATTGGAATGAAGCCTTATCCGTAAAGAGAACATTTGCACTGAAATGAGGATTGACACGTTGTTGGATGAACCATTTGCAGAAGTGTACCCGTGGAGGCCAATCAGCTGCTTATAGTGCCTGCACACGCTGTACATGGTACAGAAACAACTGGTTCTCCTGTAGCACTCTCCATACAGTGGCGTGGTCAATGTTACCTTGTACAGCAGCCACTTCTCTGACGCTGACATTAGGGTTATCGTCAACTGCACGAAGAATTGCCTCGTCCATTGCAGGTGTCCTTGTCATTATAGGTCTTCCCTAGTTGCGAGTCATAGGCTGGAATGTTCCGTGCTCCCTAAGACGCCGATCAATTGCTTCGAACGTCTTCCTGTTGGGACACCTTCGTTTTGGAAATCTGTCTTGATACAAACGTACCGCGCCACGGCTATTGCCTCGTGCTAATCCATACGTCAAATGGGCATCTGCCAACTCCGCATTTGTAAGCATTGCACTGACTGCACCACCTCGTTCGTGATTAACACTATCCTGTTGATGCTACGTACTGATGTGCTTGATGCTAGTACTGTAGAGCAATGAGTCGCATGTCAACACAAGCACCGAAGTCAACATTACCTTCCTTCAATTGGGCCAACTGGCGGTGAATCGAGGAAGTACAGTACATACTGACGAAACTAAAATGAGCTCTAACATGGAAATTAAGCGTTTCCAGACACATGTCCACATAACATCTTTTCTTTATTTGTGTGTGAGGAATGTTTCCTGAGAGTTTGGCCGTACCTTTTTGTAACACCCTGTATATAAAGTGTAATTATTGCAGCAGAGCTGGTAAATCTCATGGCTGTCTGACAAGTAGCCTGAATGCTGATCGGGTAGGATAAACCTGTGACAGGACTGGAATAGGAAGTGCTGGGTGGGTGGATTGGGTAGGTCTTGCACCTGGGTGTTCCACAGGGATATGATTTTTGTGGCAAGGGTTTGGGATTGGGATTGGCATAGGGATGGACTAGGATGATGTGGAGGTTGGGTGACAGAATATCACTTTAGGAGGGGTGAGAAGTATCTTGAGTAGGATGTCCTCATTTCAGGGCATTCTGATAGGTAACCAAAGCCCTGGCGGGGAATGTGGTTCAGTAGTTCCAGTCCAGGATGGTACTGGGTGACAAAAGGAACACTCCTTTGTGGCTGGTTCTCAGTGGTGGTGGGAGGATTGGGGGTGTGAGAGAAAATGGCACGGGAAATCTGTTTGTGGACTAGGTCTGGGAGATAGTGCCTGTGTGTGAAAGCCTCGGCAATACCCTCACCATACTGAGGGAGGGATTTCTTGTCACTGCAGATATACAGTCCCTGGGTGATCAGGCTGTGTGGGAAGGATCTTTTGGTGTCAAAAGAATCACAGCTGTTGAAATGTAGGCACTGTTGCTGGGTTTATTGTGGACAGAGATGCAGATGGAGTCATCAGAGAGGAGGTGGTCAACATCTAGGAATGTTGGCATGCTGTGTTGAGGAGGGCCACATGCAGTAGATGCCGTGTTTCAAATTTCTTAGTTGTGTAGTATGCCACTTAGTTACAGCTTTGTTCCTGTTGGCTATTTCCATTCTAGAATATTATCAGTATCTGTGGTCCCAAGTGCCTTCATCAGCAACCTACCACATGCGTCCAACTATTCTCTCTTACAATGTAGCAATATGTTAGCATGAAGTTATTAAGGTGTACGAGGAATGAGGAAGTGGGTTTGGAGTCTGAAGGATGTTGGGAAAGGTAGTGTTCAGCAGCCGTAAGACCATGGGCATGAGGGCTGTTGACATATAGGGAGGTGGTGTCAACAGTGACTAGCATAGATCCAGGAGGTAAAGGGGTGGGATGGTGGAGAGTCAGTGAAGGAGGTGCTTGGTGTCTTCGACATGGGAGATTAGATTAGGAGCAATTGGTTGGAGATGTTGGTCAATGAGGGCCAAAATTCTTTCAGTGGGAGTCAGAATGGTGTGTCCAGGACTGTTGGGTTTGTGGATTTTTGGAGAGCAAGTAGAAGGTGGGTGTCATAGGGGTGAAGAGGGAAGTGGCTTCAAGGGAAATGTCCTGGGAAGGGCCTAAGGCCGTAAGCAGGGATTGGAAGTTGTGTTGGACTTCTGAGATTAAATCATTCTGGCAAAGTTTATAAGTGGAGTAGTCAGATAGTTGGTGGAGGCCTTCTCTCAGGTAGTCACTGCTATTCATAAAAAAAATCCGTGTTGGACTTAGGGTGGTTTTGGCTAGAGGGATTGACGGCAAAGAATTGCTTTCATTGCAGGGATTGGAAGAAGGGAAATAAGTCTTTGACAGGTCCAGTATGGTTAGATTTGGATGTAAGACTAAAGGTGAGGCCTTTTGATAGAACTGAAACTTCTGCAGAGCTGGGGATTTGCTGGACGAGTTAACAACACTGTTACGGGAATGTTTAGGCTGTGGATCTCGTGGAGATTGGTAGGTGGTTTTGGGGGATGTGGCAAGTTGAAGTGGTCAGCTAGGGGCAGGGTTTCATTGCTATGAGGGGTGGACGAGGAGGAACATTGTGAGTAAGATAGAAATTGGATAGTGGTGCTCCGAGGTGGCAGTAGGAGGTCAGCAGGTTGGATAACTTACGGAGGTGATGTCTGGAATGCTCCTCCAGGTGTTCCTCTCCCCAGCTTGTACAACTGGTTTCCATGGTTTGCTCGTACACGTGTGTTTTCTATATTAGATGTAAATCAGGCATACGATTAGATCCTGCTTACTGAGGAATCTAAACTGCTGACAGCCTTCTGCACAAACTATAATTTGTACAAATTCAACCCTGTACCTTTTGGATTGTCCACTGGAGCAGCAATGTTGTCCCACCTGTTAGATTCTGAGTTAGGGGAATTTAAATTGAAGTTTGTGTACAATTTCCTTAATGATGTGGTAGTGTACAGCAAGAATTTTGAGCACCATATTGAATATCTGAAGCAGGTGGTAACATGGCTTAGGGAGGCAGGTCTTACAGTTAAACTGGGCAAAGTGACATTAGCTAGAATTTTTGGGGCACATTGTGTCAGAAAAGGGAGTGAGAGTTGAACGGTTGAGGACCAGCAGTATCCATAAGTTTCCGGTACCCCTTAGTGAAACGGAGGTGGCCTGATTTATTGGAAAGTGTAATTTTTCTCACAAATTTGTGCAAAATTTTGTAGGCTGGCCACCCCTCTCAATCAGCTGAGAAAGAAAGGGGAGAAATTTCACTGGGGTAACAGCCAGTAGGCCACTTTTGAAGTTTTGAAGAGAACTGTTAGTAATGTTCTGGTATTGAGAATCCCCGATTTTAACATGCCATTTACTGTACAGACCAATGTGTCAAACGTGGGCATTGCAGCCATTCTGTTACAAGAGCAGGCAGGCAAATGATGACCATTGACGTTTGCTTCAAGCGCACTTTCCAGTCCTGAACTGAATTACTTTGTCTATGAACTAGAGGTATTAGCCGTACTATTTGCTCATGAAAAATTCAAGTTCTACCTTGAAAATTAGCAGTTTTGGCTTGAAACTGATAATTAAGCATTAAGTTAGGTATTGGCATGCCCATGGAAGACAGATAGGGTAGCCCACTGGGCGATTAGGATTTAGGCTTTCCAATTTGTGAGTGACAATGTGCCTGCATTTTCTTGCGTTGTGTTTTGCATATGGAATTAGGAACATAAAGACAATGCCATATTACCCACAACTGTCTTTTGCAGAGTGGATTAATCACAATTTAAAGTCAGCATTGATCATCTATCATGCTGGCTCCCCAAGGAAGTGGAACCAGACTTTAAATTGGTTAACAACGACGTCGGTTGATTGTTGTCAAGGAGGTGTAGGATGCTCTGGTGCTGGCAGCTGCTGTGGACGGTGGCGTGCAGAAGTAGCAAGATATGGCCACAAAGTGGGCACTGTGTTCAGTCTTGGTATATTTGGACTTTTGGATGAGACAAGGGTGTGTGCATCCTTGTCATCCAGCAGGGCATCATTGTGGATACAGACTACTGATAACTTGATGAGCTGTACTTGGGAACTGTGTGGGCTTATAGCGACATGCTAATTTTGTTAAACATATTCAGGATGTTGACTGCAGCAGTTAAAATTTTTACCATTAACTTCAAATAGTAATTGTGGGGTGTGCTGATGGGTCAGGAACCTTTAGCTTAACCGTCAAGTATTTGAGTTCAACAGGGGAGAAGCTGTTATTACAATATTGTGGCCTCAGAAATTTTTCTCAAAGACTGTTTTTCTGAATTATCCAATAGTGTGAGAGGAAGTTGTGTGTGTGTGTGTGTGTGTGTGTCAAGTTTATTAAACTAATGTCACATCTCCCTGTGTTCAAGAAGCCTGCTTATTTACCTTCTGTGTGACTGCCGGATTTTTTGTGACAGCAGGTAACCTGAGACAGGCTTGACCATGCTGCGTGCCCAAGGGTAAAGGGTGCACTCGAAAGAAGCCTGTACTGGATGTAAAAAAGGAAAACCATTGCTGTTTGTAAACTGGATATGTTGGTCTCTGTAATCTTTTCTATAAGTTTGTAATAACTGATTTAGTTTTATTTTGTCATGAATTGCGAATTGTTGTTGGCCATTTTAAGAATCTCCTGATATGTTCTAGTTAATGAAATTTTATTGGCAACCAGTGTTGGTGAAGTTATCTATGTTCAAGAGTAACTTGTGTTGAACATTCTCTTGGGATAACAGTTGTTCCCTTGAAATTTAGCCCACTGCCAGATTTTATTGAAAGTTTTTTTTAATTGTTAACTGAATGCCTGTTTTTTATATATTTGCTTAAAATGATTTTTTTAATAATGCAAAGTGAATCCTTCTTAATTATTGGAATGATGAATTCCTTTAGAGTGATTGAGGCTGATGTAAAATTTAAGTAGAAATTAGGTGCCTTTGTGTTTGTAGTGAGTAAGTACCAATGAATGAAAAAAACCTGTCATTAAGGAATTTTTAATAAATCTAATTTTTGAAATTTTTGGCCCAGCACCTTTTGCTCAATGGAACCATATTTCCTGACCTTTATAAAAGAGTACCCATTTCAGAACACTGCCTCTACCAGCTTGTACCTCCAATTCAGCCATTATCCCCCCCCCCCCCCCTCACCCACCCACTCACCTAACCACCTGCTGGTCACCTTCCAGAAATTCCTTATATCCAACTTAGCCTCACCACCCTTCCCCAGGTCCCTTCCTCAGAACAACAATCTTTCATTAGAAGAGAGAATAGCTATACACAACCTCAAAACAAATCCTGACCTAATCACCTTAGCTGCAGACAAAGGCTCCACCACTGTTGTTATGAATCACAGTGACTACCTGGCAGAAGGTCTTCATAAATTATCTGACTCCTCCACTTGTAAACTCTGCCAAAGTGATCCCATCCCAGAAGTCCAACACAACCTCCAGTCCTTGCTTAACACCCCAGGCCCTTCCCAAAACCTCTCCCCTGAATCCATTTCTCTTCTGACCCCATATGACACCCTACACATCCACCTTCTACATCCTCACCAAAATCCACAAACCCAACAACCCTGGACACACCATTATGGCTGGTTATTGTGCCACCACTGAAAGAATTTCAGCCCTCGTTGACCAACACATCCAGCCAATTGCCTGTAATCTACTCTTCCATGTCAAAGACACCAACTACTTCCTTCACCAACTCTCCACCATCTCCACCCCTTCTGGATACCTACTCATCACTGTTGATACCACCTCCCAATACACCATCATACCTTATGCCCGGAGTCTTACCGCTACTGAACACTACCTTTCCCAACATCCTTCAGACTCACTACATTTCCCAACGTCCTTTAGACTCCAGACTCACTAGCTCATTCCTCCATACTTCTTACTAATTTTATCCTAACATGCAGCTATTTCTCCTTTGAAGGGAAGACAGAAAAACAAATCAGCGGCACAGGCATGGGCACACACATGGCACCTTCCTATGTCAACCTTTTTATGGGCCATCTACAGAAGACCATCGTAGTCTCCCAAAACACCAAACCCCTGGTCTGGTTCAGGTTCACTGATGATACCTTCATGGTCTGGACTCAGGGTCTTTGTTCCCTCACAACCTCAACACCTTCTCTCCCATACACTTCACGTGGTCCTTCTCTAGCCAGTGTGCCACCTTCTTAGATATTGACCAACTCCTCTCTGATGGCTCCATCCGCACCTCTATCCACATGAAACACACCAACCACACCAGCATTTTGACAGCTGTCATCCTTTTCACACCAAAAAATCCTTCCTGTACAGCCTGGCCAGCCAGAAACAGATCTCCCATGTCATTTCCCCTCACACCTCCAATCCTCCCACCACCACTTAGAACGAGCCACAAAGGAGTGTTCCTTTCATCACCCAGTACCATCCTGGACTGGAACAAATGAGCCCTGCCACGGCTTTGGTTACCTATCATAATGCCCTGAAATGAGGACATCCTACCCAAGATACTTCTCACCCCTCCTAAAGCGATATTCTGTCACCCACCCAACCTCCACATCATCCTAGTACATCCCTATACCATTACCAATCCCAAACCCTTGCCACAACAGTCATATCCTTATGGAAGGCCCAAGTGCAAGACCTGCCCCGTCCATCCACCCAGCATTTCATATTCCAGTCCTGTCACAGGTTTATCCTACCAGATCAAGGGCCAAGCCACCTGTGAGGGCAATCATGTCATTTACCAGCTCTGCTGCAGTCATTGCACAGCTTTTTATATTGATATGACTACCAAACAGCTGTCCACCAGGAGAACAGCCACCACCAAACTGTGGCAAAATGCAGAGTACACCACACTGTGGCACAACATGCAGCTGCATATAACATACTTGACGAAAATGGCTGCTTCACTACATGAGCCATTTGGATCCTTCCATCCACCACCAGCACAGATGGAAATTATTCTTATAACACTTTCTCTACTCTCGTAATTTTCCTGCTGCTAACCTACGATAACATACTGTCTCCACACCCTCCACCCAAAAGTTTCCATCCTCTCTGTCCTGTCATCTCCTCCTGAGTCTCATCTCTCACAGTGTTTATTTGATCTCTCTCCCCACAAGTACACTATTATCCCTTCACCTTCCCCACCCCCTCCAGATTGCTGCTTGCATCCCACGTGATAGTTTTATTCCGGACCAAGATGCTGGAGTTGGCAGTCATGTGTGCATGAGGTTTCCTTGCTTGTGTGTATGAACGGTTTGTGTTTCTATTTTTCTGATCAAGGCTGTCACCGAAAGCTTTATGTAAGAGTCTTTTAATTGTGTGTGTCTGCAACTTAACATGTCTTCTTTACAGTAAGCAGCTATCTGTCTTTTTCTACACTGTTAAAACTTCAACAACCAATTGTCTACCATTTCCTGCACTACTGTACTCATTTGCTGATTTGGAATGGTAATCATTGCCACATACAGTGCAAAATGATAGATAATAGAATGTAGTGGTTACCCAGTGGTACCTGGCTAAACAGACCTAAGGTGTCCATCCCAGTGATCTCAAATGGTCTGGTTGCCTCCGGTAACCTCTGAAGCGATGCTGCTTGATACTCATGGTACATAATTTCTCACATACTGATCCACATACTGTTTCTGCATCCTGCACGAATAATGTCTGGCTACTCTACAATCTGATGTCCTGAGTCTTCTGCTTCCAAATAGCATGTGGTCAATGTGCTTCTTTTAATACTTCCCCTTGTAATGCAGCAGGCACCAGAATGTGCAGCTCAAGTTTTATTGTTCTACACAACAAGACATCGTGAATGGCAAAGTGTGGCTTTGTTTTGAATAGCTTTCAGTCTGCATCAGCAATTTGTGCCTTCTGCCATTCCACAAGACTACAACCAAGTGCTCGTATTATGCCAATCTTCTTGCTCAGCCCATCTGTGTTACCATATCTCCTACCCGGTTTCTGAATCACTTCGAAGTTAATTCACTTAATTTGCGGATATTGCAATAGCACTGATACAGTTTTTGAAGAAAGATGTGAAGTTCCAGTGGATGGCTGAATGTCAAGCCACATTTGAGAAGAAACTTTCTGCAGATCAAAACTATGTGCCGGATTGAGACTCGAACTCAGGACCTTTGCCTTTTTGGATAAGTGCTCTTCCCAAGAATGATTCATGATCTGTCGCCGCAGCTTTACTTCTGCCAGTACCTCATCTCCTACTTTTAAACCTAACAACAATTCTAACATTGCATGGTCTAATAATACTTTGAATTTCTTAGTGTATAGGTAACACCTGAAATATGACACCATATATCAAACTCTGCATTTCCTTTTCCATGGTTCAGTAATTCTTCTGTCTTATTCAATTGCCTTGATGCATAACCCACTGAGTGTTCTCCACCCTGTACTTCTTGGATTAGAACACACACTAGCAAATGGTTGGAAGCTTCATGCAACAAAATAAATAATTCGGGACTGCTTATACAGGGATGAGTTGTTAGAGCTGCTTACAACTTCGCAAATATGCCCAGAATGAATTTTTAACTCTGCACTGAAGTGTGTGCTGATATGAATCTTCCTGGCCGTCAAAAGATCAAGATTCAAAATCAGAAACTTTGCTTTCTGTGGGCAAATGCTCTACCAACTTAGCTACCCGAGCACAACTCATGAGCCGTTCTCACAGCTTTACTTCTGCCAATTCCTCATGTCCTACCTTCCAAATCTTTTGAAGGGTAGGAGATGAGATACTGGCAGAAGTAAAGCTATGGAGCAGATCATGAATCATTCTTGGGTAGAGTGCTTATCCAAAAAGGCAAAGGTCCTGAGTTCGAGTCTCAGTCCGGCACACAGTTTTGATCTGCAGAAAGTTTCTTCTCAAATATGGCTTGACATTCCGCCATCCACTGGAACTTCACACCTTTCTTCAAAAACTGTATCAGTGCTCTTGCAATATCCGCAAATCATATCACAAATGTTCTATAGCAATCACCCAATTCTAAAAATGACTTTAGCTCTTTACTTGTCGGCAGTGGCATGAAACTAAGCACTGCATGTACCAATCTTGGATTGGTTTTTACACCGTACTGGTTGATCACATGTCCTAAGTATTTACTTCTGTTAACAGAAAATGGCAGTTCTCAGTACACAGTATCAAGTGTGCTGAATGCAACCTCTTAAAAACTTCTTTCAATCATTGTCCATGTTCTTTCATATCCTTCAACTACACATTAATGTCAACCAAGTATGTACTGAAGCAGCTATAAACATATTTACACTCCATCCAGAAATTGTTGAAATGTGGCCTGATGCATTCCTTAAACCACATGGAATTTGCCGATATTGGTAATGGCTGAAGGGACTGTAAATACATTCTTCGGCTGGTCCTCTGACACTACTTCCAACTGATGGTAGCCACACTGTAGGTCCATTGTGGAAAAGTATTTGCACTGGCCCAAGTTGCCCTGGGTTTCTGTAATATTTCGTATCAGACATGCATCCGTAACCATTCTAGCATTCAAATAGCGAAAAATCACGACAGAACCTATACTTCCTTGTGTCATCTGACAACTTTTTGGTTACAATAACAACCACTGCTCCCCACAGACTATTACTTTTTTCTATTATGCCATCATTCAATTACTGATTAATAAACTCTTTTGCTATTGGCTGTAAATGAGGGATTCATCCATAATCAATACCCTGTGCTCTGTTATGAGTTTAGTTGACAATGGACAATGAGGACTGAATAAATCTACAAATTCTACTAATAGCTTTTCCATCGTTATCCTGCGTTCTTTCAAATGCTCAATTTTTGCATGTAATGCAACTGTACTGGTGGTTCAGTGATGGCTGAGGACCATACTTGACATGTCTAAATGATTCTGATTCAGAACTTCCAAATTGGCAAGTAACAATCCTTTTGCCAAAATCACTTCATCAGCATTGAAATTATCCACATTGGTAGGAATCATGTGTTCCTCATCCCCTTCCCATATGCGTCCAATGCACCGTCATATAAAACATCGTGATGTATCTAATTTGTCACTATCCACCAATAGCTCTACCAAACACAAGATATTAGTCAGTTGATCTGTATCGATGCTCACACAAAGTAATTTCTCTGTGCCTTGTCTTCATTATGGGAAATGAATCTTAACAAATTTGTAGGCAGTTTAATTGGGTATGCCCTCATGACAGGAGAAGTTTGCAACAGTATGTCGCTGGTAGCAGTAACCCCCAGTCAGAACAATGTCCCATTGAAAAATAGTTTTTGCATAAAGTCTGTTTAAGATATCAAACCCCAAGATTGCTCATTAGCCTTCACCTACACAGACAAAACTTACATATTCTCATGTTACCCTGAAAAACATATAAGGTGGAGGTTGCAATTTCCTCTTACCCAAGAGGTACAGATTCGCCACGGACACTTAAGTGTCTGTGTCCAACAATAACTTACACTCTTAACCAATTATTGTGGCCAGGCAGTGGCTTGAAGGACTGACTGATCTGGCCTTGTGACTTTGCTATGTCACCACTATGAATGGATATTTTTCCAGAAAACCTGCACTATACTGTATAGTATAATGATGACAAGATCCTTTTGGGTAAAATATTCCAGGAGTAAAACAGTCCCCCAGTTAGATCACCGAGCAGGGAGAATTCATGAGAATGTAGTTGCCAATTAATACAAATTTGGCAATCTGTACATCAGAGTGTAGGATGTCCAACCCCTTAATTGGATACATGGTTATGGAAATGAATAAACTGGAAAAAAAAAAGTTTGTCCTTTAAGAAAATTCACAATGGCTTGTACAGCAGATTTTATTGTCTTGCCTAAATATCTTTCATTTTTAAAATAACCATTTTTTGGACAATGAAAGGTTAAAGTCATATGTAATGGGAATTGGTGAAGCATTGTGACAGGAAGAACATGTTTTGTGGACAAGTGAGGCAAGAAACCAAATAGAGGTAATACAAGAAGTGAATTTTGAAGCACCTCCTGAAGCTATGTTCTCAGGCCACATACACATGACACAACTGTCATTGTTCCATATGTGGATACCAAAGCCTGAAATAGAACACAACTTCAGTATGTATATTGGTTGTTGGAAAAGCTTTCTGCAAAAATCAAATAAAGGTAATGTAGGAGTAGGATAATACTGGAAATTCCTGGGTGGAGCAATTTGTAAAATAAGGGAAAAACGACCACTCACCTATAGCAGATTGATGCATGGAACACAGATACATATAACAGAAAACAGCATTCACACGAGCTTTCAAGCACTTGCTCATTTTCCAGCAAAAGTACATATACTTACACACAAAACCACACAGACACCAAAACACACACACTCATGGCCACTGCAAGACTAATTATTGACACTCTACTATTGAAAGCAGTTGCGTGAGCAGATGGAGATGGGCAAGGGATAGTGCAAAAGAGGCAGGTTTTTGGACAGATGACTTAATGGCTGTACAACAAGATGCAAAGAGTACAGAGATTACAGCACAAAGAAATGCACGAAGAGGGATGAGGAGAAAAACTGGAGGGGGGCAGAAAGGTAAAGACAAACAGTGAGGAAGGGTGGGGAGAGGGGTTCAAAAGAAGAGTGTGTGTGTGGGGGGGGGGGGGGGGGGGTTGGTGAGTGGGTGGTTGGGCCCACATGCATGCACACAAGTGCACACATGGGGTAGTGGTGGGAGAAGACAGTACACAAATTGGACAGAGAAGGAGTGGTGTGGACAGAAGAGGGAAGGGGAAAGGTAAGGTGAGGCAGTGGGAACAGGGGGGTTGCAAGAGTCCAGGATATGTTGGAGAGACAATTCCTGTCTGTGTAATTCAGGGAAACTTGTGTTGGAAGGGAGTATCCAAATGGCCCATGTACTGAAGCAGCTAGTAGTTAATAAACAAAAGACTGATACTTCTTTGTGTCATTCACCTTGCCACTGACTCCGAAAACTATAAGCAGCCACGGCTTGAGATGGATGTAGGCAAATATCCAATGATATTATATCCTGTCATTTGGATATCCATGTGTCATACACCTTACATGTACCAGTATGAGGCATCTTCAAACTTATATTAAATTTTCTTGTGAATATCATTACGTATGTAATCATTTTCTAACGTTCCTGCGTTGTGAGACTTGTCACCAAGATAATCAGTGTAATTTGGCATTTCATGATGAATGTCAGATGTTTGTTTACTGCTTTACTTTTTTATGTATTATGTCTGATGCCTTCAAACTACTCCCTTCATTCTCATTTTTATAAAGTCAATGTATTTCAGCTACAGATTTCATGGAACATACATATTTCTGAATCCTTCTCTTGCTACTATAACGATTCTTGTACAAAGGAAATCATTTTATGCTATCAATGACTTCATTTTCTAAATTGATAAACTTTGACTTTTGTTTGCCATGTTTTCCTCTTTGATGAATATGACGAAAAGATTTGACACTTCATTTTCTAATGTTTCTGCGTTGTGAGACTTAGCACCAGCATAATCAGTGGCATTTGGCATTTTGTGATGAATGTCAGATGTTTGTGTACTTCATACTCCTTTGGCAATAGATAAATACTTCCTAGATATCACAAAATACTTTGGCACAAACCTTTGCTGGAACACCATTTGTATTATACAATATTTTCTTTTCTTTTTGTTGTCAAAGGCTGCACTGTTTTTGTAGACTCTGTTACATGCTTTACCATGCACAACACCGCATATAAAAATTTTGAGATGATAGCTTCCTAGTTTATAAAATTCAGTAAAGAGTATATTGTTATCATTCACTGTAAGTGTGTGTATCCACTCCATTTAAGGTTAGCTTCCATAGACCACAGTACCAATGGAAATGCTACCCTGTTTCCTGACTGGAATAGTTTTTTTAGCTTTTTCAGCCACATAGTCTAGTACTATGTTTCTTTGTACTTTTGCCTTTCTTTCCGTCCAGTGGTCTGCATTTCTTGCATTGTTTCCTAGTTTTTTCACTGCTACAGGGCACAGAAAAATCTTCACTATCAGCCATGATACCAACACTAAAACATACGACTGCAAGCAAAAGCACACGTGCTATTGGCTACCAATAGCTGACGTAACATTATAGATTGGTTTAGCTCTCTGTTGCAAAGTGACATTGCGATTCAGAGATACTAAAAAATCTTTCTTTCGTACAGCAAGAGAATAAAAGTGGATAATAATTATTCATATATTGTGGGATAAGAAGTATATGAGAGTAATTATCCAAAGATGTCCATAACTTAGTTTTAAATAATTTGCAGATTGCATCCCTCTCACACTCTCGCGTACGGCTGACACTGCAGGAAGTGCAAAGTGGTAAAGCAGGAACGGCTAGAGAAGAAATGTGACTGCTAGCTACCAGGTAGTACAAGGACTAACCTACGATCATGGGAGAGGTGATCAGCTTATCACCAGTCCTTCCAGGTGTTACTGCCAGTAGTCTGATGATGCTACTGCTCTTTTATTCAATCAGTTCGTCGTTTGGTCTCACATGGGTTGAGTAGACACCATACCTCAGCCTACCTCAGAAAAAATCTGAGGAGGTACCGGGTATTGAACCTGGTTTTTCCCACACTGAAGGCGGTGACGCTAAACATTTGGCTACACAGGTTGCACATCAAGAAGAATATAGTAAACCTGAAGCGGGAACATGTGGGTTTTGCTGCTTACATGTCTGTCACGCAGTTGTTCAGGATGAAGGCTATGGTATAATAATAATAATAATGTTGTGTGACTAGGGCCTCCTGTCGGGTAGACCGTTTGCTGGGTGCAAGTCTTTCGATTTGACGCCACTTCAGCGACTTGCGCGTCGATGGGGATGAAATGATGATGATTAGGACAACACAACACCCACACCCTGAGCAGAGAAAATCTCCGACCCAGCCGGGAATCAAACCTGGGCCCTTAGGATTGACATTCTGTCACGCTGACCACTCAGCTACCGGAGGCGGACAAGGCTATGGTGATGCTGTGGTAATAGGAATTGATAAGTACACCTGTCGAAAATGCATTTATTCTGCCAAATGAGTAAATGAACAAGTGACAAAAATGAAATCAGATTGCAACATCCATTAACTGGCAATTGCAACAACTTTGCTTGTATAACAGTTCCACTCAAACACCAATCCTGGAGGGTGTATAGTCATTGGTGATGAGATCGTCGTTGAATCACTTGAGCCTGGGAGAGCAGTGGATGCATGTCTGGAACAAAATGAACCTTTTTCTTGCAATTGTGGAGTGTCTTGTATTTTGTGGATGCGTTGAAGCGAAGGCGGAAATGAACGGAAAGCACTAAACAAACTTCCATATGCATCTTTGGGCAGCTTGGGTTAAGCTCGATCCACATGGCTCGTGGATTGAGACTCAACAAATGCATCTGTACTGCACAGTGGCTCAGTTCACACTGCCATTGCTTTTCCTGCTGACCCACATCTGTGCATGCCATACGTTGCCACAGATTTCCCTATTGGCAGGTATGCACGCTGACGGATATATGATGCAGCTAACTTGGGCCGACCATGAGCAGCTCTGGTCCATTCACGCATTTTTATGATGTGGCTGCCACAGTCCTAATTTCAAAGGAAGCAAGTGATGACAGGTGTGAATATTATCAAATCATCAGTTTAATGAGTTATAATGTAATTGGATAGATAAAAAAAGAAATCCACTCACCAAGTGGTGGCAGGAGAATATGCATTAAGAAAAGTTTTAATTTATGCAAGCTTTTGGAGCCAGTGGCTCCTTCTTCCAGCAGGACGGTTGAAGGGAAAGGAAGAGAGGTGAAAGAAAAGGGGTAGAGTTCAGAAGTCACCTGGAACCCCAGGTCGGGGAAGATTTACTGTCCGCTAAGTGTGTGCTCTGATGCTTAATAGATGTTTTTAAATCCAAACAGTCAAATTATACGGTCAAGATTTTAATGAGTTAAATTTCCAGAACACTAATACGTTGTTCACTAAAGAATGAACCTAGGGGAAGATCTTTTTGGTTTTGTAGAAATGAGTGAAGCTGTAAAGCAATACAAATACTGCCACTATCTTAGAAGACAGATGGAAAAAGGCAAATGTATATTTATAGCTCTTGTGGATTTAGGGAAAGCTTTTAATAATGTCAACTGGAATGCATTCTTTGAAATTCTGGTGGCAACAGGTTAAAATACAAAGAGCAAAATGTTTTCTAAAACTTCTACAGAAACCAGACTGGAGTTAGAAGAGTCGAAGGATGTAAAAGGAAGGGAAGCAGTTGTTAAGAAGGGAGTGGAACAGGCCTATAGCCTCTGTCTGATGTTATTCAGTCTGTACATTGGGCAAGTGATAAAAAAAAATAATAATTTAGGAACTCAAATTAAAGTGCATGGAGAAGAAATAAAAACTTTAAGGTTTTTCAGAGACATTGCAATCCTGGCAAAGGACTTGTAATTTCAGTCTGGAATGTTGTCAGATAAAGTCAGACAGTACTGAAGGAGATAGATTAGGAAATGAGACATTAAAATTTGTAGATCAGTTTTGGTATTTGGGTTGCAAAATAACTGATGAGGGTAAAAGCACAAGGATATAAAATGTAGAATTGCAACAGGAAGAGAATTTTTCCTCAAAAATAGAAATCTGCTAACAATTAATATAAATTTATGTGCTACGAAGTATTTTCTGGAAGTTATCTGGAGTGTAAGCTTATACAGAAGGTAAATGTGGATGGAAACAGTGCAGACAAGAAGATAATAGGAGCTTTTGAAATGTGATGCTATAGAAGAATGCTGTTGACAGATAATGAAGAGATGCTGGATCAAATTAAGGAGAAAATAAATTTATGGCATAATGTGACTAAAGGAAGAGATCTGTTGATGGGAAATATCCTGAGGCATCAAAGAATAGTCAGTTTGATGGTGGAGGAGAGTGTATATGGTAAAACTAGCAAGGGGAGATCAAGGCTTGATTATAGTAACAGTTTCAAAGAGGATATAGGTTGCAATTTTCATGCAGAAATCAAGAGGTTTCAATATGACAGACTTGCAGGGAGAGGTGCAACAAATCACTCTTTGGACCAAAGATCACAACAACACTCATTTGATATCTACTACTGGCTGAAGGTGTCCTACACACTCAGTCAAATGTTACAGAGTTTAGAGATACATATTCATACTGCTGTTGTATATTTTAATGTCATCCATCCAACTTCCATTACATCCTCCTCTCATTTTTATCTGGAAAAGAACTTTCTTGATGAATCTGCAATCGATTTGCTCAACCACATGTCCCGTCAATCTTCACGTCCTTTCCCTGGCAGTATTAACGTTTTCACTGCGGCTGACAGCTACGTCTGACAATGCCATGTCCTGGGTACGGCTTACTGCCACAGCAGTTCAGCGCTGCCGTGCCCCAGGTGTTGCCAACTGCTGTAGAAGTTCTGAGATGTTTTCTTGCCTATTGTTTACCTTCCCTACAGCCAAACTGATCATCATCTAATACATCCTCAATTTTCTTTTCCATTCTACTGTATATTATTTTTGTCAGCAACTTGGATGCATGGCCTGTTAAGCTGGCTGTCAATAATTCTCACACTTGTCAGTTCTTGCAGTCTTTGGAACTGTGTGGATGATATTTTTGCAAAAGTCAGACAGTATATTGCCAGACTCATACATTCTACACACCAACATGAACAGTTATTTTGTTGCCACTTCTTCCAATGATTTTAGAAATTCTGATGGAATGTTATCTATCACTTCTGCCTTATTTGATCTTAAGTTGTCCAAAGCTCTTTTAAATTCTGATTCTAATACATCCTTATCTCTTCTCAATCGACTCCTGTTTCTGCTTCTACCACATCAGACAACTCTTTCCCCTCATACAGGCCTTCAGTGGGTTCTTTCTACCTATCTGCTCTCTCCTCCGCATTAAACAGTGGAATTCCCACTGCATTCTTAATGTTACCACCCTTGCTTTTAATTTCACTGAAAGTTGTTTAGACTTTCTTACATGGGTCAGTCAGTCCTTCCGACAATCATTTCTTTTTTGATTTCTTCACATTTTTCATGCAGCCATTTCTTCTTAGCTTCCCTAAACTTCCAATGAACACTATGTGATCAAAAGTATCCGGACACACCCAAAAACATACATTTTTCATATCAGGTGCATTGTGCTGCCACCTACTGCCAGGTACTCTATATCAGCGATCTCAGTAGTCATTATACATTGTGAGAGAGTAGAATGGGTCACTCCGCGGAACTCACAGACTTTGAACGTGGTCAGCTGATTGAGTGTCACTTGTGTCATATGTCTGTATGCGAGATTTCAACACTCTTAAACATCCGTAGAGGTCCACTCTTTCCGATGTGATATTAAAGCGGAAACATGAAGGGACACATACAGCACAAAAGCATACAAGCCGACCTTGTCTGTTGACTGACAGAGACCGCCAACAGTTGAAGAGGGTCGAAATGTGTAACACGCAGACATCTATCCAGACCATCACACAGGAATTCCAAACTGCATCAGGATTCACTGCAAGTACAGTTAGGAGGGAGGTGAGAAAATTTGTATTTCGTGGTCAAATGGCTGCTCATAAACCACACATCACACCGGTAAATCCTAAATGATGCCTCTCTTCCTGTAAGGAGAATAAACATTGAATGACTGAACAGTGGAAAAGCGTTGTGTGGTGTGATGAATCACGGTATACAATATGGTGATCCAATGGCAGGGTGTGGGTAAGGTGAACGTCATCTGCCAGTGTGTGGCCAACAGTAAAATTTGGAGGCAGAGGTGTTATGATGTGGTCATGTTTTTCAGGTAGGGGGCTAGCACCCCTTGTTGTTGTGCATGGCACTATCCCAGCACAGGTCTACATTGATGTTTTAAGCACCTTCTTGCTTCCCACTGTTGAAGAGCAATTCGGGGATGGCGATTGCATCTTTCAACACAATTGAGCACCTGTTCATAATGCATGGCCTGTGGTGGAGTGGTTACATGACAATAACATTCCTGTAATGGACTGGCCTGCACAGAGTCCTGACGTGAATTCTATAGAACACCTTTGGAATGCTGACTTAGTGCCAGGGCTCACCGACCAACATCGATGATACCTCTCCTCATTGCAGCACTCCATCAAGAATAGGCTGCCATATCCCAAGAAACCTTCCGGCACTTGACTGGATGTATGCCTGCGAGAGTGGAAACTTCATCAGGGCTAAGGGTGGGCCAACACCATACTAAATTCCAGCATTACTGATGGAGAGCGCTACGAATGTGTAAGTCATTTTCAACCGAGTGTCCGGATACTTTTGATAACATAATGTATTCCATTCCTCAGTGATTTGTATTTCTGTATTCCTGAAAGTCCCTGAACATGTAGAATCTAGAATGTAGTTTATTCGTCTCATAATGTACAGTGACAAATCCAAGATTTTTGTACTAGAGACATGTCAAATCACTTTTTAAAAAATAAGGTTATAATAATTAACATATTCAGGCAGGCATTTCTGAATTTTTAGACATGAATGATTTACAAGAACATATATAACACTTATGGTCATTTTGCAGCTTTCAATACAATTTATACAATATACTTACAACTTATGGTACAATACATAATCTTTATTGTTTCTTTTCTTTTCAAAATGCCAAAGTGTCCTGCATGAATTCTTCAATTGAATAATAACATTTTTCCACTAGAGTATTAAATAACTATCTTTTTAGTGGGTCAAACTCCATATTTAACAGATTTGTGTTATTTAATTTACTGTAAATTTTTAATCCCATGTACAATGGCGTTTGAGCGTAAAGTTTTAAATTATGAGAGGGAAGTTTGAAACTGTGTCTGTGATGAGTACTGTATTTGTGGTTGAAATGAAAATTGTCAAATGAGTTTAGATTGTTATATATGAAAATAAAAATTTCGTAGATGTACAGAGAAGGAATGGTTAGTATTTTTAATAATTTTTTAAATACTGGGCGATATGATGTTCTTTTTTGGACTAAACACGTTTCTTATGTTTCTCTTTTGCAGAGTAAGTAATCCCGGGCTGTTCATTGAGTTTCCCTAGAAAAATATTCTGTATCGAATTACAGTCTCAAAGTAGCTGTGGTAAACTATCTTCCTGGTGTCCACAAGAGTGGAACCAGATAAAACATTCATCACATAAGCTAGGCTGTTTAGTTTGTTTGCTAAGTAGTCTACATGTGCCTTCCAATTTAAATTTTTGTCAAAATTTAGACCTAGAAATTTTACATAACTTGCTTCAGTCATTTCCTGATCGCAGTGCACTATTTTTATGGGAGATGCTGATGTTGTTTTAGCACTGAACTGCACTAATTGTGTTTTTGTGTCATTGAGTTTTAATCCTTTATGCTGAAACCGTAATTCTAGGTTTCCCATTATATTTTCCACAGTAGGTGTGCTAAATTGTCATTTTCAATTAAAACTGAGGTGTAATCTGCAAATAAAATGGAGTGAACATCAATGCTTAAATGTAAATCATTTATGTACAGCAGAAAATGATAAGGCCCTAAAAATGGGCCCTGTGGGACCCCTGTACAAATCTTTTTCCAGTCCGAGAATGATTTTTTTCCATTTGAATTTAGAATAACGCTGTTTCCTTTCTGACAAATAAGATTTGAACCACTACAGTGCCCTGTCCACAATCCCATATCTCTCTAACTTGTGTAGAAGTAGTAAGTGATTGACCAAGTCAAAAACTTTGGTCAAATCACAAAAAATACCTGTGACCTTTTCACTCTTATCTAAAGCAGAGTTTATCGTTTCATTGAATTCCCTGATAACATTTATTGTATTTTTACCTTTTGAAATCCAAATTGATTTTTAACTATAATATCGTTTTCTAGAAGAAAGTTTTCAAGATGTTTTGCAACAATCCTTTCTATCACCTTAGCAAAAACTGGCAGCAGGGAAACAGGGCAGTTATTTCCCAAGTCATCTGGTGGGCCTTTCTTGAACAATAGTCTTATTTCAGCATATTTTAACACATCCAGGAAATAGTCTTCCTCAAATGACTGATTTATAATTTTAGCTAATGGATGAGAAATGATGTTATAAACAGCCTTGAGTAGAGTGGTTTGAATTTCGTCCCATCCAGCTTTCTTGTTTTTTAAAGACACTATAGCATCTTCTACATTTTTTGGGATAATTCTTTTGAATGTTTTAAGGCTTGCATTTTGTTTTATATTTACAAAGTTGACATCTACCTTGTCCTGGTGGACTGTGATATCTACTTTGGATTTTGCCACACTTATGAAGAAATCATTGAAACAGTTTGACATTTGAAAAGGATCTATAATTATATCATTTTTAATTTTTATTTGGACAAAATCTTGGCACTTGTTCTTTACTCCCAACTCAGATTTAATGACACCACAAATTGCCTTTGATTTATTTTCTTGTTTACTAATATACTGGTTGTTAGCCAATTTTTTGCTGCCTGTACAACCTTTTTGAAAGTATTCTTATATCACTTTACATACCCCACAAAGTTAGTATTTTTGTTATGTTTTAACTCATTGTGAAGCTGACTTTTCCTGGCAGTAGAAATTTTTATTCCTGGTGTAATCCAATTTATTTTATTGGCCTCTCTTTGTCGCCAGGCTTGAGGGGGAAAAAGTTTCGTTGAAAACATCTAGGAAACAGTTTAGGAATGTTTTGAAATTTTTTTCACTCGACACTCTATGATCTAGAGCCCAGTTTGTAGTTCTTAGTTTGTTACAAAATATATTTACATCCGCTTTGCTAAAGTTCCTTATAAAACATGTTTTCACATATTTTGGTTTCCCTATTTTTGGAAGCTCTATGAGCAGTGCTGAATGATCTGATATGCCTAAATCTGAACAGAATTTACTTCCATCCTCAAACTGATAATTTGTCAGAATATTGTCAATACATGTTTCAGAGTGGCTATTTCCTCTAGTATATTCAGTGAAATTTAAAGTGAAAGCATATTTCTGAATTAAGTCACAAAAATGTATAGTGTCATTATTATTTTTTAATACATTTACATTAAAGTCTGCTGCAATTACATTTTTTTTTTTTATTTCTGTCTTTCTGAAGTCCTTCTAATAAACACTGCAATTCGGATAAAAAGAATTTTGTTACAGCACTTCCAGGAATTCTATACAGAGATACAATTACAGCATTTAAATCAATTAGCTCCACAGCACAACGTTCAAAATTACCTTCCTCATCCAAACAATTGAACTCAGTTCTCTCTTTAAAATTTATTGAGTCATTTGGGATGATGTAGCAGCCCCCATGAGATCTGTTACCTCTACAAAAACTTCTGGCAACTGTAAAATGTTCAATTTTTTGTTTAGAAGCCCTATACTTTCATTTGTCAGCCAATGTTCATTTAAACACAATTTTTAAATTTGAACATTCTGAAAGTAAAACTTGAAGTTCATCAATTTTAGAGTAACTTGGGTTACAAAAATCTGAGGCTATACTATTTATATTCCAATGCATTAGAAAATGTTTATGCTCTTTTGAATGCTTTTAAGTAAATAATTTGTTGGAATATAATTATATTTTTTATTTTCAGTTCATCCTTTTTTTAACATCCCTTCCCTGTGAAGTTTGAAAGGTAGGAGATGAGGTACTGGTGAAATTAAAGCTGTGAGGACAGGTCGTGAGTCGTGCTTGGATAGCTCAGTTGGTAGAGCACTTGCCCACGAAAGGCAAAGGTCCTGAGTTTGAGTCTCAGTCCGGCACACAGTTTTAATCTGCCAGGAAGTTTCATCCCTTCCATACTTTGTCAGTTTCCCTGATTACTGATGATTTTGCAAACGTCCAAAAACATTTAACTCAGTCACTGAGCATAGCCTATTGAAATATACACCATCTATACCCAGACATTTGTTACTTGTGAATTTGTTTGGGTTTATAAATACCACACCAAGCTTATCACACTGGTCCTTAACTCCATTGTTTATTTTATCTATGTAAGTCATTCACTGATCTCCTGTGCAAAATACCACTTATTACTAGTCTTGAGTTAATATACAAAGATTTGGCAGTACGAATCAAGTTTCGAGATTCACTAATGATTTCGGCCTCACTGCTGTGTCAAACAGAGTGTGTCCCGACATGCATGAATACGCTCTCGACATTTGATTGCACTTGGACACCGTTTTGGTTAGTAGCAGTGTTTTTTAAATGGTTGTTTAGTAGATCGATCAGCTGAAGTATTTCTTATGTTACCCATGGTTTCTTTGCAGTTACTTTCTTTGTATATATGTTTTTCTTTCCAACTTCTGTGATTGCCCTGTTTAGAGATATCCATTCCTCTTTAACTGTACTGCCCACTGAGCTATTCCTTACTGTGGTATCTATAGCATTAGTGAACTTCAAGCATATGTCATCATTCCTTAGTACTTCTGTATCCCATCTCTTTGGGTACTGATTCTTCTTGACTACTCTCTTAAACTTCAGCCTACTCTTCATCACTACTACATTGTGATCTGAGTCTATATCTGCCCCTGGCTATCTGATTTCAGAATCTCTGTCTGACTATGATGTAATATAACTCAAATCTTCCCATATCTCCAGGCCTTTTCCAAGTACACCTCCTCCTCTTGTGATTCTTGTCCAGAGTATTCACTATTACCAGGTGAAATTTATTACAGAACTCAATTAGACTTTCTCCTCTCTCCTTCCCAATACCAAGCCCATATTCTCCCGTAACCCTTTCTTTAACTCCTTCCCCTACAACCACATTCCAGTCCTCCATGACTATTACACTGTCATCTGCCTTTATGTACTCCATTAGCCATTTGATATTCTCATATACATTCTCTACCTCTTCATCTTCAGTTTAGGATGTCAGCTTGTATACCTGAACTATCATTGTTGATTCTGATAAGAACAACCCTATCACTGAACTGTTTACTGTGGTACACTCTCTGCTCTACTTTCCATTTCATAATGAATCCTAATCCTGTTATACCATTTTCTGCTGCTGTTGAAATTACCCTATAGTCATGTGACCAGATATCCTTGTTTTCTTTCAATTTCACTTCAAAAAGTCTGCTAAACATGTAAGTCTTTGGTCGGAAGGCCTTCTTCTGAAATAGACAACATACACACACGCATTCATGCAAACACAGCTCACACACACATGATCACTGTCTCTGGCTGCTGGGCCAGACTGTGAGCAACTGCACATGATGGGGGAAGTAATATGTGTGGTGGGGGTAAGGAGGAGTCTGGGATGGGGAGGGGGAGGGAGATGAGAGTTGGGCTGGAGATGGTAAAGTGATGTTTGTGGGAGCATACAAGGATGAAATGGAGAGAGGGTAGGGCAGCTAGGTGCTATCAGGAGGCTAGATGAAGGGGTGGGGCACAGAAAAGGGGAGAGAAGTAAATACAGTGTGAGTGCATTGGTGGGACAGAGGGCTGTTTAGTGTTGGAGAGGGAACAGGAAAGGGGGTACATGGGTGAAAGACAATGATTAATGATGTTAAAGCCACGACACTTACAGGACTGTAGGATATATTGCAGGGAGAGTTCCTGCCTATGCAATTTGGAAAAGCTGGTGTTGGTAGGAAGCATCCAATTGGCACAGGCTGTGAAGCAGTCATTAAAATGAAGAACACTGTTTTGGGCTGCGTACTCAGCAACTGGATGTCCAGTTTTTCCTTGGCCACAGTTTGTTAGTGGCCATTCATGCAGACAAACAGCTTGTTGGTTGTAATGTCTCTGTAGAATGAAGCACGGTGGTTGCAGTTTAATTTGTAGATGACATGACTGATTTCACATGTAGCCCTATCTTTGACGGGATAAATGATGCTTGCGACAGGAGTGGAGTAAATGGTTGTTATCTTTTATAGAGGAGGGTAGGTTGCAGGTAATAGGCTGACAATGTCGGTCTATGAGAACAAGGATACCCTCGTTAGCGCACAGTAAACAGCCACAATGGGGCATCTTGGGTGGTTGGGTTTATGGGCTTTAGGAAGACTGTAGAAGGCAGGAGAGCATGGAGTGCCAAGAGTAAGGAGAGAAAGATACTCTTAGTAGAGTTCTGGGATGGGTGTAAGGATTTGGGGAGTGACTGGAGATTATGCTGAATTTTTGGAATAGGGTCACTGTGGCAGGGTTTGTAGGTGGACGAATCTGACAGCTGGTGGAGTCCTCTTCCTGCATCACTCTTGCATATTTTCACATGTTATTTTCCCTACCTTCCCATGACACACGAACTCTTTTACCTCATTCTACCGATCTCTCTCCATCCCCCACTCTTTCTCTTCTCTTATTCCACTTTGCATGCATTAGTCTGGTCTAGACACATGTGCTGTTACCCTTCTCCATACATATCCACCCACAGAGCTGCAACCAACATTACAATCTTTTTTATTTATTTTCATCTTTGGTCCTGTTGTGTTTTCACCCTTCCATATTGGGGTTAATCTTGTTTCCACATACTTCATCTGTTCAGTGCTTTATGTGATTTTTCACACATGTTTTGGTGTATTTTTGTGGATATTTTTGCACATATTTCTATGCTATTTACGTATTTTATGCATTTTTATCCTTCACCATGGATCCTTGCATCTTCCAGCTGTGTCAGTTGAGAAAAGTTTTCTTATCCCTAGCCAGAACCTAGTACCACAAACTGTTCCTGAATTGTTGCTTGGCACATGGCACCGCCCACATGGCCTTATCATCAAATTACCCATTTCCAGCTGCAACCTCTCCTTAAAATGACCTCCATCTGTTCAGGTTCTGCCAGTTCTTAACCCTCACCAAGGTAGCCCTGCAAAACCATGTCAATCAGGCCCAAACCTCCTTGCACCACCTCCTCTCCACTTGTAAAATTCTTCTACTGCTCAGTCCCAACTTCCTGGATCCCAGAAACTCTTGCCCTCCAAGAACAAGAGCAGCATGCACAATGCTACCTCAAAAACTCTCCAACCTGTTCACTTCCTACACCTGCCTTGGAGTGCCACTTTCCACCACCTCTACAACAGCCTCCAAACCTTCTACACATCCCCTCTTAGATGACAAACCATAGCTTGCAGGCCTACTACATTTACCTAAACAGACCTGAAACAGTCATGAACCTTTCCCCCAAAAGTCTTAGCCCCACACAAGTATCATTCCTTTCCAAAGGTCTTATTTTGCCCCATTCCAAAATTCAGTCTTGCTGAACTTGTTAAAGACCTTTCCTCCATCTACCAGTCCCTACAGTGGAAACACTTTTTATCCAACCAAACCAATCAGACTCAACCTAACACCAACATTGAACTCTGCCTCACTCAGTTCAGTCCTCCTTCCAACTGTGATTCATACCTACCGCCCTCAAATCACCCCCTGTTGACTTTCCAGAATTTCTTAACTTCGAACATTACCTCACCATCATTCCCCAAATCCCTCAACATGCAAGCTAATGCTACATCTGGAGCGAGAACTGCAAACTACTACCTAAAATCTGATCCTGACCTTATTATCCTACATGCTGACAAAGGCTCCACCTCTTTTGTTTTGAACTGCAAGGATTACTTGGCAGAAGAATTTCACCAGCTTTCAGATTCATCCACCTACAAATCCAGCCACAGTGACCCCATTCCAAAAATCCAGCAGGACCTCCAGTCTCTCTTCAAATCCATAGGGCCATCCCAAAACATTTCCCTAGTCAGTCTCTCTCTCTCTCTCTCTCTCTCTCTCTCTCTCTCTCTCTCTCTCTCTCTCTCTCTCTCCCCTCACCCCTACCATTCCCCACATTCCTGCCTTCTACACGCTTGCTAAAGTCCATACACCCAACCACCCAGGATGGCCCATTGTGCCTGGTTACTGTCTCCCCACTGAGAGAATCTGTGCCTTCTTAGAAGAACACCTTGAGCCTATTACCCGCAACCTACCCTCCTATGTAAAAGATAACAACCATTTCCTCTATGGGCTCTCCACAATTCTTGTTCCTTTACCACATGGTGCCCTGGTCGTCACTACTGATGCCACCTCCCTGTGCACTAAAATAAATAATGCCCATGTCCTAGCCACTTTTGAACACTACCTTTCCCAATGCCTTACAGATTCCAAACCTATAATCTCATTCCTGGTGATGAGGACCAACTACTACTCATGCACAATTACCTCCCCTTTTAAGGCATCACCTACAAATAAATCGAGGTTATGGCAATGAGCACCTGCGTGGTACCATTCTATGTCAACCTATTCAATGCCCACCCAGAATCCCAAACCACTCACCTGATGCAGAATTGTTGATGCCTCCTTCGTGATTTGTATTGAGGGTTCCAACACCATATCCGCATTCCTCCAGAACCTCAACACCTTCTCCCCCACTCGCTTAACCTGGTCCATCTCAACCAAACAAGCCATCTTCTTCATTATAGACCTCCACCTCAAAGATGGCTATATCAGCACATCCGTCCATATCAAACCTATCAACCACCAGCAATACCTCCACTTTGACAGTTGCCAACAATTCAATACCAGGAAATTCCTTGCACACAGCCTAGCCACCTGTGGCCACCACCTCTGTAGTGATGAACTGTCCCTCTTGAAATATATCAAGAGTCTCACTGAGGCTTTCACAGACTGTAATTACCCTTCCAACGTTGTGCAGAAACATATCTCCCGTGCTTTATCCCTCGAGTCACTCACCACCTCCCAGTCTCACCATCTAGCCAGAGTGGAGCATTCCACCATGACTCAATACCACCCAGGACTGCAGCAACCGAAATCACATTCTGTGCCAGGGTTTTGAGTAACTCTTGTCATGCCCTGAAATGAGGAATTTCCTACCCATTATCCTTACCATCTATCCCACCCACTCAACCTACACAATACCCTTGTCCATCTCTACAGAACCTCTGCTCCCTACCCCTTGTCTTATGGCTCGTATCTCTGTAACAGACCTAGAGGCAAGACCTGTTCCATATCCTCTCACCACCACCTATTCCACTCCTGTCTCAAGCCTCACTTATCCCATCAAAGGCAGGACTACCTGTGAAATCAGTCATGTGATCCACAAGCTATGCTGCAACCTCTGTGCTTAGTTCTACATAGGCATGACAGCCAACAAGTTGTCTGTCCGCATGGATGGCCACTAACAATCTGTGGCCAAGAAACAGCTGGATACTCAGTTGCTGAGCACACTGCCCAATACAATGTTCTTCATTTTAATGACTGCTTCACTGCCTGTGCCATCTGGATCCTTGCCCCTAGCCTCCTCCTTACCCCCACCACCCAGCTTGCTTCTCCCATCATGCACAGTTGCTTTCAGTCTGGCCCTGGCAGACAGAGACAGTGATCATGTGTGTGAGCTGCATTTGTGTTAATGTGCATGTGTATGTTGTCTATTTCAGAAGAAGGCCTTCTGTACAAAAGTTTAAGTGTTTCGTAGTCTTTTTGTTGTGCCTGTCAGGAACTCAACATCTCCGCTATATGGCAAGTAGCAATCTATCCTTTTCGTAATACTACCATTATTATGTCCTGGATATTCCATTGTTCCTTCTTGAAGCAGAAGAGTGAAGGCAGCACCATCCTGGAAGAGTTCTTGAATGTAGCTAAGAGAAATGCTCATGTTATCAAACAGTTCAGGTGAGGTAGAGGGAAAAAATTTGGTAACAAGAAAGTACAAGAATTTTCATTCAGAGTTTGATGAGAAGACTGTGCTGGGCTATCTGGTTGGGTATGTGAAAGACAGACATGGATTTAGGGTCAGGATTTCATCTCCTAGGAAGGTTGTATTTAGTCATGAAGTAAAATCTGTGCTCCAATGTTACTGAATTTGAAGTTTCTCATGATGAAACCATTAATAGAGTCAACCTAATCAGGCATCTGTTGAGAAAAAGGAATCAGAAAATGTGAGCCACAACAAGAAGACAGAGATCCAAGCAAAGTAGTAGTGTGGATATGATACCAAATTTCAGAGCAAGTCAAGTATTAAGTGAGAAACAAAGAAACAAATGTGAAATAAAGAAACTGGAATGGATGACCAGTGGAGATTATGGGTACATGGCTAGAACTCCTTTTATCAAATACAATGATGCAATTTGTATACTGAAGGTTTGCAGTCTAGCAATAAAAATCAGTGACTGGAGGCCATTCATGAAGAATTGAAGAGCCTGAAAGAGACTAATGGCTATTAGTTGATGGTTCAAGTGATGGGGAAAAAAAGGAGAGAGAGAGAGAGAGAGAGAGAGAGAGAGAGAGAGAGAGAGAGAGAGAGAAGAAGAAGAAGAAGAAGAAGAAGAAGATCATGTGGCATTGTTGGCCAGGAGGCCCCATCGAGGGAAGTTTGGCCACTGGGTGCAAGTCTTATTTCAGGCTATACCACACTGGATGAATTGCATGTTGGTGATGATGAGATAATGATAAGGTAACACAACACCCAGCCCACTGATGGCGAAAATCTCCAACCAAGCCAGGAATTGAACCTGGGCCCAACATATGGTAGGCAAGCACGTTAACACTCAGCCAAGCAGGTGGACAGTGGTACAAAGATTTTGCAGAACTGATGGGTCTGACGTAAGAAAACTGTAGAAAATGAAAAAGTTCGCTTTAAGGATCAACTTGTGGCAATGGCCTGAGATGTTCAACAACAAGTGTTGTTTCAACTCTCACTCATGTAGCTGAATCATGGGCCAGTCAATTTCAAAAGACCGTGGCAGTTTCCAGTGTGGAAGCAGAAATAATACCAGCAAATGAAGGAGCAAAGGAGATGGTTTTGCTGAAAAGCACACTGTATAAAGTGACTGAAACAAGTGAAAATCCTACACTCATTGACAATAAAGTACAGTGAAGTTGTCTAAAAATCCAATGTATCATCAAAAATTGAATCACATAGATGTCTGTCACTTCTACATCATGGAAAGATTTTTGAATGGGGAACTTGGATTAGAACACACTGACAGGACTAACCAGTTAGCTGATCTACTGACCAAGCCATGGGAAAGGGTCTGACTCAAGATTTTTCACAAGGGAACTGGAGTACAGAAGATTAGATCCACATTTTTCTTTGGATCAACTGTTAACAAAGAAAAGGAAAATTACAAATGTATGTCATATCTGTGTTTATCTTTTTTATGCTAGTGCAATGGAATTTTTGAACTGATAAAGCTTAAAGCTTTAGAAAGATATAACCACCATTTGACTGTATAACTAGTTTTATTCCACAATCTAGATTGTAGTCTTAGGCCATTATAAGTGTTACAAGTATTAAAAAACATTAGACAAGAGTAGAACACAAGTTATCATCAAAATATGAATCTTTGGATATACAAACCAATTTTGTCAAAAGTAAATGTAAGAACATTTGCGTAATAGACTAATTTACTGGAAATTAGCGCAACTTCTTCACTTGATATGGTTGTGGAATAAAATAGATGACCAAATCACAGATTTTAAACTTTGCTACACTGTGTCTGAGCAGCCACTCAGTGTAATGAAGTTTAAAATTTGTGATTTGGTCGTCTATTTTATCCCAGAACCATATAAAGTGAAGAGGTCACGCTAATTGCCAGTAAATTAGCATATTACACAAATGTTCTTGCATTTACTTTGGACAAAATTGGTTTATGCAACCGAAGGTATATATTTTGACAGTGACTTGTGTTCTACTCAAGTCTCATGATTTTTATACTTTTAACAATTGATAATGGCCTAAAGCCAAAATCTAGATTGTGGAATAAAATCAGTTGTACAGTCAAATGTTGCTTATGTTTTTCAGGAAGTTTTCTATGACTGTGGCTTCACACAAAGTAAAATGATTAAGGCTGAAAGAGTTTGGTACTATGTTCTTGTGTGTGGATATCTGGGGAACCAAGCTTTGTAAATATTTTGTAGTCCATTTTAAACTTTTTTAACACTCTCTCTGAGAGCAACAATGGAAATAAGGAACATAACAAAACAATTACAGAGTACTGGCTAATTTCATATGGTTGTGTTTTCACAAACATCAAACTTGTATTCACTCTTAAAGAGTGGCAGTTTGGTGTTTTAACTATACAAAATCATTTAATAATTTGTAATCAGCCTGTATTTCTAGGTTTTTTTTGAGGACTGTATAGAATAACACAACAAAGCACTTCCATTGCTCATTTTTATATCATAAAATTTAATAAATAATTTTTTTACATATGTATAGATAGGTATTAACACAACAAAGCACTTCCATTGCTCATTTTTATTTCATAAAATGTTGTAAATAAAAGCTTTACGTATGTATGGACATGTGGAGCAGCAAGAAGAGGAGAAAGCCAGAAACAATAGTAGTTTTATTTTGTTGTCACTACAGTGAGGAACAGCTTTTAAGGTGAAACAAATGAAACTTAATTTTTTCAGTGTCTGATCAATATGGCCTTGGTCGGAGTGTTATGTTTTATTATTTCCACCAGAGAGCAATAATGTGCATTTGTAATTAGAACAATAAAATATTGTGGTGTCACCGCCAGACACCACACTTGCTAGGTGGTAGCCTTTAAATCGGCCGCGGTCCGTTAGTATACGTCGGACCCGCGTGTCGCCACTGTCAGTGATTGCAGACCGAGCGCTGCCACACGGCAGGTCTAGAGACACTTCCTAGCACTCAACCCCAGTTGTACAGCCAACTTTGCTAGCGATGGTTCACTGACAAATTACGCTCTCATTTGCCGAGACGATATTTAGCGTAGCCTTCAGCTCCGTCATTTGCTACGACCTAGCAAGGCGCCATTATCAATTGCTATTTATCTTGTGATGCATGTACCGTCAGACCGATGTTCACCAATTATGGATTAAAGTTAAGTATTCCAGAAGTTACGTACTATTTTTGCTACTATAAAGACCTTGTCATTTTCTGGACCTCACGCCATCCTGCATGAGCTTAAACACGTGCCTTTCGGCTACCTCCTAGTGGCTTGGCTGTCTTGCCAAGTCACAACAAATATTAAATGTTAATTGACACCACAGATATGTGGAAAGTTTTGCAATATTAAACAATGGAAAATCAGTATGAAATAATGACAATATTATGAAAAGGATAGTTGCTACTCACTATATGGCGGAGATGCTGAGTTGCAGATAGGCACAACAGAAAGACTGATAAACAAAACTTTTGCTCATACAGGCCTTCATCAAACTTAGACAACATACACACAGTCATACAAATGCACTCACACACACATGACCACAGTGTCTGGCTGCCAAGGCCAGCGTGTGTGTGTGTGTGTGTGTGTGTGTGTGTGTGTGTGTTTGTGTGTGTGTTTGTGTGTGTGTTGTTTGGTTCTGATGAAGGCCTGTTTGGCCAAAAGCTTTGTTCGACAGTCTTTTTGTTGTGTCTGCCTGTGACTCAACATATCCGCTTTTGTAATATTAGCGAGTAACAGGAAATAATATTTTTAAGTACATAATTTCTGCCCAGAGCTGTATGTGCTGTAAAGTCTATTTTAACTATCAAGATAATTGACTGTAATTGTGAAAGAATAAATATAATAATAATAATAATAATAATAATTTAATATTAATTAACACTATAGTTAGTGCCTATTTTGGACTTAGTATTACATATTCATTTGCTTCTAGTATCAAAACATTTTTGTTCTATGTAGTTGAGTGATCTAACAAAGCAAACAGCACATTCTTATTGTTAAATCATATGAACTTTTCCAGTGATCTTTATGACATACACAATCAAAGTCATTCAAAAACTGCATAAAATGCTCATTAAGCTTCATTCTAAAATTCAATTTTTTTAAAACTGAGTGTTCATTCCTGTTTGTAAAAGCATAAAAATAACATAAAACTAATGGAACATTAAGAGCTGTGATTGGTTACACAAATTACTGGACTTACTGGGTAACAACAATGAAATAGGTCTATGGTAGGATGACCAAGAAAAGGAGAAATAAAGCTAACAATCTATAGATCAGAGTATGAAATGTCTGAAAGTTTGCCTGTTGTAAGGGAACTGTAAAATCTGAAAAAGATTGATGGGTTGAAATTGGATTTGTTGGACATTAATAAGAATAAATGAAAATACAAGCCAAGATTACTTGTCACATGATTACAGTGTTATAATCATAGCATCAGTGTATTATGTAACAGATGTCGATATCATTATAAATAGTAAAATAGTAAGACACTAGAGTTTTGTAACAGGATTCATATGGTTGAGGTGAACAAAAAATCCCAAAATCATGGTCAGGCTAAGTTTTATCAGTGAAATAATGGACTGCAAAGCATATTCTGGCATGAATATAGACACAGATGATCAATAGTGATGAATAGCTGAATAGCTGTGTAAGATGGAGTCGAATACAGGAAGTTTAGGGCAACACAAGACAAAATGAAAACTATATGAGGCAGTGGCCAATGACTTAGGAGAAACATCAAGTACAATTCAACAGAAGGTAAATGGAACATAACAGAGAAGGAAGTAGTTAAGGCAGCACAGGACACCATAGGTACTATTATGGCAGAGGCGCAGAAGCAATGAATAACAAATTGTATAATTTAGTTGCCAATGACTTAGGACAAACATCAAGTACAATTCAACAGAAGGTAAGTGGAATGTAATACAGAAGGAAGTAGTTAAGGCAGCACAGGACACCATAGGTACTATTATGGCAGAGGCACAGAAGCCATGAATAACAAAATATATAATTTGAATATAATGGAGGGAAACATTCCATGTGGGAAAAATATATCTAAACACAAAGATGATGTAACTTACCAAACGGTGGTTCCAGATTGTGTTGATTAGAATTTTGAGGTTTTGGGGGGAGTGGAGCTGGAAGTGGTAAGTTACATCATCATTGTTTTTAGATATAAAATATATAATTTAGTTTAGCAACAAAAGATGAATATCAGAAAACTCAGAGAGAGATAGGAAGCCAGAAGTACATGTTGCTTAGGAATGGAATTTACAAGACATATAAACAGGCTACATCAGAATCAAGGGGGGGAGGGGGGGGGGGAGGAGAGAGAGAGAGAGAGAGAGAGAGAGAGAGAGAGAGAGAGAGAGATATGTATATAAACTGAAAAAGATATAAATTTATAAATGTAGTAAAAATCTATATAACATATAGAAACATTTACTGTAACCTTAGAAAAGGAGCAGAGAAGCAAGCAGGGAACCTCACTTGAGTGTACATGAAAGAACAGATAATATTATTGAAAGGATAGATTGCTGCTCACTGTAAAGATGACATGCTGAGTTGCAGACAGACACAAGAAAAGGACTGCTATACAATGAGTTTTCTGCCAAAGCCTTCTTCAGAAATGAAAACACACACATAGACATGTATTCACACAAGTAACCACATCTCATGCACACATGACTGCTATCTCTGGCTGGTCTCATCAGAATGCAATGGTATCACATCGAATGAAAGCAGCAGTCCAGGGGTTGGGGTAGCAGGGTATGGGTGGAGTATAGCAGTCTGCTATGCCTGGCAGAGCATGCAGCAGCTAGATTGTGGCTGGACAAGCCTACAAAATGCAGCATTGAGAGGCTATGGAGGAGGAAGGGGTGAGGAATAGTGAGCGAAAAAGAAGAGGAACAGAGAGGGAGAAAAGGCCAGGCTGGGAGGGGTGGAGAATACATTGGCAGAGAGTAGAGCACAATGAGGGTCAGGGAACATGAAGTGGGAGGATGTGATAGGACAGGGGGTGGAAACTCTTGGTTGGAGGTTGGAGGGACAGCATATTACCACAGGATGAGACTGTGTTGCAAGGATAACTCACATCTGCATAGATCAGAAAAGTTGGTGTTGGAGGGAGGATACAGGTGGCCTGGATTGTGAAACAGCCATTGAAATCGAGCAAGCATGTTATGGCCTGCTGCATGTTGTGCCACAGTGTGATCAACCCTGCTCTTGGCCACAGTTTGGCAGTGGCCATTCATCCTAGTGGACAAATAGTTGGTAATTATACCAATATAAAAAGCTGTGCAATGACTGTAGCAGAGCTGGTATATGACATGGCTGCTTTCACAGGCACATCTTCATAATCTAGTCTCAGGGCCAAAACACTCTATCCTCATTCCTTCACAACCTCATTACTTTTTCTCCCATCTGCTTCACCTGGTCCTCCTCAACCTAGTGTGCCACCTTCCTGGACGTTGACCTCCTCCTCTCTGATGGGCTCATCCACACCTCTGTCTGTATTCGATCCACCACCAATAGTACCTACGTTTCAGTAGCTGCCATCCCTTTCACACAATAAAATCCATTCTATAAAGCCTGGCCACCCATGGACATCATATTTACATTGACAATAACTCCCTTGCTGAAAGTCTCACAAAGGCCTTCACAGACCTACACTAGCTCTGAGACCTAACCCGCAAACACATTTCTCATATCATATCTCCCCCCCCCCCCCCACCCCCCACCCCCTCCCTCTGATGGAGTATGATAAGCCGTTGACAGAACTGAAATAAGAAGTGCTGAGTGGGCAGATTGAGCAGGTCTTGCGCCTGGGTCTTCCACAGGGATTTGATCCCTGTGGCAAGGATTTGGGATTGGGAGTGGCTTAGGAATAAACTAGGATTGTGTGAAGGTTGGGGGCAAAGGAACAATGTTTCAGGAGGGGTGGGAAGGATCTTGGGTAGGATGTCCCTTATTTCAGTGCACAATGATATATAATCAAAGCCCTGATGAAGGATGTGGTTCAGTTGCTCTAGTCCAGGATGGTACGGGGGGGTGTCAAAGGGGGTGCTCAATTATAAATGGCTCTTAGGAATGGGATGGGGGGGGGGGGGGGCGGAAAATTGGGGGTTTGTGTGCATATGGCACAATAAATCCATTTGCGGACTATGTCTCATGGCTAGTGCCTGTCTGCAAGGGCCTTTGTGAGATCAGTAGCATACTGGCCAAGAAAGTTTGTTTCACTGCAAATAATCTGGCCCCAGGTGGCCAGGTTGTATGGGATAAATGTTTTGGTATGGAAGATACATCAAGGATACCAACCACCACTTTCTTCACCAACTCTCCACCATCCCCACCCCATAACTCCTGGATCCCTAATCATCACTGTTGCCACCACTTCCACGTACATCAACATCCCTCATACCCATGGTCTTGCTGCTAGTGAACACGAACTCTCCCAGTGTCCTTCAGACTCCGAACCCACCACCTTGTTCCTAATACGTCTTGCTAATTTTATCCTACTGCACAACTACTTCTCTGAAATGAATGTATACAAACACATCCCTAGCACAGCCATGGGTATCCACATGGCACCCTCCCATGCCAACAAGTTTATGGGCCATCTAGAGGAAACCTTCATAGCCTCCCACAACCACAAACTCCTGGTCTGGTTAAGGTTCACTGATGATATCTTCATAATCTAGTCTCAGGGCCAAAACACTCTAGCCTCATTCCTTCACAACCTCACTACTTTTTCTCCCATCTGCTTCACCTGGTCCTCCTCAACCTAGTGTGCCACCTTCCTGGACGTTGACCTCCTCCTCTCTGATGGGTTCATCCACACCTCTGTACGTATTCGATCCACCACCAATAGTACCTATGTTTCAGTGGCTGCCATCCCTTTCACACAAAAAAATCCATTCTATGAAGCCTGGCCACCCATGGACATCATATTTACATTGACAATAACTCCCTTGCTGAAAGTCTCACAAAGGCCTTCACAGGCCTACACTAGCTCTGAGACCTAACCCGCAAACACATTTCTCATATCATATCTCCACCCCCCCCCCCCCCCACCACCACCCCTCTATCTTCCCAACACCCCCAAGAGCCAGTTACAAAAGAATGCCCCCTTCATCACCCAATAACACCCCAGGCAGCAGCAACTGAACCACATCCTTTGTC
Source organism: Schistocerca serialis cubense (assembly GCF_023864345.2). Taxonomy (NCBI): domain Eukaryota; kingdom Metazoa; phylum Arthropoda; class Insecta; order Orthoptera; family Acrididae; genus Schistocerca; species Schistocerca serialis. The sequence goes on along the minus strand of NC_064644.1, from coordinate 544,539,300 downwards.
AGATCTTTGAGTAACTATTATGATGCCCTCAAATGAGAGAGATTCTACCCAGGATGCTTTCCATAACTCCTAAAGTAGTGTTCCATCACCCACAAACCCTCCATAACACCCTAGTCAATACCATTGCCAGTACTAATCCCAACTCCTTGCCACAGCAATCAAATCACTGTGGCGTATGTAGGTGCAAGACCCGCTCAATCCATCCACCCAGCACTACCTATTCCCGTCCTGTCACAAGCTTATACTACTCAATCAGAGGGTGGGCCACCTGTGATAGCAGCCATGTCACATAACAGCTCCACTTCAATCATTGCACAGCTTTTTATATTGGTATGACAACCAACCAGTTGTCCAATTGGATGAATGGCCATCACCAAACTGTGACCAAGAGCAAATTGGACCACCCTATGGCACAACATGCAGCTGAACATAGCATGCTTGATTTCATTGGCCTTCACAACTCGGGTCATCTGTATCCTCCCCTCCGCCACCAGCTTTTGTGAACTTCACAGATGGGAGTTATTTTTACAACACATTCTCCTCTTCCAGATTCATTCCAGCCTCAACCTGTAGTAACCTTCTGTCAACACACCCTCCACCCCAGAGTTTCCACCACTTCTGTCATGTCATCTCCTCCCAATTCATGTCCCCTAACACTCATTGTGGTGTGCTTTCTGTCAATGCAACCACCAGTCTTTTTGATCCTCTCCTTCCCCAGCCTACTGACACTGCACCTGGCAGCTTTGTCTGGCCACCATTTGGCCCAGGGATGGGCACAAGAGCTGCCCACATGGTTGCCCGTGAGCAACGTGAGCCGCGAGGGCAATGCTGAGCAGCTGCGAGGGCACGTAGTGTGGGTAGCACAGCTGTGCGATGTGACTGGCTGCTTGGGTATGCACACTGCACGGAGGGCAACTGTGCTGCTGTGAGAGCACTTTGTGCACACCGCTGAGTATGGACAAGCTAATGTACGTAGTGCAGGTGGAACACACATATGTCCGAGGGGGTTTCATGCTTAGTGCCAATGCATTACACAACAATGGCCGATGATATTTTTTCTTGCATAGAATATATAATAGAGAAATACGAGCTATGTTGGGAAAAACTTTCATTGATTGCAACAGATGGGGCTCCTACAATGACTGGTCATAAGTCTGGTGTTGTAACATAATCAGTGCTTTCATCCAATGCTAATGAAAAGAAAACCAAATCTTTGATCCCATTTCTCAATTGAGCTTCAACATTGTGTGTCATTTCTTCAATGCCCCTGCAAACTGTCCTCAGTGAAAGAGTAACGGTTTCAAAAACAGAAAAGACTTACTGGGCCCAAAATTGTTGCTGCAACAACAAAACAGTCTTTCACAAATTCTCCATTGCCGAAGGCCCATGCTGTTTTAACTATTTTAAGAGCTACACGATAGTTTACTGTCATTGCTGCATCGTTGTGGATGATGAGGTTTTCATCCTGTAAATACACACAGGAGAAGGTAAAAGTGATGGAAAATGCACATTACATATTACACTCCTGGAAATGGAAAAAAGAACACATTGACACCGGTGTGTCAGACCCACCATACTTGCTCCGGACACTGCGAGAGGGCTGTACAAGCAATGATCACACGCACGGCACAGCGGACACACCAGGAACCGCGGTGTTGGCCGTCGAATGGCGCTAGCTGCGCAGCATTTGTGCACCGCCGCCGTCAGTGTCAGCCAGTTTGCCGTGGCATACGGAGCTCCATCGCAGTCTTTAACACTGGTAGCATGCCGCGACAGCGTGGACGTGAACCGTATGTGCAGTTGACGGACTTTGAGCGAGGGCGTATAGTGGGCATGCGGGAGGCCGGGTGGACGTACCGCCGAATTGCTCAACACGTGGGGCGTGAGGTCTCCACAGTACATCGATATTGTCGCCAATGGTCGGCGGAAGGTGCACGTGACCGTCGACCTGGGACCGGACCGCAGCGACGCACGGATGCACGCCAAGACTGTAGTATCCTACGCAGTGCCGTAGGGGACCGCACCGCCACTTCCCAGCAAATTAGGGACACTGTTGCTCCTGGGGTATCGGCGAGGACCATTCGCAACCGTCTCCATGAAACTGGGCTACGGTGCCGCACACCGTTAGGCCGTCTTCCGCTCACACCCCAACATCGTGCAGCCCGCCTCCAGTGGTGTCGCGACAGGCGTGAATGGAGGGACGAATGGTGACGTGTCGTCTTCAGCGATGAGAGTCGCTTCTGCCTTGGTGCCAATGATGGTCGTATGCGTGTTTGGCGCCGTGCAGGTGAGCGCCACAATCAGGACTGCATACGACCGAGGCACACAGGGCCAACACCCGGCATCATGGTGTGGGCAGCGATCTCCTACACTGGCCGTACACCACTGGTGATCGTCGAGGGGACACTGAATAGTGCACGGTACATCCAAACGGTCATCGAACCCATCGTTCTACTATTCCTAGGCCGGCAAGGGAACTTGCTGTTCCAACAGGACAATGCACGTCCGCATGTATCCCGTGCCACCCAACGTGCTCTAGAAGGTGTAAGTCAACTATCCTGGCCAGCAAGATCGCCGGATCTGTCCCCCATTGAGCATGTTTGGGACTGGATGAAGCGTCGTCTCACGCGGTCTGCACGTCCAACACGAACGCTGGTCCAACTGAGGCGGCAGGTGGAAATGGCATGGCAAGCCATTCCACAGGACTACATCCAGCATCTCTACGATCGTCTCCATGGGAGAATAGCAGCCTGCATTGCTGCGAAAGGTGGATATACACTGTACTAGTGCCGACATTGTGCATGCTCTGTTGCCTGTGTCTATGTGCCTGTGGTTCTGTCAGTGTGATCATGTGATGTATCTGACCCCAGGAATGTGTCAATAAAGTTTCCCCTTCCTGGGGCAATGAATTCACGGTGTTCTTATTTCAATTTCCAGGAGTAGTTTTGTAACAGTAATAATGTGAATCAATGTCATAATTATCTACATGTATACATATGTCTTTCTTCTTTTTCTGCTTCAGTTTGGTAAGTTTGGCTTTTCTTTCTTGATTATTCAAATTGACTATATCCTTCTCGTGAAGCAGTTGATGATGTTGCTTCACATTGTACTTCTTCTGTGAAGACAATGCTGCATTGCAAATCAAACACTGAGCTCCGCTTTGTGTTCCAATAAAATGTACTCTTCTTCCCACTGTGGATTAATGAGTATAGGTTCAAAGGACTTTTGTTTCAATGATTTTAACTCCTCCTCAGCCATTTTCCAACCACTAGTTCTGTTTTATCATGAACACTGAACACAATGTCTACACAGACAGTAGAAAAGACAGGAAGTAAACAGACCAAGTGGCTCCGTGCCATGCAATAACACGTGTGGCTAGGTGTGGTGGGGTTACTGCTGGTTGGCAGAGTGAGGGAGAGCTGCAGGCAGGCCTTGAGGGCATCTGCAAGTGTTCGCGCTCACAAAACAGTATTTGCCCAGCCCTGATCAAGACCCTGCATACTCCGTCAGGTTGTGCTGACTCCTCTCCCCTCCCCCACACCCTTCTATTCCTTCCCCTTCTTCACCCCCATCCTGATTGCTGCTCCTGTTCGATATGACACCTTTGCATTCTGGCTGGAGCTGTTGGAGATAATGGTCATTTGTGTGAGAGATGTGCTTGCTTGTGTGAGTGTGTATGTTTTCCTTTCTAAAGAAAGCTCAATGTATAACAGTCTTGTTGTTGTATCTGTCCACAGCTCAGTGTGTCTTTCTTACAGTGATTGGGAATTTATCCTCTTCATTAAGTTGATATTTCAACCTGGATTTCAACTGTTTGAAAGAACACGTATGAAGAGGAGTACATCTCAGATCCGTATGACTGGAAGAACTGCCTTAAAGGGTAAGAGAGGTGGAGACAGGTGAAGTATGAGAAATAGGCATTCAAGTAATGAATTCAGAGTTTGATGGAGCACTGTAACATCTGACCTAAACTGGTCTTGCATTTGTGAGGATAAGGTTCAAATCCCCAACCAACCATCTAGAACAGGGTCTTTTCTTTTCTTGGGCATACTTTTGTGAAGAATACTGCTTATTTCGATTCTGGATATGTCCAGTCTGATGTTGTGCTCTATCTCTAATGACCTCATCAACAGGAAGTAGATACTCCTCCTATGGAGATTACTAAGCTGGTATAAAAAACTAATGAAATAAATCACTTACCACTAGATCTCCAAATAGCATTATCATTGTAGAAGGTAAGAGGAGATAAAAGTGAAAACCACTGATTGATCAGTCTGATATGCAATGCTTATAAACTGCCAGAATAATACACTCAAACACAAGAAGAAAAATCAGAGAGATACTGAATGAAGATCAGTTTCATTACAGAGAAGGGTACAATACTAAAGAAGAGATTCTGCTTTATAATGGAACAAATTGTAAAGAAAAATCAGTGTACAAATCTAATAGATTTATCTCCATCAGTTCTGTTTGCAGATGATTTACCTGCATTAACTGGAAATGATGATACAGAAAATATTCCAAACACTACTGTGAACTCCCGGAATACCCTAGATAGCTGACTCCAGTTAGTGAGTGGAAAATGAACATCACAAAAATTCAAAACTAAACATTTGAAATGCCAGGAGGTTAAAATCAGTTGCAGAAATCAACTTATGGAAGAGGATGACATGGACAAATACCTAAGGTTAAATCTGTATGAGAATTTAAGCTGCAGTACACATGTTGATTGATAAATTAAGCTATTTTACATTGATACCAAGATCAGTACATGAGAAACACCTTATAATAAAGATTTTTAATCTGTCATTAGTATGATATAACATTCTGAGGATGTTCACAAAAACTGCATAAGAATATTGTTAGACACAGTATGGGTTAAATTGCATATCTTAACAGTCCCTCCCTATATTTTAAGTAATTATAATTATTCTACATGGAAAACTAATATAATCTGAAGAAAATAATCTTAGCCACACTTACAACACAAGATATGAAAGGTAATTTTATGTTTCCCACCCAAACTGAAATTTTATGCACAAACTCCACAGTATATGGGAATAAAAATTTATAATACACTATCAAGCCAGACTGTTTAAAAATAAGGTGACAGGTCATGCTCTAACAGAAATTCTATCACTCAGCAGAAAGTCAAGGATGAAAAACAATAATATGGAAAGGACAGATTGCTACTCATCAATAGAGGAGGTGTAAAGTAGCAGACAGGCACAAAGAAAAGGTACTAGAAACTTTTCAACTTTCAGACAAATCCCTTCTTCAGAAGCAGAACTTCCACACATTCAAACAACAATTACTCCAACTCACACACACTTGGGCATTGTCTCCATGCCCAACTGCGACTGTGTCTGATGTGAGCTGCAAGCTAGCTGGCGTGCATAGTGGGGTAAGGAGAAGGCATGGGGAAAGAAAGGGAGGGATAGCAGGGTAAGGGTGGGGGAAAATGCTAATGCTGCTGGTGGAGAGAGTGCAGCAGGGAGATGGTAAGGATAGGAAAGGACTGCTAAGTGCAGTATCAGAAAGCTGTGGTCTGGGATGGGTTCGGGATGTGTAAGTACAAGGAGGAGGTAGGGTGGGGCTGCAGTTATACTGGCAGTGAGGTGGAAGGCATGTGTGTACTGGAATGGGAGCAGGGACGGGAAAAGGCAGGTGGAGGACAGGGGTTAGAGAAGGCTGATGCCGAGTTGGTTACAAGAACAAAGGGTATATATTGCAGGAAGAGTTCCAATATGTGCAACTGGGTAAAGCTGGTATTGATGGAAAGCATTCAGATGGCACAGGTTGTGAGCAGTCACTAAAGTGAAGCACATCCATGTTGGATGGCATGTTCAGCAAGTGAGTGGTCCAGCTGTCTCTTGGCCAAAGTCTGGAGATGGTAATTCAAGCTGCCAGACACCTACATCACTACCTCTGTCCACATCAAAACTACTAACCATCTTTCCTCCACTTCAACAGCTGCCATCCATTCTACGGCAAGAAGTCCCTCCCATACAGCCTGGTTACCCACAATTGCCACATATGTAGTGTCAAGCTCCAAATATGCCAAGGGTCTCATTGAGGCCTTCACAGGGTGTAATTATCCTCCCAACAGTGTCCAGAGATAGATCTCCTGTGCCTTGTCTCACCAGACACCTACCATCCCCACAGACCCACAGTCTGGGCACAACGGAGCACTCCTCTTCGTACTTAGTACCATGCAGAAGTGGAATAGCTGAATCACATTCTGCGTCAGGGTTTTCATTATCTCCCATTCTACACTGAAACTTGAAATTCCCTGTTATCCCTCCCCTTCTCCAGTCCATACCCCTCCTTGCCCCCTCTCTCCTCCTCAGCTAGATTGCTGCTTATGTCAGATGCAGAGTTGGGTCTCAGCGTTTGGAGACAGTGGTCGTGCTTTTTGTGTGTGTGTGTGTGTGTGTGTGTGTGTGTGTGTGTGTGTGTGTGTGTGTGTGATCTCTTGGTCTCCCTCTACGATTTTTACCCTTCACGCTGCCCTCCAATACTAAATTGGTGATCCCTCGATGTCTCAGAACATGTCCTACCAACCGATCCCTTCTTCTAGTCAAGTTGTGCCACAAGCTCCTCTTCTCCCCAATTCTATTCAATACCTCCTCATTAGTTATGTGGTCTACCCATCTAATCTTCAGCATTCTTCTGTAGCACCACATTTCAAAAGCTTCTATTCTTTTATTGTCTAAACTATTTATCATCCACGTTTCACTTCCATACATGGCTACACTCCATACAAATACTTTCAGAAACGTCTTCCTGACACTTAAATCTACACTCGATGTTAACAAATTTTTCTTCTTCAGAAACGCTTTCCTTGCCATTGCCAGTCTACTTTTTATATCCTCTCTACTTCGACCATCATCAGTTATTTTGCTCCCCAAATAGCAAAACTCCTTTACTACTTTACGTGTCTCATTTTCTAATCTGATTCCCTCAGTATCACCCGACTTAATTCGACTACATTCCATTATCTTAGTTTTGCTTTTGTTGATCTTCATCTTATATCCTCCTTTCAAGACACCGTCCATTCCGTTCAAATGCTCTTCCAAGTCCTTTGCTGTCTCTGACAGAATTACAATGTCATCAGCGAACCTCAAAGTTTTTATTTCTTCTCCATGGATTTTAATTCCTACTCCAAACTTTTCTTCTGTTTCCTTTATTGCTTGCTCAATATACAGATTGAATAACATCGGGGATAGGCTACAACCCTGTCTCACTCCCTTCCCAACCACTGCTTCCCTTTCATGTCCCTCGACTCTTATAACTGCCATCTGCTTTCTGTACAAATTGTAAATAGCCTTTCGGTCCCTGTATTTTACCCCTGCCACCTTCGGAATTTGAAAGAGAGTATTCCAATCAATATTGTCAAAAGCTTTCTCTAAGTCTACAAATGCTAGAAACGTAGGTTTGCCTTTCCTCAATCTTTCTTCGAAGATAAGTCGTAGGGTCAGAATTGCCCCACATGTTCCAACATTTCTACGGAATCCAAACTGATCTTCCCTGTGGTTGGCTTCTATCAGTTTTTCCATTCGTCTGTAAAGAATTCGAATTAGTATTTTGCAGCTGTGACTTATTAAACTGATAGTTCGGTAATCTTCACATCTGTCAACACCTGCTTTCTTTGGGATTGGAATTATTATATTCTTCTTGAAGTCTGCAGGTATTTCGCCTGTCTCATACATCTTGCTCACCAGATGGTAGAGTTTTGTCAGGAGTGGCTCTCCCAAGGCTGTCAGTAGTTCTAATGGAATGTTTTCTACTCCAGGGGCCTTGTTTCGACTCAGGTCTTTCAGTGCTCTGTCAAACTCTTCACACAGTATCATAGCTCCCATTTCATCTTCATCTACATCCTCTTCCATTTCCATAATATTGTCGAATATTGTCGTCAAGTACATCGCCCTTGTATAGACCCTCTATATACTCCTTCCACCTTTCTGCTTTCCCTTCTTTGCTTAGAACTGGGTTTCCATCAAAGCTCTTGATATTCATGCAAGTGGTTCTCCTTTCTCCAAAGGTCTCTTTAATTTTCCTATACACAGTATCTATCTTACCCCTAGTGAGATAAGCCTCTGCATCCTTACATTTGTCCTCTAGCCATGCCTGCTTAGCCATTTTGCACTTCCTGTCGATCTCATTTTTGAGACGTTTGTATTCCTTTTTGCCTGCTTCATTTACTGCATTTTTATATTTTCTCCTTTCATCAATTAAATTCAGTATTTCTTCTGTTACCCATAGTTTTTTAATAGCCCTCGTCATTTTACCTATTTGATCCTCTGCTGCCTTCACTATTTCATCCCTCAAAGTTACCCATTCTTCTTCTACTGTATTTCTTTCCCCCATTCCTGTCAGTTATTCCCTTATGCTGTCCCTGAAACTCTGTACAACCTCTGGTTTAGTCAGTTTATCCAGGACCCATCTCCTTAAATTCCCACCTTTTTGCAATTTCTTCAGTTTTAGTCTACAGTTCATAACCAATAGATTGTGGTCAGAGTCCACATCTGCCCCTGGAAATGTCTTACAATTTAAAACCTGGTTCCTAAATCTCTATCTTATCATTATATAATCTATCTGATACCTTTTAGTATCTCCAGGGTTCTTCTATGTATACAACCTTCTTTCATGATTCTTGAACCAAGTGTTAGCTATGATTAATTTATGCTCTGGGCAAAATTCTACCAGACGGCTTCCTCTTTCATTTCTTAGCCCCAATCCATATTCACCTACTATGTTTCCTTCTCTCCCTTTTCCTATGCTTGAATTCCAGTCACCCATGACTATTAAATTTTCGTCTCCCTTCACTATTTGAATAATTTCTTTTATCTCCTCATACATTTAATCAATTTCTTCATCATCTGCAGAGCTAGTTGGCATATAAACTTGTACTACTGTAGTAGGCGTGGGCTTCGTGTCTATCTTGGCCACAATAATGCGTTTACTATGCTGTTTGTAGTAGCTTACCCTTACTCCTATTTTTTTATTCATTATTAAACCTACTCCTGCATTACCCCTATTTGATTTTGTATTTATAGCCCTGTATTCACCTGACCAAAATTCTTGTTCCTCCTGCCACCGAACTTCACTAATTCCCACTATATCTAACTTTAACCTATCCATTTCCCTTTTTAAATTTTCTAACCTACCTGCCCGATTAAGGGATCTGACATTCCACGCTCCGATCCGTAGAATGCCAGTTTTCATTCTCATGCTTTGCATATTATTGTATTATTTGGTAGATGGACTGAAAGATGATGAACTGATTATTTGACAGAACCACTTTACTTTTAGTAACTTTTTCTGTAACAGAACTGCATTATGATGTCTATTTGTGCTGTAGTTTTATTACAAAGTTTTGAAGTGTCTTTTGTACCAGTATCAATAATTTAGATATGTGCATTATAAAACTATTAATTCACATTTGTGGACCCAACAGAATCTTTAAAGTGAGGCGAAATAAAGTTACACAACTGTGAGAAGAATGTACATAAAGTACAGGAATAGTTCAATCTACAATCTGTATACAAATCAATTAGGAGTCACAAAGGAGCTCTGCTTTTGAACTTCAGCACATTTTTTGAACTTTTTGTGGTCATATCTGTCCGCTGCTCAATATTTCTAATACGTGGGGAGTGTTTTTTACTACTCATTAAATACTTTACACTTCTGCTCTAATGAAACAAAATTCTGTAGATTATAATGAAATCACAAATCTTAGTGCTTTCTTAGCAGCATTAAAATAAAAGGAATGCTATACCTGCCAAAGGATGCACATTTATAGCATCGGATATGTGGAAAAGGGATCCAGACAGAAAAGTATCATCTTCAGCTGAAACAGAAATTAAATTATTGGATTGTAAAATTATCATACAACTTCTGAAATGGAATGTACACACAACATATGATAACTTATAAACATAAAGGATATTTGTAAGTAGAACATATAAAAGATCAGTGCAAAGTATCTGTATTTCTACTCTTACATTTGTTGGTTGACAGTAGTGCTCACTGCATGCAAATTTTAGATAAACTGCATATCTGCCATTACCTCTAACCCTTTTGTAGAATAACTGTGTCATATTTTGCTACGGTGCCATAGCCACACAAATGAGTGAAAGTACATGTCCTGGAAGATTATGTTATCAGATAATATTTTGTAAAAGTATGTTAACTAACTGATGTGCAATCAACTCAATGAAAAAGATTTATAAGTACATGGCAGGCAGAACTAGGTTTAATAAATTTATCAACTAGCACCTCATTTTATTACCCACGTTACTGCACAGGAATTTTACAGATGGATTTTCATTAACTGTATGCCCATTGTTATGTATACATGGTGGAACCACTACAAGCCATTTGACAAAATCTGAACATTATCTGATGTAAAAAATGGTGTTTATGCTTTCTTCACCCTGCCTTTTTCATGACCTCCTTTGGCAGGTGTATGGGAGGGTGCGACATTGACGTGCGTACAAAAAAAAAAATGGCAAAGTGTCCCATAAGGCTCCTAGTTTGGCAACACCCTTGGTGATGGCCATGTAGCTTTGTTTGGCATTTAAACATGTCTCTGGACAGACACACTCACTCCCAGTGGGACAAGCAACCCTTTCGAGAACCCTCAGCTATATGGCACTAACCTGTGGCTCCAGTACCTGCTGGCTACATGCCAGATACCTGAGAGGTGCCAAAAGGTTGCCTACCTCATCATCATCTAGGAATGTTGAATGCATATGGCTGTACAGAGACATTTTTAAGGTGACCATTAGGGACATGAGGGTGGCATTGTGAGTGTTGCCAAACTGTGCTTTTTTACAGGAACCCTTTGCATTTTTTTATTCACATGTGTGCCAACATGGAGGTATGAAAATGCATAAACACCCTTTTCTGCTTTGTTTCACATTCAAATTTCATCATATGGTTTTGAACAGTCCCTGTAGTGTTTCAGAGCAAAAATTGTGGCCAAGCTACACTCCTTTACTCCAAAGAGTGGGAGGGTATGAGTAGTGCCAAAAGTTGTCAAGAACAATGTCCTTTGCACATTGCACTGCAAACTGTTATTTTTGACTGCAAATTGTGTGAAAATGAACACCCCAAGGGAACGGGTGATTTCATTCATGCCCTTTATGACACCTCCAGATGCCTTCCGTGTCAATCTGAGCAGTGGTGTGTCCAAAATGTTTCCCTCAGCTCGCATAAGAAAACTACATGATTTCAAAGCTGGGCATCCTGGTTCTGACCACTATCACACGGTCAGCAAGAGAAGGGATCAGATGGTATGACACGTCCATGGTGGTGTTGGGTGGAATATGGTGCAAATTTCACTTAATTAACCCCCAGTAACTTCACACAAACTACTAAGCTCTAGTCTTTTTAGCACATGTCAATGCCTTGTTACTCAAGTCGTCACTGATCTCAAGTGTGAAATCATAGGATCCCACACTTCTGAACTATTTTAGATCAAGGTTATGTAGACACCTTCGCGCCACATTTTGAACTTCTGTGTCACAATGGGAGAAAACGATGGGGTTTCAAAAAAGTGACCCTGTGATTTTATTGTGCAAAAAAAATGGTTCAAATGGCTCTGAGCACTATGGGACTCAACTGCTGAGGTCAATAGTCCCCTAGAACTTAGAACTAGTTAAACCTAAGGACATCACAAACATCCATGCCCGAGGCAGGATTCGAACCTGCGACCGTAGCGGTCTTTCGGTTCCAGACTGCAGCGCCTTTAACCGCACGGCCACTTCGGCCGGCTTTTATTGTGCAGAATATGTCATTAGGTCATAATGTAATATCTCAGGGAGGACCCTATAACATTTAGGGCTGTAGAGAAAATGTAGAAGAACTGTGGCCGAAGGATAGTTGACCATACACTAGATAGATATGTCTCTAGCAGAACAGTTTATCATTGGAGGGACCTTCCATAGTACACATTCACCATAAATACATTTTTAAAGAAAAAGACTAGTGCACAATAAATGTAAAATGAAGCACAGGTCTTTATGTAGGGTGTCCCATGAGGAATAGCCAATATTTGGCGATAAGACAGGTACAATCATTTGAAGCCAAAAACTTAATATTGGCATATGCCCTATTCTGAATGGTTTCTGAGACAGAACACATTTAATGTACATTTTAATTTATTTCTGTATTATTCAATACACTGTCAGGTTTATGCGGTGGATTCAAAAAGAAACTGAACTTTTCAAATAGCACACCAACCAGAAGAGAGAGTGCACTGCAGCTCCAGAGCACATCTAGCAGCAGATTTCCCTCATGTTGCTCAAACAATTAGCAAGTGAACCACAACAACTGAAGTAAACGCGTGTACAACCTGCTTATTGGATTAGTGCAATGAAGGAGCTTGAAGAACAATGTGTGTGGAGTAATTCTGCTACAAACCTGGCAAAACTTTCACAGAGACATTTCAAATGCTTAGCCAAGCATACAGGGAAGACTGTATGAGTCTCATGTATTGGTATGAGTGGATTAAACATTTTCAACAGGGCAGAATGTTGGTCTGTAATGAGTCCAAGTCTGCACATCTTTCCACATCAACAGATGATAGCCATGTGGATAGTGTTCATGCTGTGATTTGCAGAAAACATTGTTTAACTGTTTGGGAAGATGCTGAGAAGGTGGACATCAGCATAGCATCATGCCATCAAATTTTGAGTGAAAAACTTGAGATGCATTGTTTCAGGGCAAAATTCATACCACGTTTTGTAGTGACTAGAGAATTTCGGTGTAAATTCTAGAGACAATCGGCCTTCCACCACCTTGAACACCCGATATTTTAAAAGTAGGTAAGAGAGCGGAAACATATCTACTGGGCCACTGGTTTCTGTGTGCAGGTTGTAAGGTTGTAATGAGAAGACGATAAGCGGGGCAGTCGAACGACGCCGACAAGTGTTTGCCACAAGAGCCACAGATACAGTGTGAGAGGACACGGAGTGATTAAATGCTATTCTTTGCTGTGTTAGTGAATATGATTGTTGAAAAAAAAAAAAAAAAAAAAAAAAAAAAAAAAAAAAAAAAAAAAAAAAAAAAGAAGAAGAGAAAGAAAGAAAGAAAGAAAAATGACCTTTTGACTATAGACTTTTAACTTACTTCATGTCTTATCTCTGAACGAAGCAAGACACATGGGACGTCTATGAATTATTTGGTTGTTTTTGAATTGCTGGTGGTTAAAAGCTCGAAATACGAGTGAAATACGAGAAGACAGAAATATTTACATCTGAAATGCGAGAATGTTATTCTGCATAATCCAATACATCATTAACTGGTGAAAACATAAAGTTTGTATATTTACTCCACACGTTCTATTGTCAGAAACCATTGGAACATGGTGACTGACGAGATCAGGACTCGAAGAAAGAGGAATTTTCAAACGAAATCAAGATAAAAAAATGTTGTGAGTTGCCATAGCAGCAAACGGTAACAAGACGGAAATTGTTTCGCAGAGTTGGATTCTGCATAAACGGTAAAAAGGCATGAAAATTAATAAATACTATACAAGAAAGGACACAAGGAAAATCTCAAACAGTTTAAACTAAGAAGAGTTACGACGAGATCTATTCGACAACGAAGATCCAGTGTGGAGAGTAAGCAGCCCTCACTCACATTGTGGGGGCATGGACCCCGTAACCAGCAGCCTATGCCAACGACGCCAGCTGCTGCTCACCGGTGCTGACTACAAATCCGTTCACCAACACCAACGCTGAAACCAACCTTTGATGCTGCCGGCACCTGTGCTGTTGACCGGTGCTAATTCCACACCTGCTTACCGATGCAGCCTAAAACTCTAAGCTGGGCAAGTGAAAGACAATTAATTCAGTGTGAAGTTTAGGATGCTGTTCAATAATAGACTGCTAGTATAGTTATTATACTCAGAGGTGAATTTTTTAAAATGATAAATGGATCTAAAAATAAGAAAAATATGGATAATACTCAAAAAACTGGGGAAACATCAGAACCAGCCATGGCCATGACAGTGACAAAAGAAATGCCAGACTGGACTGAGGTAGCAAATTTAATTAAAGCACTAAGTCTTAAATTAGAGTCAGTGAATACTCAACTAAATGCTAGATTAGATGACCAAAGTGCAGCTGCAAATGCTGAAATTGCAACTTTAAGTGAAAAATTAGATGCACAAAGTGCAAATTCAGCTACTTTAAGAAAGAACTAAGTCTTAAGTTAGATTCGGTAAATACACAGTTAAATGATAGATTAGATGAACAGAAGGCAGATTCAGCTGCTATAAGAAAGGAACTAAGTGCTTCTTTAAGTGAAAAACTAGAAGCACAGGGTGAGGTTTTAAATGCTAAGTTCAGTGCCTTAAATGATAAAGTGGAGAGTTTGCAATTAGATTTAAAGAATGAATTAAGTAATTCCCTGACCATCCACGTAAACCAACTGTTCGCTGACTTTAGTCAGACCCAGAGTAACCAATTTCAGGACTTAGCTAAAAAACTAGAATTTGATATTGAAGATAAATGTAATAATGTAGAATCTGAATTCAGTGAAAAATTAGCATCATTTCAAAGTATATGTGATGTTACATTTGATGCGGTAAAGCAGAGATTACAACATCACACACAATAAATATAAACAGTATGGAGAAACAAGTAGAAGAGATGATAGACAGAAAAGTTGCCATGAGAGTATCCTCTGACAACATGTCTCCAATTTTATCTTCTGAACTTAGTAATACTAAGGGAAATGTAGAAGAACTGTGGAAAGAATTCAAACTGATGCAGGACAAAATAGATAATAGAGTGACTTCTCCCAACATAGTATTAACTAGTAAAGTAATGACAGATTTACAATGGGGACAAAATTCAGGGTTATCTAGACAGTTCCCTAAGTTTAAGCCAGATGAGGAAGTACATCCTACTCATTTTTTGAAAAGGTTCAATCAAGCCTTGCCCAAGACTTCGGAAGACTCAAAAAAGATTGAATTTGCAGTGGGGTACCTTTTAGCAGAAGCTTCAGAGTGGGGCAGAGTGAACATAGAGAATTTTTCATCTAGGGCAGACTTCCAGAAAAAGCTTACGGAGAAGTATTGGTCAGCAAGTGCCCAGGAAAAACTAATATCCAACTTTTGGGACCCAAAATATTATAACACTTTGTGGGGTATGATGCAAAAGTATTTCGACTGGCATTTAATGAGAGTGCAGTACTTAGATAAGTCCATGGAGCAAGAAGGGTTGGTGCAAGTTTTAATAAGACATTTACCCATTTGCATAAGGAAGGATATATTATGTAGCGGGTGGAAAACTGTAGAAGAATTATTGTCCTTTGTAGACGCACTTGATGCCTTAAACAAACACCACAATGGGAACATACATCAAAATGAAAATCAGAATTTCAGAAGAGGTAGTAATAACAGTAATAGCAATTTTAAGAAACATGAGGCCAACTTTAGCTATATTATACCAGTATAACCGGAATAAGGGTAATGAAGATTATCAGAAGAAGCATCCACTTTCGAATTTAGATCCAGTTACTTCACAAGAAATTGTACCCGGTAGTAGGAGTACAAAATGATAACGTAATACCCCGATTTGGTAACCAACCAGTGATCACCAATAATGAGGAAAACATAGAGTGATCTGGATCCAGAGCCGGGACCCAGGTCATTAAAATACATTAGGAGGCCTGGTTTATAATAGGTATGTTAATTTCATGCATAAAATACCGACCAAAGAATGGTTGTTACTGGAAGAACCAAGCTTAACCACCATTAATCCACAGCCAATAATGACAGGAAAAGTGGAGGATTTTGAAGTTAACATATTTATAGATTCCAGGAGTGAAGTGTTACTTATTTCTAGCTCTTTCTTTAACACATTACGAATGAAATATCACTTACCGATATTACCAGTAATGGGTGTGTACATAGTTGGTATTACTGGAACAAAGAGCAAAGCTGTAAAACATGAAACCCAGGTGAAGTGCAACATTGGGAATATCCCATTTTGTCAGACACTTTTAGTAGTAGAAAATATCAATAGGGATGTGTTATTTGGCCTAGACTGGCTATCAGTATTTGATATCATATTAAATTTTGAGCAGAATTTTCTTTATTTTGGAAAAGATGGCTACAAATACTGTGTAAAGTTTGTGACATACAGCTGTATTGGTATTAAACAACTGAGAGTTGTTGTCTGAGATTAACTGCTACAGCAAGATTGTCACCAGCAATTAATAATGTAAGTCACGTATCACACCATGCTGACATACAAAACAAAGTAAACAAATCTCCAATATTAAACAATGACCAAAAAATAGATTTATCTATAATTCTACTGGAATATGAAATGGTATTTTCTGATTGTCCGGGTAGTATTAGTGACTATGTATGTAGATTTAAAATCAAAGATAGTACTCCATTTTTCTGTAAGCCTTATCCAATACCAGTAAGTTTAAAAGAATCAGTTAAGGAAGCAATTGACAAAATGATTGACAATAGCATAATAGAACGTAGCTCTAGCATCACAAATAACCCCTTGGTAATAGTAAAAAAGGCTACAGGAAGTGTGTGGTTAGTACTAGATGTGCGTACTTTAAATAAGCATATAGAGACGGAACGAGACAGATCCATTAACATTGATGAATTATTGTCCAAATTTGAGAAAGCAAAGTAGTTTAGCATGATGGACCTCACTGATGGATATTGGCAAATTCGGTTACATACGGAATCAAAGAAATATACAGCATTTCTATTTGATGAGAAATCGTATCATTTTAATGTGTTACCATTCAGACTAAATATCTCAGTATCCGTGTTTATACATGCACTGGATGAGGCGTTGGGAAAGGAATTCTTAAAGAATTTAATAATATATGTAGATGATATAATAGTAATCTCATCTACCTGGGAGGAGCATTGCCTGACCTTCAGTAAAACTCTGAAAAGGTTTAAAGAAAAAGTTATTATGGTAAAATTGTCTAAATCACACTTTGCGAGACAAGAGCTTAAGTTTTTAGGGCATATTGTAGGAGTGCAAGGAATTAGAACCAGATCCGGAACATATAAAGGCCATTAAGGAGTGTCCACCCCCAAAAAACATGAGACAGTTGAAGGGATTTATTGGAATGGTCGCATACTACAGATGATATATATGAAGTCATGAGCTGAACGACCCAGCGTTTGAAAATATAAACAGGTCACTGGTCGAATCACCCATATTACACCATCTGGTTATGGGCGAGCCATTCAAAATTTCAACGGATGCATCCGACTATGGTATAGCAGCAGAACTTTTCCAAGGAGAGTGGGGTCTGGAAAGTACAAATCACAGATTTATAGCTTTTGCTAGCAGAGTCTTGACATACATGAATTAAACTATACAGTCACAGAAAAGAACTATTAGCTATAGTATGGGGTATACAAAATTCCAAACACTAGTTGGGGGTCAGAAATACACATATATATGGATCACCAAGCTCTATCCTTTTTAATGAGTAGTTGGTTATTACATAGTAGATTAATGTGGTGGATGTTGTTCCTACAGGAATATGACATTAAAAAACAGTATATAGAAGGTTCTGAAAATATCGTACCTGGCACTTTGTCTAGGTTACCTGTAGGCCACAAAGAGTTAAAACGTACAGAAGGGCCCGGTGTAATTTTTGTGATTAACTTTTTGACAGTAGAACGTCCACATAACAGGGAACAAGAAATGGCTCGAAGAATAACCGAAAACATCCATCATGATGACTACTTTACAGAAATATTTGCTATGTGTATTAGAAAGTCTTTACTTCCTAATCAAGCAGAGAAATGGAAGGTTATAGGGAATAATTTGTTTTGGAGAGACAGTATAACATCGCAACGTTGGTGCTTATGCATCCTGAAGTTAATGGAGGATGAGATTTTGTGGTATGTTCATACTGGATATGGACATTTTGGGATAAAAAAATGTTTTGCCCATATGAATAAGTTCTACTATTTTAATAAACTAGGACATAAGGTAGCATCTTTAATTAGGACTTGTGAAATCTGTCAGAATGTGAAAGAGAGTAACACTCGTATTAAATACAAAATGTATCCAATCACTCCTAAGACATTACACGATCTTACAGCAGTGGATTTCTTTGGAGTACTTTCAAAAGGAAAGGGAGGAGTATCATACATTTTTGTACTCATAGAGTGTTGGTCGAAGTATGTTAAGTAGTAGCCCATTAAGAAAAACAAATACACCAACCATGATACACTGTCTGCAACAATACTTTCTCAAGGTAGACAAACCAAAACGCTTTCTATCCGACCATGGGCCACAATTTGTCAGTAACAAATTTAAAGAATTTCTAGCATGGGAGGATATTTGTCAAGTATTAATATCCAACTATAACCCATTGTCAAATCCATGTGAATGAGTAACGAAAGAGATTGGGAAATTATGCCGCACTTTCTGACATGAAAGACATACATTATGGGCAATGAAGATCAAAGACATTGAACTTATTTTAAGTGAACTACCACATTTATCAACTGGATTTACACCTTTAGTAGTAATAGGCAAACCTTTTATAGCAGAACATCTTATTGAATGTTTCATTTGGCCTGAACAACCTACTGACGATTACCAACTTAAACAGGAAATAGTCTCAAAGAATCTAGTTGACAAAGCACAACAACGAGTAAGTAGACATAATGAGAAGGCTATCAAACCTCAGTACAAGGTCGATGACATAGTTCTCATAAAACAGCATCCTCAAAGCTCTGCCCTGAAGAAGGAGACACATAAATTTTTCCAAAAGTATGAAGGACCTTACCGAGTACAAGCGGTAATACGTCCCAAGGCCTTATTTTTAGTAAATCCTATAACAGGATCAGAAAAAGGAAAATACAATGTTAAGGATATAAATTTGTGTATCTCCCAGGGATGTTAACATTCTGTGTTAATGAGCGGAGTGACAACCGTCGGATCCCTAGTTGTTTTTGATGTTTCTTCTGCAATAAAATTTTCCTGCATCGAATTCCCCCAACTTCTTAAACTATCCCCCTACTTCTTATGTGCCTGCTAAGTCATCTTCACACTCCGCTCTAGTCAGCAGTGGTCTTGATTGTAATGTCGACAGCAGCCGACTCTGGAGGAGTGTGTCCACTAAGTATTTGGAAGAAGTCGTCCTCAGTTGTTAGAGGATCGTGCCTGATATGTACTTAAGTTGCCTTCATGCTCCGCTCTAGTCAGCAGTCGTCTTGATTGTATTTCTGACAGCAGCTGATGCTCTCCATGTATAGTTAGGTCTTATTTTTGCCTAGCCAGCCAGTCCCTCCTGCCATCCACGTATAGTTAGGTCTTATTTTTGCCTAAGCTATTCTTTGAAAGTAATCCCTTATCCAGTTGCTCTATGCAAACCTGGGTGCAGATTAATAAACTGCAAAGAATATTAGATTAATAGAAAATATGATACATAATTTTGTATGTAATGCAGAATGTTCTCCTACCTTTTATGAGATGTGATGTATAGGGGAGGGTTTATATTAGTTTTTGGAGGGGTCGGTAGTGTAAGTACAAACATGGCTAACACAGAACACACACCACACCTTCCAAACGACCCTCGCAAACAAGTGTGACTGATTCTTCACCATTTGCCGTTCCATAGGTGTTACTAAGATTTTTCTTCAGCGACCTCAAGGGTGAAGGTGAGAATGTCCGTTCTGTAGAAGACGATTAACACCATACCTCCTCTGGCCTTTCTCTCAAGTACTGGCGAGGTAGGGATCCTGGGGAAGAGGGGTGGGAAGGGTTTCTTGTCTATGGGGCTATATTCTTTCTCTTCTTTGATCTTAGCAACCATTTCTACTTTTTCCTTTCTTACTTCTCATTTTAGTACCTGTCTATCTTTCCCTCTTTATATATTCATGTACTTCTACCACAGAAGTCCTTCTCATTTTCCATGGTTTCCAATCAATTCAACTTATTTTAATAAGTAGGCTGAAGACTCAGGCTACACAAACACACTTATGCATACACACAAAAAATACAATTACGCAAACAATGATCTTACACATCAAAAAGAGAGAACCGTAAAGGGTTGTAGGGGAAAGGAATGTGTACATTGAGAAAGGATGACATTGAGAAAGGATGCACACACTGTCGTTTACTGTGATGGTTCTAGATCACACACATGGTTACATGGGGACATTTTAGGGAAATATGCACACACTGTCATTCACTATAATGGCTCTACATTGCCTAGGTACGAGGAAGAAACTATCGTGTATATATACAGGGTGGTCCATTGATACTGACTGGGCCAAATATCTCATGAAATAAGCATCAAACGAAAAAACTACAAAGAACAAAACTCATCTAGCTTGAAGGGGGAAACCAGATGGCGCTATGGTTGGCCCGCTAGATGGCACTGCCCTGGGTCAAATGGATATCAGCTGCATTTTTTAAATAGGAACCCCCATGTTTTTATTACATATTCATGTAGTACATAAAGAAATATGAATGTTTTAGTTGGACCACTTTTTTCGCTTTGTGATAGATGGTGCTGTAATCAAACGTATAAGTACGTGGTATCATGTAACATTCTGCCAGTGTGGAAGGTATTTGCTTCGTGATACATTACCTGTGTTAAAATGGACCATTTACCAGTTGCGGAAAAGGTCAATATTGTGTTGATGTATGGCTATTGTGATCAAAATGCCTAACGGGCGTGTGGTATGTATGCTGCTCGGTATACTGGACGACATCATCCAAGTGTCCGGACTGTTCGCCAGATAGTCACGTTACGTAAGGAAACAGGAAGCGTTCAGCCACATGTGAAACATCAACCATGACCTCCAACAAATGATGATGCCCAAGTAGGTGTTTTAGCTGCTGTCACAGCTAATCCGCACTTCAGTAGCGGACAAATTGCGTGAGAATTGGGAATCTGAAAAACGTCGGTGTTGAGAATGCTACATCAACATCGATTGCACCCGTACCATATTTCTATGTACCAGGAATTGCATGGTGACGACTTTGAACATCATGTACAGTTCTGCCACTGGGTACAAGAGAAGTTATGGGATGATGACAGATTTTTTTGCACGTGTTCTATTTAGCGACGAAGCGTCATTCACCAACAGCAGTAATGTAAACCGATAATATGCACTATTGGGAAACAGAAAATCCATGATGGCAGTGACAAGTGGAACATCAGCCACCTTGGCGGGTTAATGTATGGTGCGGCAATATGGGAGGAAGGATAATTCGCCCCCATTTTATCGATGGCAATCTAAATAGTGCAATGTATGCTGATTTCCTACATAATGTTCTACCGATGTTACTACAAGATGTTTCACTGCTTGAAAGAATGGCAATGTACTTCCAACATGATGGATGTCCGGCACATAGCTCATGTGCAGTTGAATTGGTAAAATTTCTTTCTGTGGCGAAAGTTGAAGGATATTTTCTGTCATGATCCACCAACAATGCCTGACAACATGCATCAGTCATTGTCAATGCATGTGCGAACATTACGGAAGGCGAACTACTCGCTGTTGAGAGGAATGTCGTTACACGTATTGCCAAATGCATTGAGGTTGGCGGACATCATTTTGAGCATTTATTGCATTAATGTGGTATTTACAGGTAATCACACTGTAACAGCATGTGTTCTCAGAAACGATAAGTTCACAAAGATACATTGGAACAACTGAAATAAAATGTTCAAACGTACATATGTTCTGTATTTTAATTTAAAAAAGCCCACCTGTTACCAACTGTTCGTCTAAAATTGTGAACCGTATGTTTGTGACTATTACAGTGCCATCTATCACAAAGCGAAAAAAGTGGTCCAACTAAAACATTCACATTTCTTTACGTACTACACGAATATGTAATAAAAAAAAGGGGGTTCCTATTTAAAAAAACGCTGTTGATATCCGTTTGACGTATGGCAGTTCCATCTAGCTGGCCAACCATAGCGCCATCTGTTTTCCCCCTTCAAGCTAGACAAGTTTCGTTCTTTGTAGTTTTTTCGTTTGATGCTTATTTCGTGAGATATTTCGCCCGGTTACAATCAATGGACCACCGTGTATATATAAGAATAGAACGATGATGATTCTATATCACATATATATAAACCTATGATAATTCTACATCAGGGATGCATGTGAAGGAAGTGTGAGTAATTAAGGAGAGCATAAGCCAAGGAGGAATTAATGCGTATAAGCCAAGGAGGAACTAATTGTGATAGTTATTCAGGAATGTCAGTCAAACATTTGTTCTGTTGATTTGAAGGATAGTGGGACAAGTATAGCATAAGTAAAGGTATGATATATTGAGTAGTGTATATAAATGTTGTGTCTATGGGAAGCATAGTGGAATAGTAGTGGAGGACTCTAGGGGATTAAGTGAAGTATTAGGAAGTGAGTGTTAAAGTGTGAAATAGATTTTATTTTCCAGAGGATATTTAATTATAGAGTACATAAAGATGTATACTTGGGAAATGAAACATGAGTCCTACTCAGGAAGGATAAGGTGGGCGCACCCAGCATTTATTGGATATAAAGGGCAGATGGGCAGACCTAAGAAAGGCTGACTTATACTGTGCGGACAAGGGGACCAAGAAGGGGATTGACCTGTACCATAGGAAAAAAGGAATGAAGAGGGGCATACCTACTGAAACAGTAGGAGTAGGTGCACTCATAGGGTCAACCCGTATGTAAGGTATAGGTACTGTTCCTACAGGGAAAAGGACAATATTGTGGCAGAAGTCACACATTTTGTGGGAATTATTCTGGTAAATTTGAATTCTATATTCCACTAGCATTATGGTTTTATTTTTATGAGTGTCAGAAAGAACAATTTCATTTGCCCAGAGTTCCTCTAGACTACAAGCTACTGCAGGTAATGAAACTATTATGTACTAAAGAAAAAATAGTACAGAGAATTAGAATGAAGAAAGAAATAATTAAGTGTCTATGGCACCTGGAGTCTGTGACTGGAAATCAAGAATGTTGTCTGCACAGTTCCCAGATATCTACATCTACATCTACATTTATACTCTGCAAGCGGTGTGTGGCGGCGGGCACTTTACATGCCACTGTCATTACCTCCCTTTCCTGTTCCAGTCGCGTATGGTTTGCGGGAAGAACGGCTGCCGGAAAGCCTCCGTGTGCACTTGAATCTCTCTAATTTTACATTCGTGATCTCCTCGGGAGGTATAAGCAGAGGGAAGCAATATATTCGATACCTCATCCAGAAACGCACCCTCTCGAAACCTGGCGAGCAAGCTACACCGCGATGCAGAGCGACTCTCTTGCAGAATCTGTCACTTGAGTTTGCTAAACATCTCCGTAATGCTATCACGCTTACCAAATAACCCTGTGATGAAACGCTCCGCTCTTCTTTGGATCTTCTCTGTCTCCTTCATCAACCCGACCTGGTACGGATCCCACACTGATGAGAAATACTCAAGTATAGGTCGAACGAATGTTTTGTAAGCCACCTCCTTTGTTGATGGACTACATTTTCTAAGCACTCTCCCAATGAATCTCAACCTGGTACATGCCTTACCAACAATTAATTTTATATGATCATTCCACTTCAAATCGTTCCGCACGCATACTCCCAGATATTTTACAGAAGTAACTGCTACCAGTGTTTGTTCCGCTATCATATAATCATACAATAAAGGATCCTTCTTTCTATGTATTCGTAATACATTACATTTGTCTATGTTAAGGGACAGTTGCCACTCCCTGCACCAAGTGCCTATCCGCTGCAGATCTTCCTGCATTTCGCTACAATTTTCTAATGCTGCAACTTCTCTGTATACTACAGCATCATCCGCGAAAAGCCGCATGGAACTTATGACACTATCTACTAGGTCATTTATATATATTGTTAAAAGCAATGGTCCCATAACACTCCCCTGTGGAACGCCAGAGGTTACTTTAACGTCTGTAGACGTCTCTCCATTGATAACAACATGCTGTGTTCTGTTTGCTAAAAACTCTTCAATCCAGCCACACAGCCGGTCTGATATTCCGTAGGTTCTTACTTATGTTTATCAGGCGACAGTGCGGAACTGTATCGAACGCCTTCCGGAAGTCAAGAAAAATAGCATCTACCTGGGAGCCTGTATCTAATATTTTCTGGGTCTCATGAACAAATAAAGCGAGTTGGGTCTCACACGATCGCTGTTTCCGGAATCCATGTTGATTCCTACATAGTAGATTCTGGGTTTCCAAAAACGACATAATACTCGAGCAAAAAACATGTTCTAAAATTCTACAAGAGATCGACGTAAGAGATATAGGTCTATAGTTTTGCGCATCTGCTCGACGACCCTTCTTGAAGACTGGGACTACCTGTGCTCTTTTCCAATCATTTGGAACCCTCCGTTCCTCTAGAGACTTGCGGTACACGGCTGTTAGAAGGGGGGCAAGTTCTTTCGCGTACTCTGTGTAGAATCGAATTGGTATCCCATCAGGTCCAGTGGACTTTCCTCTATTGAGTGATTCCAGTTGCTTTTCTATTCCTTGGACACTTATTTCGATGTCAGCCATTTTTTCGTTTGTGCGAGGATTTAGAGAAGGAACTGCAGTGCGGTCTTCCTCTGTGAAACAGCTTTGGAAAAAGGTGTTTAGTATTTCAGCTTTATGCGTGTCATCCTCTGTTTCAATGCCATCATCATCCCGGAGTGTCTGTATATGCTGTTTCGAGCCACTTACTGATTTAACATAAGACCAGAACTTCCTAGGATTTTCTGTCAAGTCGGTACATAGAATTTTGCTTTTGAGTTCACTGAATGCTTCACGCATAGCCCTCCTTACGCTAACTTTGACATTGTTTAGCTTCTGTTTGTCTGAGAGGTTTTGGCTCCGTTTAAACTTGCAGTGAAGCTCTCTTTGTTTTCGCAGTAGTTTCCTAACTTTGTTGTTGAACCATGATGGGTTTTTCCCGTCCCTCACAGTTTTACTCAGCACGTACCTGTCTAAAATGCATTTTACGATTGCCTTGAACTTTTTCCATAAACACTCAACATTGTCAATGTCGGAACAGAAATTTTCGTTTTGATCTGTTAGGTAGTCTGAAATCTGCCTTCTATTGCTCTTGCTAAACAGATAAACCTTCCTCCCTTTTTTTATATTTCTATTTACTTCCATATTGAGGGATGCTGCAACGGCCTTATGATCACTGATTCCCTGTTCTGTGCTTACAAGTCGAAAAGTTTGGGTCTGTTTGTTATCAGTAGGTCCAAGATGTTATCTCCACGAGTCGGTTCTCTGTTTGATTGCTTGAGGTAATTTTCGGATAGTGCACTCAGTATAATGTCACTCGATGCTCTGTCCCTCCCACCCATCCTAACCATCTGAGTGTCCCAGTCTATATCTGGTAAATTGAAATCTCCACCTAAGACTATAACATGCTGAGGAAATTTATGTGAAAAGTATTCCAGATTTTCTCTCAGTTGTTCTGCCACTAATGCTGCTGAGTCGGGAGGTCGGTAAAAGGAGCCAATTATTAACCTAGCTTGGTTGTTGAATGTAACCTCCACCCATAATAATTCACAGGAACTATCCACTTCTACTTCACTACAGGATAAACTACTACTAACAGCGACAAACATGCCAACTCTGGTTGCATGCACTCTATCATTTCTAAACACTGTTTGTGCCTTTGTATAAAAGTACTAGCTCCAACATTAGGTGAAATGCTCAGGTAGTTATTATCCAAACGAAAAAAGAAGAGCTAGATATTAAGTACATGATTACTAAAAGAAATATAATGTATACTGATTAAAATGTAAATTAGTGTTATGTGGGATATTAAAGTACATAATGAATATGAATAACGTATCGTGCGTTCGAGCTAAGGGGAGGGATGTGTAGTAACTCCAGAATTTCGGCTTAAATTCTAGACACTCGGCCTTCCACCGTCTTCAACACCCAATGTTTTAAAAGTAAGTAAGAGAGTGGAAACGCATCTACTGTGAGGTTGGAAGTTTGTAATAAGAAGATGATAAGCGGGACAGGCGAACAACACCAACAAGTGTTTGCCGCAAGAGAAATTATTTGGTTGTTAAAACCAGGCAATTGTGATTACATTTAATTGTATCTAATGGGTATCAGTGTAATTGACTTGCAAGAGTTTGTATGCTTATATGAAACTTGTGGAAATGAAAATACACCTGATCTGAACTGAAACTATTAGAGTACTGAGTTATTTCAAATGAGAGAGATATATTTTGGTTCCTCTAACCAGCATTATTTCTTTGGAGAAGAAGTTATGTAGATCGACGCAGCCGCATATACAGAGAAGAGGATCAGCTAAATGTTTCAAGTAAGTCAACTGTAGTAAAAGAAGTGCGAAGTTCGCAATCCAGTTTTGCACCACTTCTCTTGTCGCTGAAACCATTAGTTTGTTGACTGAAGATCAGAAACAGACCAGTGTTGAAATGTGTGAGGAACTGCTTGCAGTTGTTAATGACAATGAAAACTTTCTTAAGAACATCATAACAGGCAATGAGGCGTGGGTATATGACTATGATACTGAAATGAAGATGCTGTCATCACAGTGGGTGGGCAATGGGTGGTCACATTGTCCAAAACAGCACTCATAAGTCGGTCAAAGATCAGTGTGATGTTGGTTGTGTTTTTTGACTACAAAGGCATTATCCATCATGAATTTTTGTCACATGGTCAGATGGTAAACAAGGAAATCTACCAGGGAATCCTAGTATGCATGAGGGATGTGGTGCACAGGAAGAGGCCTGAACTGTGGGAAGCCAGAGTTGGAAGTTGCGTCATGATGATGCACCAGCTCACGCATTGCTCCTTGTCTGCAGCTATCTAGCAAAATATCAAATTCCTGTTGTGTCCCATCCAC
Organism: Schistocerca serialis cubense; assembly: GCF_023864345.2. NCBI lineage: Eukaryota > Metazoa > Arthropoda > Insecta > Orthoptera > Acrididae > Schistocerca > Schistocerca serialis. The sequence continues at coordinate 544,512,427 of NC_064644.1, read as the reverse complement.
CATATTCTCTGGACGTAGCCCCAGCAGACTTTTTCCTGTTTCCCAAACTAAAAACATATTGAAAGGATGTCATTTCCAAACCATAGAGAGCTACAGGACCGTGCAATGAGAAACCTGTGTGTCTTACAATAAAATGTGTTCCAGGAGACATTCCAAAACTGGAAGAAACAATGGGAATGGTGTATTGCCAGTAGGGGGGACTATTTTGAAGGGGACAGTGTTGTACAATAAGCAAGTTCATTTTCTTTTTGAACACACTTCATATACATGTACAACTGTTAGTAAACATTACAACATGCATTGTACAAAGTAACAATAGAAAAATATTTATTTGTAATACATTCACATCTAAGCATGACTATACATGTCACATTGAAGCTGTTGTTCAAATGGTTCAAATGGCTCTGAGCACTATGGGACTCAACTGCTGAGGTCATTAGTCCCCTAGAACTTAGAACTAGTTAAACCTAACTAACCTAAGGACATCACAAACATCCATGCCCGAGGCAGGATTCGAACCTGTGACCATAGCGGCCTTGCGGTTCCAGACTGCAGCGCCTTTAACCACACGGCCACTTCGGCTGGCAGCTGTTGTATAGTTTACAATAAATGTTCAAATATCCCACTGTCAATTTCAGTGCATTTGTGCACTCTTGAGAGAACACATTGTGTTGCTTGTCTGAGTGCCTCAGCATGTTCCATAGTGAAAGCAGCAGCATCCATGATATGACCAAGCAGTTCATCTCACTTATTCTCATTTTTGTTACACTTCAAGGCTTCATCCAACCCCGTAAACAAAAAATCAAATGGTGTAAAGCCTGGCAATCTTGGTGGCCAGTTAACTGTACTTCCACAAACAATCCAGAAACTAGGATAAGTGCAGTTGAGATAATCCGTAACATGTCTGGTAAAATGTCAAGGGGCTCTGTCATGCTGGAAGTACATTGCAGTCCACATGGCTACAGGGACATCCTCAAGGTGTTCAACAAACGAATTTTCAAAAAATGCAAGTAACTCAGCTCCATCATTCACTCATCTAAAATGACTGGAACTGTCAACAGGTTACCAATCATGACACACCAAACACTGATAAAAAAAAGAACTTGGAAACTGGCTTCCACTGTAGTGTGTGAATTTTCTTATGACCACTGATGACTATTGTGTGTTGTTGATTCCATTCCATGCAAACATGACTTAGTCAGCAAATAGTATTAATGGAAGCAAATGATGATTCTTATTTAACCCATGACAATGTTCAAGTTGTGTGACATTACTTCCAATGTGACCATTGCAGACAGACTGTATGTGAAATGGGTATACATTTTATATATGCTTGTAAGACATCAATATGCCCCAACTGTCACTGTGTGCTGGCATGGGCATTACACTTCACCGTTTCAGCAATGTCTTGCTGTTCTTGCAGAGTTGTTGAACTACACATTCATAAGAAAAATGGAAACTTGGAAGAATATGTATTTAATTTCTGGTAAACATTCTATGATCAGAAATTCAACATGTTCAAAAATGTCAATGGTATTCTTTGGCAGCAGCAGAACACTAACACTGCAAAAGCCACAAACAAACACCATATCTGCATATTCTTCATTAGCGTAGACTTGTGGCACTGGAGTATATACAAAGACAGTTAACCGATGCCTTTTTTCTGATTCACTCTCAATCTCTTGACCTACACGACTCACATCACACTATGGACAACTGCACATTCGAGTAGGTAAGTCACATATGTGCATGCCACTGACCCAAAAACAAATGTTTGTTAAATGTGTTCTATCTAATAAACAATGTGGAGTAGTGCATATGTCCATAGGAAGTGTTTTGCTTCATGTGATCATTCCTGTCATATCCCTGGATACTGACCTTTCTTACGGGGACATCCTGTACAAAGACAGAGATGCTAAATGAAACATGTTTCACTGTCATGAGGGCACCGAGTAAACCCTTCAATGACTACTATTTGTGAATCACAAAGGAACTGAAATTAAGGAAAAAGCAGATACGTTTAACTCTGTTTGAAATCTTGTTTGTTTATTTGTTTTTGTGCCTTGAATATTATGTTGTACAATGTACAATGTTTCACTATCATGAGGGTACCGAGTAAACCCTCCAGTGACTACTATTCATGAATCACACAGGTACTGAAATTAAGGAAAAAGCAGGTATGTTGAACTACATTTGCAATCTTGTTGTTGTTGTGGTCTTCAGTCCTGAGACTGGTTTGATGCAGCTCTCCATGCTACTCTATCCTGTGCAAGCTTTTTCATCTCCCAGTACCTACTGCAACCTACATCCTTCTGAATCTGCTTAGTGTATTCATCTCTTGGTCTCCCTCTACGATTTTTACCCTCCACGCTGCCCTCCAATACTAAATTGGTGATCCCTTGATGCCTCAGAACATGTCCTACCAACCGATCCCTTCTTCTGGTCAAGTTGCGCCACAAACTTCTCTTCTCCCCAATCTTATTCAATACTTCCTCATTAGTTATGTGATCTACCCATCTAATCTTCAGCATTCTTCTGTAGCACCACATTTCGAAAGCTTCTATTCTCTTCTTGTCCAAACTATTTATCGTCCATGTTTCACTTCCATACATGGCTACACTCCATACAAATACTTTCAGAAATGACTTCCTGACACTTAAATCAATACTGGATGTTAACAAATTTCTCTTCTTCAGAAACGCTTTCCTTGCCATTGCCAGCCTACATTTTATATCCTCTCTACTTCGACCATCATCAGTTATTTTGCTCCCCAAATAGCAAAACTCCTTTACTACTTTAAGTGCCTCATTTCCTAATCTAATTCCCTCAGCATCACCCGATTTAATTAGACTACATTCCATTATCCTTGTTTTGCTTTTGTTGATGTTCATCTTATATCCTCCTTTCAAGACACTGTCCATTCCATTCAACTGCTCTTCCAAGTCCTTTGCTGTCTCTGACAGAATTACAATGTCATCGGCAAACCTCAAAGTTTTTATTTCTTCTCCATGAATTTTAATACCTACTCCGAATTTTTCTTTTGTTTCCTTTACTGCTTGCTCAATATACAGATTGAACAACATCGGGGAGAGGCTACAACTCTGTCTTACTCCCTTCCCAACCACTGCTTCCCTTTAATGTCCCTCGACTCTTATAACTGCCATCTGGTTTCTGTACAAATTGTAAATAGCCTTTCGCTCCCTGTATTTTACCCCTGCCACCTTTAGAATTAGAAAGAGAGTATTCCAGTCAACATTGTCAAAAGCTTTCTCTAAGTCTACAAATGCTAGAAACGTAGGTTTGCCTTTCCTTAATCTTTCTTCTAAGATAAGTCGTAAGGTCAGTATTGCCTCACGTGTTCCAGTGTTTCTACGGAATCCAAACTGATCTTCCCCGAGGTTGGCTTCTACTATTTCTACTATTTCTACTACTTCTACTATTTGCAATCTTATCTGTTTATTTATTTTGGTGCCAAGAATATTATGTTGTACAAAATAAAAAAAGATATGCTGTGCAATCTATGAAAAACACATACACAGAAATATGAAAATATGTAGCACAGATATGTATGTTTAGTTACAATAATAAGATATAATAATACAATATAACAGTACATCTCAACATGCATTGTGTAAGTTATTTGTCAGATTTGCATGCTATAATTTAGTAACACAGCAAACATTCAAAATAATTAGAATTGTAAGATTAACAATAAGTGAAATTAAGGTTCAAGTAGAGTTGATATGAATTGACTGTTGGATACTCATCAACTGAATAAAATGAATGTTTAATTCTCCCACTGATGCAAAGAAGAGTGGATATGGATATATGTCACTGGTGCTGAGAAACAGCTGAAATGTGACAATATTCCAAAGCCTGATGGAACCCCTACCAGATCTGACACAGAATCTGTGGCTAAGTTAGCTCAGATTTCAACCATCCCATAGATTCTTTGAAGACAGAGCTGTGCCCCAATACTGGAAAAAAGCAAAGATTACACTTCTCCACAAAAGGGTAACAGAAGTGATCCACAAAACTACCATCCAATATCTTTGACATCCATCTGTTGCAAGGACTCCAATACCCAGCCACAAGGGCGGAATGGGGTGGCGGTTGGAGCGCAGCAATCCCTAGTTCTCAAAGAAAGGACAAAATTGGTATAGTCAGCTGTTTTTCTTTCAAGAAAATGATTTAAAAGTCAACATTATGCAACAATATTATCAAAAGGATAGTTGATACTCATGGTATAGTGGAGGTGCTGAGTCACAGATAGGCACAACAAAAAGACTGTCAGAAAATGTGTTGTGTGTGTGTATTTTGGCTATTTTTGACAAAGGCATTGTTGGTCAAAAACTCATTTTGTGACAGTCTTTTTGTTATGCCTATCCACGACTCAGCATCTCCATTATATGGTGAGCAGCAACTATCCTTTTCATGACACTGTTACATTCCATCCTGGATTTTTCAATATTATACAGGTTTTTAACATGGTTGGAACTAGAATTTCTTATGGCTATTTACAAGTTGCCATTTGTCTTCCAAATTATTAGAAATATTCCACATTCACAGGTCTAGTTACACATTATGAGCTCAAATGTAATGAGGTATTCAAATTGAATGACTATCTCAGTGCAACCAACATGGATTCTGAAAACATCACTCATGCAAATCCCAACTCATATGACAATGTGAGAGGCATGCATCAAGGCAATCAGGTAGATGAAGTATTTCTTGACTTCAGAAAAGCAACTCTCCAGTACCACACAAATGTTTATTAGAAAAGTATAATAGTATGGGGCAAAAAGTGATATCTAAGTCTGTATTATGATTTTATTTCTATATCTTGCAATAAACACTAAGATCAAATCCAAATCTGTCACTGATATCCATTTTGGATCGCAGCTAATACCTAGTATCATGGGAGCTCCACTGCTTTTTGGGAGTGCTTGGATAGAAAGTACAGATGTAGAAGTAATTCAGGTGTCCTCAAGGAAGAGTGTTGGCCCACTTGCTGTTCATATTCTATATTAATAATCTAGCAGACAATATTAATAATAACCTTAGACTTTTTGCAGATAGTGCAATTATTTATGATGTACTACTGTCTGAAGTACTTCTCAAATATTTAGTCAAATCTTGATAAGATTTAAAAGTGGTGCAAAGACTGACAACTTCTTGCAAATGTTCGGAAACATAAAACTACGCACTTTACAAAATGCACAAACACAATATCCAATGATGGCAATATCAATGAGTCACAACTGGGACACATTAATTCATATATATAAGTTGGTGTTGAATGTGGCAATGTGAAATTGTTTCATTTAAGGTCAGGCCATGCTTAATACTGTATTTTTCCCCCTTTTCTGCTCTCTGTGCCACATGCATTGTATCTGAATGATCCAAATCATTATCAAAGTAGTATTTTTCAAAAACTTATCACTGAGTGCATAGTTTACAGGCTGCTGATAACAATATAAGTAGTTCATGTAGATCATTTTATTTAAAGAAATATCAAAATTAACAATTTGTAAAAACCACTTGCCTTTGAAATTTTAACCTTGGTACTAGTTATTTGTTTCATAACAATAATGGAAATTCCTGGAGGGAGCAATATGTAAAATAAGGGAAAGTCAACCGCTCACCTATAACAGATTGATGCTTGGAACACAGAAACATGTAACATAGAACAGCATACACCCTAGCTTTCGAGCATTAGCTCATTTTAAGTACACACATTCACACACCGAACAACACTGACACCCAAATACACACTTCTGTAGACATGGCAAGAATAATTATTGACACTCAATTATTGAAAACAGTTGCCTGAGTTAATGGAGCTGGGGAGGGAAGGACTCAAGGTGGGGGCAGTGGGAGAGACTCTAAGGCTGCCCCTCCCATTCACCCTCTTCACCTTTCTCTCTTTCTTCCCCCTAAGTTTTGTCCCCTCTCCTTCTTCCTGCATATCTCTTGCTGTACCATCTGCATTCCTGCCTTCCTCTAGTGCAGCGCAGAGGCATCTACCTGAAGACCTGCCTTTTTCCTGCTACCCCCTTCTTGTGCCCTCTCCTATCCCTCCCCACCTCCATCAGCTCCTTTCACTGATTGTGTACCAATAATTAATCTTGCCATGGCTATGGGAGTGTTCATTTGGGTGTCTGTGTGTTTGAATGTTTGTACTTTTGCATGACAAAGAGGTAGTCCACATAAGATAGTGTGAATGCTGTATTCTGTTATGTGTTTCTGTGCTCCATGCATCAATCTTCTGTTGGTGAGTGGTTGCCTTTCCCTTATTTTATGTGTTGTTTATTTTATGAAACGTCTATCTTATCTGACAGGCCTCTTCTTCTCTGAAAACAGTGTAATTAAAAAGTTATCTTTATTCAAAAGTGTTCGTTTCCATAATCTAATATATACATAATCCTTTCAAAAACCTAGTGCCACAGTACTGTAGCTCTGTTCTTTTTGTTTTCAAACCACAGAATTTTAGTAGAATAACACATTGATAAATGAAATATTTCAATTACAAAAGGTAATTTTTCAGAAAATTCTACATTGACTTTTCTAAATCCCGTGGATAAAAACACAAACTCAAAATTCTACTAAGAAAAATAGGTCATATCATTTTTGTCATTTGAAGAGTACCCATCTCATAGTTCAACAAAATAACTTTTTGCTCTAATGTATGTATGTATTAACCATCATTGTTGTTGCTTATGAAAATATATTGATCCTATATTGTCTCATACTGTAAAAACTGTATTACAGGCATCTTTAAAAAGGCAGTATGCAAACAGCAAATGTCACCAAACATCGGTGGAAGCCTACTTACAAAATTTCAAGAAGCAACATTAATTGATGACTCTAGACACTTTCTTAAGCCCATTATGTGTTATTTTCATAGGTAACATAAAGACAGTATTAGGGTAATCATTGCACACATAAAGGCATTTAGACACTTTTTCCACATGAGTGACTGGACTGGGAAAAAAATCCTAAAATGTGGTTATGCTATGTACCTCCACCATGCACTTTACTGTAGTTTGTAGAGTATGTGTTGTGACTCGCCGATCATTCAAAGCACTGCCGCACAATTACGCGTGTCCTCTACGTGCGGCGCTGTTTGCAGCTGTGCCACCTAAGCGGCCAGCCGAGCAGCGGCCGCTAGACTGGAACTCAGTGCTCATTCGAATGCTAACGTGTACACATGTCTTGCTTGTCAACTTACTCTGTTACTTATATGTGTTGTGTCGTTCTGAAATATATTTGTTAAACTTGACATTATAACAATTGGTGACGAGGATGGGATTTTTCCTTTTCACCGTTGACCCACAGGGTTCCATGGCTACTGTCGAGCAACTATTCCAAAATCTCCTTGAACAGCAAACGCTTCTAACGGCGGCGATGCGCGATTTTGTCGCGGCGTCAAATGCGGGGAATTTCTCGTCGTTGGCTGTACCTCCTTTTCCTCCTTACGACGAGACGGCGGAAGACTGGTCTGATTATGAAAAACGTCTTTGACAGCACTTCTTGGCATTTCATGTCACGGACGAACAACCACGTAAGTCTCTGTTCCTTTCCTGGATTTCACCTCAAATGTATCGGTTGTTGTCGCAATTGGCTCCTTTGAAGGATCCTGCATCTTTGTGCTTTGCTGAAATGTGCTCACTTCTGTCTGTCTATTTTCAAAAGCAAACGCATGTGGTAGCCTCTCGTGTTGCCTTTTATCATTGTCAAAAACAGCCACATCAATCCTATCGTGCTTGGGCTGCTGAACTTCACGGCCTCAGTTGAAAGTGTCAATTTGTTACTGATGTTCACAAAGAATCCTATGCCGATTCCATGGTACGGGATGCTATTATCCGGTCGGCGCCCAACAAAGAAGTTCGGCAACGTTCCCTTCAGTTGGCGAATCCGACTCTACATGAAGTTCTCTCCATTGCGCAGTCTTTTGAAATTTCTCGCGCCGCTGGGGCACAAATAGATGCGTGGGGTGATGTTGGGGAAATACAACCTCTGTGCGCTGTTGACGACGCGTGCGGCGCATCCCTGCCGGCCGACGTGGCCACAGTGCGCTCCCACGGGCAGCCTCGGCCTAGCCGTAAATAACCCGCTAAGAAACTGCAGCAAAACCCCCGGCAACTTCCTTCATGTCCGCGGTGTTTTACGAAACATTCACGCGAGTATTATCCCCAATGTTGGGCTGTGTGTCACAATTGCAAAAAGAAAGGTCATGTGTCTTCTGTTTGCAAATCCGACCGCATACATGATGTTCATGAACATGTCTGATTCTGTGTTGTCTGTCAATTGCACTTCTTCCCTTTCAGGGAAGTTATTCCTCACTGTCCAAATCCTTGGCCGAGATGTTCGCATGCAAGTGGATACTGGTTCTGCTGCCACTATAATTAATTCTCAGACGTATCTTCAGTTGGGTTCTCCACTCCTGTCACCTGTCACTCAGCAATTACGGACGTACATTAAACAGAAGATTTCTCACTTGGGACAGTTTAATGCTGAGGTATCTTACAAATCCGTCAACCACACAGTTCCCATATTTGTGGTCGACCAGAGCAATGCAGAAAATCTTTTTGGTTTCGATGCCTTTTGTGTTTTTGGGTTCTCCATAGATGACTCTGTCAATATTGTCTCTGATGCTATTCCTTATACTCAACTGGATTCCTTGTCGACAACATTTTCGTCCCTTTTTTCTCCTGGGTTAGGCCGTGCAAACGACTTTGAAGCTCATATCACGCTCAAACCCCCTGCTCGGCCTAAGTTTTTTCGGGCTTGGCCCATTCCTGTGGCCCTTCGTGACCGGGTAAAACGGGAGTTGGATTGTTTCACTACTTCAGGGGTCTTGCTTCCTGTCACTTCCAGTGAGTGGTCCTCTCCTGTTGTTGTCACTGCTAACCCAAATGATGATATTCGTCTCTGTGGCGATTTCAAAGCCACTGTAAATGCTCAATGCCTCATCGACATTTACCCTATGCCCCGTCCTGAAGAACTGTTCACTAAACTTGCTGGAGGCCAGTATTTTTCTAAAATTGACCTGTCAGAAGCTTATCATCAACTTCCTCTTGACACTGCTTCCCGGCAGTTTCTGGTCCTTAACACGCCTTTTGGCCTCTATCAATACCAACACTTGCCTTGCCATTCGGGGTTGCTAGCGCCCCTGCTCTCTTTCAGCGATTCTTGGAACAATTATTGCTCCCTGTCCCTGGGTGAATCAATTACATGGACGACATTGTTGTCATTGGCTCCACCACTGAAGAACATCTGCAAAATCTCCGCACACTTTTTCATGTCTTACAGACTGCCGGTCTTAAGTGTAATCTTCAGAAATCACAATTTTTTCAGGCATCTATCACGTACTTGGGTTTTCAACTCTCTCGGGATGGTATTCGTCCGCTTCAGCAAACTGTCGCTGCGATCGATGCCCCTCCTCGCCCTACATCTGTTAAGGAACTGCAGGCCTTCTTGGGGAAAATAGCATACTAGCACAAGTTTTTACCATCTGCCGCTTCGGTGGCTCAGCCGTTGCATCGCCTGTTGCATAAAAATGTGCCTGTTCACTGGTCCGCATCATGCGATGCGGCTTTCCAGCTTTCCAGAAATTGAAGACTATGCTGAAACAGGCCCCGTGCCTGGCTACTTATCGACCTGGCCAACGTCTTGTTCTTGCCACAGACGCCTCTCAATATGAGGTCGGTGCAGTCCTTGCGCACCGTTTTTCTGACGGTTCGGAACAACCCATTGCTTATGCCTCCAAAACGCTCACCGATGCCCAACAAAAGTATTCTCAAATTGAAAAAGAAGCTTTGGCCATTATTTAAGCTCTTCATAAGTTTGGTGTTTTTCTCTATGGCTCAAAATTTCATTTTGTTACGGATCACAAACCACTTGTTTCCTTGTTTCATCCATCAACGTCACTTCCCGACAAGGCTGCACACCACCTCCAGCATTGGGCTCTTTACCGTATTTACTTGAATCTAAGCCGCACTTTTTTTCCGGTGTTTGTAGTCCAAAAAACCGCCTGCGGCTTAAAATCGAGTGCAAAGTAAGCGGAAGTTCTGAAAAATGTTGGTAGGTGCCGCCGCAACTAACTTCTGTCGTCGAATATATGTAGCGCTACGCAGGCATGCTTTGCAGGCACAAAGACAAATACTGGCACCAAAACCTCTGTGTCAGTAAATAAATAAAAAAAAGGTGGAAGACGAGCTTTTTTTTCTCCGCCCCGAGTTTCAACCACTGCATTTTCATACATTATCCAACGAAGTAAATACAAATTCCGTATTGTTCCTCTTCGAACGTAGCAGCATTTCAATGTACTACAAAAATCCGACTGGCAAGACTGTTTGGGATATTTGTCAATATGGCCAACTCTGCTTTCTGAATTTTTTCCCAACTGTGAGAAGAAATGGTTGCTAATAGGAACTTTTATGAATTGTGAATCACATGCAGTATTCTCTTCACCATAAGAATAATACGAATATAAACATTTTGCCATGTATTCTTTCGTGTTTGCTGCTATCTCATTTAAATCCTGTCCGCCTAAAAAACTACGAAACTAGAGTGAGACAACAGCAGACGCGGAAGAATATACATACCATGTCATGTTTATATTCGTATTATTCTTATGCCTAATAGTGATACAGTCAAAAATGAAGCACGGCAATTGACTAGATTTTTAAATCTAAGATGACTCTAATTTCTGTGCACAATGTAATGTACTAAAGAGGCGTCTGCAAAGATTTTCAAACGGAAAAAATTTTCGCTAAATTCTCGTTCAGAACATCTTCTATCATACGCAGTCTATTATTTGATTCTTGTTGATCATTATCAAAGAAAGCAGCAGTGTAAGTAGCAACGAATAGCAGTCTCATGCCATTGTTTCGCTAATGAGACGATTCCTCTCTTTGTTTTTTTTTTAATTGTAAGCGGCGGTAGCGTGCACAAAAGCAAGCCATGCCGCGAGCGGCGACAGGCCGTAAACCCTCATTTTCAGAATGCAACAAACAATGCATGACACAGTACAGTAATGCATTTTCAGCTTTGAGTGACGGAAACACCTATAACAAAGAGAACTGCACTTGTCAGATCAAAGAAAAATAAGCAATCAATTCAAACCAGACGAAGCACGTGAAAAAGGAAGAGTACCCGTATAAATATGGACGGAGCGCCTGACGCATAACAACGGCTACCTGGTAAAGCTTAACTGCTAAGCTTACGACTCGAACCAAACTACTACAGCTGTATCGTCATTCACTCAACCTAAATTGTGTCTCATATTACAATGGACCAAGTTTGTTTCGATTTGGAAGTGCGGCTTAAAACTTTTCTCTCCCCTTGAATTTCGAGTCTCAGATTTCAGGTGCGGCTTAGATTCATGAAAATTTTTTTTCCTCGAATTCGAGTCTCATTTTTCAGGTGCGGCTTAGATTCGAGTGCGGCTTAAATTCGAGTAAATACGGTACTTGTCTCGTTTCAATTATGAGATTCATTTCCGGCCAACGGCTCAACATGCAAATGCTGATGCTCTGGCTCGCCTTCCCATGGGTCCTGATGAGGCATTCGATAGGGACGAACTTTTGTGTTTCCACCTGGATGTTGCCAAGCAGCGGGTTGTGGACGGGTTCCCCATCACTGGGGACAGGCTGGCGGCTGGTACGAGTTCTGACCCTACCCTCTCCCGGGTTTTATGCTGTATTCAGAAGGGTTGGCCAGATCGCCCATCCGCTAAGACTTCTGATCCGTTACGGAACTACTACGCTTTGCGCTACCGCCTCACGGCTAGGGATGGTGTTATCCGCCTCTCCACTGACAATGCTTCGCCGCGGGTTGTGGTACCTGCATCTTTGCGTGCTTCGGTCTTGCGCCTCCTTCATCAAGGGCACTGGGGTGTGTCTCGCACAAAATCTCTGGCGCGCCGTCATGTGTACTGGCTTGGCATTGACTCTGAAATAGCACACATGGTCGCTGCCTGGGGCTCAGGCTGCTGCCCCGAAGTCATCTTTGTCACCGTGGCCTTCGCCTGAGAAGCCCTGGGAGCGCATTCATGCTGACTTTGCGGGACCCTTTTTAGGTACTTATTGGCTCCTCGTAATTGACGGCTACTCTAACTTTCCTTTCATTGTCCGTTGCACGTCGCCTACCACCGCGGCAACCACCAGTGCTCTCGCCCGCATTTTTTCTTTGGAAGGCCTCCCATCTACTCTTGTTACTGATAATGGTCCGCAATTTGCCTCTTCCGAATTTGCGGATTTTTGTGCTCGTCACGGCGTTATGCATGTCACGGCCCCGCTGTTCCATCCACAATCCAACGGTGAGGCTGAACGACTGGTCTGCACATTTATGGCTCAGATGCGGAAACTTCTGACTTCTTCTGCTGCTGATGATGCACTTCTCCAGTTTCTGGCGTCTTACCGTTTCACCCCCATGGGCAACCACAGCCCGCCTGAGCTCTTACATGGCCGACAGCCCCGCACGCTACTTCATCTTCTGCAGCCTCCCACCTCACGGCCGCGGGTGCCTTCCCTTGGCCGGTTCACCACCAACGACCTAGTCTGGGTATGGGGTATGGCAGGCGGCCAAAATGGAGCCCGGGCCACATCTTAAGACACCGTGGCAGACACCTGTATGAAATCCAAATGGACACAGGTGTTGCAGTGTGTCATTCGGACCAGCTTCGGCCTCGTGTGCCAGCAACGCCTGTTTCGAATGCTGCTACACCACTTTTGGCCCTACCTGACACTCGGGATCTTGGCATCTCTCAATACTCACAACATAGCCCTCTCACAGTCATCGCGATGCCAGCACAAGAACGGACTCCACCAGGAGACGTGCCCATGCACGAACCGGATGACCATACTCTGTCAGAGCAAATCTACTCGCCTCCTCCTCCAAAGGACGCCGACACATCGCCCATGTCTCCTGTCATATCAACTGGACTTGCCGCAATGGGCAGATTGGTGCAGGGGGCCCCAGCAGATTCGACCCCTACGTCTCCTGTCATCTCGACCTGTTATCATCGGGGACACTTCCGTCCGTTCGGGAAGCCTCCTCCTCGAGACTTTACGGCGAGTCAAACAACGCCTATGGACGTTAGCCATCTCCAGGACACCTCCATCAAGAACAGTGCAACAATTTCAAAGGAGGGAAAAGTGTTGTGACTCGCTGATCATTCAAAACGCCGCCGCGCAATTACGCGTGTCCTCTACGTGCGGCACTGTCTGCCAGCCATGCAGCAGCTGCGCCACCTACGCGGCCAGCTGAGCAGCGGCCGCTAGACTGGGACTCAGTGCTCATTCGAATGCTAACATGTACACATGTCTTGCTTGTCAACTTACTCTGTGACTTATATGTGTTGTGTCATTCTGAAATATATTTGTTAAACTTGACATTATAACAGTATGTATATAGATATAGGTGTAGAGTGGTCACTTGCTTCTTTCAGTCTTTTGGGTGATACTACTTAGTTTCATATGTTTCATCAACATAGGTGCCTCATTGTCAGCTTCTGCATTTACTGCCCTCAAAAACAATAGGTGTAAAATTTAAGAACCTTCAACATCGCAGCCCATCAGCAATTGTTGGTTAATATAGTAAAAAACTAAAAAGCCGCCTCGATTGCAAAAAAAGCACCTAGTGTTAAGTGTTAACCCAGGTTTCGGCGTAGATAACTACACCTTCTTCAGAACAACAATAAAATCCACAAGTGCCTAAGAAGACCTTTGTCAATGATTAAAAGAACACCATAGCTATTCATATGTAAAATTTGTGTATTCTCCAGGTTGAGTAGAGTTCAAAGAAAGAACTGGTAGCATGTCGAACAGCTTAAGAGTGTGACAACTCATTACACTAACCTATAAAATGTTTGTGAGATGCAATGTGAAAATCCACATAACAACATGTGTGGTATAACAAATGCAAGATATAAAACTCTATGATTAGAACCATCATATGGTGTTAATAATATTATAAACACAACAGTTTGTATGAATGAATCTAGCTTGAATTTATGGACTCAGTCATGGTTAACAATAAAGTAACTCAAGCTTCCACTTGCCCGATTTCTCTACCAGACTGAAAATTTACAATTTACTGAAACAATACTATCCATGTAATGTTAATAAAACAGCTATGAATAAAATAATACAACAACTTCACTTACTCTGTGTTTCTAACAACATACTTCGTACTTTTTCTTCAGATTGCATCTGAAACAAAATTTTTCTTAAGAAACTGCTTGATGCTGCATATTCAAATCATAAGACTCAGGTAAATAATTTATTGGTATTTAAGAAAAGAAAAAATGAGCCAACTGTAAATAAAATTGAGAGGTCTGTCAAAATAAAGACTGGAATAAATTTATATTGTAATTAATGTGCAATTTTCATGTAAAATTCAAAATTTACTTCAGTTAAGAAGCAATGAAGAGAGAAGAAGTTAACAACTGAAAATGTTTCAACACTTTTACTGGCCAATTTCTCTGTATTAATGAGTGAAATCTTACTTTTGCGCACTGTGTTCCTGTCATTAGAGGGAATCTTCGTGCATTTGCTGTTATCATCTTGTTTATGTATCCCAATTTGCCATACAATCCATATTTCTGTTCATCAATAGGTCGCAAAGTACCATTTTTCATCATTGCTTTGTAGATCTGTAATCAATAATACTCAAAGGATGTAATTACAAAATGACTGAAATGAAACTGAAAAGTAACAACTGTGAGAAACTGAGAATGACACACAAATGCAACAAGGAAGAAATTTAATCTTCATACTTACACGTTAGATAATATATAATTGCAATCTACTAAACATGGTTCGTGGTTGCTTCATGTTACATATTCACCAGTCCTTTCAAGATCTTCAGATCAGGACAAATCAGTCAAGCCTACTAACAGTAAAATTCTAAATGGAAACTCAAACAAGAATGAAAAAAACGGGAAGTGGGCAAGATGTGTGAGTTGTAGTGTAATTGTCCCATTGAGTTGTATTTTATAGTATTTTTACTGGTCCTGTTGTCTACAAAAGCAGCTTATGCAGAAGATATTGGACAAGGCAACTTAAATGTATACAGGTGGAAGTGATTTCTATGCACACATATTTAAAATTACAAATAATACACTCCATACATTCATAAAGATAATATATGTTTTTTTTCAATATTATGAAAAGGAAAGTTGCTACTCACCATATAGCGGATATGCTGAGTTGCAGACAGGCACAACAAAAAAACTGTCACAAATAAAGCTTTCAGCCATTAAGGCCTTTGTCAACAATAGCGACAGACACACACGCACACACACACACACACACTCATGCAAATGAAACTCACACACACGACTGCAGTCTCAGGAAACTGGTTTTAGTTGCCTGAGACTGTAGAGAGAGAGAGAGAGAGAGAGAGAGAGAGAGAGAGAGAGAGAGAGAGAGAGTGTGTGTGTGTGTGTGTGTGTGTGTGTGTGTGTGTGTGTGTGTGTCAACTGTTGCTGACAAAGGCCTTAATGGCTGAAAGCTTTATTTGTGACAGTCTTTTTGTTGTACCTATCTGCGACTCCGGATGTCTGCTATATGGTGAGAGAATACACAAATTTGTTACATTCCATCCTGGATTTTCCAATGGGTGGTTTTTAAATTTACGAGCTTTCAGGATGTGTCTTTACAGTGATCTCAGTAGTAGAATGATATGAACTTATGGACAACACAACACCCAGTCCATGAGCAAAGAAAATCTCCAGTCCAGCGAGGAATAATGGAAATTTTGGATGGAATATATGTAAAATGTATCTCTTATTCTCTGTTCCTCTTGTGATGCAGCTGCTGACACATGTGTATTCCTGCTCTTGCCTCACCTGACCCCTCCTTGCCTTGTGACTTCCGTGGCCCCTCCCCACATCCATCAGCCCGGGCAATGGCTCTCTAATAATCCGTGAAGCCGTGGCCGCAGTAGTGTGCATTTGATGGTCTGTGAGGTTTTGTGTGTGAATAGGTGTGCTTCCTCCCAAAAGAAGAGCCATAGCTAAAATTACGGTGTCCTGTTATATATGGCTATGCACCACACCTCAGCCTGCTGGAAGGGAGTGGCTGACTTAACTATGTACAGTACACTTCATACATTTATATAATTTAGGGGTAAACAACACCACTCACCAAATAATTGCATCACACAGTGGTAATGACAAGAAGGTATGAACTTGGAAGGGGTGACAGGAAAGAGGAGGGGGAAACTGTTGGGTGATGGTAGAGTGTAGTGAGTTAGCAGAGATTGAAACTCTAAGGATTACAGAAGCAAGGATGTATTGCAAGTATAACTCCCATCTTCTGTAGTTCAGAAAAGCTGGTGCTGGGGAAAACAATCCTGATGGCATGGGTTGTGAAGCAGCCACTGAACTTGGGCATTTTGTGCACAACTGCATCTTCCACCACTGGATCGTCAACTTTGTTTTTGGCCACAATTTGGCAGTGACCACTTATCAGTGACCATTTATTTGCTGGACAGTTGGTTAGCGATCATGTCCACATAAAATACAAAGCACAAATTTAAGCAGGAATGCTATATGACATGGCTGCTTTCACGGGTTTTCTGCTTCTGATGGGATAGAACAAGCCTGTGACTGGACTGAAATAGTATGTGCTGATTTTCTAGGTCTTGCACTTTGGTCTTCCAGAGGGATGTGACCCCTGTGGCAAGGGGTTGGAAGTGGGAGTGGCCTGGCAATGGACCAGGAATTTCTTTAGGGAGAGGTTTGGGGAAAGAAGTAGAATTTGGAAAAGTCACCCAAAACCCCATGTTAGGGGAGACTTACTGGATGGTATGAGAAGGAAAGACTTTTTCTCCTTTCTGGTAAGTCTTCCCTGACCTGGGATTCTGGGTGCTTTCCAAACTCTACCCCTCTTCCTAAACCTCACCATTCCTTTTTCTTCGCCCATCTTCTTTCCCCTTCAACCATTCTGCCAGAAGAAAGAGCCATTGGGTCTGAAAGCTGGCATATGTAATACCTTTTATACATATGTCCTCCTGCCACTGCTTGGTGAGTAGATTTTTTAGTGCATGGATAGATATTTGGGGATGTAGATAAGTCTGTTACTGGTACCTTTCTTTTGCTCTTCCTTACCTGCATGCTGTGAGGGTGCATTATTTTTCTCAACTGACCAATATTGTTTTTGTTTTATGCATACTTATTGATTTAGTTCCTAGTGCTGTAATGGCCGCAACTATTTCTTGGTGTTTCAGTGGAAGGCTAGTAGCAAAGCAATGTAGAAGCCAGAGGCAGCTGGTGGCCACAGTAGGCTGGCATGCTGTTTGCAGCAGCAAGGCTGTTTGTGTCAGCAATCCTGGGCATGTCACAACTGCAGACCAGGCAGCTGCTGTCAACACACACTGCAGCACCCGATCATGTGCCGACAGGTGGCACAGCTGCTGCACCATGGCATCCATCTGTATCTACATGAGTCATAATAAAGAACTCGCCTTGTCACTATTATTTCAGTGAAGCCTCCAGTGGCAAGCATCTTTGCCTTGACCATTAACTGCTGCCCATCCTGGTCCAGTAAGTAGCCCACAACTCCCATGTCTACTTCAATGTGGATTTACATCTGCATTTACAGGTGCTAGCTGGGCTTTCATCAACAATCACTGCCTGGATACCAACACTAGTCATTGATCCACACTGTTGCACATGATTTTACAAAAGTAGGTGGTTGCAGAGCCAATGCATTTTCATCTGAGAGTATGGGATATACTGGGTGACAATGCTTTCCAGTCCCATTCTCTCCTCTGCTCCATACTGAATGTTGTTTGGAGCAATTCACACACATGGATGGAGCCATACACGAAGAATTTTCTTTGTCGACAGCCAAACCACATCTGCACTTTAGATCCCATTTTAGTGTGCCCAAAACGTCGACATTTACATGACAACATGGTTAACGTGTATAAGGCCAGCTTTCAGGTGAACAAAACTTTCAGCAGTGTACAGTACTTGGATGGTTTATTTATTTATTCTTTTTATAATGCTCTTGATCTGTCACATCTTCACTTTTCCATTTATGTTGTAATTCCTTGAAACACGGATGCATTATGTCCCTGTAGCTTGAGATGTAACACATTATTTTAGGGCAAATGATTGGTTATGCACTCAATCCTTTTAAACGGTGAAAGATAATCCTGATATTTAATAAACATTTTTTATTAGTAGTTAAGTTTCAGACAGCATATTGTTGGAGAAATGGTTTATCGTTATGCGCAAATAAGGCTAGATACATGGGCACAACTTATCTGCAAGGCAGGGCAACAAGTTTATCTTGTCCACCTGCTGTGGGCTACTTGTTCTTAGATGTCACAGCTTGGAGGTGTGTTCTAGCCATGGAAGAATGGCACTCATGATAACAATGGTGACATAGTAGAAGCAAGCAGAAAAGAAGTTACATAAACTGTCATTCGGTCTTACATCCTTGGTTGTTTTGTTTGCCGAAACATATTCTCATTGTACAAGATATCTGTTCCCAAATGTTTGTGATATGGATGTAATATACATATTTGATGACAATTAACTCAATGTATAAAGATATATAAACGGATTGGTGTTGAAAGAAGAAATATTGTTGGTCAATACATAAAATGAGGAGGATTTCTTTCAGCCTCTAACACTGAAAACACTGCAAATGAGATGAAGTCCACTAGCAAGAGCAGAAGCATGGTTATCTGGATTTTATTAGCTGGTCTGGATACTAGTTAATTTTATGAAATAGGTGACCATGAAGAACATATTACACAGTAAATGGGGTAAATCCAAAATTGATAAACTAATACTCCATTTTGGCTCAGTGCCATAAATGGAGTAATGAAACACACGTGTCGTCCACGTAACGGAAAAAGCCACATGGTATGGATAAACTCCTTGACTTCCTTACACATCTAAACTCCATACACCCAAACATCAAATTCACTATGGAGACTGAAACGGAGGGTAAATTACCTTTCCTTGACATCTTGGTCAAGAGAAGGGCTGACGGCACCCTAGGTCATGGGGTGTATCGGAAGACAATGCACACTGATCTGTATTTGCACGCAGACAGCTGCCACCACCCTTAACAAAAGAATGGGGTACTTAAAACTCTAGTACATAGGGTGCGCACTATCTCTGACATAGAGAGTGTACCCCAGGAATTGGAACATCTGAGAACTGTATTTCGAAAAAATGGGTACTCAGAGTGGCAGATTCAACGTGCTCTCCGCCCAACCACTACAGCACAACCTGTGGAGATGGATTAAATCACGAGGGAGGAGGTAGGCACTGCGTTAATTCCATATACAGGTGCACTCTCAGGGAAAATCGCCCGCATTTTGAAGAAACACCGGGTCGGAACTGTGTTTTGTCCTCCGAATAAAACTTGTGCACTGGTGGGGAGCGCCAAAGATGACCTCAGTTTGAGGAAGGCCGGCGTGTACCAGATTCCGTGTCAATGTGGCAAGTCGTATATCGGTCAGACGATGCATACCGTCGAGGATCGATGCCGTGAACACCAGAGGCACACTCGACTGATGTATCCGAGCAAGTCGGCGGTCGCTGAACATTGTTTGTCGGAAAATCACGCTATGGAGTATGAACGCACGAGGATTCTGGTACAGACGTCGAGATACTGGGAAAGCGTTGTTAGAGAGGCCATCGAAATTCGCACCAATGACGACCTCATAAACCGTGACTGTGGTTATAATGTTACCAATGCTTGGGAACCAGCGATTGGGTTAATCAAGAGTAAATCGAGCAAACGTATAGTTGTGACGACCACGGTGGACAGAGCCATCACACTGACGTCATCTCAGACGCCGTCGCAATCTGTCCCACCGCGTGACCGTGGTGCGGGACGCGGATGGCGGAGGGAGTGCGCCGCGGGCGGAGGGTATTTAAATTGGCTGCCGCCATGACCGAAGCCAGTTCCCCCTGAGCAGCCATAGCGTATGGATCTCCATACCAGCACGTTCACAGCTCAGTCTGTCAGTTCACCTGATGATGGCGACACGTATGATTGCCGAAATATTGTGCCCGCTGGACACTGTAGACCGGCAGTACACCCGTAGATATTTGGTTAATTAATTAACAGTTATTTTTGATTAGAACAAAGGACTCCAACCTGGAAGAAGCTTGGTCAGTCCATAAATCGGAAGAGAAATGACTTCAGTTCATACAATCTCTAACAGTCATCACTTGGCGACACACTCGAGTCAGCCAATGAGGTGCAAACAGTAATACTTGAAAACAACAAGCCCCTACACAACTAAATGAGCTCTATCTGTGGCAAAGGATTTGTTTTTCTATTATTTGTAACTCAATTTTGAGCAATTTAGCGATGATTTCAGTCTTCTTATTAGAAGTATACTGCATAATGCACTGTATTCCTGTGGTTAGACATAGCATGGAGGAAAATTTACAGGAAATATTTAAAAAAGAGTGCAAGAACTAATTAGACAGTCTACCACAGAGTTAAAAATGAATTATAAAATGAGCTTAAAACCTCTAGTGATGAATTAAAAATGAATTGAACAGTAACATTCTGGTCTGACCTGCCAGAGATAGTGGTCATGTGCACATGAGGTATGCTTCTTTGTATGGACGTGCGTGTGTTTTCTTTTATGAAGAAGGCTTTGGCCAAAAGTTAAATGTGGCTGTCTGCAACTCAGTGAAATCTGAATTGTGTTTTATTCATCTCATGACGTACACTGCAATTCATTTGATTTGCATACAGGAGATATGTGAAAAATTTATAATACTGTTACAATGATTTTTACACTAATAAGTAAAAGTACTAAAGAAATAATAACATTATAAGGCTATTTCTTGGAATATGTAATACGCTGTATCCAGATCAAATTTCTAGTTTGTCCAACGCGAATTCATCCACTGATCAATAACATTTCAGTGTCAGTCCCTGATATAGCTTTCTTTTAAGTGGGCCTAAATTCGTCTGCATTAACATGTTTTCTTTTAATTTATTACAAATTTTCATTTCTGTGTACTGAGGTCCCTGGGCATACAGTCTGACGTGGTAGGTGGGGAGCATAGAATTTTCTTTGTTTCTAGTATCACATGTATGGACAAAAGGGTTTCCCTCAAATAATTCATGTCTGGTGTACAAAAACTATAATAATCTCATAAATGTATAGGATTGGCAGAGTTAATATTTTAAGTTTTCCAAATAATGGATGACATGGTTCTTTATGATTTGCAGTGCACATATTTTGAATGATTTTTTTCTGTATTTTTTTTACAATCCGCACTATGTTCATCAGTTAAGCCAAGAAACAATACCATACCTAATAATTGATTCAAAGTAGCTTGTATATGCTACTTTTCATGTGTCCATGTCAGTTGCAGTTGATAATATTTGCACTGCAAATGCAAAGTTGCTCTGTTTGTTTGCTAGGTATTCAATGTGTGCCTGCCAGCTCATATCTTTATCTACATTTAAACCTAAGAATTTGACTGAGTCAACTTCTTCTATATCTTGGCTGTTGTGAACAATCTTACTCACATTTTGAGTGTTTGGTTTTGAATTGCATCATGTGAATCTTAGATACGTTTAGATTCAATCCATTTAGCTGAAACCAAGTTTCTAAGCTACTGTGGGTACTGATCACAGATTTGGGAACTTTTTCCAACTCCTGATCTTCAACCAAGACAGAGGCATCAGTGTCATCTTTATGGTGAGTAGCAATTAATCCTTTTCCTAATAGTGTTGAACTGTGCAATAAGACAGATAATAGTAATACTAAGACTTTGGAGTTACAGACAGCTATAACTACTATAAAATGGGAGTTACATAATGTAATAAATTAATTTGAGTGCTATGCCAAAGATCCAGTTGTATTGTGTATAGAAGTCTGTTTAAAATCCTTGATGTATTTTTGTTATTCAATTTAAAAAATAACTTATTGGGGCACTTACAGCTTCCTGAATGTCATCTTTCTTCTTCTGCCCACCTTCATGTAAGGATGCATTTCCTTATTATTTATGCCTATATAATAAATAACAGTAGCAATCAGATGCATTTAAAGGTTTATTTTATGGTAGTTAAATAGAGATCCTGTTACTAACAATATGCCCAGAATTTATCTCTGTTGCAATTTTTAATTACCCTGGGAAGTGATTATTTTGGTGATGTTTTGATTTACATGCAATTATATGCAGATTCGCATTCTATACAAGCTGAACCTTGCAGTCTAAATTTATTGTCATGAAGTCTGATCAATCTTTTTTGTGTAATGCAAACCATTTTGTCTCATTACGCTTCATATTATCACAGTCCACCATTACCAAGCTTATCTGCTCCCCCACAATTACTCTGAACCTGACCATTGTAAACTCAGTTAATGGAAGAATTTTGTTTTCACCATCAGGCACAAATTGAACCAAAATTGAAATTTTGGTGCCACATCTTTCTTTGCTACACTCCTGCTGTGGTCCTTTTGATGTATCCCAGCTACAAACAATTTATTTCCAGAGGAATTAAATAAATCCATTACTTTTCAATCACATTTCTTCCTTGATTTTAAATAGGATATATTATGTTGGCTGCTTGGTGACAGGATGCTAGCAAACACCAAGGAAGAAATCAATTGGAGTGAATAAATAGGAAAATTGTACAATTAAAAATCAGATAATTATAAAATTATTTTATAGTTGCAGAGTACATCACACTGTAAGAGAACACGCAAGTATTACATTGTCTATTTTTTCCTTCCCTGAACATAAAGTGATTTCATATGTAATCTGTAATCATTCAAAACAGGTTCTGCTTGGTGGATTCAGTTTTGAAAAAAATTGCAATAGTAGATAACTTTAACAATAGTGAGTATTTTAGTTATGCAAAATGGCTGACTTCCTGTTGTGAGCATGTGTAATGGGGCTTTGTTGTTTTATCCTAGTACTGAAGAACACTCTTGTTTGGCAAATTTAATCATGTCTGTGCTGATACTGAACTTGATTAAGTGATTCCACATATGTGATTTTAGTCATTTTGCATGTTATGGTGAAGACTAGTAAGTTATCTAAAATGGAACCTGAAACTTTACATGGAATAAAATTTAGTGCCAATGAGAGTGAATATGCTCAAGCTACTGTACATGATGCAGCCAATTCAGTTTGTGAAACTGAATCAGTGGATGAGAGCAAAGCAATTAATTCTACGGATAGGCCAACAAACACACATATACCAGATACAATTTTCTGCTCTAGATCACAGTTTAGCAGATATGATTGAAACTGTTTTTAAATGGTTGTCCTTAAAACAGGATGAAAAGTTTAATTGAAGGTCAGACCATGTGACATCTCAAATATCAACTCTGTGTAATGAAATGTCTACTAAAAGTGACATGTGAAGTTCGAGTAATGATATGTCAGCCGTAGATAATCAGTTATCAACAGAAATTTGTAATGACATTTCGACTAAACATGAAGAGTTGCGGAATGAAATTTCTTGTCAAATAATGAGCTTAAGAGCACAGTCTCAAGTTTAACTTAACAGCAAAATGCTATGAAGGCCGATATGACAAATTTGTCTTTACAATGCAGATTATTAATTACAGAAGTCATTGCACTGAAGGTCCTCCCCGACACAATGAAATCATTGTTTGATGAAAAATTATGGATCGTGGAGTATGTTCACAAGCTAGATTTAAAGGTAGAGAATTTCACTGCAGAGCATGTGCCTAAGATTAAACTCCAATTTGACACACAAGGAGAATGTTTTGAGAAAGACTATACTGAGTGGAATAGAAAGATTGAAGTCAGCATTGTTGCATTGTGTACAACAGATGGTTAATGAGATGTTATTGTAGGGAGAAACTTCAGGAGAACCATTAATATGGAGTTAAATCAAATTAACACTTACAGCACGGTGCCCGTACGCCATACGGGCGCGGACGCCCTGACGTTGGCGACGGCGTCCGTATACCGTACGGGCGAGCCTTTACTTGGCTCCATAAGTGCGTTTAGCGCGTCTCCGAAGCAGTTTCATCAACTAATGTGCATGTATTTCATTCTTCATCCGCAAGAGGCAAGCACTTATCAGCTATCTCATCCTGGGAGCGGCTGGGAGCACTGCAAAGGCGAAGTTACCTGCAGTTCATGAAAATATCGCGCAGCGAGTTGACGGAGTCAGAGATCTTAGATATTCTTTATGAAGATGCAGGATCTGAATTTGACGATTCTGACAAGGAGGATTCGTATTCTCCAGACGAAAGTACAAGTGATGATTCAGTTATGTATATGTCTCAATTGTGCCGACCGGAGTGGCCAAGCAGTTAAAGGCGCTACAGTCTGGAACCGCACGACCGCTACGGTCGCAGGTTCGAATCCTGCCTTGGGCATGGATGTGTGTGATGTCCTTAGGTTAGTTAGGTTTAAGTAGTTCTAAGATCTAGGGGACTTATGACAACAGCAGTTGAGTCCCATAGTGCTCAGAGCCATTTGAACCATTTTTTTTTGTCTCAATTGTTCATAAAGTGAAGATTCATTACCGCATTTTGTATTGTGAGTAATGTTCATTACTTCACTTGCATCTAGTACCTTTTAGTACCAATCTTAGCATTATTTTTTTTCTATGCAGACAGTGGTACAGACCATCAGTCACCATCTGTGGTACCTGATCGTGTGTGGCTCACTGAGCACAAAGAACAAGATTGGTCGGAACTAGACGATCAGCCAGTACTGCCGGATTTCCAGGAAGTAGTCGGCTTAATGTCGCATTTTTCAGATGCCACTGAGGAACTTTGATATTTAGTTATTTATTTGATGACGACATTATTCGGCTCATCAAAAGCGAAACGAATCGGTATGCTGGTAACGTTATTACGACAATGAAACGCAAAGGTAGACTGAAAATAAACTCTGTTTGGCATAAGTGGTCTGCAGTAAAATTGTAAGAGATTTACTTGTCTCTCAGTATTATTCTGCATATGTGCGTCGTCAAATTGCCAAAAATCAGTGATTATTGGTCAACAGACCCGTTTCCGCAGACAGGATTTGCGAGTAAATTGTTGAGTCGTGTTCGATTTTGTGCTTCATTGTCGATGTTACACTTGAATGACAATGGGACGTTCATTAGCAGAGGCGAAGAAAAGCACGACCCACTCCACAAAGAGAGGCTTTTGTTTGATTTCCTTGTGAATAAAATAAAATTAGTTTTCGTTCAGGCATGAATCTGACAATAGATGAGGCAATGTGACCCTTTCTTTGTAGAACAAGCTTCACAGTATACATGAAAAACAAACCTAATAAATATGGAATAAAATTGTATGCTCTCTGCGATTCACCAACTGGTTATATGCTAAACTGTGATGTATATACGGGTTCTGCAGGCAGTGTTGATAATAGTATCCAGGCCTTGTAAAAAGGTTGTGTTCACAGTACTTTGGCAAAGGACATTGCATATATATGTATAGGTACTACACCAGTCCATCTCTTTTGGACATGTTGTGAAAAAAAAACAAGCTCTTGGAGTGGGAACTATAATGAAAAACAGGAAAGATTTGCAACGAATATTCAGAACACTAAAATTAAAAAAAGATAGTTTTTCAAAGGAAACACCATCTCTTGACAGTGAAGTGGAAGTCAAAACGAGATGTTTTTTGTCTTTCCACAAAGCATAAGTCTACCAGCACTAGTATTCAAGTGAGGGCCAAAGGTGGAATAGCAGAAATTGTAAAGCCAGACGTTATTATTGATTACAATAAGAATAAAGCTGGAGTTGACACAGCAGATCAGTTCTCCAGCTATTACCCGTTTGCCTGAAAAACTTTGAAGTGGTGATAAAAGCTGTTTTTCCACTTGTTTATCGTGTCAACTGTCAACAGTTTTATTTTATATAAAGAGAACACTAGGAAGAATTTATCCCTAGTAGACATTATTCACAGAGTGGGGAAGAAATTGGCTGATAAGGGCGGAAATATTTTTCAGCAACAAGCCGCTTCGCCCTCACAAATTGAGAGGACATTTGCAAGGCGCTTTCCAGAGAAGGTCCCACCCACTGCAAACAAGGTGAATACCACTAGGTATTGCAAAGTATGTTCAGACAGGGGGAAGAAAGATATGGGTAAGCGCATCAGGAAGGAAAGCAGATGGTGGTGCAAGGACTGTGGCTTTGACCTTTGCGTCCCACAGTGTTTCCAGGATTTTCACACAAAGGCTAACTACATCTGAAGTATTAAAATACTCTAGTTTGCAGGTACCTGCACTTAGACAGTCCAGTAATATTTTGTTTTAAATTTAGATACAGTAATAATGGCATTACTCAAAAGAGAGATCATGTAAAACTTTTTTATCCACCATATTTTTGTGTTTTCTTTTTTTAGATTATAACACCCATTTGTATTTTATATTGTAAAATAAACTCACATTCTTGTAAAGCTCTTACTTTTTCCTTTTAAATGATGCAAGAACCATATTCCTATCATTTTTCTGTTCTTTGCAATCTAATTTCAAACATCCATTAAACATGCCAGTTCACAGCCAAGTGTCGGGTGTAAAGAGGGCAGTGATGAATGTGTTAAAACAACACTGGAAGTGACAATAAAACACTGCTTCACAAGTCATTGACATCCAACAAGAACTAATATCAGTTGAATAGGAAGTAACTACCTCCAACTGTCCCCCCACCCCTGTTGTTACAGTAGAAGATGATGATAATAGTCCTGGGGTATATGAGAGAAGATATGGCAATGATTTAACCCTCTATGGACGAGCTCAATGTATGTGTAATGCTTACAATACATTGCTGTATCTGCATATCAAGAAGCATTTTCTTGCAGTCACCTTGCAAAGCAGATTCATAACATTTCAGAGTAAAAGTATAGGAAGCTGTACTGTAATTCAAGAATTTCTTCAACTACTTGAACAGTGGAATCTTTGGAGTACTGTGTAGCATGGATATGTGTATTTCAGCTGTTGATTCTTATTATTACTGATCTTGAAACACTTAAGTTATCAACTTTAAATAAATATTACATGATGGAGATAATTTTAGTTATATCTCAATAAAAAAAAAATGATTATCATAACCATTAATCCTAGAATTTGTGAGCCTATTTTTTAAACATTACAAATTTGTCAATTAAGGAATTTGCAAGAAAACTGTTCTTTTTCTAGATAATGAATCCTGCAATATTTTATGGAAGGAATTGTGCGGCTCCAGAAGAGAATGACGACTCTTGCATGAGTGCCTCCTCTAGTGAAACCACTAAGTATGGTGAACATATTGGATAAGAAGGCCAAAGAAATGCTTGAAGTTGACTGTCCATCAATTATTCTTTTCTCCAACGCATTTATGGTAGTAATGGATCTTTTAGATTCACTAATTGTGTTATACAGAATCAACATCAGATCAAATAAGGACTACCATTAGCTATTTTTTTCACTTCCTTGATATGATGGTAGTAAATGCATGGCAACTGCACATTGGTGTACCCAAAAATTAGGTGAGGCCACTTTGTCAGTTTCAAGGTGAAATGGCTGATGGCCGGTGCAAAATGGACAAGGGCATAAGTGGGGGAAAGAGGAAAGACCTTCTTCAAGTGTAGATACTAAATATGCAAAGAAGAAGAAAATATGGCATGCATCAAAGCCAATTCCCCAAATCTTTGTTTATCAGGACAATGTTGGACATAGATCAGTTGTGTCTGAGGAGAGAAGTAGGTGCAAGATGCCAAACTGCAAAGGAAGTCCATCAGTTAGCAACCAGAAGTATAATGCTAATTTGTGCATTGACAACAAATTGAACTGTTTTCTGGACTTTCATGAATAACAAGAACTATGAAGGTCAACCCTCCCATGAACCATGGACCTTGCCGTTGGTGGGCAGGCTTGCGTGCCTCAGCGATACAGATAGCCGTACCGTAGGTGCAACCACAACGGAGGGGTATCTGTTGAGAGGCCAGACATATTTGTGGTTCCTGAAGAGGGGCAGCAGCCTTTTCAGTAGTTGCAGGGGCAACAGTCTGGATGATTGACTGATCTGGCTTTGTAACACTAACCAAAACGGCCTTGCTGTGCTGGTACTGCGAACGGTTGAAAGCAAGGGGAAACTACAGCCGTTATTTTTCCCGAGGGCATGCAGCTCTACTGTATGGTTAATGATGATGGCATCCTCTTGGGTAAAATATTCCGGAGGTAAAATAGTCCCCCATTCAGATCTCCGGGCGGGGACTACTCAAGAGGACGTCGTTATCATGAGAAAGAAAACTGGCGTTCTAGGGATCGGAGCGTGGAATGTCAGATCCCTTAATCGGGCAGGTAGGTTAGAAAATTTAAAAAGGGAAATGGATAGGTTAAAGTTAGATATAGTGGGAATTAGTGACGTTTGGTGGCAGGAGGAACAAGACTTTTGGTCAGGCGAATACAGGGTTATAAATACAAAGACAAATAGGGGTAATGCAGGAGTAGGTTTAATAATGAATAAAAAAATAGGAGTGCGGGTAAGCTACTACAAACAGCATAGTGAATGCATTCTTGTGGCCAAGATAGACGCGAAGCCCATGCCTACTACAGTAGTACAAGTTTATATGCCAACTAGCTCTGCAGATGATGAAGAAATTGAAGAAATGTATGATGAAATAAAAGAAATTATTCAGATAGTGAAGGGAGATGAAAATTTAATAGTGATGGGTGACTGGAATTCGGTAGTAGGAAAAGGGAGAGAAGGAAACGTAGTTGGTGAATATGGATTGCGGGTAAGAAATGAAAGAGGAAGCCGCCTGGTAGAATTTTGCACGGAGCACAACTAAATCATAGCTAACACTTGGTTCAAGAATCATAAAGAAGGTTGTCTACATGGAAGAAGCCGGGAGATACTGACAGGTTTCAGATAGATTATACAATGGTAAGACAGAGATTTAGGAACCAGGTTTTAAATTGTAAGACATTTCCAGGGGCAGATGTCGACTCTGACCACAATCTATTGGTTATGAACTGTGGATTAAAACTGAAGAAACTGCAAAAAGGTGGAATTTAAGGAGATGGGACCTGGATAAATTGAAAGAACCAGAGGTTGTACAGAGTTTCAGGGAGAGCATAAGGGAACAATTGACAGGAATGGGGGAAAGAAATACAGTAGAAGATGGATGGGTAGCTTTGAGGGATGAAGTAGTGAAGGCAGCAGAGGATCAAGTAGGTAAAAAGACAAGTGCTAGTAGAAATCCTTGGGTAACAGAAGAAATACTGAATTTAATTTACGAAAGGAGAAAATATAAAAATGCAGTAAATGAAGCAGGGAAAAAGGAATACAAACGTCTCAAAAATGAGATCGACAGGAAGTGCAAAATGGCTAAGCAGGGATGGTTAGAGGACAAATGTAAGGACGTAGAGGCTAATCTCACTAGGGGTAAGATAGATACTGCCTACAGGAAAATTAAAGAGACCTCTGGAGAAAAGAGAAGCACTTGTATGAATATCAAGAGCTCAGATGGAAACCCAGTTCTAAGCAAAGAAGGGAAAGCAGAAAGGTGGAAGGAGTATGTAGAGGGTCTATACAAGGGCGATGTATTTGAGGACAATATTATGGAAATGGAAGAGGATGTAGATGAAGATGAAATGGGAGATAAGATACTGCGTGAAGAGTGACAGAGCACTGAAAGACCTGGGTCGAAACAAGGCCCCGGGAGTAGATAACATTCCACTAGAACTACGGACAGCCTTGGGAGAGCCAGTCCTGACAAAACTCTACCATCTGGTGAGCAAGATGTATGAGACAGGCGAAATACCGTCAGACTTCAAGAAGAATATAATAATTCCAATCCCAAAGAAAGCAGGTGTTGAAAGATGTTAAAATTACCGAACTATCAGTTTAATAAGTCACGGCTGCAAAATACTAACACGAATTCTTTACAGACGAATGGAAAAACTAGTAGAAGCCGACCTCGGGGAAGATCAGTTTGGATTCTGTAGAAATATTGGAACACGTGAGGCAATACTGACCCTACGACTTATCTTGGAAGCTAGATTAAGGAAAGGCAAACCTACGTTTCTAGCATTTGTAGACTTAGAGAAAGCTTTTGACAATGTTGACTGGAATACTCTCTTTCAGATTCTGAAGGCGGCAGGGGTAAAATACAGGGAACGAAAGGCTATTTACAATTTGTACAGAAACCAAATGGCAGTTATAAGAGTTGAGGGGCATGAAAGCGAAGCAGTGGTTGGGAAGGGAGTGAGACAGGGTTGTAGCCTCTCCCCGATGTTACTCAATCTGTATATTGAGCAAGCAGTGAAGGAAACAAAAGAAAAATTCGGAGTAGATAATAAAATCCATGGAGAAGAAATAAAAACCTTGAGGTTCGCCGATGACATTGTAATTCTGTCAGAGACAGCAAAGGACTTGGAAGAGCAGTTGAACGGAATGGATAGTGTCTTGAAAGGGGGATATAAGATGACCATCAACAAAAGCAAAACAAGGATAATGGAATGTAGTTGGATTAAGTCGGGAGATGCTGAGGGTATTAGATTAGGAAATGAGACACTTAAAGTAGTAAAGGAGTTTTGCTATTTGGGGAGAAAAATAACTGATGATGGTCGAAGTAGAGAGGATATAAAATGTAGACTGGCAATGGCAAGGAAAGCGTTTCTGAAGAAGAGAAATTTGTTAACATAGAGTATTGATTTAAGTGTCAGGAAGTCATTTCTGAAAGTATTTGTATGGAGTGTAGCCATGTATGGAAGTGAAACATGGACAATAAATAGTTTGGACAAGAAGAGACTAGAAGCTTTCGAAATGTGGTGCTACAGAAGAATGCTCAAGATTAGATGGGTAGATCACATAACTAATGAGGAGGTATTGAATAGAACTGGGGAGAAGAGAAGTTTGTGGCACAACTTGACTAGAAGAAGGGATCGATTGGTAGGACATGTTCTGAGGCATCAAGGGATCACAAATTTAGCATTGGAGGGCAGCGTGGAGGGTAAAAATCGTAGACGGAGACCAAGAGATGAATACACCAAGCAGATTCAGAAGGATGTAGGTTGCAGTAGGTACTGGGAGATGAAGAAGTTTGCACAGGATAGAGTAGCATGGAGAGCTGCATCAAACCAGTCTCAGGACTGAAGACCACAACAACAACATGAAGGTCAAAAGCTTCAAATTCTTAAATATATACGAGGGTTGGAACTTAAATAGTGGCAACTATTTATTCACAACTGATACAAAAGAGTTACATGTTTGCACCTGTTACTATCCTTGAAAGTAGTCACCAGTGTTGTGTAGAACCCATTTTCATATTATTGTTACATTTCATCCTGGATTTTCCATTGTTTGACTTTTGGTGCACACACACACACACACACACACACACACACACACACACACACACACACACATGACCATAGTCTCTGGCTGCCAAAGCAGCACTGCCAACGATGGGGAATGCGTGGAATGCCATTGGCATTGCCATCAATCTGCGCCACCAGTTTTCAAAATGCTGTGAGGACATCCACCCTGTTAGCAAAGTGCCTCTTATGCACTGTTTTCTTCAGTTGTGCAGTGAGGTTGAACTCATGTGAATTGAGGTCTGGTGAGTGGGTGGGTGGGGAGGGATTTCCCGCCCCCACCACTGTACACAATTCTTGATGACATTTGCAGTGCGGGCTCTAGAGTCAGCATAGAGTATTACTGCATTATCCAGTAGTGCCAGACTTTTTCACTGAAGTGCATGTCACAGATGGTACAGAAGGAAGTTGTGGTAGTATTGATAGTTGATTGTCCCTAACAGGGTGTCACTCCAGAATACCATGGCTGCGTACATCAACTTCAACATGATCTTCATGGGTGATGGATTCTGTTGCATCTTGTGTCATTGTAGGGAACCCCAATAACACTATTCTGCTGTTTAGGTCTTCAATTCAGGTTTATACACTTGTGCTCAGGTTTCACCAGTCACAATAATGCAACTGAGAATGTCATTTCCTTCCCACCTAAACCACTCCAGATTAGAATGAAATTTTCACTCTAAAGGGGAGTGTGCGCTGATATGAAACTTCCTGGCAGATTAAAACTATGTACTGGACCAAGACTTGAAATCGGGACCTTTGCCTTTCGCGGGCAAGTGCTCTACTGACTGAACTACCCAAGCACGACTCACACCCTGTCCTCACAGCTTTAATTCCACCAGTACCTCATCTCCTACCTTCCAAATTTCACAGAAGCTCTTCTGCAAACCTTGCAGAACTAGCACTCCTGGAAGAAAGGATAATGCAGAGACATGGCTTAGCCACAGCCTGGGGGTTGTTTCTAGAATGAAATTTTCACTCTACAGTGGAGTGTGCACTGATATGAAACTTCCTGGCAGATTAAAACTACCTGCCGGACTGAGACTCAAACTCGGGACCTTTGCCTTTCGCGGGAAAGTGCTCAACTGACTGAGCTACCCAAGCACAGCTCACACCCCGTCCTCAAAGCTTTAATTCCACCAGTACCTCGTCTCCTACCTTCCAAACTTCACAGAAGCTCTTCTGCGAACCTTGCAGAACTAGCACTCCTGGAAGAAAGGATATTGTGGAGACATGGCTTAGCCACAGCCTGGGGGTTGTTTCTAGAATGAAATTTTCACTCTACAGCGGAGTGTGCACTGATATGAAACTTCCTGGCAGATTAAAACTATGTGCCGGACCGAGACTCGAACTCGGGACCTTGAATGAAAACTATAGAGAATGCATTTCTTTTCCTGTATTTTAGTGAACTTTGTATACTTACAATTCTGTCGATTGATAGATGGTGACGACAATGAAGTTTACCTCCTTTTCCAAAAACAAGAAAGTTCTATTCTTCACTTCCAGAAAATTTGTATACATAAATGTTTGGCAACTCTTAAACATACTTTACTCGGTTTTATCACTAAAATATCAGTTTTAATTAAATATAACAATACGTTCTGAGCGATGGCCTAGCAACACGTCCTCTTTCCACAAGATACAGATTAACAGTTCTATCTCTCTCTCTCTCTCTCTCTTTTTTTTTTAATAAAATCAATTTATATATATATATATATATATATATATATATATATAGAAAAATGTCTGCTTGTGTCTGTGTATGTGCGGATGGATATGTGTGTGTGTGCGAGTGTATACCCCTTCTTTCCCCCTAAGGTAAGTCTTTCCGCTCCCGGGATTGGAATGACTCCTTACCCTCTCCCTTAAAACCCACATCCTTTCGTCTTTCCCTCTCCTTCCCTCTTTCCTGATGAGGCAACAGTTTGTTGTGAAAGCTTGAATTTCATGTGTTTGTTTGTGTTTGTGTGTCTATCGACCTGCCAGCACTTTCGTTCGGTAAGTCACATCATCTGTGTTTATATATATATATATATATATATATATATATATATATATATATATATATATATATATATATATATATATAAGGAAACATTCCACGTGGGAAAAATTATATATAAAAACAGAGATGAGGTGACTTACCGAACAAAAGCGCTGGCAGGTCGATAGACACACAAACAAACACAAACACACACACAAAATTCAAGCTTTCGCAACAAACTGTTGCCTCATCAGGAAAGAGGGAAGGAGAGGGGAAGACGAAAGGAAGTGGGTTTTAAGGGAGAGGGTAAGGAGTCATTCCAATCCCGGGAGCGGAAAGACTTACCTTAGGGGGAAAAAAGGACAGGTATACACTCGCACACACGCACATATCCATCCACACATACAGACACAAGCAGACATATTTAAAGACAAAGAGTTTGGGCAGAGATGTCAGTAGAGGCAGAAGTGTAGAGGCAAAGAAGTTGTTGAAAGACAGGTGAGGTATGAGTGGCGGCAACTTGAAATTAGCGGAGATTGAGGCCTGGCGGATGACGAGAAGAGAGGATATACTGAAGGGCAAGTTCCCATCTCCGGAGTTCGGATAGGTTGGTGTTGGTGGGAAGTATCCAGATAACCCGGACGGTGTAACACTGTGCCAAGATGTGCTGGCTGTGCACCAAGGCATGTTTAGCCACAGGGTGATCCTCATTACCAACAAACACTGTCTGCCTGTGTCCATTCATGCGAATGGACAGTTTGTTGCTGGTCATTCCCACATAGAATGCATCACAGTGTAGGCAGGTCAGTTGGTAAATCACGTGGGTGCTTTCACACGTGGCTCTGCCTCTGATCGTGTACACCTTCTGGGTTACAGGACTGGAGTAGGTGGTGGTGGGAGGGTGCATGGGACAGGTTTTGCTTCGGGGGCGGTTACAAGGATAGGAGCCAGAGGGTAGGGAAGGTGGTTTGGGGATTTCATAGGGATGAACTAACAGGTTACGAAGGTTAGGTGGACGGCGGAAAGACACTCTTGGCGGAGTGGGGAGGATTTCATGAAGGATGGATCTCATTTCAGGGCAGGATTTGAGGAAGTCGTATCCCTGCTGGAGAGCCACATTCAGAGTCTGGTCCAGTCCCGGAAAGTATCCTGTCACAAGTGGGGCACTTTTGTGGTTCTTCTGTGGGGGATTCTGGGTTTGAGGGGACGAGGAAGTGGCTCTGGTTATTTGCTTCTGTACCAGGTCGGGAGGGTAGTTGCGGGATGCGAAAGCTGTTTTCAGGTTGTTGGTGTAATGATTCAGGGATTCCGGACTGGAGCAGATTCGTTTGCCACGAAGACCTAGGCTGTAGGGAAGGGACCGTTTGAT
Source organism: Schistocerca serialis cubense (assembly GCF_023864345.2). NCBI lineage: Eukaryota > Metazoa > Arthropoda > Insecta > Orthoptera > Acrididae > Schistocerca > Schistocerca serialis. The sequence goes on along the minus strand of NC_064644.1, from coordinate 544,477,759 downwards.
GTGGAATGGGTGGCAGCTGTCATAATGGAGGTACTGTTGCTTGTTGGTGGGTTTGATGTGGACGGACGTGTGAAGTTGGCCATTGGACAGGTGGAGGTCAACGTCAAGGAAAGTGGCATGGGATTTGGAGTAGGACCAGGTGAAACTGATGGAACCAAAGGAGTTGAGGTTGGAGAGGAAATTCTGGAGTTCTTCTTCACTGTGAGTCCAGATCATGAAGATGTCATCAATAAATATGTACCAAACTTTGGGTTGGCAGGCTTGGGTAACCAAGAAGGCTTCCTCTAAGCGACCCATGAATAGGTTGGCGTACGAGGGGGCCATCCTGGTGCCCATGGCTGTTCCCTTTAATTGTTGGTATGTCTGGCCCTCAAAAGTGAAGAAGTTGTGGGTCAGGATGAAGCTGGCTAAGGTGATGAGGAAAGAGGTTTTAGGTAGGGTGGCAGGTGATCGGCGTGAAAGGAAATGCTCCATCGCAGCGAGGCCCTGGACGTGCGGAATATTTGTGTATAAGGACGTGGCATCAATGGTTACAAGGATGGTTTCCGGGGGTAACAGATTGGGTAAGGATTCCAGGCGTTCAAGGAAGTGGTTGGTGTCCTTGATGAAGGATGGGAGACTGCATGTAATGGGTTGAAGGTGTTGATCTACGTAGGCAGAGATACGTTCTGTGGGGGCTTGGTAACCAGCTACAATGGGGCGGCCGGGATGATTGGGTTTGTGGATTTTAGGAAGAAGGTAGAAGGTAGGGGTGCGGGGTGTCGGTGGGGTCAGGAGGTTGATGGAGTCAGGTGAAAGGTTTTGCAGGGGGCCTAAGGTTCTGAGGATTCCTTGAAGCTCCGCCTGGACATCGGGAATGGGGTTACCTTGGCAAACTTTGTATGTGGTGTTGTCTGAAAGCTGACGCAGTCCCTCAGCCACATACTCCCGACGATCAAGTACCACGGTCGTGGAACTCTTGTCTGCCGGAAGAATGACGATGGATCGGTCAGCCTTCAGATCACGGATAGCCTGGGCTTCAGCAGTGGTGATGTTGGGTGTAGGATTAAGGTTTTTTAAGAAGGATTGAGATGCAAGGCTGGAAGTCAGAAATTCCTGGAAGGTTTGGAGAGGGTGATTTTGAGGAAGAGGAGGTGGGTCCCGCTGTGACGGAGGACGGAACTGTTCCAGGCAGGGTTCAATTTGGATGGTGTCTTGAGGAGTCGGATCATTAGGAGTAGGATTAGGATCATTTTTCTTCGTGGCAAAGTGATACTTCCAGCAGAGAGTACGAGTGTAGGACAGTAAATCTTTGACGAGGGCTGTTTGGTTGAATCTGGGATTGGGGCTGAAGGTGAGGCCTTTGGATAGGACAGAGGTTTCGGATTGGGAGAGAGGTTTGGAGGAAAGGTTAACTACTGAATTAGGGTGTTGTGGTTCCAGATTGTGTTGATCGGAATTTTGAGGTTTTGGAGGGAGTGGAGCTGGAAGTGGGAGATTGGTAGATGGGAGAGATTGGGTTTGTGGATTTTAGGAAGAAGGTAGAAGGTAGGGGTGCGGGGTGTCGGTGGGGTCAGGAGGTTGATGGAGTCAGGTGAAAGGTTTTGCAGGGGGCCTAAGGTTCTGAGGATTCCTTGAAGCTCCGCCTGGACATCGGGAATGGGGTTACCTTGGCAAACTTTGTATGTGGTGTTGTCTGAAAGCTGACGCAGTCCCTCAGCCACATACTCCCGACGATCAAGTACCACGGTCGTGGAACCCTTGTCCGCCGGAAGAATGACGATGGATCGGTCAGCCTTCAGATCACGGATAGCCTGGGCTTCAGCAGTGGTGATGTTGGGTGTAGGATTAAGGTTTTTTAAGAAGGATTGAGATGCAAGGCTGGAAGTCAGAAATTCCTGGAAGGTTTGGAGAGGGTGATTTTGAGGAAGAGGAGGTGGGTCCCGCTGTGACGGAGGACGGAACTGTTCCAGGCAGGGTTCAATTTGGATGGTGTCTTGAGGAGTCGGATCATTAGGAGTAGGATTAGGATCATTTTTCTTCGTGGCAAAGTGATACTTCCAGCAGAGAGTACGAGTGTAGGACAGTAAATCTTTGACGAGGGCTGTTTGGTTGAATCTGGGAGTGGGGCTGAAGGTGAGGCCTTTGGATAGGACAGAGGTTTCGGATTGGGAGAGAGGTTTGGAGGAAAGGTTAACTACTGAATTAGGGTGTTGTGGTTCCAGATTGTGTTGATCGGAATTTTGAGGTTTTTTCGAAATTTTCCCGAATTTCTCTGTCCTTTAACGTGTTTTGGCGGCAACACAACCACCTAACCTTTATGCACATCGTTGTCTACCAACCCAAGTCCAACATAGCCCAGCTGTAACCAACACCTTTTCGCCTTTTTTCATTCCAGATCTCCAGTTTCTTTCCGGTTCACCTTTATCTCTCCCCATATATTTTCATTTCACCTCATGTTACACTTTCCACCTTCTAATACCATGTCACCCTCACAACACCCCCACAATGACCCCATTAAGTTTTATTTACATTCCCTCCGCAAACATGCCTTCGCCCTAGCCAGATTATGCTCGCATATTTTATTTTCTCAGGCTTGTCTGACATTTGGCATTACCCCCAAAGGCCTCACACTCAAAGTTCCCATCTCTGGCTGCAACCCTTCCTTCCATCAGTCCCTATACCAGTTCCAAACTGAACAATCCATTGCCCCACCCACCTAATCCTTCACCTACACATCAACTCAGCCAATGAACACACCCGTCAACTCCTATCCTTAATAAAAGTCCTTAATCTTTCCTCTCCCACATCCAGACCAGCTGTTCAGAGCATCCTCCTACAGGCCAACCGTAAATTAGAACAGCATGCCACCCTCCACCTCAAAAAACTATCCAATCTCCTGGTTTCCCACCTCCGGAAAGGCAACTCACTCACCCTTCACAACCTTTCCAGCAAACCTCAACCTCCTCTCATTGCACACAAACCCAGTCTCTCCCATCTACACAATCTCCCACTTCCAGCTGACGAAGAAATTTCTTCGTCAGACAATTGTTAGCCTCATTTTCATAATCTGCCACCACAATACCACTCCTTTTAATATACTACACGCAGTTTTTTCGAAATTTTCCCGAATTTCTCCGTCCTTTAACGTGTTTTGGCGGCAACACAACCACCTAACCTTTATGCACATCGTTGTCTACCAACCCAAGTCCAACATAGCCCAGCTGTAACCAACACCTTTTCGCCTTTTTTCATTCCAGATCTCCAGTTTCTTTCCAGTTCACCGTTATCTCTCCCCATATATTTTCATTTCACCTCATGTTACACTTTCCACCTTCTAATACCATGTCACCCTCACAACACCCCCACAATGACCCCATTAAGTTTTATTTACATTCCCTCCGCAAACATGCCTTCGCCCTAGCCAGATTACGCTGGCATATTTTATTTTCTCAGGCTTGTCTGACATTTGGCATTACCCCCAAAGGCTTCACACTCAAAGTTCCCATCTCTGGCTGCAACCCTTCCTTCCATCAGTCCCTATACCAGTTCCAAACTGAACAATCCATTGCCCCACCCACCTAATCCTTCACCTACACATCAACTCAGCCAATGAACACACCCGTCAACTCCTATCCTTAATAAAAGTCCTTAATCTTTCCTCTCCCACATCCAGACCGGCTGTTCAGAGCATCCTCCTACAGGCCAACCGTAAATTAGAACAGCATGCCACCCTCCACCTCAAAAAACTATCCTATCTCCTGGTTTCCCACCTCCGGAAAGTCAACTCACTCACCCTTCACAACCTTTCCAGCAAACCTCAACCTCCTCTCATTGCACACAAACCCAGTCTCTCCCATCTACCAATCTCCCACTTCCAGCTCCACTCCCTCCAAAACCTCAAAATTCCGATCAACACAATCTGGAACCACAACACCCTAATTCAGTAGTTAACCTTTCCTCCAAACCTCTCTCCCAATCCGAAACCTCTGTCCTATCCAAAGGCCTCACCTTCAGCCCCACTCCCAGATTCAACCAAACAGCCCTCGTCAAAGATTTACTGTCCTACACTCGTACTCTCTGCTGGAAGTATCACTTTGCCACGAAGAAAAATGATCCTAATCCTACTCCTAATGATCCGACTCCTCAAGACACCATCCAAATTGAACCCTGCCTGGAACAGTTCCGTCCTCCGTCACAGCGGGACCCACCTCCTCTTCCTCAAAATCACCCTCTCCAAACCTTCCAGGAATTTCTGACTTCCAGCCTTGCATCTCAATCCTTCTTAAAAAACCTTAATCCTACACCCAACATCACCACTGCTGAAGCCCAGGCTATCCGTGATCTGAAGGCTGACCGATCCATCGTCATTCTTCCGGCGGACAAGGGTTCCACGACCGTGGTACTTGATCGTCGGGAGTATGTGGCTGAGGGACTGCGTCAGCTTTCAGACAACACCACATACAAAGTTTGCCAAGGTAACCCCATTCCCGATGTCCAGGCGGAGCTTCAAGGAATCCTCAGAACCTTAGGCCCCCTGCAAAACCTTTCACCTGACTCCATCAACCTCCTGACCCCACCGACACCCCGCACCCCTACCTTCTACCTTCTTCCTAAAATCCACAAACCCAATCATCCCGGCCGCCCCATTGTAGCTGGTTACCAAGCCCCCACAGAACGTATCTCTGCCTACATAGATCAACACCTTCAACCCATTACATGCAGTCTCCCATCCTTCATCAAGGACACCAACCACTTCCTTGAACACCTGGAATCCTTACCCAATCTGTTACCCCCGGAAACCATCCTTGTAACCATTGATGCCACGTCCTTATACACAAATATTCCGCACGTCCAGGGCCTCGCTGCGATGGAGCATTTCCTTTCACGCCGATCACCTGCCACCCTACCTAAAACCTCTTTCCTCATCACCTTAGCCAGCTTCATCCCGACCCACAACTTCTTCACTTTTGAGGGCCAGACATACCAACAATTAAAGGGAACAGCCATGGGCACCAGGATGGCCCCCTCGTACGCCAACCTATTCATGGGTCGCTTAGAGGAAGCCTTCTTGGTTACCCAAGCCTGCCAACCCAAAGTTTGGTACATATTTATTGATGACATCTTCATGATCTGGACTCACAGTGAAGAAGAACTCCAGAATTTCCTCTCCAACCTCAACTCCTTTGGTTCCATCAGTTTCACCTGGTCCTACTCCAAATCCCATGCCACTTTCCTTGACGTTGACCTCCACCTGTCCAATGGCCAACTTCACACGTCCGTCCACATCAAACCCACCAACAAGCAACAGTACCTCCATTATGACAGCTGCCACCCATTCCACATCAAACGGTCCCTTCCCTACAGCCTAGGTCTTCGTGGCAAACGAATCTGCTCCAGTCCGGAATCCCTGAATCATTACACCAACAACCTGAAAACAGCTTTCGCATCCCGCAACTACCCTCCCGACCTGGTACAGAAGCAAATAACCAGAGCCACTTCCTCGTCCCCTCAAACCCAGAATCCCCCACAGAAGAACCACAAAAGTGCCCCACTTGTGACAGGATACTTTCCGGGACTGGACCAGACTCTGAATGTGGCTCTCCAGCAGGGATACGACTTCCTCAAATCCTGCCCTGAAATGAGATCCATCCTTCATGAAATCCTCCCCACTCCGCCAAGAGTGTCTTTCCGCCGTCCACCTAACCTTCGTAACCTGTTAGTTCATCCCTATGAAATCCCCAAACCACCTTCCCTACCCTCTGGCTCCTATCCTTGTAACCGCCCCCGAAGCAAAACCTGTCCCATGCACCCTCCCACCACCACCTACTCCAGTCCTGTAACCCGGAAGGTGTACACGATCAGAGGCAGAGCCACGTGTGAAAGCACCCATGTGATTTACCAACTGACCTGCCTACACTGTGATGCATTCTATGTGGGAATGACCAGCAACAAACTGTCCATTCGCATGAATGGACACAGGCAGACAGTGTTTGTTGGTAATGAGGATCACCCTGTGGCTAAACATGCCTTGGTGCACAGCCAGCACATCTTGGCACAGTGTTACACCGTCCGGGTTATCTGGATACTTCCCACCAACACCAACCTATCCGAACTCCGGAGATGGGAACTTGCCCTTCAGTATATCCTCTCTTCTCGTCATCCGCCAGGCCTCAATCTCCGCTAATTTCAAGTTGCCGCCACTCATACCTCACCTGTCTTTCAACAACTTCTTTGCCTCTACACTTCTGCCTCTACTGACATCTCTGCCCAAACTCTTTGTCTTTAAATATGTCTGCTTGTGTCTGTATGTGTGGATGGATATGTGCGTGTGTGCGAGTGTATACCTGTCCTTTTTTCCCCCTAAGGTAAGTCTTTCCGCTCCCGGGATTGGAATGACTCCTTACCCTCTCCCTTAAAACCCACTTCCTTTCGTCTTCCCCTCTCCTTCCCTCTTTCCTGATGAGGCAACAGTTTGTTGCGAAAGCTTGAATTTTGTGTGTGTGTTTGTGTTTGTTTGTGTGTCTATCGACCTGCCAGCGCTTTTGTTCAGTAAGTCACCTCATCTCTGTTTTTATATATATATATATATATATATATATATATATATATATATATATATATATATATATATATATATATATAAGCAGAAATATGTCTGCTTGTGTCTGTATGTGTGGATGGATATGTGCGTGTGTGCGAGTGTATACCTGTCCTTTTTTCCCCCTAAGGTAAGTCTTTCCGCTCCCGGGATTGGAATGACTCCTTACCCTCTCCTTTAAAACCCACTTCCTTTCGTCTTCCCCTCTCCTTCCCTCTTTCCTGATGAGGCAACAGTTTGTTGCGAAAGCTTGAATTTTGTGTGTTTGTTTGTGTGTCTATCAACCTGCCAGCGCTTTTGTTTTGTTCGGTAAGTCACCTCATCTTTGTTTTTATATATATATATATATATATATATATATATATATATATATATATAAGTCCATACTCAAAGAGTCACAACTACTATTGTTGCGGGGACTGTCCAGCTGTGCTTCACTTCACTTCAAGTACTTCTCGCATCAAATTTACATTTACAGTATTTACATACATTACTGAGCTTCACAGAATAAAATCAGACACAAATTAGTTAAAAAAAGGGGGCAGTGAGGCTCACATAACATTACATACTTTCTGTTAGTGCTTGAATCCCTGGTACTTTCCCAACAAAGCTATGATAATTTAAAGCTATTATGACACTATTTCCTACATCTACGTTCTTCCTGTGTTTGACCTGCACCCTTTGAGACTGAAGAACTTTTTGTATTTCCCCAAGATCGTTTAACCTAAAAAAACTCCCCAGTCCATGCCATGCAGCCCTCATTACCCATGTAGCTGCCTCCTGTGTGTAATGGACACCTGAGCTACTTAGCAGAACCCAAAACCCTACCACACTATGGCTCAAGTCAAGGAATCTGCAGCCTATACAGTCACAGAAACAAGAAAATGAAAATAACACCAATGCACATGGGGAATGACATAGTAATTGAGAAACAAATCAACAAACTAAACAAGATAGCTGGAGGCATTGGACTGGATCATCTACGAAAACAAAACCCACTAAGTATCACCCAGGACTGGAAAACAACAGAAGACATTATGCACAAGGCCAGAAAAATTTAAATACCTTGGAAAATATATTACAGGAAGGCACAGGAGCGGTGCACCTACCTGCCTAATATCGTGCAGGGCCCCCGTGAGCATGCAGAAGTGCCACAACATGACGTGGCATGGACTTGACTAATGTCTGAAGTAGTGCTGGAGGGAAATTTGACACCATGAATCCTGCAAGGTTGTCCATAAATCCATAAGAGTACAAGGGGTGGAGATATCTTCTGAACAGCACGTTGCAAGGCATCCCAGATGTGCTTAATAACATTCATGTCTGGGGAGTTTGGTGGCCAGCGGAATTGTTTAAACTCAGAAGGGTGTTCCTGGAGCCACTCTGTAGCAATTCTGGAAATTCTGGATGTGTGGGGTGGCGCTTTGTCCTGCTGGAACTGCCCAAGTCTCTTGGAATGCACAATGGACATGAATGGATGCATGTGATCAGACAGGATGCTTATGTACGTGTCACTTGTCAGAGTCATATCTAGATAAATAAATTAGAAGCAGTCTTCATTGCTTAACTTTTTTAATGGTGACCAGTTTCGATCTTTTTATCAGATCATCTTCGAACCATGAACGCTTGCTGGAGGCGGTGGCGCGTGGCAATCCTCTTGTTTATGGCTGGTGGTGTACTGCACCAGTAGGCAGTGCACCACCAGCCACAAACAAGAGAATTACCATGCGCCACCGCCTCCAGCAGACATTCATGCTCTGAAGATGATCTGATAAAAAGATGAAAACTGGTCACCACTAAAAAAGTTAAGCGATCAAGACTGCTTCTAATTTATTTATAATAATTACAGATCGCTGTTTTCCTATATAAGAACTATGTTGTTTCAAATGTCATATCTAGATGTATCAGGGGTCCCATACCACTCCAACTGCACACGTATCCTCCACCAGCTTGAACAATCTCCTGCTGACATGCACGGTCCATAGATTCATGAGGTTGTCTCCATACCCGTACACATCCATCAGCTCAATACAATTTGAAACAAGACTCGTCTGACCAGGCAACATGTTTCCAGTCATCAACAGTCCAATATTGGTGTTGACAGGCCCAGGCGAGACATAAAGCTTTGTGTCACGCAGTAATCAAGGGTACACAAGCGATCCTTTGGCCCTGAAAGCCCATATTGATGATGTTTCATTGAATGGTTCGCACACAGACACTTGGTGATGACCCAGCGTTGAAATCGGCAGTAATTTGCACTTCTGTCATGTTGAACGATTCTCTTTAGTCATCATTGGTCCCATTCTTGCAAGATCTTTTTCTTACTGCAGTGATGTTGGAGACTTTATGTTTTACCAGATTCTTAATATTCGCAGTACATTCATGAAATGGTTGTACAGGAAAATCCCCACTTCATTGCTATCTTGGAGATCCTGTGTCCCATTACTCATGCACCAACTATAACACAACATTCAAACTCACATAAATCTTGATAACCTGCCATTGTAGAAGTAGTAACTGATCTAACAACTGCACCAAACATGTTGCCGACTGCAGTGCCGTATTTATGCATCTACAAGATGCAAAGATTAGACACTACAGGGTAATGATGAAATATACTGTACTACATGCAACTGAGACAATAACACTAGGAAGAGAGTGTGCTGAACAACTAGGGAAAGAAGAAAAAAAATACAGAGGAAAATATTGGACCCTAAAAGTGTAGCTGCCCACCACTGTAGCTTGGTGGTCAGTATGTCTGGCTGCTATGCGCAGGACCCAGGTTCAATTCCCAGTACTGGATCCTTGTACCCCTTGTAGCATTAACCATCCAAAATAGCAGGCACAAGACCATTAATCCATTAATTGTTAGTTAAAGAAGTTAACCTTTCAAGTAATGGATTAACTTTTATGTTAATTTTAAATGTTAACAGATTTTTTAACTTCCATTATCTTTCTTTGAGTTTATTAATCATTAATTAGGTACCGACTGACAAACATGAAACTTCACTGCCTACAAAAATCATGTTCTGACAGGTTTGGGTCATGTAGGTGTGTGGCTATGCCAGGGTGTATGTGACTGATGTAAACAATCAAGTGTGCATGAGAATAACAAGGTGTTGGCTGTTTATTGTCATCTGTTTTCTGTGCTTGCATTAAGTACTACTTTCATTCAGTGCACTGACTGTGGGATAGAATTATAGCTCTACAACTGAAGAAAATCCATGGCTGCATTTAAGTGATTATGTTAAGTTTGTATCCAGATCTGCTGTATTTTGGTTCTCCTGTTATTCTCCTTTTATAATATAATAATTATAAAACTAAATGATTAAACTGTTTTTATTTTTATTTTTTTTTTATGTCCTATCTAAACTTCCCCAACCAAAACTTTTTTATTCAAGCAACAGTTTATACGTTTGGTTCATTTGCTCTTTTCACTACACCCACAACATAATGTTTACTATTACGAGTTAATGATTACCTTTAACTTATGATAAATCTCCAATAAAGTACCACTTGAACATTTAACGAAGTTAACTTTTTTGGTAGTGGAGTAACAATTAGTGAAGTTAACTTGTTAATTAACATTTCACAGCTACGCTGTTTAAGAAATTAAGAAGAATCAGTTTACAATAATATGTTTAGTTCTCTGTAAAATATGTCACCAGTCACAATGCAGCCCCACTATGAACAATGTCCATGGACACAGGATGAATTAGTTTCTGTTCATAAGTAGATGAAAATAGCCCTTGCTGCTGTCAAGTGACTGGAAGCAACTGTGAATGGGCGTGTTTGAAAGGCTATTAAAAGACATATACCAGGTATAGTGAAGGTACCTCAACTACGCTACTCTCCTGTGGATACTGTCACCCCTATATTTAGTACAGGATCTACCATGCCATGTCCATTTGACAGAAACTGGGGTCAATGGTAGGTTTTGGGACCCTGCACAGGGGAGCCAGGGACCAGGGAGAACGTGCTGTCTTCCACTGAAACTGAAGCTGAGTCAGTGAGGCAAACTTCACCTGTTGAGAAGCCTGCTGTATCTTGTGTCTGGGAGAGGTAAGGGCAAAAGGGTTGGGAGTCCCTTAATCATCAACAGTTCAAAAGGATGGCAAAAACAGTGCCCCTTAGAGAAATGACAGCAAGGGATTGGGAGAATAACTTTGTGCATTCAGTGTGTATTTTGGGAGCCTCACAGAAGATGATGAAGAGACTATTCTCACAGGTACCAAGGAAACAGGATGCAACCAACTGCAGACTGCAAAGCAGACCGGAACAAACAGTGCCTGTCATCTTGGCTCTGAAGTCATATTTGGATCACTGCTGTGACTGGCAAAGAACATATAGAAGACTTGCCTTGTTCATGGAATTTCAGTGAAGTACACGGAAGTGATTGTGGTTCCCTGGTTCTGAGCTGACAGGAAGGCATGAACAGAAAGTTCAAAGCTTCTGTGACAAGCTAGACTGTGACATCTTACACTTGTGACATAAGGCTGAGAGGCTGTTACCCAGCTAGCTGACTATCAGGTGATTCTCCATTAATGACACCTGAAGAAGACCTAAAATTATTTTTAAGATCTAAATAAATAGCTCCTCTTTCCCCAATACTGCTATTAAAATTGTAGAGATCAAGTGCCAACACTCCTAAAAATCAGCAGAGCTCACATAATTCTAGGCAAAAAGCTAATTACAACATGAAACTGACAGCAGTGAGATTTTGTACTGAGAAAAAAGAGGATGATGAGAAATGAGGTTGTCTATTAACTGCAGCAAGCAAGAAGCTCAAATCTGCCAAGATAGAAATTGAACCTGCAGCAAGATTATTGGGTAAAATACATTTAATATGTGTTTACACCTGTACAACTTTCCCTGCACTCTACGCATGTGTGGCCACTGCATGAAGAGGCAATGAAGTGCATGCCTCTGATATTTGCACATGAGCTAACATGTGCAGTCACAACAGTCATATGCCTGTCCTCGGTTCTCTCCATATGGTGCTTTGTTTTAGCGTGTTCTGCTGATAAAAGATTCAGTTTTTTGGACGCATCTGAATAAGCTTTGTGTTAGAATTTTGGTTGAGTGAACCAATACAAAACACATCAAATTTGAACAGTGTTATCATGTATTTCATTTTATATGTCTGGTTAATTCTGTGGATTATAAAGACAGAGCGAAGCTAAATAACTGCATACAGTTCCTCACAAATAATAACAACCTGGAAACAACAAAGACAGAGTGGAACAAACTAAAATGGCTTCATTTGTACTTCCAATGAAAGTATGTTGAAGAAGAGGGATGATTCTGTGGCCTTTGATGTGCCAAAGCTGTCCTGATTGCTTTACAAGCCACTTTCATTCATAAATAGTTTTTGTCAATGAGAGCAAATAAACAAGCAATGAAATCTCTAGCAGAAAAGTACACCCATAAAATCCTTTTTGATTTTGAAATGATAATGGAAACTGAACATCTGATGTCTGGTATTTCCTCATCAGCCACCAGCCAGTCCTTATACATTCCAAATCCATATATTGCAGGAACTGCTCCCCTCTATGCTTCACAAATTTCAGCTCCCATTGCATCTGGCTTATCCAAGGAATTGAATTCATCAGAGAATGAATGAAATGTCCAGATGTTTCAGATGCTTTCTAATGCTTTACGCTCATTGAGCTCACCATGTGAAGCAAAAATATTCATAATACAAACTGAAGGACATTATGAGAATGTTAATTTAGTTTTCTTCTGTTTAGAATTCATCATTATGGTTACATATTTTCTGCGATAAATAAAATACATGTAGTGGTATATTTTGACCAGTTGATTGTAAATGTTCAGAAACTAACAAATGTTTTGTACCTCACAGTAAACCTTGTATGTTATGTGGTCCTCGGTCTGTCTTTAGGCAGTGTTCACACTAGTTGCCACATCAACAACATTCAGAATGTTTAACACTTTTGGCAGATGGTGCAAGCCAATGGAGCTATGATTCAGCTTCTGCAATAAATGTATCAAATGTCTCCCATCTGTCTTTATCAGAATTGTCACTGCAAAAGTCTTTTTTTTTTTTTTTTTTTTTTTTTTTTTTTTTTTTTTTTTTTTTTTTTAAATAAAAAACAAACAACAAGGAGAAGTTCTTTCATATTTCATAATTGATGGGGAAAAATTACAAGTATTATAATGATACATACAGAGTTTCTTTCTCAGGTTTGTTATCAAAATAGACATATACATGGTAAATCTATACTTTTGTAGCAATAGGGAACTAAAGAGCCATGTTTTCTTACATCATTTTATTATTATTTCGTTTAAAATGGTGAAATCAAATGAGAATATCTCACAGACAGTTACAGAGAAGAACTTAAAACAAACTTTGCAAAGTGAGATTAGGTGATCCAGGTAAAAGTCCACCAAAACACAATTTCACTTGGCCTTGATTTTACCTCATGAATTTCTTAAAAGATATTTTCATTCCACAGTTCCTTGTCAACGGAAACAGAACCACTGGGCAAAATGGAATTATCTCAAGAACTTTCATTTTTCAAACTGTGTCACAAGATGGAGACCATTCTGAGAAGTCATTATTAGCTCCAGTTACTGAACTGTCATCACTGTCAACCACTGCATCATTAAAGAAGAAGAAAAAAACCCTTGCAGAAAAAGACTGACAAAGAGCTTTAGCGGCTCAAGAAGGAACATTAGCTTTGATGAATACACACCAAGTACTGTCCAAGGTAACTACACTTGTTACTCCTTGAAGAGTCTCAGGAGTGCAATAAATGTGCTTCTTCTTCAAAAGCAACTTAAAATACAAGAGCTTCTGTATAATGAACGGGATGCAGTGGGTTCTGTGAAATATTTCCCTTCAAAACAATGTGCACTAATTGATCTTACTTAATAATCACACACAATTTTTCTTCTGCTCTTATGCCTCTACAAAAATTTGTTGTTTTGAAATTTTTCTTGAATGTTCCACAGCAAGTACTCAAGTGTACTATGGCTCATTGTCTAATATGAATAACATTTATCAGAAAGTTTTTTAGTTCTTCTTGAAAGGAAAAAGAGTTCCTAAATGTAAGTCAATGTTCATGGTACAACTTCCTATTTCTTCTGTGCTTCAAAATTTGGTGAGCCACTGTACTGTCAAAACAATGCCAATAAAACAACAAAGGCATTTTTCCGCAAGATGGCTCTGACTGGCTGGCAGTGAACAACTGTTGGCTGCAACTGTGTATCTACAATTGTATATGTCATCTGTTGAAAAGTGGGAGTTCTGACCAGCCAGCCAATGAGGGAAAAAGAAAAATTCAACAACATGGAAACAAAAACATAGATACACACTTCTCATGATTTAAACTGGTTTGAACTGCTTGAGGACACAACACTACACAGGCACTGGTCGATAGTAATTCACTTACCGGGTCTGCAGTGTCCGAGGCTATGCTGAACCTACCGGTTATTGTTTTGGTTAAAATAGAAAAATTAAAATGAAGCACCTCAGAGACAGAGAGAAGAATTTAAAAATTTGCTAAGGTGAAATCCAATAATTCAAGGAAATGTCCATTAAAATGAAGTTCCACTTGGCCTTGGTTTCATCTTATGAACTTTCTAAATGAAATATTATTGGTAAGAGCTCTGTGTGCAGTTCTTTAAAAGTGGAGATGAGGCAATTGTCTACAACTTTTGATACTGCACTATGAAAAATAAAAATGAAAATGGCAAACAGGAAACTTTTGAGTACTGTACTAATCACTTTAGATGTAGAAACATCTATAAATGTAGTTATATATTTGGCATCTGTTGTCTTTTATCTCCACCTCAAAATCAATTAAGCAGAATGCCACTAGCTGTTATTATCATCACTGTGCAGCAAAGTCTAATCTCACATTAATTTTACACCTTTTCTAGGTTCATATGAGAAACGTACATTCCACTTAATTGTAAGACATGGACAAAAATTAATTGCTTGTCTTTTATGATGTAAGGTGAGGAGGGTACTGAAGGCTATAGCAGATGAGTTGCCATATTTGAGATTATGATAAAATTTGCAGATTCTTAATTGGCAGCTTAATTAATCAATGATGGGTGTCATTCAGCCCAGACAAATTAAGGCAACAAAAGTAAAGTATCAAACTTACGAATCTAATAGGTATAACGGCACAACAGACAACAGCAATATTGGATGTATCCCAAATTTAACATTCATTATCTGTTAAATTAATTAGTTTCAAAAAAATTTAAATTCATTACTGTAAAGTCTGGATAATGGTCTTTCTAATGAAGATTCAACTTGAGTGATTAAATCAGTTGAAATTCCCTATTCTCTACAGTAGTAAAATTTTCAATTATTTCTTTTTTTAATCAATATAGTTTCCAGAAAGACTAAATATACCATTGCAATTAGTGGATCAAAAGTTATCAAAAAGAATAATGAACCTGCTTGAAATATAGTGTGAATAGTATTTTGGCAGACTTAGGTACGTACTCATTATACACAACTTTAAATGGAAATTAAGAACAAAAATGTATTTTAAGAAGTCAGGATAGTAGCACATGGAGAGATTCTACCTTGCTATGTTTCAAGAGGTATTATGTTAAAATTCAACACAGTACGACAGTATTACAGTTAGAAACTGTGTGTTTGTCTTGAGGAAGTGTAACTCATGGCAAGAAAATACCCAAGCTATATTCATGCAGTGTTTCAGAATGAGAGCACTTGGAGACTTGTAACAAACTTTACATTTAATTTTAATCCTTTTTAAAACTTTTTATGCTGATACCTCCCACAAAATGATGGAAGGAAAAAGAACTGTCACTTATTACACTTTTTTGCTGTTCAGGCAATAAAACTGCCACAGCAGGCATGACATTTTAATTTATTACTTCTTTACTACTAACTATGCAGGAAAAACTAATTTTTGTGTAAAATGGAATGCAAATTACCTTGGCTGTAATCATTTAGTGTTTGATAATGAAAGCATCCGGTGGCTTCCAAAAACTTTAAACATAATGTTAAACCTTTTCTAAGTGTTTTTTGCTTACTTGCTTAATGTCAAATGTTTAACATATTAACTCATTTGTAAAGTAATCAGAACTTTGTAGTTGTTTTTTATATGGCAGCTGGGTTATTTACAGACTCATGGGTTTCCTGGTTAATTTATAATTGGATTCTTCTATCGATCACCAAACTCACTCCAAGATGTAACCGAAACCTTTAGAGAAAATCTCAACTTGCATGTACATATGCTCTCTTATCATATTATCACCAATGGAGTAGATTTTAATCATCCAACAACTGACTGGATTAATTAATTTTGTAAGTGGTCAGCATGACAGGACATCATGTAAAAAGTACAAAGTGTTTCCTCTGAAACCCACCCAGAACACATAGCTTGGAAGCCACTCATGATGGGTATATATTAGATCTAATGGTAACAAACAGATCTGACCTCTTTGAGGATGTCATAATTGAAACTCATAAATGTGAGCATGAGCCACTGGCAGGAACAAAGATAATCAAAGTGCAAAGGACACTTAAAATAAGTAGAAATATGTAGATGTTGCATAAACTAGATAGATAGACAGTAGTGTCAGCCATCAATGGGAAACTTGAAACATTTTGTTATGGCGAGGAGCACAAAGAATAACTGTGGCTAAAATTAAAAAAATAATCGACCAAGAACTGGATAGTTACATGCTTTGTATCACAGCTTGGGATATTAAATACTCTCCACGGTATAAAACATCTGTAAAGAAACTTCTAAAGAACAAGTGACTACTGCAAAGGGTAGGGCTATAGATAGAGAAATGCTGTCTGTCAAATCTGCAATGTGTATGAAGCCTTGCGTGATTACTGTGGCAGAGTGCTATCAAATGATCTCTCACAACAACCAAATAAGTTCTGGATATATACACAGCCTGTAAGTGGCACAAAGTGTTTCCAGACACCCATGGCTGGTACAAGAACTTATGCTGAAGCGGTGTTGAGAAATAGTTGAAACCATTAAAACTGAACAAAGCCTGATGGCAAATTGGGAAAGCCTGATGGCAAATTGGAATTCCTGTTACCAAGGAGGTGAAAGAGAGTACTACTTACATACCTCATACCTGCACAAGGAGGGGAGCAGATGTAATCCACAGAAGTGCCATCCAATATTTTCGATATGTATCTTAGAACATATTCCGAGTTCAAACATAATTGATGAGGTATCTGATACACAACGATCTCCTCCATGATGACCAGCATGGATTCCAAACACATCAGTTACATGAAATCCAGCTTTCACTTCTCTCATGTGACATACTGGAAGCCATGAATCATGGCAGTCACATAGATCCAGCATTTCACTACTTCTGAAAAGCATTGGACTCAGTACCAAATCAAAATTCAATAATTAAAGTACGAGCCTATGGTGTATTATGTGAAATTTGTGGCTGAAGTAAGGATTTCTCCATCAGTAGCATGCAATATGTTGTCTTGGATGGAGAGTCAACTACACATGTAGAAGTGATTTCAGGTGTGCTCCAGGGAAGTGTGTTGGAAACATTCCTGTTCATGTTGTACATTAATGAATTTGCAGACAATATTAATAATATTCTCAGACATTTTACAGATTTTGCAGTTATCCCTATAATGAAGTAGTGTCTGAAAAAGACTGCACAAATATCCAGTCATACCTTCTAGATTTACATCTACATACATACCCTGCAAATCACTGTGAAGTACATGCTGAGGGCAGTTACGGGTTCTTCCTATTCCAATTGCATATGAAGCACAGGAAGAATGACTGCTTAAATGCTTCTGAAATTCCTGCAGTTAATATAATTTTCTCTTCTCAGTCCCTACAGGCAGCTGAAGAATATCTCTAGATTATTCATTTAGTACCGGTTTTTGAAATATTTTGAGTATGCTTTCATTAAATAATTTTTATAAAGCTTCAAGAGTCTGGAATTAGGATTTTTCAATAATTCTGTATTTCTCTCCTGTGACTCCATCAAAACTGTGACCATTCATGCCCTCGCCCCTTCCTTTGCATATGTTCAGTATCCCCCATTAGTCCTGTATGGTATGGGTTCCACACATTTGAGCAGTATTTGAATATGGGACACACAAGTGATTTGTAAGAGTCTCCTTTGTAGACTGAGTACATTTTCCCAGTATATCATGAATGAACTGAAGTCTGCCACATGCCCTTACTAACGCTGGGCTTATGTGATCATTCCATTTCATATCATTACAATTTGATACTCTCAGTGATTTTTATGAGTTGACTGATTCTACTTGTAAATCACTGATACTGAAGCCATAGACTACTACATTTTTGGGAAGTGTATAACTTTATATTTCTATAACCTTAAAACAAGGTGCCCATTTTTGCATCACTTTGAAATATTATATATATCCGATTGAAAATTTCTGTAGATTTCTAAAGACAATACTTCTTTAATGATAACTGATCATCTGCAAAAAGTCTAAGGTTGTTATTAATATTGTCTGTCATGCTGTTAATATACAACATGAACAGCAACATTCCTGGTACACTTCCCTGGGATACACCTTAAGTTACTTCTACTTCTGCTGAAGATTCTCCACCCAAGATGACATGCTACATCCTCCATATGAAAAAATCTTCAATCCAGCCACCCTACATAATTGTACTTTTGTTAAGTCTTGGTGTGGTAGAAGTAAATGGTTTTTGAAGGTGAAAAAATACTGCATCCACCTGACAGCATTGATCCATCACTTTCAGAGTGGCACTTGAGATCACATAAGTTGGGTTTTGCATGATAGATGTTTTCAGAATTTATCTTGATTGGCATGGAGGAGGTTGTTCTGTTTGAGATAGTTTATTATGTCTGCTCTTAGAATATGTTCTATGGTTCTACAAAAGGTGGGACACATGGATGACAGTTCTGTGGCTAAATTCTGCTACTCTTCCTGTAGATGAGTGTGACCTAAGCTTTCTTCCAATTGCTTGTACAGATATTTGTTCAAGGGTTCTACAGTATATTTATGGTTAAAATTGGAGTTAAACCAGCTGAAAATTTTGTATGGAATTTGAGAGGCCCTGGTACCGTTACCAATTTTATCAATTTGTGGTGTTGATTTTGAAGACCACTGACACTAATATGTACATCAATAATCTTTGCTGTGGTGTGACAAGTCAACTCAGTTAGTACTCCTGTATCCATCTTAGTAAAGGAACATTTCATAATGGCATTCAGTATTTATGCTTTTATTTTTATACACCCAGTTTCAGTTCCTGTATCATTCATGAGTGTCTGGACATCAACTTTTTTAAAAAATTTCTGGAACATTCATAAATTCATGCCAATGGTGTGCTGGAGCTAAATGTGGTTGGCATCCCTGCACATGTCTGTGTTTAGTGTGTAACTGCTGGAAGTTTCATTGTTGGGTGTCTGTTAGTTATTGTTCAGTGCTGCGTTGAGTAGAATGTCTTGTTGCACAGTCTGCGAAGTTCAAGATGGCAGAGTTAGATGACTAATGCACCTGCATTAAATTTTGTGTGAAACTCCAAAAAACTTTTACAGAGCCACACCAAATGATGCAGGAAGCCTTCAGAGATGTGTGCTTCAGCCATACATGGTGTTAAGAATGGTTCACATGGTTTAAAAATGGCTGGAAGGAAGTAAAAAATCGCCCTCGTTCAGGACACCCTTTGACATCTACCAGCAATGCTCATGTCAGGAATGTCAATGAAATTGACTGACTGTCCAAGAGATTGCATAACAATGTAACATTTGAGTTGTATCGTGTCATAAAATCCTGACACAGCATCTTGGAATGCATTGTTGCCACCAAGTTCATCCCACGAATCATGAGTCAAGACCAGAAATATCTTCACCTCATAATGTGTGAAGATCTTTTGAATTGCACAAATGAGAACAAGATGTTCCTTAAGATAATCATAACTGGTGATGAGATGTGAGTCTACAGTTATGATGTTGAGATCAAGGTTCAATCTTTGCAATGGATTGGGAAAGGTTCTCCATACTCATCACATAAGATCAAATGTCAAAGTCATGCTGAGAGTTTTCTTTTGCATTGAAGATTAGTTCATCATGAATTCGTATCACAGCAAACATCATGAATTTGTGCCACAGCAAAGAACTGTTAATCAATGGTAATATTGGGACATGTTGTGATGTCTACCAAAAAATGTGAGAAGGAAATGGGCCTGAAATGTGGTGAGACAATTCATGCCTCTTGCATAACAATAATGCACCCGCACATTCATTCCTGATGATGCATGACTACTGCACAAAAAATAAAATCAGTGTGCTGCCTCATCCTCTGTACTCTCCAGGCCTGGCCCCTGCAGCCTTTTTTCCTTTACAAAGTTGAAAGCCCCACTGAAAGGACAAAGATCTGCAATGACAGATGAGACAATAGAGAATTAGCAGGTGGTGCTTTATGTAATTCAGCTCATCTTTCGCAGACTGATGTGTAGTGCATAGGCACATGTAACAGAACACAGTATTAAGAACTAACTTTCGAGCTCTGGCACTAATTCTGGCAGAAAGTAACTACATACACATATAAAACCACATACACAACCAAATGCAAGCTACTGCAGCTGTGGTGATATTACAGAGTAGTTGCATGGGCTGATGGACATGGGGTGAGGTAGAAAAGGACACATGAGGCAAGGGGGGCATAGTGGGATAGTGTGAGGCAGGAGTACAAAAGACAGATGATTCAGCAACTGCAAACCAAATGAAAGAAATTCTGAAGGAGTAGAGCTCATAAAAGATACAGAGGGAGGGGGATGGAAGGATGATGAGAGAAAGGTGAAGACAGTGCGAGGAAAATGAATGGGAGAAATGGGAAAGGGTGCAGGTGGAGTAGGGAGAGAGGGAGAGATAGACAGAGAGAGAGATAGAGAGAGAGAGAGAGAGAGAGAGAGAGAGAGAGAGAGAGAGAGAGAGATAGAGAGAGAGAGAGAGAGAGAGAGGAAGCCCACATGAGGTGGAGAGGAAGAGTGGTGGGAGGAGGCAATGCATGATCTGGATGGAGAAGGAGTAATGTGGAAAATGACAGAAGACAAAGGGGTATAGGTAAAGCGAGGAGTCATCGGTGTTGTGATGCACAGCTAGTTGGGCAACTGATTGGTAAAGTTTGTGGTTTGTCGTAGTTTGGTGGTGGCCATTCATCCAAGGAGACAATTACTTTCCTATATTACCCACGTAGAAAGCTGATATAAAATATATATGATATATAACATATATAGCATAGCTGATGAATAATATGGCTGCTTTCACAGATGGCCTTGCATTTTATTGGGCAGGAAATGCCTGTGACTGAACTGCAGTAGCAGTGGCAGGTGGGGGGGTTGTAGAGGACAGGTCTCGCTCCTAGGTCACCCACACAGGAATGACCCTTGGGGTGTAGGACTGGAAGCAGGATTGGAATAGGGATGAACAAGGGTATTCTGCACATTGTGTGGGCAGTGGAACACTATTTTGCGTGACGTGGGTGGCTGAGAGATAGTCGAAGCCCTGGAGTAGGATATGATTGAGCTTTTCAAGGCAAGGGTGATACGGGGTCAGAGGTCAGAAGCATGCTGATTGGCAGCTGGTTCATAGGTTTCCTTGTGTGACACAAGGATATGACAAGAGATTTGTTTATGGATGACCTGGATATGGTGTTGTCAGTCAATAAAGGCTTTAGCTTGGTTATTTACCTATTTCAACAAATTCTCCTTTCCACTGCAGGTGCTGTATCCCCAGGTTGTTATCCCTGTAAGGAAGAAATCATATGATGTGATCATATTTGTTAAGGTTATGGAGGAAAAAACAATGGTTGTCCTAGCCATGAGTTCAGATCATATAAATGTCAACAATGAAACAATTGTATCAAGCACACCAACCACCAATAGTATCTCCACTTAGACAGCTGTCACCTATTCCATGTCAGAAGGTCTCTTCCTTTCAGCCTCATAACCTGTGGATGTAGAATCTGAACTGGAAAGCAGTAACTCTCAAAATATGCCAACAACCTTACCAGAGTTTTCTTGACTAACAATACCCTATCCAGCTCATCCATAAACAAATCTCCTGTGTCATCTCCTTACCACCCATTTATCAGCTCTCCTCAGATCAGCCAGTATCATCCTGGCATTGGAAAAGCTCAACCACATCGTTTACCAGGTCTTTGACTACCTCTCTTCTTGCCCTGCAAAATGGGATATCCTACCCAAAATACTAACCACATCATCAAAAAATTTTTACACTGCCCACCCAACCTTCAGAATATCACTGTCCGTCCCTATTCCAATTATGGTCTCAATCCTGCATTGCATGGCTCATTCCCTTGTGGACAATCCACACGCAAGATTCACCCACACACACACACACCCAAAATCCTTCAACCATAATCCAGTCACAGGCATTTTGTACCCAACAAACTTAGGGCCACCTGTGAAAGAACCCATGTTATATATCAGCTATGCTTCAACTAATGTATAGCATTCTATGAATGACAACCGCCAAACTGCAGCAAACCACAAACTTGACCATTCAGTTGCCAAAACTGCTGTGCACCACAACACCAGTGACTGTAACAACTGCTCCACTACACATGCCATTTGGATACTCTCTTCTAAAATAACTTTCTGTGAGCTACACAAATGGGAGTTGATACTCCAGCATTTTCTGCATTCTCATACTTCTGTAGTGATGTAAAAAAACCTGGGCACTTATGTGCTGGGACAAATGCCTACAATAAATGCCTGCGCAAATGCTCAAAATTCATAAATGTCTGGGCATCTATGCATTTTAAAGATTGATTGATAAGTGGCGCTAATAAAAAAATTTAAGCTGATATTTTGTATTGGAAAAGGTGTTCTGCAACATTGCCTCTTTAGTGGTTGAGTAACCAAGTTGAAAAAGCTGCTTGTGAGTTAAGGGAGAGTTGTTAGGGGAAATAAATTGGACTGTAAACATAACTAAATTTTAATGAGGTCAATTGTTGGGGTAGCAGATAATAAAAAAAGAAAACAATGTTCAAATCTTGTCTCACCTGGAAACTTCAGTGAAATCCTATCTTTGAAACTTTTTTCAGCTGATATTTTATTGAACACTGCTTGTTAAATATGGCTGTGTTGTACTGTTTTGACAAATCTTACTGGATTTGCCATGAAATTTTGAATGTTTGGCAGCCTAAAATCTCTAAGCACAACTAGTTTAATAGGTGAGCTAGGCACCCAAGTGGAATACAGCTTTCCTGTTGGCAGCATTGTCATCTATCACCACAAGAAACTGTTCTGGTTCATGCTTCTCCAAAGCATTTGTGAAAAGCTGAGCAAGATACTCAGCATTGCAACTGTTACTTTTAGTCATTACAATCTCAACAAAAAATGATTCAGGCTTTGAAAATATGATGTTAGTAATGGATTCATTTTTGAGACTGCTCCAGCCATCACACTGCAGATGATATCTATAACACTTTAAATAACACAAACACGAGGTTAAGTTGCTTCTCACACAGCCACATAGACTTAATGGCTGTTAGATAGTCACACCAGTGTTGCCAATTCCAATTAACTAAATAACCAACAGAATTGCATGAATTACCTGAAATCACCAGCCATACACCCAAAATTTCATCTACTATTTGCAGTAATAGCAACAGCTCTAATATTTACTTAGAATAATTGGAATCAGAGTTAAAAAAAATATCCATAATGATTCTAATCAGGTGTCATATGCTAATTCCAATTCCACAATTTCAAGGATCACTGATTCTCTAGGAATCAACTAGTATCAGAATCAAATGATTCCAGCATCTTGGACATTAATTCTTTGTTATTACAATTTTTTTAATGTTTGTGTTCTCATTTTATCTTCACAGCACTACACATATACGGAAGTAGATAAAGAAAGAAGCAGAATAGAAATCTATTGTCTGTTTCAAATGTCACTACATCTGACAATGAAGCTTTTTTTTTTTTTTTTCACTGAAAACAGTTTAACATTTAAGAATACATTTATCATCAAGAAGCACATGCTAGCTATTTAATACATTCAGTAATTATTTTGTTATCAGTAACCATTTGTCAATAATATTCAGAGATTTGACACAGATTATAAAGTGTGTTACATTACAAAGTGATGACCTGAGAAAAATGTTTTTATATACTGGGTTATCACTACACAGCTGTTCAATGCTGTGTGTGTGTGTGTATGTGTGTGTGTGTGTGTGTGTGTGTGTGAGAGAGAGAGAGAGAGAGAGAGAGAGAGAGAGAGAGAGATCAAGAATGAAGAGTAAACTAGTAAAAAGAAAAAGGATGTTATAAAAGATAAGCACCTGTCAGCAACACGTGCCATTCCTTGGTACAGTAAAAAATATATATTGGTTCTCTCTTTCCTTTCATTCCTAGTAATGAAGGTAAAAACAATGAATAATATATGTAGGTTTCAATGTAAGCATTTACTAACTTTTAATATTGGGAGTATCTTCTCATTCCTCAATTTAAATGGTAAATTACACATTCTAGCAGCAAAACCTTTAAAAATTATTTTTTTGATAAACACTCAGTTTTTGGACATTTAAAACTGATTTGGATAAACTCCTAGGCAAATGCCCATTTATAAATGTCCTGCCCACTGGGCATTTGCCTGGCCCACATCACTACACTCCCCCTCAGCTAAACATCCACTAACCTGTTTCCCACTGTCTCACTTTACCTTTCATTTTTCTCTTCTGTTATTGTTCACATCACTCCTTTCCCATCCAAACTGTGCACTGCCATCTCTCATCACTCTTCCTACCCCCTATGTGGGGACTCTGTCTCTGTCAGTCTCTCTCTCTCTCTCTTTCCCCTCTCTCTTTACCCACCCCAACTGTCTCTCTCTCTCCTTCCTTCCCCTGTCTCCTCTCTGTCTCCTCCACCTTCATCTCTTTCATCTGTTTCTCGATATCTCTTGTATGCTCTACTCCTTCAGAATCCCTTTCATGTTGTATGCAGGCAGTGTGTCATCTGCCTTTCCTGCCCCTAACTCGCACTATCCTCTTACACTCT
The DNA here is from genome assembly GCF_023864345.2 of Schistocerca serialis cubense. Classification (NCBI taxonomy): domain Eukaryota; kingdom Metazoa; phylum Arthropoda; class Insecta; order Orthoptera; family Acrididae; genus Schistocerca; species Schistocerca serialis. The sequence goes on along the minus strand of NC_064644.1, from coordinate 544,453,138 downwards.
GGCCTTGTGTGTCCTTCTCTACTGTCTCCCACATTCATCGGCCCAGAAGTGGTAGTGTGAGTTTGGTTGTCTATGTGGTTGTGTGTACTTTCTGTCACAAGAAGTGCAACAGCTTGAAAACTGGTTGTTAATACTGTGTTCTGTTGTATGTGTCTGTATGCCACACATCAGTCTGCTGAAGGTGAAAGGTTGACTTCCCTTTACTTTATATATTGACCACTAAATAATTAACCTCAAATTAGCTTCACTGATAATATTTGATTTTTGGATCTATTACTTTACAACAATTACAAGCTGTTATTTGAAGATCTGAATCTGAGTGGCCAGGAATGTGTTTTGTGTAAAAAATGAAGGAAAAAGCCTGGTAAAATTTTCAGACTTTTTAAAAGTTATGTACGCTAACAAACTCTTTTAACAATGTCTGAAACAGTTATGAGAAGGAAAGTTGCAACTCACAGTATGGTGGAGATGCTGAGTTGCAGATAGGCACAGCAAAAATACTCTCACAATTAAAGCTTTCAGCCATTAAGGCCTTCATCAACACTACACACACACACACACACACACACACACACACACACACACACACACACACACACATACAACTGCAGCCTCAGGCAACTGAAACCACATTGGAGGGTAGTAAGAGTGATGAGAGATGGCAGTGCGGTTTCAGTTGCCTGAGACTGCAGTCGTCTGTGTGAGTTGCGTTTGAGCATGTGTGTGTGTGTGGAGGGGGGGGGGGGGGGCACGTATGTGTGCCTTGCGTTGAAGAAGGTCTTAATGGCTGAAAGCTTTAATTCTTTAATTGTGAGAATCTTTTTCTTGTGCCTATCCATGACTCAGCATCTCTGCTATATGGTGAGTGACAACTTTCCTTCTCATAATTGTTACATTCCATCCTGGAGTTGTTTGATTAATGTCTGAAACAGTGTTAATATGCAACAATACTGACAATAATAATTACTGTTGAATTGGGGACCTAAATGGAATATGATACAAGAGTTATAACATGCAAAAAACTAAGTATTGTAACACAGTGGTTGAATTCAAAAGAGATAGATTAATGTCATACTCATATAGTTTCAAATACTGACTAAGAAGAAACGGGCCAATGAACAGAAAAACTAGAAATATTACACAAATCAGAATATACAACTGTAGCTAACAATTTATTATGGACTATATTATCTGTAAAACTCTTAAGTGTCAGAAATTGTTTCAAAACCGTACACTTTTTCACGTAAATACACTAAAAAAATCACAAATTAGGTATCAATTTATGATAGAGCACAAATATTGCACTGCAGTTGCAAATGTTCAAAAATATACAATTTAGATAAAGCACATACAAGCCTTGACACAAACAATGAAAAATTATGAAAATATGACACAAATAGTAAAACATTATAACCTAGAATTTGGAGCAGACCCATAAAGGAAAATCTATAGGTTGGCTTATACATGTAAATAAACATGTGAAATGCACTGATTTTTTTTACTTAGCCAAATTTGAGACGCATTCTACATTAGAGAGCCAAACATGCAACTGAAGTGTCAGTTTATCATAGTCAAAATAACAAAAATCTTTTAAATAAACAAAAAAGCATTTCCTCCACCTGAGGCAACTAATAACGCAAGTCTTCATTAATTTTCAAAATAGTGCAAAGACTGACAACTTGCTTTAACTGTTCACAAGGAAAAAATTGTGCACTTCACAGAACCCAAAAATATAGTATCCACAACTAAAATATTGAAGAGTAATAACTGGAATCAGTCAATTAATACAAATATCAGGTTTTAACAATTTGTAGGGGGATATGAAATGGAATGATCATATAGGGTCAGTTGTAGGTAAAATAGGTGTCACGTTTTAGTTCATTGAGAGAATACTAGGAAAAAAACAGTCATTATACAGGACACTGCCTGGGAAATGCTCATGTGTCCCACCCTAGAATATTTTTCAACTGTTTGAAACCCATACTCAATAGGACTTGGGGTACTGTACATATACAATGAATAGCAGTACAAATAGTCACAGATGTGTTTGACCTATAGGAGAGCATCACAGAGATGCTGAAAAACCTGAAATGGCATGAACTTGATAACATATACCAACCATTCAATGAAAGCCTGCTTACAAAGTTTTCAAAAATCAGTAAAAAAGAAAAATATTTTTGCTTAAGAAAATTGTAAATCAAATAATTCAAAATATGGCTGGAAGACATTTACATTAAAAGTCATGACATTATCACTGAAGTTAAGTACAAATCATATTTGTATATCACAACATCTTACCTGTTCTGTAATTCCATAGCTGCGAATCAAAAAATCACGCTGGGCCATATTTGTAATTCGGTCTTTCTCTTCAGAGTCATCGATAATACCTGGCTCAAATGAGTTTAAAATGTACTTTTTGCCTTCAGACTTTCTGATCTGAAAAGATAATATATACATATATGTATAAAATTTCATTTACTAACAGCACTATGTTGCTCTTATGGCGTATAGTCAGTCCTTACACATTGTGAACAAGACAGGGTAAATTTTTCAGTGAGGAGGCAGACTTTCATTTCATGTGTGATAATTGAACTTAGGTATTAAATGAATGAAAAATCCTGGATACGTAATAAGGTAACAATAAACAAAACAGGAAAGGCAAGCACTCAACTGGATTGATGTGTAAAGCAGAGAAACATTTAACACCAGTGAAAAGTTACTAGCGGTAGCTCAAAGGCTATTTCTGTCTTTGTTTCTAAGTGGTACAAAAGGCGAGTAGTTGCCTTTCCTTCTATTTTTCAAAAAGATCATAAGGGTGGGGAAAATAAAAGTCACCTGGATGAGTGGATATGATTGAATGTGAATGTATGCATACAACCACACTCTGTGATGTGCCCACCACATGATCCATACTGGTTCAGAGCATAGTGCAGGCTGTGTCAGTACGAGTGGAGCAGTGGAAAGGGGACGACGGTACTCACAGTGGAGCAATGGGTGTTCACTGTGGAAAGTTATGTGACAGCAAAGTCATGGAAATGGTGTGGTCAGTTGTTCACTGAGAAGCTTAATGGTATCAAAGTGCCAGCAAAGAGTGCCATTCAACAATTAACCCAAAAATGGCATCAGGCAAGATCTATTTTGAATATATCAAGAAACATTCTGAAACATGCTCACACACCAGATGTGTGGCTGCAGTTCACCAGTAAATACTTTAAAGTCCCACCACATCAACCCAACACCTGTTGGGGTTTGGTGTGCAGTGTCTGCGCGCAACATTATTGGTCCCATCTTCTTTCATCACACACTGACTTTGGCATGTTACACTGCCAACATTTTGACATCATTTCTGAGAGCATTAATGGAAGAGGAAAAGACCTACAGTTCATTCCAACAGGATGGAGCAACTGCCCATACAGCCAGCTGAACATTGGAGCACACTTACACAATCTTCATGCCTGACAGAATTGTTACAGAGGTCAGTCTGGTCATTGTCCTAGCTGGCCACCCAGGTCACCTGATCTGTCAGTGTGCAATTACTTTGTGTGGTGAGCCCTCAAGTCTAAGGTGTATTGCAACAATCCTCTTAGTCTTCAAGAACTGCAGCAGAACATTTTGGATGAGATTGCACCAATTCCAGCATCCCGTTCAAATCCGCCTTCTGTAACCCTGGCCCAAAAGTGCCAAGAGAAGAATGGTGGTCACTTTTAGTATCTGCTATATTCAGCTTAGTACTGCATTTCCTTTCCTCTGCTGTGTTTCTTTGTACCCTGGAACTCTGTTCTCCAGGCCACTTTTATTTGCCCCATCCTGTAACTGTGGGGGAAATGGTGCAACTTGAAGAAACAATAGTTGCATATATTTTTTGAAAAGTTTATGCTTGCTTCTCACCATTACCAGTACCCAAGCAAAGAGTAAAATAACAATAAATTACACTTTATGACATTGCCTCCCATCAGCCATGGATCTTGTTGTGGTGGGATGTTTAATGTGCCTCAAATACTTGTACTGTAGATGAAGCCACATTGGAAAAGGTATCTATGGAGAGGCCAAACTAACAAATAGCTTCTGAATGGAACAGCAGCCTTTGGCAGTTACAAGGGCAACAGTCTGAATCATTGACTGTTCTGGTCTAGTTACATTATTAATCAATATGGAATTGCTATGGCTGAAAGCAAGGGGAAATTACAACAGATTCCATATCCTCAGACATGCAGCACTATTTATGGCTTAATGATGACTGCACTTGCTTGGATAAAATACACTGGAAGTAGAATAGTCTGTCATTTAGAACTATTTGTGGAACCACTCAGGATGATATTGCCATAAGGAAAAACAAAACTAGCTTCCTAAGGGTCAAACTGTGCAGTGTTAGATTCCTTAACTGGCTACATAGGTTAGAGAGTTGGAAAAGAGATATAGTGGGAATTAGTGTGTGCAGTGACACAGAGAACAAGACTTCTGGTCAAGTGGGTACATGATTACCAAGAAATAATCAGATAGGACTAATGGAGGAGTAGATCTGCTAATGAATATTAAAAATAAGAATGTGGGGATTACTGTGAACAGCATAGTGGACACATTATCATAACCAAGATAGAGAGAAAGCCAACACCCTATAGATCAGTAAAACTTTAAATGCCACAAAAATGGTCTGAATAAGCAACAAAATAGGGACCTCAATGGAAATTACACAGCTTTAAACCATTCATTATGTATATCCTGCACATAACATAGCAAATTTCAACAGCAATGCGGCACCTGCAAGTTTTTCAGTGTAATTGACTGTACAGAGGCATTTTCACAATTCTGATGGGCTTGGTGAATAGGCATAAGAAAACTGTCACAATGCCCTTTGATTTGTTTGAGTTTAAATCTATGCCCTTCAGTCTCAGAAATGCAGTGCAAATGTAGCAGCACTTCATGCACAAAGTGCTCTCAGAATTTTACCTGCTATATTGTGAGTAGCTAGAAATAAGAGCATGCATCAGAACACAGGAGAGAAATGGACAAAGCCACAAGGCAGAAAGTGGAAGAGAACACACCAAGTGGTAGTTGAGCTAAACGCAGCTGACTCACAGTGGAAAAGACATCGACTAGGACAAGCCCAAAGCAAACTGTGTGACAATGAGGTGCAAAGCAGAAATCTTTGCCACAATAATATCAGCAGGTCAAGAGCAAGGAGAGACACAATTCGAAACAGAGAGAAAAATCAAGCATCAAGTGAAGTCTACAGTATAGTGATGACAGTAACCAACAACATCAGATGCAAATACAGAACTGACTTACCATTCGCTGGCTGGTTGTATTAATACTGGCTGTGAGGAGCACTGTTGGTTGGCATATTCATGTGATGAGTTGGATAGTGCACTTGGTATGTGAGTGCAGCACTGCAGTGATAGTTAACCCTCTAATGGACATTTAAGTCCATTTACTCAAGCATACATTCAACTTCTGTGAATCCTGACACCAAACCATCAATTATTTTCTGTTACATGGATGACATTTTAGTGTTCTCTGAGACAGGACAACAAAATATACAACACTCATGAATGCTATTTCAATGTCTTAATGACCACAGCATTTTAACTAACAAATATATTACTACAAAAAAGGATGTGAACTTTTTTGGGTATGTGATCTTGAATGCAGACATTTCTCCCTGCTCTTAGAGGATGGAAGCTATTCAGCAGATGCTGTTGCCTCCTACATTCAGAGAACTATGCAGGTTCATAGGAATGCTTAACTATTAAAGGCAGCATTTGCCTCATTTGGCTATGGAACAACAGCCACTCAACAAATTGCTAAATGGAAAAAATACTGTTAACAGTAGAAAAATACCATGGACCTCAGAAGCTGAGATAACCTTTCACAAATTAAAACTGGCACTGTCTAAAGCTGCTTTACTGGCTCCCCTAGTGCTGATGGTAGATGCTAGACTGATGGCTGTCAGCATCATTTTGCAGCAATACATGACCTACCGATTGCAATCACTTGTGTTCTGCTCAAAAAATGTAAAATGTATCTGAGCAGCAACAGAAATGGAGCAGAATTGACAGAGAGCTACTTGCCGTCTACCTGGCTGTCAGGCATTTCAGATCTTTCATAGAAGGCCACAATTTCATGTTATTCATGGGCCACAAACTGCTAATGACTATTTTTCAGCTAGTAACGGAGCTCATATCACCCTGACAATGTACACAGGCTGAATTTATAACTCAATTTACAACTGACATACAACACACATTACACAAAGGCAATGTTGCACTGGACGGCCTTTTCCACAATTGTGCTAGTTTGAGTATTATTCATTTGTATGATATGATCATAAAGCAGGAAGATAATGCTTTTCTTCAACATGTCCTCGAAAATTGTGGGCCTCTGACTTTAAAACTTGACTGCTTGCCACTTCAGGGCACAATTGGTGTGACATAACTGGAGGAAGATGTCATTCATTCCTGAAATCTGGTGGCGTAAAATTTTTGATGTGTACCACAACCTCACTCATTGTGGTATCAGAGTCCCTACCAAGCTGGTAGCTAGGAAAGCAGCTTGGTCAGGCATACAGAGAGGTTGTTACGCCTAGGCACATGCATGCAGGAGTTGTCAATGCAGCAAAGTAGCCACGCATGTGTTTGTGACAGGTGAGTGCTATCTGCCAAGAGCAAATTTGCCCACATTCATGAAGACACTGTAGGACCATTGCTTAAATCTGATGGATACCACTATATGTTAACAATGGCTGACTGTTCTACGAAGTGCTGAATCAGTGACCAGGGTGTTAGTGTGGTCATGGTTTGCATGCTTTGGCATATCACAGACAAGTACAAAGACAACAGTTTGAAGGGAAGTTGCTTGAAGAATTGCTTCAGCTCTGTGGCAGCCTGCACATATGCACAACTAGCTACCATCCTGCTAGCAATGAGATGCTAGAGTGAATACATTGCACTTTAAAGGTGGCTTTAAGATCTGCATCTACATCAACATCTACCTAGATACTCTGCAAGTCAACAATAGGTGCACGACGGAGGACACCCTGTACAACTACTTGTCATTTTCTCTCTTGTTTCACTCACAAATAGAGTGAGGGAAAAATGACTGCCTGTACGCTTCCGTATGAGCCCTGATTTATCGTATCTTATATATGTGGTCCTTATGTGTGATGTATGTTTGCAGCAGTAGAATTGTTTGGCAGTCAGATTCAAGCACCGGTTCTCTAAATTTTCTCAATAGTGTTTGTAAAAAAGAATATCGCCTTCCCTCCAGGTATTCCCATTTCAGTTCCTGAAGCATCTCCGTAACACTTATGTATTGTTAAAACCTACTAGTAACAAATCTAGTAGCCCACTTCTGAATTGCTTCAGTGTCTTCCTTCAAACTAACCAGGTACAGATCCCAAACACTCGAGCAATTCTTAAGAATAGCTCGCACCAGCATCCTACATGCAGTCTCCTTTACAGGTGAACCACTCTTTCCTAAAATTCTCCCAATAAACCAAAGCCGACGATTCACCTTCCCTACCACAGTCCTCAGATGCTCATTCCAACTCATATCGCTTTTCAACATAGTGCCCAGATATTTAAACAATTTGACTGTGTCAAGCAGAACATTAGTAATATTGTATCCAAACATTAAAGGTTCGTTCTTCCTACTCATCCACATTGACTTACATTTTTCCACATTTAGGACTACCTGCCATTCATCACACCAACCATAAATTTTGTCTAAGTCATCTTGTATCTTCCTACAGTCACTCAACTTTGATAACTTACCACACACCACGGCATCATCAGCAAACAACCACAGATCACTGTGCAACCTGTCAGCCAAATCATTTATGTATATAGAGAACAAGAGTGGTCTTATCACACTTTCCTGGGGCACTCCTGATGATACCCTTGTCTCTTATGAACACTCACCATTGAGGACAACATACTGGGTTCTATTATTTAACAAGTCTTCAAGCCACTCAAATATCCATGAAGGTATTCCATATGCTTGTACCTTCATTAATAGGCTGCAATGGGACACCATGTCAAATGCTTTCTGGATATCCAGAAATATGGGATCAACCTGTTGCCCTTCATCCATCGTTCTCAGTATATCAAGTAAGAAAAGGGCAAGCTGAGTTTCGGATGAGCAATGCTTTCTAAAACCAGTTTATTATATTCAAACTGAGAATATGTTCAAGGATTCTGCAGCAAACAGAAATTAAGGATATTGGTCTGTAATTTTGCATGTCCATTCTTTTACCTTTCTTATATACCGGACTCATTTGTGCTTTTTTACAGTCAGTTTGGACTTTAAGCTGGGTGAGAGATTCATCATAAATGCAAGGTAGATAAGAGGCCAATATCATAAAGTCCTTTTTGTAAAACCAAACTGAGATTCCATCTGGACCCGGTGATTCATTTGTTTTCAGATTAATTTGTTTTCAAATCTTTCAGTTGTTTCTCTACACCAGGTATGCTTATTTCTATATTGTCTATACAGGAGTCTGTCTGAAGGTCAAATGATGGTATGTTTGTATGGTTCTCTTGTGTGAACGATTTCTTGAATGTGAAACTTAAAACTTCACCTTTTGTTTTGCTATCTTCGACTGCCACACCAGACTGATCAACAAGAGACTGGATGGAAGCCTTAAACCTGCTTAGCAATTTTACATATGACCACAATTTTCTTGGGTTCTCTGTCAAATCTTTTACTAAGGTATAACAGTGGTAGTTGTTGTATGCTTTGTGCATAGATATTTTCAAAGATGCATGAACCTCTACTAATCTTTGCTTGTCATCATTTTTGCATCCCCTTTTGAACCTAGAGTGCAACAGCTTCTGCTTCCTCAGCATCCACCGAATTTCGTTATTAAGCCATCATGGGTCTTTTCCATCCTTTCTCCACTTACTAGGCACATAGACCATGATTTACAACCTGCTTAAACTTTGCACACAATTCTTCTACATCCATCTTACTGGGACTAAGTGATGCCAATTCAATGTCTAAGTGAGATGTTAATAACTGCTTATCTGCTCTACCTAGCAGAAACACTCTCCTTTTACATCCTTTATCCACTTACTAGGCACCTAACTCTTCAGACTATGATTTACTACCTACTCAAACTTTACATGCACTATATAATGGTTTCATGTCTTGACACTAGCACTGCTGCATTTATGCAAGGCAATGAAACAAGATATACACTGTTCCCCACACAGATGCTATATGGGGAGAAGCTATGGGTGACCAATGACCTCATCACGCCTATATCACTGTCATCACAGTTATCAGCAGTTTCTACCAATTTTGTACAGCTTCTGAGTTGATGCATGGGAATTCTCAGGCTGCTCAGTCTGTTGCGGTATGGCAAATGGAAAGTTTTGATCCACAAGAAGTTGCAAAGCTGTCAATTTGTGTGGCTCAAAGACAATTCCATCTGGCTCCCACTCTCACCACCTATTCATGGCCCTTTAGGGTCATTTCTCGGTGAGGAAACACATTCATCATTGGCAACAATGACAAGCAGGAGAATATATGAACTGAAAGGCTGAACCCTGTGTATAGGGATGATGGAACACTTCTCACTTTCGGCACTCCACAACCACTGGATTCAGAGGCACTGGGACTGACAGCAAATACCTCTAAGCTCTCACACAGTGCACGTCCTCCAAAACCCTGCACCAGTTTTTACATGCTCTGGCAGGATAAAGAGCTTCGCTTTCCCACAGCTGAATGCAGCTCCTGGTTTTGTGCCGAGGGTACCTTGTCAAAATGCTAACTCAGTTCAGGAGATCATCGAGCATTCTTGCCAATGACAAGCTGCTTGCTTGATCGGTGTAAGAATATACATGGAGGTGATGGCAGGCAATGGAAAACTGTCTTCAGCACTACACTCTCACTGTGTACTGTTGATGCAAGCTGCTGAGAAAGGGCCCAACCATTTTCTGTCCATGTGGCCAACCACAACACAACTGGTTGCCTCTCCCAAAATTTTCTCTGTGAGGAAAGAGCAAAGTGAGATATGCTTTATTTCATGTCATCGCTTTGGTACAACATGGCCTTTGGCTCTTCTAATATGGTGGGGCTTATATGGCAACATTGATAGATGACGAATAGTATATTATCACCTGTCATGCTGAACCAATACATAGAACACTTTGAAGCAAAGGCCCCAGAATCAGCCGAGTTGAAACCAATGGGTTTCTATCAGTACGTGGATTACAAGTTTGTGGTGTTGCCACATGGAGCAGAAAAACTTTAATAGTTCCTAGAACATTTAAACTCTATCAACAGTACTATAAAATTCATAATGTGATTTGAAAAATAGGGGCATCAACCAAACTCAGCCATAAATAGCAGCATGAACCTAATAATAGTTCACAGTCTAGTTGGAGTCCAGGCAGCAAGTGCAAATAACAACAAATCACACAGCAGCTGAAGAAGATGGCTAGGTTAATCATCAAAATATGGTGCATAAAATGGAACAAGCACTCAGCAAAACATCTGGAAGCAAACCGTCAATCAATCACATTGCAAAAACATGAAATAGCCTTGTGATTAAAACACACATTAGGCTCTGAAACCTAAGTGGCCAGTCTAAATGAAAGATGGTCATTGAACAAAACATTTTGCACATGTGTTTTATTATGGTAATTTGTAAAAAATGCATCAAATAATATCTTGGGTTGTCGGGTGTGGTGCTCGATATCAGCATCATACTTGCACGGTATTTCAGTAATGCTGCTTGCAATCTCCATCAGGTGTAACCTGAGACTGTTCCTCGAGTGGACCTGGTCTAGTATTTATGTCTGTTGCCTATCCCCTCCACCGGTGATTGCAGACATTCTGTGCCCACTCACTGCGGTTTCTGGAACGCTGCCATTCCATTTTCCATCTGATGCAGTTCTGGGTGTTCACTCTGTGGTCCACACCCACCAGAACCGTTCCTAGGTGTTCCACCTTTGGTCTTGTGTGCACACCCACCAGAATCGCTCCTGGGTGTTCCACCTTCGGTCTTGTGCATTTGGAATTCCGTATGAGGTACAAGGCATCCCTCTGCAGGCCACTCTCAGTCACTGTGATCTGCTGGAGCATTGCTATACCATTTTAAGTCTGGCGTGGCTCTGGATGTTCCCTCCGTGGTCTGCGTCCATCGGACCCACTCCTGGATGTTCCATCTTTGATCTTTGGTTCACTGTACCTGGCACTCTGTCTGGTGATCATTTTCTATATCCATGCCTTCCGTTCTTCTATTGGTGGACTGCTGCAGTTGTCCTCATTGTTTCTTTAACAGTTCCAGAGCAGTATACCAGGCTTCACTTAGCTGGTACCCCATGTCATGGTTCATGAGATTGTCAGTTACTTTCATCCCAATTGGTTCCCTTATAACACTGTCCCAAAGTCTGGGTGTTTGTGCTATACTCTTGGTTTCATCATAATTCATGGCATGATCTAGTTATAGACACTGTTCAGCAATGGCTGACTTCATCTTCTGTCTTAATTGGGTGTGCCTCTGACTTTCTTTGCACATGATATCCACTGTTCCTGTCATCTGGCCAATGTAGGACATACCACATTGACAAGGTTTATTATAGATCCCTGGTTTCTATACCCCAGGTCATCTTTAACACTCCCCATCAGTCCCCGATCTTGGTGGATGGACAGAAAACACACTTAATATTGTGTTTTCAGAGGATCCTACTGATTCTGGCAGAAATAGAACCAGCATAGGGCAGATACATCACCTTCTTTGCTTTATCTTGCTCTGCCTCTGGAACCTGTGGTGTAGTGGCTGGTTGGAGTACCATCTCAATTTGTTTGGTCGTGTATCCACTTTTGCAGAACACAGATTTAAGATGCTCTGTTTCTGTCGGTAGACTCTCTTGGTCTGACAGAGCACATGTTGTGTGGACTAATGTCTTAAGTACCCCTTCTTCTGTGGAGGGTGGCAAGAGCTATTACCTGAGATAAAAGAGACTGACTATCTCATCAACTACAACATTAGGTAAGTAGAACTAAGTAGAGCCTGGGATCCTGCTCTGCAACTGTTCAAGGAGCAACGGGGACAGCTGCAGCACTCCACAAAAAGAAGAATGGAAGGCATGGATAAATAAAATGATCACTAGACAGAGTGTCAGGCATAGCACACCAAAGGTGAAATGTCCAGGAGTGGGTCCGATTGATGCTGTCCGCAGAGGGAACATCCGGAACCACAACGGACTGAAAACAGAATGGAAACATTCCAGCATATCACAGTGAGTAGGAACAGACAGCAGGGGTATGCCTGGTACCTCAGACAGAATTCCAAATGTAACAGACAGAAGATGGAACACCCAGGAGCAGGCCTTGTGGGCACAGACCACAGAGGGAATACCCAGAACTGCAGCAGATGGAAAATGGAATGGCAACGTTCCAGAAGACCACAGCAAGTGCCTGCAACCACCAGTGGAGGAGGAAGGCCACAGACATAAATATTGGATCAGATCAGTGCCTTTACATTTTGCGGCGTGCACTGCAGCTGTAGCGGATATAAGCTAAGTACTGACAAACTTATTTGTGCTCTGTAATACAGTTATTAAATTTAATAGATTTCAACGGTGTTGTGTGCCGTTTGTGGCAAAATAACGACTTAATAAACTTTTGTAATCGTTCGCTTGCTGTGTTTTATAGAGTTTTCAGCATGTTGAAGTCGTTAGTAAATTTCGTGCTTTAGTTTTCAACTGATGTTTATTATTCTTTCTAGTGAATATTTCAGTAAAATTTTCATTTAGTGTTTTAACTTCGCTTAGTGTTACAGTGGTCGTTTTAATTTTTTGGTTTTAGCTAATAATTTTGTGAAGTTTTGCTGGTATTGGTATCGGCTGTGTTGTAGTAGTATTAATACAAGTAGCTGCTTTCTTAGTAGGCAGAGGATTTTGAGACCATTATTGTTAGTTCTCAAATAGTTCTACTGGTGTAACTAACTTTGGTAACATAGACGTATAGTTTTTTTCAGTAACTGTAAAATTTTTACCATGAGTGAAAAGTGTGGGCTCTGTCGTAGGTTTGTGAGTAGTGGATTACGGTGTGGGATTTGTTCAAAGTATTTTCATTGGGGGGAATGCAGTGGGGAAGCCAGTGGTCATTTTAGGGAGATCCTCTCCTGGGAATGTAGAATTTGTAGTACAAACAAGTTAATAGAGGAGCAGGAGCGTAAGATCTGTGCCCTTCAGGTGCAGTTACAATGCGCAAAGGAGGAACTAGATAGGTTGAGGAGGGTGAAGGGTGGTGGGGAATGGGAACTGGCAGTTGGCAAGAAGGTAGCTAGGAAGAGGAGGTATTCAGACAGTTTTACTTTGCATACATGTAATAGATATGACCAACTGTCAGAGTTGAGTGGAGAGGAGCCTTGTGTAGCCATAGATGTAGGTAACTTGCAGAAGTCCTCAGCAATTAGGAGGCCTAGGTTAGTTGCAAAGTCTAGCAGGAAGAAGGTTCTGCTGCTAGGTAGTTCCCACGGTAGAGGTGTGGGCCAGCAGTTGCAGGAAGTGTTGGGGAGTGCGTACCACATCACCAGCATTGTGAAGCCTAGTGCAGGATTGGCTCAGGTGACTGAAAGCATAGGGGAGTTACGTAAGAATTTTATGAAAGAGGATCAGGTAGTAATAGTGGGTGGAACAGGGAGCAGTCTCGATAGGGACGGGGAATATGATGTCAGTGGTGACTTGTTTAAGATAGCTACTCAAACTGGTGGCACTAATGTGCATTTCGTGCAACTGTTTCAGCGTCATGACCGGCCTCACCTTAATGCGGCTGTTAGGCGCGTTAATGTGGGGCTGGGGAGAGTGCTGATGGCAGAGGGCATGGATCACATCTCAGTGGTGCCAGTTGGGTCTATCAGTAGATGGTGTTTCACTAGGCATGGCCTGCACCTCAATAGGTATGGGAAGGGGAGGCTGGCTAAGCTTATAGGTGACAGTGTAGTGGGTGGTGGTGGTGGTGGTGGTGGTGGTAGTGGAATCACTCATGGAAAAATTCCTGTAGTAGTTGGTGTTAGAGCTGCATCTTTTTTAGACTGAAGTCAGCTGATAGGTATACCTGCTTAAAGGAAGTGCCTCTAGCTAAGGGCTCACCTCCAGAGGATGTAATGTTTCCAAGTAGAGAAGGAATTAGCATGTTTCATCAAAATATAAGAGGTATTAGAGATAAAGTTAGTGAACTGCTAATAGATGTTAACTCCGAAATTATTGGTATATCAGAGCACCACTTAAATAATTTGATAATTCAGAGGCTTCCTTTACCAGGCTACAGATTAGCTGGCTGTTTCTCAAGGAGTTCCTTGCGGGGTGGGGGAGTGGCTCTGTATGTAAAAAACAGTATTTCATTTGAGTACATAGACGTATCACGACACTGCACTGAACAGATATTTGAAAGTTGTGCAACATTAGTTGAATTTAGTGAAACTAAACTTCTAATTGCTGTTCTTTATAGGTCCCCTAACTCCGACTTCAGAGCATTTTTGCTTAAGCTAGAGAGGGTTCTTGATTCACTTTGTAGGAAGTACCAGAAAGTAGTTATATGTGGTGACTTCAATATTAATTTTGTACATGATTGTGCAAGGAAAAGGATGTTGGTAGATCTCCTAAATTCATATGATCTGATGCAAACTGTGTTTTTTCCAACTAGGGTGTAGGGGAACAGTAGCACAGTCATAGACAATATTTTTATTCATTCTTCATTACTAGATGGGCATTCTGTTAGTAAAAGGGTCAATGGCCTTTCAGACCATGATGCACAAATTTTAACATTAAAAGGTTTTTGTACTCAAACCAATATCGTATTTAATTACAAACTACGTAGGAAAGTTAATCCAACAGCAATAGAGAGTTTTTCAAAATTTGTTAAGGAACAAGAGTGGCAAGATGTTTATAGTGCCGATAATATAGATGATAAATACAATGCTTTCCATAACACATTTCTCATGCTCTTTGAGAATTGCTTTCTATTAGAACATTCTAAACGGGGTATTAGCAGTAATGGACAGCCCGGTTGGCTGACTAGTGGGATAAAGATATCATGTAGAACAAAGCGGGAATTATATCAAAATGTTAGAAGTAGTCACAATCAAGCTACGGTAGCCCATTACAAACAGTACTGTAAGGTGCTTAAAAATGTTATTAGCAAGGCAAAAAGCATGTGGTATGCAAATAGAATAGCTAAAATTAAAGCCATATTGTCAGTTGTGAAGGAAGTGTCTGGTCAGCAGCACAAGGTTGATGATATAAAGTCAATTCGCAGTAATAATATTTCTGTTACTGATAAATCAGATATATGTACAGTTTAACAACCATTTTCTGAGCATTGCTGGTGAATTAAATAAAAATTTAGTTTCTACAGGAAATCGTATAAATTTCTTACCAAATGCCTTTCCGAGATTGATGTCTGAAATACTCCTCTGTGATACAGACAAGAGGGAGATTGAGTCAATAATTAAATCACTGAAAACTAAGGACTCTCATGGTTATGATGGAGTGTCTCGTAGAATATTAAAGTACTGTGCTGCACATGTTAGCCCTGTATTTAGCCATATCTGTAATTTTTCCTTTAGGAATGATCAGTTTCCTAAGCAATTAAAGTACTCAGTAGTAAAGCCGCTTTATAAAAAGGGAGAAAGGGATAATGTAGATAATTTTAGACCTATTTCTATGCCATCAGTGTTTGTAAAAGTTATCGAAAAGGCTGTGTATGTAAGGTTAATTGATCATTTTATATCACACGATTTGCTATCAAATGTACAGTTCGGCTTTAGAAGTCATTTGACAACTGAAAATGCTATATTCTCTTTTCTCTGTGAGGTACTGGATGGGCTACACAAAAAGTTTCAAGCGCTTGGCGTATTTTTTGATTTAACAAAGGCATTTGACTGTGTTGATCACTCAATATTGCTCCAGAAGTTGGATCATTACGGAATAAGGGGAGTAGCTCACAATTGGTTCACCTCTTACTTTAGCAACAGGCAGCAAAAGGTCATTATTCAAAATGTTGATAATGGCTGTGATGTGGGATCTGAGTGGGGTACTGTCAAGTGGGGGGTGCCCCAGGGATCAGTGTTGGGGCCACTCCTGTTCCTTATTTATATAAATGATATGCCCTCTAGTATTTTGGGTAACTCTAAAATATTTCTGTTTGCTGATGACACTAGCTCGGTAGTAAAGGATGTTGTGTGCAGCATTGACTCAGTTTCAAGTAGTGCAGTACATGACCTCAGTCCATGGCTTGTAGAAAATAAACTAACGTTGAATCACAGTACGACTCAGTTTTTACAGTTTCTAACACACAATTCAACAAAACCTGACGTTTTAATCTCACAGAATGGGCATATGATTAGTGAAACTGAACAGTTCAAATTCCTAGGTGTTTAGATAGATAGTAAGCTGTCATGGAAAGCCCACGTTCAGGATCTTGTGCAAAGACTTAATACCGCCATTTTCACTATTTGAACGGTATCAAAAGTGAGTGATACTTCGACACGTAAATTAGTCTACTTTGCTTATTTTCATTCACTTATGTCATATGGTATTATGTTTTGGGGTAACTCTTCCCATTCTAGAAGGATATTTTTGGCTCAGAAACGGGTGGTTCGGGCAATAAGTGGTGTGAGTTCACAACCTCTTGTCGACCTCTGTTCACGAGTCTGGGTATTTTGACATTGACCTCTCAATATGTATATTCCTTATTGTCATTTCTTGTTACCAATATTAGTTTATTTCCAACAATAAGCAGCTTTCACTCGGTTAATACTCGGCAGAAATCAAACCTCCATTTGGGTCGGAGTTCCTTAACTCTTGTGCAAAAAGGTGTGCAGTATACTGCTGCATCCATATTCAATAAGCTGCTACTCGAATTCAAAAATCTTAGAGGAATCCACACGCTTTCAAATCAAAACTGAAGAGTTTCCTCATGGGTCACTCCTTCTATTCTGTCGAGGAGTTCCTTGAAAAATTAAGCTGATTCTCATTGTATTGCTGATAGCGTTTGCTTAAACTTATGCACTGATTTTCATTCAGGTTCATGAACATTTACTTTTATCTGTTATTACTTTTATGTTGTAAGTTCATGTACTGACACGTTCCATGACCTTGGAGATTTGCTCCTCAATTTGGTCCTACAGAACTTGACATGTAAATAAAATAAATAAAATCCACTCGAGGAGCAGTCTCAGGTCACACCTGATGAAGGTTGTGAGCTGTGTTACCAAAATATCATGCAAGTATGATGATGATATCCAGCAGAATGCCAGACAACCCAAGATGTCATTAGATAGCCAGGAAAACCTGCTGAAGGGTAATAATGCATCAGATGTCCACAATCAACAGAGACTCCACAATGAAACTCATCAGAATTAGATCAGCTGGAAGAAGACTCTTTTCTTGCAAATAACTCTTTTTTTTGTGAATATGAATATGAGTCACACAATTTGATGGAATTTATGGATCATCTGAAGGATTGTTGATTAATTATTCATTCATCAAGATGGCCTGCTTGAAGTATCACTGATGGGTTTCTTTTTAACATTGTACTTCAGTCAGATTTTCCACAGATGACTGGTACGTAGCTTGGTGAGGGCCTGACTAACTTGATTCACATGTATAAACAACAATATACTTATTATTCAATTTTTAGAAAAGCCTTATTGTCATTTATTTGTGTGAAAAGCTTTCTCTCTCGCACATAACCCAACCTATTTATGGAATATTTTAAGGAGTAACCATACATGTCTGCAGAAACGTAACCTATATGTATCTGTAGTCATGTGGATAATAGCTTTGTTGATGACCCCATGACACTTGTAGATTATATCTATTCTTTTATCAGTTCAGGTCTCTTCATTTGAATATCATGAGGATAGTAGATTTTGTCCTGTTATTAATGTTTTAGCTGGAAAAAAATATGCTGACACATTGACGTACAGTGCATAATAACCTGCTTTCCATCATAACAGATCTCATTATCTCAGCACATGAGCATGTTATACATAATAGTGTGCAAAGTACATAGCTGGTTCTAGAAGTTGTGAAGTGCATTCACGCATCTAGCAGCTACACTCATGAGTCTAGCGGTGAACACAATGGCTTCATATTCTGCATCCTTGGAAAACATCTAAATATTTTTGAGTTGTTTTCCCAATAAAATGAAAAGAGATGCAGTAATGTGCATGACAATATTACGAAAAAGGTCAGTCAAAAAGAAAAACACAAATTTCAATTGTTTATTATGGACAAGCTATGAAACACAGAAACACATTGCAGATGTCACTGACTAGAGAAAGGTTCAAAGTTTTATGTTCCCAGAGACAGTAAGATAATGCCACACCTCAAGTTGGGAATGAGGCAGCACACTGTCCTGCATACAAATTAAATCACTGGAATCCTCATGAAGTTGGCAAAACAACAGTTTTGCAGCATGTACAGGTATGACATTCCTGTCACAGTTTCATCTACAAAACTGAAAGTCCCAGAAACTGTGTGAACAGAAATGGCACAAAACATATTTAGTTTTCATTGAGTCTCTCTCAAGTTCACAATGTCATCAGGATTTTGTGACCCCCAAATTCTTATGTCATGGTTATTTTTGTACTTGCAATTTATATGTAGGTCTACACATGTGCATATTCCTTTTTTTCACTGTTGATACATGAGACTGCTACCAAACGTATTTCTAGAAGCTAATTATCATAGAGATGTTTTGAAAAATGAACCCATCATAAATGGGTAATAATAGCAGTTTATAGTGTAGGTAAGGACTGTAATAAATTTGTTACTGTAGTTGTAGTATGCAAAGCCAGTTCTATAAATTCCTTATCAAAGCAAGAGCATTCATGTAGTCTACAATAACTTTATATCACAGAAATATTAAAAATGTGAAAACTCATATATCTCACAATCCCACTTCTCTTAGTATAAACAATTATCCTTATTCACACTGCAATTTACCATTGCTATTTTTATTATACAACCAAGTATCAAAATACTTTTAAAGAATAATACAAAGAAAGGTTGGTATGAATTTGATCAGTACTTAGATTTAAATGAAAATGTTAATTGTGGTACCTGGATGGGGGCAGGATGTTTCTTCTTTGGAGGAGGCTGTATTACTTTTATCTTGTTGCTGTCTTGAATTATGGGAGATTCTGGTTGCACATGATCACAGTCTCTTGGTTTTGCACCTGGTCGTCTTGCTGCTTCTTCCTTGGCTTTCAGCTTATTGAGAGAAAGAAAGAAAAAAGAGGATTATGCAGTCAGTCCTTTGATCACAGAAACCAATCCTGTTTACTAATAAATGCATACTGTATCTTGAAAATCCTATCAATTAAAAGAACCTCCCAAAACGTGAACTGAATCAACAGTTATAGCATACAATAACAAATATTATTTATTACTCTTATTCTGTATATGTTATTACTAAGAGGGATCTTGGTATTCTCTACATATGCGCAAATGCTTGAAAGGAAACATATTGGTCATTAATAACATGAACTATATTTCATTGAAGAATGCCCTTTACAAAGTAGGTAATATGTGGAAGTTTATCTCAGCTTTCTAAATATTTTATTCAATATTCTCATAAAAATCAAATAAGATTCAAATGTTGTTGAGAAGGAAGGCATGCATTTTGTAATGGTACGGAGAATTCATTATTAATATATGCATGACAATATTACAAAAAAGGTCAGTCAAAAAGAAAATCACAAATTTCAATTGTTTATTATGGACAAGCTATGAAACACAGAAACACATTGCAGATGTCACTGACTAGAGAAAGGTTCAAAGTTTTATGTTCCCAGAGACAGTAAGATAATGCCACACCTCAAGTTGTAAATGAGGCAGCACACTGTCCTGCATACAAATTAAATCACTGGAATCTTCATGAAGTTGGCAAAACAACAGTTTTGCAGCATGTACAGGTATGACATTCCTGTCACAGTTTCATCTACAAAACTGAAAGTCCCAGAAACTGTGTGAACAGAAATGGCACAAAACATATTTAGTTTTCATTGAGTCTCTTTCAAGTTCACAATGTCATCAGGATTTTGTGACCCCCAAATTCTTATGTCATGGCTATTTTTGTACTTGCAATTTATATGTAGGTCTACACATGTGCATATTCCTTTTTTTCACTGTTGATACATGAGACTGCTACCAAACGTATTTTTTTGTATTATAGAACAAATGCACATCAAAAATCAAGATGATTTTGGTTTGACTGAGGACAAAAGAAAGATGGACAATGAAAATAAAAATTAATCATAACTGAATTCATCTAGTGTACCATCATTATTGCAGATATTGGTAAGCAACAATAGTAACCCCCAGTGACTGACTAACTTAAAGTCTCTCACTCTCTCTCTCTCTCTCTCTCTCTCTCTCTCTCTCTCTCTATCTATCTATCTATCTCTCTCTCTATCTGTGTGTTTGTGTGTGTGTGTTTTTATCCTGTTGCTGTTTTGAAAAATAGGAGATTCTTGTTGCACATAATTACAGTCTCTTGGTTTTGTACTCCGTTGTATCGCTGCTTCTTCCTTGATTTTCAGCTCATTGAGAGAAAGAAGGAAGGTTGCAGACACTTCATGACACACACACACACACACACACACACACACACACACACACACACACACACACACACACACATAGCCTAGAGGTACGTCTTTTGTGAATGAATGTGTCAAAATGAATGGTTCACTAAGGCGAACAGGAGAACTGAGGACCGACTTCTAAAGAACAGTCATTCACCATCTACTTTGGTTGGTCTTGTTCTTTTTAAGGTATCACCCATTCCTCATTCCAGTTCCATCATTCCAGTTCAATATTGAATTTTCATCCATTTCATTTTTTGTTAATACTGCTCTTTACTTAGGCAATTACTAATTGTACAGCTATCAGTTAAAAAACTTACATCACCGTATATTGTGTCTTTGCCTCTTTTAATTTTCCACTCTTTTATACTATTAACTAACATGTAATAAGCTTATACTTTATCAAATTCAAATCTTCCATGTTATGTGCACCTGTAAAAAGGTGTAGCATACAAAGAATCTGCAGTTCACATCAAGCTATCATAAAGTACAGTCACTAAGTCAGTGCTTGTGACAGAAAACATAAACATCATGTGATTTTCAGTTCATGTTCCGCCATTAGAATAATATCATGTAATGTCAGGCCTCTGTGTGTCATTATGTAATTTTCAGTTCAGTGCACTCTACTAGTGAAATTGTGAACATAAGTTACTTCTCTGTCAGTCAGTGTCAAACTGCTAAAATGTGAAGCTGCTATGTCTGTAAAAACAATAATATTTTAGTTTGCCACTTCTGAAATTTTTGAATGTTTCTTAATTAGTGTAATTAGTGTCCTGCATATTACAAAGGGGGGTATTATATGCCAATAAATATGAGGCAAAAGAAAATCATCTAAACAACATTATGTGTTTTATATCTAAAAACACAGATGATGTGACTTACCGAACAAAAGTGCTGGCAGGTCGATAGACACACAAACAAACACAAACATACAGACGAAATTCAAGCTTTCGCAACAAACTGTTGCCTCATCAGGAAAGAGGGAAGGAGAGGGAAAGACGAAAGGATGTGGGTTTTAAGGGAGAGGGTAAGGAGTCATTCCAATCCCGGGAGCAGAAAGACTTACCTTAGGGGGAAAAAAGGACAGGTATACACTTGCACACACACACATATCCATCCACACATAGCTGTGTATGTGCGGATGGATATGTGTGTGTGTGTGTGTAAGTGTATACCTGTCCTTTTTTCCGCCTAAGGTAAGTCTTTCCGCTCCCGGGATTGGAATGACTCCTTACCCTCTCCCTTAAAACCCACATCCTTTCGTCTTTCCCTCTCCTTCCCTCTTTCCTGATGAGGCAACAGTTTGTTGCGAAAGCTTGAATTTCGTGTGTATGTTCGTGTTTGTTTGTGTGTCTATCGACCTGCCAGCACTTTCATTTGGTAAGTCACATCATCTGTGTTTTTAGATATATTTTTCCCATGTGGAATGTTTCCCTCTATTATATTCACATTATGTGTTTTCTTTAACAAATATCCACCAATTCCATTAATAGGAAGAGGATAATTCAAGAAGTCTGGTTATGACATTTCCAAGTTAGTTACGTGTGGTGCCCCAAGATATGGTCACCATTTTTGGAGAGAGTCAGCCAATGGGAAGTTCATTGGATGTAAACATAGTGGTATTAGTCTGTTACACACTTAGATTTTGGCCAAAGCTGTCTTCCATAAAGAAAGGCAAAACACACACATATTCATACAAGAAGGCAAATCTAATGCACATATAACTGCTATCTCAAGTCACTCTGACCATATTGTTGATATTCTATTTATTTTTATTTTTTAATTTATTTTATTATCCTTCTTTAGGCATTAAAAATGTAATTGATGTCATAATTTGTGTACATATACAGTTTACATAACTAACAGAAATGGTGTAATATATTGTAGATAATTATTGTCTAATAAGATACAAAAATTTGTCCTTGATGCTGCACAAGGTATTTGCATTATATTTACAAGTATAAGTTTAATCTAAGTGGAACTATATTAGTACCGGTACTTAAGATCATCTTTAGTGCACATTATAAACTCTTCTATTGTATAAAAAGCTTTTTTTCTAAGCTATGTCTTTGTGACACTTTTAAACTCATTCAGTGACACATTATGTGCCTCTATTGGCAACATGTTAAATAGTTTTACTCCCATGTACCTGTAACTATCTTGAGTTTTCTTTAGTCTAGCAACTGGGATGTCAATTTGCTGTTTATACGTGTGTCATGGTGATGGATAGATTGCCATAGTTTGTGACTTGTGTTGGTTTTCTTTTGTGTGTATCAGACAACTTAGTATAAAGAGGACTGCAACTGTTAGTATTTTTAGATTTTTGAAATATGGTCTACAAGACTCGTTATTTCTGACTCCATGGATGCATCTGACTGCCTTCTTTTGCCAAATGAAAACTTGTTTTGCTCCAGGTGAGTTTCCCCACAACAAAGTGGCATATGTTAAATGGGTGTGGAAAAAGGCATAGTATGCATTGTGTAATAACTTACCACTAACACATGACCTTAGTTTACCTAACAAATATGTCACACGTGCTAACTTTGTACAAATATAATCGGTATGACTCTTCCGTGTTAATTTTGAGTCAAGTTGGATCCCAAGTAGTTTAGCTGAGACACAATCAATCTTATCACTCTTAACACACAAGCTAAAGAGAATATTTACAGTTTTATCATGATTTATATGGAAGTCATTGAGTTGGAACCACTTGATGGCTGCTCTGAGATGAGCCTCACTTTGCTCGTTTAATTTTCCTAAATCTTTCCCTGCTGTAACAAAAGCTGTATCATCTGCATAGAGTGTGGATTTACATAACATGGTGCTGGGCAAGTCATTTACATATATTATAAAAAGTAAAGGTCCAAACACAGAGCCTTATGGTACACCCTGCATGATATCCAAGACATTTGACCTCATATTGTTAAAATGCACAATTTGTTTCCTGTCGCTCAGATAGGATCTGATCAGAGATAATTCTGAGCCTCTAATACCATAGCATTGCAGTTTTTCTAGTAGTATCCTGTGACTGACAGAGTCAAATGTCTTGCTGAGGTCCACAAGAGTGGCATTAACTGATAATCCTGGTTCGAATGATGACAATATATATGAAACAACATCTTCAACTGCTTTTGCCGTTGACAGGCCGGACTTGAAGCCATACTGAGAGTCACTAAGAATATTATGCACAGACAGATGTTGACTGATTTGGAGCTGTATGCAATATTCCACTAGTTTTGATATGATGGGTACAAGGGAGATTGGACGGTAATTATTAGGACAAGACTTGTCACCTTTCTTGTGCAGTGGAGTAACGAATGCCATTTTTAAGGATGAAGGGAAACAGCCACTGACAAACATCTGGTTCATAAGAGAACAGAGTGAATGTGCTATTACATCTGCTATTTTTTTTATTACAAAATTGGAGAGACCATAAATGTCTTCTGATTTTGAGTAACTTAATTTTGCTATTGCAGTTTTAATATCTGTTACTTTTACTTCTTTCCATTTAAACACAGGAACCATACCCTCAAAATTTTGTAGAAATGAATTTCTATTATTTGAGATATGGTTGTTGTCACATTTATGGATATGTTCATTTGCAGCACTGTTATTCGTACTCGCAGGATTAATGAAGAAGGTGTTGAAAGCATCTGGTGTGATACAAGCATCACATGAATTATTTTTGTTAACATCTTTATTTCTACCCAGATGAGTCTTGATGACAGTCCAGGCTGCTTTGCCTTTATTTTGGGACTTATTAATATAATCATCCTTTGTCTTGCACTTGCTTAACCTAATTTCTGCCTTGTATTTGTTCCTCAAACTTATGTAGTTTGCTTTTTCGGCTTCACTATTTTTTGATTTGTCAAAAGAAATCATTAACAGAATTCTGAGCCTTTGTAGGTCAGGTGTGAACCAGTTATGCACTGATGTGAGACCATGTTTCCTCATAGTTCCTTTATTTTTTCTCATTAGTTTAGGGCAGCAAGTTTTAAATGTATCTGACAATACACTAATGAATAATGTAAACGCTTTTTCAATATGATTACTTTCCAGCAGAAGGTAATTCCAATTTGTCATCTTTATTTGTGTTCTGTAGTTATCAATGTTCTCTTCATTCAAAAGCCTAATGTACTTAATTTTATTGGAGACAGATGCTGGCTCTTTTGTTATCAATTTTAACCAAATACCTTTATGGTCTGATAAAAAATGAGTATTGAATAGCCCTAGTTCATACCAATTTGTCTCAACATTTGTGATTACATTATCAAGGCAGGCAGACTGTCTTGTTGGGTTTTCATTAATGTAGTGCAGGTCATGTGATCTTAGCATATTCAGAAGATTAAGTTGTTTAGGTGTGTTCTGCCTTATATAAATATTTATATCACCAAAAGTTAAAATCCTATATTTAGGCCATTTATCGAGATGTAGTACCAGTTTCTGTAAGGCCTGTGCAAATACTTCAACATCATTATCAGGTGTGCGGTATACAGACACAATTATGAGTTTTAACATGGGCAGTAA
The DNA here is from genome assembly GCF_023864345.2 of Schistocerca serialis cubense. Taxonomy (NCBI): domain Eukaryota; kingdom Metazoa; phylum Arthropoda; class Insecta; order Orthoptera; family Acrididae; genus Schistocerca; species Schistocerca serialis. The sequence continues at coordinate 544,428,006 of NC_064644.1, read as the reverse complement.
CATTGCTGCTATTTCCAGTACATTTTCTATACAGTAATCATTAACACCAAGGGCACTGTAATCCAAGTCTATACCACTACAACATATATAGAGGCTCCCCCATAGTTGTGTGTTGGTCTACAATAACCTGTTACTAAATCAAAGCCTGGGGGTACATATAACTGCAGTTGGTCTTAACTTAACCAGTGTTCATTAATAAATAATATAATATTCTTGTTCACTCCTAACAAAAAACTCAGGTCATCAGTTTTGTTTCTTAATGACCTGATATTTATATGTACCTACAAATAATAATTAGTCATCCTCACAAAAGGGTAGGTCTGGATTCCTCGGTAGCAGTATATCAGTTTGTTCACTTTGCTTGTACATTCTTCTGTCACTTGTTGATTGTCTACTTACGTCTCTGGCTAGTTTCTTGATCGTGTTGGATCCAGATGATGACGAGATGACTTCCCTGGTGCCATCCATAAAAAATCACTGCTCCTCTGTGGAACTTTTCTCACTTTAGAAGATGCACATACAGTAGCTTGTTTGTTTTCACTCATGTCTTGCATACTTGCTTCTCTCACTTTTACAGCTTGATTGCTTACACTCACTGGCTGAATGCTTACATTTAAATCATCTGCTCTTTGAATGTTCTTATTCACTGACTGAAAATTTCCTTTTAACTGACCCACTTGACCTGGAGATGACAACATGACATTTATATGTGTAGATGATGTGTTGACAGTTCCTGGAGACTTTCTTCTTTGCTGGGAAGTGAACCGGATAATGGTTTCACTCCTGTTTATATGTGTAGTTGGTGCACTGACAGTTTCTGGCGACTTTCTTCTCTGCTGAGAAGTGGACTGGATAACAGTGTCACTTCTGTTTATCATATGAACACCCTGTCCCAAAACTGGTGTCATCATATGACTGCAGTTTACTGAGGAGGTAGCTACCTTTGTCAATGTTGCCCTCCATGTGCACCTAGCAGAAATAGCGATAGTTTTGCATACTTTCTGTTTTCCTTTTGTGTTGAGATGCATCCCATGTTTTGTGTAGTCTTCTCTATGTAGAAGTTGGTTCAAGTCGATCACAGTGATGTTTGTACATGGAGATGCCAGGTCCATTATAATACAGTTAAGATTGTACACCACATAATGTGAAAATTACATGAAAATATTATTGGAAAATTTGATGAGTGTAGTAACTGGTCTAGGGCATGGTAAGCATAATTGTTTTCTAAATTTTACATGACATTTGACCAAAGGTCAAGTGATTTTAAGTTGGTATGAGCTTAGTCAAGTGTGGCTTGTATGCTGTGTCAGTATCTGATCACAAAATTCGGGAGTTGTTAAAATACAATGATACTGAAGTTTTAACTTCAGTAATTTTGTCTGGAATGATCCATGTCATGTTTCCTGTGATACTAGTTAGTGTACATGCCAGTGGATTTGGGTGTTGCAAATGATTAGGTGAAATTTATGAAGCACACTCTGAGGTAGTTGGTTGTCAGCCTTGAGGTTTTTTTTTTAAAAAAAGTACAGAGTCATTCTGTGGGGTAGTAACATTGTTGTATGTGAAGTAATTGCTTACCAAGCAATATTCTCAAAGATTTTCTGGTTCAGTGAATCACGCACAGGCAAACACAGTTTGGACCTGAGTTATTACAGACGGCATATTTTGCCTGTATATATTGTTAGTGATGTAACTGTTGGGACCACATTGCCCTAGTTGAATCATTTCAAAGTGGAAATTCCAACTGCTACCATTATTTGTGTAGTAAAAGTGATGAGTGACATTTGATTTAGGTTTTGCTTGTTGATACATGACACACCAACACCTGAGATGGTCTATGTTACAAAAATCTGAAATTTAAATTCTGATATAAAAAGTGGTGGTGGCACATAGGATTTATTTTGAGTTTTTTTCCCATCTTGCTCAGTGTGGGGGGCTACCCCACCCCCCGCCCCCTCCCGCCCCTCCCCTTCCCCAGCAATATTTGATCACTACAAAACAATTACATTTAAAAGAAAAGAAAATAAACTTTCATTAGTTAAAAATAAATTTTAGTCTCTGAGTAGCCGCATAGCCACAACATTCTGCAAGTAGTGAAAGCATGCTCAAATCAGTGATTAGATTTAGACAATTGGATCGAGAATGGTCAAACCAAAGAAGGTCAATTTCATAACAGGCTGGACCTGAAATATTACAATTAATTAAATCCTGGAGAAGACGAGAATATTTTGAAGGTTTACCAAAGGAATGAACTGATATACATCTAAAGATTATGCTAAACTTTTATTAGTTGTGGAACAAATAAGCAGAGATGATGCTTAAAGATGATTATCTATGTTGTCTTAATAACAATTTGTATCACTGGAATTGGATGCTAGACTATGTCCTTTTTGTATTAATAAGCTTAAATTAAATGAGATTCATTTAATGGAAGGTGTTCTTTAGTGCTGGGAGGTAGAATTACCAATTCAATCAAGCAAATGATTACTTATGCGTGTCATTGTTGATTGTACAGTTTTTCTACGAATTTGTGTTCGTCTGAAAGGCTGGATAGAATTCTATTGCATCTCTTCATGAGTAATTATCAATTTTATTTTATTTACATATTTTTTCCTCAATTTTCTCATGTACTGGGGTGGGATAGTACCTGAACATTTTAATAGGGTTAGTTATATGGACAATCATAGGCTGTCATTCGGGCACAGTGCAGACACCCCCCCCCCCCCTCCTTCCCCTCAGGGGTCTACTGGTAGATGCTGGTAGATGCTGAGGTTTTAGGTAGTACAAGTTGCTATTCGAGGTAGAAGCATGTCTCGCTTCCTTGATACTGTGCAGATGAAAGGTGGTTATGTAGGAACCTTGATTTATGGTAGTAGTGACAGAGGAAAGATCACATATTGTGCACCAACAAAAAGGTCACTATCAAAGTAAACTGTTCAATCAGGGCCAGTAGCATGGCGTCCATAATGACAATCTAATGAAACTGCCCTTAAAGACTGCACATGTGGAAACTGATCCCATTCTCATTGTCAGTCATGTGGTAACCAAGTAATACATGAAACCCATCAAAATTACACAAATATGGCTTTGTTCATAAACCTCTGAACAGTGGTGGAAATAAGCCTCTCATGACTCCACACATAACAAGACAAAAGAATCATACAGAAGATGCAAAATAAGCGATACACAGAACAGCTGATGTGAATGGTACAAACTAAAAGAATGTAGTGGGAGTGAGTCAGCCCTGCTCCATGCATATATAGGGGTGGGACGTCAGTAGATGGCATGGTGGAGACTGTATCATTGGCATGCTTCCTACAGGCACCCTCCAGTGGCTAACCTGTGCTGATGCAGTTGGTGATTGATTTACGTACACATGCGCAGCGACACTGCACTTGGTGCACTCACACTCACATGCACTAGTAGAAGGATACAGGATTTTTATATGGACTCATGGTTGTCAGGATTATGATGAAGCATTTAAGGCAAAATAGTAGGAAATAATACCGACTTCTAGTTAAATACTATGCAGTTGGTAACAAAAAACTAACAGAAGACATTAATGTGTCAATCAAAAAAATAAGATTTCACGAATCACATATATTAACAAAAGAGCAACAAAACTATTTATTTGATCTTTTATTTAAATATAAGATTGTGTTTTCTGACAAGCCAGGAGTGATCGGAGATTACATATGCAGCTTTAAGATAAAAGATCATGAATCATTCTTTTGCAGGCCATACCCAGTTCCAATAAGTTTAAGACCATCTGTGAACAAAGAAATAACTAAGATGGTAGAAAATAAGTTAAAAGACAGGAGTCTAAGCATTTATAATAACCCTTTATTAGCTCGATGGTTCTGATGGATGGGTATTGGCAGGTAAAATTGCATAATGACTCAAGAAAATATACTGTTTTTCTCCTTGATGGCAAATCTTATTAGTTTAAAGTATTATCTTTCACTTCACACATATTGGCCTCAGTGTTCATATGAGAACTAATTGTAGCTTTTGGTAAGGAACTGCTCGAAGAATTAAATATATATGTAAATGATATATTAGTAGTATCCAAGACTTGGGAAGAACACTTTACTATTAACTAAAATGCTTGACAAATTTTATAGAAAAGGCACCCATAATAAACTTTTCAAAATTACTAAATTGCCCGGAACCTAACTCAACCTTCGAACCCCGAGAACCGGCCAACGCACCGGAAACTCACCATCACCAACAAAAGAAGAAATCCTCCACTGCATAAAGAAACTGAAAAACAACAAGGCAGCCGGTGAAGATGGAATAACGGCAGAACTGCTGAAGAACCTAGGACCAAACTCGCTAAACGAAATCACACAAATCATACAGAACACCTGGACAACCGAAATCATACCTGACGACTGGAAGACCGCACTCATTCACCCGCTACACAAGAAAGGTGACAGGACAGACACAAACAATTATAGAGGAATTTCCCTGCTACCGGTCATCTACAAAATTCTATCAACCTGCCTTCTCACCAGAACGCAAGGACAACTGGAACCCGCCATCTCGGAATACCAAGCAGGTTTCAGACCCAACAGAGCCTGCCCCGAACAAATCTTCAACCTGAAATCAATCATAAAATCCCACATGACAAGCCCCAAAAAAATCATCTGCACTTTCGTCGACTTCAAAAAGGCTTACGACTCGATAGTCCGAAAGTCCCTCATCCAAATACTCAGAGAAAAAGGCCTAGACCAAAAGACCCGAAGACTAATCGAACAGACACTAACCAATACAAAATCCAAAGTCAAATTCATGGGCGAAATCTCGGACCCCTTTGAAATCCACACTGGCCTAACACAAGGAGATGGACTATCCCCGCTATTGTTCAACATCGTCCTGGACAAAGTAATGAGCGAATGGAAAGCTGAAGTCAGGAGACAAAACACCTGGAGACCAGTCACATTAGGAAGGAAAAGACTGGAAATCCCTTACCTAGCTTTCGCAGACGACCTAGCGATACTGACCTATGACCCAACATCAGCAAAAACACAGATCGAAATCCTGAAAGAATGCGCCGAGAAAGTCGGCCTACAAATCTCTTTTGAAAAAACGCAAGTCCTAACAAGAGAAGGCGACGACATCACAACCAAGTACGGCAAAATTAAAGGGGTCACACACTTCAGATACCTAGGCGAAATCATCGAACCGACCGGAACAGAGAAACTGGCTTACGAAGACAGACAACAGAAGACACGGAAATCACTAGGCATGGTACGAAACGTCTACAACAAACAATGCATTTCCAGAAACACCAAGATCAGACACTATAACACAGTGATCAAACCCGCCGTACTGTATGCCAGCGAAACACTAGCACTCAACAGGAAAATCAAAATTGAAGAAATCAAAAAAGAAGAACGCAAAATCATGAGGAAAATTTTAGGAGGAAGACCCACACCAGATGGCTACAGACTACAGAAGAACTCAACAGTAGAAGCATATTCGAACATCGAGAACAATATGAGAAAAAGGCGCCTTAAATTCTACGGACATTTAGATAGACTCCCTGAAACAAGACTCACCAAGAAAATTCTAGAACACATCAAGACACTTAAAGTCACGACACCCTGGATGGAAGGAGTCCGAAAAGACCTACAAGCAATTGGACCACAAACACCACAGACAGAAGCACCTTCCGAAAACACATAGACAATTGGGAAGTAAAGTCAGAAGCGCTAAAACAGCGGACCAAACAAGAATGGTCTGAGGAGAGAAAAAAAAGGCCCTCTCCAAGAGAATGAAGGAGTACTGGAAGGACAAGAAGAACAAGCCTTCAAAGTCATAAGCTTAACGATTTCCTTTTAGGGAAAATCCGCCAACAATAACAATAATAATAATAAACTTTCAAAATCGCACTTTGGACATTTCTGGAACACTGGTAGGAACAAAAGGAATTACACCAGATTGAGAAAGAATTAGAGCCCTCAAAGACTGCCCACAACCAAAAAATGCAAACAGTGTTATAATCTATTTTGAGTTTAGCTGGATTCTATCACTGCTACATAAATGACCAATCAATGAATGATCTAATGTTACCATCATTGTTAAGATAAAGAGCAAAGTAGATATTGGATGAAGGAGCACAAGAAGCATCTAATAATGTTAAAGAAGTGTTAGTCAATGCACCTATCTTGAAACACCCAGTGATGAATGAAGCTTTTAAGTTAGCAACCGATGCTTCTGAGTATGTTATTGCTCAGGAATTGTTTCAGCATTAGGAGATCATGGGACAGTATCTTTCACTAGCAGGAGTCTTAACAAGCAAACAAGCATGAGCTTAACTACACAGCAACAGAGAAGGAATTGTTGGCAACTGTATGGATCACAGAAAAGTTTCAAACACTCATCTGGGGACCTAGTACTGTAATACAGATGGACCACCAAGCCTTAGTCTTTATTATGGAAGGCAGTCTATTACACAATAGATTAATTCACTAGGCCTTATTGCTACAAAAATATCAAATAGAAATAAATTATATAAAAGATTCAGAGAATACAGTACCAGATGCATTCTCATAATTGCCATTAGGCATGAATGATTACATGTACTGGTGGACTAGGAGTTATCTTTCAATGAATTTTCTGATTATAAGCTATACTAATGATGAAGTGAGGAGACTAGCATTGCAAGTAAAACAGTAATAAAAACTGATGAATATTTTGGTAATAAACAAGAAAGATGTGAACAGACATCACTATTATTAGAAGCCAAGACTATGTGGACGATAGCTGAGAATGCACTGTTTGAGCAGTTACAAGCTGATAAAATGCAGTGGAGATTATGCATTCCACAAACTAGGGAGAGTTTCCTCATATTGTTTATACATAAATTATACACATTTGTACATCAAAACCCATGTGAATGAGTCATGAAAGAGACTGGAAGTATATGTGGGACATACTGGTCTGATAGACATACAATTTTGGTGCAGATGATCCTCGAGTTCCATGTAATCTAGAATGAGTACGACATATGTCTACAGGACTACCACTGCAGAAGTGATGAATAAAAATTTTGTCAGTGAGCCATTATTAAAACCATTTAAATGACCTACTTTAAGAAAGATGGACTCAAAATAAACTACATAAGACAGTAGATAATAATCTGCACAGACAGGTAGAATCATGAATAAGGAAATACAGTGAGGGAACAAAAAGGTCATAATTCCAGACAAATGACTTAATTCTAGTCAGCGAATTTTGTCAGAGTTCAAACTTAAAGAAGCAAATGAGTAAGTTTTTCCTAGGTATGGTGGACAGAGGGAATGCCACGTCCTAAAGCAGTGTTTTTGATGGATCCAAGAACTGGTCAAGAAAAAGGACTTTACAGTATTGATACATTAAAGAAATTCATAAACTCAGGAGAATCTGATCTTTGTAGTGGAACTGAATTCCCCACAATGGCTACTATGTGTTATAAAATGCAGCAGTAGCAATAAACAAATAACGAGTACACAATTGTTATACAGAGCAAAGGAATAAATCCTATAAGACATTAAGTTCAGCATCATGGTGATTACTCTTCAGGTAGGGGACCTTGGATTAGGGGTTGGGAAGGGAATCAGTCTTTGGGTCTATCATCTTTCTTTATTCGATCTTAACACACATATTCTTTTTCTTCCTCTTTTTTCTTCTCTGTTAGGAGTACCAACACTATTCTCCCTCTTTCCATGTGCATATGTTACTATTGTTGTAATGTTTCATGTATTCATATCACATAGTGGTGATTACACCTGTATATACAGGAGTAAGTCAGAGGTATATGGTATCACACTCATATTGCATGGACATGGACAGATGACATGGACAGTTAGAATTAATTCAATCATACTTAAAGGCTCATAACATTATCAGGGAGGGGGAGATGCAGAGTAGTACATGCGACTCTGGGAAGGATATTATGCAATCCTAACATGTAAATACAGGAGGTAAGGTACATAGGACAGGTGTATATGGCAACTAGTATTGCTTGGCTAATAAGAAGAATGTTGCACTATTATGTGATTCTGTGGGAAGTAGGAATATCACAGTGATCATGTATTAGTGAGGGTGGGGGGAGAATGGTGTATTATATAGCATGGAAAGGTCGTTGTGCTAAGGAGAAATTTCAACATTGGAAATAGGAGAACAAGACCACTTGGCCACCACTGAACAACTCTTCACAAGTGCAGAGTTTGTTACAGAAACCCACTGTGATATATCACTATGGCTTTTGGCTACATTTGATATGTCAAAGTCTGCTGAAAAAGTTTATCTTGTGGCTTGCAAAATCTGAAACATACACACAATTTGCAGCACTGCAGACAGGGAGGGATCAAACTGTCTTAAGGTCTCTGTGCAGATCCCCTATCTGCACCTCAGAGAATAACTACAGCATGTATTAAAATTCCCACATATGACTGATCACACACATGCGTGAATGTACATTTTCTACTCAACTCTGCAAATCTGCAATTCAAGATGCAACATTTACATTGTCTGAATTCTAGCCTCACTGCAACCACATGTATTTTGTTGGAAAAATTATCAGCTCAGATAAGAAAGAGAATATGTCAGATAATGGTAACATGGAGAGATCAAGTAATGGAGCTACCTTTTCAGCCAAGTGATATAACTATGGATTTTTACACAGCGTAAAGACCCACTGGTGGTCTGGACATCTGATATAAGTTGACTGAAAGTGCTGAAGTCATTCTTTATATACTTCCAATTGTTCTTGTATTAAAATTCCCACATATGATTGATCACACACACGTGTGAATGTACATTTTCTACTAACTCTAAATGGCTGAAATATGAGGGTTATACCAAAAGTAAGGTTCTCATATTTTTTACAAATAGAAAGCATTGTTTATTGTTATTAATTTATACATCGTTGAAAAGCTTACACTTTTGTCTATTTTTCAACATAGTCTCCATTTTTTTGACACACTTTTGAAGATGGTGCTCCAGCTTTTGTATTCCTAAGTCGAAGAAGTCTCCCGCCAACATGCTGATGAAGCATGTGACCTCTGCTTGGACTTTAATTGTAGCTCTTGAAGTGTTTGCCACCTAAGTGTTCCTTTAGCTTGGGGAAGAGTGATAATCGCTGGGGGCTAAGTCCGGGCTGTACGGAGGATGGGGCGTAACTGTCCACCCAAATTTCTTCAAAAGCTCCTGTGTTTGACAAGCAACATGGGGTCAAGCTTTGTTGTGAAGAACCACTACTCCTTCCTTCAGTTGTCCTGTCTGGTGATTCTGGATTGCTTGCCAGAGTTTGGTCAATGTTTCACAATATCTCTCTGAGTTTATTGTCATCCCAAGTTGCATGAAATCGATAAGTAGTACCCCCTTCCAATTCCAAAACACAGTCGCCATAACCTTTCCTGCCGACTGTGTTTGTTTGAATTTCTTTGGTGGTGATGAACCAGAGTGATGCCACTGAAAAGATTGTTGTTTTGTTTCGGGGGTGTAATGAAACATCCGTGTTTCACCTCCCATGATGATAGAGTCCAACAATTTCTCCTTGTTGCCTCCCCCCCTCACATTGTTGAAGAAATTTGTGAGCACAGTCAAGGGGTTGCTCCTGGTGTCCGTCTATCAGCATCCGAGGGACCCAGCGACCACACATCTTGCAATAACCCAGTGTTTCTGTTAAAGTTCTTTAGATTGTGCCATGGGAAGCTTCAGGAATGCATTCAACAAATTCACAGACAGTGACCCTCCGATCTTTTAACCACTCACTGTTGATCTTCTGGACAATCGCATCCAAAACTGGCGGTCTTCCACTCCGTTCTTCATCGTGAACTGCCATGCGACCCTCAGCAAAAGCCCCGTACCATTTGCAGATGTGCTTAACGGACATGCACTCTTCACCAAAAAAACTGAGTCAGTTGCCGATGAATCTCCACAGGGGGTAACTTCCTTGTATGGAGAAACCGGATTACTACTCGAACCTCGCACTTAGTGGGAGCGACGATCAACTCTTCCATCTCTGACAGCTACCAAGCCAACACTAAGCAACATAGCGAATCGTGGAGGGGTGGGCTCAGTTCCTGAGTGGGGGAACCACTGCACATGGCACTGTTGTCGGATTTGTTGATCTAACCAATACGGGCTCTGCGTCTGAAACTCAGCCATGGACTGACTGTGTCGGGACCAAAAATCGGGCCCTTACATATTATCACAATAATAGGCACTGAAACTACAACACATTGTTTGATGTTTAATTTACAGAAATTAAAATTAAAATTTAACCCATTAAATTAACTGAATACATTGAAAACTTTCTTCTTTTTAACAGTTTCCTCTACTACAAGAATTAAGCTGAATTATTTGTTAAAATCATGAAATTAACAAATATAGTTATGCAAGCAATACTTTTGATGAAAATGGATATTACTTTGGAATTAATTAAGAGCGGCTTTGCTAACATGTTTTCAAATAGAGCCAAATAGATCCTTTAAGAATACTATTAGTTGTTCCTCCAAATGTTTACATTATACTTGTTTATACATCAACAATAGAATTTAAATTATGAAACAATCACTGATATCATCCTATAATGAAGGTATTAATTAGGAATAGTCAAAATAAATTATAAAATCAATTACATACATAAAACTAAGCACAAAATTAGATCCGGTGTTATATTTTGTAAAATTGAGGGCCAACCTTTCTCTTATATGAAAACGGAGATTATACTCATGTAAGTTAATAGTAATTAGTCAAAGATGAGAAAATGAATTTTTAAGGAGGCGGATGGCAAAAGAAGAGGGGAAGTAAAAATATCCCAGCTTACTTCATCACAACACATTCTCACTAGCACAACTCACACATATGACCACCGAGGCTGGACTGCAAGCAACTGCGCGTAATGGGTAAAGCAATCTGGGTGGTGGGCATAAAGAGGAAGATGATGAGGGGAAAGGGAGGAATAGCAGAATAGGGGTGGGGGAAGGAAAAGTCCTGCTTGTGGGTGCATGCAGAGACATGGTGGGGACAGGGTAGGCAGCTAGGAACTATCACATAGTTACAGTGGGCAGGGTGGGGGGGGGGGGGGGGAGGGGATGAGATGAGGGGAGTGCACAAGGAAAAAAGCAGAAGAGGGAAAAAAAGATTAATGGGTGTGTTGGTGGAATAGAAAGTGTGTAGTACTGGAATGGGAGGAGGGAAGGTGATTGGTGGGAAAAAGACTGGGACTAAAGACAGCTGAGACCAGGGCATTACAGGAAAGTAGTATATATTAAATATTACAGAGAGAGTTCCCACATTCTCAATTTGGGAAAGTTGGTGTAGAAAGAAAGGATTCACATGGTGCAGGCTGTGACACAGTCATTGCAGTAAAGAACATTATGCTGGGCAGCATGCTCAGCAAATGGGTGGACCACCTATGTTTTGGCCAAAATTTGTCAGGGCCATACATGCAGACAGACATCTTGTTGGCTATCATGGTCACGTAGAACACAGCACAGTGTTGTAGATCACATGACTGCTTTCACAGGTAGCCCTGCCTTCGATGGGATAAGTGATGCTTGTGACTGGACTGGAGCATGTGGATATGGGACGATGTATGGGCAAGCACTGCATTCAGGTCTATTGCAGGGACATGAACATGAACAAGGGGTTGGGAGCAGAGGTGGAGTAAGGATGGACAAGGATACTGTGTAGGTTTGGTGGGTGGCAGAATACCACTGTGGGAGTGGTGGGAAGGATAGTGGGTAGAACAGTCCTCACTTCAGGGCATGACGAAAGGTAGTCAAAACCCTGGTGCTACAGCCCTGGGTGGGGTGAGGGTAATTTCAGCCTATGAAGGCCTCAGCAAGACCCTTGGAATATTTGGTGAGGGACTGCTTGTCACTACAGCTGTGACAACAGATGCGACTAGGCTGTATGGAAGGGGCTTCTTGGTATGAAATGGGTGATAGCTGTCAAAGCGGATATATTTCTGGTGGTTGAAATGTTTGACATGGATGGAGGTACTCATGTAGCCATCTTTGGGGTGGAGCTCAACATAAAGGAAAATGGCTTGTTTGGTTGAGAGGGACAACGTAAGTAAATGGGGAAGAAGGTGTTGATGTTTGGAGGAATATGGACTGGGTGACCTCAATGTCAGTCCAGATCAAGATGATGTCATGAGTGGATCTGGACCAGGTAAGGGGTTTTGGCTTCTGGGTGGTTGGGAAAGATTTCTCTAGTGGTGCATGAATAGGCTGACATAAGATGGCATCATGTGTTGCCTACTACTGTACTTTGGATTTGCCTGTAGGTGATGTGTTCAGAGGCGTAGTTATGTGTGAGGATATAGTTGGTATGGTGATCAGGTTGTAGGTGTGGAGTCTGTTGGATGTTGGGAAAGGTAGCACGTTGTGAACTGTAGTACTGACATAAGTTAATTGTATTTTCAGATTATGAGTGCCCCAATGAAAGTCACTCACACTGGTGTGAACATAACAAATAACATTATAATCTGAATAATAAACTCAAGTGAAATTAAGTTTAAATAAGATCTTGAGATTTTCAGGTAAGTGTTACATGCCAACAGATAAATGTACTGAAAATAAGATAAAAACTGACTGTTTGTGGGAGTAGACAAAAACATAAAAACTGGGAAGAATTCACTTGCTATGTCACAAAAGGAACTATATATTCTATTGTACACTATGCGAATTATACTGATAAGTGTTTTGCTGTAACACAGTGATGTGTGTAAAATACTCTTACAAACAGATCAGGGGTATGGCCACGGGAACCAGAATGGATCCTTCCTATGCTGACCCTTTCATGCGTGGCATGGAGGGGGCTTTCCTAGCATCCATAAGCCTTCAGCCCCTGGTTTGGTTAAGATACATTGATGGCATCTTTGCCATATGAATTCATGGTGAGGCTGACCTGTTAAAATTCCTGGAATCTCTAAATACCTTCTCCCAATTAAAATTTCACATGGTCCTACTCCAAATTCCATGCCTCTTTCCCTGATGTTGATCTCATCCACACTGAAGGCCAGCTACACACTTCTGTCCACATTAAACATACTAACAAACAGCAGTACTTACATTCTGACAGTTACTATCCTTTCCACGTCAAAAGTTCCCTCCCATACAGCCGTGGCATTCAAGGCAAATGTATTTGTTTGGATGCAGACTCCTTACAGCAGTACATCACCATTCTCACCTCAGCATAGACTCCTTACAGCAACACATCACCATTCTCACCTCAGAATTCACTGAACTAGTTACCCCACCAGCCAGGTTCAAAAGTAGATTTCTCAGGTCCTCACATCCAATCTTGGTACTGCTGATCCCTCCAAAAAACAACTTTGGAGCACACCACTTTTCACCAATTATTATCCTGGTCTTGAATGTATTAATCAGCTAACTCGACAAGGGCATGACTTCCTAAAATCATGACCTGAAATGAGATCCATTTTGCCCACCACGCGTAGAATATCTTTCCGTTGCCCTCCCAGTCTCTGCAATATCCTTGTCAGACCCTATGCTCCTTATGCACCCATCTCCCTACCGTATGGTTCCTTCCCCTGTGACCCTGCCCGCTGCAAGACTTGCCCTATGCACCCTCCTACTACTACCAATACCAGCTCTGTAACTGGCAAAACATATACTGTCAAAGGGAGAGCCAACTGTGAAATGATACATGTCTTATAACAGTTGTTATGTAAACACTGTTCGGCCTTTTACATCGGCATGACCACCACCAAGTGATCAGTTAGGATGAATGGGCGTAGACAGTTGGTGTATACCAGCAACACACAATAGCCTGTTGCAGAGCATGCTCAACAACATGACAGTTGTCACCTCAGTGTCTGTTTCACCACACATGCCATTTGGATTCTTCACCCAAACCTGTTTCTCATTACTCCACAGGTGGGAACTAGCACTATAACGTGGCCTTGATTCTTACCACCCACCTGACCTTAATTAACATTAATTTCTTCTGTCTCAGCATTCGTTCACAGTAACTACTCTTTTCTTCACTCCATTTTAATTTACTACACCTTTCATTTTCTGACCTGTCTATTTTTTGCCATTCCCCCTCCCACATCTGTTACATAAAATGCACTTAGCTTTTCACTCTTACTAACTGATGTTTTAGTAGTGAACTCTGTCTTTCATATTGACCTGTCTTCCATCTTTAAGCTCTCAAGTTTTCAAATCCCACCTAGTGTAGTCCCCAACAATCAGTTTTTCCTTCTCATACTGCCTGGTAAATCTCCCCTGACCCAGGGTTTCGCGTTGCTGCTCTGAACTGTAACCGTTTCCCGAAACCACTCTTCCTTCTCCTTCAACTCTGACCTTCAGAAGAAGGAGCCACTGGCTTCAAAAGCTTGTAAAATTAAACAGTTTTTTTTGTGTGTTCACCTGTCACCACTTGGTGAGTAGATGTTTTATCTATCCATTTGCATTATATTTGTTTCATTGTATTCTTTGACAAATCTTTTTTACAACAAATAAAATGATTTGAAGATTGCATGTACTAAGATGGTCATCATACTCCATCTCACACTCACATTACAATATAATAAGGGTGAAATGAAATTCAGTAACCAGAAAATAGCACTGGCAGAAATAGTGACACTATTAAATCATTAGCCACCAAATTAATGATTACTTCTCCACGGCAGCAGGAAAAGTTAAACCCAAAATCAACAAACAAATATAGATGCATGAGATTTACTTGTGCATCGACTGCATGCACTATCAACAGGCATTAAATTTAAAAAAAACATCCCAAGAAGATTATGGATTTCATCACATCACTAAAAAAATAGTAATTTTGGTTATCATGCTGTTTCTAGAATGATACTGAAATCTTGTGCTGAAATGATAGGGTTACCCTTAAGTTATCTACGTAACTGATAAATGATTTTGAGCATATTTCCTGACAGACTTAAATTTGCTTTAGTAACATCCACCTATAAAAGTGAAGAGAAGCAAACCACCTCTAATTACACACCTGTTTCGCTGTATCCAGTTTGATACGTTTTTGGAAAAGTGGTAGATACTCACTCATATATACACAGACAGAATATTGACTCATTTAACTGAGTGGAACTTGCTACCTGTCTCTCAGATTGCTCTTCATAAAGGATTCTCTGGAGAGTAAGTAATATCAGATGCTAGCAGAACTAAACAAGATAAAATATCCTTTTATCATATTCTGTGAAATTATGAAAGGCTTTCAGTGTGTACACCATAAAAGTCTACATTGAAAAGTAAAGTGTTACAGTATATGCATCACACCTATTGCATTAATGGCTTCTTATACTGGTAACAGAAACTGGAGCATCCCCTCGACAGGTCAGTTACAGGCATGACACCAAGCTCAGAATGAGGGAACATTACACTTGGGATCCCACAAGGATCAGTACTGGGTCAACTCCTGCTTTTAATTGACTACCATGGTTTTCCAATGAGTTTAAAAAGTGGTTCAAAATCTATAATAATGTTTGCTGATGACACAAACATACTGATCAAAGATATAAAACCATCCTTAACAGCTACAGTGTCAGCTGACTGCTGGACAGGCCTACAAGTGGTTCACAGCTAACATTTTAAGCTTTAATGACATAATGATTCATACTGTGTGATGCTCATCAAGCAATAATGAGATGCTAGTACCAGAAGTACACATTGATGGTCATACTTGAACTGAAACACACTGCATGAAATTCCTTGTGGGTCAGTTACATTGAACATTATCATATAGATAAACAAATCAAGAAACTGAGTGACTGCCTCTACAGCCAAATGGTTAACATTGCTGCCTTTGGTGGGGAAGGACCAGTGCCTGATTCCCAGTACCTCAGATTTTTCTGAGGTTGGGAGGTCTGGAATGGAGTCCACACAGACTTGTGACGCTAAATGAGGAGCTGCATCATCAGGACTTATCTACTTGCAATAATGGCTGGAGGGATTCGTGTCATACTGAGCAGATGCACCAAGATCATAGAGGACTCCTTGTACTGCCTTGAAGTTAGCGGTCAACCAGTTGGAACAGGACTAAGGCCAAATCTCTGAGTGGTGCTTAAATTTAAGTTCATATTCAAGTTTACATTTAGGAACAGAGTTCAGCATGTTTGGCCTTTAGAAACATCAATCAATATGTTGACCTGAAGACAAGTGTGTTCGCTTATTCTGCATGTTTTCACTCCCTTATATCTTATGGAATCATCTTCTGCAGCAGTGCACCAAAATTAATAAAGCATTTATTTGGAAAAAGTAGGCAGTAAGTTTACCATGTGAAGTAGCTAACAGTTCATTCACAGAAGCATTTTTAAAGATATTGGAATTCTGAGACTCACTTCTCAAAATAGCCTACTGGATTGGTGCATAAGTTCTTAGCATTTTCACGTACATTTAATATACACATCAGACACACATAACAGAGACTCTAGTCATCAATAAAAAATTCCCCTTCACTATTTACAATAGTCTGCCAAAGCTGGGGTAACTTTTCAACTCCACAACTTTAGAAATCAAGTGGTTTTGAGGTGAAGAACTTGTTGAGCCATGTTAGGAGCAAATTTTCATCTGGAAAGAAAGTTCCCTGAAGGTCATTCGATAGAGAGTGGGTAAGATGAAAATCTGAGGCCGCAAGATCAGGTGAATAAGGTTGGTGTGGAATGACTTCCCAACACTACTCCTTGGTAGTGTTTTTTGAAAGTCCAGCAGAGAGTGGATGGGCATTTTCGGGAAGTAGCATCACTTAACGCAGACTTCCTGGTCACTGTTCTTCTGCTGCATCAGCAAGATGTCTCAGATGTTGACAATAAATGTCAGCAGTCATCGCTAAACCTTGGGGAAGCAATTCCTAGGACACCACACCATCACTGCTCCATCAGATGCATAACATTATCTTTTGTGGATGTGTGCAGGTCTTTTTACGAAGAGTCGCTACTTTATTTGAGCTCAACCATTCCCTTCTTTTCCTTATTTTAGCATAAAACTACCACTTCCAGTCACCAGTAATGATACAGGATAGGAATTGTTGGTGTTATTCACGAGCCAATTGATGACGAGCAAGCAGAGATGCACACATGGCCACTCACTGATTTTTGTGATTTTGGTTTAGAGTATGCAGTAAACATACACCCGATTTTTGAACCTCTCCCAGTGCATGCAAATGTTGCACTTTGTTGGAATGATCACAGTTCATCACATTTGCCTGTTCTCGAGTATACTGATGTGGATTAATGTGCTTAAAACATCTTCATCAAACTCTAAAAGTCTTCCTAAATGTGGAGAGTCACTAATATCAAAGTGATCCTCCTTGCTGTGCTCTGTCCAATGCCATTATCTCCATACATGGCACAAATGTTTCTGGTTGCCTTCACTGCTGTCACCCCTTTATTGAACTCAAACAGAAGAACGTGTTGGAAATGTTTTGATTTCTCCAGTAGGCACTCCACTTTCTAGCATCCACAACTCCACTCATTATACCCAGTTAACAAAATGACAGTATGTAAACTCAAATAGCAACAGTGAATTACAAATAAAATTGAGAAATATACCCATAGCAACCAGAATACAAATGTGTAAAACCAAAATACTATGCATGTACCTGATATTCACACATATTGATTTTTGTTACCAAGAATCAATATTGGTTTCAGGTGGACTGTGATCTACACAATCACCATAGCAGACACAAAAAAGAATTTTATGTAGACTTTGCTTCTTGTCTTGTGTTCAGAATGGTGTCACGATCTCTAGTGGAAAGATATTCAACAAGCTCCTATCCAACAAAAAGCAGGAAATTAGGAACCCCTGCCAATTCATAAGAAAATGAAAAACATACCTCATAGCTACACTTTCTACAAATTATCTGAATATCCAGAATTGAAAAGTTCTGGCAGTTACATAGCGTACAGTCTAAAACTGCAAGACAGGTGGTAATATACTGTAAGTAGGACTAAGTATTTACAGATGCAGGTACATATTTCATTTGGAAACTAACGTCGCAATTAAATAAATATTGAGCTACTATTAGCAGATAAATAGCAGCTCTACAGGTATATCTGAGGGATCAGCTGCATTATTCAAAGCAGAAGTTTTCTTTTAAATTTAATTAATTGTTTGAATTTAAATAGCATGTGCATGAACAGCATTAAGCAATATAGCGATTGTTTGCAGAGTGACTTTTCACTCAGCAGCAGCATGGGTACTGATCTGAAATGTCCTAGCAGATTAAAATTGTGTGCCGAACTGGGACTAAAACCTGTGACCTTCATCTTACGCAGGCAAATGCTCTATAAACTGGGCCATCCAAACATGACTCATGACCTGTCCTCACAGCTTTGCTTCCACTAGTACCTCTAGTACCTTGCTCCTACTTTCCAGAGTTCAGAGAAGTTCGCCCATGTACCTAGTAGGACTTGTAGTTGGAGGAAAAGATACTGCAGAGATATGGCTTAGTCACAGCTTTGGGGATTGTTTCCACAATGTATTTTCAATCTGAAGTGGAATGTGTGCCGATCTGAAACTTCTTGACACATTAAAACTGTGTGCCGAAACAGAAGTCATAAGGAGGACCTTTGTCTTTCATGGGCAGATGCTTTACCAAATGACCTACACAAATCGGTGCACACTCTTCTGCAGAGTAAAAATTCATTCTGTAATTAATCCCCGAGGCTGTGGCTAAGCCATTTTTCTGTAAAATCCTTTCTTCTAGGAGTGGAAGTCCCATTAATTATGCAGGATAATTTTTGTGAGGTTGGGATAGTAGGAGAGAGATAATGGCAGAAGTAAAGCTCTGAGGGCAGGTCAGGAGTCATGCATGAAGAGCACAGCTGGCAGTGCACTTGCATCATCAAAGGCAAATGTCCCAGATCAGAGTCCCAATATGACACCCAGTTTTACTCTGCCAGGAACTTTCAGCAAAGTGAAAGTTTATTATTAGTAGAATATAGAGATTAAGTTTCTATGTTTTCCTCATATTCTGCTAATTTATACCTTGACTTGTTCCACATCCTTGAAGGTTCTCCTCCTTGAGGGAATCTACAGAACATGATGAATAAATGAATTTTGATGTAAAAAAGTCTAGGTGGTTGGTAAATTTTAAGATAATTTTTCTTTGGCATTGAAAATATAGAGAATACACATTCTGACATATGAAGGTGCAATATTCCAATATGAAATTTTTCAGCACTGTAACTTTCATAGCTTAAATGAGACCCAATTAAAAATCAATTTACAAAATACTATACTGTTTAATACATAGACTACATCTTTCAAAGGAGTTTGTTACTGGTTTAACAAGATTCAAATGGCATACTTAAGCAGCTATGCTGCTTAGTTTGATTATACACATTTGGTACCTCTATCTCCTCTCTCTGTTGGCGGGAACATTCTTCACGAGCTCTTGAAGCTGCTGTGTCTTGGAAAACAGAGCTCTGTGTCTGATTGAAGAACTGCTCATACTTTTCACTGTCATTGCATGGATATATTCTTCGGAAATTTCCTGTATGCTTTTCTTCCCATGCTGCCTGCTGCTTTGCAATCTTGTTTGCAATTGATGGCCCATTATGATGGTCATTACTGTAAATGTTACCAGCACACATTTACAAATGTACTTCACACATCAGTGATTAACAATATTTCTCAAAATATATGTTAATATTGAATATAAATGAAAGTTATTGTTACTATTGGTCTGAATTTCTAGTCATTCAAAGCATAGAGTATGGAAATTTTTGACAGAATTTACGTATTTTTAGGAGTAAAGGAGACCACTCACTGACACACACACACACACACACACACACACACACACACACACACACAATTGTGTCCTTATGTTGTACTGGCTGGACACACTGGACACTCAATAGTGGGACTGCACTTCAGCAGATGAACTAGGGTGAGGTGTGGATTGCGTTGAATAGAGTGGATAGAGAAAGAGAGAGAGAGAGAGAGAGAGAGAGAGAGAGATAGAGAGATAGAGAGAGGGGGTGGGTGGGTTGGGGGCAGGAAGAGGGGGGGGGGGGTTGGGTAGCTTGTGATAGAGGGAGAGAGGTTGGAAGCAGGAGGGGTTGGGTATCTTATGACTCAGAGGGAGGTAGCAGGTTTGATGGCAAGGAATGCAGGAGGGAGGCATGGCAGGTGTACAGGGTAGGCACATGATACATGGGTGCCAGAGCTGGTGAGGTGTGGTGCATGATAATATGACTTGGAGATGGAGATTGGGAGGGGATGACAGGACAGAGGAAGGTGAAACTGTTGGATATAGTGTGTAAGGACTATGGGTTAGTGGAGAATGAGGCCACGATACCCAGATCATATAATATTAGTTGGAGGAGACTTGAACCGACCAAATATAGACTGAGGCATCTATGGATTCATTGGAGGGGGTACAAGCAGACAGTCTTGTGAAGTTCATCTGAACACATATTTTGAAATCTATCTTCAGTAGCTAGTTCGACAGCCCACATGCAATGGAAATTTTTTAGATCTGGTAGCTATGACTGGTGGTCATGATGTCATCTTAGTGACTTTGCTTACTAAAGTTAATAGGTCATTCAGTAAGGCTAGGAGAGTATATCTCCTAGAAACAACAGGTACACAATTGTTAGTATGCCACTTAGACAATGAATTGCCATCATTTAGTTGCAGTACAATGGGTGTAGAGGAATTATGGGCAAAGTTTAAACCAATTGTAAATCATACTCTGAAGAATTATGTACCAAGTATGTGGATTAAGGATGGAAAAGGCTCACTGTGGTTTCATAACAAAATTTAAAAATTTTTGAGGATGCAAAAGCTGCTGCACACACTGTTCAACAGAGAATGCACAACTGATGACAAGCAAAAGTTAACAGAAATTCTTAATCTGTACAAAGATTAATGCACAAAGCTTACAATAACTACTACAATCATACCTTAGCATTCAATCTTGGAGAGAATATCAGAAAATTCGGGTCCTCTGCAGAATTGCTAAGTGGGTCTAAGGCTTCTATACAGTCATTTGTTGACAAGCCTGGTGTGGCTGTTCTAGGATGCCAGGGAAAGAGAGAGTAAATCAGAAAAGGGTCAAAAGAAGATAAGTCTATGGTCAGAGTTGTAGAAGGGATTTCGATCTTTTGGTCTTACTAGTTTAAATCGGCATTGAATAGAATATTCTGTACATCATTTGGTCCTAATAGTACAAGTAAACATATTGTTATCTATTTAGGGAAAAACAGTACAAGTCAACTTACATTACTAGTACTGCAGTGCAACATAGTACAAATCTTGTAGCACTCTTTGACCTGGTCATGGAAAATAATGCAGATGATGACTTAATCTCTTTGAAACAATGCATCCTACCATTACAGAATACCTATAATATATTGTTACCTGTCTGAGTACTACCTGAAGTCATAAACATTTCCCTGAAGTATGAAAAAAGACTTATTCACATTTAATAGTATAATGATGGGTGGTAGTTCTTTGAGTACTATTTGATGTTTTTAAACATTTGCTTAGAGCAGGGCAGCACAAACACGGAAAACCGCACGCGTGCAAAGCGAGGTGCAGCGAGTGCCTGCACAGTGCATCGGTTCAACTCGGCATACTTCACCTCAACTCGGCTTGCTAGGTGAGGCCCACGCTGTGCGCTGCCGAATGCACTGCAGACGGCTTACATTGGAATGCGTAAGCGCAAGACAATTACCGGAATAATGGAACCATCTGCTCCAAAAATAGGGAAAATTGCTGAAAGTCAATTTAAACCATAATGGGAACTCTCCTACTTTTTTGTGCGTTGTGACAATAAAGCCAAATGTCTAATTTGCGGTACACTAATTACGTGTGTCAGAAAATCATCCATTGAAAGGACTACAGCAAATTGCATTCAGAAAAGTATAGTGATATAACAGGGGATGCCAGAGAGAAAGAATTACAGAAGTTGCAAACTCTTGCAGAAGAGAAGTCTGTATCTACAAACGAGGTTTGTTGCAAGTACTTTAGCATGTATATTTTGGTTAAAGGTCATGTGAAATGAAATAACATTTGTTTAGATTTCTTAATTTTCGTTTTTGCATAAATTATTTCTAACATATCTTTTTTTTCCTCTAATTTAGGGTGAAGAAGATGAGGGGTGTTGCGAAAGGACTCTCAGAGCTAGTTACAAAGTTTTTCTACGTTTAGCAAGAGCTGGGAGGCCATTTATGGACGGGCCATTAATAAAAAACATTATGTTGGACGTAGTAGAGACAATGAATCCCACATTAGCTCCCGCGTACAGCAGAATACCACTTTCCAGAATGACAATACATCGGAGAATCAACGACATTGCTGAGAATTTGCATGAACAACTGGCAGCCAAAATTGAAAACTTCCTAGCGTACTCCATCGCACTTGATGAGTCCACGGATATTAACGACACGGCTCAGTTAGCAATATCTTTGCGTGGCATGGACGACGACCTACATGTAACGGAAGAGCTCCTGGATATGATTTCGTTGAAGGACACTGTTACAGGGGCGGATATTTTAGCAGCTGTTGAAATGGCAGCTGAAGGAATAGGATGCCCTTGGGAAAAGCTGTTATCCGTAACCACAGACGGGGCACCAGCAATGTGCGGTAAAGCGAAAGGGTTTATTGCCTACTGCGGAAAAAACTTAACATGCCGAATTTACCTTCCGTTCATTGTTTTGCACACCTAGAGGCTCTTTGTGCGAACGTTATTGGCCTTCAAGATGTGATGAAAGTAGTGGTGCATATCGTGAACTACATTCGTTCTCATGGATTCATTCATAATCAGTTCAAAGAATTTTTGATTTCCTTCGAAGAGGAGTATCCAGATATTCCCTACCATGCTGAGGTGCGCTGGCTGAGCAAAGGGAAAGTGATTTCCCGAATTTTTCGACTAAGCCACACTGTGGCTCAGTTTTTGGAGAGCAAAGGACGTCCAGGGCCACTTTTTCATGACCCTTAATGGGTAGCTGATTTAGGATTTTTAGAAGACATTATGGCTCTCCTAAATGATTTAAGTCTGAAACTCCAAAAAGAAAACAATCTCATCAACGATATGATCAGCAAAATAAACGCTTTCTAGTATAAACTGAAGCTCCTCAAAAACAACCTTTCAGAGAAAAATACGCAACACTTTCCTGAACTAGATAAGCTAGATATAAATTGTACCTTTATTAAAACAGCCTGATTTTTATAACTGCTCTAATCAAAACGGTACTATGTTTTTGTTTGACAGCATCTTTGCAGGAAGGAGCGCGCTTTGAAAAATACGTCGAGGTGCTACAACCCCATGAAAATGCGTTTAACGACCGATTGCAGGTAATGTGCCGGTATATGACATACAGCTAAATAAAGGAGATTGCGTTACATATGCAAGTGTAACATTACATTAAAACCAATAGTACACATTACATGTTTATTAAAATCTATCGTATTTTAGTACTTCAAAACAACGGCTTACATTACTTTCATTTATTAACATTGGCTTTGTTATTGTTTCAGGAAATTACCTACCTGCAGCCAATTCTCGATGTTTTAGTGAAACCTTTTTCGATGGATATTGAAAGTGCGCCTTCAGATTTACATTTCGAACTAATTGATTTGGAAAGCGATGTTCACCGAAAGGATGTGTTTTACAATATAAAAGGTTTGCTCCAATTCTACCAGAATTTGCCGAAGGAAGAATTTCCCAAGTAACACAGAGAAGCAGCGAAGATTATTTCTATGTTTGGTTCCACTTGTGTATGTGAAAGGCTTTTTTTCTGTTTTGTCTTGTACAAAAACTAGATTGCGTGTGAGTATTTCTAATTGTAATTTAAAAAATTTTCTCAGAATTGCTGTCAGCCAATCTCTTGTTCCAGATCTTAGTAGCATAATTGCAAATAAAATAAAGAGCACATAGGAAGATACATTTGTGTTGAAACCAAATTTAAAATTGTTACCATTACAGTTATTATACAAATCTCTTTTGTACTGGTACACCAAACTAAGCTCTCCACCTAGTGTACATTATTATTTGGCAATGACGAAGACAACAGGGTAAAAGCTTTGAAACAGGTCAAGACAGGCGGCGCGAGCGACACAAGGAAGTGAGAGGCAGCGCTGTTCCGCAAAGCCGAGGAGTGGGGGGTCTGCACCGTCGTAAACATAGCGCAGCTATCTTCTGCACTCTGCACTGTGCGATGCACCGGTGCATGCACCTTGTGCGGCCCTGGCTTAGAGTATGAAAACAGATTATTCTCAGTGTACAATATAGTCACATGTGCTGGTTTGATCACATAAATATGACAGAACAGTAGTAACAGAAAACTGTATAATTTTGAAGACATGTTTAGATCATTCAGAATAATAGAACATGCAAAGAAATCTTTAACACAGGACAAAAATGACGAAACAGGTAACAGATAAATGCTCTTGGTAATGTGCAGTAGTGAATACATGAAGAAGTATTATTATAATAGCTGTTTTGCAGGAAAAATTTCCTTTTATTTAAAGCTTGTTTCTATGTATTTCAGCTCTTAATGAAATAAGTGTGTGAAACACTGTAGTTAACGTGGAAAAAACAGGAATATGCATTCTCCTATGTGTTATCTAAGCTAACTGAGGAGAGGTTAGGAATAATCCAGGATGTTGAGGATGCAATATGCAATGACAGTGATCCTTTGTCAGACAGATCTGTTGATTGTGACACTGACGAAGTGTATGTACCGGAAGAGAGTGAATCAAGTGAGGATGAAGATACAAATGTGTTTAAGATTGTGACTGCTGGGTGACCTTCAAAGAGGAAGAAAATTGACAGTACTGCACAGAAAGTTGGCTATGTAACTGTTGAACCAGAAAAAAATGTCTGCACTAAATGCTGTGAAAACTATTCATTCTCAAAAAGCAAGAGCAGAACGAAAACAAAAGTGGAACACAGCACAAAAATATATAACAGTCAAAGGAAACAAACCTCTAAAAATGTGCAGTTTGAGATGTAAAGAAAAACTAGACAAAGATACTGATGAACAGAACACAGCTGGGGTACAAAGATTTAATGAATATTGGGCTCTTGGAGATCGAGACAAAAGAGTAAGCTATGGGGTCAGCTTCATTGACTCGAAAGCATCTCCAAAATAACGGAGAAGGACACAGGATCCCAACAAAGCAAAATGCCATATGATTACTGATTTGTTTCATTTCAGAATAAAATTTTGTGTTTGCAGAGGATGTTTCATGAATGAGGTCCAGATGTTCATTACACTTGCACTTACCAATCGGCATGCTAATGCATCTGGAAGTTTAAGCGATGACAACAGGGGAAAAGCGCCAACTGGTAACAAACACTCTCCTGAGAAACTAAAAGAAGTAAAAGACCACATTTCATCATTTTCTCATTATAAATCACACCAAACATGTTGAGAAAGTATTAGGGTTCTTCTCCCATTATATCTGAATTTGCAAACAATGTACAAGCTCTACTGTGACAGAAAGGATAGGCCACTTTTCAGACACATATACGAGAGTTCCATAAGATGAACCTTACATTTAAAGAGCCTAAAGTGAGTACGTGTCACAAATGTGATGTTTTACATGATAAAAAGAAATTTGCATTAGTGAAAGACAGTTCTATGGAAGAAATTAACAATGAGTTAGCTGCTCTTTACCCCGAGGGAGACAATGTATACCTTCAAAAGGACAAAGACAAAAAACATTCCTGCTCAGATAGTTTGGTGCTATGTTACATTTTCAACTTACAACAGTGTCTGCTGACTGCATTTTTGAATAATTCAGCTGTTTTTTTATAAACAGCCACTGTTGCCATAAAATCTGACCATGGATGAAACCAGTATGGGTAGCATAAATTGCTACATGTCGCATGAAGTAGAGGGTGCTCATGTTGGAAATTAGATTCCAATGTGTGTTTTCAAGGAGCTGATGTCAATTCCTTCAGAAGTGAAACAAACTACATTCTACTCAGGCACCTGCAGAGGGCACAATAAAAACTCTTATTTGGTTGCAGCGTTGTTGTTTGCCAAACAGTAAAATCCAAGTCTGAATATAGTTAATCATAAGTTCATGGTTAGCGGCCATAGTCACTGACAATGTGACATTGACCATGGTCTGATAAAAAAACAAAAGGAGATGTTGCAAGTCCCAGTGGCTCATCTGTGTGACTGGTATCAACTGGTGTGTTCAGTTGGCAAGAAAAGGAAATCTGCAGTTGCAGAACTGTCACATACCGACTTCTTGGTTTTTGCTGGTGTTCTCAAAGACACCTTACAACTTCAAAAGAAGGATACACAGGAAAATCAATTTACATGGCAGGATGTATAAACGGCTTTGTTTTATGAAAGAGTATGGTACAATGTTTTTTGGCTTTGTTTTATGAAAGAGTATGGTACAATGTTTTTTTTTTTAAAAGAAGGGTCTCAATGAGGGTGAACAGTTTCAATCAATAAGGTTGATTTATAGACGGAAGATAGGTGTTTGACTCCCGCCTGGAAAATGTTATCATGACACACTACCCATTTCCAAAGGAAAAAAGAAAGATCTTTTTGATCTCCACTCACTTGTTCTAGCTACATTCCATAACTTTTACAAAGATCTCAAAACAAATTAAGATCAGGACACCTACGCTTACATAGAAGAATTTCATGGTGACTGAACTGATGCTGCTAACCTGTCAGTCATTTAGCTGTGTATTTCTTTTGTTCTTTTTATTTTCATCACTTGAAATTATGTAAATGTTATTGTATTCACCAATCAGAATACTATAAGTCCAGTCCATAGTATGACAGTAACAGACTCTGTTACATAAAACCTCAAATACAATACTTTGAATATAATCAAACAATGGAAAATCCAGGATGGAATGTAACAACATTACAGAAAGGAAAGTTGCCACTCACAATAGAGCAAAGATGCTGAGTTGCAGATAGGCACAACAAAAAGACTGTCACAATATAAGCTATCAGCCAACAAGGCCTTTCTCAAAAGTAGATGACACACACACACACACACACACACACACACACACACACACACACACACACACACACACACACACACACACGCACACAAACACAAACACATATCACACACACATGACTGCAGCCTCTGGCAGCTGCTGGCTGTGTCGTCGAGTGACTGTAGGATGATCCAAGATGACTTAGACAAAATTTCCAGTTGGCATGATGAATAACAGCTAGCTCTAAATGTAGAAAAATGTAAGTTATTGCAGATGAGTACAAAAAACAAACCCATAATGCTCAAATACAGTATTAGTAGTGAGCTGCTTGATACAGCCATGTCAGTTAAAATATCTAACCGTAACACTGCAAAGCAATGTGAAATAGAATGCACATGTGAGTATTCTAGTAGGGAAGGTGAATGGTCAGCTTTGGTTTAGTGAGAGAATTTTAGGAAAGTATGGTTCAGCTGTAAAGGAGGCCACTTACAGGACACCAGTGCAACTCACTGTTGAGTACTGTTTGAGTAGGAGCTGCACCATGTCAGACTGAAGGAAGACATTTAAGCATTTTAGGTGTGGGCTGCTAGATTTGTTACCAGTGGGTCTGACAGCATTTAAGATGCTTCGGGAACTCATGGGAATCACTGGAGGGAAGGTGACATTCTTTTCGAGGAGCACTATCGGAAAAATTTGGAGGACTGAGATTTGAGGCTGACTGCAGAATGATCCTACTGCTGCCGATGTACATTTTGCGTAAGGACCATGAAGACAAGATTACAAACATTAAGGTTCTTATGGAGGCATATAGACAGGTGTTTTTCCCTGCTTTATTTGGACTGGAACAGAAAAGGAAATGATTAATAGTGGTACAGGGTAACACTCCACCACATATCTCACGATGGTTTGCAGAATATGTATGTAGATGTACATGTACATGTAGATTAAGAAAGCAAAAGAAGTGTTGCAAACACAGCTCCCACTTGCATAGTTCACATAATCTGGCACTGGAGGGAAGCACCCAGATGGTACAGGCTGTGAAGCAGCCACTGAAATCAAGCATTTTATGCTCAGCTACATGATGTGCCACTGGGTGGTCAACTTTGTTCTTGACCACAGTTTGATGGTGGCTATTCATTCTGATAAACACCTGGTTTGTTGTCATACCAACATAAATAGCTGTGCAGCAATTGTGGCAGAATAGGTATATGATATGGTTGCTTTCACAGGTGCTCTTGCCTCTCACAAGATAAGATTAGCCTGTGACAGGACTGGAGTAAGAAGTGCTGGGTGGGTGGACTGGGCAGGTCTTACACTTGGGTCTTCCACTGGGTCTTACTTAGGGATATGACCCGTGTGGCAAGAGAATGGGGGTGTGAATAACATAGGGATGGAGCAGGCTGTTGTGTAGGTTGGGTGGGTGAGGGAATACTGCTTTAGGATGGATGGAAAGGATCTTGGGTAGAATGACCCAATTTTTGGGCATGATGATTAGATAATTAAAGCTTTGGCAAAGGATACAGTCCAGTTATCCACTACAGGGTGATAATGGGTGATAACGAGGTGCCACTTTGTAGTCAGATGGTGGGACTCTGGGAGGTGGGAAATGCGAAGATATGGTATGGGAAATCTGTTTAAGAACTAGTTTTTGGGAGGTGTGTCTTTCTGTGAAGCTCTTTGTGAAACCTTCAGCACAGTGGGCAAGGGAATTCTTTTCCACAGGTAGTTAGGCCATATGGGAGCAATTTTTTGGCATGGAAGGGGTGACAGCTGTTAAAATGCAGGTAATGCTTAATATGAACAGAGGTGTGGATGAAACCATCAGTGAGGTGGTAGATAAGTCCTGGTAGTTGGCATGTTGGGTTGAAGAGGGCCAGATAAAGCAGATGGTAGAGAAGTGTTGAGGTTGTGGATATGATGTATTGGACCTGAGTCCACATCATGATGATATTATCAAAGAATCTGTACCATACACAGGATTTGGGGCTTAGGGATGCTTGGAGGATTTCCTCTAAGTGGTCCATAATAAGATTGGCATAGGAGGATACCCTGCAGGTGCCCATGGCTGTAGCATGGATTTGTGTATATACCTTCCCTGTAGGTGTGTGTGAGGATATACACTGGTGTCCATTGCATTGCATTTATTTTGCCATAAAACAGTATAAACAGGCGACAGTAAAGTAGAAACTGCAAAGAATACAGAACGTGATCAATTGTAACATGCATAATGGTAGACAAAAATGTTCTTCATTTTTCCAACTTAACGGATTTGCTCAAACATTCTGACAACTGGTTAATGTGTGGCCACCTCTGGCACAAATACTGGCCTGATAATGATGGGACATGCTGTGAATGATGTTATCAATCTCATGTTCAGGAAATAATGCCCATTCCTCCTGCAGAGCTGCTCAAAAGTATTGAGAGTGGTCGGTGGCTGCTGATGTGATGCAACCCGTCTTCCTAGTGCATCCCAGACATAGTCTATGGTATTCAAATCGGGAGAGTGAATGAGCCCTGCCATACATGCAATATCTTCTGTTTCCAATAAAACATCAGCTACCCAAGCTCTGTGAGGTCAAGTATCATTGTCCATCAGTACAAAGTCTGGGCCCACAGCACCTCACAAAACCACACATGAGATCCCAAGATCTCATGACATTATCTGGCAGCAGTTAAGTCTTGCTGATTCACTCATACAATTTCATGAAGAGGTGTTCGAATGGTCAACATAATCCCTGCCTACTCCATTAGAAATCCTTTTTGACATCAGTCTCTTTCCACAATGTTTGGTCCCCAAAATCATGTTCCACATGTCCTCCAGATGAAAATGAATTGAAAATCACTCTCCAGACCAAACCGTGACTCATCTGCGAAAAGGACATTGGCCCACTGTTCGACCATACAGGTGGCATGTTGATGGATCGACTCTAGACATCACCTTCTGTGAAGACATGCCACGGGTAAACAGAGAGCAGGTCTCCAACAATAAAGGCTACTCTGCTGGAGACACTATGCCTTGATACAACGTGTCCAGGGGATGTAGTGAGGTCAGATGCTAGCTACAGTGCTGTAGTAAGGCGGTACTGTTGTGTCCTTACAGCCAAATAATGGTCCACTGTTTCTGATGTCACATGTGGGCAGCCCTGTCCTGGTCTCTGGGCTAGAGTTTCAGTCTCTATAAACTGTTGCCGCATCTGAGATACAACAGAACGAATCACATTAAGCCATTGGGCGACATCAGTTTGCGGTTTTCTTCCTATGGCTTTCCACATCAAAGAGTCTGTAGGCATCTTCTCTTTGCCATACTGAACCATCTGTGACTGTGCCCACAGTGATGTGGATGCAGGACTACCTTGCAAAAAGTACCCTACTTGTTCCATAAAATTTCAGACATGCAGCCCATAAAATTCCATTCTTCTTCTTATATATCAGGTGTATATCATCCAGCCATCTTCAGAGTGAGCCAAAATACTAGAAGAAGAAGTGAAATTTATGTGGCTGCATGCCAAAAATTTTATGGAACAGTCATTGCACTGTGAAAATATGAAGATGCACTACCCCGCCTGATAGGAGCCCTGATCTCATTGCTGGCATGGTTGTCAGTTGATCGGAATGCCATCTTCAGTGCAGAACACAATTGTAATATCTGTTGACAGTTTGTACGATTATACCGTGAATTAGACACAGAATGGGGAAATAGCAGTTAGTTGCTTTAATTTTGGACACCAGTGTAGTTGATAAGATGTGTGAAGAATGAGGTAGCGGGTTTAGAGTCGCAAGGACATTGGGAGAGTTAGTGTTTGATAGTAGCAGGGCCATAGGCATGAAGAATGTTGGTGTATAGAGAGGTAGCATCTACAGTGATGATTAGGTTTTTTTGTTGAATTTCAAGGACAACAAAGTCACTAGAGAGAACAGAAAAATGGTCTACCTCAGGGAAGCATCTTGGCTCCACTTCTCTTCAACATTTAAACCAATGGCCAGCCATTGACCCCGGGCTCAAGGAGATTCTTATGTGCAGATGACCTAGCCCTTGCTATGCAGAGCTCACACGTTGAAACAGTGGAAAGAAACCTGACAACAGCACTTAGAACACTGTCAAGCTACTACAATCGGAACCAACTCATACCAAACCCTTCAAAGACACAGGTGTGCGCCTTTCATTTAAGGAACAGGGAAGCTAATCATGAGCTACATATTGAATGGTCAGGCATCCAACTCCAGCATCATCATGCCCCTAAATACTTGGGAGTCACTCTCGATAGAACTCTGACATTCAAAACTCACTGCAGGATCACTAAAATGAAAATCTCCACTCGAAACAACCTAATTTGCAAACTAGTGGGGACACAGTGGGGCTCACATCCACAAACTATTCGCTCTTCTGCAATGGCACTGTGCTTTTCTACTGCCAAATATACTCCCCCAGTCTGGTACAGGTCATCTCATGCCAGACACTGCTCTCAACGAAACGCCAACAAGGAGAGACTGAAAGTGGAACAGAGCAGTGCCCATCCATTGCACGGACATAATCCACCACAGCAATGGCTGAGCTCGCAAAAGACCTTCCTGAGGACACTGAGTAGCTCACCGTTTCACCAGAGAAGGCCAGGCTGGAGTTACGGAAGAAGTCGATGCCTCACTTGCACAGATGGATGCCTGAAGCTGAAGAACTACCACCTGGATATGATGAAAGCTGGCTGGCATGGGAATCTTTAAACAGATTACGATCAGGAGTTGGACGATCGAGAGACAACCTGAAGAGATGAGGCTTCATAACAGAAGACACGTCCTGCAACTGTGGACAAGGACAAACCACAAGCCACATGCTTCAGTGCCCTTTGCGCCCTACATCCTGCATGAAGAATGATCTCCTGAAAGCCACTCCAAGCGCTTTGGAGGTTGCAAAATACTGGGCACATGTAATATAAATACAATTTGTATCTATATTTACAATATTTCTTGATGTGTATGGCTTCTGTAAATTTGTATGTTTCTGACTCGAGAATATATCTATTACAGATACATATGGTAAAGGGGTGGTGATGGTGGAGAATTGGTGAAGGAAGTGATTAGTGTCTTTGATGTGAGAGGGCAGGATTTGGGATGTTGATTGGAGAAGTTGGTCAACAAGAGGGGAAATTCTTTCACATGAATTCCACTAATCTATGAAATATATGAGCCCAACATATTCCAAAATCCCTTGCATATGGATCATAAAGTGATGAAAAACCCAGGTGCAAGACCTGTCAGGTAAACCCACCAGGTACATCCTACTCCAGTCCCTACAAAGGCTTATCATATGCTATCAGAGGCAGGGTTGCGTGTAAAAGCAGTCATGTAATATACCACCTCTGCTGTAATTTTTGAATGGGATTTTATATGGGCATGACTGCCAGTCAGTTTGCCACCTGGATGGCCAAGAGCAGAGTTGACCATTCAATGACTGAACAAATTACTGATAACAATGTTCTCATATTTCAATGGCTGCTTCACAACCTGTGGATAGGGTGCCTTACCAAAACACCGTCTTCTCTGAATTACATAGACATGTACCATGCTTGCAAGACTCTACAGTCATATCTACCTTTCAACAGTCACACTCTTCCTCTGTTTCTCTACCATTTCCTTTCCACTTCTCTGTATTGCTGTGCTCTGTGCACTGCACAACTCCCATGCCTGTGGCAGAATGAGCTCTTTGGCGCATTTTCTTATTCTGTGCGTCTGTTATCTGTCCCTCTAGTTGCCAGCTGCCCTCCCTCAAACCTCCTTCTAATTCCCTGCCTTCTCCCTACCTGCCAAAGAAGGATTCATCCAAAAGCTGGCAATGACCTCAGTCTTGTTTATATGCCTATTGATGACTTACTCATTCGAGACATTCGTCACTTAAATAATTATAAGGATCTATGATTACTGAACCTAGTATATAACAATTCTTTCTAATATTATAATTTAACCTCTCCATATGATTTTCCACTTATTGACCTTCTATATACAGTATTATGTAAATAATAAGATGTCAAAGAACAAGATTTCCTTGTGTGGAGAACTGCATGTTGGCTTGGGTGGACAGTCAGTGGCAGAAGTAGAAGCAACTTCAGCTGTGTCATAGGGTAGTGTGTTGATATCCTTTCTG
Organism: Schistocerca serialis cubense; assembly: GCF_023864345.2. Lineage (NCBI taxonomy): Eukaryota > Metazoa > Arthropoda > Insecta > Orthoptera > Acrididae > Schistocerca > Schistocerca serialis. The sequence goes on along the minus strand of NC_064644.1, from coordinate 544,394,927 downwards.
TACTTTTTCTATGTTAATGACCCTGAAGAAAATATTAACAGTGACCTTAGAAGTTTTTCTGATGATGCAGTTATTTCTGATAAAGCACTGCATGAAAAAGCTGAACAAGTATTCAGTCAGATTGGGATAAGATTTCAAAATGGTTTGAAGATTGGCAACTAGCTTTAAATGTTCAGAAATGTAAAATTTGGCACTTCACAAAATGAAATACTTAGTATCTTATTAGAGTCCTATCAATGAGTCACAGTTGGAAATGTCAACTCATACAGATATCTGGATGTAACCATTTGTAGAGATATGAAATGCAATGATCACATTGGCTCAGTGGTAGGTAAAGGAGGTGACAGATTGTAGTTCATTGGTGGAATATTAGGGAAATGCAATCAATCTACAAAGGAGATTGCACACAAAACATTCATATGACCTATCTTAGAATATTGTTTAAGTGTGTGAGACCTGTACCAAATAATACTAACAGGAGATACTGAATGTATAGAAAGAAGGGCAGCACGAATTGTCAAAGCTTTGTTCGATCATGGGAGAGCATCATGGAGAAGCTGAAAAAACTGAATTGGCAGACCCTTGAAAATAGATGCAAACTATCCCCTGAAAGTCTGCTTAGAAAGTTTCTAGAACCAATATGAAAACAAGACTAGACTAGTTATAGTGTACACAGAGGTGTTTAAGCAATCATTCTTCCCATGCTCCACACATAAATGGAACAGGAAAAGGCCCTAATAACGTAAAATGGAAAGTACACTCCGCCATGCATTCATAGTGGCTTGTGGAGTGTATGATTTCTTGTTTCACTGACAGTTCTTTCTCACTGCTGCTACAAAGCAAATTTGTCCCTACTCATATAAACACACCTTTGTTGTTCCCGTAGGAGCCACCTTGAGATTTTTTTTTTTTTTTTTTTTTAGTTTAAAATATTATTTTCAAGTTTATTCAAATGGTGAAACCTGATTCCAGGTTGGACAATATTTTTGACTTGTTCTTTAACAGTTTTCAGACAATGGAAAACACAGGATGGAATAATGACAATATTATGAAAAGGATAGATTGTTACTCACCATATAGCGGAGATGTTGAGTCGCAGACAGGCAAAACAACAACAACAACAACTAAATATATCAGCTTTCAGCCAGAAGGTTTCTTCCAAAACAGACAACATACATATACACATTCATGCAGAATGCAGCACATACACAAAGGACCACTGTCTCTGGCTGCTGGGGCCACACTCTTGAGCAGCAGCCAGAGATAGTGGTCATGTGGGTGAGCTGTGTTTGTGTGAATGTTGTTTATTTCAGTTATCAGTTTTGCTACTTTTTCACATTTCACTTTTCTTGTATGTTACCTTATCCACTGATATTTATTTCCTGGTTTTAGCAATTCCCCATTTCCTCATAGTATGCCTACAGTAGTGTTGTATTAAGTGGTATCCATCCAGTCATCTACACATTCCTAGTTATTCAATTAAATTATTCTCAATGGGAAACTGCTTGAATAGTGTAAACTGTAGTTTGTCAACATTTTGCATGTGAACAGTAATGTTATTTTCATTTACTGGACATTATATAGATGACTCCTGTAAAAAGTAAGGTAGCCATCACTCAGCCTGCACTTAATTTTTTAAAGCAACACAACCCATACTACAATCTAAGTGTATCTTTATGTTTATCTCACAGGAAAAATGACGCAGATTAAAATTAAACAAAATATAGTCAGAAAAAGATGTGAAAACTAGGGCACTGGCAGGAACACAGAGAGGTGTATACATCTCAAGCTTTAAGTGATGTGGGTTCCTTAATATGCTGCCTCCTACATACTTTATCTCTCATTCTATTACTGTTGTTTTCCTTGTCAATTTTCCTCTATCTGTGAGCTATAGACTCCTCTTGTGCTGTGGTTCAGCTTCTGCATTTCAAATCCTGCCTGCTGCATTTAACTGTTCATTATTCTGTTGTTTTACCTGCTATACCGACTTGGTCCAGCCCTTCATGTGACTTTCAAGTCAAGTTCAATACAATATATTTTACCTATATTCTTTTTCCCTTCTTTACACTAGAACTCCTACTTTGTTATTTCATGATTTTGTATTTCTAATGTTTTTCCTGTTGTCTGGTACTGCCTTTCAGGTCTATGTACGTGTAGATTAAAATTTTTTTATAAAAAATTAGTACGGTGTTTTCCATTCTTAAGTAGAAAAGATAAATTATTTGAATGCATAAGGCACGAAGGGTGCATTGTGTACAGTAGTATTAATGATACTTTCTGTGAAATTAATTAGTTTCAGCAACAATCAACCATTAATTAAGATCTGTGATAGGATGTGACTCTATTCAATTTTATACATAAGTTCCATCATGAGTCAGCTGCTTTTCAACCACTATGCTCTATGCTCAGAATGAACACAGCAGTCTATCCAATTATATTTCACAAATTAGTTTCCACATGCGATCAATTTAACTATTAGTAATGACAAAATGAAACACAAAGTTATGAAATAACACAGTGCTAGCTAAAGTGCAATCATCTAATACTTCAGGCCAAACAAATGTAAGTGTGTTGTTCAATCAATATGAAAAATAGTTAAATATCCAATTCTTATGGAATAAGGTGCCTCCATTATTGACTCTGCTGTCTGAAAACTATAGGCTGGGTCACCAGCAATCCATCTTGCACACTACCTGTTAAGAGAAGCACTGTACAAGAATTTATGGTTCAAATGGCTCTGAGCACCATGGGACTTAACTGCTGAGGTCATCAGTCCCCTAGAACTTAGAACTACTTAAACCTAACTAACCTAAGGACATCACACACATCCATGCCCGAGCCAGGATTCGAACATACGACCGCAGCGGTCGCGCAGTTCCAGACTGTAGCGCCTAGAACCGCTCGGCCACTCCGGCTGGCCAAGAATTTATCTAACATGATCAACACTTAAAAGTGGTCAACAGGTAAACATGGGAGTAAACAGTAAGGATAACATCTGAAAATCAGGACATTTGGAGATGCAATAGACGGAGTGGCATTTACAATTGACTATGAGTCGTCATGAATCTTTATAAGCAATCAAATCAGCAAACTGATTACCTCTCCAGAGTAATGTGTGCAACAGTTTGAACAATTAAGAAACTGACACAATATGTAAAAATAACAAGTAAAATTAAAAATATGTATATACAGAGAGGGAATATTTTTGATTTTGTCCAAATAATTTAAAAAAAAGAATGCAGTCACTTGCCCATACAGACAAGTAGGACACTGCAACAGAGACTGTGACAATGTAAGATAATCTACTTTAAAACTTACAATGTTTCTCTCAACTATTTTGTGGTAATCAAAAAGAAATGAAACTGACAGACAGAGATAGATGCATTATGGATAGGAAAAGTTACAGACACCGACAAACACAATACTGTTCACATCAAATTTAATGTTTGCACAGTCCAAAATAATTTGCATTTCAGTCTTTGCAATAATGTTTTGATTACCTTCAATCATAAGACTAATATTGTCCAAAAGAATTAATCTGTACTTCGAAGCATGACAGTTAGTTGATCTTGGATACACAAAGGCAGCAATGTAACTGATGGAATGTAATGGGGACTTGATATTGTCTAACAGAAGATACAGTAATGATATTCACAAAAAAATATAATAACTTAAAATTGCTCATCTTAACATTAATCCATATGTTGTAATGATCCTGCAGTTTCTGATAAGTCTGTTACTGTCATGTTTGCCTTCATTCATACTGTGACCATCTCACTAAAATTTAAATTATTGGTCAAGATGAACAGTATACCTTTGTACTTCAATTTTTGTTATTGACAAACAATTAACAATCTTTTTCTGCTAATAATCATCAAACAACAGTTCAAACTTTAAAGTAAAGATTTCATTTAAAAAAGTTACAAGTTCTGTCAATGCAAAGAGCCAAGCACTTGTATATGCAGTTAATGACAGAATGATAGTGGATAAACAAATTTGAACTTGGCACTATTTGAATTAAATTTCTTTTTCCTAATCCAATGAATAAATATTCAGAAACTAAGTTACTCACAAAAACACTAGCTTTCGAGTCAACTGCAAAAGTTATAGGTAAAATGTGAAGCATGTTGAGGGCCAAAATGAACAAAATCGCCACCAGCTTATAGATGTGCCAATAATAACTCAAGAATGAAAGTCTTATCTCTACAACCTCTGGAGAGAGGTCATGCAACAAAATTGCTATGGGTTCTGCCACATGTTGCAGTTCCCATTTAGTTCATAATTTACACATTGACAATGGAATGGCCTCCCACCATATGACAGATACTACTTCCACAGTGAAGAAGAAAAACATAAGAAAACATCAATACAGACTGATTATACAGGATCAGAGTGCAGTTCAGCCCATTATCTGAAAATTGGCTGTTGCAAAAATCCATGTGAAAACTGTGGCCATATCTTATTGAAAGTTTTTTTTACTACTTTAGATAATTTCACTGATTATGGATGTCAGAAAACATGGTAAACTGAACACTGGTTTAACCAGATGAGCTGTTCAAAAATTATCAGACCTTCCATTACATATCACTCAGGGCTCTAATTTGTCCCATTACGATTAACATTATTCTCCACTGCAGAAATAAAGGCTGCCTCATTTAAATGTATGGATCAGAACAAGAATACTTTCTGTTGGACACAATAGATGCAATAACGTGTAACTGCAGATAGTGCAAAGGTGCAGAGAACTGCAAATTCCAGTACTTACCAAGAAATGGCAAGATATGAAATGAACAACGGCCTAGAAAATTTGAGTATGAAACATAAGCCAGTTTTCAAACTGTGCTGTGGATTTCACAACTTAGACTCAGAAGAAGGCTTCCTTAACAAAAATTTATTTAAGTTTCAAACTTTATTAACTGTACAGATATTGTATGCAAATAAATTCAAAATTTCGAATTTTTCAATGATAATATGCCCTGAAACAGATTTTAAGTTTTTAAAAATGGATTAAAAACAGTCTTGACTGCATTAAAATATGGGATAGCTCTGAGAAATGAAATAGTGAAGGCCGCACAGCATCAAATAGATAAAAAAGTAAGGCTAGTAGAAATCCTTGGATAATACATGAGATATTGAATTTAATGATGAGTGAATAAAATATAAAAAGCATCAAATGAAGCAGGAACAAGGGAATGTCTAAAGAAGGACAGGAAGTACAAAAGGGCTAAGTAGGAACAGTTAGATGACAAATGTATGGATTCATACACATATTTCACTAGGGGAAAGATAGATACCACCTACAAGAAAATTAAAGAGGCATTTGGAGAAAAGATAAGCAGCTGTATGAATATCAAGAGCTCAGATGGAAAACTAATACAAAGCAAAGAAGGGAAAGCTGGGAGGTAGCAAGAGTATATTGAGTTTCTACACATATGAGATGAATTTGAAGACAAATATAGAAATGGAAGAGGATGTAGATGAAGATGAGATGGGAGATATGATACTGAGAGAAGAATTTGACAGAGCACTGAAAGCACTTAGTTGAAACAAGGCACTGAGGGTAGATGAAATTCTGTTAAAACTATTGACAGCCTTGGGAGGGCCAGCCATGACAAAACTCTGGCATCTGGGTGCAAGATGTATGAGACAGGTGAAATACTCTTAGACTTAAAGAAGAATGTAATACTTACAACTCCAAGGAAGGCAGGTGCTGATAGGTATGAATATTACTAAAGATCAGTTTAATAAGCCATGGTTGTAGAGCACTAACATGAATTCTTTACAGAAGAAAGGAAAAACTTGTAGAAGCCAACCTCAGGGAAGATCAGTTTGGATTCCAGACAAATGTAGGAACATGCAAGGCAATATTGACCCTGTTACTTATCTTGGACGATAGCATTTGTACTCTTAGAGAAAGCTTTCAACAATGTTCACTGGAATATTTTCTCTGCAGCTCTGAAGGTAGCAGGGGCAAAATACTGAGAGCAAAAGGCTATTTAATAGTTGTACAGAAACCAATCAGCAGTTATAAGAGTCAAGGGGTGTGAAAGGGAAGCAGTGGTTGAGAATGAAGCGAGACAAGGATGTAGCCTATTCCCAATGTTATTCAATCTGTACATTGAGCAAGCAGTAAAGGAAACAGAAGAAAAATTTGGAGTAGGAATTAGAGTTAAGGAGAAGAAATAAAAAGTTTGAGGTTTGCTGATGACACTGTACATCTGTCAGAGACAGCAAATGACTTGGAATAGCAGCTGAATGGAATGGAGAGTGTCTTGAAATGAGGATATAAGATGAAAATCAACAAAAGCAAAATAAGGATAATAGAATGTAGTCAAATAAAATCAGGTGATGCTGAGGGAATTAGATTAGGAAATGAGACAATTAAGTAGTAGATGACTATAATAACATTTTAAATATACAGTGAAAAATGTTGTTATAGTCATCTTCTGTTCACTTTCCATTACTATTTGTTCTTGTTGTTGGCACAGTTTTGTCTAAATTGATGATGGCGCCAATTCTAGGGATTTATCCAGGGTGATTCAGCTGCCTCTACTGATCCATTTTATGATACCTGTACTACATTTGTAACAGTGAACACCCTACTTAACGAGAGAAAAATACCTACATGCATATGCCACAATGGGAAAAGCACCATTGATATTGCATTAACAAGAGCAGACATAGAAGGAAGTATTCAACCAATATGGCATGACTCCATTACTCCTATACGAAAGCACATTCCAATGAAGATAAAAATAAATATCGTCACGTCACCGCCAGCAAGAAAGACCCACCAAATCACACAAAGAAAAATTGATATAGAAAAATTAACGAACCAGCAAGAACAATTAACACAAATAGAAACTTTCATAGAGGAAGGAGACCTTAAAAAAGCAACAGACCAAATAGAAGACCTCCTAAAAAATTCAGTGATACTAACAATCCCCAAAACAAGGACGGCCAAAAGATCGTTCGATGCTGAATGCTACAGCAAAAGGAACACTGTTCTAAGAACCCTCCACAGACTAAGAAACCAGCATGACAAGGAAACATACAAACTATATGCAGAAGAGAGGAGAATCTATAAAAAACTAATAGAAGAGAAGAAAAAAGAATACATAGAAAGAGAGGCAAAAAGAGAAGCGGACGAAGCAGAGAAAGATCCATACATAGCAGCAAGACCAAGAAAAATGGCTCATACACCAAATATAGACCTGAAGGAATGGGAAGACCACTTCAGTAAGATACTGAACAAACGAGGAATCAAAATACGCCCAAAGAAAGAGAAACAACATCAAACTAAGGAAAAAGACAATATATGGGAACCTCTAAATGAAGAAGACATGAAGGAAGTAACAAAAGTACTGAAGAACAAGAAAGCAGCAGGACCCGATAATATATATAATGAACATATAAAAGATGCAAAAGAGGCCCTCCAACACATATGGACCAAACTGTTTAACAAATGCCTGGAACTTGGAAGAATTCCGACACAATGGAGACACTCGACAATAAAAGTTCTCTACAAAGGTAGAGGAGACCCAATGGACCCAAACAAGTACAGAGGCATAGCCCTGGAAAATACTCAATTCAAGATGTTTTCAAAGATAATAACACAAAAAATCCGAGCCTCTGTGGACAGTCATCTCCCAGAACGACAAATGGGTTTCAGATCTGGAAGACCAACACTTACGGCAGTCAGGCTTCTTCTAAACAACATCGATGAAGCACTACAAAAGAAACAAATGTTCTACACAGTGTTCATAGACTTTTCCAAAGCCTTTGACCTATTGGAAAGAGATCTCATAGTCTGAAAACTGGAAAACACAATGGGAGAAGATAGCGTATGGGCAAGAATAATCAAGTCAATCCTCGAATACAACTTAATTACAATATCAGATAACCTCTCTTTTTCGAACCCCATTCTGCAATCAAACGGAGTCTTACAGGGTGACCCAATGAGCCCTTTGCTGTACATTCTTGCCACTGAAGAAGTACTCTGAAGTGGAGAAAATGAAGACGATGTGTACGTATATGCATACGCTGACGACATAACTGTAGGTTCAACAGATATACAGAAGCTGCAGAGAATCATTGAGAAAATAGACAGATGGTGCAGTGAACACAAACTACACATAAACATAACAAAGACAGAAATGGTAATTTTCAGAAAAGGAGGCAAAACACCCAAGAATGCAGAGATCAGCATCAGAGGACAAAAAATAAAAATCTCATCTGACTTTAAATACCTAGGAGTGACATTGCAACCAACAGCCAAATGCTTCACAAAACATACAACAGAACATGCAGCCCAAGCAATAATAGCTCATACCTCACCTGTCATTCAACAACATCATTGCCTCTGTACTTCCGCCTCGACTGACATCTCTGCCCGAACTCTTTGCCTTTACAAATGTCTGCTTGTGTCTGTGTACGTGCAGATGGATATGTGTGTGCGTGCGAGTGTATACCAGTCCTTTTTTCCCCCTAAGGTAAGTCTTTCCGCTTCCGGGATTGGAATAACTCCTTACCCTCTCCCTTAAAACCCACATCCTTCCGTCTTTCCCTCTCCTTCCCTCTTTCCTGATGAAGCAACCGTTGGTTGCAAAAGCTTGAATTTTGTGTGTATGTTTGTGTGTGTATCGACATGCCAGCACTTTCGTTTGGTAAGATACATCATCTTTGTTTTTAGATATATTTTTCCCATGTGGAATGTTTCCATCTATTATATTCATAACTCTTTTTTTTTTTTTTATAGAAATAGGTGATGTCAAAAGGTATTTTAAATCACGCATAGGTGAACATTCTCAGCTGTTTTACTAAAAGAATTTCATTTGATTTTGTATATGATGTATTATATTTCAGACAAAAATGTATAAAAAGAAATTAAATTCATAATATTATTTACGCATTCTAATGCTAATTATTAAATTTATTTCTGGACTCATTTATAAAATAATGATATAAATTAGTAAAGATTCTTCTTTTGTCAGGAAAGTTTGTAAACTCTTTTTGCTTTGTAAACTCTTTGGAATATTGTTAGTAAGCAGAATGTGAGTAGAAGTGGACATGCCTCTGATGGAAACAAGTATTAATTGGGCTATGTCAATAACAATGTAATTTGTGTTTGGAAGTGAAGATTGTTAAGTCAGTGTGATATAAAAGAATGGGATAAAATACAAGAAAATCATAAGAACAGATAGTACTTCATCAATTATTTAGTCTTCTGGAACCCATAACGTTCTAAAAAAATTTCAGCCTCAAGAATGTCCTCCTAGATGTGAGAACTGCAGCCAACAACAAGAGAAAATGAAGATAAGTAAAAAGTGCTTCTTTTGTATATCTTACACCTCTCAAAGCTTTCGAAACTTTTAGATACAGAGAAATTTTAATAGTGATGTGTGGGAGGGTAAGATTACAACATTGAAGTTCCAGAAGAATGGAGAAATGGAGGAACCCACCACGCAGGAGAGCCACCTATGGAAGAGTAACCCAAACTAACAGCAGGGGAACAAAATGCAACAGACTGACTCTGAACAAGACAAGAGACCAACGTGAAGAAACAACATAGATGACAACAAGGCACTACACAAAGCTGTCACCACAACAATTAAAACAAGACTCAGAGCAGTACAGAGAGAAATGTGAAATGCAGCCAGAGAGAATATCCCGGTGAAAAGCAAGACAGTTGTCAAACAGTCCTATTACAGTGAAGATAGATCAAAAAAGTATCAAATGAGAGCACTGAACTGACTGGTTGTGGGCTTGGGGGCTGCCTATATAGCTGTCATGTGGTATGGTATTGGCCACTGTACTCACTTGGCCAGAGAGTGGTGCTCTCACACACTTGCTGTGTGAGCACAGTGCAACATGGCTGTGGTGCCCTCTAATGGCTATTTAAGTCCATCTCCTCTGAAAGTCATTAAACGTCTGTGGCACCTGCTAGCAGAATAATGACGATGATGATAATAAAGAAGTAAATGAAATGTCATGTGGCTAGGGCCTCCAGTCAAGTAGACCGGTCGCCTGTAGCAAGTCTTTTTACTTGTTGTCACTTCAGTGACTTGCATGTTGATGAGGATGACATGATGATGAAGACAGCAGAACACCCAGTCCTCGAGCAGAGAAAATCTCCGAACCAACCGGGAATTAAACCTGGGCCCCTTGCATAGCATTCTACTGCACTGACCACTCAGCTATCAAGGTAGATGATAAAGTAGTGAGAAATATAATTAAACAATGGAAAATACAGGATGGAATAATGACTTATTATGACAAGGAAGTTACTACTCACCATATAGCAGAGATGCTGACTCACAGACAGACACAACAAAAAGAGTGTCAAACAAGGAAGCTTTCGGTCCAAAAGCCCTTCTTCAGAATTAGATAACATACACACACACTCAAGCAAACACAATTTAAAAACACATGACCACAGTCTCTGGCTCCTGACACCAGATCCGAGGAGCACAATACAATGGGAGAAGCAATCTGGGTGGTGGGGGTAAAGAAGAGGAGACACGATGTGAAGGGACAGCAGGGTACAAGTGGGGGATGGTAAATTTCTGCTTGTGAGAGGATACAGGAAGAAGTAGGGCAGCTAGATGCAGTCAGGAGGTTAGAAGGAGGGAGAGGAGGGGGGAGGGCAGTGGAGAAGGAGAGAAGTACACTATTGGCCTTTAAAATTGCTACACCAAGAAGAAATGCAGATGATAAACGGGTATTCATTGGACAAATATATTATACTAGAACTGACATATGATTACATTTTCATGCAATTTGGGTGCATAGATCTTGAGAAATCAGTACCCAGAACAACCACCTCTGGCTGTAATAATGGCCTTGATATGCCTGGGCATTGAGTCAAACAGAGCTTGGATGGCGTTTACAAGTACAGCTGCCCATGCAGCTTCAACACGATACCACAGTTCATCAAGAGTAGTGACTGGCGTATTGTGACAAGCCAGTTACTCGGCCACCATTGACCAGACGTTTTCAATTGGTGAGAGATCTGGAGAATGTGCTGTCCAGGGCAGCAGTCGAACATTTTCTATATCCAGAAAGGCTCGTACAGGACCTGCAACATGCGGTCATGGATTATCCTGCTGAGATGTAGTGTTTCGCAGGGAACGAATGAAGGGTAGAGCCACGGGTCATAACACATTTGAAATGTAACGTCCACTGTTCAAAGTGCCCTCAATGTGAACAAGAGGTGACCGAGACGTGTAACCAATGGCACCCCATACCATCGCGCCGGGTGATACACCAGTATGGCGATGACGAATACATGTTTCCAATGTGCGTTTACTGTGATGTCGCCAAACACAGATGCGACAATCATGATGCTGTAAACAGAACCTGGATTCATCCAAAAAAATGACGTTTTGCCATTCATGCACTCAGGTTCGTCATTGAGTACACCATCGCAGGAACTCCTGTCTGTGATGCAGTGTCAAGGGTAACCGCAACTATTGTCTCCGAGCTGATAGTCCATCCTGCTGCAAATGTCGTCGAACTGTTCATGCAGATGGTTGTTATATTGCAAACGTCCCCATCTGTTGACTCAGGGATTGAGACGTGGCTGCACGATCCATTACAGCCATGCAGATAAGATGCCTATCATCTTGACTGCTAGTGATACGAGGCTGTTGGGATCCAGCACGGCATTCCATATTACCATATTCTGCTAACAGTCATTGGATCTCGACCAATTCTAGCAGCAATGTCGCGACACGATAAACCGCAATCGCGATAGGCTACAATTCAACCTTTATCAAAGTCGGAAACGTGACGGTATGCATTTCTCCTCCTTACACGAGGCATCACAACAATGTTTCACCAGTCGACGCCGGTCAACTGCTGTTTGTGTATGAGAAATTGGTTGAAAACTCTCCTCATGTCAGCATGTTGTAGGTGTCACCACCGGCACCAACCTTGTGTGAATGCTCTGAAAAGCTAATCATTTGCATATCACAGCTTCTTCTTCCTGTCAGTTAAATTTTGCATCTGTAGCACGTCATCTTCGTCATGTAGCAATTTTAATGGCCAGTAGTGCAAAAAGACAGTGGGTGTGTTGATGGAACAGAGAGCTGTCTAGTGCTTGGTGGGGAACAAGAAAGGGGATAGTTGGGTAAAGAACAATGTCTAACGAAAGGTTAAGGCCAAACTGGTTACGGCAATGTACGATCTATCGTAGGGGGAGTTCACACCTCTGCTATTCAGAAAAGCTAGTGTTGGTGTGAAGGATCTGGATGGCACGGGATGTGAACCAGTCACTGAAATGAAGAATGTCATGTTGGGCAACATGGTGGGAGGATGTATGGGAAAGGTCTTGCATCTAGGTCTATTACAGGGATATGAGAAACAAGGCAAGAGATTGGAAGCAGGTATTGTGTAGAGACAGATGAGAATATTGTGAAGGTTTGGTGGGAAGTGGAATACCGCTGTGGGAGTGGTGGGAAGGATAGTGGGTATGACAGTCCATATTTCAGGGCATTATAAGAGGTAGTTGAAACACTGACAGAGAATGTGATTCAGTTGCTCCAGTGTTGGATGGTACTGAGTCACAAGAGGAATGCTCCTCTGTGGTTGGATGGTGGGACTGGGAGATGGTGGGTGGGTGGCTGGAGGGATAAGACCACAGGAAAACAGTTTTTGTACAAGGTTGGGAGGGTATTTATGGTCTGTGAAGGGCTCAGTGGGAACATTTGGTATATTTCGAAAGGGGCTGCTATTCAGTACTGTTGCGATAGCCAGGGGTGTCTAAGCTATATGGAAGAGACTTCTTGGTATGGACTGGGTGGTAGCTGCTGAAGTGGAGGGATTGCTGGTGGTAAGTAGGTTTGATATGGACAGAGACACTGTTGTAGCCATCTTTGAGATAGAGGTCAACTTCAAGGAAGGTAGCTTGCTGGGTTGAACAGGATCAAGTGAAGAAAATGGGGAAGAAGACGTTGAGGTTCTGGAGGAATCTGGATAGGGTGTCCTCACCCTTGATCCAGATCACAAAGATGTCATCAATAAATCTGAACCAGGTGATAGGTTTGGGATTATGCATGGTTAGATAAAACTCCTCAAGATGGCCCACGAATAGGTTGGTATAAGATGGTGTCATGTGGGTGCCCACGTATGTACCCTAGAATTGATATGTACATGAGACCTTCAAATGAGAAGTAATTGTGGGTGAGGATATAGTTGGTTATCGTGACTAGGAAAGAGGTTGTAGGTTTGGAATCCTTCAGGTCTTCAGAAAGGTAGTGTCCAATAGTAATAAGGTCATGAGCATTAGGTATGTTAGTTTAAAGGGAGGTGGCATCAATAGCGATGAGCAGGGCACGATATGGTAAAGGAACAGGAACTGCAGAGTGTTGGTGGAGGAAATGGTTGGTGTCTTTTATATAGGAGGGTAGGTTGTGGGTAAAAGGCTGAGGGTGCTGTTCTATGAGAGCAGAGATTCTCTCAGTAGGGGCACAGTGACCAGCCACAATGGGGTGTCCTAGGTGGTTGGATCTATGGGCTTTAGGAAGCCTGCAGAAAGTAGGAGTATGGGGAGGGTTATGGGTGGGGAGGAAGATAGACTCCGTGGAGAGGTACTGTGATGGGCCTAAGGATTTGAGGAGAGACTGGGGATCCTGCTGGGCTTCTGAAATGGGGTCACTGTGGCATGGTTTGTAGGTGTATGAATTTGACAGCTGGCAGAATCCTTTTGCCACATAACCCTTGCAGTTCAAAACAACAGTGGTGGAGCCTTTGCCAGCAGGGAAGATTATGAGGTTAGGATAAGTTTTTAGGTGGTGGATTGTAGATCTTTCTGCAGGTGTACGGTTAGTTAGCATGTGGAGGGATTTCGGGAATGATGGTGAGGCAAGGTTCGAATTTAAGAAATTCTGGGAAGTTAACAGCAGGTGATTTGGGGGCAGTGGGGGTGAAACATGGTTGGACGGAGGAGAGAACTGAGTGAGGCAGGGTTCACATTGTTGAGTCTGATTGGTAGGATGGGTGACAAAATAGTGTTTCTGCTATAGGGACCGGGAGACAGAGAGATGGTCTCTAACAAGTCTTGCTTGATTGAATTTGGATATGGGGCAGAAGGTGAGACCTTTGGAGACTTTTGGAGGAAAGATTCATGACTGCGTTTCAGTTCTGTTTGGATTCTAGATTCTGTATGAAGGTGGGGTAAATGTAGTAGGTCTGCAAGGCAGGGTTTGTCAGCTATGAGGGGATGTGTGGGAGGTTTGGAGGTTGTTGTAGAGATGGTGGATGTGGTAGTCCAAGATAGGAATAGAAAGTGAACCAGATGGAAAGTTTTTTGAGGTGACACTGGGCATGCTGCTGTAATTCCTGGAGGCCAAGAATTTCAATGTGTGGTGTGGGATCCAGGAGTTTGGAGCTGCATAGCAGGAGGAATTTATGGATGGAGAAGAGGTACTGCAAGGAAGTTTAGGTCTGATTGACATGGTTCTGCAGGATGATGGTGAGGGTTAAGCACTGGTGGAATCTGAACAGATGGAGGTCATTGAGGAAGGAGGGGCTGCAGCCACCGATTAGTATTTGATGATGAGGCCATTTGGGGGGATTTCATGAGTCAAGCCACAATGCAGTAAAAGTATGTGGGCTGAGTTCTGGCTAGGGATGGGGAAACTTTTCTGTATCAGATGGAAGGAGCAAGGATAGATGGTGGAGGATAAAAATTCAGAAATACATAAATAATATAGAAATAAGTGCAAAAAATTCACTAAAATATAACAAAATACACTCCTGGAAATTGAAATAAGAACACCGTGAATTCATTGTCCCAGGAAGGGGAAACTTTATTGACACATTCCTGGGGTGAGATACATCACATGATCACACTGACAGAACCACAGGCACATAGACACAGGCAACAGAGCATGCACAATGTCGGCACTAGTACAGTGTATATCCACCTTTCGCAGCAATGCAGGCTGCTATTCTCCCATGGAGACGATCGTAGAGATGCTGGATGTAGTCCTGTGGAACGGCTTGCCATGCCATTTCCACCTGGCGCCTCAGTTGGACCAGCGTTCGTGCTGGACGTGCAGACCGCGTGAGACGACGCTTCATCCAGTCCCAAACATGCTCAATGGGGGACAGATCCGGAGATCTTGCTGGCCAGGGTAGTTGACGTACACCTTCTAGAGCACGTTGGGTGGCACGGGATACATGCGGACGTGCATTGTCCTGTTGGAACAGCAAGTTCCCTTGCCGGTCTAGGAATGGTAGAACGATGGGTTTGATGACGGTTTGGATGTACCGTGCACTATTCAGTGTCCCCTCGACGATCACCAGTGGTGTACGGCCAGTGTAGGAGATCGCCAAACACGCATACGACCATCATTGGCACCAAGGCAGAAGCGACTCTCATCGCTGAAGACGACACGTCTCCATTCGTCCCTCCATTCATGCCTGTTGCGACACCACTGGAGGCGGGCTGCACGATGTTGGGGCGTGAGCGGAAGACGGCCTAACGGTGTGCGGGACCGTAGCCCAGCTTCATGGAGACGGTTGCGAATGGTCCTCGCCGATACCCCAGGAGCAACAGTGTCCCTAATTTGCTGGGAAGTGGCGGTGCAGTCCCCTACGGCACTGTGTAGGATCCTACGGTCTTGGCGTGCATCCGTGCATCGCTGCGGTCCGGTCCCAGGTCGACGGGCACGTGCACCTTCCGCCGACCACTGGCGACAACATCGATGTACTGTGGAGACCTCACGCCCCACGTGTTGAGCAATTCGGCGGTACGTCCACCCGGCCTCCCGCATGCCCACTATACGCCCTCACTCAAAGTCCGTCAACTGCACATACGGTTCACGTCCACGCTGTCGCGGCATGCTACCAGTGTTAAAGACTGCGATGGAGCTCCGTATGCCACGGCAAACTGGCTGACACTGACGGCGGCGGTGCACAAATGCTGCGCAGCTAGCGCCATTCGACGGCCAACACCGCGGTTCCTGGTGTGTCCGCTGTGCCGTGCGTGTGATCATTGCTTGTACAGCCCTCTCGCAGTGTCCGGAGCAAGTATGGTGGGTCTGACACACCGGTGTCAATGTGTTCTTTTTTCCAATTCCAGTAGTGTATTTGGGGAAAATCACGAAAAGGGCAAAACAGATGAAGTATGGAAAACCAAAATGAAATTTGAGGGGGGAGAATACCAGCAGTGAAACATGAAAAGCAAATGAAATTGACAAGAAGGGGGACAACAGATGTGACTAGATTGAGTGAACTTAGTATGTGGGAACTGGAATAAGAGAGGAGAAGGAGTTGGGGGGCAGGGGGTTCATAGGATGAAGTAAAAGTTCGTGTGGGACAGGAAGATATGGAAATAAGACATGAAAATACATGAGAGTGATAAAAGAAGAGTGATCAATTTGAAAGTCTAGGATTAATGCTATTAGCAGGAGTAATGTAGCAAATGAGATGTTGCACCAACAATCAGCTTGGTCTTGCAGCCATCTGTTTTCTGTGGCCGACATGGTTGTTACAGTCTGGCTCATAAATAAAGCACATAATGAAGTTTGGGAGATAACAAGTGAAACAGAAAAGTTTCCTTATCTCTAGCCAAAGGCCGGTCCCACATACTTTTACTGTGTTCTTCCTTGATTCATGGAATCTTCCCAAAGAGCCTCACCATCAAATTACACATCTCTAGCTGCAACCCCTCCTTCACCAGTGACCTCCATCTGTTTGATTCTCCCAGTCTTTAGCCCTCACCAACATATCCTGCAAAACTAGTCAATCAGGCCCAAACTACCTTGCAATACCTTCCCTCCACCAGCAAAATTTTTCTGCTATGCAATCCCAAATTCCTGGATCCCATATCACATATTGAAACTCTTACCCTCCCAGAATTAGAGCAGCATACACAACACCATCTCAAAAAACTCTCCACCCTGTTCACTTTCTACCCCCACATTGGGCTACCACTATCCACCATCTCTACAACAGCCTCCAAACCTCGTCCATATCCCCTCATACCTGACAAACCTTGCCTCGCAGACCTACTACATTTACCCTACCCTCAATAACTCCCACCCACTACTATACAGAATCCAGAATCTAAATAAACACCAAACACTGTCATGAACCTTTTCTCCAAATGTCTTTGTCCCAAAGAAGTATCTGCCCTTTCCTAAGGTCTCGCTTTTTTCCTCACTCAATTTAATTATGCAGGACTTGCTAAAGACCTTCTCTCCTTCTCCTGGTCCTACAGTGGAAACACTTTCTCATTACCAACCCCTATCAGTCAGACTCAACCTAAGACTAATCTTGAACTCTGCCTGAGCCAGTTCACTATACTGGTAGTTTCTGGAGCCCACTGAGAGAATCTCTGTTCTCTTAGACCAACACCTTCAGCCTATTACCTGCAACTCACCCTCCTATATAAAAGCACCCATCATTTCCTCCACTGACTCTCCACAGTTCCTGTTCCTTTACTACGTAGTATCCTACTCATCACTACTGATGCCACCTCCTTTTGCACTAACATTCCTAACGCCCATGGCATTACTGCTACTGAACACTGGATGCCCATTGGATTCCAAGCCTACAACCTCCTTCCTAGTTGCCATGAACACTATCCTCCTCCTTTGAAAGCATCACCTGCAAAGAAATCCGGGGTTCAGCTAGGAGCACACATATGGCATCATCCTATGCCAAACTATTCATGGGCCATCTAGAGGAATCCTTTCTAACATCCCATAATCCCAAACCCCTCACCTAGTTCAGATTCACCGATAACATATTTGTGATCTGGATCAAGGTTAAGGACACTCTATCCACATACTTCTAGAACTTTTAACACCTCCTTCCCCATTTGCTTCACCTGGCCCTCCGCAACCCAACAAGCCACCTTCAATGATGTTGCTTGATGTTGACTTTGACCTCAAATGTGACTACATCAATACCTCCATTGATATCAAATCTACCAACAACACCAGCAATACCTCAACTTTGACGGCTGACACCCATTCCGTATCAGGGAGTATCTTCCAGACAGTCTATCCATCCATGACCGTCACATCTGTAGTGACGAGCATTCTCTATTGAAATATACCAAAGGTCTCACTGAGCCCTTCTAAAAGAACTAAAACTAAATTCCATTTGAACAGGCCTTGGAAAACCTTACTGTACCGACCAGCTGCCATGTCATTCTCAGCCCACAGGCATAACTGGACATGGGTATGGAGAGGTATGTGGTCAGCACACCACTCTCCCAGCCGTATGTCAGTTTCTACATTGGAGGAGCTACTTCTCAATCAAGTAGCTCCTCAGTTTGCCTCACAAGGGCTGAGTGCACCCCGCTTGCCAACAGCATTCGGCAGACCGGATGGTCACCCATTCAAGTGCTAGCCCAGCCCAACAGCGCTTATCTTCACTGATCTGATGGGAACTGGTGTTAACACTGCAGCAAGGTCATTGGCACCACTGAGCCCTTCACAGGCTGTAATTACCCTCCAAATCTTGTAAAAAAACTGATTTTCCGTGCTTTATCTCTCTAGCCACTCACCACTCACTGAATGTAAACAATATCCTCATCCATCCCTACACAATGCCTGCACCCAACCCTTTGTTTCATTGCTCATATCCCCATAATCAAACTAGATGTAAGACCTGTCCCACGAATCCTTCCAGCACCACCTACTCCAGCCTAGTCACAAACATCTGCTATCCCATCAAAGGCAGGGCTACCTGTGAAATCAGTCATGTGATCTACAAGTTTAGCTGCAATCACTGTGCTGCACTCTACATGGGCATGACAACCAACAAGCTATCTGCATGAATGGCCATTGACAAATTGTGACCAAGAAAATGCTTGATCACCCAGTTGCTGAGCATGCTGCCCAACACAATGTTCTTCATTTCAATGAGTGCTTTATAGCCTGTGTCATCTGGATCCTTCCCACCAACACTAGCTTTTCTCAATTGCACAGATGGGAACTCTCCCTACATTGTATCATACACCGCTGTAACCCTCTTAGCCTCAACCTTTGTTAGTCATTGTCCTTTACCCACCTATCCCCTTCCTTGTTCCCATTCCGTCCCTTTCCTGTTGTCTCTCACCCGTCCCATGCCAGCCTCCTCCTTAACCTCACCCTCCACATTGTTTCTTCCACAATGAAGCGCTGCTCACAGCCTGGCCTCGGCAGCCATGTGTGTTAGAGTTGCATTTGCATGAGTGATGTGTGAGTGTATTTGGTCCAAAGCTTACTTTTTGACAGTCTTTCTGTTGAGCCTATCTGTGACTCAGAATCTCTGCTATATGATGAGTAGCAACTATCCTTTTCAGAATAAGAGAAACAAATGAAAGAGAATCTTGAAGTTTATGGAAAGGTTATTTATTTGCAAGATTTATAGAAGAAAAGTAATGTGGAAAGTAGGTAAAAATTGTGAGGAGTTGTAAAGAGCTACTTATTAAGCATATATTTAGATGCTTATTGAAGCTACAACTTCCGTTTAAAAATTTTGTTGTGATGTTTGGTAGTTAACATCTATTTACAGTAAATAATTGTTCAATGAAGTTATTTACTATAGAGTATACTTTAGTATTAGGTTAACTTTGTTTGAGCCACAGTGTCTTTCGTACCTTTCCTAGAAGCAGTAATTTTCTTATATTATGATGAATTTTTGCATTGATATTTACAATAAGATTTGTAAGAAATTTATGTATTTAAAACTGTTTATACATTGATTTTTTCTTAATAGGCTTTATATGCTCAGTAATGTGTAAGGAGTCAACATTAATTCCAATAATAACATAACATCAGATGTAGAGACCTGCATTCTGTATATCTTGACAAATTGAGTTGCAACTCACTTCAGCTTTCTATAAATTTCATCTACTGTTATAAAGGAAGTGCAAATTTAAGAATTTTTCTTTTTTCTAAACCATTAAAAATTTACATTTCACAAATTTCCAAGCTGGATGATGTAGAGCTAAAATTGGTTAGATTCAGATATTCCTATGTATGGAAAGAAATATTAATTAAACTTTACAAAGTAACAGAATTACCTATGCTGCTCTATGGTAGTGAATATTGGACCTTAACATCTAATCAATTACAACAAATCGAATCATCAATTCTTCCACTCTGTACTGATATATTCATTGTTGGACTATAAAAAAAAAAAAAATACAAACATTATGGAAGATCTAGATGTTGACCCAATTACAAACCTATAACAAAAATACCAAATGAACTGGAAAGACAATGTCCAATGTATGTCTAATGATAAATAACTAAAGTGGCAATGGAGTATAAACCAATCGGAAAGAGGAATGTTGAACATTCCTTAAAGAGATGGCGTGAACAATTCTGAGGCAGAACAGGCCAGAAGGCCTAATCCTTGAAGACAATAATGATGACATTTCACAAATTGTATTGTTGTTGTTGTTGTTGTGGTCTTCAGTCCTGAGCTGGTTTGATGCAGCTCTCCATGCTACTCTATCCTGTGCAAGCTTCTTCATCTCCCAGTACCTACTGCAACCTACATCCTTCTGAATCTGCTTAGTGTATTCATCTCTTGGTCTCCGTCTACGATTTTTACCCTCCACGCTGCCCTCCAATGCTAAATTTGTGATCCCTTGATGCCTCAAAACATGTCCTACCAACCGATCCCTTCTTCTAGTCAAGTTGTGCCACAAACTTCTCTTCTCCCCAATCCTATTCAATACCTCCTCATTAGTTATGTGATCTACCCACCTTATCTTCAGCATTCTTCTGTAGCACCACATTTCGAAAGCTTCTATTCTCTTCTTGTCCATACTAGTTATCGTCCATGTTTCACTTCCATACATGGCTACACTCCATACAAATACTTTCAGAAACGACTTCCTGACACTTAAATCTATACTCGATGTTAACAAATTTCTCTTCTTCAGAAACGATTTCCTTGCCATTGCCAGTCTACATTTTATATCCTCTCTACTTCGACCATCATCAGTTATTTTCCTCCCTAAATAGCAAAACTCCATTACTACTTTAAGTGTCTCATTTCCTAATCTAATTCCCCCAGCATCACCCGATTTAATTTGACTACATTCCATTATCCTCGTTTTGCTTTTGTTGATGTTCATCTTATATCCTCCTTTCAAGACAC
Organism: Schistocerca serialis cubense; assembly: GCF_023864345.2. Lineage (NCBI taxonomy): Eukaryota > Metazoa > Arthropoda > Insecta > Orthoptera > Acrididae > Schistocerca > Schistocerca serialis. The sequence continues at coordinate 544,373,813 of NC_064644.1, read as the reverse complement.
TGTCCATTCCGTTCAACTGCTCTTCCAAGTCCTTTGCTGTCTCTGACAGAATTACAATGTCATCGGCGAACCTCAAAGTTTTTACTTCTTCTCCATGAATTTTAATACCTACTCCGAATTTTTCTTTTGTTTCCTTTACTGCTTGCTCAATATACAGATTGAATAACATCGGGGAGAGGCTACAACCCTGTCTCACTCCTTTCCCAACCACTGCTTCCCTTTCATGCCCCTCGACTCTTATAACTGCCATCTGGTTTCTGTACAAATTGTAAATAGCCTTTCGCTCCCTGTATTTTACCCCTGCCACCTTTAGAATGTGAAAGAGAGTATTCCAGTCAACATTGTCAAAAGCTTTCTCTAAGTCTACAAATGCTAGAAACATAGGTTTGCCTTTCCTTAATCTTTCTTCTAAGATAAGTCGTAAGGTTAGTATTGCCTCACGTGTTCCAACATTTCTACAGAATCCAAACTGATCTTCCCCAAGGTCCGCTTCTAACAGTTTTTCCATTCGTCTGTAAAGAATTCACGTTAGTATTTTGCAGCTGTGACTTATTAAACTGATAGTTCGGTAATTTTCACATCTGTCAACACCTGCTTTCTTTGGGATTGGAATTATTATATTCTTCTTGAAGTCTGAGGGTATTTCACCTGTCTCATACATCTTGCTCACCAGATGGTAGAGTTTTGTCAGGACTGGCTCTCCCAAGGCCGTCAGTAGTTCTAATGGAATGTTGTATTGTATTGTATTGTATAATTTTGTATTTTTGTATAAATTGTATAATTTAATAAAATCAGATAAGATTTACAGGATCTTAAAACACACTCATTTTCAAAGAAGACTTTATATTTGGAAATAACAATTTTAAAATAGATTTTGTCCAAAGTTACACACTGTACAGTTTCATTAGAATTTTATTCACATTTCAAGCAGAGTCTAATAACATTCCACATAAAACAAATTGTTTTATATCTATATTTTTAACTTCATTACATTCACATCATGTTGACATATTTATCAATAAAAATACATATTCAAATTGTGGTTACACTCAAACAATATTAATTCAAAATTACTGTGCATCTTTTATATTGCTTGGATACCTTTTTTGCAATTTCTGTTGTTAAGATTATATTTTCAATTACTACTGTTATTTCTAGCTATGGCAACATTTAAAAATCACCCAGACATGAAATATAAGAATGAACTACTTTTGTTAACATTATGATTACTATCTCAAAGGTACACAGTATCGAAAACTGTTCCCACAACAAACCAAAGATAACTAAAATAACATTTTAAATATATAGATTTTAATTTTTGATGGTTCTAAACTCTGTGTTTTATTTCCACTCAAAGTAATAATGCTTAACAAAACTCACTAACTGCTACTGTATTCTGGTTGCTTACTTACTTGTATTTTACTCAATACTTTGAGTAGAAATAGTTTAGAACTGTCAAGAATGTAAGTCTGTATACTGAAAATGTTATTTTACTTATCTTTGGTTTGTTGTGCTTTATTACTCATCCACATAGCTGGCAAAATTTTGTCTGAGTATTTCAGTATACCAAGAACAAGAGAGAAATTAGTGCCCAAGGAGTGTACTGAACCTTGGTGTCAGTTTTGTACTTTAATGACCTGACAGACAGTATCAATAGTTAACTCGAATTTTTGTATGTGATCCAGTTGTCTATAATGAAGTAAGTACTATATGAAAAAACTATCCAGTCAGACCTTGATAAGATTTCAATGTTCTGCAAAAACTAGTAACTTGTATTAAATGTACAGAAATGTAATGCTGTGGCTTCACGATTTTTAAAGTTATGAAAAACAGAAAGGAGGTTAAGCTGCTATGAACAATGTAGTGAAAGCCTTACTGCCAAGATTGATACAAAGCCAACATTCACTTTAGTAGTACAAGTTTTCATAACATGTAACTACTCAGATGAGAAGAGACTGAAAGAATACATGAGGAGATTAAAGAAATTACTCAGAAAGTTAAGGGAGATGAAAATTTAATTGTGATGGGGAGCTGGAATCCAACAGCGGGGAATCGGGAGGAAATTTTTTAGGAGAACATGGACCAAAGGAAAGGAATGAAAAGGGGAACAGCCTGGAGGAATTTTGCATCAGGCATAATTCTAATTATTGCTAATACTTTATTGTGAAAAGGAAAGTTGCTGCTCCCCACAAAGCAGATGTGCTGATCGCAGATAGGCACAACAAAAAGACTGTCACAAATAATAGCTTTCGGCCAGTGAGGACTTCGTCAGAATTAGAAGTCAAACACACACACACTGCAGTGTGGCCTCAGTGGCCTGAGACTGTAGTCATGTGTGTGTGAGTTGCATTTGTGTGGGTGTGTATGTGTGTGTTTGCCGTCTAATTCTGACGAAGGCCTTACTGGCCGAAAGCTGTTATTTGCGACAGTCTTTTTGTTGTGCCTATCTGTGACTCAGCATCTCTGCTATATGGTGAGTAGCAACTTTCCTTTTCACTGTATTATTGCTAATACTTGGTTCATGAATCATGAAAGAGGATTGTAACACATGGGAGATATCAAGAGACACAAAAAGTTTCAAACAGATCACATAATAGACAAGACAGAGGTTATGAAGCCAGATTCTAAATTGCAAAACATTTTCTCATGCAGGTGTGCTTTTACCACAATTTAATGGTTATGAACTGCAGGTTAAAACTGAAGGTGGTGAAGACCTGGATAAATTGAAAGAAATAGACATTGTTGAAAGTTCCACAGCTGACAGAAACACAAGGAAAGAAATAAAATGAATGATACATGAAATAGTTAAGGCTGCAGAATATCAAATAGTCAAACAGACAAGGCAAGGTAGAAATAAATGGATAACAAAGGAGAATTTGAATTTGAAAAAAACAGCAGAAAATATAAGAAAGCAGTTAAATGAAGCATGTAAAAGAGAATACAGGTGTCTAAAAATGAGACTGACAGAAAGTTACAACACATGAGTGGTTAGATGAACAATGCAAGAATGTAGAAGCATGATGACTTTCAGAAAGATATATGCAGAGTACAGGAAAATTTAAGTGAGACCATTGGAGCAAAGAGAAGCACCTGAATGACTATTAAGAGTTCACATGGCAAGCCCATACTAACCAAAGAAGAGAAGGCCAAAGATGGAAGGAATACACAGATGGTCTATATAAGGAAAACAATCTTGTACACAATCTTACATAGAAGAGAAAATAAATGAAGATGAGATGGGAGATATGATACCGCAAAATGACAAAGCTCTGAAAGACCAAAGTCAAAAGAAGGCCCTGAACTGGACAACATTCAGAATTACTGAAATCCATGGGAGAGCCACATATAACAAAATTATTCCACCTGGCATGCAAAAAAGTTCCTGACAAGTGTGGACTGTATCTTTACAAATTAATTATATTTTTTGTGACACATCAAAACAAAGCAACAAAGTGCTCTGATATGCATGCCTATAATACAAGAAATAAAGACTGCTACTACAGACAAAGAACAAAATTAAAAACAACAGACCATAGTCCATGCATTAGTGGTCAAATATGGTACAACAGATTACCGAGCTTTATAAGGTGCCACAAAGGGAACTTATTCAAAGTGAAACTGAAATATTTCTTGATTGACAAGTGTTTATATTCTTTAAGTGAATATTAATATTAAACTAAAATAAATTATTGTATATATATATATATATATATATATATATATATATATATATATATATATATATATATATATATATATATATATATATATATAGTTGTGTAAAATCTGAATATTTGTAATAGGTACGATGTAACACCCAATATTGTGACTTATTAGGTACAATGGTACATTTGTATCATGTATATATAATCACATATGTATATATGACTGTACTAAACTTGTAAAAAAATGCTATAACGTTTGCAAAAGACACCAGTTGGTGTCTCCATGCAAAAAAATACAATAAATAAATAAATAATAAATAAATATAAATAGTTTTAAGAAGTCATAGTTACAAAATACTGCATGGGCTATTTACAGAACAACGGAAAAACAAATAGCAGCTGACCATGGGGAAGATCAGTTTGGGTTCCAGAGAAATGTTAAAACATGCTAGTCAATACTGGTTTATCTTAGAAGATAGACCGAAGAAAACCAAATCAATTTTTATAGAATTTGTAGATTCAGAGAAAGATTTTGACATGACTGGCGTACACTCTTTGAAATTCTGAAGGTAGCAGGGATAAAATAGAGGAAGTGAAAATTTATCTATGACCTCTACGTTCATTCATTCACATCATGTTCCATCAGTCCTGTGATGAAGGGGAGGCCTCAGGTATTTGAAATGAGTCAAGTAATACACTAACAGGCAGAAACAACCACAACTGGCTCCTTTTGCAAAATATTCTAACAATATAACTCGCAGCAATCTACTCAAACTGCTAAATATGCTAAAATACTTCTAGATTATATATGTATGTATGGAGAAAAGCATCTACATTGAAAAAGGAAGACGCCACTGCTCTTCTTTCTATATTACTCAGCTGTTGTTATTATTTAATACTTCATCCAAAGCATTTTAACTTTACACAGACTATTAGCTGTCCATATACAAGCAAAATCAGGATCTATCTGACACAAACATCAGATCATTTCTTCTGGATGGGCACATTCAGCATGACTGGTTTTGAGCATGGTCCATTTTCAAGTGCATGTGTAGCACATCTGCTATAGATATTGTACTCTTCAAAATAGATTACGTCTGTACCTAGTAGTGCTGAATAAACTATTACAGAATACAGTCTGGTGGAATAATGTATTTCCACAAATATTACAGTTAGGCAGAATTTACATTCCTAAGTCCAAGTAGTCATACATATTTTAGAAGTAGTGGCTAGTGAAATATTCTTTTACTCTGTGTTTAAAAATTTGGGAATTTTCAATTTCCCACTTGATGTAGTGGGATAGGGGCCAGGTTGTATCCTCTCACTAACGTTATTCATTGAAAAGGACATTAAAGTTCAAGGAGAAGAAATATAAGTTTCAATCTTTGTCAATGACATTATAGTTATGTCAAAAACAGTAGAGGATTTGGAAGAGAAGATGAATGGATGGATAGTGTCTTGAGATGAGGTTATAACATGAACATCAACAAAAGTAAACCAAGGGTAATGGAATGTAGTCAAATTACATCAGATGATGCTGATAGAATTATATTAGGAAATGAGATACACAAAGTAGTCAACAACTTTTGGTAGTCGGATGATGGTCACAGTAGAGGGTATATAAAATGGAGTCTGGTGATAGCAAGACAAGCATTTATTAAAAACTTGTTAACATAAAACACAAATATAAGTCACAAAGGTATTACAGACATTGACTGTAAGTGGGCATTGATTTACATGAATTGGAAAGTAGAAGCAGGATTTGAACCCAGGTCTCCTGCTTACTAGGCAGATGCTCTGACCACTAAACCATCCAGATACAGTAGTCATTGTAAATGCATGGACACCTCCCAACAGACCCAAATTCTCTTCACCAATTCCCATAAGAGTTTGAGCATCGTGTGTATCCACACTGAAGAGTTCATTGGGCATCCTCACCTTAATTATACATATCTGGAATACCACATATAATAAATTTAAGTCTTAGGAAGTCTTTTCTGAAGGTATTTGTTTGGAGTGTATATTGTATAGAAGTGAAACATGGACAATTAACAGTTTAGACACAAAGAAATAGAAGTTTTTCAAATGTCATGCTACAGAAGAATGCTGAAGATATGATGTTACCCACAGGTGCTTGCTAATCGCTACAGTCAAGTTTCCGTGTAGCCCATGCCAGTGAGTAAGGGCAGTGTGCAGCTGTTAACTGATCACATGGCTCAATCAAAAGAGGCTGGCTACACACCAATGCTCTAAATCCCTTGTTATTCCACATTGTGCAGAATTCATGTTATCTTGTGTAGGTAGAAAGACAAGTTAGCGAATGATAAACTGTCCACTGAGTTAGAATAGCTTTACATACATTTCTACCAGCACAAATTTCTGAATGGTGTCCTCATGCATATTAACAGATAGTTTTAGCAGTACTCCTGATTTTTTAGTAGAAATATTCAACAAAGCCCATGTGCTCTGCTGAGCAGGCTTATTTATAAATTCGGTCACATGACCACCACTGGAGTCAATGTAGCTGCTTTGTTTCTGCCTACCATCCAAGCTTTATAATACAATTTTCATTTATGTGTCCATCGATTTATTTTACAATACTATAAAATTTATATAATAATTTATATAATTTCAAGAAACTTTTTCAGTATTTCAATTTTAGCAAATACTTGTAACATCACAAAGAGAAGATGTGAACACAGAATAATTAATGAGGAGGTACTAAATCAAATTGGGGAAATAACAACTGTGTGGCACAGCTTGACTAAAAGATGGGCTCAGACAACAGGGCACATTCTGAGGCATCAGGGAGCTGTCAGTTTGGTAATAAAAAGTTACACAAAGATGATGAGGCTTGCGTGAAACAGACTAGTGTGTATAGCTCCATCAAACCAGTCCTCGAACCACAACAACAACAATAACAAATAATGAAATGGAATGATCACACAGTCAAAATTATACACATAGCGGATGACAGATTTGGGTTCACTGGCAGTATACTGGGAAAGAGCAGTTAGTCTACATAGGAGACTGCTTAGAAAACACTTGTATGCGCCACCTTAAAATACTGTATCTGCAACCCATGCCAAACAGGACTAGCTCGGATTACCAAAGAGGAGTATAAATGGTCACATGTTTCCTTGACCCATGGGGAAGTATCATGGAAGTGCTGAAAACCCTGAATTGACAAACATTTGTGGGTAGACACCAATTATCACACAAAAGCCTGCTTACAATGTGCCAAGAACCAGTGCCAAGTGAACAATTTAGGAATATGCTTCAGACTCCTCGGTATTACCCTTGCAGACACTGTGAAGATAGGATTAGACTAATTACAGCAAGCACAGTGGCATTTAAGCAGTCTTTTTCCACACTACATACACAGCTGTAACAGAGAAAAACCCTAACAAGTGGTACAATGTGAAGTATTCTCTGCCAAGCACTTAACACTGGTTTGCAGAGTATGTATGGTGATGCAGGTATACATGAGTACCAAGGCTTAGATTCTTCCTCTTATTTCTTCATTTTGTTTTCTAAACAGACATACAGTGAATTTGTTCCTGAATTATGCTAGACCTAAAGTATATACCTAAAGTATTTAATCTGGTTTATGAAATGGCTAAGCTGAAAGGAACAGAGAAACTCTCTACACTGCATCCATTTGTGCAACACTTTCCATACATTTCTTGTACTTACCTGTTCAAGAAGTTAAGCATTCTGACTACTGCTTCACAACATACTTATTTCCTTGTTAAGTTCGTCATAGGTAATCTACTATAGTTCAAAAGCTACAATTATGTAAATAATTACAATATCAGAAGAAAAACTGACTTTCATTATCCCAAAATAACCTTGTCTGTAGTACAAAAGCAGTGCACAATGCACAATGCACTGGATATGGAATGCTTGACAGACACCTAAGTTAAATTTGAAAACAAACTGAAAAATTTTCTCCTTGAGTTCCTTCTCTTCCATAGAAGAATTTCTATTTCTGTAAAGTTTAAAGGAAGATGGTAGGTAGCAATAACTAATTCAAATCTGCATTTTAAAAATTAAGAACAGACATACGTAATGAAGGAAGCTGCTTAAAAAAAAAAAAAAAAAAAAAAAATTCTCTCATGCGTAGCCAGTGCTGTTTTTGCATAGCATAGCAGAACTCACTAATCACATTACAGCATACGTTAAGTACATGGCCCAATATTCTAAAATTCAGTATGAGAGGAACTGTAGGAATGTACATCGGTGGGAATCCTGTATATGACTGAAAGAAAAATTGAGTCTTACTTTCCTTGCCAAGTCTAGCTTTACATGTATCTGAACCACTAACAAAATTTGCTGTATAGTCATGCTCAAATGGCAAAGCACATGTGAAATAAATTGTAAAATTTCAAGAAGAACTCAAAGGTTCTGCAAAATTGTGATTCATGCATTAAAGTACATGGATTTGGGTGACCGGTATGATATATTACTGATTAGAGAAGTAACAGCAACCAATAATTATCTAGGTTTTACATGCACTTTATTATGCTTGAAAGTTTTGCTATTTTCAAATTCTTAAATGGAAGGTTCATAGATTTGGTTTAACACTATCTATACTCTCTGTAGATGAATGTAAATATATTTAAAACAGACCTATTTTTAAGTGTATTTGAGGATTTTGAGTGTCTGATGTCTGAGTAATAGTAACCAGAAGATTTTATCAGAAGATTAATTGCGGTGTTCAGAAATCCATTATAATTAAAGCCATCCCTGGCTGCCTCATATGTATACAACAGTAGCTGTTTACACACCACAAAATGAATAAAAGAAGTTATCTGGCATTCCGGTTGAGATTACTATTAATATTTAAGTTTGTTATCAGCGCTAAAAGGTACCTCTGATCCTTATGAAGTATTCCTTGAAGGAGCCTTTCTCGAACACGTTTTCGGTCTTCCTCCATAACTTTCCTTTTGTCCATTTGACATAGGTTCAAAATATTAAATGTGTCCATTAGAAGATTTTCCTTTATGTCTCGATCAATCTGGGCATCAGTATGAAAACTTGGAGAATGATTTACCTATCATGAAAAAGAAAAAAAACTGTACAGTCTTCTGGAAATATTTAAGCTACAAATCAACACATTAGTTTGTGAGTATGTTCATTCATTCATCATGTTCTGCATATCCCATCATGAAGAAGACCCTCCAGGGATGTGAAATGAGTCAAGATATACAATAACGGTAACACAAGGATATCATATAAACTTATTCTGTAAACTGTATTAACAACACATAATCATTACACCACTCAGTGCTATTGAAACCTATGATAGTTAAATTTAACAAATGAAATTATGAAGAAAGTTGCTGTCTCCTTAGTTATACTAGATAGCTGCTGTTGATCTCCATTCTTAACTTAAAATTTATTTGATTTTAATGGGATCCTTCAAAGCAAATATTTACCTAAATCTGTAAATACTGAGTCCTATTTTTAGTACATTCCTACTACTTCACATGTAGCTTTAACAACAAGCATTGCTACTTTCTATGTAGCTAACATAATGTTCCAATCCTCAATCTAGATATTTAGATGATTTTGCAGAAAGAGTGCCTGATAACATATGTTTTTAATTTTCTTCTGAAACAGTAGTGATTCTCAATTTCTATCTTTATATCAGAACCTTATACCTGACTATACCTTATACCTCAACAATATAAACAGCCATACTACAGGTGCAACCACAATGGAGGGGGTCTTCGTAGAGAGGTCAGCCTGACCACTGGTTCCTGAAAATGGACATCAGCCCTTGCAGTAGTTAGAGAGGCAACGTTCTGGATGATTGAGTGATCTGGTTTATAACACTAGAAAACATGACCTTGGTACATTGGTACTGTAAATGGCTGAAAGCAAGTGGAAACTTGAGACTTTACAGTACAAACATCACTGTCTGGTTTGAAAATTTCCAAGAGTGATTTCAGTGTGGATAATTATATTATGAGTAGCTTGGGCAGACATTCCAAGCCCCACAAATAGTTACCAGGAAATTTCAAAGTGAACATTTCAGCATGTTAAAGACTTCTGACAGGAATGCTAGCTATAGTGCACTTGAGAGCATAAACTTACGCAGTGAGCTTGCAGTTTCAGTTAGAGAACTTTTGTAAGAGTTTTCTTCAGAGATACTACAGCACGAGACATTCTGGCATGTAAACAGGACTGAAGTATTTACAGTAGTGGTGGTATTATAGTGAACATGCTCTGGTATGTACCGAAAAGGGGTACAAAGCCACTTTGCAAAGAGGGCAAGTGGTGCTGCAGCAAAGCTTAGCCAGCCATAGGGAAGTCAAGATAACCTTTTGCCTGTCTCCTCAGAAATAGAGGGGGTCTTTTGTGACAAGAGACTGAGGTGGAACTTCCTCAAAAGCATATCTACAACATTTACTGCACACACCACAGGATACAAAACTAGGTTTCCTTATTTCTGAATTCCCACATCCTTACTTGATATTGAAAATGTACGGATAATTATCTCTTGGGTTAGCATAGAAAATTCATGTAGACATAATGTTTTATGAGAAGCAATTCATTTGATCTCTTAGTGACATGTGTTTGAGTGTAATTTTTTATGAAACTCTTTTTCTTGATTTTGGCCAATTGGTTCAAAAGCTGTGTTATTAAAGTGTAATATAATGCATGTTACCTGACATCAGGGTGTGAGACTACATATTTTGAGTTTACTTTTATTTCTGGGCAGCAAGTTGCTGTGTAATGCAAGTCTTGGGACTTAAGAGTATTTCATGAGCCCATTTCACAACTTTAAAGCTCTTATAGAAAGTGTCTTGAAACCTGTAGAGTTAACAGTTGGATTATTTATTCACAAATTGCAAGGGGCACATCTAGTTATGTCTTGTGAATTTGGCTGCCAGATAGCATTACTGAGAGAATTAGTGCTGGTATAACAGAGTTGTGTTCCAGTGAATACACTGTTGATTTTAAAAGTAATTCTTTGTGCCATTCTTTTATACTGCAGTTATCAAGTCTTTAAAGAATTTATGAAATAGTTTTTTTTTTAAATAAAAAAAAGGAAAGTTTTACAATGGTGTGTGGTCAGACTCTAGGCAACTGTTTGGCGAAAGTCATTTCAAGTAAATCTGATCACTCATTTATGTTCCTCTACAAGATATATATTTTTAAACAGAGTAGTACCTAGCAAATCACAGCTACTATTTCTGCTAAGGGCAGAACCGATCGCGGTCCTCTGGTTTGGAGACGAGTAGAAGGCTTAAACCAGAGGCTCAGATGATTCTGCGGAGATCTGGGGTGCAAATTTCTCAACCTCCACTATCGGGTGGAGAAATGTAGGGTCCCCCTGAATAGGTCAGGTGTGCACTACACCCCGGAAGTGGCTACAAGGGTGGCGGAGTACGTGTGGAGTGCACATGTGGGTTTTTTAGGTTAGAGAATTCCCTCCCTAGGCCCGACAAGACGCCTCCTGAGACGCGGCAAGGTAGGAGTAGGCAAAATGCAACAGGGAATAACAATATTAATCTTCTAATAGTAAACTGCTGGAGCGTCTACAGAAAGGTCCCAGAACTGTTCTCATTAATAAACGGTCACAATGCCCATATAGTATTAGGGACAGAAAGTTGGCTGAATCCAGACGTAAACAGTAATGAAATCCTTAACTCAGATTGGAATTTATACCACAGAGACAGGCTGGACAGTGAAGGGGGAGGCGTGTTTATAGCAATAAGAAGCGCAATACTATCGAAGGAAATTGACGGAGATCTGAAATGTGAAATAATTTGGGTGAAGGTCATGGTTAAAGCAGGGTCAGACATGGTAATTGGATGTCTCTACAGGCCCCCTGGCTCAGCAGCTGCTGTGGCGGAGCACCTGAAGGATAATTTGGAAAATATTTTGAGTAGATTTCCCCACCATGTTATAGTTCTGGGTGGAGATTTTAATTTGCTGGATATAGACTGGGAGACTCAAACGTTCATAACAGGTGGCAGGGACAAAGAATCCAGTGAAATTTTTTTAAGTGCGTTATCTGAAAACTACCTTGAGCAGTTAAACAGAGAACCGACTCGTGGCAATAACATATTAGACCTTCTGGTGACAAACAGACCCGAACTATTTGAAACAGTTAACGTTGAACAGGGAATCAGCGATCATAAAGTGGTTACTGCATCGATGATTTCAGCCGTAAATAGAAATATTAAAAAAGGTAGGAAGATTTTTCTATTTAGCAAAAGTGACAAAAAGCAGATTTCAGAGTACCTGACAGCTCAACACAAAGGTTTTGTCTCAAGTACAGACAGTGTTGAGGATCAGTGGACAAAGTTCAAAACCATCGTACAATATGCATTAGATGAGTATGTGCCAAGCAAGATCATAAGAGATGGAAAAGAGCCACCGTGGTACAACAACCGAGTTAGAAAACTGCTGCGGAAGCAAAGGGAACTTCACAGCAAACATAAACATAGCCAAAGCCTTGCAGACAAACAAAAATTACGCGAAGCGAAATGTAGTGTGAGGAGGGCTATGCGAGAGGCGTTCAATGAATTCTAAAGTAAAGTTCTATGTAATGACTTGGCAGAAAATCCTAAGAGATTTTGGTCTTATGTCAAAGCGGTAGGTGGATCAAAACAAAATGTCCAGACACTCTGTGACCAAAATGGTACTGAAAAAGAGGATGACAGACTAAAGGCCGAAATACTAAATGTCTTTTTCCAAAGCTGTTTCACTGTAGTTCCTTCTCTAGATTGTTGCACAGATGACAAAATGGTAGATATCGAAATAGACGACAGAGGGATAGAAAAACAATTAAAATCGCTCAAAAGAGGAAAGGCCGCTGGACCTGATGGGATACCAGTTTGATTTTACACAGAGTACACGAAGGAACTTGCCCCCCTTCTTGCAGCGCTGTACCATAGGTCTCTAGAAGAGCATAGCGTTCCAAAGGATTGGAAAAGGGCACAGGTCATCCCTGTTTTCAAGAAGGGACGTCGAACAGATGTGCAGAACTATAGACCTATATCTCTAACGTCGATCAGTTGTAGAATTTTGGAACACGTATTATGTTCGAGTATAATGACTTTTCTGGAGACTAGAAATCTACTCTGCAGGAATCAGCATGGGTTTCAAAAAAGACAGTCATGTGAAACCCAGCTCACGCTGTTCGTCCATGAGACTCAAGAGGTCCATAGACACGGGTTCACAGGTAGATGTCGTGTTTCTTGACTTCCGCAAGGTGTTCGATACAGTTCCCCACAGTCGTTTATTGAACAAAATAAGAGCATATGGACTATCAGACCAATTGTGTGATTGGATTGAAGAGTTCCTAGATAACAGAACACAGCATGTCATTCCCAATGGAGAGAAGTTTTCCGAAGTAAGAGTGATTTCAGGTGTGCCGCAGGGGAAAGTGTCGTAGGACCGTTGCTATTCACAATATACATAAATGACCTTGTGTATGACATCGGAAGTTCACTGAGGCTTTTTGCGGATGATGCTGTGGTGTATCGAGAGGTTGTAACAATGGAAAATTGTACTGAAATGCAGGAGGATCTGCAGCGAATTGACGCATGGTGCAGGGAATGGCAATTGAATCTCAATGTAGACAAGTGTAATGTGCTGTGAATACATAGAAAGATAGATCCCTTATCATTTAGCTACAAAATAGCAGGTCAGCAACTGGAAGCAGTTAATTCCATAAATTATTTGGGAGTAAGCATTAGGAGTGATTTAAAATGGAATGATCAAATAAAGTTGATCGTTGGTAAAGCAGATGCCAGACTGAGATTCATTGAAAGAATCCTAAGGAAATGCAATTCAAAAACAAAGGAAGTAGGTTACAGTACACTTGTTTGCCCACTGCTTGAATACTGCTCAGCAGTGTGGGATCCGTACCAGATAGGGTTGATAGAAGAGATAGAGAAGATCCAACGGAGAGCAGCGCGCTTCATTACAGGATCATTTAGTAATCGCGAAAGCGTTATGGAGATGATAGATAAACTCCAGTGGAAGACTCTGCAGGAGAGACGCTCAGTAGCTCGGTACGGGCTTTTGTTGAAGTTTCGAGAACATGCCTTCACCGAGGAGTCAAGCAGTATATTGCTCCCTCCTACGTATATCTCGCGAAGAGACCATGAGGATAAAATCAGAGAGATTAGAGCCCACACAGAAGCATACCAACAATCCTTCTTTCCACGAACAATACGAGACTGGAATAGAAGGGAGAACCGATAGAGGTACTCAAGGTACCCTCCGCCACACACTGTCAGGTGGCTTGCGGAGTATGGATGTAGATGTAGATGTAGATGTAGTTTGCTGTATGGCATAACGATGATGGTGCCCTCCCAGAAAACATAATCAGAATCCTTGATGGCATAATACAGTCCCAAAGAATCCAGCAAATGGCTCGAGTAGTGCAGGGAAACTTTATAAGTCCCCCTACATTCAATATCATTACCCATGACATGATCCAATCAGAAGAAGTGAGGATATGGCTGTATGCTGGTGACATGATCCTACTATCAGAAACAGGGGACCCCTGCAAGAAGCCATTAACAAACTGCAAGAATGGTCCCAGGAAAACACAGTTGTCATAAACAGGGATAAGGGAAAAGCAGTGAAATTATGGAAAGAAGAAACTCCCACAAACAATGATAAATTCACCTGCATGACAAAAGAACTGCAAATAGTTAAAAACTATAAATGCCCTGGAATTGCAATGCAGGTGACAGACCACACGTTTCACAAGCATATTGAACAGAGTAGTAAGAGCAATCAAGGTAACATTTGAGATAAAGAAATTGAATCTATTATCTGTAAGAATAGCCCTGAGACTAGTCAACATAAAGGCTGTGCTTACTGCATCATCCAGCACACAACTTATATGGAAATGTCACATATACTCAAACAACTAGAATGAGTGAAGCCAGCCTATCTGAAAATAATTATATGTATCTCAAAATACATGCAAAACAGAATAACCTACATCTTGGCTGACACAACCTTCATCATTGAAGACCGGGTAACACTCATAGCCTGATATAACCTCAGAAAGCACCAGGCTTCTGGAAGAGTCATAAAAAAGCAAGAGACATGCATCACAAACACATCAACAGCCCAACAATAACATATAATGAATGGAAGGAAGCCAGCTTCCAGTTGCACCACAGGTTAAAATATGCCCTTGTCAAGCCTCTCTACAAAAAAGGGCAAACCACAGATGACAATAATTTCTGGCCAGTATCCTTGCTCACAGCATTTTCAAAAATTGTCGAGAAAGTAATGTACTCAAGAGTAGTTAGCAGTCTCAGCAGTAATGGGATACTCAGTAAAACACAGTTCAGATTTCAAAAATGCTGTTCCACTGAGACAGCAAAATATAATTTCACTGCCCACATAATACAGTCTTTAAATAATAAAATGTCACCAATAAGAATTTTCTGTGACTTATCCACAGCATTTGATTGTGTGAACCATGACATTATGTTACAGAAATTACAATTATATGGTATAAATGGAACAGCATATGAGTGGTTTAAGTCATAACTACAGAACAGGAAGCAAAAAGTTCCTTTATATGGTATAACTGATTTAAGGAAGTTTCCCACTTAATCTAACTGGGGTGAAATTACATTAGTGTTTCCACACGGTTTGATCATGGGTCCCCTTCTGTTCTCGATATATGAGAATGACCTCCTTTCATATCCAAAACAAGAAGCTAAACTGACACTGTTTCCTGATAATACAAGCATCATAATTAATCCAGTAAAAGAAACTCCCATAGAAAATGATACAAATTATATCTTTGGAAAAGTTATTGATTGGTTTTCTACGAATGGGCTTGCTCTGAACTTTGAAAAAATACTGTACATCCAATTTTCTACTGCAAGGAGTACAGCTCCTTCAATAAATATAACACATCAACAGAAGTCAGTAGCCAAGGTAAAGCATAATAGGTTTTTGGGTGTACATATAAATGAGAATCTTAATTGGGAAATTCATAGTTTGGATCTCCTAAAGTGGCTAGGTTCAGCAACTTTTGCAATCCAAATAATTGCTAATTCTGAGGATATAGAAATTAGCAAGCTAACATACTTTGCATATTTCACTCTCTGATGTCATATGGAATAATATTTTGATGTAACACAACACTCACCCAAAAAGTATTTACTGCTAAAAAGAAAGTCACACATCTTGTAGGCATCTCTTTAAAGGGTTACAAATTCTTGCAACAGCCTCACAGTTCATTTACTCAGTAATGAAATCTGTGTTCAACAACATGGACCAGTTTAAAAACAACACTATCCTCTACTTAACCTACCTTGGGAAACAGAAAGGGGTAAAATATGCTGCTGTAAAACTTTCCGATAAATTATCAAATGAAATAAAATGTCTGACAGACAGCAGTAACAGGAGAAGTAAGGAAACCCCATGGTGGAACAACATATGTAAAGAGGCAGTACTTCGAAAGAACAAAGCCTTCAGAGAATGGTTCCAGACCCGAACAGAGGA